>NC_142462.1:71342567-72592567 GCF_049115385.1 Moschus berezovskii
GATACCTGGAGTAACAGGCAAATTTGGCCTTGGAGTACGGAATGAAGCAGAGCAAAGGCTAATAGAGTTTTGCCAAGAGAATGCACTGGCCATAGCAAACACCCTCTTCCAACAACACAAGAGAAGACTCTACACATGGACATCACCAGATGGTCAACACCGAAATCAGATTGATTATATTCTTTGCAGCCAAAGATGGAGAAGCTCTATACAGTCAGCAAAAACAAGACCGGGAGCTGACTGTGGCTCAGATCATGAACTCCTTATTGCCAAATTCAGACTTAAATTGAAGAAAGTAGGGAAAACCACCAGACCATTCAGGTATGACCTAAATCAAATCCCTTATGATTATGCAGTGTAAGTGAGAAATAGATTCAAGGGATTATATCTGCTAGACAGAGTGCCTGATGAATTAGGGATGGAGGTTCATGACAAGGTATAGGAGGCAGTGATCAAGACCATCCCCAAGAAAAAGAAATGCAAGAAAAGCAAAACGGTTGTCTGAGCAGGCCTTAAAAATAATTGAGAAAAGAAGAGAAGCTAAAGACAAAGGAGAAAAGGAAAGATATACCCATTTGAATGCAGAGTTCCAGAGAATAGCAAGGAGAGATAAGAAAGCCTTCTTCAGTGATCAATGCAAAGGAATAGAGGAAAATGACATAGTAGGAAAGACCAGAGATCTCTTCAAGAAAATTAGTGATACCAAAGGAACATTTCATGCAAAGATGGGCTCGATAAAGGACAGAAATGGTATGGACCTAACAGAAGCAGAAGATATTAAGAAGAGGTGGCAAGAATACACAGAAGAACTAGACAAAAAAGATCTTGATGACCCAGATAACCACAATGGTGTGATCACTCACCTAGAGCCAGACATCCTGGAATGTGAAGTTGTAGGAAGCATCACTATGAACAAAGCTAGTAGAGGTGATGGAATTCCAGTTGAGCTATTTCACATCCTGAAAGATGATGCTGTGAATGTGCTGCACTCAATATGTCAGAAAATTTGGAAAGCTCAGAAGTGGCCACAGGACTGGAAAAGGTCAGTTTTCATTCCAATCCCAAAGAAAGGCAATGCCAAGGAATGTTCAAACTACCACACGATTGTACTCATCTCACTCACTAGCAAAAATAATGCTCAAAATTCTCAAAGACAGGCTTCAACAGTACGTGAACGATGAATTTCCAGATGTTCAAGCTGGATTTAGAAAAGGCAGAGGAACCAGAGATCAAATTGCCAACATCCATTGGATTATCAAAAAAGCAAGAGAGTTCCAGAAAAACATCTATTTCTGCTTTATTGACTATGCCAAAGCCTTTGATTTTGTGGATCACAATAAACTGTGGAAAATTCTGAAAGAGATGGGAATACCAGACTACCTGACCTGCCTCCTGAGAAACCTGTGCGCAGGTCAGGAAGCAACAGTGAGAACTGGACGTGGAACAACAGACTGGTCCCAAATGGGAAAAGTAGTATGTCAAGCCTGTATATTGTCAATCTGCTTTTTTAAACTATATGAAGAGTAAATCATGCAAAATGTCGGGCTGGAGGAAGCACAAGCTTGAATCAAGATTGCTGGGAAAAATATCAATAACTTCTGATATGCAGATGACACCGCCCTTATAGCAGAAATCGAAGAACTAAAGAGCCTCTTGATGAAAGTGAAAGAAGAGAGTGTAAAAATTGGCTTAAAACTTAACATTCAAAACACTAAGATCATGGCATCCAGTCTCATCATTTCATGTCAAATAGATGGAGAAACAAAGAAAACAGTGACAGACTTTATTTTGGGGGGCTCCAAAATCACTGTAGATGGTGATTACAGCCATGAATTTAAAAGACACTTGCTCCTTGGAAGAAAAGTTATGGCTAACCTAGACAGCATATTAAAAATCAAGACATTACTTTGCTCACAAAGTCCATCTAGTCAAAGCTATGGTTTTTCCAGTAGTCATGTATGGATGTCAGAGTTGGACTATAAAGAAATCTGAGCACCGAAGAACTGATGCTCTTGAACTGTAGTATTGGAGAAGACTCTTGAGAGTCCCTTGGACTGCAAGGAGATCCAACCAGTCCATTCTAGAGGAGATCAGTCCTGGGTGTTCATTGGAAGGACTGATGCTGAAGCTGAATCTCCAATACTTTGGCCACCTGATGGGGAGAACTGACTCTTTGGAAAAGACCCTGATGTTAGGAAAGATTGAAGGCAGGATGAGAAGGGGATGACAGAGGATGAGATGGTTGGATGGCATCACCAACTCGATGGACATGAATTTGAGTAAGCTCCAGGAGTTGGTGATGGACAGGGAAGCCTGGCGTTTTGCAATCCATGGGGTATCAAAGAGTTGGACCAGACTGAGCAACTGAACTGAACTGAACTGAAAGTAAAACAACTCATGTTGACCTCATAGCAATGGCGTTTGTACTCTGAGTTGAGAGGCCTTAGCAAGGTAGCTGCCAGTGAATGCAAAGACTTTTGGAAAGGTCTGTTCTGGAAAACACTTCTGATCACTTGCTGATGCTTGATATGCTTAAAAATAGACTTAGCTTTTTGGAGCAGTTTTATAACCACAGTAAAACTGAGTGGAAAATGCAGAGAGTTCCCATATACCGTTTATGCTCACAAGTTCAGTCTCTCCCACTCTCAACATCTCCCACCATAATGGTACTTTACAACTGATGAACACACACTGACACATTACAGTCACTAAAAGTCTGTAGTTGACTTTTAGATTCACTCTTCCATTCACTGTTGCAACACAGAGTGTTGTACGTTCTATGGTCTTGGGCAAATGTCATTGGCACATGTATCCACCATTACAGTATCATACAGAGTAGTTTCATTGCTCTAAAAATCCTCTGTGTTTTGCCTATTTGTATTTCTCTTCCTCCTAAGCCCTGACAACCACTGCTGTTGTTTCTTTTTAGGGCTGAATAACACTCCATTGTCCAGATGTACCATAGCTGAATCATCCATAAGCCTTCTGAAGGACATATTGGGTTGCTTTCAAGTTCAGGCAATTAGGACAAATGCTGCTATAAACCCAAATATGAAGAATTCTGTGTGGACATAAATTTTCAAATCAGGAAATATTACCTGCTCAATTTTATCTTCCTGTACTCAGGACTATGTGTACTCAGTGACTCCTAACAGGTGGCTCAGATGGTAAAGAATCTGCCCATAATGCGGGATATCCGGGTTCGATCCCTGCATCAGGAAGATCCCATGGAGTAGAAAATGGCAATTCCCTCCAGTATTCTTGCCTGGTGAGAATTTCATGGACAGAGGAGCCTGGTGAGCCACAGACCATGGGGTCACAAAGTGTTGGACACGACTGAGCAAATAATACTAACTACTCCAAGTATCATGTGTGTTGGAAATCCTGGAGCATCAATTCTTCGGCGATCAGCTTCCTTCACAGTCCAACTCTCACATCCATATATGACCACGGGAAAAACCATAGCCTTGACTAGACGGACCATTGTTGGCAAAGTAATGTCTCTGCTTTTTAATATACTGTCAAGGTTGGTCATAACTTTCCTTCCAAGGAGTAAGCGTCTTTTAATTTCATGGCTGCAATCAGCATCTGCAGTATATTCTTACCTGTATTTTTTTCTCTAAGTTCTGAGGCAATGTTTTGTGATCAATTTTTACCAGCTTCTCAGTTTCCTTTCTTATCCAACTTGCTAGTGACTGCCTCCATAGTGTTTTTTTAAATGTAGGAATTGGGTTTATTATCTGAAACACTTGTGTGTGTATGTGTATTCAGTCATGTCTGACTCTACAACCCCCTGGACTGTAGCCCGCCAGGCTCCTCTGTCAAATGGGAGTTTCCAGGAAAGAATACTGGAGTGGGTTGCCATTTCTTCTAGACCCAGGGACCAAACCCATGTCTTGCATCTCCTGCATTGGAAAGTGGATTCTTTACCACTGTGCCACCTGGGAAGCCCATTCTGGAACAATGTTTTCCTGATATTGAATATTTCTTTTCGAACAATTTTTCCTTACAAAGCCATCTGGAATCGCACTGAAAATATTAATTACAAAATTCTATTTATCTCAGTTCCTTACCTCTATTCCGCTTCTTTTGAACAGCTAAATCTTTTCAATTGGTGGGTTTTGTTTATTCTTACATATAAGAGCAGAAAAAAAGAAATGTCATTTTCCTCAGAAAAGCATACACCTGTAACTTTGGAGGGAGAATCGTGTACTCAATCTTGGCACACTTCTTGAATCAAGGTCAAGTTCTTTGTCTCTTGTAGCCCAGTCCTATCTCCTCCCTCCCCATATTCCTATTAGCTTAGAATTCTGTCAGGTATTTACATCCACTTATTTCCCAGGTACATTTTCTCTTTGTACCAGATAATATGTAAGGACTTGCCAATCCCTTAACCCATTTCCTCCCCAGAATTTCCAAAATTCTGAATTCTGAGTGATACACTTGCCAGGATCCTGGGATGTCTATTTTATTTTCTCAGTCACTTGGATGCTCATGAGTTAGAGAGAAGTACACAATAAAGGTGATCAAATTACCATCCTAAGTGGAAATCCCAGTGATTCTTGTCTTAAAGTGGCCCTATAATAAATTAGATGTCTTGCAACTAAGCTTTCTGTAACCAAATAGCCTCATGTATAGACCATCTTTCTGGGATTCTATGTAAGGGTTACCTGCACCAAACTGAATAATTTATCTGAGGTGGGGCTTGAAGTTCTGATGTTGATATTGCTGTTCATGGACCACACTGAGTAGAAAGGAGGTAGTCATTAACAGAACAAACAAGTTAGCAGAACAGAACAATGTGAAAATAACTGATTTTCTCAGATTTCCGGTGCTTGGGGCCGAAATATAGCCCCTTGGGTCTCATCTCAGGTGAAATAAATGTCAACTGGTTGACTTTTGCTTCATTCAGAGAAAAACTATGGTTAACAGGAAAGAATGCCTGGGATGATGTACATGACCCCACAACTTATCAGCTATGTGATCTTGAGAAAACCAGCACAGCTCCAGGTTGCCTCTTTGATTAATGTTGGACTCTAATCTCCTAGGTGTACACCTGTGGTTCTCAACTCTGCCTACTCATCAAGATACCCAGGTGAGCTTTGAAAATATTCCAGTGCCCACCAATAGAAAATCTGACCTAACTGATCTAAAACAGTGATTCTCACACTTGGCTTGAGCTGGAGAGTTTTAAAAAATTTTAATGTCCAGGAAAAATCCAAACTAAACATGCCAGAATTTCTAAATGTAAGAGTCAGGCATTATGGCATCTTAAAATTTTTTCCAGGTGATTCCAATGCACAGGTAAGGTAGAGAGTCACTGCTTGAAGGTGAAGGCTGGATATTCAAGCTTGTTGTTGTTTAGTTCCCAGGACAATTTTAATGCTCAACAAAGATTAAGTGCCACTGATCCAGATTCTCACATAGTTTTATAAGGATCAGGACAAATTGCTTAGAGATCAAAGTTAACATCCCAATAATGAGCCAGACTGAGATCCCATGCTTCCTGTCGTGATGTACTAAGACGGACATGATATCACTTCTGAGATATTCCTGCCAAAAAAGGCATAACGTGAATTTAATTATCAGGGAATGCAGTAAACAGAACCTGAAAAATATTTTTTTAAATGTGCAATGTACTGTACTATCTGAAAACGTCAATATTATTCCTGAAAGACAAAGAAAGATGAAAGAATAGTTCCAGGTTAAAAGCAACTAAAGAGATATGGCAGCTAAATGCAACATATGATTATTGGGAAAAAAAAAGTTATAGAGGATATGATTAGGAAAACTGGCAACATTTGATTCTGGACAGTGGATCTGAAAATATTATCATGTCTATACTAAATTTCTTGATCTTGAAAATGGTATTGTAATTATATAAAAGAATGTTCTACTGTTAGAAATATATTTAATATACTGCACAGGTTAGGAGTAAAGGGGCATGGTGTTTGCCACTTACTTTTCAATGGTTCATGGAACATTATATATATATATGAAAAAAGTGAAAACGTTATTTGCTCAATCATGTTTGAGTCTGTGACCCACGGACTGAGATTGCCAGGCTGTTCTGTTCATGAAATCCTCCAGGCAAGAATACTGGAGTGGGTTGCCATTTTCCTACTCTAGGGGATCTTCCCAACCTGGGGATGGAACCCTCGTCTTCTGTATTGGCAGGCAGATTCTTTCCTGCTGAGCCACCTGGGAAGCCATATAGGAGGTAAGGAATACTGTAGCATATGTGGCAAACTGTGAAAAAGTGGTGAACTGGGGTGACAGATAGATGAGAATTCTTCATGTATTCTTGCTTCTTGAAACTAAATCTGGGACAGACTCTGTATCAGAATACATTGCATTATTTTTGTAATTTTAAGTTTGGAATTATTTCAAAAATAAAAATTAAAAGAATACAAAGTAAAGCAAAATTTAAAAAAAAAAAAAAACCTTGGACTTGGCCTAGATGAATGTTAATTCACTGTGCAAGTGTGAAGTCCAGCCCTAGGGAAGTGAGTGATCCATGACTATGCACAGATGCTGCTGAAGCCCCTTTTGGGCTTATCCATCTGGCTTGCTATTGCTGGGTCTATGTGGAGGACTTTGGATATCCTACCCACACCTTCTAGGCCTGGGAGTATAGCTGCCCAGGCCAAAGTGACAAGGATGTGCACAGAAGGAGACTAAGGCTGAGAGCCACTTCCTGTGGGAGGAAGGCTTGCTCTTGCACCTTCCAATTCTGCCATGTTCAGAAGACCACCTCTCACAAAGCCTCTGTCTTTCTTCCTGGGTTCAGGCATGAGGGGTGCCTGGATCGACGCTGTATGCAGAACAGTGTGAGTGTCATAGTTGAGATATGTGACATTAAACCAAAGCTAAGAACAAGCATAAGAATTGGAGGGCTGGGTCGTATGGCAGTTCTATTTCCAGTTTTTTAAGGAATCTCCACACTGTTCTCCATAGTGGCTGTACTAGTTTGCATGACCCTGAGGGATGGGATGAGGAGGGAGGTGGAAGGGAGGGTCAAGATGGGGAACACACGTACACCCATGGCTGATTCATGTAAATGTATGGCAAAAACTACCCCAATATTGTAGAGTAATTAGCCTCCAATTAAAATAAATTACAAAAAGAATTGGAGGGCTTTGCATGATTTCTTCCACCTTTGCTGCCCCATGGAATACATCACTAAATAGTGTTATATTAACAAAGCAAGTTGCAGTCAAGCTCCTTCCTATTGTCCTTTTAACATTCTACCTTTGGGAGCATTTGTTGTTTCTTCTCAGTTTGAAGTCTTCCCCTTCTCCTTTGTCTTGGTGACTTGTCCTCAATGTGGATAGTCACAGCAGGCTTGCCAACACTTTTGCAGCTGGCTGGTAATTGGAGACTCTGGCCTTGAAACTTCCTAACACCATCCATGTTCTGGCCTTGAAACTTCATCCTTTGAATCTTATCTTCTAACTTTTCCCCAGGATTCTCATTTTTGACTCATTGTTTTATCTTTTGCTTCCAGCTCTACATTTAAATTCTATGAAACTGACAGCTGTTGGAATTTTCCTAGCCACTTTCAGAGGAGGAGAAAGAAGTCCAGAGTGATGAGGTAATTTATTTTTATTTTTTAAAGATTTTTTTTGATGTGAACCATTTTGAAAGTCTTTATTGAATGTTTTACAACATTGCTTCCTTTTTATGTTGTGCTTTTTGGCCTCAAAGCATGTGGAATCTTAGCTCCCTAACTGGGGATTGAACCCTCACTTGCTGCATTGGAAAACAAAGTCTTAACCACTGGACCACCAGGAAAGTCCCTTAGGTAATTTATTTAAGTCACACAACTAGTAAATGAAGGAATCAGAACTGGATCCACTCTTGGCTGACTCTAGGTCCTTGACTGTTGTCTTATTTACATTATTCCTCTCAAAGCAGAAATTCTCTCTTCCACTTGTATTCAGAGCATTAGTATTCATGAAGTATATCTAATGGCTTCTCTTCTAAGTTGTGAGTTAGGGAGCTAGAGCTGGGCTTGATAGAGTTCTATCAAGAACTTTTTGCTGGAGTTACTAAGCCTGGTTGAAAAGGTGCCAGTGGTCAGGTGAGAGTTGTATATGTTTTTCTTCTCTTTACTGCAGCTGACCATCCCTTTAGAGTCTACAGGAATAGAAGGAAGTGATGTGGTTCCAATGAACGTATCCTATCAATACTATCAAAGCATTAAGAGATAATTTATAAGCAAACCCCCCCAAAAAATATATTAATAAATTTAAGCAAGGTCTACTTTTCCAGTAGAGTTTACTTCTCTCAAGTCTGGACACTGGGTTTAGTTGAAAGTAATTCACCTGCAGAGAAATATAGAGACAGCTGAATACAGCCTGCTGCTTTCAACCTAACCCTTGCCTCAGTTGTCAGAAAGCTCTTTTCTAACTTATTTTATTTCAGTGTATGACTTTTGTTTCCATTTGTGAATGCTGAGTGAACCCCTTTCAAAATCTGTGCTACCTGAGTTCATCCTTGTTTTCAAAAGGCTGAACCTCCTCTTCCACGTGTGGTCACCTCACTGCCTTCCTGCAGTAAATACCCAGGGCCCCAGGGAGTCTGAAACCCTCACCCTCCTACTCCTCCTCTGGGTGCTTTCTGATCCTTTTTCATCTGAAGATGCCCATTGTCTCAAGGGGTAGTCACTCCCTATGATCTAGTCTCTTGGAGATAAAGATGAAAACCCAAGGACAGTACTGACTTGCTTGAGGTCAGACAGCTATAGGTGACTGTGCTGGAACTTAAGCACAGGTTGTGACTTCCTGATCAAGTCTTTTTGCACAGCATTATGCTATTGACCCAGATGGTTTCAAAGGAGATGTAGCCTGGAGTTCAGCAGATGTGGAGTAAAGTCATAGCTGCCCCACTTGCTGGTGGTGGGACAGTGAGGAAGTGGATTAAACACTTTCTTTCCTCAAAATGGGAATTATAATCTAAAATGAAAATTACACATACAACATACAAGGTTGTAAGGATGAAAGGAGATAATATGTGCAAGTACGGTAAATGCAAAGTTGTACAGTAAATATAAATATCCACCTCACCCTTTTCCAAAAATGCCTTGGAGTGGTCTACCTGCCTTCCTTCTGGGGTTGACTGAAACTGAGAAGACACATAGGAAGTCAGGGTCTTAGATGGACAGGTAGCCCATGAGCCTGAATACCTGATTCATTTTCCAGAACTTTAAAAAAAGAAAACACAACCAGGCAAACAGAAAGACATTTTTAAAAGCCATAATGGAGTTTTAAAAGTTAGTGTTTACCTCACTTATTCAAGGTGAGTAATAGAATCCCACATTCTTTCATTGTACAGAAAAGGAAACAGTTCATGTGAGGTTGAAAGCCTTATTCAACACAGATGCTAATTAGCATCAGCACTGGGACTAGAACTCAAATCTCAATCTCCAGGCCACAACCTTTTAGGCACCGTGTATGCTGGGATGTATGATTAGAGAAAAGTATTTGTTTTTTAAGAGAATTATTTTATTTATGAGATAACCAAATTGGGGGCACAATAAGGTTTTTGCTAATGGAATTTTATTATTAAACTCTCACAGTAAGATTGTACATCTTTGCAAATGCTTCCATCATTCCTTATTCATTTCCTGTGAGTCTTCATGAATTTACTGCCTTACTTATTCAATATAGCACTTTTTTTCTACGGGCTTTGCAAGCAACAAGCATATTTCACAGTTGATAGAAGCTAAGACTCCCACCAACTCTGCCAGCTTAGTTGCTATGGTGATAAATGGTTTAAGAAAGTCTCATTTATTTGGAAATATATTTAGAAATAATTGAGCCCCTTGAGAGCAAAATGTCCCCAATTCTCTCTTTCGTAGTACCTGATACTTCTCCTTAAGGGGACCAATAGTTTTTGAAGGAAAATTCTTCTAACTGTGGTGGTTCAGATGCTCGTATTCAATCTATGAGTTTCTCTGCCCCCTTGATTACCGCTTGGGCTAGTAGGACTTGTTCAGGGCTCAGTAAATCCCCTGCTTGATCACACACCACCAGGGATTAAAAGAAATGTTGCCCAGGAGATGTTTTTCCTAGAGTGTTTACAGATTAGATTTTGATGTTAATTAGACAAAATGTGATTACAACAGAAATGAATGCTGGAAGCATTCTGACAAAGCAGACACTGGGGAGAAATGTATGATATGAACTTGCTTCTTGAGCAAATGAGAAGTACCCTGGCAGTCTGTGTGAATGTAACCCTCTCAACATCCTCCCATTCCACACATTACTCTCACTCTTTCAAGTTTCCTGAACTAGTATCTGCTAAAATCTGGTTAACTCTTGTGTAAAAAGGAGTATTAGGCCCATTTGACACAACAGATAGCAATTTATTGGAAATGTTCTATGTCCCAGGACTCCACTCACATGCATTATCACTTCTAATCTTACAATAAACCTATGTGTGGAAAATGACATTTTAATGCTCATTTTATCGATGAAGAACCTAAGATTCACACCAGTATTGGGCTGGGATTCAAGGGTATGCCCTCTGGATGCTAAGACCTTACACTGCCCTAACGTTGCCTTGGGGGTTTGAGCCAATCCTTCCCAAGCAGACTCTTGAACTCACTGCCTTAGGAACTAACATTCCCATCCCTCTAATGAACAGAGGTAGCCTTGAAGCTCTTAGTGTTATTCCACACAGGATAATTTGCCACTTAGTTTAGCATGTGTCTGACCTAACAATTCTATTAATCCATATGAGCTAACAATTATACAAATCCTACTTTCTTTAGCTCCCTTTGTCATGTTGGAAATAATAAAGGGTGACTGTCATCAGACATCAGCAGTGGCAGCATAGCATGGTAGGTGAAAGCATTTGCTCTGCCAAGGATCAAATCCCAGCTCTACAACTGATTGGGCTTCCCTGGTGGCTCAGACAGTAAAGAATCTGCCTGTAATGCAGGAGACCTGGGTTTAATCCCTGGGGTGGGAAGATCCCCTGGAAGAGAGCACGGCAACCCACTTCAGTATTCTTAACTGGGGAATCCCCATGGACAGAGGAGGCTGGCAGGCTATACCCCATGGGGTTGCAGAGAGTTGGTCGGACGCAACTGAGTGACTAAGCACAGCACAGCACCACTGACTGACTGAGTGAGACTTTTCTATATTTCCATCTCCCCATTGATAAAATGGGGATGATAATACTGCCTACCGTGAGGATGCTCCTGAGGATTGAAGACCACGCATAAAATAAAGCTAGAATGTAAATTCATAAAGTCAGGTCCATTGATATATTCTCTACCCTGGCTCCAGATCCAATATACTATTGTTTGTTACTGCAGTAAAGGTTACTTTATTTGGACAAAAAGCATCTGGGAATGCTGCACACTTCAACCTTGGACAGTGTCAATGGGCTTCACTACCTTGCTCAGTGGAGGAGGAAACTGAACATCCTTTCTTTTTCTCCTCACAGAGACTTATCCTAAATCTTTAGTGGAGAGTTTCTCTTCCTCTCATGTCTGGCTTGACTCTTCCCCAAAGTATTTACCAACTGGTTACATGGAAGCCTTAGGTTTCCAGGGCAAGTTTTCACTGATCCATCCTAAATGGTCATCTCTGAATTTACCTAGACAGTATATTAAAAAGCAGAGACATTACTTTGCCCACAAAGGTCCATCTAATCAAGGCTATGGTTTTTCCAATAGTCATGTATGGATGTGAGAGCTGGACTATAAAGAAAGCTGAGTGCCAGAGAACTGATGCTTTTGAATTGTGGTGTTGGAGAAGACTCTTGAGAGTCCCTTGGACTGCAAGGGGATCCAACCAGTCCATCCTAAAGGAGATCAGTCCTGGGTGTTCATTGGAAGGGCTGATGTTGAAGCTGAAACTCCAATATTTTGGCTACTTGATGTAAAGAGCTGACTCATTTGAAAAGACCCTGATGCTGGGAAAGATTGAGGGCAGGAGGAGAAGGGGACGACAGAGGATGAGATGGTTGGATGGCATCACTGACTCAATGGACATGAGTTTGGGTAAACTACGGGAGTTGGTGATGGACAGGGAGGCCTGGCATGCTGCGGTTCATGGGGTCGCAAAGAGTCAGACACGACTGAGCGACTGAACTGAACTGAAGGATAACAGCTTAATTTTCCTTTCTCTAACATGATTTAGGTCATGGAAGGACAAAAACTGAAAGGTTTACTGGGAATTATAATCTTGATATTCTTTGAACATTTCCAATTTGTGTTGAAACATGGCCAATCCTGTTAGTACTTGACTTGAAAGAAGTGATAACTCTACATGATAACTGAAAGAAACTGAGGTACCCAATTGCCAGTACTAAAAGCTACCCATGTTTTCAAGAAGATGCCAATTATTTTTCCAAGCCAGAACTCAAAAGAATTTTTCTAACGTGGAGCAGTTTAAGGTAACATCTGGTCTTCTATTTAGTTGAACACAGAGCTTTCTGTAAACATTTCCCTATGGCATTTTGTTGCCTGCCTCTTCTGGATCACATCTCCAAAATGTTTCCCATGCAAAATATGTTCCTTGAGTCTCTAACAAAGTACAGACATACCATGGAGATATAGTGAGTTAGGTTCCAGACCATTGCAGTAAAGCAAATAACACAATAAAGCGAGTCACACAAAATTTTAAATTTGTCAGTGCATATAACAGTAATTTTTACACTACCCTGTAGTCTGTTAATAGTCTGTGCAATAGCATTAATCCCAAAAAAGCAATGCACATATCTTAATTTTAAAATATTTTATTGCTAAAAACGTTACCCACTATCTGAGTCTTCAGTAAGCAGTTATCTTTTTGTTGATAGAGGCTCTTGCCTTGAGGTTGATGGCTGTGCCAATTTCTTGGCTTCCCAGGTGGTGCTAGTGGTAAAGAACCCGCCTGCCAATGAATGAGATGGGAGGGACATGGGTTTGATCTCTGGGTCAGGAAGATCCTTTGGAAGAGTGTTTGGCAACCCACTCCAACATTCTTGCCAGGAAAATCCCATGGACAGAGGAGCCTACCGACCATTTGGTCAGTTTACTAGGAGTTTACTACACGCACAAGAAATTAACTACATCGACTGAATTTACTTCACTAATGATTTCTCTGAAATATGCAATGCTGTATGAGAATATTTTACCCACAATTGAACTTCTTTCAAAATTGAAGTTAATCCTCTCAAACCATGCCACTGCTATAGAAAATAGGCTTATATACAATTCTAGGTCCTTTCTTGTCATCTTAATAATGTTCCCAGCATCTTCACTTGGAGTAGATTCCATCTCAAGAAGCCACTCTTTGCTCATCCATTAGAAGTAACTCCTCACCTGCTTGTTTTATCATGAGTTGCAGCGATTCAGTCACAACTTCAAGCCCCACTTCTATTTGTCTTGCTATTTTCACCACATCTGCTGTTACTTCCTCTACTGAAGTTTTAAACCCGTTAAAGTCATCCATGAGAACTGGAATCAACTTCTTTCAAACTCTTGTTAAATTTGAGATTTGGACCTCTTGCCATGAATCACAAATGTTCTTATGGTTTCTAAAGTGGTGAATCCTTTCCAAAATATTTGCAATTGACTTTGCCCAAATCCATCAGAGGAATCAATAGAAATGACAGCTATAGCTTTATGAAATGTATTTTTTAAATGATAAGATTTGGAAGTTGAAATTACTCCTTGATAAAATTACTCCATGTAGTTCTTTTTAATTTTATTTTTTTTGTTGTTGTTGTTTTATTTTTTATTTTTTTTCCATGTAGTTCTAATAGACAAGCTGATTCTGGTCCTTGGAGAGTGAATTGTCTGGAAATAGCACCAGACTTTGAAGTAAACTGGTTTCAAATAGGAAAACTTTTATCACATAGGAACTAAGGCTCTTTGGGAAATTTATTCACATGCTCTGAATTGCTTTTCGTGAGATAAAACTGTTTATTTCATTAAATTATGAGAATAAAAATTTTAAAATAAAGCACAAAGTGAAAGTGAAGTGTTACTCAATTGTGTCTGACTCTTTGCCACCCCATGGACTGTAGACTGCCAGGTTTCTCTGTCCATGGGATCATCCAAGGAAGAATACTGCAGTAGATAGCCATTCCCTTCTCCAGGGGATCTTTTCAACCTAAGGATCTAACCCTGCATTGCAGGAAGATTCCTTACCATTTGAGCCACTGGCAAAGCCCAAAGTAAAGTATCAGTTCAGCTCAGTCACTCAGTCATGTCTGACTATTTGCGACCCTATCAACTGCAGCACACCAGGCCTCCCTGTCCATCACCAACTCCCGTAGTTTACCCAAACTCATGTCCATTGAGTCGGTGATGCCATCCAACCATCTCATCCTCTGTCATCCCCTTCTCCTCCTGCCTCCAATCTTTCTTAACATCAGGGTCTTTACAAATGAGTCAACTCTTTGCATCAGGTGGCCAAAATATTGGAGTTTCAGCTTCAACATCAGTCCTTCCAATGAACACCCAGGACTGATCTCCTTTAGGATGGACTGGTTGGATCCCCTTGCAGTTCAAGGGACTTTCAAGAGTCTTCTCCAACACCACAGTTCAAAAGCATCAATTCCTCGGCGCTCAGCTTTCTTTATAGTTCGACTCTCACATGTATACATGACCACTGGGAAAACCATAGCCTTGACAAGACAGACCTTTGTTGACAAAGTAATGTCTCTGCTTTTTAATATGCTATCTAGGTTGGTCATAACTTTCCTTCCAAGGAGTAAGCGTCTTTTAATTTCATGGCTGCAATCACCATCTGCAGTGATTTTGGAGCCCAGAAAATTAAAGTCAGCCACTATTTCCACTGTTTCCCCATCTATTGGCCATGAAGTGATGGGACCAGATGCCATGATCTTAGTTTTCTGAATGTTGAGCTTTAAGCCAACTTTTTCACTCTCCTCTTTCACTTTCATCAAGAGGCTCTTTAGTTCTTCACTTTCCGCCATAAGGGTGGTGTCATCTGCATATCTGAGGTTATTGATATTTCTCCCGGCAATCTTGATTCCAGCTTGTGCTTCCTCTAGCCCAGCGTTTCCATGATGGCAAATAGCATAATGCCTGGCACATTGTACTTGCACAATAATATAAATCTGAATTTTCATTCACTCATTCAGCACTTTTATTGAACACTATCAATTAGCATTCAATAAAAGTGCTGAATGAGAATAAAGATTCAGATACATTATTATCATCAATAGTAGTAATAGGACTAGAAGTAGTAATGGTAATTACTTTGTACTAAAAAAGTATTAGTTGCTCAAGTTGTGTCTGACCCTTTGCAACCCCATAGGCCATAGCCCTCCAGGTTCCTCTGTCCATGGAATTTTCCAGGCAAGAATACTGGAGTGGGTAGCCATTCCCTTCTCTAGGGGAATCTTCCTCACCCAGGGATTGAACCCAGAAAGTGAAGTGTAGATTAAAATAATAAAGTGAGAAATTATAGGAATATTTAGGAGGCAAAAATGTGGCAGGACACTGAGAAATTATGGGGTCAGAAAGAAGGAGGGGTCATTATGAGTAGCAGGTTCCCAAATACCTGGGTGGTCTGAGTGCAGTTAGCAAACACAGGAAAGGCAGAGGGAGAGGCAAGGTTAAAGAGTGGTGGCCTCTGCTTGGCAGGTGTTGAGTTTGAAACATTTAGAGGTTACCTAAGAGGCTTGGGCGGAGAAGGCAATGGCACCCCACTCCAGTACTCTTGCCTGGAAAAGCCCATGGACGGAGGAGCCTGGTGGGCTACAGTCCATAGGGTCATGAGTCGGCCACGACTGAGCAACTTCACTTTCACTTTTCACTTTCATGCATTGGAGAAGGAAATGGCAACCCACTCCAGTGTTCTTGCCCGGAGAATCCCAGGGATGGTGGGCTGCCTTCTATGGGGTCTCACAGAGTTGGACATGACTGAAGTGACTTAGCAGCAGCAGCAGCAAGAGGCTTGGGAGTTCAGAGGAAAAGAGTCCACTTTTTCCTCTGGGTCTCCCAGAAGAGGAAGGATGTTTCTATTCTTTTCAGAAACCTCTAGCAAATATCTTATATTTTGTTGACTTGAATTGAACCTGCTGCCCTTCAAGGATCAACCACGTTGCCAGGATATCAGATACACTGATTATTTTTTTAAAAGACAATCTGGTCAGCTCTGGAGCTGGGGGTGGATAAGTTTTCCCCAGACCATATGGCTGACTCTGGGAAAAATGCCATCAAATATCCACTACATGGAAACTCCACCATTGTCAGGCACAGGGCAAATTATAAATAAATTTTTGTCCTAGCTCCCAGGGATCACATAGACCATGGTAGCATAGAGAAGGTACATCTACTTACATCTAGGGGTATTGAGAGAGGTTTGATAGAGGACTTGGCTTTTGCATCGATTTCTTCAAGACTACTCAGAAATTTGCCCAACAATGAAAGTAGATGGACAAAGATAAAGGGTATTTTGACAGAAAAGTAATGCTCAAAATTTAGAGGCTCTTACATTGGGTTTGTCTGGAGGATTTCCCTTGCCTCTGATTCTGAGACCATGCTCTTTGGGCAACAGAGTATCTTGTTTCTATGCAGAGAATTATATAGCATTGTTTTAATCCATTGGACATAATTTTTTAAATAACTTTTAATTTTCATTCCATCTAATTTTGACAGTGGAAAAAGGAAGGGGTGTGTATACTGCACAGTATTATTGAATATAACTGCTGTCATCATAGGTTTTGCCCAACATGACTCATTTTTTGACACAAAATGGTTTATGTGACAGCTGTTTGAGACCAGCTTTGGGAACTTTAGAAACTTATCAAACCTCTTGTGTACCTCAATTTTCTCATCTAGAAAATGAGAGATAATAATACCTTGGCTTCAGCCTCATTGATAGATACAAATGCTCTAACACATGTAAAGGAGCTTGTAGACTGTATCTCTCTACCCAAATCAGAAAAATTATCATTATCATTGTAATTATTATGAGAACCATGGGGCAATAAACCAAAAGGAGCAGTTTAAGACCTCTTCTTGGAAGAAAAGTTGTAGTGACCAAATTGCAAACAGATGGAACAGCAGGCGCCAGCTGAATGCACTGCCTCTTAGTCTTCTGACTATAAAGGAGATGATCCATCAACTAACTTTATCAAGGTCAAAAGTACTCTAACCACAAAAGGCAGAGTCAGAATATTGCCTTCATCAGTAGTATGAGCTGCATTGGTTTGTGGAACTAACAACTGAGTTGCTACTACATGCACAGCCCTCACTCTAGACATTATTTGCTGTCTCATTGAAGCTTCCAGTCAATTGTGTGAGGATTAATACATCTAAGTATATACTGTTTCAAAATAAAAAGGGAAAAAGATAAATAATGTTGACAGATATAATGCTAATCCTGGGTTTACTTTCATATTGTTTTCAGTGATAGATCTAGTTGTAAAGTTTTCAGGACATAAACACAGTACTGCTGCTGCTGCTGCTAAGTCGCTTCAGTCATGTCCGACTCTGTGTGACCCCATAGATGGCAGCCCACCAGGCTCCCCCATCCCTGGGATTTTCCAGGCAAGAGTACTGGAGTAGGGTGCCATCACCTTCTCCGAAACACAGTACAGTTAATGGTTGAGTCAAAGAGATCACAGGGCACATTAAAAACAAACTTCTAAGTTTTGAAAGTGAGTCTTATGGCTTAGGAAATTTTTTTACATCATATTCAAACTAAAACTCAAACTAGGCCATGTCTCAATTTACTTATATGGAAATAAAGATAATGTGTTCTGGAAAACCATATTAGATGACTCAAAAAGTAGTTCTTATGTGAATACAGCTCTGGAGTTAAAGATGCGTGTGAAAAATTTGAAAAAAAATCATTCCATGAACTGCAAAAGTAAGAAAAAAAAAAGAATATTTCTAAATTAATCCATGATTTTCTATGGTAATATAGATATATGCATATCTATGCATAAGTAAGTTGACAGACTGAAAACAATGAGGCAATTAATCTATAAACTAAAAGTTTAAGTATATGAAAAAGCTAAAAACTGAAACCCACTTTGGGGGAGTCTTTCTATCAGAAAACATTGGAAACACCTTATAATAATTGACATTACCTTATGTTTGTGAATATATGGCAATTTTAGAGTATTGTTTAGAGTATTACAAGATGAATCGTGTGTTCATTGATTTGAATAAGTACATGGCAATGAAATGATTGTAGTTACAACCATAGAACACAAAATAATGGGGGCATCTTAGTGAAAATAAATATAGGCTCTCCAGTCAGATAGACCTGCATTTTAGTCTCAGCTCAGTCTCTCACTAGCTCTTTTATACTGAGAAAATTACCACTCTAATTCTCAGTTCCTTCATCTACAAACTGGAGTTAATATTACCTGCTTATTACTAATGGTAATATAATTAAACGAGAAAGTACCTGTAAATCACTAAGTGGAATCCTGATATATCATAAGCCCTAAGTAAATATGGAGAAGGCAATGGCAAGCCACTCCAATACTCTTGCCTAGAAAATCCCATGGATGGAGGAGCCTGGTAGGCTGCAGTCCATGGGGTCGCTACAGGTCGGACATGACTGAGCGACTTCACTTTCACTTTTCACTTTCACACATTGGAGAAGGAAATGGCAACCCACTCCAGTGTTCTTGCCTGGAGAATCCCAGGGACGGGGGAGCCTGGTGGGCTGCCGTCTATGGGGTCGCACAGAGTCGGACACGACTGGAGTGACTTACTTAGCAGCAGCAGCACATAAATATACTCTTGCTTTAAAGTTGTGGGGCAATTTATTCTTTTTTGTGCCTTTCTACAGACTGCAGTTTATACCATAGTAGAGTAGTCCTATGTCTAAGCTTAAATGAGTTTGGGGATTGGATGGAGTTGCCTGTCATCATGTAGCAGACAACCTTCAACATTGAAGCCAAAGAGATTCAGATTCATATCAGAAATTGTTGCTATGTAAATATAAGCACAAACATTATCTTTTGTTTTATTTTTTGTAAAGACAAGTTTAGAGTAAAATTATAGCATTGTACGTCCATTGAGTCGGTGATGCCATCCAGCCATCTCATCCTCTGTCGTCCCCTTCTCCTCCTGCCCCCCAATCCCTCCCAGCATCATGGTCTTTTCCAATGAGTCAACTCTTCACATCAGGTGGCCAAAGTATTGGAGTTTCAGCCTCAACATCAGT
The DNA here is from genome assembly GCF_049115385.1 of Moschus berezovskii. NCBI lineage: Eukaryota > Metazoa > Chordata > Mammalia > Artiodactyla > Moschidae > Moschus > Moschus berezovskii. The sequence goes on from NC_142462.1 coordinate 71,361,731, forward strand.
CCTTCCAATGAACACCCAGGACTGATCTCCTTTAGAATGGACTGGTTGGATCTCCTTGCAGTCCAAGGGACTCTCAAGAGTCTTCTCCAACACCACAGTTCAAAAGCATCAATTCTACAGCGCTCAGCTTTCTTTATAGTCCAACTCTCACATCCATACATGACCACTGGAAAAACCATAGCCTTGACTAGACGGACTTTTGTTGGCAAAGTAATGTCTCTGCTTTTTAATATGCTATCTAGGTTGGTCATAACTTTCCTTCCCAACTTGATGGACATGAGTTTGGGTAAACTCCGGGAATTGGTGATGGACAGGGAGGTCTGGCGTGCTGTGATTCATGGGGTCACAAAGAGTCGGGCACGACTGAGTGACTGAACTGGACTGAACTGATGGTAGAGTTTATAGCATATCTATATGTAATCTATAGGACAATTCTTGTACAAAGAATGTATCCATAAATAGATCTATACTGTTTACAAAGAGGGAGAGGAGGAGGTTCCAATTCAAATCCCAGAGCCACAGCTTCCTAGCTTTGTGACCTTACAAACATGATTTTACTCTTTTGAGCAACCATTTTCCTTGTTGACACAAAGAGAATAGCTATATCAACAAACAAGACTCTCAAAAACACTGAAGCCTAGGATTCTAGAAAAGAGTAAGTGCTCAATGCATTTGAAGTCTTCTTTCTTTTCTGCTAAATGTGACCTTGATTGTAAGTAGAAAGCACTTTTTAACATCTTATGGGAAAATGAGCTATTTCAGAGTAGTTTTAAATTAGTTAAGGAATTTAAACAGTCTTAATGTAATTCACCCTATCCCAGCAACCCATTTAAATGAATTATAGTCTTTTAATATCAGGATCATAAAAAAGGAGTGAGGCCTATTTATAGGTATAATTAAGACACCAGGGTAAAGTGATACCACTGTCAATAATCATAGTCTTAATCATCATAATAGTGAAAACTAATTGACCACTTCCTATTCCTTTACTTGTAATAACTCAACAAATCGCTGCACTAACCTTCTGAAAAGAGTTTGAAGTTTGGATGAAGAACATGCAGCCCAGAGTGAGCATCAGACTTGCTATGGGAGGATGACTGGCCACACAGAAAGGGTCTTTAAAGCAAAATTACCTTCATAAATTAACCAGTGTTGAGGACATGGCCCTCCGCCATGTAGGCTCCTAAAAACACTCTCATATATATCCCCAAGTTAATTGGATTTAGAAATGCTGATTCAGGCTTAAAGGAAAAAAATTAAAGGACTTGCAAAAGACAGATGAGCAAATCAGAATCACAATTTATCCATTTGCAACATGAAATACCTGTCAAGCAAAATAGATATTTGTGTCAGCTTGACTAGTACATTCCCACTCTGTAAACAACTCTGTAGAAAAAAGTAAAGCCAAATGACCCATAAAAGGACTCATGGTGAGTAAGGGGAGTTTGGCATGATTTGACTACTGAGTAGCATCAGGCCATATTAGTCCAACACATCAATTTCCAGATGGGGCCAGTCCTTCCAGATGGGCTTGGAGCCAGGTAGACATTGAAAGGATTGATTCTGCCAAAATTTGTTTCTAGAACTCCCTGTTTGCTTCTGATTATTTAGATACAACGCCTTAAATTAAGTATATCTCTGTGAACCAGAATATTTTTTATTACAACTTTTCATATTACTGTTTTAATGCAGGAGTTGGCCAACTACGGCCCACAGGCCAACTTCAGCCAGCCATCTGATTTTATACTGCCCAGAACTAAGAATAGCTTTTACTTTTACAAATGGTTGAAAAAAATCAAAAGAATAATATTTCATGCCATGTGAAAATTATATGAAATTCTAATTTCAGTGTTCATAACACAGTTTCATTGAAAGCCAGCCACACTCATTCATGTATGTATTGTCTATGGCTTCTTCCTTGCTACAAGGGCAGCAACCTACAAGCCGTGACATTGGCCCTATAACATGCAAAGCCTAAAGTATTTACTATGTGTTTCTTAACAGAAAAAAAGTTGCTGACCCTTGCTGTAATTCATTATTTTTATTTTATTAATCTCTGAACTAGCAATCATATTTCTTGTACATTCTTGAGGGGGCTACACATTGTATAGCCTGCCTGCATCTGACATATTTCAGGTTACTTAATTTTATTGTCACAAAATCTTAGTTAAATCTGGAATTAGAATATAAAATCATTTGATTATAATTGATAAAGTGTCATTTATTGAGCAATTGGAAACTTTATGTGATGCTCTTATTTAACGTACAGAATCACACTGTGTAACAATTTTTATTATATCTATTTTTAGGACGGAGGAAACTGTGGCCAGAATGAGACTTTTCTCAGGTCTACCCATGATTATTAGCAAAGCTAATAATTGGAACTTAAACCAAGGCTGCCAAACTCTAACACCTGTTTTTCTCTTTCCTGTCATTTCACATTAATAAACCAGAAAGGAATTAGGAAGGCAACAATCCATTTTACAGCAAAAATATATTTAAAAACATAATCAATTTTTTTCTAAAAGGGTGCTGTTCATGGGTATCTTCAAAGCCATTCCAACAAATTCAGGCTAATAAGCATTTTCTATGACAGAATCAAATGCAGTAGACACTAGGTAGATGACACAGACAGAGGAAGTGGACCACATGTAAGAAAAATTGTGTCATCTTTGTCTAATTTTCAGTGTTTAGTTTCCCATTTTTGTATAGACAACAATATAGAAGCTATTACTTAAACAATAATTCAAGCACTAAGCTTATGGTGTATCAAGTCTTCATGTCCTATCTAAAGGGAACTGATGCTACTCAGAACCAGTCAGCAGCTACTATGAGGGAGTTTAGGACCAGAGTTTCTAGGTCTGGTTTTTCAAGGGAAGTCACAGTACTGGGTTTTTTTTCCCTCACTGCATTATGTGAATCTCAAAACACGATACAGGTCAAAAAATAGTTATATTGGGGTCAAATGTGGCCCATGGGCTGCCAGGCTGTAACCTCTGGGTTATAATGGTAAGTTAACCTGTCTCTCCCTTACCCCTCCCAACCACATTGCTCTCAGCTAGTGTAGAACCTGTAACTGGATTTCTGCTCACGTCTCTATCTACAGGGACAGAGACGTCTAAGGATGGAGGCTATAAAAGTCACATGTGCGTGTGTGTATGCTCGGTCATGTCCAATTCTTTGCAAGCCTATGGATTGTAGCCCTTCAGGCTCCTCTGTCTATGGGATTTTCCAGGCAAGAATATTAAAATAAGTTGCCATGCCCTTCTTCAGGGGATTTTCCTGAACCAGGGATTGAACCCGAGTCTCCTTCATCGCAGGCAGATTTTTCACCCAGTGAGCCATCTGGGAAGCCCTAACAGTCACAAAGGAGGCTTTAATTATCCAAATGGCCCTTTTACTACTTAATTCCATCATAACTATTGTATCTAAAAGGCTTTTGATCTCCCTCAGGGTACTGCCTCCTCATTAAAAGTCTTTTCTGCCTTCTAAAATTCCCCATCCAGATTTTTTAATGTTCTATGCCAGCTAATTTGGCAGGCTTTCTCTACTTTCTTCTCAAGCCTGTTGAGAGGAAAACAAGCCTGAGAAGCAGTGTGCTTGCCTTTGTTTGTGTTCTCTTGTTTCTAATGTCTGCATTCCCATCGAGGGATTAACATACATGTCTTACAAAACCCACTCAAGAGCTCTACCTTGTTGAAAGCTTCATAACAAACAGGTTAAAGAGAAAAAGATCTGAATGTCTGTTAAAAGACATCATATTTGTGTAAGTAATGAGGTTTTTCCAGAGAATGAAGCAAATCTCACAAACTAGTCATTTCTTCTTATAACCTGGGTTTCTAAAACATAGAAACAGATTCTAAACATGTGTAGACCAACCAGAAGGAAAAATTAAGTTCAATTTAAACTCAAAATATTTCTTAAGTTTTGCTGTAGAAGGAAATAAAAGCAAAAAATTTTAGGAAAAAAGAAAATATTGTACTTGAGTTCTTAGAACTTGGGCTTCCCTTGTAACTTAGCTGGTAAAGAATCCACCTGAAATGCGGGAGACCTGGGTTTGACCCCTGAGATGGGAAGATCCCCTGGAGCAGGAAAGTCAATCCACTCCAGTATTCTGGCCTGGAGAATTCCACGAACTGTATAGTCCATGGGGTCGCAAAGAGTCGGCCACGACTGAGTGACCTTCACTTTCACAGAACTTAGCATTATCACATAAACCACCTGAGGCCAGGGACAGTTGCCAGGGCATTGCAAACGTTGCAACATACAAGTGATGGACCGAGTGTAAGAGAGGAAAGATGGATGTTCACCCAGAATTTAGTTTTCCTAATCTTTAGCAATGGTCATGTCTTGCTAGGGTGTCTGCATCTAAAAATACATTTAAGAAAAGGGATACCTCCTATTGACAATTATGAATGCCTTCATTTTTCTGACTGTAAAAGAAACAATATCTTCTCTAGCAGTTGTATCAGCATGCAAGATGGAAAAAAAAAATCACATTTGATGTGGCCTAAAAAAGCACGTGAGAGCAAAGTCTGGGTTTTGTTTAATTTTACTTTTGGCCACTGGATAGAATCATGACTATCCACTAACTAATATATCCACTAACTTTCTTTAACTCCTCTGAAAACAATTTGTATGATGAGGATAATAGCAGAGCTGTTGTGGTCAAACATATCAAGTGAAAATATTTCAAAGTATATAAAGCACTGGGAATTTTCAAAGTATATTAAGTACATAAAATTTTTTCGGTATATAAAGCACTATTGTTAGCACAGGTAAATGAAAAATCTGTAAACAAATGGGAAAATAAAATTCCAGCCTTAATCAAAAAAGAATTACAAAACTGTGGGTTAGAGGGTAATAATTTTGCACCATTTAGAATGGCTTCACTGAGATTTCCTGGCATCTATTATCAGGGACAATTGTGTGTTACACTTATAATTTTCTTTTCTTTGTCAGACCTACATACAACATTTACTCTTCTGAGAATATTCAGAATACGTAGTGATTTGCCCATGTTTAAGTTATCCATGCAGATTCATTTATCTCAGTAGAGCTGTTTTTATGAAAGGCACAGGATACAGTGGCTAGAGCTCAAAAATGGTAGTCAGCAGATAATAAGTAGTGAGTGATAATAATAAGGCTTTGCCTATATATGATTTTTTTTTGTCTTAAAACCCATATTCTAGCTACATAATACTTTCTTTTGATTCTCAGTAATTAAATAATTCTAATACAAAATGTGTGATGTGGTTTGTATATTAAGTTGTGAGAACGTAGGAAATAATTCTAACAAGTATTAGTAGTACTTTAGATACTGTGTATCAATTATAATTAATTGCCAAGTTCTGATATACAAAATCTCATCACAGCTTACAGCCTGATACAATTTATAGTCATTTGCACCTGGAAATAGTATCAAGTATTTGTCAACTTTATCTTAATTTGATTTCAATCCTTGCCAGAGAATTTTTTTTCTACTCATGATGTGCTGAAGGAAAAGAAATTTTATAACTTACCCCTTTGGCCTGTTCAAATATTTAACAAAGGAAATTTCTCTTTATTCTTAATTTTACTTTTGGTCATTTTCTTTTTATTAAAATCATAACTAGTGACAAAGAATAATGGACTGTCATTATCATTAAAATAACATGGGATACCATCCACAGACAACTGAATTATTCATCATTTTTATTCTTCATGTTCTTCTTGACTCTTCTCCCAAGCTGAAGATAAAGCTTATTCTTGCTATGATTTATCCTTCCCTGGTGGTTTAGTGGTAAAGAATCCACCTGCAACGCGGGAGACGCAGGAGACATGGTGTTTGATTTCTGGTTTGAGAAGTTCCCCTGGAAGAGGACATGGCAACTCATTCCAGAATCCCATGGACAGAGGATCCTGGAGGGTTATGAGTCCATGGAATTGCAAAGAGTTGGAGAAGACTGAAGCAACTTAGCACACTCTTTCCTCTGACCAGTCATGTATAAGACCTGTTGTCACGCACTGAAAAACAACCAACTCCCATTACATCCTCAGCCTCAGCATCACTGCTTTTCCAAACCTACACAGCCTGCTGAGGCAGATATTATATGGTATTTAGCATCATTTTGGTGTGTGTGTGGATAGCTTTTTTCCTCTTCACAAAGATGGACTGATCATGCTACTTCCGGTGGTGGTAATGAGAGAGGTGGAAGGCAGGGGGAAAGAATACTCTCCCCCATGAAAACAAGAATAAACTGGATAAAATTATTAAAAGCAAAATTTTCAGTCATGGGAAAATGACCAAATGCCAACAACAACTTGAAAAAATTTACTCAGGAATAGCTGATGCTTTCTTGTTAAACAATGGTGACTTTATAACCTTCTTACAGTATGCCCATTTCTATCCCTCCCACACTTAAGTAGTTAAAACCAATCACTTTACCAGACAAAGAGCGTGGGCTTAGTGTGGAATAGGCTGCAGGACAGCTAAGAATTTACAGGAGAATTTTAGTAATGAGAGCCAAGAGATAGATAACAAATATTCCATGTATGCCTGGTGGCTGATAAAATACACATGTGTATGTGACACCCCAGGGAACCAAGCAAGCTTGGAGAGACATGCAAACATGCTTTGCCTTTGAATGTCTTTCTCATATCTAGGATAGCTAAAACTAAAAAAACTGATGTTTTCGTGTTGACAAGTTGTAGATATCAGAGATATCAGATATATCTGATATAAGAGATATCAGCTTCCCAGGTGGCTCAGAGGTAAAAAAATCTGCCTGTTGATGCAGGAGATGCAAGAGACATGGGTTTGATCCCTGGGTGGGGAAGATCCCCTGGAATAGGACATGGCAACCCACTCCAATATTCTTGCCTGGAAGTTCTATGGACAGGGGAGTAGAAAGGCTGCAGTCCATGGGATCCCAAAGAGTTGGACATGACTGAGCATGGTACGGCAAGGGGTATCAGGGACTTTTGGAGTGGGGAATGGAAATAATATTAAGTTTGAAAGCTGCACAACTATATACATTATTAAAAGTTTTCGACCTGTGCACTCAAAATTGATGAACTTTACTGCATAAAAATCACATCTCTAAAAATTTACAAAAACATGACCTAAAGATCCTTTTCTTATTTGCTAATAATCTCTATGAATAAAGGAAAGTATCTAGAAGCCCCTAATTTTTGAAGTCCCTCTTTATTAATGTCATATTATGATTTATTATAATGTTTTATTTCTTTTCAGTTTCTTCTGTATATCTCAAAATCTTTGTTTCAGTCTCTGTGCAAATCATAACAATGTGTTGTCAGCACTGGATTAATACCTGCATCTCAGATATTTTATTTTACTAAAATTATATACTAGAGATTTAATTATTACAGTGTTGCTGATGTAATGTGTTATGATTTCTTAAACTTTATTTTCTGTTTTGTAAGGTTTCCCACTTTTATAATATATATATATATGCTGCTGCTGCTGCTGCTAAGTCACATCAGTCGTGTCCGACTCTGTGCGACCCCAGAGACGGCAGCCCAGCAGGCTCCCCCGTCCCTAGGATTCTCCAGGCAAGAACACTGGAGTGGGTTGCCATTTCCTCCTCCAATGCATGAAAGTGAAAAGTGAAAGTGAAGTCGCTCAGTCGTGTCCGACTCTCAGCGACCCCATGGACTGCAGTCTACCAGGCTCCTCCATCCATGGGATTTTCCAGGCAAGAGTACTGGAGTGGGGTGCCATTGCCTTCTCCATTCTTTACATATATATATATATATATATATATATATATATATGTAAAGAAAATCCTATATTTCTACTGAAATACTTTTTTTTTTTTTACCATCATACTATAACATTTGGCTAGCTTTCTTTAATTCAGTTTTGCTCAATTCCTAATGGAATATCTATGGGAACTCAGGAAATGATTATAATTTGTAATTAAATTTGAAACTTAAGGCTGACAGTCAACATATTGCTTGACCATAGGGAGCATTTTCGTTAATTAAAAACATATGAAGCAGAAATGAGAATTAGAATATGAAAGAGACGTTGGCATATGGTTTTCACCTAAGGAAAACATTCTTACCTGTAGTATAAAGAAAATAAAATTTCTCACTGACATGTTTGCTTGCATATCAGAAACCCAAATCTTTATCATCCCCAAATAGCAAATCTACTCTGCTACAGAGAGTTGTTATTTTGAAGTAGTGAGACACTGTTCCAAGCCCTACTCCAAAATTCCTCTAAGTCAAGTGGCTTCAGAGATTCCAACCCCCAGAAAATGAGTCAGACAATGACAGGTGGGCACCATGATGCTTTGCTATATTGTCCACTGGAGGAAAATGCCACAATGCACCTTGGGCATTACAGCTTTTTGTATGTCCAGTCTATAATTTATGTTTTCTAAGAAAGAAGAAATAACTTTTTAAAAAACTGCAATTAGGTAAAAACATATGAGGCAGAAATGAGAATTAAAATATGAAAGAGACATTGGCATATGGTTTTCACCTAAGGGAAGGGCATGGAAAATAGATGGGGATACAATGGAAACAGTGATAGACTTTATTTTGTTGGGCTCCAAAATCACTGCAGATGGTAACTGAGGCCATGAAGTTTAAAGATGCTTGTTCCTTGGAAGAAAAGCTATAACCAACAGCATATTAAAAAGCAGAGACATTACTTTGTCAACAAAGGTCCATAGAGTCACAGCTATGGTTTTTCCAGTAGTCATGTATAGATGTGAAAGTTGGACCATAAAGAAGGCTGAGTGCCAAAGAATTGATGCTTTGAACTGTGGTGCTGGAGAAGACTCAATCTTGAAAGTCCCTTGGACTGCAAGGAAATCAAACCAATCTATCCTAAAGGAAATCAGTCCTTAATATTCATTGGAAGGACTAATGGGAAACTCCAATACTTTGGCCACTTGATACAAAGAATGAACTCATTTGAAAAGACCCTGATGCTGGGAAAGATTGAAGGCAGGAAGAGAAGAGGACAGCAGAGGACGGGATGGTTGGATGGCATCACTGACTCACTGGACATGAGTCTGAGTAAGCTTTGAGAGTTGGTGATGGACAGGGAAGCCTGGTGTGCTGCAGTCCATTGAATCGCAAAGAGTTGGACGTGACTGAGTGACTGAACAACAAAAGTTAGGTAAGAGAAAGCCATGCCACAAAACCTAACAACTGCAAACACTAGACCAAGCTAACTCTCTTCTCATCATTTTGAAGACTTGGAGGATATCATATCACTAAAAATAAGTTTTGTGAATAAACCAAGGTTTAAAAAACAAGGACATGAAATCTTTACAAGAGAAGAGCTAAAATAAGAACGGAAATTTAATAGGAAATGGATGCTATAGGGAACTAGGCAAACAAATTCAACAGTTAAATTAAAAATCTCAATTAGAAGACAGAATTAGAAATTTAGAAGAATCTTGAATAAGGGATATAAAGGTCAAATTTTAAAAGATGTCATATAATGTAGGGGAAAATGACAAAAACAATGAAAATAGTTAATATCAGAGTAATGGGAAGACAATAAATGGAAATCCAATTTGAGAATTATGAATTTTTTGAAAAATAAATCACAACAATTGAAACAGAAGCAACAGTCGAAAGATATAACTGAAGAACATATGGCTTATATTGAAAATATAACTGAGTATACAGATGAAACGCCAATACTTTGGCCATCTGATGGAAGAACTGACTCATTTGAAAAGACCTTGATGCTGGGAAAACTTGAAGGCAGGAGGAAAAAGGGACAACAGAGGATGAAATGGCTGGATGGCATCACCGACTCAATGGACATGAGTTTGAGTAAACTCTATGGACAGGGGGACCTGGCGTGTTGCAGTCCATGGCATCTCAAAGAGTCAGACATGACTGAGTGACTGAACTGAACTGAATTGATACAGATGTTAAAAAGAAAACTAATGAATTTCTTATATACCCTAGAATTGTGAGTTGTGACTAAATAAATAGCCTTAATGCATTAAAAATATAAATTAAGGAAATAAAAATAAGATACCACTATACATCTATTAGAATAAAGTGTGTAAAAACCAAAAAGAGCAAAGTTAGTGGGAATCCTGAGCAACACGAACTTTCATTCATTGTTGGTGGAAATGCAAAGTGGTACAGCTACTTTGGAAGACAGCTTGCCAATTTCTTACAAAGCTAATCATAGTCTTAACATACGATACAACAATTGCATCCTAAGTATTTACCCAACTGATTTGAAAAATTAGTAGTTAGTAGTTTAGTAGCTAAGTCATGTCCGACTCTTGTGACCCCATAGACTGTAGCTTGCCAGGTTTCTTTGTCCATGGGATTCTCCAGGCAAGAATATTTGAGTGGGTTGCCATTTCCTTCCCCAGGGGATCTTCCCAACCCAGGAATTGAACCTGGGTCTCCTGCATTGCAGTCAGATTTTTTACTGACTGAGCTATGTATGAGGGTAGCCCTCATAGATTTGAAAAATTATGTCCATACAAAAACCTGCACATGAATGATTATATCAGCTTTGTTCATAATTTCCCCAAATTGGAGGAAACCAAGATTTCCTTCAGTAGGTAAATGGATAAGCAAACTGTGGTACATCTATGTATATGTACTTATGGGATGTACATACTTACTTATTAATTAAAAAGAAATGAGTAATAAAACCACAAAAAGATGGATAGATGTTAAATATGTATTGCTAAGAAGCCAAACTTAAAAGCCTTTCTAATGTATAATTCCAATTACATGACATTTTGGAAAGGTAAAACTACACTGAGAGTAAAAAGATCAGTGGTTACCAGGGTTATGGAGGAGAGTTGAAAAAAGGAAGCACAGGGGATATCTTCAGTTCAGTTCAGTCACTCAGTTGTGTCTGACTCTGCAGCCCCATGGACTGCAGCATGCCAGGCATCCCTGTCCATCGCCAGCTCCTGGAGCTTGCTCAAACTCATGTCCATTGAATCGGTGATGCCATCCAACCATCTCATTCTTTGAGGTCCCCTTCTCCTCCTGCCTTCAATCTTTCCCAGCATCAGGGTCTTTTTCAATGAGTCAGTTCTTTGCATCAGGTGGCCAAAGTATTTTAGAGTGGAGAAGTGCTTCAGTATGATATTGCAGTGGTGATCCATGACACTATGCAGTTATCGAAACCTACGAACTTTGAGGGCTTCCCAAGTGGCTCAGTGGTTAAATAATCCACCTGCAATGCAGGAGACGCAAGTTTGATACCTGGGCCAGGAAGATCCACTGGAGGAGGGCATGGAAACCCACTCCAGTAATCTTGCCTGGAGAATCCCATGAACAAAGAGCCTGGCAGGCTACAGTCCATAGCGTTGCAAAGAGTCAGACACAACTGAAGCGACTGAGCACACACACATAGAACTTTGCAACAAAGAATGAACCTTAAAATAGTAATTTTAAAAATCATTTAGAAATTTAGGGAATCTCAACATGGAATGTCGAATGTAACAAAATAATCCAACTGCCATAGCTGTGTGAAACAACCTCACTGAAGGAGATGGTGGGAAAAGATACTCACCTAAGTAACTTTGTAAATGAGTGGCATCTGTACGATTAAAAGCAAAAAACAAAACAAGAAAACAAAAAAAACTGTACATAAGCACTGTATTCTAGTTAATAAAATTCTCACAGTTTACAGGTTAAGAATTCTGATAGCACTGTACATATAAATTGGAATGGAACAACGAAGTAAATTAATGGCAAATGGTAGGAACCAACATTCTCACTTTTAGAGTGGGAGGTTATACAGAAGCAAGGGAAAGAGGCTAGAATAATCCACATGATAATAGATTAAAGATACTAGTATGAGTTCATTTTTAGCTCACTGCCAATATATATGGCTATATATAGAAATATTTATAGATACGTGTACATATATGGTTTAGTACACATACATATATTTCCTTGCTCTGTAAACTTAAAGAAACTATTAATAGAACACCCCAATAGCAAGGCTTCCTGAGTGGCTCAGCTGGTAAAGAATCTGCTTGCAATTCGGGAGACTGGTGTTCAATCCCTGGGTTGGGAAGGTGTACTGGAGAAGGAAATGGCAAACCCCTCCAGTATTCTTGCCTGAGGAATTCCATAGACAGAGGAGCTTGGCAGGCTATATAGTCCCTGGGTTTGCAAAGAGGAGTGACTATCACTCACTCACTCAACAGCAATGGGTCCACCTACTACCCATATCTTGGTTTTAATACCATTTGCCAATAAAATAAACCAGAGCTCCATAAAGAAATGACTGATTCTATAATAAGAAAAAGAAATATTCAAGATGAGCCTGGAGTTTCTTGGAGTGCCAGAAAGTAAGAAAGTGTGTGTGTGTGTGTATGTAAGAGAGAGAAATCTAGATATTCACATCTGTTGAGGATACGTCAGAAGAACACAGAATCCAACTAAAAAAATTCTCAGTGGCTAAAGTTGGAACAGTTTGATCAACAAAATTAAGTAGTAACGGATTATAATTTATTATAAAAGATAGCAATTGGTGAGTCCATACTCATGTAAACAAATAACTGGATAAATAAATGCGTATATGCTTAGTTGCTTCAGTTGTGTCCAATTCTTTACAAACCTATGGACTGTAGCCCGCCAGGCTCCTTAGTATGGGATTCTCCAGGCAAGAATACTGGAGGGGATGTCATATCCTTCTCCAAGGGATCTTTCCGATCCATAGATTGAACCTGTGTCTCCTGAATCTTCTGCATCACAGGTAGATTCTTTAATGCTGGGCCACAGGGAAGCCCAAATAAATGGCTAGAAAGAGACAATTTTCTTATGAAAAATTACAAGTCATTTTTATAGATACTCCTCCCTCAAGGAAGTGGAGCATAATTCCTCACTATGTGTGGACTACACATAGTCAATAACTTCCTTCCAAAAAATAAAAAGAAAAAGGTTCTTGCCCTTACTTACTTCCTTTGTTCTAGAAGTCTTAAGACCAGTGGCCCACTGGTAGCCATGACAACAGATAATCAATCCAAGCTATGAACTCAGAAAAAAAAAAACACTGTGCTAAGAGTTAGGATTGTCTGACTCTAACCTCCACACAACCACTGAACTGTCTGAGTCTGAAGTATCTCATCTCTAAAGTAAAGACAATATAATTTACTGCTTTGCAGTCAAGAAATTCAATACCAGGTGATTTTTAAGTCCTCTCTAACTCTAAGATTTATGGTGGCAGGAAGATATGGTAAAAACTTGGCTTTGCCCTTTGTTCTGGGTTCCCACTCTTACTCTGACCAGGGATTAGCTTGGATGCTTTGACCCAAGGTAGATCTGCTGGAGTCTTTAAGAATATTGTCAAGTTATGACTTCTCCATCCCGAGTAATAGTCCTGCAGATTACCTTTTTTTCCTTTTCTAGTTCTTTTCCTGACATTTTTCAGATTCTTGGCCTTGGAATCTGCACTGGATTTTATAAATTGTGTGATCAAATACCAAGAAAGTAAGTAAAACAAAACTTATTCTGTTCTAAGAGAAGCTATCAAATTTAGCTCTAGGTGACAAGAAGACATTTGTCTTAGCTTACCTGTTTCCAACACCAAGTAGCAAGATTCTTCACATTTCCAAAATAAATGCCAAAGCAACTACTGAAAACCAAAGGGAAGGCAGTTGCACATATATTTGGGTAAATCACTGCAGCCCTATTTACAATAGCCAGGATATGGAAGCAGCCTAAATGTCCAGTGACGAATGGATGAAGATGTGGTACATATATGGTACAGTTGGCCATAAAAAGGAACAAAATTGGGTCATATGTAGTTACTTGGGGCTTCCCTGGTGGCTAAGAGGTTAAAGCGTCTGCCTCCAATGAGGGAGATCTGGGTTCGATCCCTGGGTCGGGAAGATCCCCTGGAGAAGGAAATGGTAACCCACTCCAGTATTCTTGCCTGGAGAATCCCATGGACGGAGAAGCCTGGTAGGCTACAGTCCACGGGGTCGCAAAGAGTTGGACACGACTGAGCGACGGAACGGAACAGAACGGTAGTTACGTGGATGAAGCTAGAGCCTCTGATACAGAGCGAAGTAAGTCATAAAAAGAAAAACAATATCATATATTAACACATGTACATGGAATATATAAAAAATGGTACTAATGAACATATTTGCAGGGCAGGAATAGAGACGCATATGTGGAGTACAGACTTGAGGACACAGTGGAGGAAGGGAGGATGAGACGGATTGAGAGAGTAGCATTGACATACATACACTACCATGTGTAAAATAGATAACTAGTGGGAAGCTGCTGTATAGCACAGGGAGCTCTGTGATGACCTAGAGGGGAACGATGGGGGTGGGAGGGAGGCTCTAGAGGAAGGGGATATTTGTATACATGTAGCTGATTCACATCTTTGTACAGCAGAACAAACACAGCATTGTAAAGCAATTATATTCCAATTAATTTTTTTAATGATAAAAATTTAAAAAATAAACTTCACACTCTTACTATATAGCACAGGGGACTATATTCAGTATCTTGTAATAAACCATAATGGAAAAGGATATGAAAATGAATGAAGGTATATCTATATATACGGCTGATACATAGTTGAATCATTTTACTCTGAACCAGAAATTAGCATTGTAAATCTACTACATTTCAATAAAAAATATAAATAAATAAAATGAGAGCACAAAAAAATTGAAAATAGCTTTACAATTAGCAAGAGCTAATGCAGTGTACTTGTTTGAAATATACTTTTATTATGTTCTGTTGGTGCCATTAATGAGGAGAAGGGATGAGAAGTCACCAGTTAAGCAGAAGAGTTAGATCAAGGGGTGGGCTAGCTGGGCAGCTGTTGAGGTCAGTAATATACACTGAGTACTGAAACACTGCAGCACTTGACTATCTGGGAAAGCAATGGATGGAGTAAACTGTGTTGGCCAGGACTCCTTTCAAGAAGATTAACGGATGTGTTCAAAAGGAACATTTGATAGGCCACCCGAGACAAAGAGGAATACATCCAATTGCTGATGGAAACTGAAGTAAGCAGCTCATATTAATATGATCAAAATAGACTTGAGTTCCACCATTAATATCTTGTCCTCACTAACGTTGCTTCCAGTTCCTCTCACTTCAGTAACTGGTCCTCCATTTGTTAAGACTAAAATCAGGTAGATGTCCTTGATTGCTTTTTATATCTACTGTCCCGATGCAATCCTTTTCTCTATCTCCAAAGCATGCAGCACAGTCATTCACTTTCTATTGTCTCAAGCCTTATCCCAGGCTAGTCATTTATTTCTCTTTGATATCAATATGGAAGGGAATTTTTGTTTTCTTACTTTGTTATTAAGTTCAAGCTTTGCATAAGAATGCTATATGGATATAAAATGCTCTCTCTTTATAAATTTTTTTCAGATATTCTTTGGGACTTGCTAAAATTTTCTTTAAGCCTACCAGTTATCTGAGCGATTTCATAAATAATTCACATGCAACTACATTATTCAATAAATATCTATAAGCTCCTTATTAATTATTAAGCTTTTTTAGATCTTCTGTATCCTTAAGAATTTTTCATCTTTGATCTGTCTATATCTGTGAGAGGACTGTTGAAATCTTCTATTTTTACAGTATGTTTGTTATATTTTCTTTTCCCTGTATTTTCTGCTTTATGAAAATTGATGCTATTACTAAATGCATAGATATTAACAATTATATCTTCATTGTAAATTGTAGTTTTTATTAGTATAATGTGTCCCTCTTTGTCTTGTTTAATACTCTTTGATCTGAATTCTACTTTGTCTGATAACAAAATTAAGTCCACTCTTTTCTTTTTCTTTGAATGTCCCGCGGAAATTTTGGGGCATGCTTTTAACTTTTCTGAATAATTTATCTTACATGCATTTCAGGAATAAAGTATACTGTTGGATTTTGCTTTGTCTGAAAATCTCATCCTTTAGAAGGGGAGATAATACCATGTATATTCACTGATACATTAAAATCCTTAACCATATGTCTGCTTCATTTTCTCTTTTGTGAGGCTATTTGCGTGTGTGTGCTTAGGAAAGGAGGAGAAGGAAATGGCAACCCACTCCAGTGTTCTTGCCTGGAGAGTCCCAGGGACGGGGGAGCCTGGTGGGCTGCCGTCTATAGGGTCACACAGAGTCGGGCACGACTGAAGTGACTTAGCTTAGCAGCAGCTTAGGAAAGGTTGTATTTTTGTTTTAATGGTTACTGATACTTGTTTAGCACCCTCTTACTCCTTTCTTTCCCTAAATAGTATCACTTACATAATAACCAATATTGAACTAACCTGTAACCTCTTCTCACTATAGCTTCCCTCCTTCTTTCTCACTATTTTAGTTCCCTTGTATTATCTTAGGGTTAATAAGAGTAATTAAAATATTTTTGACTACTATGACCCTGTTATTCGCTTTAAAGGGTATCATTTTATTCCCAGCTAATATACACAATGCAATCAATAAATTTCTCACATTTCAATTAACCTTCTCCTTCTCCACACCCATTTTTGTTAATTTTATTATTTTTACATTGTCTAAGCATAAACATTTACATATTTTATCACCAGATACTTGTGTTTTAATTTACCGTCATAGTGAAATATACTCAGTGGTTATCCGCAGACTTCATGCTAAAGCTTCTTCAATCTCTGAGCTTGTCTAAAGCTCAGTTTCTAATAAATGCTCCTGGAAGGGCTCATGGGATCAATGTTCTCAGAGTCTTTCCATATTCTTAATTGTGTGAATGTAGCCTTTATAATTAAAGAAGAATTTTTCTAACTATAAAATCCTCTTTCTTTCTCTGAATATCTTAAACACAGTGTTCCATTGTTTTTTTTTAATTAAAAAGGTAACCTGTCATGATATCATCCCAATCTGATTTTCTTTCCTTTATGAATAATGTGTCTCTTTGCCTGGATTCTCAGATTCTATTTTTAAAGTCCTTTAGTTTTATCATAATATGTTTCTCTCTTGAATGCTCTGGTTTGTGTTTCCAAGGTACATGACGATGTGCCCTTTGAATATGAAATTCAATGCTTCTTTTATTTTAGGAAGGATTTCTTGAATTATGCTTTTTAAATATTTATTCTGTTTCACAGCTTCTTTGGTATCTTCAATTATATGAATATTTGATTTCATATGAATATCTCTTTCCCCCAAATCTATTTTTTTCCTTTTTAAAAAATTCCCTTTGATATTTTTCACTTTTCTTCTTTACAACCCATATCTCCCTTTTTTATATTTTCCATGGGGTCTATTCCTTCCTGTGTACCTGCTCATTATGTTGAAATGGAGCAGGATCCTACGGTTCTTGCCTCCCCACCAAGTCCTCTGCCTCCTTTGTCTGTGGAAAACTTTAGTCAAGGAATAAGTTTAATCAGAGAAATGTGGAAACAAAGGAAAACAGTCAAAGGAGACTAAATAATAATAATTGAGTCACTAAGCATAGTCAAGGACCTTTAGTTCTTTCTCAAGGGCTATGTAGATAATATTCTGAGTCATGTCCTATGAGCTGTTTTATTGATATTAAAATACCAAGTGGAGAAGCTAACTACATGGTGACCAGACTGTACCCAGGACATGAACTGCCACAATTCCCAGTACTGGCTACAAATAAATGGGAAAAATGGACCCTGGAACTAAAGATTACGTGTGTACTAAGTTGCTTCAGTTGTGTCCAACCTTTTGTGACCCTGTGGACTATAGCCCGCCAGGCTCCTCTGTCCATGGGATTCTCCAGGCAAGAACAGTGGAGTGGGTTGCCATTTCCTACTCCAGGTGATCTTCCCAACCCAGGGATCAAATGTGCTTCTCTTATATCTCCTGCATTGGCAGACAGATTCTTTACCACCAGCCCCATCCGGGAAGCCCCTAGGAACTGAAGATTCAGTTCAGTTCAGTCGCTCAGTCGTGTCTGACTCTTTGTGACCCCATGAATCACAGCACACCAGGCCTCCTTGTCCATCACCAACTCCCGGAGTTCACTCAAACTCACCTTCATCAAGTTGGTGATGCCATTCAGCCATCTTATTCTCTGTTGTCCCCTTCTCCTCCTGCCCCCAATCCCTCCCAGCATGAGTCTTTTCCAGTGAGTCAACTCTTCGCATGAGGTGGCCATAGTATTGGAGCTTCAGCTTTAGCATCAGTCCTTCCAGTGAACACCCAGGACTGATCGCCTTTAGAATGGACTGGTTGGATCTCCTTGGAGTCCAAGGGACTCTCAAGCGTCTTCTCCAGCACCACAATTCAAAAGCATCAATTCTTCGGCGATCAGCTTTCTTCACAGTCCAACTCTCACATCCACACATGACCACTGGAAAAACCATAGATGAAACTGCAATACTTTGGCCACCTCATGCGACGAGTTGACTCACTGGAAAAGACTCTGATGCTGGGAAGGGTTGGGGGCGGGAGGAGAAGGGGACGACCGAGAATGAGATGGCTGGATGGCATCACTGACTCTGTGGACATGAGTTTGGGTGAACTCCGGGAGTTGGTGATGGACAGGGAGGCCTGGCGTGCTGTGATTCATGGGGTCGCGGAGAGTCGGACATGACTGAGTGACTGAACTGAACTGAACTGAACTGTACCTAAAACAACCAAGATGATGCTGGTCAGACCACTGATGACCAATTTGAAGATGACTGTGAGAGATGACTGCGCTGTTTCTGCATGTAGCCACCCCCCCACCCCCCACCCAATCTATCTATAAAGGCTCTCACCCCCTGCTTGTCAGTGGGGGAAGTTTGCATTTGGACAGATGTCCGCCACCCCCCGCTCTACACTGCCAGTTACCAGCATCTGAAATAAAGCAAACGCTCCACCAATTTAGCCTGTTTATTGGTTTTTTGAAAGGCGAGCAGCTGGACCCCCCACACACTCTTTCGGTAACAATGTCTTCATCTCAGAACTTTTAAAGTCATTTCCTGTGTTATGTCACTTCTCATTTCATATCTTCTTGTCTAACCATATAATTTCTAAATTCATCTAGTTTTGATTTGTGTCAATTTTAAAGTTCCAATCATGTAAAAATTTTCTTTTAACTTGGTTTGAAATACAGTTACGGTTTGTCTGCTTTGTGATCACATTTCTGGCACATTCTCATTGTGTATCAGATGTTACTGAGTATATTTTAATCTATTTTTCTTCTTATAACTCTGTACAGGCCTATGTCATATTCCTTTGTTTTCATATTTAAGTGAGGTAGGTTTTTCTGTGATGGGAAAGGGATACATCGGGGTGATTTCCCAGCTTTATGATTCAAGAACTTCCCTCTTGCACCAGTGTATGGTCTCAGTGTGTCACCAGAGTCCACTCTCTCAGAGCTTGATCTGGTTCAGAGAGATTTTCTGCATCCATACTTGTGTTTAGCAGGGACCCAAAGGCCTCACCTTCGGAAACAGTCTTCTCACCTTTGGCTGGTATGCATTTCCTGCTCAGTATTTCCTGGGATCTGCTTCCTCTGGGTTCCTTTACCCCGTAACCCACATTTGTTGTCTTCTGCTGAGTTTTTGTCCTTTTTCTATCACTAACTGCTCAAGGTGAGGGTGAGGGTTAGTCTTTTGGAGAGAAAATGTTTGCTGGATAATTTTGAGAGTGGGCTTGGACTAATGTGTCTGCATCTCTCGGCGGCTTGCACCCTTTCCCAACCTCAGAGCTCATGAAGGCATTCCCAAGGATTGCCATTATTTTACTGAAGATATAGTCGGTGGGAGTTTTTTCTTTGCAGTCCTAGGTGCTCCATTTGGGTGGAAATGATTTGCAATGACTTAAAACTACATCTTTAGCATAATCCCACTGCCCCGGTGTCATTTCAAGACGTGAAGCAGATCCTATCAACTTCCAGCTTAAAACACTCAAAAGTTTCCTGTCATCCTCAAAATTGAACTCAAATTCTTTATTCTGGTCTACAGTTTCTCACAAGATCGGTCTCCTCCTCACCTCTCTGACCTCATTTCTAATCACTCTGCCTTGCTGTCTACTAGCCACTAGCATTCCTTTTGCTCCTCAGACACACAAGCTTATTCCCCATGAGGGCTGAAGCCTGGAATAACTCAGAGAAATCTTCCCTCATCTCCAATCTAAAGCAATTACCCAATCACTCTGTCTTATCATGTTATTGTAATAATCTTCTCATCACGTATCATGATCTGGTACCATTCCTATTTATATATCTATTCATGTCTGTCTCCTCCGTTAGACTTTATTCTGTGAGAGCAGAACTGCATCTACTTCTTTACTGCTCCACCCCTAGTAGGGAGAGCAGTCCCTGACACACTGATAGTCAGTAAATATTTATTGAGTGAAAGAAAGGGAAGAATGGGAGGAAGAGAAGGATACAAAGGCAGAGTTATGAAAAGAGTATTTTGCCCTGGACACAGAAAATGTGAATTTACATTGTACTTCAATCACTAGTTTTATGATTCCATGAATCTCTCAAAGACTCAGATCCCTAAAATCTAAAACAAGGAGGAAGTATCATCTTTCTCCCACTACACGGAGGATGATTAAATGAGATGATACATGCTAAAGCATTTAACAAAAAAATTGACATAGAGAGGTTTCCTTTTCTCCCACTCTAGCTCTCTGCTTCTTTCTGCCTCCCATGTCTCCTCCTCTAACTTACATGATTGCCAAGCTATCAGTGATGCATGTCTTTATGACCATGCTCAAATGTGGACCTTCTATTTGTATTGGACGATGCTTCTGCCTTCTGTGGTTTATAGCTACACTAGGATAGCTTCGGAGAAGGCAATGGCAAGCCACTCCAGTACTCTTGCCTAGAAAATCCCATGGATGGAGCACTCTGGTAGGCTGCAGTCTGTGGGGTCGCTAAGGGTTGGACACGACTGAGTGACCTCACTTTCACTTTTCACTTTCACACATTGGAGAAGGAAATGGCAACCCACTCCAGTGTTCATGCCTGGAGAATCCCAAGGATGGGGGAGCCTGGTGGGCTTTCGTCTGTGGGGTCACACAGAGTCGGACACGACTGAAGTGACTTAGCAGCAGTAGCAGCAGGATAGCTTTGCTCCTGTTGTCATTTCAATTCTATATAATTCCGCCTGTATATGAAAAGATTCATTCTGACTCATCGCTCTCTTATAAAACAAGTACAGGGAGAAAGAAACAGCAGAGGGAAAAGGCTTCCTTCCGAATCTCTTGAACCATCCTTCCTTTCATCTAAAAGTCATTCATACCAGTTCAATTAATAGTAAAATCCTCCAAACAAATGAGAATTCAGAAATTCTTTGATTTAAAAATTCCCAGGTAGAAGAGACTTTCTCTTTATTGTTATTAATATTCCGTCTTTTGTGTGCTCAGTCACTAAGTCGTGTGCAACTCTTTGGAACCCCATGGACGATAGCCCTCCAGGTTCCTCTGTCCATGGGATTTCCCAGGCAGGAATACTGGAGTGGATTGCCATTTTCTTCTCCAGGTCTTCCTGACCCAGGGATCGAACCTGGGTCTCCTGCATTGTCTGGTATATTCTTTACTACTGAGCCACCAGGGAAGAATTCTGTCTTATAGTAAATTTTTGTTTTATTGCATTGTGAGCAGAGTATAGCTTGCACTATTTATACTTTCTGGGAGATACTGACATTTTCTTTCTCAATATACGATCAGTTTTTTTTGAATGTGCCATGGACAGTTGAGAAGAATACACAGTTCCTACCATTGTGGAGCAAGTGTTCATATACATCCACATGATCTGTATGTACAGCCACACGACCCTAACCCTAACTCATTAATTATGCTGTTTATGTATTTTGTCTCATTGGTTATTTTTGTCTTCTTGATCTATGTTATAATGAAAGAGGAAGATTAAAGTTTACTTTTTTAAGTGTTTCTCTAACTATGTCTCCTTGCAAGTTTTGTAGCTGTTTCATAAAGATGATTGATCTTTTATTTATGCATAAATATTCATGTGTTATATCTCCATTGTGGATTCTAGTGTTTAGCATTGAAAAATACCCATCTTTGTCCTGTCATAGATTTGGGACTTGAATTATTTGTTTAGTATTAGCATAGCTACGCTGCTCTTTTTCTATTTCCATTTGCCTGGAATAAGTGTGTCCATTCTGTTATTTTTAACTTTTCTGAATCATTTTAAGTGTGTCTCTCAACACACTTAAAAAATAAAGTGCAGAGCTGGGTTACATTTTGTGAACCAAACCGAAAATCTATTTGTTTGGTAATAACTTTTCTGTTGTTATGACCAATATGTTTTATCTGAACTTTATCATAATATTTTATAATTCTGTGTATTTTGGTCTATATGTTATGCTTCTTTATCTATGAGATGTGTATTTCTTTGCATATGTATACTATACATATATTTACTTATTTATAAATAATATATAGTATATGGGCTTCCCAGGTGGTACATTGGTAAAGAATCCGCCGGCCAATGCAGGAGATGCAAGAGATGGAGGTTTGACCCTTGTGTTGAGAAGATCTCCTGGAGTAGGAAATGGCAACCCTCTCCAGTATTCTTGCCTGGAAAATTTCATGAACAGAGGAGCCTGGTGGGCTTCAGTCCACGGGGTCGCAAAAAGTCGAATGTGACTGTGCAACTGAGCATACACACACACATATAGTATATATTCAAGCATATGTATGTGTTGGTACACATTTCCTATTTTTGGTATTTAGGAAAATGTATATTTTTGTTTCAGATTAACCTTTGCGTTTATGTCTTTTAAAAGTCTTTACTCTCTCTTTTTCTTATTTGATCTTTTGCTTCTTGATGTTTCAGAGATTTTTGTTTTTGTTTTGTATCAATTAATGTGTCTGTGTGTTAAGTCACTTCAGTTGTGTCTGACTCTTTGTGACTCTATGGACTGTAGCCTGCCAGGCTCCTCTGTCCATGGGATTCTCCGGGCAAGAATACTGGAGGGGGTTGCCATTTGCCTCTCCTGGGGATCTTCCTGACCCAGGGATCAAAATCGAACCCTATCTCTTATGTCTTCTGCATTGGCAGCTGGGTGCTTTAGCACTAGCACCACCTGGGAAGCCCATCAATCAATGTTAGCTGTTCAAATAGCAATGAGCTTTTACTATTTTTGATCTTTCCTTCACCAACATCCTCCCCAAATTTGCATTATTTCTACTTTGTCACAATATATAATATTTATATATTATTCTTCCACTCTTGTCTCCGCCTTTGCTTTATTCTTATATGTATTAATACATACACCTCATATACCTATTTTATAATGCTCACTTTAGTTATTTTGCTGAATTTTCCCAAGTCATCCCTCTGTTGAATAAAACTCATCCCTAGTAGGTTCCTCAGGAAGGCCTGGAGGGCTCAGTGTTCCCCAAGTTCTTGTATGTCAAAAAACTGTTTATGTATTTGTTGATATTTGAAGGACAGCTTGGCTGGATATAGAATCCTTACTTCACATTTTCATTCACTGAGGTTTCTAAAAGTGCTGCTCCATTATTGCCTCAATTTAATGCTAATTTTGAAGGGAATTGTTAATCTAATTACTTTCCCTTTGTAAATATTTTATCTTTTCTGTCTGGAGATTACAAAGAATTTATCTTCGAAATCTAATAGCTTTACTAGGATATGCCTCAGAGTTAATCATTCTGGTTTAATCTTCCCAGGTATTCAGGGAGCTATTTCAATGTGTAGATTCAGATGCTTTTCTATTTCTGGAAAAGTGAATTATAATTTTAATTATTTTTAACTCTCTTCCATTACTTTTTCTTCTTTATGTATTCCAATAATGTGGATATTATTATCTCTCTGCCAGTCTTTCTCTTCTATAACTCTTTATTTTTTACTTCATTCTTTATGTCATTTTTAATTTCTTGCTTGTTTTATCACCTTTCTTTAATGCCTCTTATTAAATTTTCATTGGAGTCTACTCTACCTTGGGCTCTTACAATGTATTTATTCATTGCTAAGAAAAATTTATCTTTTCTTTCCACTTCTTTCCTGAGTTCAATCTCCTTACATTTTTTCCTATTTTTGTTCATCTGCCAAACTCAGCTCCACCCGAGTTCCCCTGATGGCAGTTAATAATGGTAGATCAGGCAAGCCCTGAGGGCAAAGCTCCGGTGGTTCAGTCCCTAGTGGCCAATGAGAATGGCCAGAAACCTTTCTCGGCATGCTCTGCGCCTACCTAACAAGAAGCGCCAGACTCAGCCTGGGAAAACACCCAGCGGGTTTCTTTTCCCCCCACTACCAGTGAGCAAGGCATGAAAGTAAGAGTGGAAAGTAACAGTGAGATGTGTGTGTAAAGTCGCTCAGTCGTGTCCGACTCTTTGCGACCCTGTGGACTGTAGCCCACCAGGCTCCTCCGTCCATGGGATTCTCCAGGCAAGAATACTGGAGTGGGTTGCCATTTCCTTCTCCAGGAGATCTTGCCGACCCAGGGACCGAACTCAGGTCTCCCGCATTGCAGGCAGATGCTTTAACCTCTGAGCCACCAGGGAAGCCCCAACAGTGAGATAGGGACAGGCAAAAAAAGAGACAAATGGCGGGAATTCAGGAGGTGCCATTCAAGTGCAAGGGAGGAGACAGGCTGAGGCTTACCAAATTCTTCAAGATTCTGGATGGTTCTGCCAAGGATAGTACCCAGGTTAGAGTCTTGTGGCAGAAAGAATTCAGAGACAGAAAGAGGTCGAGAAAGCAAAGTGAGCAGTTATTTAAGTTAAAGTACTCCCCAGGGGAGAGGAAGCAGTCTCAGGTTCTCAGCTGCACTGTGTTTCTTTGGCTGTCAGGTTACATGAGCTGCAGAAGTGAAGAGATGAATATCCAGCTGTTCGGGAGGGATTTGGGCATCTTTCCCCCTGAATTTCATCCCAGCTCCACCTGGCTGAAAGGAGGAAGGATATTGGTCCTCATTCAATCCGTGATCAGACGGGTCATGGCCTCATTGCGTGATGGGGACTTCTTATCTGCAAGGCTAATTTTACTGTTATGAGGGCATAGTGAGCAAAAGGTTACACACAGATGCTTGAGAGCCCCAGACGCTTATCGCCCGAAGTGTGGTTTCCCGTCAGTCTGGAGATGCTTGCTTTTTCTTTGCTCAAGGACCCAGGTGGTTTATAAGCTGCATCGTCTCCTCCCATTTGCCCCTCCCTGATCTCACCCCCGCCCCCCGCCCCCCGCCCCCCGCCACGGCCCGGTGGCCCCCGCATCGGTTTCTTTCTAGATAACTTGAATAGTTATCTGACTGCTTGAACAGTCTTATGTGAGGTTCAGTTCAGTTCAGTCGCTCAGTCGTGACCGACTCTTTGCGACCCCATGAATCACAGCACGTCAGGCCTCCCTGTCCATCACCAACTCCCGGAGTTCACTCAAACTCATATCCACAGAGTCGGTGATGCCATCCAGCCATCTCATTTTCTGACGTCCCCGTCTCCTCCCGCCCCCAATCACTCCCAGCATCAGAGTCTCTTCCAGTGAGTCAGCTCTTCGCATGAGGTGGCCAAAGTATCGCAGTTTCAGCTTTAGCATCAGTCCTTCCAATGAACACCCAGGATTGATCTCCTTTAGAATAGACTGGTTGGATCTCCTTTCAGTCCAAGGGACTCTCAAGAGTCTTCTCCAGCACCACAGTTCAAAAGCATCAGTTCTTCGGCGATCAGCTTTCTTCACAGGTAGCCGTCCTTAAATTAGATCGGGTCTTTAAGTCAGTTATACTTAAAAAGGCCTTATAGTCCATGCCTCAAAATAGCGGTAGTATTTTCAGATTTAGGAATGTCCAGTCTTTCTAGTGACTGATCCAAATACCTCCCAGGCCTCTTTGCCAGTCCTCTTCTTTCTTCCCTGCATTCATCTGGATCTGCCTTTGCTCTCCACAGTTTTCCAATGGGACAAGGGAGTGATGGGAGCATGAGGGATTATACTGAGGAGTTTGTTGATTTTTCTCTTTCTATTCATGGTTACTTTGTTGCTAGGACATCCTCTGTCTTGAATTAATGCTGAGGGTATGGGCCTATGTGGAAATTCCATAATTATGAAATTATTATGTATCATTTGGGGAGGAAATTTCCGGGAGACTGAACTACTACACAGTTTACATTGTCTTTGCTGCTGCTGCTAAGTCACTTCAGTCGTGTCCGACTCTGTGTGACCCCATAGACGGAAGCCCACCAGGCTCCTCCGTCCCTGGGATTCTCCAGGCAAGAACACTGGAGTGGGTTGCCATTTAGTCAGAAGTTAAAAAAATGTGATGAACAGAATTTGCTAGATTTGATGTAATACAATTTATAAATTACTTCCTTTATGATGAATGCGTGTTGTTTTTGTGTGTTTTTGCTCATGTTAAGGCCATGAGGATATTCTATTATGTTTTATTTTTATTCACTGAATTTTTTTTTTTTTACCTCTCACATTCAAAATTGCAGTTTGCCTAAAATGAATTTTCTGTTGTGTGAGAGAGGGGATCTATACTCCTTTTCGTCTTCTCCTCCTGACCCTTTCAGTCTCCTTTTTCTTCTTTTTCAAGTGAATATCCAAAGAACTTAGCACCATTTATTGAAAGGTTAATCCTCTTCCTTCAGTTCAGTTCAGTTCAGTCGCTCAGTCCTGTCCGACTCTTTGCAACCCCATGAATCACAGCACGCCAGGCCTCCCTGTCCATCACCAACTCCCGGAGTTCACTCAAACTCTTGTCCATCGAGTCGGTGACGCCATCCAGCCATCTCATTCTCTGTCGTCCCCGTCTCCTCCCGCCCCCAATCCCTCCCAGCATCAGAGTCTTTCCCAATGAGTCAACTCTTCAGATGAGGTGGCCAAAATATTGGAGTTTCAGCTTCAGCATCAGTCCTTCCAATGAACACCCAGGATCGATCTCCCCCAGAATGGACTGGTTGGATCTCCTTGCAGTCCAAGGGACTCTCAAGAGTCTTCTCCAGCACCACAGTTCAAAAGAATCAATTCTTCAGTGATCAGCTTTCTCCACAGTCCAACTCTCACATCCATACATGGCCACTGGAAAAACCATAGCCTTGACTAGATGGACCTTTGTTGGCAAAGTAATGTCTCTGCTTTTTAATATACTATTTAGGTTGGTCATAATTTTCCTTCCAAGGAGCAAGCATCTTTTAATTTCATGGCTGCAATCAGCATCCGCAGTGATTTTGGAGCCCCCAAAAATAAAGTCTGACACTGTTTCCACTGTTTCCCCATCTATTTCCCATGAAGTGATGGGACCAGATGCCATGATCTTTGTTTTCTGTATGTTGAGCTTCAAGCCAACGTTTTCACTCTCCTCATTCACTTTCATCAAGAGGCTTTTTAGTTCCTCTTCACTTTCTGCCATAAGGGTGGTGTCATCTGAATCTGAGGTTATTGATATTTCTCCCAGCAATCTTGATTCCAGCTTGTGCTTCTTCCAGCCCAGCGTTCCTCATGATGTACTCTGCATATAAGTTAAATAAGCAGGGTGACAATATACAACCTTGACGCACTCCCTTTCCTATTTGGAACCAGTCTGGTGTTCCATGTCCTCTTCCTTACTCCACTGAAATATCACCTTTGTCAAATATCAGGTGGCCATATGTGTTTGGTATTTGTATAAATTCTCTTTTCTGTTCTGTTGGTTTATTTGTCTTTCTGCATCACCCTAAGAAAGCAGTACTCACTGATAAATCACACTAATTCGTTTAGGGGTGGGAGGGGAAGCTGGGGAGAAGGATGGCAAGAGAAAGTGAAACCCAAAATGCTGGTGTGGCATTCTCATTCACTTCTTCAAAACTTCCTGTTTGGCAATAATTTTAAAATTACAGATAAGTTATAATAATAAAAATATTAAAATAGTACAAAAACAACTGTATACTTTTACTCCTAAATACCTTAGGCTACAT
The DNA here is from genome assembly GCF_049115385.1 of Moschus berezovskii. Taxonomy (NCBI): domain Eukaryota; kingdom Metazoa; phylum Chordata; class Mammalia; order Artiodactyla; family Moschidae; genus Moschus; species Moschus berezovskii. The sequence continues at coordinate 71,389,534 of NC_142462.1, forward strand.
TTATTAAGACTAAGAATATGCTCTTATGTTAATAACTAGAATGCAGTTATAACTTCAGTAAATTTACCATAATGTTTTTATTTAATTTATAATTTATATTTCAGTGATATCAATTGATCTGAAATTATTCATATCACTTCCCTACTTCAATACAGTATCCAGTCTAGTGTCTGGTTTTGCTTTCAATTGTCATGTGTCTTCATATATTTTAAAACATCGTCAGCTTAAAGTATACAGTCTCCCTCCCTCCTTTTTCAAATAGGACTTGCCATAACTTTGGTTTGTTTGGTGTTTCTCATCATTATACTCCAGTTACATATTCTTGGCCACAATACCACATGCGTGTAATTTCCTTATTGGGGTATTATATCCTTATTGGGATAGCTATAGAAAGTTCTTCACTTTTTAGAAGTTATTATAAACTAGGGACAATATACTTTTATCTTTGATACAGGTGGCTTTTATCCCAGTTTATCTTTTTTTTCTTTGAGGTTGCTTGTAATGTTTTTGCCTTGCAAACCTTTTTGGTTTCTATATAGTCAAACTTAAACAGTCTTTTCTTAATGCATCTGAATTTTTAATTATAATTAGAGAGGAATTCATTTGTATTTTCTTCTAGTATTAATAGTTGGTGGCTTTTTTTTTTTTGCCTTAATTGAATCTCTGATCCATTTGGAGTTCATATGAATGTGTACTGAATGAGCTCAATTCTACCTTTTTTCAAATGGTTACTCACTGTCTAGCATTAAAAAAAAAACTATCAAGGTTGAAGTTATGTGAGATATTATCTTTATCATATACTATATTTTTCTATGTAGCTGAATCTATTTTTGAATAGTCTGCTCCACAGGTCAGGGAATTTTTTTGTGAAAGGCCAGATTGCAAGTAGTTTTGGTGCTGTGAACCCTATGAGTCTCTCTGGTATGTCTCTGTTAAAATAAAATTTTATTTACAGAGAGATGGTGAATTGTATTTGGCCTGTGAGCTGTAATTTGGTATCCTCTGGTCTGTTCTATTGCATTATTTTGTCTGTACATTTATGAGCCAGTGCCACACTGTGTTAATTATAGAGACTTTGTAGTTTGTTTTTATATCTGGTAGGGCTAATCTCCACTCAGAGCCCAATCTCTTTCTAAGTTTATTTTTCTGTGTGAAATTTAGAATCAATTTGAGAGGTTAAAAACAAAGATTCATCAAAAATTGTTTCAGAATTCAGTTCAGTTCAGTTCAGTTCAGTCGCTCAGTCGTGTCCGACTCTCTGCGACCCCATGAATTACAGCACGCCAGGCCTTCCTGTCCATCACCAACTCCCGGAGTACACTCAAACTCATGTCCACAGAGTCGGTGATGCCATCCAGCCATCTCATTCTCCGTCGTCCCCTTCTCCTCCCGCCCCCAACCTTTCCCAGCATCAGAGTCTTTTCCAGTGAGTCAACTTGTCTCATGAGGTGGCCAAAGTATTGGAGTTTCAGCTTTAGCATCAGTCCCTCGAATGAACATCCAGGCTTGATCTCCTTTAGAATGGACTGGTTGGATCTCCTTGCAGTCCAAGGGACTCTCAAGAGTTTTCTCCAACACCACAGTTCAAAAGCATCGATTCTTCGGCGATCAGCTTTCTTCACAGTCCAACTCTCACATCCATACATGACCACAGGAAAAACCATTGCCTTGACTAGATGGACCTTGGTTGGCAAAGTAATGTCTCTGCTTTTTAATATACTATCAAGGTTGGTCATAACTTTCCTTCCAAGGAGTAAGCGTCTTTTAATTTCGTGGCTGCAATCAGCATCTGCAGTGATTTTGGAGCCCCAAAAAATAAAGTCTGACACTGTTTCCACTGTTTTTCCATCTATTTCCCATGAAGTGATGGGACCAGATGCCATGATCTTAGTTTTCTGAATGCTGAGCTTCAAGCCAACCTTTTCACTCTCCTCTTTCACTTTCATCAAGAGGCTTTTGAGTTCCTCTTCACTTTCTGCCATAAGGGTAGTGTCATCTGCATATCTGAGGTTATTGATATTTCTCCCAGCAATCTTGATTCCAGCTTGTGCTTCTTCCAGCCCAGCGTTCCTCATGATGTACTCTGCACATAAGTTAAATAAGCAAGGTGACAATATACAGCCTTGACGTACACCTTTTCCTATTTGGAACCAGTCTGTTGTTCCATGTCCAGTTCTAACTGTTGCTTCCTGACCTGCATACAGGTTTCTCAAGAGGCAGGTCAGGTGGTCTGGGATTCCCATCTCTTTCAGAATGTTCCACAGTTTATTGTGATCCACGCAGTCAAAGGCTTTGGCATAGTCAATGAAGCAGAAATAGATGTTTTTCTGAAACTCTCTTGCTTTCTCCATGATCCAGCGGATGTTGGCAATTTGATCTCTGGTGCCTCTGCCTTTTCTAAAACCTGCTTGAACATCTGGGAGTTCACGGTTTACATACTGCTGAAGCCTGGCTTGGAGAATTTTGAGCATGACTTTACTAGCGTGTGAGATGAGTGCAATTGTGCGGTAGTTTGAGCATTCTTTGGCATTGCCTTTCTTTGGGATTGGAATGAAGACTGACCTCTTCCAGTCCTGTGGCCACTGCTGAGTTTTCCAAATCTGCTGGCATATTGAGTGCAGCACTTTCACAGCATCATCTTTCAAGACTTGAAATAGCTAAACTGGAATTCCATCACCTCCACTAGCTTTGTTCGTAGTGATGCTTTCTAAGGCCCACTTGACTTCACATTCCAAGATGTCTGGCTCTAGGTCAGTGATCACGTTATCGTGACTATCTTGGTCGTGAAGATCTTTTTTGTACAGTTCTTCTGTGTATTCCTGCCACCTCTTCTTAATATTTTCTGCTTCTGTTAGGTCCATACCATTTCTGTCCTTTATCGAGCCCATCTTTGCATGAAATGTTCCCTTGGAATCTCTAATTTTCTTGAAGAGGTCTCTTGTTTTTCCTATTCTGTTGTTTTCCTCTATTTCTTTGCATTGATCACTGAGGAAGGCTTTCTTATCTCTCCTATTATTCTTTGGAACTCTGCATTCAGATGCTTATATCTTTCCTTTTCTCCTTTGCTTTTCGCCTCTCTTCTTTTCACAGCTATTTGTAAGGCCTCCTCAGACAGCCATTTTGCTCTTCTGCATTTCTTTTCCATGGGGATGGTCTTGGTCCCTGTCTCCTGTACAATGTCACGAACCTCCGTCCAGAGTTCATCAGGCACTCTATCAATCAGATCTAGTCCCTTAAATCTATTTCTCACTTCCACTGCATAATCATAAGGGATTTGATTGAGGTCATATCTGAATGGTCTAGTTTTTTTCCCTACTTTCTTCAATTTAAGTCTGAATTTGGCAATAAGGAGTTCATGATCTGAGCCACAGTCAGCTCCTGGTCTTGTTTTTGCTAACTGTATACAGCTTCTCCATCTTCTGTAATTTCAGAATTACATTACTTTAAAGCCAAGTCAGTTTAATTCTGTGTCTTGTTTACCCCCTTTTTTTAAATCTCAGTTGCTTTGGTACTTAAGAAACTAAGTATTTTTATTGTAAAGTTTCCTATTATATGAATACTGTTTATACTGCCCTTAATCTTTTTGCTTTTTAATCCCTTTAATCTCTGATCCTCAGTTTTAAATAGAATCTGTTGACTCTTCCCATGACCTATACATCAGTCAATGATGTTATTCTATTTTCTTAATTATCTGTTCCTTCTCCTCCCATTTTAAAATCTGCATTCTCCCTACTTCATCAGAATTAGTAATATTTACATATTATTTTTTAATCTATATTCCCATCTTGTTTTAGTCCTTGCTGTACAATTAAAAATATGTTAAATGTGTATTGTATATCCTTTTAAAGAACTTTCTTTCAGTCATCTTTGTTTGAATGAAGATCGTGCTTTAATAAGTTTCTCTGGGAGGGTACATATGCATGGTATCCTGTCAGTGAATGAAAGAAATAGTGAAAAATATTTTACTTTTTCAATTCCTATGATGTGATTCTTTTTTTCCATTCTAAGGTAGAGAAAATGGTGAATTATTCCAAACAATAGTAGAAATAATAGTGTGTTTTGGGAGCATTTGCAGAACCTAGGTCAGTTTCTTCAGTTACCTGACTCTGCATGTCTTATGGAGCTGGGACCATTCAGAGTTCTTTTGCTTCACATAAATTTAATTCACATTACATGCAGATCAAGCAGAGGCAACCAAACAAATATTTTTAGAATACTAGCTGTTCAAAGGTAAAAAATAACACAAAACTATATAAGTCCAAGGCCAACATAATGCAGCATATGAATATCTTAGGTAGTGGTTCTAATGCATAGTAGATAGTGCTCACTTAGCATGATGTAAATTGGAGAAGGAAATGGCAACCCACTCCAGTGTTCTTGCCTGGAGAATCCCAGGGACGGGGGAGCCTGGTGGGCTGTCGTCTATGGGGTTGCACAGAGTCGGACACGACTGAAGTGACTTAGCAGCAGCAGCAGCATGATGTAAAATTCTGATACTAGTTTTCAGTAATTTCCCTTCTTTAACTCCTGTGACCATCTATGGAGAGTCTCTGGTGTGATGTGTCTTCTGCCAACATGACTGGTACAGCATTATCCACAGGAACATTTTTACATGCTAGGTCCAGCCATGGAGCATGAATGATTCTTTTACTTACATTTTATTCCCTGGGCCCCTTATTATGAGATTACAAGTGAAAGTTTTGGAGACATGTTGCTTCTGGGGAAGAATCAGATGTAAAGAGAAGGTGTGATATACCTTGGAGACAATGAAGTGACAAGAAAGAAAAAAAAATAAGAGTTGAAAGTTAAGGAGCCCAGTAAAATGAAAGAGAAACTAGACACAGCAACCATTCTTTTGCCAACCTTCTCATCAACCATTATGGAAATGCCACTGAAAAGAGGATAATGGACAGAAAGGGATGCTCCTAAACATTAAACACTATCCAAAATAAAAGTAGGAATAGAAAAGAATAAGACCACAAACATGCAGAATTACTACAGTAAAGTCAGAAAGTAGAAGGTCAGAAAGGCTCTTCACAAAATCATACATTCACTGTTTTTTCTAGTAACTATCTCCATTCCATAGTGTTTTGTACTATCAGTCACATCAGAAGCCTTGACAATTCAGGTGTGTCTGAATATGCCTTATAAATAATAAATAGCATCTCCAGAATCTCTGTCCAGTTCTATTAATAAAACATATGACTGGTTCTCAGAAAGTAACAAATTCTATGATAACTTCCACATACTGGCTTCTCCAATTTTAATTCCCAGATTTGAGTCACCATCCTTTTCCTGCAGTTTTGTCAAGTAGGAAGTCGTAGCCAAACCTTCCATTCTGTTGAAGATATCTTCAGAACATTCTGCTTTCTTGAAATTAAGGCTCTATTTCTGTGGACTGTCAGAAATTGTTATATTCTAATGTTCTAACGGAAGATTGAGACTTTCTTCCAGCCAGATTCTATGCACTAGAGAACCAATAAAACAGAACAGCGAAATGCATATCAAAGCATCATTATTTATGAAGGCACAATAACTCATAAAGCATAGAATTCCTTGGGTAATATTCAAATGGAGAGCACTCAGGAACATAACAAATAGTTTCTCCAATCTCCTCCTAAATTTAGACCAAACACAGAACTTGGCACAAACTTGCAGAGGGACTTGGGTATGAATGGATTCAGAGCTCACTTATTCAGTTACTTAAGCTGAAGACCATCGTCTGTCCTAAAATCTCAGGTTCCAGCAGATGGAGAGGGTCAAAGAACTAGTCCTCGTGTAAACGTGGCCAAATGGATGTCATATTCTCATTAATTTTACCCATCTGAAAGGTCATTCCTACTCTAAAGTGAATAAGCAGTAACTCATAATTTTTGAAAAATGACTTTAACATTCTCCATGTTTTGAAGGCAGAGAAAAGCCTCTCTTATAAAGAAACATGAAAAAGAAGGGCCACATGTTTCCTACTAATACATTCTTAGTAGTTGCTGTCATGAGTACAGACATGAACAATGATTAGTCAGGACCGCACATGTCAACTGGTTCTGAAATAAACAGACTGTAGAGTAGCAGCATTCAAACTCCGAGCCACCAGCAAAAAAAAAAAAAAAAAAGTCAAATATTCAACTCTGCCCTTGAGAATTCATGGAAATAAATTCCTTGTGTTTTCATGGAAAAAACTTTATTTCCTTTAGATTATCCAAAACCCACTTATTTCTCTTCCTAAACTGTGACTCTGAAAGGGTAGGGATAGGTAGTCTTTCATCTCTCATAGTCTGGCTGAAAATGCAACCATATCAAGAACCATCTTCAATGGATGGAACTGATCATTTTAAATATGTAAAAACTACATTGCCCCAGATTAGGAGCAATGGATATGTTGCTGACATACTGACTTAGCCATGCCTCCAATGAAAAGTTTAAAGGGCACTGTTGGAGTGTTGAGGAACAGTTGTTCTGATTAGCCTGTGTTTGCTCACGCGATGGCTTTCCCCATATGCCAGATTGGCTGGGGAAATTGAGCAAGGACCCTCAATATCTGAGATAAAACTGGACTGCAGCAGGCTATGTGCTGGATTCCTTCCCTCACCCTAATCAATGAGTTGTCATGACAACCAGCTATGGAAGACTGAAATGGAGGCCAGAGGCTAAAACATGCAAAACAAGAAATAAAATCTGTCCATAAGACCAGAGTGATTCTAGCAATAACAGCCTGAGGGTTCAAATGAAATCTGATTTAAATCTAAGAGAAATTCCATCTCATTTTATCCCTACTATTTTATACTGTCCCCCGATTTCCTTTAATAACATCAAGACTCTGATAGGCTAAGAAAAGTGGTGTTGGTTCCTGCTTGCTAGCCTTTGTCCTAGGTGCCCATAGTTCTTACTTGCTCAGTTGTAAAGCACCTGACTCTTTTAGGAAGCAAGTTAACAACACTGAAATTCGGAACCAGATTGACCCTGGCTGGCCTCTTTAAGACCTTTCAAACATCTCTGCTCAGGGCATTTCAAGTAGTACAGAAATAAAAAGATAGAGGATTTGATTCTAAAGTGTGAGCTTTTAAGCTGCATGTATACAGAAAAGCATGGAGAAGGAAATGGCAACCCACTCCAGTGTTCTTGCCTGGAGAATCCTATTGATAGAGGAGATTGATGGGCTACAGTCCATAGGGTCACAAAGAATTGTACACGACTGAAGTGACTTAGCAGAGTGCATACCAAAGCATTTCACAATGGGAAATGTAAATGGTGACTATATTAACTTACTTGATCAAAAAGTTTTATAAAAAATAAAGAACTTACTATTAATAATTCAAAACACCAAAAATAGCAAGACTCTTAGTTCTTATTGCTAACGAATTGGTTAATTAGCAAGTATGGCCATCCACTGTAGAGAAAATCTCCTTTTGCTCTAAATACCGTGCATTTATATTTTTACTTTTCCATCATTATGTCTTTGATATAGAAACTTTATGGACCCCCAAGAGATAATACTACTGGACAAGCATCAGCAATAAGTCTAGCTTTTAAACACTAAATAAATATTTTCAGATCATTTACAGTGCGTCAGAGTGACCTTATAAAGGCAGCTGGGTATAGATTTGATCAATGTTGACTAATCAATCAAGCAAAAGATTGATCAATCTTTTGCTGTAAGGGATATAGCTGACAATCTCTTACCATCTAAATTTTCCCAAAAGTTCTATTATACTTTTGACTCAAGGATTCTGCAAAAGTAGCATTAGAGGAACTCTTTTCTCCACCATTGAATCATTTACTCCAGAATTTAAAAAATGATCTTATCTTCCCTGATAGCACAGTTGTAAAGAAACTGCCTGCAATGCAGGAGACCTCAGTTTGATTCCTGGGTCAGGAAGATCTGCTGGAGAAGGGAAGGTCTACCCACTCCAGTATTCTGGCCTGGAGAATTCCATGGACTGTATAGTCCATGGGGTAACCAAGAGTCAGACACTGAGTGACTTTCATTTTCACTTAGAAAATGAGAACCAACAAGTGAGACTCAAATCTGAAGACGGCATTCCTTATGCTGAGTTGATATAATGAAAGGAACTGCTCCATTTTTCTTATTTTCCATCTTCAAAATGAATGTCCTATGACATTTTAAGCCTTCAATTAGAATTAAAGTTCTTTAGAGCAAATAAAAGAGAATTCTGGAAAATCTAATAAGAAAAACAAATTCTGGTGTTTTTTTTTTCCTTCAAGTTGCCTGTAAAGACTGTTGTGTGCAAAGAGCTTTAGCTCTCAAACTAAGCAACATAATGAAAGGAAGGAAATTAACCATGGCCCAGAGAAGCCGACTTGGGAAACTGCCTGGGTCTTCTAACTGATTCTCCTGTCCTCGTATATAATTTAACTGTGGGGAAAAACAGTGGGATTATTTACCTTTTTACCCAATTATCTTTTTTTTTTTTGACAAAAGTTTTCTAAGCTTTAGGAAATTGCAAAACTTTATATTAACATGTTGAAAGGAAATACTAATATAGCAAGAAAGCAATAAACCCATATTTTTTGTTGCTGTTTTATATTTTTCAGCTGTGTGATTCTTCATGTTTTGATTAATAAATGCTGTGTTATGCTACAGATAGTATTGATATGTATGACTGGCATTTATAAAACATTTATTAGAATTTTGAATAAATTAAAAACATTCAATTACATAATGACAAATATTACCAGTTAGAAACTGATGAACTAACATGATAAATACAGGGAGGAGACTGACATAAGTAACAGTAAAGGTTATAGTCCTAAAAGTAAGACAAGTAACTATTTTAGTAGGGTTGAGAATAAACATTGAAATAAGAGTTCCTTTTTTTATATTATTTTCAATGCTAGTCTAACAAAACAGTATTTTTTTTTTTTAGCATATTTGTATTGCTATGCTAGAAACACTCATGGGGATAGGACAAATGTGAAACTTTTTTAGAGTGGAAAGGACCTGAAATCCAACATTATACTTTCTCAGAAACAAAAATAGGTAATTTCTCAAAAACATACAAAGCAAAAGTTTTTAACCTTGGCTGAACATTTGGGTGACCTTTAATGGTTCTATGAGAAAAATGTTTGTTTATGTACATGTATATATTTTGAGGAAAGGATCTAATCTTTTATCAATCTTTAAATGAGAGCCACTTTCCCAAGAAGATGAAGAACCATATATCTAAGGCGTAACTCCCTTTGCTTTAAAAAGTTCTCCACATTTTATCAAGGTTCAATGACACCGTAGAATTAGAAAATCTGGTATTTACCAAATTCCATTTGTGCAAATATTCATTAAATACCACATCTCTAGTTTTGTTTGCAGAGATGATTGAGGTATACCTTCAGGCATCTATCAGAAAGCAGAACCATGTAACTTTAAAACTGTAAAGCCCTGATATATCATCTCATATTATCATTAAAGTGAGGTTAAGAAAATGGATATGTTTAGGGTGACATGGCTGGGATGATCAGCTCAACAGTAAAAGCTGAAAGATTTTCCTTTAAGATCAGGAATAAGACAAGGATGCTAACTCACACCACTTTCAGTCAACATAGTACTGGAAGTCCTAGACGCAGCATTCAGAAAGTAAAAAAGAAACAAAAGGCATCCAGAATGGAAATAAAAAGTAGAATTGAAACTGTTTGCAGATGACATGATATTATACATAGAAAACCCTAAATATGCCACCAAAAAATCTTTTAGAACTAATAAATGAATTCAGTAAAGTTCTATATGTACATCAGTCAGTTCAGTTCAGTTCAGTAGCTCAGTCGTGTCCGATTCTTTGTGACCCCATGAGTCACAGCATGCCAGGCCTCCCTGTCCATCACCAACTCCCGGAGTTCACTCAAACTCATGTCCATCGAGTCGGTGATGCCATCCATCTCATTCTCTGTCGTCCCCTTCTCCTCCCACCCCCAATCCTTCCCAGCATCAGAGTCTTTTCCAGTGAGTCAACTCGTCACATGAGGTGGCCAAAGTATTGGAGTTTCAGCTTTAGCATCAGTCCTTCCAATGAACACCCAGGATTAATCTCCTTTAGAATGGACTGGTTGGATCTCCTTGCGTAAAGAAGAATTAAATCTTGCCATTTGTGACAATATACCTGGAAACTAAAAAAAAAAGAACAAATATAAAACAGAAACAAACTCATAGATACAAAGAATAAACTTGTGATTGCTAGAGCAAAGGGAATGGGAGGTGGCTGAAATAGGTGAAAGGGATTAAGAAGTACGAACTTCTAAAATAAGTATCATGGGGATGTAATGTACAGCATAGAGGATACAGTCAATAATATTGTAAAAACTTTGTATGGTAACAGATGGTAACTAGACAACATGGCGATCATTTCATGATGTATAAAATTACTGAATGTTGTACATCTGAAACTAATATATAATAAGCCAATATAAAGCAATTATTTATAATGTAAGTAATCCTGACTTACATTATTATGTAGTCAGATATTATATGTATAATCATACATATATATATGTGTATATATATATATATACATATACAGAGTATAGCACTGTGATGATAATAGGGGTATATATTTTATATAAAATTTATATTTTAACATATTAATACATATTTCAAAAAATTGTTGTTGTTGTTGTTCAGTCACTTAGTCATGCCCAGCTATTTGCGACCTCATGGACTGCAGCAAACCAGGCTTCCCTGTCCTTCACCATCTCCCAGAGTTTGTTCAAACTCATGTCCATTGAGTGGGTGATGCCATCCAACCATTTCATCCTCTGTCGTCCCCTTCTCCTCCTGCCTTCAATCTTTCCCGCATCAGGGTCTTTTCTACTGAGGAGGCTCTTGGCGTCAGGTGACAAAAGTATTGAAGTTTCAGCTTCAGAATCAGTCCTTCTAATGAATATTCAGGATTGATTTCCCTTAGGATGGACTGGTTTGATCTCCTTGCAGTCCAAGGGACTCTCAAGAGTCTTTTCCAACACCACAGTTCAAAAGCATCAATTCTTTGACCTTTAGCCTTCTTTGTCCTTCAAAAATTTTAGAAGGATATTATTTTATTAAGTTAAGGGGAAAATACTGTTAATTAAGCTGCCTTCCCACATCAGGAGACTACCTTCTCCCCAACTCTTCATGGGAATTCTGGCCATAATTTCACCAAAAGCTCCGAACTCTTAACTTATGCTTATTATATAATGTACCAAGGAAGACATCATGCTTATTATTGATATATAAAAAAGTATCCACTTCTTATGTATTTATTTTATAATCAGCCAAAGTATAAAATTTTCTTGTATAATATTTTTTTCCTGTTGTTCTCCTTAGGTTTTCCAGTCGACCATTAAATTATCAGCAAAATTAAACACAAAATATATTGACCCTTGAGCAATGTGGTGGTTAAGGGTACCAGCCCTCTGAGCAGGTGAAAGTATTTGCATAATTTAATATTGGCCCTTCATATGCACAGTTCCTCCATTTATGTGGTTTCTCCGTATCTACTGTTCTCCACCCATGGGTTCGACCAAGTGCAGATCATGTAATACTGTGGTGCTTACTACTGAAAAAGATCTGCCTGTAAAGTATACTGGAGCATTTCAAATGTGTGTTGTTCAAAGGTCAATAGTAAGCAAAAGAAGCAAACAAAAAGCTACCAAAGTTAAATTTATTTTAGGCTCTTTTTTCTCATTTCTTATCTAATTGCAGCACTAGTAGAATAGCATTAAATGACTGAAATCATAGTGGCGTCTTGTTTTATTCTTGTCCTTAATGGGAAACCACTTGCAGGATGGCAAAAACGTATTGTTTTCAGTGTCCGCTCCAATCTACTCCTTTGACTATTTGTAGCTCTATTTGTAGCTCTTCTGATGGAGAAGACAATGGCACCCCACTCCAGTACTCTTGCCTGGAAAATCCCATGGATGGAGGAGCCTGGTAGGCTGCAATCCATGGGGTCGCTAAGAGTCGGACACGACTGAGTGACTTCACTTTCACTTTTCACTTCCATGCATTGGAGAAGGAAATGGCAACCCACTCCAGTGTTCTTGCCTGGAGAATCGCAGGGATGGGGAAGCCTGGTGGGCTTCCGTCTGTGGGGTCGCACAGAGTCGGACACGACTGAAGTGACTTAGCAGCAGCAGCAGCTCTTCTGAGGTCTTTGTAAGAAAGAATGCTGAGTTGGATTATCAGTCTCTGTTTCGGACTTGGAGGAGTGATGGAGGTGTGCTTTCTACTACGAACCTTGAAAAAAACACTTAATATATATTTTTTATTTTTAAAAATTTTTTTTTATTTTACAATATTATATTGGTTGGTTTTGCCATACATTGACATGAATCCGCCCCGGGTAAAAAATATATTAAGAGAGTATCCTTAGATTTGTATTTTATTAAGGATTTTTAAAAATGGAGCCATTGTTGAATTTTATCTGATCTTTTTCAGTATCTGTTGAGCTGATCGATGATTCAGTTTTTTCACCTTTGGTCCACTAGTGGGATTAATTATGATAATAAATTTTCTATGGGGCTTCCCTGGTCACTCAGCAGTAAAGAATCTGCCTGTAATGCAGGAGCTGCAGGAGACATGGGTTCCCTGGGTCGGGAAGATCCCTTGGAGAAGGGCATGACACCCCACTCCAGTATTCTTGCCTGGGGTATCCCAGGGGCAGAGAAGCCTGGTGGGCTTCAGTCCATAGGGTCACAAAGAGAACTGAAGAGACTTTTCATGTATGCACGTTTTCTAACGTTTTAATCATGTTTGCATTACTGGATAAATCCAGAATTAGTCATTGATTTTCTTCCTTTTAATATCTCAGCTGAATTTTATTCCAAAATTTGATATCTGTGTTCATCAGTGAAATGGATCTTTTTCTGGGTTACATTTGTCGGTTTGGGGATCACAGATATACATATATATGCAAAACAAAGCTGTATTTTTCAATATTGTCCCTATTTTCTGGGACATTTTAATATAATGGAGATGATACATCCTTTGACAGTTTGAAAGTCCTTCTCCAAAATGGTCTGTCATCTTTTTGAGAACAGTTCATAAACAAGTCTTTAAATACCTTTACTAACTTATTGATTAAGTTTGCTGCTGCTTCTTGAGCCAACTCTAGCCATTTATATTCTCCATATTTACCAATTCATTTAGATTTCAAAAAAATATAGTAGAATTCATATATGAAGTTTTAATGCCCTCCAAATATTGAGCTTATCTACTTTCTCATTCCCATGGTGACTACTTTTATTTTCTTTGAATTGTTTTGATGGTTTTCTGAAAACAAGATTGGTGAATTCAACCTAGAGGGGTCATTTGATTATGGCAGGAATGTTGATAGCTTATATAGTTTGATACATATTAAGCTGATATATTTATATTTTTAATAATTTTCAAGGAGAAACAGTAAAAGAAGGGACTGAAAGTTGTACTATGGCTATGGACAAAGTAACATTTATTGGCTATTTATCATGTGCTGGAAACTTCCTATGCACTTTCATTCATAAATGTTTAATTATGATTATCTTTTACTCACCATAGTACCTGCTCACAGTAAACATATGGTACACATTTTAAAAATTCATGAATAATTTAAAAAGGATGTAATAGGCCTGATAAACATTTTTTAAAAATCTATGCTTGTCTTTCATGAAGCTAGCATGAATTCATCTACCAGTCAAAACATGTCTTTTCTTTCCCTAGGACAAATCTTAATTATTCCAAAATATACAACTCAAAAATTTTTATTGATGAAAAGAACACAGAATGAATGACTACAATGTGGCTATTATTATTTTTTTGAAAGATTTGTTAATAGAAGCTGATCTGGTAAAATGGGTCTTATAATATAATAACACTTTACATACATAGACAGAAGCCTCTTCAACTACCAGAGGGATAACAGATCATATTGGGTTTACCCTGAGTAGGGCTGTTCGTACATAATGAGGAAGTTATTCACTGATGCCAGACTGTTCCTCTCAAGGCCAATGCTTTCACTTTAACATAGCTGCAAAGTACATTATATCACAGAATGACTGAGTTCCAACTTCACTAGTAACTACTTATAATCATGAGTAAATCTTTTTCCTACTCTGTTTAGACTCAGTTTTATAAGTGTAAATCATAGGGGCTATACTACTTTTGTCTAAAACTTTCCTTCTAGTTCTAACACAGAATGAGTTCTTAAATAAAAAGTCACATGGCATTTCAGCAATAATACAGTGAAAGTTCTCTGCCAGGCAAATTCTCCATGAATCAGTCCCTAGGTCCTTAGTTAAAAATAATCTTTACATCTTCTGCCTCCCCGTAATAATTATAATTCAGCAATATTGAAGAGGTAATGGAGAGTTTGGAGCTTAATTTCAAGGAGTAAACACTCAAAAGATATGTCCTGGTTAAACTCATCTCTGATTTGAAATATCTTTATTTAATCTCCTTATTAATGCTTCTCTTACTGTTATAAAACCCCACAACTCACAATAAGCAATAGGGGCCTTTATTAAGAGGTTCAGGGGAATTAAAAGCCAAATGAAACAGAACAAAACAAAACAAATTTTAAAAAACCTTAATTGGGTAATGTAATTACATAATTTCACCTGTTTTCCTATTGGCCTTCAGAACTTTATGACATCTGGCACTTATCTTAGAAACCTTGAAATATTTCTGGAGAAATATGAATATCCTGAGCAATTTAGAACATATGTGCATGCATGTGCACACACACACACACAAAACCAAACACAGTTTAATTTAGGTTCACCTCCAAACACAGTTTAATTTAGGTTCACCTCTACAGATCATGTATGTACATAAAGCATACAACAAAATGACATCACCGCTGCCTAACAAATCTAGGCTTAGTAAACAGATGAACTTTTTACCACATGCCAAGGGAGAAAAAGAAAAAGATCACAGCCCACATGGGTTTGAAATATCCACAAATTCAAATGTCCTTGTGACTAAAGGTAAGTGGTGGCTGGCCACTTCCATCTGAGTGGCCTTTTATAATTTTCTCTAGCAAATCTGAGTTGGATCTTAGTTGAATACAATGCAAGGTGTCTAGCTTTCCCCAACAAAGCAAAATTAAGCACTTATTATTATTACCTGATTTTAGATACTGAATTCATAGCACAAAATTTTCATGAGTGGCTATACAACCTATGACTTATTCCCACATCTGATTTTTGATCTTAACAGCATCTGGCACCTAATAATGTTATGTAACTGGAGGAATGAATAACCATTAACTCCTGACCTTCATTACTTTTTAAAATAATTTGGATGGTATTTCACCTCGTCATTTACAGGTTTCCTCTCAAGCAAGTTAGTAACTAATTATTTATTATTTTAGTCAGTAAGTTGTACAGGAAATCCTTGTGGCAATTCAGTTTTTAATAGAAGATATCATTTGTAAAACAAACAATATACAGTGCTACACTTTTGTATTTTTGCAACTTTGGATTACTTAACATGAAAGTACGTTGCATTGTTGAAGCTACTTGCTACATAAATAGTTTTGTGGTAATTCTTCGTTGTACCATCAGGTCTCTAATTTATATGTTGTGTACAATCTGTTCTAGTAAAATAAGTAGCTGGGAATGGAGTAACATTTATTACCTTGCCACTATAATTAATAAAAAAAATTATCAGCCTCCTGAAATGTCAAATAATGCATTTAAATTCCAGGATGCAGTTTTCACCTTATTTATAGAAATATCATGGGACAGGAGAAAAGGAAAGATATAAGCATTTGAATGCAGAGTTCCAAAGAATAGCAAGGAGAGATAAGAAAGCCTTTCTCAGCGATCAATGCAAAGAAATAGAGGAAAACAACAGACTAGGAAAAACAAGAGATCTCTTCAAGAAAATTAGAGTTTCCAAGGGAACATTTCATGCAAAGATGGGCTCGATAAAGGACAGAAATGGTATGGACCTAACAGAAGCAGAAGATATTAAGAAGAGGTGGCAGGAATACACAGAAGAACTGTACAAAAAAGATCTTCACAACCAAGATAATCACGATGGTGTGATCACTCACCTAGAGCCAGACATCTTGGAATGTGAAGTAGAGTGGGCCTTAGAAAGCATCACTACCAACAAAGCTAGTGGAGGTGATGGAATTCCAGTTAAGTTATTTCAAATCCTGAAAGATGATGCTGTGAAAGTGCTGCACTCAATATGCCAGCAAATTTGGAAAACTCAGCAGTGGCCACAGGACTGGTAAAGGTCAGTTTCATTCTAATCCCAAAGAAAGGCAATGCCAAAGAATGCTCAAACTACCGCACAATTGTACTCATCTCACATGCTAGTAAAGTCATGCTCAAAATTCTCCAAGCCAGGCTTCAGCAATATGTGAACTGTGAACTCCCAGATGTTTAAGCAGGTTTTAGAAAAGGCAGAGGAACCAGAGATCAAATCGCCAACATCTGCTGGATCATGGAGAAAGCAAGAGAGTTCCAGAAAAACATCTATTTCTGCTTCATTGACTATGCCAAAGCCTTTGACTGTGTGGATCACAATAAACTGTGGAAAATTCTGAGAGATGGGAATACCAGACTACCTGACCTGCCTCTTGAGAAACCTGTATGCAGGTCAGGAAGCAACAGTTAGAACTGGACATGGAACAACAGACTGCTTCCAAATAGAAAAAGGAGTACATCAAGGCTGTATATTGTCAACCTGCTTATTTAACTTATATGCAGAGTACATCATGAGGAACGCTGGGCTGTAAGAAGCACAAGCTGGAATCAAGATTGCTGGGAGAAATATCAATAACCTCAGATATGCAGATGACACCGCCCTTATGGCAGAAAGTGAAGAGGAACTCAAAAGCCTCTTGATGAAAGTGAAAGAGGAGAGTGAAAAGGTTGGCTTGAAGCTCAACATTCAGAAAACAAAGATCATGGCATCTGGTCCCATCACTTCATGGGAAATAGATGGGGAAACAGTGGAAACAGTGTCAGACTTTATTTTCTGGGGCTCCAAAATCACTGTGGATGCTGATTGCCTCCATGAAATAAAAAGACGCTTACTCCTTGGAAGGAAAGTTATGACCAACCTAGATAGTATATTAAAAAGCAGAGACATTACTTTGCCAACAAAGGTCCGTCTAGTCAAGGCTATGGTTTTTCCCGTGGTCATGTATGGATGTGAGAGTTGGACTGTGAAGAAAGCTGATCGCCGAAGAATTGATGCTTTTGAACTGTGGTGCTGGAGAAGACTCTTGAGAGTCCCTTATACTGCCAGGAGATCCAACCAGTCCATTCTAAAGGAGATCAATCCTGGGTGTTCATTGGAGGGACTGATGCTAAAGCTGAAACTGCAATACTTTGGCCACCTCATGCGACGAGTTGACTCACTGGAAAAGACTCTGATGCTGGGAAGGATTGGAGGCGGGAGGAGAAGGGGACGACCGAGAATGAGATGGCTGGATAGTATCACTGACTCGATGGACATGAGTTTGAGTGAACTCCGGGAGTTGGTGATGGACAGGGAGGCCTGGCGTGCTGTGGTTCATGGGGTCGCAAAGATTCGGACACGACTGAGCAACTGAACTGAAAGTAAAAATCATTATTTCCTATAAGTAATGGATAGTATATAGTAAATTTCATGGTTCCAAGAGGTCAGCATATTTATTTTTACTTTTATTTTTTATTTTTACTGTTTTCTTTTTACTTTTATTATTTTCACATTTATTTTTACAGTGCAAAGTGCAGTAAGAAAATCTGTTGAAAATTATTCCTCTGACTATGATTATTTTGTGAGGTCAAATTATTGAGGCATTTAGAAGGAAAAACAGAGATGTAAAGTGCTAGGTAGTTGTTTAATAAGCATAGAAGGACAACATGATCTCAGCAAGTACACTTAAATGTTTTAAATCCTGCATTTCACACTTGGAACTCAAATTTTGACAAACAGTAACATCAACATTCAGGTAAGATGAACGTCTCCTTTTGTAGGGTCCTGTGCTAAGAATTGGTGATACAAGAGGAGAGAGAGGGTCACGGTACCTGTTCTCATGGAGGGAGCCCAAAGGTAAGCAAGGGAACCAATAAGCGAAATAATCCCAACTTGTAATAAAGGCTACAATGAAATTAAACAGAAGGTGGGTAGATATAATGAGCCAGTTAGATACCACAATGGTGGGAAAGACTTTCTGAGAAGATGACATTTGTCCCAAAGGAGGAAAAGGGGAGTTTTGGGCACCTGTGTTCATTTCTTAGTATCCTACCCAATGGTCTGAGGATCTCATTCATTACTAATATTACAGTTGATGACATGATAAACATGGGTAGGGTAAAGATTACATCTCTAATGTGTTATTGTTGTTCAGTCACTTAGTCGTGTTCAACTCTTGCGACTCAATGGACTGTAGTCCACCAGGTTCCTCTGTCCATGGGATTTCTTAGGCAAGAATACTGGAGTGGGTTGCCATTGCCTTCTCCAGGGATTGCACCCAGGTCTCCTGCATTCCAGGTGGACTCTTTACTGACTGAGCCACCAGGGATTACAGATGATGACATGATATGGTAAAGATTACCTCTTGAATCTGTAGTGACTCCAAAACAAGTACAAAATTATTAGAAAGTACAGATAAAATGAAGTAGAGGAGGTATGTTCATTGGTGGCATTAACTGTAGAAACCTTAGGTGTTAGAAAATGTAATTTGCCAGCATGGTCATATGGAAGAGAAAGATACCAGGGTAAAGAGTCAGTCATGCGCTCCTCTCTCTTAGTTATTCAGCAGGGCTACACAGTATGACTCTTTCCAATGAAAACTGAGGTACCTAGTTAAAAGTTTGCAGTGCACTTTGCTGTTTCCTGCCATCCTGCCTCTTCCCATTTTTAGTTTGGTAATTGCATTGTTTTCCTCTTGGGGAAACTTCTTTACCCTATCACCATGCCCTTCTTGACCTTCCTAAGCCAGACAAGGAATTTGAATCTTGAGCTGTGTGATCAACGTCATACTAGTATCATTAGAGTTCATTCATTTCAGGAACCTCCTAAAGTAAATGCCAACAGCCCAACAGCCACAGTAAGTGGATCTATTGGTTGGAGGCAGTAAAGATCTGATATTATCAGGAATCATATTAATGAGAGAGAAGACAAACAGGCCTGACTATCCCCACAGCAGAGAAAAAGGACAAAGAAGCTTAAATAGGAGTTAATGAGAAACACTAAAGATTCATTCAAAAAGACAGCCAGCAGAAAATAGAAGAAACGTATCAAAGACATGAACACATAAAGATCATTAGCATATATATACCTAACAATCAAGTGTCAAAATACATGAGGCAAAATCTGATACAAATGCAAGAAGAAACAAATGAGTACATTATTATAGTTGAAGATCTAAACACCCTTCTTTCAAAAATAGCTTTGGCAAGCAGAAAAGCAGTAAATTCAACACCATCAATCAACTGAATATAATTACACCTATGCTAAAGCTGAAACTCCAATACTTTGGCCACCTCATGCGAAGAGTTGACTCACTGGAAAAGACTCTGATGCTGGGAAGGATTGGGGGCAGGAGGAGAAGGGGATGACAGAGAATGAGATGGCTGGATGGCATCACCAACTCAATGGACATGAGTTTGAGTGAACTCCGGAAGTTGGTGATGGACAGGGAGGCCTGGTGTGCTGTGATTCATGGGGTCACAAAGAGTCGGAGATGACTGAGCAACTGAACTGAACTGAACTGATAGACTACTTAATCCAACAGTAGCAGAATACACCTTCTTTTCCAGGTCATATTGAGCATTCACCAAGATTGGGCCATAACACAGGGCTTCCCTGGTGGCTCAGATGGTAAAGAATCTGCCTGCAAAACAGGAACCTGGGTTCAATCCCTGGGTTGGGACACGACTTAATACATTTTTAAAAATGGAAATGATATGTCTTCTCTCAGACCATAATGAACTTAGAACAAAAATAAAACACAGATAGCTATAAAATCCCCAAATACGTGGATAATAAGCCTGGATAATAAATAGCACTTGTATAAATAACACGTTATTCAAAGAAGAAATCTCAAGAGAAATTTGAAAATATTTTAAACTATTAATGAATATTTAAAATATCATGAAAATGAAAACACAACATCAGAATTTGTGAGGTGCAGCAAAAGTCTTTAGAGGGAAATGAGCAAAATTTATAGCATTGAATAAGTAGGGGAAAAGAAGAAAAATCTAAAATCAATCATCTAAGCTTGAACCTTTGAAAACTAGAAAAAGAAGAGCAAATTTATTCCAAAATAAGCAGAAAAGAATAAATAAAAAAATTGGAGCAGAAGTCAATGAAAATAAAAATAGGAAATAAATATAGAAAATCAATAAAACTGAAAGTTGATGCCTTGAAAAGATCAATAAAATTGATAAACCTCTAGCTTGGCTAACTAAGATAAAAGAGGTAGCATGGGATACAAATGACTAAAATCAGAAATGAAGGAAAGGACATCACTACATATCCCATGGACATTATAAGGATAATCAAGGAATATTATAAATAACTCTGGGCCACAAATTTGCTAATCTAGATGAAATGGACAAAATCTCTGAAAGACACAATCTGCTAAAACTCACACAAGAATAAATAAGCAACCTGATTAGGCTTATATCTATTAAAGAAGCTGAATCAATGATTAATAATCTTCCAAAACATAAAGCACCACTAGTAGAGTCTATCAAAAAATTTAAGAAAGAGGTTATACCAGTTATTTCAGAAGATAGAATCAGAGGGAATACTTCCTAACTGTCTTTGAACTCAACATCACCTTAAACCAAAATCAGACAAAGATATTAAAATACAAAAACTATGCATCAATACCTCTCATCAACATAGATGCAGAAATTCTCAAAAGATTGTTTTCATTTTTTTTACCACTTTTTATTTTATTATTATTTTTTTGTGGGTACAAAACCACAATGCTAATTTATTTTTTTAAAATTTTTTTTCTTTAATTTAATAAATGGTACAAAGCACAACGCCATAGACATTAACAGTCAAAATACTACCAAATGAAAAAAATAATATAGGATACACAGTTGCAAAAAGCCACACCAAGTCATCCCACAACTGCCTCAAGCTGCAAAAAGAAAAAAAAAACCAATGCCCCAAAGATTGTTTTCAAATCAAATTCAACAGTGTTAAAAAAGTTATACATCACAAGCAAATGGGATTTATTCCAAGTATGCAAAGCTGATTTAGTATCTAAAAAGTCAATTAATATAATCTCTCACATCAAGAAGAAAAATTACGTGATCATATCAATAGATGTAGAAAACATATTTGAGAAATTCAATGCCAATTCATGGTAAAAAAACTCTCAAAAAACTAAGAGTAGAGGTGATGTCCTGAAATTAATAAGTAATAGCTACAAAAATCTACAGCTAACATTATACTTCTTTGTCACTTTCCTGCTAAGATAAGCAACAAAGCAAGAGTGTCCCCTCTCTACACTCCTTTTCAAAACTGTACTGGAATTGCTAACTAATGCAATGAGGACAGAAAATGAAATAAAAGATATACATATTAGAAGGAAGAAATAAAAATCTTTCTTCATAGAGCACATGATTGTCTATATAGAAGATTCTAAAGAACTGCCAAAAAAAAGAAAAGGAAAACCAACCCTCTTGGAACTAATAAGCACTTACAACAGATAGTAGGATAAAAGGTTAATATATAGTCAATTGTATCCCTATATACCAGCAAAGAACAAGTGGAATTTGACATGAAACATAAACAAAAGGTAGTGAAACATATTACCTTTTGCAATACCACCAAAAAAGAAAAGAAATACTTAAGTAACAAAATATGTATAAGTTCTATATAAGGAAAATTACAAAACTGTGATGAAAGTATCAAAGAAGAACTAAAGAATTGGAAAGATATTCCATATTCATGGATAGGAATTCAGTGTTGTCAAATATCAGTTCTTCCCAACTCTATCTGTAGATTTAATGAAATCTCAATCAAAATCTCAGTAACATATTTTGTAGCTATTGACAAAGTGATTCTAAAGTTTACATGGAAAGACAAAAAAATAAAATAGTCAACATGATATTGAAGTAGAAGAACAAAGTCAAAGGACTGACACTATTAGCCAAGACTTAAAAGCTACGGTAATCAAGAAGTGTGGACCTGGCAAAAGTAGAGACAGATAGATCAATGGAGCAGAACAGAGAGCCCTGAAATAGACCCAAATAAATATTGTCAACTGATCTTTGACAAGGAGCTAAAGCAACACATTGGAGTAAAAGCAGTGTTTTCAAAAACAGTTGCTTGAAAGCCAAACCTTAACAAGCAAAAAAATAAATTTCTGTGGAGACCTTATCACTTCACACACAGACACACACACTCCAAATGGATCACAAACCTAAATGCAAATGCAAAACTGAAAACCTCCTGGAAGATAAAAAAGGAGAAAATATAGATAATGTTGGGTATAGCAATGATTCTTTAGATACAGTACCAAAGGCCGGATCCATGAAAGAAATAATCAATAAGCCGGACTTCATTAAAGTTAAAGAAATATTTTCTGTGAAAGAAATTGTGAAGAGAATGATGAGACAAGCCATAGACTGGGAGAAAATATTTGCAAAATATACATCAAAAACAAGAACTCTCAAATATACGTCAAAAATAAGAACTCTCAAATATATGTCAAAAACAAGAACTCTCAAATATACGTCAAAAACAAGAACTCTCAAAACTAAGTAATAATAAGATAAATAACCCAATTAGGAAATAGAAGATTGTAACAGATATTTCAACAAAGATACGCAAATAAGTATCTGAAAATGTGTTCCACATCATATGTCTTCAGAAAATGTGAATTAAAACAACAGTGAGATGCCACTATACCAGAACTCTGACAGCACCAGCTGTTGGTGAAAAATGGAAGAACAGAACTCTCATTCATTGCTGGTGGAAATGCTGAATTGTGCAACCACTTTGCAAGACAGTCTGCCAGTTTCTTACCAAGTTAAACATACTCTTACCATATCACCCAGCAATCACGTTCCTTGGTAGTTACTCAAAGAAGCTGAAAAGCATATCCATGCAAAAACCTGCACATGGATGATTATAGTAGCATTATTAATAGTTGTCAAAACTTGCAAGGAGCCAAGGTGTTCTTCGGTAAATGAGTGGGTAAACTGTGGTATATCCAGACAGTGGAATATTATTCAGTACTGAAAATATATGAGCTGCCAAGTCATAAAAAGACATGGAGGAATCTTAAATATATATTGCTAAGTGAAAAGAGGTTAACGCGTCTGACTCCAATGCGGGAGACCCGGGTTCGATCCCTGGGGTCAGGAAGATCCCCTGGAGAAGGAAATGGTAACCCACTTCAGTATTCTTGCCTGGAGAATCCCATGGATGGAGAAGCCTGGTAGGCTAGAGTCCATGGGGTCGCAAAGAGTCGGACACGACTGAGCGCCTGAACAGAACAGAACAGAACAGAAAGAAGCCAATCTGAAAAGGTTACATGTGATGTGTTTCAAATTATATGACATTATGGAAAATACAAAACCATGGAGACAATAAAAATATTAGTGGTTTCCAGGGCTTAAAGATATGAGGAATCATTAGAGCACAAAGGATTTTTAGGCAGCGAAATTACTCTGTATGATACTGTAATGATAAATACATGTCAAAAATGTTCTAAACTTATAGAAAGTTTAAGAGAGACACGGAAAGATTCTTGAGATTGAATATAGAGCCTGTATCATCCACAAAAAGAAAAACAAAGGACCGTTACTTTATTTTTGATAGTGAAAGCTTAATATAAATGTCTATTTTTAATTTAAATATATATTTTAACTGTATATTAAATTTAAGTTCATTCTAAGAAGAAAAAGAGACATTCTTAAAAAAAAAATGACCAGTATTCTTAAAACTGTCAAAGTCATAAAAGGGAAGGAAAATGAAGGAACTGTTCCAGACTGTAGGAGAGTAAGGAAAAAATGAAACTAAATGCAATGTGAAATCCTGGATTGACTCTTGGATCAGAAAAAGAAACATAGGACAATTTGAAAAATTCCTATTCAAATTCTAATAAAATTTTTTGTAGATATAGATATTATTATTCTAAGCAAAGATGATAAAATAGCTAAAATAATTTTGAAAATAAAAATAAAGTAGGAATTAGTCTTACCAATTTCAAGACTTGCTATATAAATAGAATAATCAAGACTACTCAGTATTGACAAAAGGTAAGATACACAGATCTACAGAACATATAGAGAACTGAGAAGTAGACCCACACAAATATTTTCAACAGACTTTTGACAAAGATGAAGAAACAATTCAATAGACAAAGGGAAACTTTTTGAACAAGTGTTCTGGAGCAATAGAACATTCATAGGTTGCAAACTGAACTTCGACTTACACTTCACACCTAATAAAAAAAAATTCAAAATGGGTCCCTGATTTCAGTGTAAAATGTGAATCAATGAAGTTTTCATTAAAAAAAAAAAGATAAAATTATCATGATCTAGTGCTGGGCAAAGAGTTCTTAGCTGCTGCTGCTAAGTTGCTTCACTCGTGTCTGACTCTGTGTGACCCCATAGATGGCAGCCCACCAGGGTCCCTGTCCCTGGGATTCTCCAGGCAAGAACACTGGAGTGGGTTGCCATTTCCTTCTCCAAAGCATGAAAGTGAAAAGTAAAAGTGAAGTCGCTCAGTCATGTCCAACTCTTAGCGACCCCGTGGACTGCAGCCTACCAGGCTCCTCTGTCCATGGGATTTTCCATGCAAGAGTACTGTAGTGGGTTGCCATTGCCTTCTCCAAAAGAGTTCTTAGAATTAACATCAAAAGTATCATCCATAAGAGGAAAAACTGGTAAATCAGAATTTATCAACGTTAAACAACTTTTCCCTGTGAATAACCTTGCTAAGAAGAAAAAAATAAAAAGTTAACAAGTGAGAGAAAATATTTGCAAACCATATATATGAGAAAAGACTAGTTCCTAAAATTTTCAAAATAAAATACCCATCTAAAAATAGTTCAATTAGAAAATGGGCAAAAGACAGGAGGGATATTTCACTGAAGAAGATGTACAGATGGCAAATAAGCACATGAAAAGACATTCAGCATCGCTAGCTATTAGGGAAATGCAAATTAAAATGACAATGAAATATCTCTAAATGTCTTATCAGAATGGATCAAATAAAAAATAATGCCAACATCAAATTCTGGCAAGAATATATAGAAATTAGATCACTCATACATTGCTGATGAGACTATAAAATGATACAACCACTCTGAAAAATGTCTGGCACTTTCTTAATAAACTAAACATGTAACTACCATACAACCCAGTAATTATACCCTTGGGCATTTATCCCAGAGAAATGAAATCTGTGTTCACACAAAAACCTGTTCTCAAATGTGTATAACAGCTTTATCCTTAATCGCCAAAAATTGGGCCAATCTTTGATCCAACTGTAGAACCGAGAGGAATATGCAGTCAGCACCTCTCAGTAAACAAATGTTGGGGCTAAGAGCAATTACCTTCTCTGCAGTAAGCTCCAACATGGAATAAATCTCATATACAAGGAGTAAATTAATAGCAAGAACAACAAAAATAAAGAATGAAAAATTAAAAAAAAAAAAAAACCAAAACCTCCCAGTAAAAGCAAGAGTGGAATTCATGCTGCTGCTGCTGCTGCTGAGTCGCTTCAGTCGAGTCCGACTGTGCGACCCCATAGACGGCAGCCACCAGACTCCACTGTCCCTGGGATTCTCCAGGCAAGAGCACTGGAGTGGGTTGCCATTTAAAAGACTTAAAAGTCCCTGAATATGATTTCTTATTGGAACCACAATGAAGGAGGGAGTGGAGAAGTTTTTCTTCCTTCAGTTCGGTCAGTTCAGGTGCTCAGTAGTGTCTGACTCTTTGCGACTCCATGAATCGCAGCACGCCAGGCCTCCCTGTCCATCACCAACTCCCGGAGTTCACTCAGACTCATGTCCACAGAGTCGGTGATGCCATCCAGCCATCTCATTCTCTGTCGTCCCCGTCTCCTCCCACCCCCAATCCTTCCCAGCATCAGTCTTTTCCAGTGAGTCAACTCTTTGCATGAGGTGGCCAAAGTATTCCAGTTTCAGCTTTAGCATCAGTCCTTCCAATGAACAACCAGGACTGATCTCCTTTAGAATGGACTGGTTGGATCTCCTTTCAGTCCAAGGGACTCTCAAGAGTCCTCCAGCACCACAGTTCAAAAGCATCAATTCTTCGGCGATCAGCTTTCTTCACAGTCCAACTCTCACATCCATACATGACCACTGGAAAAACCATAGCCTTGATTAGACGGACATTTGTTGACAAAGTAATGTCTCTGCTTTTTAATATACTATCTAGGTTGGTCATAACTTTCCTTCCAAGGAGTGTCTTTCAATTTCATGGCTGCAATCAGCATCCGCAGTGTCCTTACATCACTGAAAAACCTTGACTTCTGTGGAAAAACAGTCCTACGGACAAACTGAGATTTAAAAGCAATCGAGATCCACAAATGAACTGGATCCTATAAAGAATTAATACCATGAAAGTAAATATGTAACAGTAAGCTATAAATGCATCTTTGGTGCTGGTAGAAAGTATAATTCATCCTGAAGAAAATGTAATCACTGATGCCGAAGACAACTTCCACTGTTTTCTCAAAGTGCAGAAGTGAAAAGACAGCGCAGTGAAAGTGGTAACATCCCAGATGGAGGACAAAACAAGTGAGAGTGACAGAGACCAGTGAAAATCACAGATCCCATATAAAATATAGATGTGATTTAGGAAGAAACTAGGACATTGTAACAGAAGGAACAACACAAAATTAAATAAAATACACCAAGAAAAAGAGACAAATCCAATTCTGTTATATACAAAATATGAAATGTGTACTAGATCAAATTGAGGAAGATAGGTGCATACCCAAATATATATACTAGCAGGATATTTGAATAAGATGAATTTGTTTAAAAAATATTTCAGGAATTTCCAGGCAGAAATTATAGTCTTTCTAAAATAGGAACCAACTTCATTAGAAGACGAGACTGCGACAGCTGCAGAATTTTGAAGAAAAAATTTGTGTCTGAAAAATTTTATACGTGACCAAATTTCTTTTTATATGTAAAGGCAGTCTTAGATATGCCAGAGTTTACCTTGAACAAAATTTCTTCAATATATGCCTTCACAACTAAAGAAATAAATTAAAAAATATGAAAACCCAGGTAAGGAACCTGTTGGATGAGAAGACTGGGTGCCCATCCTTGAGAAAGCCATGAGGCCCACACTTGACTTACCAGAAAAGTTTGTAGGGGAAAATCACCTGCCCTGTGCCTGTCAAGATCACCTCGAAACCTACAACTTACCTCACTCAAAAATGGTAAAGATACATCAACCATGGCCTGGAGATAGGGCTATAAAACAGCCCTATTTTATTGTAAATTATTATTTCTCATTATTACAGCTAATTTTGTTCAGCAAAAAAGTAGCCCTTAAGTAAAACCCTCCCTCGGATACAGAGGTTAATTAAGTGTAATTATAAAAATGTCAAAAGCAAAATCTAATCCAATATACTGGAATAAAGTTTAACAAAATGTTAATCTGGTTATATTTAAGCAACAGAAATAAAAATACATAACATTTGCTTTCTGAATATTGCATATATATTAGATTACATAGAAAAATTGAGAAATATAAAAATAAAGAATTTATAATCTAACCAGAAATTCAACTCTCAATGATCATTAGTTTCAACTTGAAAATGTTCTTCCAGATATTTGCCTGTGTGTATAAATATTAAACATAAACATTAAAAAAATGTATATATATATATACACACACACACACACACATAAAACCTGGGCTTCCCTGGTAACTCAGTCTGTAAAGAATCTGCCTGAAAGCTGGAGACGTGGGTTTGATTCCTGGGCCAGGAAGATCCCCTGGATAAGGATATAGCAACCCACTCTAGTATTCTTGCCTGGGAAATCCCATGGGTAGGGAAGCCTGGTAGGCTGCAGTCCACGGTGTTACAAGAGTCAGACATGACTTAGTGACTAAACCACCACCACCATATGTACAAAGCCTACATTTGTCCCTTAGACCCCCAGACTGTGGACTTGTACTGGTCTGCAGCCTGTTAGGAGCTGGGCCTTATGGGTGGAGGTTAACCCCGGGAAGCATGTCCTTCTCCATCTCTCCCCATCATTTGGATTACCACCTGAAACACTTCCCCCCATCACTCGTGTTATGATACTGCCTGAACCACCTTCTAGCCCCATGGAAAAATTGTCTTTCACAAAACTGGTCCCTAGTTCCCAAAAGACTGGGGATTGCTGATGTAAACAACTTTGTATATAAATTCTGGGTTCTACTATGTCTTTGTAATAGAACATTATTACTTCGAGTATCTATAACATAACTGCTTAGTTAAAAGCTAAGTTTTTCTCCAATTTACACTATATAAAAATATAACAATAATAAATAACTTTGCTCCACAATACTTAATCTCTGAAATACACTCTAATATACACTGATAAGAAAGTTACATCCACAAAGAAAGATCATTATAAATCACTGAGGAAGCAATTATGTTTTACAAATGTATGAAAAATAGCTATGTGGGGGGCGGGGTATCCTGAAGATTATCAATCTATTCTATAGACCAAACATATTTCAATATTTCAGGCATTTTCAATGATTAAAAATAGGATGACTGATAGGTAGATAGATAAAAAATCAGTAGGTATTACAGCCAATATTTATGTACTCTCTGGATAAGAAATGCATTTTCAGACATGTAAAAACTGGTAAATGTCACAAAATGTACTCATTAATTTGACATAAACTTTTAAAAATCTGATGGCTCAAATTTTTAACAAAAAAGAGGAAATAATAAATACAGTACCATTTGTGTATCTGGTCAATTGTCTTTATGGATAAAGGACATTTAAAAATCAGTAAAAATATGAGAGTTTTCAGGTTTCCACAGGACAATAGTAGCTGCTATTCACTTGACCCAGAAAACCCCATAAAATCATGCAAATCAAGAAGCTCAAATCTTTGTGTTCACTTTAACACTCCGGAAACTGCCCAGGCCAATCAGTTCAGTTCAGTTCAATCACTCAGTCGTGTCTGACCCTTTGTAACCCCATGGACTGTAGCATGCCCTGGGGCTTCCTATCCCATGGACAGTCTTCCCTGTCCATTACCAACTCCCAGAACTTGATCAAACTCATGTTGATTGAGTCAGTGATGCCATCCAACCATCTCATCCTCTGCCGTCCCCTTCTCCTCCCACCTTCAATCTTTCCCAGCATCAGGGTCTTTTCTAATGAGTCAGTTCTTTGCATCAGGTCGTTAAAGTATTAGAGTTTCAGCTTCAGCCTCAGTCCTTCCAATGAATATTCAGGACTGATTTCCTTTAGGCTAGACTGGTTGGATGTCCTTTCAGTCCAAGGGACTCTCAAGAGTCTTCTCCAATACCACAGTTCAAAAGCATCAGTTCTTTGGGCTCGGCTTTCTTTATAGTCCAACTCTCACATCAATACATGACTACTGGAAAAACCATAGCTTTGACTAGATGGACCTTTGTTGGTAAAGTGATGTCTCTGCTTTTTAATATGCTGTCTAGGTTGGTCATAACTTTCCTTCCAAGGAGCAAGCGTCTTTTAATTTCATGGCTGCCGTCACCAACTGCAGTGATTTTGGAGTCCTCAAAAATAAAGTCTGTCACTGTTTCCATTGTTTCCCCATCTATTTGCCATGAAGTGAGGGACCGGATGCCATGATCTTAATTTTCTGAATGTCGAGTTTTAAGCCAGCTTTTTTTTTTTTTATGTAATTAATTTATTTTTTATTGGAGGCAAATTATTTTACAATATTATATTGGTTGGTTTTGCCATACATTGATATGAATTTGCCCCGGGTTTACATAAGTTCCCCCTCCTGAACCCCCCTCCCACCTCCCTCCTCCTTTTATCCTCCCTCTGGGTCATCCCCGCATGCCAGCCCCGAGCATCCTATAACATGCATTGACCCTGAACTAGTGATTCGTTTCACATATGACAACATACGTGTTTCAGTGCCATTCTCCCAAATCAGCCCACCCTCACCCTCTCCCATAGAGTCCCAAAGACTGTTCTATACATCTGTGTCTCTTTTGCTGTCTCGTATACAGGGTTATCATTTGCATCTTTCTAAATTCCATATATATGTGTTAGTATACTGTATTGGTGTTTTTCTTTCTGGCTTACTTCACTCTGTATAATAGGCTCCAGTTTCATCCACCTCATTAGAACTGATTCAAATGTATTCTTTTTAATGGCTGAATAATACTCCATTGTGTATATGTACCAAAGCTTTCTTATCCATTCGTCTGCAGATGGACATCTAGGTTGCTTCCATGTCCTGGCTATTATAAACAGTGCTGCAATGAACATTGGAGTACACGTGTCTCTTTCAATTCTAGTTTCCTCGTTGTGTATGCCCAGGAGTGCGATTGCTGGATCATATGGCAGTTCTATTTCCAATTTTTTGAGGAATCTCCACACTGTTCTCCATAGTGGCTGTACTAGTTTGCATTCCCACCAACAGTGTAAGAGGGTTCCTTTCTCTCCACATCCTCTCCAGCATTTATTGCATGTAGACTTTTGGATAGCAGCCATTCTGACTGGTGTGAAATGGTATCTCATTGTGGTTTTGATTTGCATCTCTCTGATTATGAGGGATGTTGAGCATTTTTTCATGTGTTTGTTAGCCATCTTTATGTCTTCTTTGGAGAAATGTCTGTTTAGTTATTTGGCCCATTTTTTGATTGGGTCATTTATTTTTCTGGAATTGAGCTGCAGGAGCTGCTTGTATAATTTGGAGATTAATCCTTTGTCAGTTGCTTCATTTGCTATTATTTTCTCCCATTCTGAAGGCTGTCTTTTCACCTTACTTATAGTTTCCTTTGCTGTGCAGAAGCTTTTGATTTTAATTAGGTCCCATTTGTTTATTTTTGCTTTTATTTCCAATATTCTGGGAGGTGGGTCATGGAGGATCCTGCTGTGATTTATGTCGGAGAGTGTTTTGCCTACGTTCTCCTCTAGGAGTTTTATAGTTTCTGGTCTTACATTTAGCTCTCTAATCCATTTTGAGTTTATTTTGGTGTATGGTGTTAGGAAGTGTTCTAGTTTCATTCTTTTACAAGTGGCTGACCAGTTTTCCCAGCACCACTTGTTAAAGAGACTGTCTTTTCTCCATTTTATATTCTTGCCTCCTTTGTCAAAGATGAGGTGTCCATAGGTGCATGGATTTATCTCTGGGCTTTCTATTTTGTTCCATTGGTCTATATTTCTGTCTTTATGCCAGTACCATACTGTCTTGATGACTGTGGCTTTGTAGTAGAGCCTGAAGTCCGGCAGGTTAATTCCCCCAGTTCCATTTTTCTTCCTCAAGATTGCTTTGGCTATTCGAGGTTTTTTGTATTTCCATACAAATTGTGAGATTGTTTGTTCTAGTTCTGTGAAAAATATCTTTGGTAGCTTGATAGGGATTGCATTGAATGTATAAATTACTTTGGGTAGTATACTCATTTTTACAATATTTATTCTTCCAATCCATGAACATGGTATATTTCTCCATCTATTAGTGTCCTCTTTGATTGCTTTCAGTAGTGTTTATAGTTTTCTATGTACAAGTCTTTTGTTTCCTTAGGTAGATATATTCCTAAGTATTTAATTCTTTTCGTTGCAACAGTGAATGGAATAGTTTCCTTAATTTCTCTTTCTATTTTCTCATTATTAGTGTATAGGAATGCAAGGGATTTCTGTGTGTTGATTTTATATCCTGCAACGTTACTGTAATCATTGATTAGCTCTAGTAGTTTTCTGGTAGAGTCTCTAGGGTTTTCTGTGTAGAGGATCATGTCATCAGCGAACAGTGAAAGTTTTACTTCTTTTCCAATTTGGATTCCTTTTATGTCTTTTTCTGCTCTGATTGCTGTAGCCAAAACTTCCAGAACTATGTTGAATAGTAGTGGTGAGAGTGGGTACCCTTGTCTTGTTCCTGACTTTAGGGGAAATGCTTTCAGTTTTTCACCATTAAGGATAATGTTTGCTGTGGGTTTGTCATATATAGCTTTTATTATGTTGAGGTATGTCCCTTCTATTCCCACTTTCTGGAGGGTTTTTATCATAAATGGATGTTGAATTTTGTCGAAGGCTTTCTCTGCATCTATTGAGATAATCATATGATTTTTATGTTTCAGTTTGTTAATGTGGTGTATTACGTTGACTGATTTGCGGATATTGAAGAATCCTTGCATTCCTGGGATAAAGCCCACTTGGTCATGATGTATGATCTTCTTAATATGCTGTTGGATTCTGATTGCTAGAATTTTGTTCAGGATTTTTGCATCTATGTTCATCAGTGATATTGGCCTGTAGTTTTCTTTTTTTGTGGGGTCTTTACCAGGTTTTGGGATTAGGGTGATGGTGGCCTCATAGAATGAGTTTGGAAGTTTCCCTTCCTCAGCAATTTTCTGGAAGAGTTTGAGTAGAATAGGTGTTAGCTCTTCTCTAAATTTTTGGTAGAATTCAGCTGTGAAGCCGTCTGGACCTGGGCTTTTGTTTGCTGGGAGATTTTTGATTACAGTTTCAATTTCCGTGCTTGTGATGGGTCTGTTCAGATTTTCTATTTCTTCCTAGTTCAGTTTTGGAAAGTTGTATTTTTCTAGGAATTTGTCCATTTCTTCCAGGTTATTCATTTTATTGCCATATAATTCCTGATAGTATTCTCTAATAATCCTATGTATTTCTGTGTTGTCAGTTGTGATCTCTCCATTTTCATTTCTAATTTTACTGATTTGGTTCTTCTCCCTTTGTTTCTTGATAAGTCTGGCTAGTGGTTTGTCAATTTTATTTACCTTCTCAAAGAACCAGCTTTTGGCTTTGTTGATTTTTGCTATAGTCTCTTTTGTTTCTTTTGCATTTATCTCTGCCCTAATTTTTACAATTTCTTTCCTTCTACTGACCCTGGGGTTCTTCATTTCTTCCTTTTCTAGTTGCTTTAGATGTAGAGTTAGGTTATTTAGTTGACTTTTTTCTTGTTTCTTGAGGTGTGCCTGTATTGCTATGAACTTCCCCCTTAGCACTGCTTTTACAGTGTCCCAGAGGTTTTGGGTTGTTGTGTTTTCATTTTCATTCATTTCTATGCATATTTTGATTTCTCTTTTGATTTCTTCTTTGATTTGTTCGTTGTTCAGCAGTGTGTTGTTCAGCCTCCATATGTTGGCATGTTTAATAGTTTTTCTCCCATAATTGAGATCTAATTTTACTGCATTGTGGTCAGAAAAGATGCATGGAATGATTTCAACTTTTTTGAATTTACCAAGGCTAGATTTATGGCCCAGGATGTGATCTATCCTGGAAAAGGTTACATGTGCACTTGAGAAAAAGGTGAAATTCATTGTTTTGGGGTGAAATGTCCTATAGATATCAATTAGGTCTAACTGGTCTATTGTATCATTTAAAGATTGTGTTTCCTTGTTAATTTTCTGTTTAGTTGATCTATCCATAGATGTAAATGGGGTATTAAAATCTCCCACTATTATTGCATTATTGTTAATTTCCCCTTTCATACTTGTTAGTAATTGTCTTACATATTGCGGTGCTCCTATGTTGGGTGCATAAATATTTATAATTGTTATATCTTCATCTTGGATTGATCCTTTGATCATTATGTAGTTTCCTTCTTTGTCTCTTTTCACAGCCTTTGTTTTAAAGTCTATTTTATCTGATATGAATATTGCTACTCCTGCTTTCTTTTGGTCTCTATTTGCATGGAATATCTTTTTCCAGCCCTTCACTTTCAGTCTGTGTGTGTCCCTCGTTTTGAGGTGGGTCTCTTGCAGACAACATATATGGGGGTCTTGTTTTTGTATCCATTCAGCCAGCCTTTGTCTTTTGGTTGGGGCATTCAACCCATTTACGTTTAAGGTAATTATTGATAAGTACGATCCCGTAGCCATTTTCTTTATTGCTTTGGGTTCGAGTTTATACACCCTTTCTGTGTTTCCTGTCTAGAAAAGATCCTTTAGCATTTGTTGGAGAGCTGGTTTGGTAATGCTGAATTCTCTCAGCTTTTGCTTGTCTGTAAAGCTTTTGATTTCTCCTTCATATTTGAATGAGATCCTTGCTGGGTACAGTAGTCTGGGCTGTAGGTTATTTTCTTTCATCACTTTAAGTATGTCTTGCCATTCCCTCCTGGCCTGAAGAGTTTCTGTTGAAAGATCAGCTGTTATCCTTATGGGAATCCCCTTGTGTGTTATTTGCTGTTTTTCCCTTGCTGCTTTTAATATTTGTTCTTTGTGTTTGATCTTTGTTAATTTGATTAATATGTGTCTATGAGTATTTCGCCTTGGGTTTATCCTGTTGGGGACTCTCTGGGTTTCTTGGACTTGGGTGATTATTTCTTTCCCTATTTTAGGGAAGTTTTCAACTATTATCTGCTCAAGTATTCTCTCATGGTCTTTCTTTTTGTCTTCTTCTTCTGGGATTCCTATGATTCGAATGTTGGAGCGTTTAACTTTGTCCCAGAGGTCTCTAATATTGTTCTCATTTCTTTTAATTTGTTTTTCTTTTTTCCTCTCTGTTTCATTTATTTCTACAATTCTATCTTCTAGCTCACTTATCCTGTCTTCTGCCTCTGTTATTCTACTGTTTGTTCCCTCCAGAGTGTTTCTGATCTCATCTATTGTATTATTCATTGTATATTGGCTCTTTTTTATTTCCTCTAAGTCCTTATTAAACCTTTCTTCCATCTTCTCAATCCTTTTCTCCAGGTTATTTATTTGTAACTCCATTTTGCTTTCAAGATTTTAAATCATTTTCACCACCAAAATTCGAAATTCTTTTTCATGTAGATTCCCTATATCTTCCTCTTTTGTTTGTGTTGGTGGGCATTTATCTTGTTCCTTTACTTGCTGGGTATTTCTCTGCTTCTTCATCTTGCTTATTATGCTTTGCTTGGGGTGGCCTTTCCCTCTTCTGGCCGTTTGTGGAGTTCTCTTTATTATGTAGTTTCCTTGCTGTGTGTGGGGTTTGACAGGTGACTTGTCAAGGTTCCCTGGTTATGGAAGCCTGTGTCGGTGTTCTGGTGGGTGGAGCTGGATTTGTTCTCTCTGGAGTGCAATGAAGTGTCCAGTAATGAGTTATGAGATGTCAGTGGGTTTGGAGTGACTTTGGGCAGCCTGTATATTGAAGCTCAGGGCTAGTTTCCTGTGTTACTGGAGAATTTGCGTGGTATGTCTTGCTCTGGAACTTGTTGACCCTTGGGTTTAGCGTAGGTATGGAGACGTTTGATGAGCTCCTATTGATTAATGTTCCCTGGAGTCAGGACTTCTCTGGTGTTCTCAGGATTCAGGCTTAAGCCTCTTGCCTCTGGTTTTTGGTCTTATTCTTGGAGTAGTCTCTAGACGTCTCTATCTGTCATTTCCAAGGTGGTTCCCTCTGTTTTAGCTTCTGTCTGCTGGTCTCTTCAGTGTCTAATTTCCGCCCTGATACTAGGGGGTGGGTGTACACTTTTTAAGGCTCAGTTGTTCAGTCCTGTTCTGGGAAGGGAGGAACGCTGCAGTCGATTATCTCTGGCGTCTGTGGGGAGTGCTCGCAGCGTCTCAGCCACACTGGGTTTGCCCCCGCTCACAGCACGTATGCTGTCCCAGTCTACACTGCACAGGCTCTAGGTTGCTCTGCCGGGAACTGTCCGAGCCCGGCACCGGGTTGTATGCACTTCCCAGGTCTGAGCGGCTCAAGCTCAGGTTCTCAGGTACTCCACAAAGGCGCAGACTTGGTTGGGCCTGCGTTTTGTGCCTTCCCCGGTCTGAGCAGCTCAGGGGACCAGGTGTTTGGCGAGCGCGGTCTCTGCGACTTATCGCCTCCCCAGTGCCCACCACTTAGTTTTCTGAGTGTACAACCGGCGCACCTTCTCAGGGGGATATCGACCGGCCCGAGCCCAAGAAGTCCTGATTAGCAACAAGCCTGCCTGCAGTTTGTATCGGATGCCTTTCTGGGGCCGCGGTTGCCCGCTTCGGCTTTGGCTGCGCTCCCTGCCTGTCTCGGCGGGGGATGGGGGATGGGCCAGCCACAGACGGCTCGCTCTGCTCAGTCCTTTATTCTGTGAGCGGGGCTGGCCGAGTCATAGGTTAGAGCTTTCCGCCTTTTCGTGGGGAAGCTATCCCACAGTCTGCTTTGCTCTCCCCAGTTCTCTCAAATTGTTCTCGTGGCATTCAATCCCAGTCCTCTCTCTGAGCAGATCAGCCGGCTCCTCCCTGCCCAGCCCCCGCTTGCTAATGGCATATGCAGGCTTCTCCGCTGGGAGTTACCGTTTGGCGGGTAATCTGTGGGCTTTAAAAAAAATCTTAAAAAAAAAAAAGAGGGTTATGTGGCCCTCTGAGCTTCCAAGGCTCGCCACAGATTCGCCAGTGAGAATGTTTCCTGGTGTTTGGAAACTTCTCTCTTTTTAAAGCCTCCCTTCCCGGGACGGAGCTCCGTCCTTACTTCTTTTGTTTCACTTTTTATCTTTTATGTTTTTTCCTACCTCCTTTCGAAGACAATGGGCTGCTTTTCTGGGTGCCTGACGTCCTCTGCCAGCATTCAGAAGTTGTTTTGTGGACTTTACTCGCGTTCAAAAGTTCTTT
This sequence comes from Moschus berezovskii, assembly GCF_049115385.1. Lineage (NCBI taxonomy): Eukaryota > Metazoa > Chordata > Mammalia > Artiodactyla > Moschidae > Moschus > Moschus berezovskii. Next base: position 71,426,195 of record NC_142462.1, read on the forward strand.
TGATGAATTTGTGGGGGAGAGAGTGGTCTCGCCGTCCTATTCCTCCGCCATCTTGTTCCTCCCTTCGGTTTCTATGTCTCTAAGCCAGCTTTTTGACTCTCCTCTTTCACTTCCATCAAGAGGCTCTTTAGTTCTTCTTCACTTTCTGCCATAAGGGTGGTGTCATCTGCATATCTGAGGTGATTGATATTTCTCCCAGCAGTCTTGATTCCAACTTGTTCTTCATCCAACCCAACATTTCTCATGATGTACTCTGCATATAAGTTAAATAAGCAGGGTGACAATATACAGCCTTGATGTGCTCCTTTCCCGATTTGGAGTCAGTCTGTTGTTCCATGTCTAGTTCTAACTGTTGCTTCCTGACCTACATACAGATTTCTCAGGAGGCAGGTCAGGTGGTCTGGTATTCCCATCTCTTTAAGAATTTTCCACAGGCCATTAAGGGTATGCACATCTGAAAAGCCACCAAGTATCTGAAGGATGTCACTTCAAAGAAGCAATGTGAGCCATTGTGTGGTTACAGTGGTGAATTTGGTAGGTGTGTACCGGCCAAACAGCAGGGCTGAATACAGGGTTGGTGGATCAAGAAGAGTGCTAAATTTTTACTGCACATACTCAGAACTGAAGAGAGTAATGCGGGACTTAAGGGCTTAGATGTAGACTCTCTAGTCATTTTGCTCATCCAAGAGAGCAAAGCCCTCAAGATATGGCACAGGACTTACAAAGCTCATGATCAAATCAACCCATACATGAGCAATCCTCACCACATTGAGATGGCTTTTACTGAAAGAGAACAGATTGTTCCTAAGCCAAAAGAAGTTGCACAGAAGAAAAAGATAACCAAGAAGAAACTGAAGAAACAAAAGCTTTCAGCCTGGGGATAAATTCCACAAAAAATAAATGCAAATAAAAATTTTTAAAAAGTCATTTGAAATAAATTTTCAATCTCTATATGAATCCAGAAAGTGTGAGTTAGAGGGAGTTGCCAAGATTGCGGAGTAGTAAGACCCTGAGCTCACCTCCTCCCATGGACACATCAAAATTACCACTATTAACAGAACGGTTGGAGCAGGCAATGGCAACCCACTCCAGTGCTCTTGCCTGGAAAATCCCATGGATGGAGGAGCCTGGTAGGCTGCAGTCCATGGGGTTGCTGAGAGTTGGACACGACTGAGTGACTTCACTTTCCCTTTTCACTTTCATACATTGGAGAAGGACATGGCAACCCACTCCAGTGTTCTTGCCTGGAGAATCCCAGGGACGGGGGAGCCTGGTGGGCTGCTGTCTCTAAGGTTGCACAGAGTCGGACACTACTGAAGCGACTTAGCAGCAGCAGCACAGAACGGTTATTTATGAGAACAAACTGAAGACTAGTAGAAAGGATTTTATACAACTAAAGGTATGAAAATGGTACCACAACAAGACAAGCAGGTGGGGTGGAAATGTGGCAGCCAAGATCCACACCTCTAGGTAGTCAATCCACGAATGGGAAAACCATTAAAATTGCAGAGGTTCTTTCCAAAGGACGAGGGGTCTGAGACCTACATTGAACTCCCCCATCTAGTGGTCCTGTACCAGAAAGATGAGCCCTCAGAACATATGGCTTTGAAGACCAGTGGAGCTTGGGTGTGGGACAGATGGAGGGCTGTGGGAAACAGAGACTATGCTCTTTAAAGATGAATGCAAATTTTTAAGTTTGTTCATTTGTTTTGTTGTATAATTTCCACATATAAGAGAAATCATATGCTATTATCTCTTTTATTTGTCTGATTTACTAAGTCTAGTCCTTAAAAAAAGGTCCTTGTCTATGGTATTAATATAAAAATAGTTAAAGGAATGTGCTACATTTTTGTCCTAATCTGGGGTAAGTACAGTATGGTAAAACCCTGGGTAAAAAGTCATGTGTGTTGGGGCAGCCGATGAGACCAAACAGGCCTGGAGGAGGGGATGCTACCAGGGGCATGGGCACTAATCTACCAGTTGTTGTTGCTGTTCAGTCACGAAGTCATGTCCGACTCTTTGTGACCCCGTGGACTGCACCATGTCAGGCTTCCCTGTCCTTCACTATCTCCTGGAGTTTGCCCAAACTCATGTCCATTGAATTGGTGATGCCATCCAACCATCTCATCCTCTGCTTCTCTCTTCTCCTTTTGCCACCAGTCTTTCCCAGAATCAAGGTCTTTTTCCAGTGAGTTGGCTCTTTGCATCAGGTGGCAAAAGTATTGGAGCTTCAGCTTCAGCATCAGTCCTTCCAATGAATATTCAGGGAAGATTTCCTTTAGGATTGACTAGTTTAATTTCCTTGCAGTCCAAGGGACTCTCAAGAGTCTTCTCTAGCACTCTCAAGAGTCTTCTCTTCAAATTGATTCGAAGGCATTAATTCTAGGCACTCCACCTTCTTTATGGTCCTACTCTCACATCCATACATGACTACTGGAAAAAACATAGCTTTGACTATACAGATATTTGTTATCAAAGTGATGTCTTTGCTTTTTAATATGCTGTTCAATCCCTGGCTTGGGAAGATACTCTGGAGAAGGGAAAGGATACCCACTCTAGTTTTCTGGCCTGGAGAATTCCATGGACTATCCATGGGGTCGCAAAGAGTTGGACACGACTGATCAACTTTCACTTCACTTCACTTCACTTAAGTCTAGGCTTTTCTTCCAAGAAGAAAGCACCTTTTAATTTCATGGGTGCAGTCACAGTCTGCAGTGATTTTGGAGTCCAAGAAAATAAAGTCTGTCACTGCTTCCACTTTTCCCTCATCTATTTGCCATGAAGTAGGCTAAAGCTGAAACTCCGATACTTTGGCCACCTCATGTGACGAGTTGACTCACTGGAAAAGACTCTGATGCTGGGAAGGATTGGGGGTGGGAGGAGAAGGGGATGACAGAGAATGAGATGGCTGGATGGCATCACCGACTCTATGGACATGAGTTTGAGTGAACTCCGGGAGTTGGTGATGGACAGGGAGGCCTGGCGTGCTGTGATTCATGGGGTCGCAAAGAGTCAGACACGACTGAACGACTGAACTGAACTGAACTGAATAGGACCAGATGTCATGATCTTAGTTTTTTGAATGTTGAGTTTTAAGCCAGCTTTTTCACTCTCCTCTTTCACCTTCATCAAGAGGCTCTTTAGTCCCTCTTTGCTTTTTGCCATTATTAGATCATACCCCTTCGTGGATCACAGCCTTGTTGTGGTGAAGGGGCTTGTGTAACTCAATAAAGCTATGAGCCATGTGCTGCAGAGCCAGCCAAGTCAGATGAGTAATAATGAAGAGCTCTGACCAAACATGACCCACTGGAGGAGGGAATGGCAAACGAAATCCAGTATTCTTGCCACAAGAACCCCATGAACAGTATGATCTCCCAGTACTCCACTGGATAGCAAAAAAAAAAAAAAAAGGAATTTCAAATCCAAATGAATTTTGCCACATATGGCAGTTAAACAGCTCCTCTTCCTCCTCATCTTCAAATATCTATTTTACACTGCTTATTTTTCCCAGAAGCACCCTAATGCTGGCAAAGGTCAACAAGAAGCATGAATTCTGGGAAAAAATAATGACTCTGGGTCCACTGATGGTGAGTTGTTGGGTGCTGAGAAAGGACACTTACACTGTGAATACCATTAGACCCTGCTTTAGCAACTACTCTCCATGTTAGCTATGGGTCTGAGGCGATCGATTCCTTTACATCCCTTAACTGAGAGTTAACTTTAAATACCAAAATATTTGACTTTTAACCATTTGGGATTGAATTGTTCCCAAAGTGGATGTCAAGTTAACCTGCATTATCTTCCCCCTTAAGCCAAGTTTCTGGAACATAACTCTCTGTTTTCCTGATGTCTTGACTCACAGGCTTTATTCAGATATACCTCTCTATATTCCATAGCTGTAACTATTCTCATGTTTGAGTTCCTGATTCTCGTGGCTTTTCTTCCTCCTCTGTGCTCAGGTTATCAGTGAATATGCCTCACCATCCGTGTGCCTGCCTTTCAAGGCAGTTTCCCTCTCTCTGCCAGCCTTTCAGACAGCAAAGAATCAGAAGAATCAGAGCAAACGAAGGCCCTGAAGAGTCTCTCCTCCTGTGTCCCACTTTTCTCCCACTTAAAGGGGTGATGTAAAAATAGCTTTGGTCTCAAATGTCCCAGAGCATTTGAATTCTGTCTTTGGTGAGTCACTCTGCCCCTGAGGTCACCTGAGTAAAATGGAAATCAAGTCCTATTCCTTTTATTGCTATCCCTTGCAACTTTAGTTCAAAGAAATAACCTTTTCCTGACCAAGATGATGGGCCTGTATGGAAGAGGAAGCTGTTGCATTAACTGTCCCATACTCCTGCTCTCTAAAAGTAGAAAGAAAACTCATCTCAAAAGCCAGGCTCCAAGACACCTTGTGGGCCCTATTTCTAATGGATAGACTCATCGAGCACCAGAAGGTCAGGAGAAACTAATTTTTTTCTTTTCCCTCCTACACCTGGTGGCCTGAGAAGGAGCCTTGACCTGAAACCCAGTACCTTGGAATACCCCGAGTATATTTCCTTCTTGAGCTCTCTTCTCCGACTTTCCAACCTCATCGTAGATTTCTGCCATGCTGACATGCAGGCAAGTACAGTACCTTCTCTTGGGATCTATCTTTCCATCTCTTCTAGAACTTTGTTGGGGATGATGGAACATTAGATTGTATTGAATCAGCTAAGATACTGTTTTCAAATGGGGAAATTCACTGAATCTCTAGCCTAAGCCCAGAGTCTAGCCTCATCTATAGTTTAGCATCAATGTTTCAGTTTCAAAATACAACTAAAAGAGATTTACTCAGATTTCCTTTGGACTGGTTGGATCTCCTTGCAGTCCAAGGGACTCTCAAAATTCTTCTCCAACACCACAATTCAAAAGCATCAATTCTTCAGTGCTCAGCTTTCTTTATAGTCCAACTCTCACATCCATACATGACTACTGGAAAAACCATAGCTTTGACTAGATGCACCTTTGTTGACAAAGTAATGTCTCTGCTTTTTAATATGCTGTCTAGGTTGGTCATAACTTTCCTTCCAAGGAGAAAACATCTTTTAATTTCATGGCTGCAATCACCATCTGCAGTGATTTTTGAGCCCAGAAAAATAAAGTCTGACACTGTTTCCATTGTTTCCCCATCTATTTGCCATGAAGTGATGGGACTGGATGCCATGATCTTAGTTTTCTGAATGTTGAGCTTTAAGCCAACTTTTTCACTCTCTTCTCTCACTTTCATCAAGAGGCTATTTAGTTCTTCTTCACTTTCTGCGTAAGGGTGGTGTCATCTGCATATCTGAGGTTATTGATATTTCTCCCGGCAATCTTGATTCCAGCTTGTGTTTCATCCAGCCCAGCGTTCCTCATGATGTACTCTGCATATAAGTTAAATAAGCAGGGTGACAATATACAACTTTGAGGTACTCCTTTTCCTATTTGGAACCAGTCTGTTCTCACATGTCCAGTTCTGACTGTTGCTTCCTGACCTGCATACTGGTTTCTCAGTAGGCAGGTCAGGTGGTCTGGTATTCCCATCTCTTTCAGAATTTTCCACAGTTTATTGTGATCCACGCAGTCAAAGGCTTTGGCTTAGTCAATAAAGTAGAAATAGATGTTTTTCTAGAACTCTCTTGCTTTTTCCATGATTCAGCAGATGTTGGCAATTTGATCTCTGGTTCCTCTGCCTTTTCTAAAACCAGCTTAAACATCTGGAAGTTCATGGTTCACATATTGCTGAAGCCTGGCTTGGGCATGTAGTAACCAGCAGAGCAGGGGTACCTCACAGAGCTTCTAGTATAGCAGAGGCCACCATTAAACCAATGATTCTACAATTGTCTAATGATTACCATTTCCATATAGGGCTTGAAAGAGAGGAATGAGGAGTCATGATAAGACATTAGAGGCATATCTGACCTAATCTATGCCAGTGGTCAGGGTAAGGCTTTCCTAAGTTAAGTGGGTTTATGCTGTGAACAAGTTATATTAAGGCAATTTTAGTAAAATACATGGACTCCGTGTTCTATAATGTTGTTAATTTGATTTTATTCTATTCCATTTTCTCACTTTATGTGGAATCAGATGAGGCTATCAGAGGGATTGTGCTGAGGTAAAGACATTTACCCAAATGTAATTACAGTTCCAAGAATGTGATATAGACTAATTCTCGATATTAATTAGGCCAATCTCAGACTCCATCGAGCTATCAGAAATCAACAGCTTTCTGAACAGCTTGTAATAATGTTTAAGTTACTTTCCAAATAATTATAGCCATGCCAGTCTCTAACATCTAATAAAAGAACTTCGAGGATACAAATCAACTTGATGATTCTAAACACTTCACTTTCTTTTATTTCTTTATTCATGGTAAAGATCCTTCTAATTAAGAAGACAAATCACACACACACACACACACACACACACATATATTTCGGTATTTGATTACACTAAAATATAACCTCTGTACATAGGGAAAACCAAAGTGAAAGTTGCTTAGGCGTGTCCAACTCTTTGCGACCCCTTGGATATACAGTCCATGGAATTCTCCAGCCCAGAATACTGGAGTGGGTAACCATTCCCTTCTCCAGGGAATCTTTCCAAACCAAGGATCGAGCCCATGTCTCCCGCATTGTGTGCGGATTCTTTACCAGCTGAGTCACCTTGTACATAAGGAAAAAAACCCACAAAATCATCAGAGACAAGCAAAAAAAAAAAAAAAAAACCCTGGAAATAGAACATGTGATATATAAGAGAGGGGCAGTAATATCATCACTACATAAAAAGCTGAATCAAATCAGTAAAACTAATGAAAACATCTTAATAGATAACTAGAAAAAGACGTATGACCAAATAATCCATCTGACACGTATTGTATATTTGATAAATATTCTTAATAGATAAATGAAAAAGCACTTATCAAAAGTAGAAATGAAAGTAGTAATATATAAAGGGGTGATACTCAATTTAATTAGTTATTTAAGAATAACAAAGTAAACACATGCTAGTTTTAATTTGGTTGGCAAAAAATATAAATAATGATAATATTCACAGTATATACCATTATTACTCAAGATGATTTGAGCCCACTTTCAATAGAGAGCTAGTACTATGTATTAAAAGTCCTAAAGTATGCAAACTCTTTGACCCAATAATTGCACAGGTTGGAGTTTTGTGTTGATTTTAAGAAAAAAATAGGTTATTTTCAGATGCATGTATACAGCATAATTTATAAGACTGAAAAATAGAGCAACCTACATTTTTATCAGTAAGTAAATAGTGAAATGGGAGAAGGCAATGGCAAGCCACTCCAGTACTCTTGCCTGGAAAATCCCATGGATGGAGGAGCCTGGTAGGCTGCAGTCCATGGGATCGCTGAGTTGGACACAACTGAGTGACCTCACTTTCCCTTTTCACTTTCACACATTGGAGAAGGAAATGGCAACCCACTCCAGTGTTCTTGCCTGGAGAATCCCAGGGACGGTGGAGCCTGGTGGGCTGCCGTCTATGGGGTCACACAGAGTCGGACACGACTGAAGTGACTTAGCAGCAGTAGCAGCAAATAGTGAAATGGGACTTCCTAGGTGGCTCAGTGGTAAAGAATCTTCCTGCCAATGCAGAAACCACAAGAGACATGGGTTCGAACCCTGGGTTAGGAAGATCCCCTGGAAGAGGAAATGGCAACTCCATTCCAGTATTCTTGACTGGAAAATTCCATGAACAGAGGAGCCTGGCAGGCTATAGTCCATGGATTGCAAAGGATCAGACATGACTGAGCAACTGAGCATGCATGCAAATAGTGAAATAATGGTGACTCCATAAACTGAGATACTATAATCTATTTTAAATTATTATCTAAAAAATTACTTATATGAATACTAAGAATATTCAAGATAGTTTGTCAGATGAGAAAGTTGGTTACAAAACAGTGTATAGTGTGATCCATATGCTCTCAAATCTGTTTATATATACAGAAAAAAAAAAAAAACAAACATGGAGAACATTTACCATAGTGTCAATAGAATTTTTTTCCCAATGATATTTTAAAAATTTTCTGTTTGTTTATATGGAAATTCCACAGTTCCTATCATGAATGTGTATTGCATTGATAACAAAAAAAATTCATTGTTTTTGTTTTTTCAAAAAAAGCATTTAGGAGATTCACAGGAACCTACCAGGAAATTTCTATCAACAGACAGTAAGGAGATTACAGTGGGGGCTGTGGGAAATCTCTTTTAAAGACCCTCTTATTTCTTGTCAAACTGCCCTCAGTTTCCCCTTCCTTCCTTCTTTGAAACTGCCTGGGGTGTTCTACAGAATCTAATTTGGTTCTGAGATCAGGATATTTGCACCTCTAGGGGAGAGATGATGTTGGTGTCAAAAGATAACCAAAAAAGCACAAGGCAAAAGAACATTCAGTGATGAATGACAAAGCTTCTTGGGAAACCTGGTGGTGCAGTGGTGAAGAATTCACCTGCCAATGTAGACGCCGCAGGAAGCACAGATTTGATCCCTGGGTCAGGAAGATCCGCTGGAGTAGGCAACCCACTTGTTTGGAAAATTCTACAAACAGAGGAATCTGACAGGCTACAGGCCATGGGGTTGTGTGTTTACAATGCTGTGAGAACTCAAAATATGTAATGGTAACTAATTGAGAGATATGTTGATGAAATAATTCAGACACAGATGATTCATATATAATTAGAATTATCTAACTGTTTGTAAGGCTGAATGCCTTTAGAAGGCAGTTCATCCCATGCCAGGGCCCCTTTTTGTGCTCTCTCTGTGTGTGAAGGAGGAAAAGGGACAAACTCACACACTGATTCTGCTGGTGGTACATTCTCAAATCACTGTGACTATCCTTAGAAGTGGCGATAACTCCTGACATTAAAGATCCTTCTCGAGGTACAGATCTTCCCCATGCATGTGAACAACCTAACTTGAGGATTAGGGAGGAACATTGGGAATCATATTTCCCAAACTTCAGTCTTTAAAAGAACCAGAGAAGGGACTTGTAGACACAGTGGGTGAATGGCGGGGGGCGGGGGCAAATTGAGAGAGTAGCACTGATATGTGTACCCTGCTGCTGCTGCTGCTGCTAAGTCACTTCAGTCGTGTCCGACTCTGTGTGACCCCATAGACGGAAGCCCACCAGGCTCCCCCGTCCCTACCATGTGTGAAATAGATGGCTTGAGGGAGGCTGCTGAATAACACAGGAAACTCAACTCAGCACTCTGTTAGGACCTAAAGGAGTGGCCTTGAGAGGGAGGTTCAAGAGGAAGGCGATATATGTATACATGGCTGATTCACCATGTACAGCAGAAACTAACACAGTATTGCAAACCAATTATATTCCCCCCAAAAGAGGAATCAGACAATCCCAGTCTCCACCCCAGGCTGTGCAGAGGCAGCAAATGGGCCCTACTCTGTGCCAAGCACCTGTGTTCATAACTAGACCAATCAGAATGAACTTTGAGGGCCAGCAGATTTTGGTTTAGTCCCCTGAATGATAAATAGGAAAGAGAATTATCTCTATACTGGAATAAATGCAGAAATTATTCTTCTTAAAACTCACTTTCTAGCCAAGGTAAAGGTGAAGGAAATGGGGCAAATATATGGTTTGAATAGAATGCAACAACCTAAAATTTTTGGCTGACAGGGACTGTAAAAAAGATGTTTCCGTTGAAGGGATATAGACACTCTATCTCACCCCCAAACATGCAGACACACATCACACATCTGTTTGTATTTATTAATTTATTTAGAGCTTGAAAGGGGTTCACAAGGGTAAGTAAAGAACTCTATGAACATCAAAGCTCAGGGTATAGAGACATACATGAGAGACTGCAGAAAGGGGAGTGAAGGATGGGGAGATGGCACGTCCTAATAGAAGCTGGGAGGGGAAATGGGCAGACAGCAGTCCTGAGACAGGACACACCATAGGTAAAGGGGAAAGTTGTACCCTGAGCCATTGGTAACACAATTGTCTGATCAAAGTCTGGGAGGAGAGATCTGAACATAACTTATAGTCATGTAGGTGCGGGAGCTCCTCTAGTACCAACTTCCCTGGCTGCATCAGTATCCCCAGGGTACCTCGTTCTACGTAGCTGAATAAAACATATGGTAACACTGGATGGAAGTTCATGACATTGTACAGGAGACAGGGATCAAGACCATCCCCAAGAAAAAGAAATGCAAAAAAGCAAAATGGCTGTCTGAGGAGGCCTTACAAATAGCTGTGAAAAGAAGAGAAGTGAAAAGCAAAGGAGAAAAGGAAAGATATAAGCATCTGAATGCAGAGTTCCAAAGAATAGCAAGGATAGATAAGAAAGCCTTCCTCAGTGATCAGTGCAAAGAAATAGAAGAAAACAGTAGCATGGGAAAGACTAGGGATCTCTTCAAGAGAGTTAGAGAGATATCAAGGGAACATTTCATGCAATGATGGGCTCAAAAAAGGATTGAAATGGTATAGACCTAACAGAAGCAGAAGATATTAAGAAGAGGTGGCAAGAATACACAGAAGAACTGTACAAAAAAAATCTTCATGACCCAGATAATCACGATGGTGTGATTGCTCACCTAGAGTCAGACATTCTGGAATGTGAAGTCAAGTGGCCTTAGGAAGCATCACTATAAACAAAACTAGTGAAGGTGATGGAATTTCAGTTCAACTATTTCAAATCCTGAAAGATGATGCTGTGAAAATGCTGTACTCAATATGTCAGAAAATTTGGAAAACTCACCAGTGGTCACAGGACTGGAAAAGGTCAGTTTTCATTCCAATCCCAAAGAAAGGCAATGCCAAAGAATGCTCAAACTACCTCACAATTGCACCCATCTCACAAACTAGTAAAGTAATGCTCAAAATTCTCCAAGCCAGGCTTCAGCAATATGTGAACCATGAACTTCCAGATGTTCAAGCAGGTTTTAGAAAAGGCAGAGGAACCAGAGATCAAATTGCCAACATCCACTGGATTATCGAAAAAGCAAGATAGTTTCAGAAAAATATCTACTTCTGAACATCTATTTCTGCTTTATTGACTATGCCAAAGCCTTTGACTGTGTGGATCACAATAAACTGTGGAAAATTCTGAAAGAGATGGGAATACCAGACCACCTGTCTCTTGAGACATCTGTATGCTGGTCAAGAAGCAACAGTCAGAACTGTACATGGAACAACAGACTGGTTCCAAATAGGAAAAGAAGTTTGTCAAGGCTGTATATTGTCACCCTGCTTATTTAACTTATATGCAGAGTACATCATGAGAAACGCTGGGCTGGATGAAGCACAAGCTGGAATCAAGATTTCTGGGAGAAATATCAATAACCTCAGATATGCAGATGACACCACTCTTATGGCATAAATCAAAGAAGAACTGAAGAGCCTCTTGATGAAAGTGAAAGAGGAGGGTGAAAAAGTTGGCTTAAAACTTAACATTCAAAAAACTAAGATCATGGCATCCAGTCCCATCACTTCATGGCAAATAGATGGGGAAATAATGGAAAAAGTGACAGATTTTATTTCTGGGGGCTCCAAAATCACTGCAGATGGTGATGGCAGCCATGAAATTAAAAGACACTTACTCCTTGGAAAAAAAGTTATGACCAACCTAGATAGCATATTAAAAAGTAGAGACATTACTTTGCCAACAAAGGTCCATCTAGTTAAAGCTATGGTTTTTCCAGTAGTCATGTATGGATGTGAGAGTTGGACTATAAAGAAAGCTGACCACCAAAGAATTGATGCTTTTGAACTGTGGTGTTGGAGAAGACTCTTGAGAGTCCCTTCGACTGCAAGGAGATCCAGCCAGTCCATCCTAAAGGAAATCAGTCCTGAATATTCATTGGAAAGACTGATGTTGAAGCTGAAACTCCAATACTTTGGCCACCTGATGCAAAGAACTGACTCATTTGAAAAGATCCTGGTGCTGGGAAAGATTGAAGGCGGGAGGAGAAGGGGACAACAGAGGATGAGATGGTTGGATGGCATCACTGACTCAATGGACTTGAGTTTGAGTAAACTCTGGTGAGTCGGTGATGGACAGGGAGGCCTGGCGTGCTGCAGTCCATGGGGTCCCAAAGAGTTGGACAGGACTGATTGACAGAACTGAATTGAACACTGGACAGTTGGGCAGCTTCACAAAGAGACACATCTTCTGTAAGAGTAAAAATAGAGGAAGTTTTGTCCTTTTCATTTGGAGAGGGAGAGTAGCTTCATAGCACCATGAGGATTGAAATAACCATAACAAATTTCCCTAATAATGTATGCCCAGGAGGTGGATTGAAGTGAACGAGCATCAAAACCAGAGAGTGACAGAAGCAATAGCCACTCCCACAAGATAGCCCCAACCTCCATGGCGTAGAGAAGTGAGCAACAGACATGGATAAACAAGCCTAAGGATTCTTAAAATATCTGGGATGGAGAATCTGTAAAGATTTCAATATGAGTAGGTGGTTAGAGGAATTAAGGGCATGATATTCAAGGCTATGAATACATTATATCACTTAAACCCAGGCTGGTGAGACAAAACACATATCAGTAATGCTAGAGAGATCAGTTATTTCAACTTATGTCCCCAGGTGATGGGGCACGTTCCTGGAAATAAAAATCACCCCCAGCCAGTGCCCTCATTATTTTCTTCAGGTTATAACTGTAAAAACATTGAATAAGTGGTAACAGTAAAAAGAATGGAGAAAATAGGAGCAGTTTATGGTAAGAATCATATGGGATTAAAGATGGTCATGGGGGCTTCCCTTATAGCTCACTTGGTAAAGAATACACCTGCAATGCAAGAGATCCAGATTCGATTCCTGGATCAGGAAGATCCTCTGGAGAAGGAAATGGCAATCCACTCCAGTATCCTTGCCTGGGAAATCCCATGGATAGAGGAGCCTGGCAGGCTATATTCCGTGGCGTCACAAGAGTCAGACAAGACTTAGTGGTAAACCACCACCACAAAAGATGGTCATAAATTCTTTGTTGCTGCTCCCACCAATTGGTGGAGTCTGTTTGGCTTCTCCTTAAAGGGAGTCAACCTGTGACTTCTTGGGCCAAAACTGCACAGCTGAACTGTGCAGGTTCTGGGCCGGTCCTTGAACAAAGGCTAGCGACTGCCTTCTAAGGCCTTAGGAATCTTGAATGGCCAGGTAAAAAATCCAGCTACCCTACTGGATATATCTCATAGAGGACCCTGAAGCTAAATGGAGGGAGAGAGGCAGAGGTGAGCTAAACTTTCAAGACATCCCCATCAAGATGCTGGTATGTGAATAAAGTCTCTTGACTCTTCCAGACCAGGTCAGCCTTCAGCTGAATATCACTAAATCATTCCAGTCATTGATATGTGAACAGGAAAATTGCCCAGCAGAGCCCTATGGGAATTCTTGACCCATGAAATTGTGGGCTATAATAAAAAGGGATGTTATTTTAAACTATTGAGTTTTGCAGTTTGTTAAATGCTGCTGCTGCTGCTAAGTCACTTCAGTCATGTCCGACTCTGTGTGACCCCATAGATGGAAACCCACCAGGCTCCCCCGTCCCTGGGATTCTCCAGGCAAGAACACTGGAGTGGGTTGCCATTTCCTTCTCCAATGTGTGAAAGTGAAAAGTGAAAGTGAAGTCACTCAGTTGTGTCCAACCCCTAGCGACCCCATGGACTGCAGCCTACCAGGCTCCTCCATGGGATTTTCCAGGCAAGAGTACTGGAGTGGCTATAGCAGTGGATTAAACTAGAACAATACTGCTGCTGCTAAGTCACTTCAGTCATGTCCGACTCTGTGTGACCCCATAGACGGAAGCCCACCAGGCTCCCCCGTCCCTGGGACTCTCCAGGCAAGAACACTGGAGTGGGTTGCCATTTCCTTCTCCAATGTGTGAAAGTGAAAAGTGAAAGTGAAGTCGCTCAGTTGTGTCCAACCCCTAGCGACCCCATGGACTGCAGCCTACCAGGCTCCTCCATGGGATTTTCCAGGCAAGAGTACTGGAGTGGCTATAGCAGTGGATTAAACTAGAGCAATACTATAGGCTTCAAATTCTACCCTGTTTTGTCAGCCTACTATTTTATCTTTTTTGGCTTTTGTATGCGTATATGTATGTTCATTGTGTAGAGTCCTCCAAGAGATTATAGGCTTTGTTTCCTGGAGAATGCTGTAGATATATCACGAGGAGGCACTCTATCTATGGTCCAGAAGGAAAGGCCCTTAGCAGGGCTGTTTTATTCTCTTTCTCCCCTTGGAAGACTCCCTGAGATCTATTTCAGTATGCTCTTGCCATTTCCTTTTTTTAATTTTTTTATTTTCTATTGGAGTATAGTTGATTAGCAGTGTTGTGTTAGTTTCAGGTATATGGAAAAGAGTGTATATATGAACAGATACATATATATGTACAACTGAATTACTTTGCTGTGCAGTTGAAACTAACACAACATTGCTCTCAGCATTTTCATACAGCATGATCCTATATTGGTTTCTCATTGAGCAGCCCTTCAGTTTGTAGTTCAGAGAATTGCCATAGCCAATTACAGGAGATAATTCTCTGTAATGAGAATGAATGGCTGAATTCAATAAGCTCCAAACTTCTATATTATTTTCTATGGTTATTATGGCATTTTTGTTGTGTTGAAAATAGCATCTATGTCGGTCATCTCTGAGTTATAAAATGGGAATAGCATTTACCTTGTAAGGAACTCAGAATTATTGTGAGATCATGTGGGTGGAAGCTCTTTGTAAACTTTCAAATGTTATATACTTGCAAAGTTATTATCATTACTATTAAGGAATTAGTAAATTACAGATAGTGTTGGAACATGTGGGCTTAGCATTGTGTGGTCTTAGTCAATTCACTTAACATCTCAGCAATTTTCTCATTCTTAAAATAAAAAGTGTATTTACTGTGTATAGTTGAGGTTCCTTCCAGTTCTCAAATACTGAAATTTTTGAGAAACTGTGTTGGCATGAGCAAATTAGTACATAATATTCAGAGGTGAATGTGGCTCCATTCTTAATGACCAGAAATTTATAATCAGTTGTTAAGCTATCTCACGCTTTAAAAAATAATCATAATTCAAGTTAACCTTTTCTTATTGAACTGTAGTTGACTTACAGTATCGATGTTAGTTTTAGGCATATGGCAAAGTGATTCAGTTTCTTTTAAATATATATATATATATATGTTCTTTTTCAGATTCTTTTCCATTATAGGTCTTTCAAATTAGCCTTTCAAATGCAAGTTCCCTGGGACCTAAATGTCCCTGACAGGTAATTTTCCAGATACTAGTATTATATGCTGGTTGCTATCTTCTATTTATCCCTCCAGACTCACTCTCTGTCCTTGCAATTTGACCTGAACCAACTACATCAGTGTGTTCTCCTGCTTCAGGGTGTCTAATTGGGTTCTGCCAGTCTAGAGGTCCATCAGGAGATGGGAGAGGAGAGAAAAAAGAGATCAGGGTATTTATTCCACCTGCTTTCCACCTATGCGGTCATGAGAAGGTGTCTGTTCCCTTAACCCAAGGACACAATGTCTTTCAAGGCTGTCCTCTCCACATGACTCTATCCTTCCAGGTTCTGTAAACTATTCTCTTTCTTTGACCCTTTCCTTAGGGATGAAAACAGCTCAGCTTTATCTAATCCTGGAATACTTTACATTCCCTTGTAGGGTAAGCAGCCTCCAATATGGCACCCTGTGGTCCAGTTTCCGGGTTCTCACGCCTGTGTATAATCCTCTCCTCTTGAATGTGGGCTTATTGACTCACTTCTTTGTAGCTGACAGATTCCCTTCCTGATGGAGAATTTGTTTATTTAGAGAGATTCAGGTTCACAACCCATTATCCACAATTCTGAAATCCTCAAAGCTCTGAAAACCAAAAGTGGTAAATTGAGGGCAAATGTGACCTGAAATAACATGAAGCTATTCATAATCTTTATTTATGCTTCTTAGTGTGAGGTTCATACTTTCATTACACAAATCCTGATGATTTCCATGATGCATTACATTGAGAATATTATATATAGAGGGGCTTCCCAGGTGGTGCAGTGGTAAAGAATCTGCCTGCCAATGCAAGAGATGTGGATTTGATCCCTGAGTTGGAAAGATCCCCTGGAGTAGGAAATGGCAATTTACTCCAGTATTCTTGCTTGGAATATTCCGCTAGAAAATTCCATGACAGAGGAGTCTGGTGGGCTACAGTCCATGGAGTTGGAAAGAGTCAGACAGGACTGAGCAACAGAGCACGCACACATTATATATAGAACATAAGGCAGTTGCACTGTACTACAAAACAAAACTCTGAATTCCAAAGCAAATCTGGCCCAAAGAGTTTCAAATGTATTATAACCCAACCTTCAAAGCTTGAAAACTATTCTGTCTCTTTAAGATAACTTTGCACTTCTCTGCCTTTATTTTTATATATTGGTTTTAAGGCTTAACTCTCAGAGAATCATTTTACTTCCCTTGTTTGCCAGTTTGTGGGAACTCTTCACTGTCATCTTCATAAAATTGACAATTGTGGGTGAATAGTAGATCTGACTAAAAGGGGAAGTGGGTGTGAGTAAGGAGGAGAAGGAGGGGGAGGAAAGTCGTGGGGTAGCTGAGCTTTCAAGGATAAAGAAAATTCTTTCTTTGGTAAGGTGACAGTAGGGTTCTGACAGAAATAACTGCATGGAGGCGTGAAGCAACCCAGGGTGCCTAGACTGCTGAAAACAGCTGGTGTTGGGTTGAGATGGGATGAAGGCTGCATAGGAGCTGACCCTGGGAGAGTAGTGGAGTGAGTCAAGGGTTTCTCACAGCAAAGAAAACTATAATATGAAAGTCAAACAGCCAAAAGTGCAGAGAGAATAGATTGAAAGGAAGTGAGGAGGAGGCTGGGGCCCAGGAAAGGCTTTGGCGCACGTCTGAACTAGGCAGTGGGTTGGAGAATGGAAGAAAAGAGAGTCAAGAAAGTTTACAGCAGATACTCAAAAGGTCTTAGCAGAAGCTGGGCATGAAAGGAAGGCAGAGGAGTTAAATCTAAGTAATTGATTGCTGCTCCTAGAGCAAAGTTCACTAAGAATAAAGTTACATTTGAACATTCTTAACATCTGATTGCTTTTAATTTGAAATAAGAAAATTCTAATTTTACCAAAGTGGAGAGGGCCATGACCAACACACTATAGTAGGCGGTATGTGGAATTGGGAGGTCAGTTCAGTTCTTTATCGGAACCTGGATAAGAAAAGTTTCCGTCTCTAAACCTTAGTTTCTTTACCTGAAGAGCAGAGGTAGTATCACCAGCATGGCAGGATTTGTGGAGGATGTTTATATTAAGTAAAAGAACATGTGTATGTTAAAATATCAGCCACTTTCAAAGTGTGTAAATGAATATCAGTTACATCTAATGTGGTTACTTGGATCAGAGAGGTTAAGGGTCTTCCCAAGCTTGCAGAGCAGTGATGATCCTGGGACCAGAGACTGATGCATGATCTCTGCTCCAATCCCAATACGTCCAGAAAAGAAGAAACCATTTGGGCTTCCTTGACAGATAGCAGAGGACAGAGACAGTACAGAGAGCCTTTGTGCTCACCATTCTGTTTTCCTGCACATAATTGGCCTTTAGTAGAAGATCAGTTCTTTGCCTGGTTTTATTTATTGTCAGCATGAATACTAAGTATAGAATCAACCATCACCCTTTAAATGTCAAGGAGGTTAGGCAAAGGGACATACCACAATTAAAAGCCTACTTAACAGGATAAACAAATACATTTCTCTTGAGGGTGCTTTGTCTCACTTGCCTTAGGTAGTTAACTTGCTGCAGACATTGAGAGGCAATTACTTGCTTCAATAAATGATTCCCACTCTAGCTGGTGGATGTCTATGCATACAATTTATATTCGAGTTGGCCAGAAAATCTGAATTTGTGTTTCTAATTGATAACAGTTGTTTCAAACAACTGGTGTCAAACTGCCCTGTCAAACTCACGGCTCTGAAATATGAAGAGCATTTTTCTGTCACTGCCAGCGCTTAAAAATGACTAATACCAAGCCACTGTCGATGACCTCACACAGTCATTGACCAGCTAGCTATGATGCGTCAACTGCTTATTTGGCAAGCTGGTGTTCACATAGACGAAAAAGCAATCTGATGATGTGTATTACTGGATAGGTAGGGGTTACAGCTCTGCTTTGGCTTCTTATTATCTTTAAAATCTTCTGAGGATTGCTAACGTAACTTCTGAGATGTTAGAGATCTTTGGAAATGGAAATGATGACATTTCTTACGTAGAGAACTGGCACATAGTAGGTGGCAAACTGGTACATAGTAGGTGCTCAATTAATGTGCTATTTCTTGCTTTAGACAGTTGGATTTCAGTTGGAAGAACTTTACAACTTTCATTTACAATCTGCTTTCCAGTCCCCTTCTAGGTTCTCTTCTCCTTTTCAAGGACTAGGGTTGGACTCTCGTTCTTTCTCTATAGGAATAGAACAGCCTGGATGTGGCCCCAGATTGCCCTTTATATCTAATAGTAGAACCAAGACACATTTAAGCATTTATTCTAAAACACCATATAGTCCTCCTTGAATCATATTCTTAGCACCAAATGGCTGAATTTTTACTGAGACCACTCAGACAAAACATTTATTGATTAATTTTTTGTTTTATGTCTAAAACATGTTTGTACATTTGGTTCATATACACTTGGTTTATACTTTTAAAGCTAAGAGGCAAGGTTATTAGGCTATGAGCTTCTTGAGTTACAGACTTCTATCTAGCTTTGTATATATCTGGCCTTAGCATGGGACTTAGAAAAAAGTACAGAGAATATTTCTGATTTATCTTATTTGAGGATTTTCCTACCCTCTGTTCACCTCGTTGCAAGTATGACTCCCGTCAACTTATCTGGAGTCACTTATGTGATGTTTTGCTTTTAACATTTCTTGGATTTTTATTTTAAAGGCTCTGTTCCCTTCAATAACTCCCTAGTGTGACTCGGCAATTCTCAAATGACATGCTAAATGCTCTCTAAAACACATTAAAAGTTTATCTCTGAGGAAAACTTAGGATAAGCAAAGTGCTTAAAAACAAAACAAAGACATGCAATTTAAAGTGTTTGTTCAGTTTACAAATACGTTGTAGATTGCTTATTGGTAGGAAATGACCCAAGAAATGTTAGGCCAACTAATTTCATCTTCTCTCTTCTCCCATCACCTTCCATACAGTTTTGATATGCATGTATAAAAACGATAGCTAACATTTATTCGGTATGAATAGCTAAGATACTAGGAACTCTTGCTATGTGCCAGGCCCGAACCTAAAGGTTTTTCATGTTTAACTATCTGTTCCTATAAAAATCGTATGCAGTAAGTGTTGTCATTGTCTCCATTTTATAATTGAGGGAACTCATGCCCACAAAGGTCCAATAACTGGCCAAGGTCACACAGCTGTTATGTTGTATAGACAAGATTTAAACAGAAGTAGTCAAATTCTAAGTCAAAACAGCAGAAAGGGTCAGTATCAAATATATTATCCAAAGGATATAAGAAACTAACACCCACTGGCAAGGCATACTAGTCATGAACTTCCAATAAGATGTGTAGCCATGCATTTCAATGTCAAATAATAACTCCTTTCAAATGAGGCCAAAGTGAGAGTAACCATACATCTTCAGTTCAGTTCGGTTTAGTTCAGTCGTGTCTGATTCTTTGCGACCCCATGAATCACAGCACGCCAGGCCTCCCTATTCATCACCAACTCCCAGAGTTTACCCAAACTCATGTCCATCGAGTCGGTGATGCCATCCAGCCATCTCATCCTCTGTTGTCCCCTTCTCCTCCTGTCCCCAATCCCTCCCAGAATCAGGGTTTCTTCCAATGAGTCAATTCTTCGCATGAGGTAGCCAAAGTATTGGAGTTTCAGCTTTAGCATCAGTCCTTCCAATGAACACCCAGGATTGATCTCCTTTAGAATGGACTGGTTGGATCTCCTTGCAGTCCAAGGGACTCTCAAGCGTCTTCCCCAACACCACAGTTCAAAAGCCTCAATTCTTTGGCACTCAGCTTTCTTCATAGTCCAACTCTCACATCCATACATGACCACTGGAAAAACCATAGCCTTGACTAGACAGAACTTTGTTGGCAAAGTAATATCTCTGCTTTTTAATATGCTATCTAGGATGGTCATAACTTTCCTTTCAAGGAGTAAGTGTCTTTTAATTTCATGGCTGCAAACACCATCTGCAGTGATTTTGGAGCCCAAGAAAATAAAGTCAGCCACTCTTTCCACTGTTTCCCCATCTATTTCCCATGAAGTGATGGGACCAGATACCATGATCTTAGTTTTCTGAATGTTCAGCTTTAAGCTAACTTTTTCACTCTCCTCTTCCACTTTCATCAAGAGGCTTTTTAGTTCCTCTTCACTTTCTGCCGTAAGGGTGGTGTCATCTGTATATCTGAGGTTATTGATATTTCTCCCGGCAATCTTGATTCCAGCTTGTGCTTCATCCAGCCCAGCGTTTCTCATGATGTACTCTGCATATGAGTTAAATGAGCAGGGTGACAATATACAGCCTTGATATACTCCTTTTCCTATTTGGAACCAGTCTACTATTCCATGTCCAGTTCTAACTGTTGCTTCCATACATCTTAGGCAACTCGAAGCTTGTGATAGTTGCTCTCTGTGTCTAGCTCTCTGTGATCCCATGGACTTTAGCCTGCTAGTCTCCTCTGTCCATGGGAGTCTCCAGGCAAGAATACTGGAGTGGGTTGCTATTCCCTTCTCCAGAGGATCTTCCTGACCCAGGGATTGAACCCTGGTCTCCCATGTTGCAGGAAGATTCTTTACCATCTGAACTATCAGGGAAGTCCTTAAGCTTAGACAAGAGAAAGATTGAAAATCTCTATGATGATTATCAAATATTATATAAGCATTTAACATGTTAGTATATATTTATTTGACTTATATACTTATAAATTGTATGTGTACATGCATATGTGTGCATATGTGTATGTGTGTATCATATGTACCTAATACTTACAGGGCTATATAAGATATTTATAAGGTATATAGCACACTTCTCACATGTCCGTGTATTCATTGTATACACTACAGATGGATGGGTAATATAAGTATGTCATTAAAGAGTTCTGTTGCAGATACCTCTTCATCCTTTTAAGTACTCTGGCCATCCCTCTCATTGTAATTACCTCTACAGGGGCAAGTTCTACAGTCTTCCACAAATTTCCGACAGGTGTAATTTAATACTTTCTTGTTTTAGGCCCTTCACATTTCCTGTCTTTGGGCATCTCTGAAACAGCACTCGCAAATGAAATATGGGAGCAGGCATCCTGTACAATAATGTTGACCTATGAGACTGGCAGCTAAAGGAAACTGCCTCCCCCTTTCTTACCCAGACTGATGGTTCTGAGATACATTTCATTTTTTTTATCACCTCCCCTTTGAAACTCCTTTCCATCTCCCTCCCCATCCCAATCCTCTAGGCTGATACAGAGCCCCTGTTTAATTTTTCATTTATCCTATAAAAAATGAGATATATTTCATAAAGTTTCCCAAAGGCTCATGGTATGAAGTGACCAGTTGTCCATTGGGTGGCCAACTTAGGGTGCAGCTGCCTTAAGGTGTAGTTGGGTTTCCCTCATTTCCTGCTTCATTCCCCAGCCCCTTGCCTCTCCTTTTCACAATCAGATTCTCAAATTAACTACTCATCATAAACCTCCACCACAGATTTTGCTTTGGGTGATACCAAGCTAAGAGAGCACTATTATATTTTCTCTCTTCAATTATTTGTTTTATTGCTAAGATATAGTAAAAATTAGAACTTTAACAAGGAATGCTGTAAGTTTCATTGCCTGTCAAGGGTCATCGTTTCAGTTTATAGCTTTCAAAAATAAGAACTTTCTGTGGTAAAAGGTTTGCAGGCTGGAAAACGTTTATTGGAGGCCAGCAATGGTCTGGTGATCAGAGTCAGTGAAATAGTGATTTATGTCACATGTGTCTGGAAAACAAATTGAAGTCATTCTCCAAGCCAGATCGCTGTTTCAAGAAAAATTATATGGTATCATATCCAAGTCCTAGTGGGAACATTTTGACTTTTAAAGGGCATGCATTTTATTAAGTGTATAGCATAGCTATGTAAAATATTAATGAGGGTGATGTTGGTTCATTCGATATGAAAAAAATAAGGACGACGATGGATGAGTGTGGTGTGATATATTGTGATTTCGCTGTCAAGTGACAGTTTTTTTTTTTTTTTTTGCTAAATCAAGTTTAAATTCAGAATGCCTCTCTGCCTGGCAAGAAAACGTTGCCATTTCTAAGTGGCAATTAATTTTGGGAGTGGAGAAGGAAGAAAGCAGGTCAAAATGCCTTCATGAGGCATCTTGGTCATCGATTGTTTAGGATCCTCTAAGGCAGGGTTTTTCAACCTCAGCACTATTGCTATTCTCTGCTGGATAATTTTTGTTGTAAGAAGATGTCCTGTGCATTATTGGATGTTTAGCAGCATCCCTGGCCTTGGCCTACTGGATGCTAGTCATATCATGCCCCTCAAATCCATGACAATCAAAAATGTCTAAAGACATTGCCCAATGTCTCCTATGGGACAAAATTGCCCCCAGTTGAGCAGCACTGCCTTAGGACATTGCAGATGCTGATTGACTGGAGTGTTCAGATGCTTTACAGCACAGAACAGACTGGTTCAAGTTCTTTAAATGAGATTCTTCTGAGACTATCTGAGACAGTGAATCAGTTCAACTGAAGCAAGGTTTACTAATACCCTGCCTATATGCAGTAGATAAAAATAAGTGGCCTAAAACTTTTCTCTGATTTTGGTGGTACATGAGCCACCTACAGAGCTTGCTTAAGACAGGTGCCTGCTAGGTCTTGGCTGGTGGTCCAGTGGTTAAGAATCCACCTGCCAATGCAGAAGACTCTGGGTCTATCCCTGGTTGGGGAACTGAGATCCCACATGCCGTGGAGCAACTAAGCTGGTGTGCTGCAATTACTGAGCTGACGGGCCACAACTAAACAGTCCTTTGCACCATAATGAAAGATCCATATGATGCAACGAAGATCCCATGTGCCACAACAAAGACCCTATGCAGCCAAATTAATTAACT
Source organism: Moschus berezovskii (assembly GCF_049115385.1). Taxonomy (NCBI): domain Eukaryota; kingdom Metazoa; phylum Chordata; class Mammalia; order Artiodactyla; family Moschidae; genus Moschus; species Moschus berezovskii. The sequence goes on from NC_142462.1 coordinate 71,449,302, forward strand.
TAAAAAACCGATGCCTGAATCCCACCCTCAGCAAGTATGATTCAGTAATTCTCACGTCCCGATGAACCTGATTTGTTGTTGCTGCTGTTCAGTCACTCAGTTGTGTCTGACTCTTTGCAACCCCATGGACTGCAGCATGCCAGGCTTCCCTGTCCTTCACTATCTCCTAGAGTTTTCTCAAATTCATATCCATTGAATCAATGATGCCATCTAACCATCTCATCCTCTGTCATCCCCTTCTCCTCCTGCCTTCAATCTTTACCAGCATCAGGGTCTTTTCCAATGAGTTGGCTCTTCCAATTAGGTGGCCAAAGTATTGGAGCTTCAGCATCAGTCCTTCCAATGAATATTCACGGTTGATTTCCTTCAGGATTGACTAGTTTAATCTCCCTTCTGTTCAAGGGACTCTCTAGAGTCTTTTCCTGCTCCACAGTTCGAAAGCATCAATTCTTTGGCTCTCTTTATGGTCCAACTCTCACAGCGTACATGACTACTGGAAAAACTGTAGCTTTTACTATATGTACCTGTGTCAGAAAAGTGATGTCTCTGCTTTTTAATACACTGTCTAATTTTGTCATAGCTTTTGTTCCGAAGAGCAAGCATCTTTTAATTTCATGTCACCGTCAGCAGTGATTTTGGAGCCCAAGGAAATAAAATCGATCACTGTTTCCTGATTTAATAAACCCAATACTTTGCATCTCCCATGATATCCCAGATAATCCTAAAACTGTGGGTTTGTGAGGCTACACCCTTTAAATAGCCTCGGACTCAAAGTCAAAAGAACTTGACTTCAAGTAGTTCAGTTAAACTCCATTTTTTTCAGTTTCAAGTAGAATCGGATAGATGGGATAGATGTGTGGATAAATAAGCAATAAAGGGAAGAGGGGCCAGGATAGAAATACATAAAAGATCTTAACTGCCTTGTTCACCACCACTGCCACACAGCTGCTGTCAAACAGCTGCATTCACAATGTATCCTTTGAATGAATTAGTGATGTATAACTCTGAGATAAAGAAGATAGCGTCAATTACAAACACCGTTTGGAAATTGTAGCATTGTTTAATTTTTGTTGATTATTAATGTATGTGTTGTCTATTGATAATAAATACTTTGCTTAATGATTTTCTGTGTGTTGTTTCTTCTACACATTTCGTTAATCCTTGGAGTCTATGAGAAGCAAAGTATTGTCAGAAGGCAAGACAAAAAGAAAAAGTAAAGCACTTGCTGAGACTGCATGGTGATTACAGACTGTGTAAAGTGAGTATTCTCTTGTCTCACTTCCTATCCATGTGGCGCTGTTCATACATGTGCACCGCCTGGCTTCTAGGACATCTCATGTACCTGTGGATAGGCCAGTGAGGAGGTCTGTGAGCTTACAGGTGTTCATATTTATGTTAATTTGGCAAAAGTAATTTGAAGTGCCCTTCGGTCACTTTCAAATAAGCTGTTGGGATTGCAAGATGTCAGCATTGGTTCCAGTTCTGGTTTTTTTCTGAGGTAGACTCTTGAGCCCACTTGGCTGAAGGATCACTCATAAAAAGTGATGACTGTCCTTTTTTCCCATGTAGAAAAACTTTATGGGCCCAAGTAAATATTGTTTTCAAGTCTAAAACAAATGCTAAAGATAAATGTATGCTTCAGACACCTCTGTTGTAAAGCACATTGCCATCTTCAGACCCTCTGCTTAAATAGGTCATGTTTATGTTATATGACCCTCATTAAAGTCACAGGTGATTGGAACAAGGCTTCACATCTTACTCAAAGAGAATCATGGACAGGCTGGCCAGTGACCAACTCCTTATGAGACCTGGCTCAGAAAGACGGGCTGGGTCGTTCAGGTTCCATTCTTGGGAATTTGGAATTCGACAGTTTTGGACCTGAGTTAGAAATAGGGGTAGACAGTAATCAAACTCCTGATGTTGAGTTGAGGACATGGCAATTCCAAGTGTACATGAAGAACACAAAGGAATGAAGAGCAGAGGAAGAAGATGCCAGCATGGTGACAGAGAAGCAGTTAGCAGCTCTGTAGTGAGAAGCAGGTGCCATGAGAGACAGGCTGTGCAGCTGAGAGAGTTCCAGTCCTGTTCTTTGGAAGTGCAATGATATTAAGCACCATGCCAAGTAAAGTAGAGCTTCCTTTCCCAGAGTTTTTCTGAGGCTAGCTTCCACTCTTTCCAACCAGACAAGGTTACCTGGAATATGTTATTGGGATTCGGAAGTGATTCTCATGGGTAGAGCTCCAGACTGTAACATTTCAACTAAAAACAGAAAATGATTTTTAGATGGGAAATCTTCCTAGAAAGGAACATCAACTTGCAGAATGTAAATTCCAAGTCATCTGTTAATGTTTACAGGGAACAAATAACTCTCAGAGATTCTATTTCTTAATTAATTGATTTTTCCCTCTGTGAATGTTGTTTTCGATAAATATAACATCTCCGTATGCTATTAGGTAGTCCATAAATCTTGTTTTTGTGGCTGGAGAAATCTTTGTGATGAATATGTGTATGGCCTTGGTGATGATGGTTTTACAGGTGTATACTTACCTCCAAATTCATAAAGTTTTATGCAAAAAATAGTTACAGCTCTTTATATGTCAATCATAACTCGATAAAGTGATTTTGAAAATCTCATTTTTGCTAATTGTAGCCTTTTTTTTTAAGTGTAGCTTTTTTAAAAGAAGAGAAAAACCCATTTTAAGATGACAGTAACATTTAAGTATAGTAGGGATTTATATTGGAGATGGCAATGGCAACCCACTTCAGTACTCTTGCCTGGAGAATCCCATGGACGGAGGAGCCTGGTGGGCTCCCATCTATGGAGTCGCACAGAGTCGGACACGACTGATGCGACTTAGCAGCAGCAGCAGCAGCAGCAGGGATCTATATTCAACTGCAGCCACACTTTTGGAAAGAGGGAAAACCAATGTGATAAAAGAGGAGGACATGACTGTAGTCTTAGAAGAAAGTAAGGGGGATCTTGAAACAAACTGAGAAGGTTAAAAATATATGCAAATCCTATACCACATTGTATTGTCATCTTTCCCCTAAAAGGGGAAGTCAGATTACAACATCAGTCCAGAGACACAATCTGGGACTAATTAGAGATCAGCATTAACCTGCACAGCTTGGGAATGGCCTTCTCAATAGGCACTTGGTGTCTGACTGTCCATTTGTGCAAGATGGATGAGTGCAGGTGCCACAATAAGGCCATGGCATTTGGTTATGATAATGGTCTCTGATGACCAAAGCGATCCATAAATTATAATTGAACTGCAATTGAGTGCAATGGCATGTAACACAATTTATTCTAGTTACCTCATTCTAAATTCAAGCCTAGAAATGTTAACGCAGGAGCCAAAAGGCAAGGCTGAGAGTTTTATAAGGAATCCTGCTCCTTCCTTCAGCTTCCTTTGTGATTTTTAATTGGGTGGTGTTAAGGATCAGAGCTTTACAAAATTGGCTCAAGATAATGGTCCTCCTTGTGGACAGATTTGCCTAGAATTTTAACAATAAAGGTCAAGTGGTAGAGAACAAAATTTCATTCATTCACTTCATAGACATTTCCTCGTTGCATAACTGTGTGTTGAAAATTGCCACACTGAGGCTCACAGTCTCATGAGCCTATACAGATAATCTAGAACAATGTACAGTAATACGTGCAGTTTGTTCATGGACATCTATAGAAATTCCTAACAAGGAATTTCTAAAACTACCTGAAAGGGTCAAGGAAGGCTTCCTAAGCCAAATCTTGAAGGATATGCAAGAGTTTGCCAGGCAAAGGAGGAAGAAGTGAAAGAGTCCATGTTCAGAGACTAAACGAGCTAAACGACAGAGTGAAAGGAAACATGGGATACAAGGAAAATTCATGTAGTTTCAAAAGACAGGAGACTGACTGCTGGTTGACTTTAACCTGCCCAGTTTCCAGTACCATTCTACAAAGTAAGGACCTACTATGTCCTGAGGTACTTGTAAACTGTTGGGGTTACATATAAAGCATGAAGCCCACCCACTTACAAAATATAATCCTGTAGCAAAATGAATTAAAATAATTTTAAAAAAAATCATGGAAATATGAATAAAAGTCTGTGGAAGTCCTAAGGAAGAGGTGAAAATTAGTGACACTTTTATTAAGGAGACAACTTTCAAGCAGGCCCTTGGCAAAGAAAGAATTTCTCAAGTAATGAAAGCAGGGATTCCATACTGTGAAATGGAGAACTCATTTTCTTGAAGGAGGGAAATGCCTGGAGTAATGCATTCTCCAAGAAAGGCTTGGGGAGCCTGATAGAAAAGCCACAAAATGACCTTGCAAAGGATAAGAGGAGTTTGTTATGTTTGAAGTCAAGTTCCCTCCACATTACTATATGTAGATTTTATGTTGATTCTGAGTGGCTTGTGTAGTGGTGCAAATGGAGATTGTGGGAAAAATAAAATCTACCTACTACCTCTCCAAGACTCCATTCACCATGGAATTAGAGTTCTCTTGAGTTCTGGAAACATCTTCCCCCAGGACAGGCAAGAAGGGCATGTCCCACTGGTAGAGCTAAAAACCACTGAAACATTTTGTATTACTTATCCAGGGATGTTCAACAAATCATCCAAAACTTAAAACAACAACAATTATTTATTATCTTATGGTTTCCGTATGTCATGACATCCAAAGAAGCTTGGATTTGGAATTCTGGCACAGCATTTCTTTTAAATCTTTAGTTAGAGGTTCGCTGGGACTACAAACTGTGAAGCCTTGACTTGGATTGGAGGTTGTAAATCCTCCAGCATGTGCCATTCTAATGGCTGACAAGTGTGTGGTGGGAGGCCTTATTTCCTCCCCTTAGGGTCTTTCCATAAGGTTCTTCAAATATGGCAGCTGACTTCTAGAGTGGGCAATCCAAAGACTAAGGTGGAAGATACAATGTCTTTCATGACTAATTGTATTGGTCACATACCATCACTTCTACAGTACACTACTAGCTTTGCTTAGGTGTGGGAGGGGACTATACAAGGTCACGACTATCAGAGATGAGGATCATTGGAAGTCAAATTAGAAGCCAGCTACCATAATCTCTAAGTGTCCTATAGACTTTTACCTCTTTACTGGACCTCTATGACTTTGCACATTCCCCTTGCATGAATATTCTTTTGTCTTTTCTTCTCTTTCAAGGGCTGGCCTGATGTTCCCTTCCTCTGAAGAAGCATTGTTGACACAGACAGTACTTCACACAAATATCTATTTTAGTGTTTATGTGTCTGAATACTTGTTAGTTGGCTGATAGCAGGTCAAAGACACATTGGGACTAGCCTAGAGTTAGCACACAAAAGTGCTGGATGAATGAATGAATGAACACTTATCATGACACCAAAGCATATTCAGTTCAGTCGCTCAGTCGTGTCTGACTCTGTGACCCCATGGATTGCAGTATGCCAGGCTTCCCTGTCCATCACCAACTCCTGGAGCTCGCTCAAACTCATGTCCATCCAGTTGGTGATGCCATCCAACCATCTCACTCTCTGCCGTCCCCTTCTTCCCCTGGCTTCAATCTTTCCCAGCATCAGGGTCTTTTCAAATGAGCCAGTTCTTCACACGAGGTGGCCAAAGTATTGGAGTTTCAGCTTTAGGATCAGTCAGGACTGATTTCCTTTAGGATGGACTGGTTGGATCTCCTTGCAGTCCAAAGGAGTCTTAAGAGTTTTTCTCCAAGACCACAGTTAAAAAACATCAATTCTTGGGCACTCAGCTTTCTTTATAGTCCAACTCTCACATCCATACATGACTACTGGAAAAACCATAGCTTTGACTAGACGGACCTTTTGTTGGCAAAGTAACGTCTCTGCTTTTTAATATGCTGTCAAGGTTGGTCATAGTTTTTCTTTTAAGGAGCAAGTGTCTTTTAATTTCATGGCTGCCATCACCATCTGCAGTGATTTTGGAGCCCCCAAAATAAAGTTTCTCAAAAGTATATTGATGGTCTGTAATTTTCAGTTGCCCTCTGAGACTTTAGGATAAGTCTCAGGATGATCATTATAAACCACATTCTCTCCTATAAATAGATGACAGTACTATGACAGGACTTGGCTGTCTTACTTGACAGGACTTGGCTCCATGCAAACTTTGCTTGGCATAATCCTCCTTACAAGTATCTTAATTACAAAATTCCAGTAGAGGCATATGATCATAAAATTCAAAAGTTACCCAAATATTATTGCAGACATTTATTTTAAAATATGTCCTCATCTCACCAAATCTCATCAAATAAACCAAATAAAGAAGGGAAGGAAATTGCAAAGCAAGAGAACATTAACCCAAAATCAGAGGAGGGCAGGGAATGAAACTGTAGGACAAGAGCTAATAAATAAATAGCTATTGGGGTGGGATTCCATAATCACCTATTTGAAACATAAATTATTTTTAGGTTGGTTATCATTCTCCAAGCTATGCTTTATTTAACTTATTTATGAAACGATCATGATGTATCTGAAAATTAAGTATTGTTTTTTTGAACTTTTTCACTCAAAATACATGATAATTTGAGTTGAGTCTTGACTGCTGCCTCCCATTTAAATTCTCTCTGTGAAAAAGCCTTGCTCAGCAAACCATTGGCATAAATACGGGATCAAGGAATTGAGAACTGCTTGGAGCAAAGTGGGTTTTTAAGAAAAGTTGATTATTTGGGCGCAAGACCTAAGGACAGAACAGTACTTCATTGATCTTGACCAGGGTTCCTAGTTCTTCAACAAGGCACCATCATAATCAGTCAGTCAGTTCAGTCACTCAGTCGTGTCCAACTCTTTGCGACCCTGTGAACCACAGCACGCCAGGCCTCCGTGTCCATCACCAACTCCCGAAGTCCACACAAACTCATGTCGATTGAGTCGGTGATGCCATCCCACCATTTCATCCTATGTCATCCCCTTCTCCTCCTTTACTCAATCTTTCCCAACATCAGAGTCTTTTCAAATGAGTCAGCTCTTCGCGTGAGGTGGCCAAAGTATTGGAGTTTTAGCTTTAGCATCTGTCCTTCCAATGAACACCCAGGACTGATCTTCTTGAGGACGGACTGGTTGGATCTCCTTGCAGTCCAAGGGACTCTCAAAAGTCTTCTCCAACACCACAGTTCAAAAGCATCAATTCTTCGGCACTCAGCTTTTTTTACAGTCCAACTCTCACATCCATATATGACTGCTGTAAAACCATAGCCTTGACTAGATGGACCTTTGTTGACAAAGTAATGTCTCTGCTTTTTAATATGCTGTCTAGGTCGGTCATAACTTTCCTTCCAAGGAGCAAGTGTCTTTTAATTTCATGGCTGCAATCACCATCTGCAGTGATTTTGGAGCCCCCAAAATAAAGTCAGCCACTGTTTCCACTGTTTCTCCATCTATTTGCCATGAAGTGACGGGACAGGATGCCATGACCTTAGTTTTATGAATGTTGGGCTTTAAGCCAACTTTTTCACTCTCTTCTTTCACTTTCATCAAGAGGCTCTTTAGTTCTTCTTCACTTTCTGCCATAAGGGTGGTGTCATCTGCATATCTGAGGTTATTGATATTTCTCCCGGCAATCTTGATTCCAGCTTGTGCTTCATCCAGCCCAGCGTTTCTCATGATATACTCTGCATATAAGTTAAATAAGCAGGGTGACAATATACAGCCTTAATGTACTCCTCCTATTTGGAATCAGTCTGTTGTTCCATGTCCAGTTCTAACTGTTACTTCCTAACCTGCATACAGGTTTCTTAAGAGGCAGGTCAGGTGGTCTGGTATTCCCACCTCTTGAAGAATTTTCCACAGTTTATTGGGATCCACACAGTCAAAGGGTTTGGCATATTCAATAAAGCAGAAAAAAATGTTCAGAAAGAGATGTTTCTCTGGAACTCTCTTGCTTTTCGAATAATCCAGAGGATGTTGGCGATTTGATCTCTGGTTCTTCTACCTTTTCTAAAATCAGCTTGAACATCTGGAAGTTCATGGTTCATGTATTGCCAAAGCCTGGCTTGGAGAATTTTGAGTATTACTTTGCTAGTGTGTGAGATGAGTGCAATTGTGCAATAGTTTGAGCTTTCTTTAGCATTGCCTTTCTTTGGGATTGAAATGAACACTGACCTTTTCCAGTCCTGTGGCCACTGCTGAGTCTTCCAAAGTTGCTGACATATTGAGTGCAGCACTTTCACAGCATCATCTTCTAGGATTTGAAATAGCTCAACTGGAATTCTATCACCTCTACTAGCTTTTTTCATAGTGATGTTTCCTAAGGCCCACTTGACTTCACATTCCAGGATGTCTGGCTCTAGGTGAGTGATCACACCTTGTGATTATCTGGGTCATGAAGATCTTTTCTGTACAATTTTTCTGTGTATTCTTGCCACCTTTTCTTAATATCTTCTGCTTCTGTTAGGTCCATACCATTTCTGTCCTTTATTGAGCCCATTTTTACATGAAATGTTCCCTTGGTATCTCTAATTGTCTTGAAGAGATCTCTAGTCTTTCCCATTCTATTGTTTTCCTCTATTTCTTTGCACTGATCATTGAGAAAGGCTTTCTTATCTCTCCTTGCTATTCTCTGGAACTCCGCATTCAAATGGGTATATCTTTCCTTTTCTCCTTTGCTTTTCACTTCTCTTCTTTTCACAGCTATTTGTAAGGCCTCCTCAGACAGCCATTTTTCTTTTTTGCATTTCTTTTTCTTGGGGATGGTCTTGATCCCTGTCTCCTCTTCAGTTCAGTTCAGTTCAGTTCAGTCGCTCAGTCGTGTCCGACTCTCCGCGACCCCATGAATCACAGCATGCCAGGCTTCCCTGTCCATCACCAACTCCCGGAGTTCACTCAAACCCATGTCCACAGAGTCGGTGATGCCATCCAGCCATCTCATTCTCTGTCGTCCCCTTCTCCCAGCATCAGAGTCTTTTCCAGTGAGTCAACTCGTCGCATGAGGTGGCCAAAGTATTGCAGTTTCAGCTTTAGCATCAGTCCTTCCAATGAACACCCAGGATCGATCTCCCCTAGAATGGACTGGTTGGATCTCCTTGTGGTACAAGGGACTCTCAAGAGTCTTCTCCAACACCACAGTTCAAAAGCATCAATTTAACTTATATGCAGAGTACATCATGAGGAACGCTGGGCTGGAAGAAGCACAAGCTGGAATCAAGATTTCTGGGAGAAATATCAATAATCTCAGATATGCAGATGACACTACCCTTATGGCAGAAAGTGAAGAGGAACTCAAAAGCCTCTTGATGAAAGTGAAAGAGGAGAGTGAAAGGTTGGCTTGAAGCTCAACATTCAAAAAACAAAGATCATGGCATCCGGTCCCATCATTTCATGGGAAATAGATGGAAAAACAGTGGAAACAGTATCAGACTTTATTTTTTGGGCTCCAAAATCACTGCAGATGCTGATTGCAGCCATGAAATTAAAAGACGCTTACTCCTTGGAAGGAAAGTTATGACCAACCTTGATAGTATATTGAAAAGCAGAGACATTACTTTGCCAACCAAGGTCCGTCTAGTCAAGGCTATGGTTTTTCCCGTGGTCATGTATGGATGTGTGAGTTGGACTGTGAAGAAAGCTGATCGCCGAAGAATTGATGCTTTTGAACTGTCTGCTGTACAATGTCACAAACCTCCATCCAGAGTTCATCAGGCACTCTGTCTATCAGATCTAGTCCCTTAAATCTATTTCTCACTTCCACTGTATAATCATAAGGGATTTGATTTAGGTCATACTTGAATGGTCTAGTGGTTTTCCCCACTTTTGTCAATTTAAGTCTGAATTTGGCAATAAGGAGTTCATGATCTGAGCCACAGTCAGCTCCTGGTCTTGCTTTTGCTGACTGTATAGAGCTTCTCCATCTTTGACTGCAAATAATTTAACCAATCTGATTTTGGTATTGACCATCATAGTAGTCGGTCTATTTAACCCTGTTTCTAGATTTCTGCTATTTGGGACCATGGCTCTCCTGACCCCACAGCACCCATGAAGCCATGATATAGGCAATCACTCTAAGGCAAGGGCAGCCACAGTGTACTTCTCAGGCAAATCCATCCATGTGACTCAGTGTCCTTATCTGTAAAATGTAGACAATAATACTATCTACTCCATGGGGTTGATTACAGTAAGCACTATAAGTTTATTAAATATATTCTTTTTAGAAAATACCTCTAACACTTCACACCTTCCCTCTCTTCCCAGCTCTGCCATTCTCTTTCTCTTAACATTCCTCTCCTACCTTGAACTCTTTACATATGGCTAGTGTTTATTTAATAATTATTTCTTCTAGTAAGCGTTTCTTGGTTCCTACCCTTTCTATGAACAGGTTTCCTGCCACTTCTAAGAGATTCTTAGCATTGGATGCTATATATGAGCATTCCAATAAAGACCAATTGCTAGTCTGGAAAATATTGGTTATCCATATGTATCAGGTAGAAATGCCACCTCACAAACTCAGGTGTGCAAAAAAATATATTGCCTTTATTTATTCTTCAGAAATCACTGTGAAACTTGACCTTAGTTATCCTCAGGGTTAAGCCTAGATGGATTTCCTGGTGATGGGTAGGGACATCCAGTCTTTGGACCTGGGCATACCTGAGACACTGCACACAGGATCCTTTCTGGGGCCTTGGCCCCTCATCAGGATGCTACTAGGAAGCCAAGCTGATCCCCACTGTGCCAGACTTTTTGTACTCCACCTTTCTCTTCCTGCAGCTCAAGTCTTTGTAGGGTAGGACACTGGTGAGTCCAGCTCTCCCTTTACCCACATGTCATTGTGCCTCTGCCACTGAACACACTTCATCCCTTTACTTTTTTTCGCAACCCCCTGGACTCTCTGTGGTTATAAAGAAACAGCCAGGTGTTCTTGTCAGTGACTTCTGCTTCCTTCTCAGCCACATACCTTATCTGTGCAGTGAAGTACAAATAGCCTGTAGAAGAGAGCCAAAGAGAAAAAGGGAAAATCAGAGACAGTAAACACACAACAAATAAAATAACATCTCAAAATATCATCCAGTCCTACAAAGTTCCTAAAGCACGAGGTTCACAATGGATTTTCACACTCTGTGGAGATGGAGTTCAGGGAGGACAGGGATCTCCTAAAGACCCCGCCCATGAGCTTCAGGGGCTTAGCCCCAGCCCAGACCTTCCATATGCGGAAACCATGAATAGGAGCCCACTGCCTCTAGCTCACATTTGTATTCCAGGACTGGACCCAACCGGGGGGCCAAGCAGGGTACAAACAGCAGCTAAATTAACTCAGCATCTCACATATCTTTTTCCGTCAAGCAGTTGCCATTTAGGGGCATCTTGCTGGGAAAATCCACCCCTTTCTGCCAGCTGAGTCTCTGTATTTATGAGCAAATGAACCTTTTACCAGTGTTGCTTGGAAGATGCAGACAGTGTTCCCAGCTTTAGAAATATAGTTATTTGTCATCTGTCCTTTCTTCAGAACTGATGAGGGATGTGTTTTCTTGTTACATCAGTGTGCTCATGCTCTACTTCTCTTGGTGTGAAAAGATGACAGCTGCTGACGCTCTTGCCATCTGAGTGCGTGAACATGCCTGCAAAATCTGGGGAGTGTTTGCTGGAAAGAGGCAAGTGTGTGCACATGTGTGACACATACAGTCACACATACACAGAGACACACACATGCACACACACACCAGCACATGCGACATCATTGGTGAAAATGGCAACTCACTCCAGTGTTCTTGTCTGGAGAATCCCAGGGAAGGGGGAGCCTGGTGGGCTTCCATCTATGGGGTCACACAGAGTCGGACACGACTGAAGTGACTTAGCAGCAGCAGCAGGCACAGATCAGCTTTACAAAGTTTTGTTCAAATATTTAAAGGTAGAGCTTCCTGGCTTTACTCTTGGTAAAATGGTTCCTCCTTTTCAGAACTGTTTTCTCTTTTGCCTGCTATTACCAGGCTGGTGGCTCAAGAAGGTGAAGAACCTGCCTGCAATGCAGGAAACCCAGGTTCAATCCCTGGGTTAGTATTCTTGCCTGGAGAACTCCGTGGACAGAGGAGCCTGGTAGGCTGCAGTCCACTGGGTCTCAAAGAGTTGGACACGACTGAGCAACCAACACTTCTGAAGAAGACAACCCAAATAAAACATGATCTGTTGCATTTTCATCATAATTTATTATAATCATTCATTTAATTGTCTGGATTATCAGTAAACTTAGGCATCTTTTATGTCCAGCATTATCTTAAGAACCTAGCCTCAGTAGGTATCAAAAACCTGAACGTACTCTTGCCACATCATTAATTTGCATTTAGAACTTCTGGATGTGGTAACATCTAGTGTTAGTCTGGTATTACTGCTAGTCTCATGTTATTAAGTCTGTGTTTGCTTCATGCTGTCTGTAAGTCACAAAATTGAAAATGTTTTCCTTAGAGGGGTTAAGTGACTTGCCTGAGTCACCCAGCTGGTGGCAGAGTTGGGATTCAAATACAGATCTTCCTCACTCCAGAGCAGCATTGCACCACAATCTCTTCCCAAAACTGTATTGTTGTATCCATCAAATTGCAAGCTAGAAGATGTCTAGAGAATGTCTGACCTCATCGCAGATGAGGACTAAAATGGTTAAGTGATCTACTCAATGGGGTAGCAGTAAAAAACAATTACTGGGCAATCGTGGCTCCCACTCCTACCCTTGTAACAAATAGTTATCTATTCTCTGCAGAGGGTAAGGAGCTCCACCAAATACTGTGTGTGTGTTCAGTTGCTTGGTTGTGTACAACTCTTTGCAACCCTTTGGACCATAACCCACCAGGCTCTGCTGTCCATGGGAGTTTTCAGGCAAGAATACTAGAGTGAGTTGCCATTTCCTCCTTCAGGAGATCTTCCCAACCCAGGGACTGAATCGATGTCTCCTATGTTTCCTGAATTGCAGGTGAATTCTTTACCACAGAGCCACTGGGGAAACTCGCCAAATACTATGGGGCAAATAACATTCAGAAGGCGAGGCCCCTGTTCTTATGCAGCTATTGCCTGCAGAAAAATAAAGAACCAACAACCATAAAGTGCTGGCCCCAGTCAGAATGCTTTGGGAATGGGACGAAGGAGGAAGACATAGAAAGGCTTCTTGCCAGATGGTCATTTCCAGCTAAGTCTAATAAGCAGAAGAAAACCAGTCACTGAGGGTTTTGCTCTATTGTGATTCAGGAAACATCATCAGTCCCTCCCATCAGGGTGCAGGTTCACCTGGCCTTTCCTTTGCCATCAAATCACTACCGGAAGAGCCTTGTAGTCCTGGATTTCCAATAGGATAAGAGGTTCCTAAAGGACTGTCTAGAATTTGGTGGAACATCAGCTCTGTACATTGATAAAATGAGAAAGTTGTTAGGAGAACTGCAAGCGAGGCAGATACTTTTGAAATTCTGTCTTCAGTGGCTTCCTTTGGTCAAATTTGATTCTGGACGTAGCTCAAGTAAGATGGTTACACAAAAGGAATTTTCCTTTGGATTAAGTTGAACTATTTTAAATAGCAATAACCTGATATCATGATTTAAACTACAAACAAATTTCTGGCAAACATACATTCTGATCTCCTTTTGGTCAGATATTCACCATGTGTTGCCTGCTTCTATAGTGACCATATTCTAAAAGGAGGTGTCAGATTATCATCCTGCTTGAACCTTCAGACTTACATTTCCCTCAGAGTAATGCTCAATGCCCCTGGAAAGGCTCAAGAGTCTGTAAGTCAAGAGGCTTGAGACAAAAGGCTCAAGAACTGCCCCCGACCCAGGATACCCCTTTACAGCAGCCCTTTTACTTTCCTTCACAGCTGGGTTGACAGATGTTTTGTACAAAAATATCAAAGTACCCGCCAGGAAGGGAGCATTGGTCATAGCTTAAAAATATTGCTTTGCTCATTTTAATAAGTTGTTTGCAATGTATGCTTCATGAGATTTTTCAAGTTTTAGGAAAACAACCCACTGCAGTATTCTTGCCTGGACAGAAGAGCCTGGAAGGCTACAGTCTATGGGATCGCAAAGAGTCAGACATGATTGAGTGACTAACCCTTTCACCTTTCTATAATTTTAGAGCAATTCTTGGTGTTGCTGAGGAAAACACAAATCTGAACAATTTTAAAATACTAATGCTTATAAACAAAGGAAAAATCTTGAATTGTCCTCTTCAGTACTGGATGTTAGCAAGTAAATGCTACCCAGTAATCTTGCTCTAGACTGGACACCAAACACGGTTGCCTGAGCCAGAGATTGGCTAGACACTACCATCCCCATTTCCTTTTTCTGGACGTGTAGAAGAGTATATGCCCAAGTCTCTCTTGCAATTAAGTTGTGCCCATGTGGCTGAATCTCACCAGTGGAATGTAGGAGGAAGCACTATATATGTCTTGCAGATCAGACCATAAAGCCCTTGCATGATCATCCTGTCTCCCTCTTTCTCTTTTACTGCAGCTTTGGATAGACCGAAGGAGTCTGAATCCCTAAGTTACCACAGGTAACTGCCCAACCCTGAGAAAAGAGTCGTGCACAAGAAAGAAAGCTTTGTTATGTCACGAGACATGAGAGTTTCTGTTGCTGCAGCATAGCTGAGCATACCCTGACTGATACTTAGTCTTCTCTTGCCCCACCACATGACACAGCAGTGCTGAGTTGTGCCTGCTGCAGTGGATGCAATGGGTTATCACCCAGATCCCCTCCTTCAGTTCGGAGGAATTCCCTCCTCTAGCTCCTGGGAGTGTTGTCTGCCCCAGCCTCACAGCTGAGTGCTTCCCAGGCATTGCCTTTAGCCAAAAGGAATTTCCCTTCCCAATGTTACATGCCCCCTTACCAAGAAAAGCCCTGTCCTGTAAGACTTGGCCCCTTTGCCTCAATTTGAGACACTTCTGCAGAGCCATCCCAGTTCTAAACTCCCCGTGAGGTCTGCCAAGGCTTCTGCCGCAATTACCTTGCAGTTTAACTTGCTCAAGCCTGCTTCCGTATCCCTCTCAAGTCTGTGTTCCCATTTGGATGACTCCCCAGTAAGCTTCCTGCATGCAAATCTCTGACTCAGAATTTGTTTCCTAGGGAACCTGACCAGTGATACCCTTTATTTCCATAACATGCTGGATTCTCCTTCGTTTGACAGCTTTACCTATGCTCTGCCTTCTGCTCTGAACAATTCTGCACCACCCCACACATCGGAGGCTTGCTGAGCCCAGTCATATTGATCATTGACACCATCTGCAGTCCAAATATTATAGCCTCCATCTCTGCTCCTCTGATGAATGGTTCCAATTGTATGCTCCTCTCACTGTACCTTCCTCCATTATAGCATTTATCCCAGGTATTGATTTTGGAGTTGTGGGCATGGCTGCTGCCCCTTAGACAATAAACTCACTGACAGCAGATTGAAGTCCTATCTCTCAGCCCAGGGCTTAACACAATGTCTTACACTTCTGTGATCATCAGCACTGGAGAGATCAGCATTCTCCAGTGCTCACTGGGCGCGGAGGGTTTTGGGGAAGACCATTAGGGCAGGGTAACTTCTGTAGATATTAATTTGTATTTGTTCTCTGTCTTAAAAAATTTGGAAAGGATGAGAGACTTCCTTCTTTCCTCCTCCAGGGGACCACATTTTGTCAGAACTCTTCACTATTATCCATTCATCCTGGGTGGCCCTGCAGGGCATGGCTCATAGCTTCATTGAGTTACACATGTCCCTTTGCCCTGACAAGGCTGTGATCTATGAAAGGGTCAGTGAGTTCAGATTTTCTTAAATACTTGGAAGAGAGGCCGCTCTCCAGAAACTTAGACTTCCAGTCCTGATAGATGGTGAGAATAAAAATTTGAGGAAACAAAGTAAAGACTTCCTAAACCATTCAACATCACAATAATCCAAGTCTATGCTGCAACTACTAATGTTGAAGAAGCCAAAGTTGACCAGATATATGAAGGCTTACAAGACCTTCTAGAAGTAACACCAAAAAAAAAAAAAAAGTGTCCTTGTATCATAGGGCCTTGGAATGCAAAAGTAGAAAGTCAAGCAATACCTGGAGTAGCAGGCAAGTTTGACCTTGGAGTACAAAATGAAGTAGGGCAAAGGCTATCAGAATTTTGTCAAGAGAACACACTGGTCATAGCAAACATCCTTTTCCAACAACCTAAGAGATGATTCTACACATGGACTTCACCAAATGGTCAATATTGAAATCAGATCAACTATACTCCTTGCAGCCAAAGATTGGAGAAACTCTATACAGTCAGCAAAACAGGATTGGGAGCTGACTGTGGCTCAGATCATATACTCTTTATTGCAAAATTCAAGCTTAAAGAAAGTAGTGAAAACTACTATATTCAGGTATGACCTAAATCAAATCCCTTATGATTATACAGTGGAGGTGACAAATAGCTTCAAGGGATTATATCTGGTATAGTGCCAGAAGAACAATGGATGAAGGTTCATAACATTTACAGAAGTCAGTGACCAAACCATCCCCAAGAAAAAGAAATGCAAGAAGGCAAAGTAGTTGTCTGAGGAGGCTTTACAAATAGCTGAGAAAAGAAGAGAAGTGAAAGGCAAGGGAGAAAGAGAAAGATAAGCCCAACGGAATGTAGAATTCCAGAGAATAGCAAAGAGATAAGAAAGACTTCTTAAATGAACAATGCAAAGAAATAGAGGAAAACAATAGAATGGGAAAGACTAGAGATTTCTTCAGGAACATTGGAGATATCAATGGAACATTTTGTGCAAGGATGGGCATGATAAAGGGCAGAAATGTTAGGGACCTAACAGAAGCAGAGAGATTAAGAAGATGTGGCAAGAATACATAGAAGAACTATAAAAAGAATGTCTTAAATGACCCAGATAAACACAACACTATGGTCACTCAGGGGCTTCCCTGGTGGCTCAGAGGTTAAAGCGTCTGCCTCCAATGCGGGAGACCCGGGTTTGATCCCTGGGTCGGGAAGATCCCCTGGAGAAGGAAATGGTAACCCACTCCAGTATTCTTGCCTGGAGAATCCCATAGATGGAGAAGCCTGGTAGGCTACTGTCCACGGGGTCGCAAAGAGTCGGACACGCCTGAGCAACTTTACTACTTACTACTTTACTATGGTCACTCATCTAGAGTGAGACATCCTGGAGTATGAAGTCAAGTGGTCCTTAGGAAGCATTACTATGAACAAAGCTAGAGGAGGTGATGGAATTCCAGCTGTGCTATTAAAAATCTTAAAATATGGATGCTGTTAAGTGCTGTACTCAATATGCCAGCAAATTTGGAAAACTCAACAGTGGCCACAGGACTAGAAAAGATCAATTTTCATTCTAATCCCCAAGAAGGAAAGTGTCAAAGATTGTTGAAATTACCATACAATTGTGCTCATTTCACCTGCTTATAAAGTTATGATTTTATAAAACCAAAATCTTTCAAGCTAGGCTTTAGCAGTACGTGAAACAAGAACTTCTAGATGTACAAACTGAGTTTAGGAAAGGCAGAGGAACCAAAGATCAAATTGTCAACACCTGTTGAATCACAGCAAAAGCAAGAGAATTCTAGGAAAACATCTACTTCTGCTTCATTGACCATGCTAAAGTCTTTGAATGTGTGGATTACAACAAACTGGAAAATTTTTCAAGAGATGGGAATACCAGACCATCTCATCTTTCCCCTGTGAAACCTGTATGCAGGTCAAGAAGTAACAGTTAGAACCTTACATCAAACAGCTGACTGGTTCAAAATTGGGAAAGGAGTAAGACAAGACTGTATATTGTCACCCTGTTTATTTAGCTTATGTGCAGAGTACATCATGAGAAATGCCAGGCTGGATGAGTCACAAGCTGGAATCAAGATTGCTAGGAGAAATATCAACAACCTCAGATATGCAGATGATACCACTCTAAGGGCAGAAAGTGAAAAGGAACTAAAGAGCTTCTTGATGAGGGTGAAAAGCTGGCTTAAAACTCAACATTCAAAAAAGTAAGATCATGGCATCCAGTTCCATCACTTCATGGCAAATAGAAGGGGAAAATATGGAAACAGTGGCAATTTTCTTGGCCTCCAAAATCATTGAGTATAGTGACTGCAGCCATGAAATTAAAAGATGCTTGCTCCTTGGAAGGAAAGCTATGACAAACCTAGACAGCATATTAAAAAGCAGAGACAACCCTTTGCCAACAAAGGCATGTATAGTCAACAATATGGTTTTTCCAGTAGCCATGTACAGATATATGAGTTGGACCATAAAGAAGGCTGAGTGCCCAAGAATCAATGCTTTTGAATATTGGTGATGGAGAATATTCTTGAGAATCACTTGGACAGCAAGGAGATCAAACCAATCAGCCCTAAAAGAAATCAACCCTGAATATTCATTGGAAGGACTATTGCTGAAGCTCCAATACTTTGGCCAACTGATTCGAAGAACTGACTCACTGGGAAAAGACCTTAATGCTGGGAAAAACTGAAGGCAAAAGAAGAAGCAGGCAGCAGAGGATGAGAAGGTTAGATAGAATCACTGACTCAATGGACATAATTTTAGGAAATTCCAGAAGACACTGGAGGATAGAGGAGCCTGTCCTGCTGCAGTCCATGGAGTTGCAAAGAATCAGACATGACTTAGCAATGGATAAACAACAAAACTCACTGAGGTTATGTTACCTAGCATTGGAGAGAGGGATTGCCTTTGAAAGATTCTCAGTAAACAGAAGAGAATGGAGGCAGTGGTTTCCCCAAATACTGGAGCCTGTGGTTCTGCCCCTGGTAGCCAGATGGGGAGAGACTCTAGCTACGATGCCCAGAATGTGGACTCTTGGGAACGGGGAGAATCCAGAGCAATCAGTGCTGATATTTTATGTCCTGTGGGCCCATCATCATAGACATGCAAATTCAGATTTTTTTATTTTGAAAATATTTCAACAATTCCTATATAAGAGGTTATAGTTGAAAATTCGCCCTTAATAAATTAATACTCAAAACAAACTAGACTGAACTTCTCTGAAGGTGAGAGTGTTTCTTTAATTGCCTGACTCTCTCCTGTCATCCTAGCTAGAGGCCTCTGAGATGAGTAATACTTTCTCCAAGGCTTGACAGCCTCCTCCACTTCCTTTGTTCTCCTTGCAAAACATTATTCTCACATAAAATGCCCTTCCCCACATCCAGCATATTAAACTAACCTTGGAAGCGCACATCTGAATATATTACTTGGAGGTTTATTTACAGCCTGCCTTATAATTATAATAAAGGTTACCCTTTATTCCCTTGCAGATTGATAAACTGTTTGGGATTGAGGGCTTTGGGTGGGTGAATGCTGTTTTGGGGTGAAGGAGACAAATAGATTTGTGGCATCTTTAACAAGAGCCACCTGTCTTGGGAAGCCTCTGTGTCATTTGGCAATTTCACCACCTCATTAGTGATATTGTACCTACACATGTCACCAACACTTGAGAGAATAATGTTATCCCTGACTGCTGTGGGAGAGGATCACTTAGTATGTAGGAGAATGAGCTAGCTAGAGCTTGCAGACAGTTCTGTATCATGGACAGTCTAGCCTATTGAAATGTCTAGCCTTTAAATTACACAGAAGTGACCATAAATTCACAATGTCATGGTAATCAAAGTAGTCATGAGGTGAATAAAATGGGGCCTCCCAAAGTCTTGTGAGGAAGAGGAGCTTTGGCCTTCCTCCCTCATGTGGGCTGGATGGGTTCCATGTGTCTTTCTCTCCTTGGTTGTCTTCTCTGCCTGTCTCCATCTCTTCATACTCAACTCTTCCAGTCAACATCTCTCTTATTAATTCAAGTATCTAGCCAATTTTGATTGTCTGCTTCATTCTGAGCATCTGCTCCATACTAAAATGCCTCAGGAGAAGAGACACAGGAGAACCTTCCCAAAACATGCATTCTATTCTCTCCTAGCTCCAGAATCCCTGGTCTGCTTCTGCTTGATCACATTCTACTTCCCACTCTGAGTGTTAATTACCTTCATGCTGTCTTTGCCCCTTTATCATGAGCTTCCTGAGGAAAGAAAATATGTTTTGAGCTTTGTCATCTCTTTAAGAACCACATGCACATCAAGTACAGAGTTCATGCTTAGTTAATGCCTGAGGAATCAGAACTAATCACCAAGATAGCCTTACCCCTAAGGGCCAGCAAATGCCCTGGGCAACTGATCTGATGTGGAAGAATGGATTTTACAAGCTGGGATCTTTGTCAGATATTCATTCCAGAGTTGAGAACCCATGGGGTTTTGGACAATTTGAACAACTTAAACTTAAGTCAGTGACATTATAAACCCCGGAAAGAGGGCATTTCCGAGAGAACTAGAGCAGAGAAGTTGCCCAATCAGAACTGTCTTAGGTACAAAATAAGTTCAGTTCCCCCCTCCTACTTCCTCAGTCCTTCTGCTCCCCAAAGCTTTAAATAACTAGCCAGAACAGCTTTAGTCACTCTGAAAAATTTATGTAACTTCTGATAAAGTCTAGCCCCAACATGCCTCTCACACTTTGCTGACTCATTTGCTCAAAATATGCCTGACCAGTGAGGCAGAAATAATGATCCTTACTGGCTTTTAACTATCGGTCTCCCCAGTTCTGTTTCCCTCACCTCAGTCCTAGGGGCAGATGCTAATTTAGTAGAGAAAAAAAAAAAAATGTACTCCTGCCAGTTTCCATCCTGGAATGACTGAAGAAAGAAAATGTACATGATTATGTTAAAGGCTCATATATTTATATTAAAGTGTCATTCACAACCTCCACCTCCACTTCACACTCCACCATCACTTCCATTGCCAGATAATTGTTTCAACCTAATTGCATCTTGGAGTTATGCCATTGCCCTATATTAAAAGAAATGAAGTTAAACATCATGGCAAGGAAATTCAAAATAACATCTTCTTTACAGAAACTTTCAGAAATCCCTTTCTGCTTTGCTATGTGGAATAACTGTGAATTGACAAAGCAGTTGATTTGATTTAACTTACGTTAGAAATATTGCAAAAAGTGTAACTAATTCAGTTTCTCTTTCTATACTGGATTTCTGAAAGGTTACAGCCAATATTTTTACCCCATTTGCAAAGAGCGTAGGTCTCTGAGAGGCACAGTTTTGTTTAACTCTCACTTCTGCTTCCATTTCTTATTCATGCCCCTTTGGCCTTTTCTTTGTCTTCTGCCTTAATCTTGTCTTGGAGTATTTTCTATATCCTTGAAAAATGCCTAGAAACTTTATGGAAAAGAAAAGGGCATACCCAAAACTTGATGATCACTTTATTTGAATTCTTCCTACTTCTGAAAGATAAGTCAAATCATTCAAATATAACAGTCATTATGGTCAAAATGAGGGCCAAGATATAGGAGCACATATTTTGCTTTTCTGTTTGTGAAGA
This sequence comes from Moschus berezovskii, assembly GCF_049115385.1. Lineage (NCBI taxonomy): Eukaryota > Metazoa > Chordata > Mammalia > Artiodactyla > Moschidae > Moschus > Moschus berezovskii. The sequence goes on from NC_142462.1 coordinate 71,470,621, forward strand.
CCAGATGGAGAAGGAAAGAATTAATCTGCAAGCAATCGTCACGCAATACCTACCTCCATCTTCCAAAATGATACTGCCTCTAGTTTTTCCCAAGGATGATTGGTGTTCAGAGGTGCTTGATGTCCTTGACCTATTCTTTGTAGGAATTAAGGGTGAGAACACAGGTGCTCATATTAATCTATGTATTGAGTGATACCTGGGCAGGCTCTTACATATTGACTATGATTCATGCTTTTATATTAATTCACAATTGAAAAATGGAATTGATTTTACCTTGATACTTCACCATTTAGAACTAAGCTGTGCCATGCAACCGTTCCTTAAATCTTACAAGAAAAACTTGGAAAAATCTAGGATCTTGCAATGCTAAAGATATAGAGACCTTTGTAGTCATCTGTTGTTCCAAACATAAATATGTGTATGTGGGTGTATATTTTATTGAACTTAGTTGCAAAATTAGCATATGCTTGATATAAAAATATCAAACTACCCTGAAATATAAGAAATAGAATGTAAGTATAATCATCCCTAGTCATAATTCTCAGGATAAGCACCATTAATAGGAGCTTGCATTCATTCATTCAGAAAATTTATTGACCTTCAATTATGCATTAGACTCTCTGGGTCAAGACAGGGATTCAAAAATCAATAAATAGATATACAAAATAATATCAGTTAGTCATAAGTGCTACAGAGAAAAATAAAGTACAGTCGTCTAGAGTAGACTTGAGAGTGACAAGTGAGATCTCCAGGAAGAAGATGACTACATGGCAATGGGAGCAGCAGAAGCAAGCCCAGCAGGAGTCCAATGGGCCGAAGTAGTTAAGATGCTCTGAGGAGGAGGAGGGAGAGTGTACAGAATGCAGTTAGAAATGTCAACAGTGGTGGTGTTGATTTAGTTGCTAAATTGTGTCTGAGTCTTGCAACCCCATGCACTGTAGCCTGCCAGGCTCCTCTTTCCATGGGATTTCCCAGACAAGAATACTGGAGTGGGTGCCATTTCCTTCTCTCGGAGGCAGATTTTTTTTTAAGTCCTTGAGACACTGTAAGGAGACTTGTTTTTTCTAAATGCCAAGAGAAACGATTGTGTGGTTCTAAATGGGAGAGTGGCATCTTTAATAGCCAAAAAGCTTTTGTGTGGGGAGAAATGATCTAGGAAGATGCCTGAAGATTTCATTTTCAAGGGGGTATCCTCCAGAGAGAAGAATTACTGTATATGATTATTTTGTAGTGCTTCCATTTATAGCTGTTCATGTTGATTTACATCCTACAAGAATATTAATACCAGTAAAAAATAATAAGCTACCTTAGCAGACTCAGCAAGATCTACCTCCTATGTCATGTCAATACCTGAGTTCATAAGCAGAGCAAGCAAATGAGGCAAAGCTGACATAGGTTCAGCTGACCCATCTATCTGCACCACTAAGACAGCCTATGCATATTTCTTATGCAATAGCTAATATCTCTACATATACTTTATAAGCTTTTTATTTTGAAATAGTGTAAGATTCACAAGAAGTTTCAAAAGTAGTATAAAGAATTCCCATGTACCCTTCACCCAGGTTCCCCCAATGATAACATCTTACATAATACTTTGAACATGTAAAACCAAGACACTGACATCTGGATTTCATCAGTTTTTACACACTCTTTCTTAAAATTACTTGTTTTGGGAAAGTGAATAGTAATACTGTGAAATTTTATCCCATATGCAGATCCAAGTAATTACCACCATAATCAGGGTACAGACTGTCCCATCATTACAAAGAGACTGACTGCCTCATGTGAGTCCTTAATTATATCTTTTGTTGTGTTGAAAGTCAGCTTTTGTTTTATGAACATTTCAAACCTGTCTATGAAGAATACTTATATTTATGACTTCTCTATTTTATTTTTGTTAAAATGTATACATCTACTTAATACAATCTTCTAGACCTTTAAACATCACAAACAGAAAACATTTACACATGGATTTTAAATGTAATTAAATTCTCCAAAACATTTTAATAAAAATCAAGTGTAATTTGTCGGCTTGTTAATTGATCCAATCACCTGGGAAATGGATAACATTCATGGAGTACCAGAATGATTTTGCAATTTACTTTTATTATTTTTACTTACTTTAATACAAAAGTGGTGATATGATTTTGATTTCTTAACTTTTCACTGTATTTATATTTTACCTCCCCAGGGATATAGTAATCTTGCCACACTCAAAAGAAAATACAATCTCTAACAAATATGCTAAAATGATAGTTTCTGGACCACTAAATAACTGACTCTTGGTCATGGCATGAGATCTTGTTGTGTCTAAGCTCTTTCAAACCTAGATGGTACACATAGGACCCTCTTTTTTACAATTAACCTTCACTTGCAAATGGAATTTTTCAAGCTCATCCCCTTAAACAAAACACACCCCCAACACCACTCACTGCCAAAAGAAAAGTTTGACTTTTTTGCACCCTACATTGTAAAACCCATTATCTTCTCAAGTTTATTCATAGTTCTGATATAATCTGTTAGAACTTCTGGAAATTTGAGGATGCTTTATCCATATCTTCCCTGGTGGCTCAGATGGTAAAGTGCTTGCCTACAATGCAGGAGACCCAGGTTTGATCCCTGGGTTGGGAAGATCCTCTGGAGAAGGAAATGGCAACCCACTCCAGTATTCTTGCCTGGAAAATTCCATGGATGGAGGAGCATCGTAGGCTACAGTCCATGGGATTGCAAAGAGTCAGACATGACTGAGAGACTTTACTTTCACTTATCCATACCTTATTATGATTAAAAGTGTTACCCAAGGTTTTGTAATTCATGAGATGAGAATTTAGTCTGTGCAGTCTGCTTTCCCCTTTAGGTCCGTCCTCTGGTTGGCCCACCATCTCCATGAACTCTCTGGAATTCCTTTTCTACCTGGTTAGTGTATGAGCACTAAGTGTCACCAGTCCTTCCTAGTCTGAATAAAATTCTTTCTTCTCATGGAAATATTTTGTTTGTTCACAATTCCCAAAATATACTCATTCCTTCCTACATAAAATTCAATATATTCAATAAAAATTCAGTATATACTTCATGGACAACACTTACCCGTATACATTACAATGAAGAAAAATAAACATATACTACTACATTGTTTTTAATTTACATCTATCTTTTAATACATTTGATTAAATGACACTTGCTTTTAGGCTTTTTGATGATAAAATTGCCATAGCTTGGTGAATGAGTGCCCCTGTAAGCAATACTCAGGGATTTTCTAATGGCATCTTTGTGTTCTGGCAAAAACAAGGTATTCTACTCTGAAATTTTTTTCTTTTTTTTTCTTTTTTTTTCAAGCCTCAAGGCATGAAGTCAAGGAAACAAATAGTTTAAGTGATTCAAATACAGGACAAAGTCTTTAATAGTTAATGTACATCAGAGAAAACCTGAAAACTAGGTAACTCCCCAGAGCAAAGAAGGTTTGGAGTTTTACAGAAGAAGGGAGGCCTATATTTTCTCATGGTCTGTCTTGAGTTGCCTTAAAAAAAAAAAAAAAAAACTCTAACTATTGCAAACTTGTGGTTGGGAGAGGTGGAAAATGTACTGGTTTCCCATGCTTCTTGCTCTGGAATTTTGGTAAATGCCATTCAAGCAACTGTCAGAACAATTCTTTCAAGAGCTATTTTTCTAAGGTTTGTGGTTTGTCAAGGTTCAGAAGAAGGAGAGGATAAGAGGGACATAATAGAAATAAAAATAAAGGAAAGGAGGCCAGAGTCAAAAGAAGGAAGACAGGCATCTGATTTAATTCATTTCCGGAGATCATTGTAACATACTCAATTATAAATTTTGTTGTACCTGAACTTAGAATGAAAAGAGACAAGCTAAACTAAAACAATGAACAAACTTTGTATTGATATTTCCTCACAACATAAATACATTCTAAAAGATTCCTTGCAAAGCTAAGGGAATTCATAATTTTTTTAAATGGTAAAAAGTCATAAAAATAACTTTTTCTTCTTGCATTCATTTTAGAGAACATTGATTGCCTTCCTGCTAACAATGAGAACATTAATGTTCTCACATTTCCTCCCACAACCTTCCCACCCACATTCTTACCACTATTACAACAAAAGACAAAATAAAAGGACCTTCTAGGATGTATTTGACCAATATAACTTTCTGCATTGATGGAGATGCTCTAAATCTTTGGCTATTGAGCCCTAAAAGACATAACTAGAATAAACAAGGAAACAAAACTTTTCATTTTAATTGCAATTCATTTAACAAGTTAACCATATGTGGTTAATTGCTACTGTAATGCACAGCTCAATTACAAAAGATAACATGGAAGACTATTTTTCTGACCTAGGACAGGGAAAGGAGTTCTTACACAGGACTTGAAAAGCAGAGTATAAAAGAAATATCAATAATTTATATTATATTAAAATTAGGAACATTTTTTAATGACACGATACCACTAAAAGAGTAGGAAAAATAAAAACTATAGAATGGGAAAATATTAGCTATACCTTTAAAAGAGAGGGCTTATTTGTGGAATAGTTAAGGAACTCCTGTAGCTCAGTAAGAAAAGCACAGGCAAGGAGAAATGAACAAGGTACTTGAACTGTAGCACTTGTGTATAAAGATTATTCAAATGGTTAATAAATATATGAAAAGGTGCTAGATTTCATTAGTCATCAAGAATATGAAAATTAAAGCTATACACATGCTAGAATGGCTTGAAGTTAAAAAAGTGTGTCATAAGAAGTGGACAGTGATATGGAGCAACTTGAACCCCTATGCAATGCTGAGAAAAATGTAAACTGGTACAACTTTGGGAAACCTTCTGGAAATATCTATTCAAATTGAAAGTACACATTCTTTCTGGGTAAGTGTTTCCAATTCTATGTATGAACTGAACAGAAATATTTGAATACTATACCAAAAGGCACATATGAGAATATGCAAAGAATCATTATTCATTATGGCCAAAAACTAGAAACATCTTGAATCTCAAGAGCATAATGGTAAGTTGGATATATTCAAGCAGTGAAATTTTATTCACTTAACCTATTAGAATTTTGATTACATGTAATAACAAGGTAAATCTTGCAAACATAAAATTGAACAAAACAAGGCAGATATAAGAGAATGACTCCACTTAAAAAGTTCAAAGATGGGTGAAATTAGACCAGACTGTTAGAAATCAGAATGCTAATTACCACAGAATAAGAAGAAAGGGGTAGAAATTGGGGTGGCCATGAAATGGGCTTTTGAGATGCTGGTAAGGTTTTATTCTTTAACCCAATGTGGATTATACAGATGTTTACTTCATGATACTTTATGAATAATTTCACTAGGTTTTGAACACTTTTCACTGTCTGTTATTCTTCAGTAACATTTTAAAGAAATTTTTAAGAAAGAGATCTTGAACCCAGAGAAAAATCAGAAGTGACCATTTCCTAGAATGAATAACTAAATAAATCTCTCATTTGTAATTTTGCATTTTTAGTAATGATGTTATGAAATATTTTTATTCATTTTCTATAAAATGCTTAAACATACTTTTTTCTCATTTTCATGGGGTACTAATTATTTTTATAATGATTTGTGAGAACAATGTATAGTAAGAAGGTTATCCATTTATCTGTCAATCAGATTGCAAATATTTTCCTCAGTTAATTTTGTTTGTAGTATAATTTAATATTACCAAATTTTTCATTTTTATTTAGTCAGTTTCTTCATATTATTTCATTTATAGTTTGTGAACATTTTATTTGTTTGTAATGGCTTGCATTCCAAGGGTATAAAAATATTTGCATATGATTTTCCCTAGTGTTTCCAGAATTTCATTTTTACATTAAAAATCTTTTATCTATCTGTAGTTCATTTTTATTTATTATGGGCACAATCTAAGTCTTTTTTTTTTTTTTTTAGTTTTGTACATCTGAATGCTAGTTGTCCCAAAAGTTTGTGGCAGCAAGAGTCACTTTTTTGCATCAGTTTGATTCCCTTTTAACTATGTATGTATACACTTCCATATGTGTTTGTTTATATATATGTATGTGTGTATATATATATATATATATATATACCTTAAACTTTCTTAGATACTTGAGTTTGTACCTGGTTCCCTAATCAGTTTAACTTATGTATATATTTAGTTTTATAGAAATGTTGTGATGATTTAGTTCTTATAGTTGATGAGCCTTCAACGTTGTCACTGAAATGTAAATTTTACAATAGCAGGCTTCATGTAATATTTTGGCTTCTTCACTCAGAAGCCTGGCACCCTTCCATAAGCCTCTCTTCAGGTGTCATCTCATCCCACAGACCCTCTTCCAGTGACCTCCCTCTCTGGAGTGGTACTCAGATGCTTACATGGAAGATGGCTTCCAAGCAACACCAAAGTGTGTGCTGTCAGGTTTTTTAAGGCATAGTCCTCTAACTGGAGGACTATGTAACCACATTACTTCTGCTGTGTTCTGGTTGTCAAGTAAGTCACAGGTTGGTTGGACTCAACATAGCAGTGACTGCACAAAAGTTTGAATAAAAAAGTGTGTCCATTGGGTGGAATCTTTACAGACTAACTGCTTCAGTGGACATTCTTATCTTTACTCTGGCCACAAGAATATCTTAGGCTCTTCATTGATATTTGTTGTTGGTTCTAGCTTTTATCAAGATAAGGAGGATCTACCTTGCTCCTTGGAAGGAAAGTTATGACCAACCTTGATAGTATATTAGAAAGCAGAGACATACTTTGCCAACCAATGTCTGTCTAGTCAAGGCTATGGTTTTTCCCATGGTCATGTATGGATGTGAGAGTTGGACTGTGAAGAAAGCTGATCGCCGAAGAACTGATGCTTTTGAACTGTGGCGTTGGAGAAGACTCTTGAGAGTCCCTTGGACTGCAAGGAGATCCAACCAGTCCATTCTAAAGGAGATCAATCCTGGATGTTCATTGGAAGGACTGATGCTAAAGCTGAAACTGCAATACTTTGGCCAACTCATGCGACGAGTTGACTCACTGGAAAAGACTCTGATGCTGGGAAAGTTTGGGGGCGGGAAGAGAAGGGGACGACAGAGAATGAGATGGCTGGATGGCATCACCAACTCGATGGACATGAGTTTGAGTGAACTCTGGGAGTTGGTGATGGACAGGGAGGCCTGGCGTGCTGTGATTCATGGGGTCGGACACGACTGAGCGACTGAACTGAACTGAACCATGCATAGAAGTTTGTTTTGTTTTGTTTATCCCAATAGGTGCTGATTAGTGTCCAATATAATCTGAAATTTATAAAGATAACCCTATGTTTTATGGTTTTCTCCTTTAAAATATTTATGTAATGAATTCCATTAACAGAATTGCCAACCTTGAACCCTGCTTCCAAGTCTGAAGTAAACCTTTTGTCTTAGTCTGTTTGGGCTGCTGTAATTTAAAAAAGCTACTGGGTGGCTTATAAACAAGAGAGATTTATTTCTCACAGTTATGGAGGCTGGAAAGTCCAAGATCAAGATGTTGGTAGATTCAGTGTCTAGTGAGGGCCTGCTTCCTACATAATAGATGGTGACCTCTCGCTGTGCCCTCATATGGTGTGAAGAGCTAGAAAGCTCTGTGGGACCTCTTTTATGAGGGAACCAATCCCATTCATGAAAGTGTCACCCTCATTAGCTAAGTGTTACAAAAACCAATCTCACACTGCTCAGTGTGTGACAGACCAATAAATCGAGAGGCAAGTTGTTATGATAAGGAATGGGAACTTTATTGGGAAAGCCTGCAAACCAAGAAGATAGTGAAATAGTGTCCCAAAGAACCATGCTGCCTAGATATGGATACTAATTTGTTTTATAGAACAGAGAGGAGGAGATGAGGAGATAAAGTAAAAAAAGGCAATTTGGGTGTGCATACTTAGTCATGTCCAACTCTTTGTGACCCCATAGACCATAGCCCAGCAGGCTACTCTGTCCATGGGATTTTTCAGGCAAGAACACTGGAGTGGGTTGCCATTTCCTTCTCTAGGGGATATTCTTACCCAGGGATGGAACCCGCGTCTCTTATATCTCCTGCATTGACAGGCAGATTCTTTACCACTGAGCCACCTGGAAAGCCTCAAAAAGGTGATAATTTGTTGCAAATATTCCCTGGTTGCAATGTTGAAGTTCCAGGGCCATTCTGTCATTTTGGCAGTACTGCTTGGGTGCACATATTGTAGAGTGTATATACCTTTTGAAAACTTTAATCCTACCCACTTTCTAAAATCAAGGGAAGAGTCTTGGGTTTCTGTGCCATTCCCTCAGGGAATGATCACCACCTCCTCCCTCTCCTGTGGCCTACAGTCCTCATGCAAGTCAATGACCATCTGTTGATCAGGTATTTTGGGGGGCACATCTGAACCCAGAGTTTTGCCAGAATGGGTCCTTTTACACTGTATGTGTTATTTTCTTCTGAGCTTTAGGAGCAAGGAGAAATTTGTGGAGCTAAATTTATGTAAACCTAAAACTAAGCATAAAAATAACGACCTAACCATCCTCAAATGTTCCTAAGAATGCCGACATATGTAAAGTAAAGTAGAGACGTTGGCAGTTATCTGGTGGTCTTGCTCAGTATGTCAAATTACACAGTTTGGAAGATTGGGACTAAACTCCATGCTTTAAAAAACAAGATATCAATATTCTGAAATTATTTAGGAGATTATGAAGGCCTATGCATTTAGGCTTATGTCAAGAAACAAACATAAGGAACACATATAAGGACAGCAACAAAACATTTTCTAAAAATCTGTATGATTTGCAAAACTTTTGTGTAAGTTTTTTCTCTATAGCCAAAAGCAGAGAAAATGTAATAAAATTGATTAATTCGGCTAAAATTTGAAGCAGCTTTGTCTTCAGGTGTTTGAGATATCAAAAATATTATTGACATCTCACAATATCAAGAGATATTCTTTTGTTCCTTTAAGGAAACATTGTTCCTTTAAGGAAACATTAGAATGCTTTAGAAAAGAATTTCTTGGCAAAGAAGTTATGATGTAGATTAGCATATTAGATATTTGAAACTATTAAAAACCAACAATACTTGAAGAAGTGTGGTTTTGGCCCTCTCAAAAGACTATAAATCCTTGGAATTGCAATGGCGAGACCAAGCAACAGAATAAAGTTAATGTACAATAAAACAAGCTTCCCAATATAACTATACTTGAGGAGCAAGGATTATTTAATGAGTCATTTTAGAATGATTCAATAGCAGTTTGAAAGAAAGAAAAACACTCACACCTTATACAAGATCAAAATAAATTCCCTGCCTTGTACAATCTGCTCTATCCACCGAGGGTGATTTCCTCTTACTTGCCTACCCAGCCAACTCCCACGCACCCTCCATAAACATTTCAGCTTCAACACTTCCTTTGTGATTCTTTTCGAATTTCCTTTAAAAAACATAAATACATTCTATTCTCTACTCCCACCTTGTGTGGTTAACTGTCTTGTGACAAATACAGTATTGCCTTATAATAATTCGCACTTCCCTAAACAGACTGCTTACTCAGTTTTTTAACTTTTGCAATGCTAGCACCTGAACCAGTATTGGACACAGAGTAGGCATTCAAAGGGTCTTTGATAAATGAATGACACAACAATACTCACGATAATATGCACACGTTAAAATTCCAAGCATGATGTCACAAAATGTCTGTGAGGAGTTAAGTTTTAAAAAAAAAATTGCAAAAGCATATGTACAATGAGATTAAGCTATAAAAGAAGTATGATTTTACTGACCTCCAAAATAAGGGGATCTTCCTGACCCAGGGATTGAAACTGAATCTTCTATATTGCCAGTGGATTCTTTACTGCTGAGCCACCAATAAAATACCATGTTTATGTTAGGGTAATTAAAATATTTTTCTTTGTTTCATTACCTTGTCAATTTTTTTTTTTTTTTCTCATAGCATGTCAGCTCTGGGCTTAATGTAACCGTTACAGGATTTTAGAATGAGAATCTTCCTGTAATTAGTTTCAAATGGAGCACGACTTACAATAGATACTGGATTACAAAGAGACAAGTCTGTCCACCACAAATGCAGAATTTATAGTTAATAGGAATCCCTGAGTGTTTGGACACTTCCATGAAATCAAAAGCAAATAAAACATCAGAGAGAAGCTTTGGGGAGGAGTTCAGTGAAGAAGATTTTCTTATTCCTGGAGAGATGTGTTGTTTTGCTCTGCTTCCCCATTTCCTCTTTGGGGAAGCACACGGGGCAACAGAGGGCAAAAAGCCACCAGCCTAGAGATATGCAAGGTGGTGGCCCTTATGGACAGGGGTGGTCTCTAAGGTCTCCACTCAGAAAGCTTTGAAATTCTGTTCCCTAACATGAGGAGACCTAGAAGACTGGTTCCTGATGTACTATTGAGAAAGTAAAGCCAGCTGTGGAGTGTAGTCTGAGCTTGCCCCAGAAATCTGAAGAATAGAGAGGGCCTGAGTAGTTGCTTTGTTGCGATTAACTTGTCTCCCAGGGTCTGTAGGGGCAAAGGACATTGAGTTTTCCCACAGTGAGAGAGAGAAGAGGTGAAATTAAGCTGAAATGGAACTGTTTGAGATCCTGTCCAGCAGAGAGAGACTGGAAGTGCTGGGGTGGCGGGGGAACCGGAAGCATTAACAACAGGTGAAAGGGCTGAGAAAGGAGGCTCACTGGGCAAGTCAGGATAAGTATGTTTCTGCTTGAATCAAAGAAAATGCAAAGAGGGAATCTAACAGGCAGCAAGGGCATTCTCAAAGCTCTTTAAGGGAGAAGTGGGAAACAGCTTTCATCAACTGCAGAGCCCATAAAGAACAATACTACGCACCTAGAGAGACTTGTCCTGTCACTTATCCTTCTAAACCTTCGCTACCAGGACTCTGCTAAAGAATAACACAAGTAGGAGAAGTCAGCAGGACCAGGCTCCTTATTCTGAGAAGCATGTCCAAGTTGGGAACGAGAAGAACATGTTATACCAATTTTGACATTTTGCTAATCATAGGAAGCTGAACTTCATATATATATTCTGAATTGAGAGTGTTTGATACTTGGAGCAAATGTTGCACTGTTTCCTAAGAGTAAAGGAAACATGCAGAAGAGAGATTATCACAGATAAAAGATTCCCACCAAGGGATAATGCTTAAAGGGATGGGGGGAGATTAAAAACTAAATTGTATTTTAATTCCAAACCACACATTGACTTTGTTCAATATGTCAGTTGCATAAGGAAAAATAGTCATTCTCCTTTCTTAATGCTCTGACAAGTCACAGAAATAAGTCATCCAGGTCAGAAAGTTTGTTCAGTTTTTATTTGAAATAATATTTAAACCCTCGTGAGCTGTGGAATATCCTACCATACTTCATATGCTTTTGGATGAGAAAATTTGGATAATTGATCATAAGATGGGGAACAAAGCTTATGGGTTATTGTGTCTTTTTAAAAAAAAATTTTTTTTATATTGGAACATAGTTGATTAACAATGTTGTGATAGTTTCAGATGTACAAAAAAGTGATTCAGTTATACATACACATATATCCACCCCTTTTCAAATTCCTTTCCCATTTAGGTTGCCACATAATATTGAGCAGAGTTCTCTGTGTCACTGTGTCTTAACCCTTCATTTTACAAATAAGGAAACCATGGCATAGAGAGCTTAAATGACTTGCCCCCAACACCACTGCTGGTTAATAGCAAAACAGTTTCTGACATGCCACACTTCTGTTTCTGAACCACTCCAAAATTTCCACAGTCTGCTGTAGCTACACCCCCAGTCTGAAAGGAGTCTGAAAATAGGAGAGAAGTGGGCAGTTTTCTTAACAATGCTGATCAGATATTCTGGTCTTCTCTAAGTGAGTGTCAGAGAGGGTCTCGCAAAGCAAGCTTTTTAGAATGTGTAGGAAGTTAATTATCTTCCTTTATAATTCATTAGTCACTGTCCTTGTAACCCGAGGCTATTTAAATTACAACTTATATTTAGTAGCATGGATTCAGAAAACTTTAGACATGAAAATATCTAAGAAAGCCTCTTTTATCCAGTTTATTACATTTTCCTTTGACAGGCTTAAACAGACTTTAAAAACCTACCTTTGTGTTTAGTTAAAACAATAAAACAAATTACAGAGAATGAGTGTTTTGGTTGAAATTGTTGTTCAGTCACTAAGTTGTGTCCAACTCTTTATGACCGCATGGACTGCAGCATGCCAGGCTTTCCTGTCCCCACCATCTCCTGAGGTTTGCTCAGATTCATGTCTGTTGAGTTGTTGATGCTATCTAACCATCTCATCCTCTGCCACCCACTTCTCCTCCTGCCCTCAGTCTTTCCCAATATCAGGGTCTTTTCCAATGAGTCGGCTCTTCACAGTAGGTGGCCAAAGTATTGGAGCTTCAGCTTCAGCATCAGTCCTTCCAGTGAGTATTCAAGGTTGATTTACTTTATGATTGACTGGTTTGATCTTCTTGCTATCCAAGTGACTCTCAAGAGTCTTCTCCAGCACTACAGTTTGAAAGCATCAGTTCTTCAGCTCTCAGCCTTCTTTATGGTCCAACTCTAACATCTGTACATTACTACTGGAAAAACTATAGCTTTGACTCTATGGACCGTTTTCGGCGAAATGATGTATTTGCTTTTTAATATGCTGTTTGTTGATTAAAATTAATGATTACTTAATAGGTCTCCTTCAAATGAACATGAAACTAGGGCTTATGTATTTATTTAAGTGGGTCACTGGGATGAAATGGAGTAGGTTTTCAAATACAGGATTGAAGAAAAGATGGTCTGTTTCCAAATAACCCTGTTAAGAATCTACTGCAACACAATTGTATGTACCCATTGCTTTAAGGTAAAACATCTTCACCAAAGGTTTCTGGGAAAATACAAATGTGATATTAACATTTCCCAATGTTCCTCAATGAGAATGTGGTGATAAGGGATTTTGTTTTTAAGTTGGGGGTAAGCTGGGTTTGTATGATACAAAAATAATACAGTGCTCAGACAAACAGTGTGAAAATCTCTGAATTTCTGCTCCTCCATAAAAGCAATGAGAACATTTGCAAAAAAACAAATGCAACTTTTTCAGAATTCTGGAAATTAACCCAAAGGCTTGCAAAAATCTGAGGAATTTTTATTCAAGAAAAATAGATAAGTCACAGGGTGTTAAGATAAGAACAGGGGGTTTCGTGATGCTTTAACTTACATTTTTCTCATCTCCTTCTCCTTCACTCAAGGTAGCCATAAAAACCAAGCAATGGCCTACCAGCACCTGCAAAGACGTAGAGCAAATCAGGAGCCAAAAGTCCCATCCCCAAGAATTGTTATTATCTGACTTGTGCGACAGCTACTTATGAACCCCAGCTTACAAAGCTTGTCTTTATTTGACCTAACGTGAGCTTACTCATTGCTACCAGCATGTTTCCTACAGCATTTTTTCAAAACAACCAGTGGTGATCGTTTACTATCATAGCAGCCTAGGTGCAATAAGTGATCGGGAACAGTTAAAAGGAAAGCTGATTAGAACACTTAAAAGGAGTAGCTTGGAAACATGATTTCAATAGTTTGAAAAACTTTTGACATTGTCTAGAGAATCTAAACGGAAAAGGCGATGTCAACCCACTCCAGTACTCTTGCCTGGAAAATCCCATGGGCAGAGGAGCCTGGTAGGCTGCAGTCCATGGAGTCACTAAGAGTCGGACACGACTGAGCGACTTCACTTTCACTTTTCACTTTCATGAATTGGAGAAGGAACTGGCAACCCACTCCAGTGTTCTTGCCTGGAGAACCCCAGGGACGGCGGAGCCTGGTGGGCTGCCGCCTATGGGGTCGCACATAGTTGGACACGACTGAAGCGAGTTAGCAGCAGCAGCAGAGAATCTAAAAGACTTCACACATATGCTGGGTTGTACACATGCTCAGGGAAAATCTGAGACTGTCCTAACCTCTCACCTAAACTTGAGGCTGTGCACAAACAGGAATTGAAGGCTAAAATAGAATTGTAAACTGTCTGCAGAGCAATGGAGTCATGCTCTGAGAACAAACATAGAATCCTGTAACAAAAGCTGAAGAGACTTACTGGTTCAAGGTATTTAAATAAATGGAGATTTAACCAGGGTTTGTGTTTTCCTAGTGAGTGTAATGTACTCTTGAGAGCATGTACAAGAGTGCTTATTATCATGAGCTATGGAATGTAAGTGGGAAAACTAGGGAAGCAAGGACGTGAGGAGATCTATAGAGAAAGTGTGTTAAGGTTAATGGATTAGTTGTGTCTGAGGGGTTGAAAAATTATTAGAGTAGTAGAGGAAGTGGGCAGGGAAATTTAGGGAGTAGAGATGATCAAAATTGGGATGATGGAAACTGAGATTCTACAATTATTATTCTACAGTGTTTAAGGTTTTATCTCTGGATATGAGTGGCTGCTATTCTTTGGAACTCTGCATTCAGATGCTTATATCTTTCCTTTTCTCCTTTGCTTTTCGCCTCTCTTCTTTTCACAGCTATTTGTAAGGCTTCCTCAGACAGCCATTTCACTCTTTTGCATTTCTTTTCCATGGGGATGGTCTTGGTCCCTGTCTCCTGTACAATGTCACGAACCTCTGTCCAGAGTTCATCAGGCACTCTATCAATCAGATCTAGTCCCTTAAATCTATTTCTCACTTCCACTGTATAATCATAAGGGATTTGATTGAGGTCATATTTGAATGGTCCAGTGGTTTTCCCTACTTTCTTCAATTTAAGTCTGAATTTCGCAATAAGGAGTCCATGATCTGAGCCACAGTCAGCTCCTGGTCTTGTTTTTGCTAACTGTATACAGCTTCTCCATCTTTGGCTGCAAAGAATATAATCAATCTGATTTTGGTGTTGACCATCTGGTGATGTCCACGTGTAGAGTCTTCTCTTGTGTTGTTGGAAGAGGGTGTTTGCTATGACCAGTGAGTTCTCTTGACAAAACTCTCTTAGCCTTTGCCCTGCTTCATTCCGTGCTCCAAGGCCAAATTTGCTTGTTACTCCAGGTGTTTCTTGACTTCCTACTTTTGCATTCCAGTCCCCTATAATGAAAAGGACATCTTTTTTGGTCAGTCAGAACCATACATGGAACAACAGACTGGTTCCAAATAGGAAAAGGAGTACGTCAAGGTTGTATATTGTCACCTTGCTTATTTAACTTATACACAGAGTACATCATGAGGAACGCTGGGCTGGAAGAAGCACAAGCTGGAATCAAGACTGCCGGGAGAAATATCAATAACCTCAGATATGCAGATGACACCAGCCTTATGGCAGAAAGTGAAGAGGAACTCAAAAGCCTCTTGATGAAAGTGAAAGAGGAGAGTGAAAAGGTTGGCTTGAAGCTCAACATTCAGAAAACAAAGATCATGGCATCTGGGCCCATCACTTCCTGGGAAATAGATGGAAAAACAGTGGAAACAGTGTCAGACTTTATTTTTTTGGGCTCCAAAATCACTGCAGATGCTGATTGCAGCCATGAAATTAAAAGACCCTTGCTCCTTGGAAGGAAAGTTATGACCAATCTTGATAGTATATTAAAAAGCAGAGACATTACTTTGCCAACCAAGGTCCTTCTAGTCAAGGCAATGGTTTTTCCCGTGGTCATGTATGGATGTGAGAGTTGGACTGTGAAGAAAGCTGATCGCTGAAAAATCGATGCTTTTGAACTGTGGTGTTGGAGAAGACTCTTGAGAGTCCCTTATACTGCAAGGAGATCCAACCAGTCCATTCTAAAGGAGATCAATCCTGGGTGTTCATTGGAAGGACTGATGCTAAAGCTGAAACTACAATACTTTGGCTACCTCGTGCGACGAGTTGACTCACTGGAAAAGACTCTGATGCTGGGAAAGGTTGGGGGCGGGAGGAGAAGGGGACGATGGAGAATGAGATGGCTGGATGGCATCACCGACTCTGTGGACATGAGTTTGAGTGAACTCTGGGAGTTGGTGATGGACAGGGAGGCCTGGCGTGCTGTGATTCATGGGGTCGCGGAGAGTCGGACACGACTGAGCGACTGAACTGAACTGAACTGATGAGTGGCTGAGACAGCATGGAGGTCAAGATCATTATACCAGGGAATCAACAAAAGATGGTATAAAGTATTGCTGAGCCACTAAGTGCCTCATCTTTGACAGTGTGTGCTTGGGATAGAAAAAGCTGCATATTACTGAGTCTTCCTCTAGCACTGGAGATAGATGTCCACTGACAGATACAGATTTGGAGATTAGCAAAGCAGGTCTCTGAAGTTTGGAAGACAAGGAATTCTAGGATGTTAGTAAGACAATGTTGATGAGAATACCCCTTGGGTCTAAATCAGACTAGTCTTCAGCTGTTGGAAGAAGTACTAATGGACCATGCAAACGAGGTTAGTCAGGACTAAGAGCCATAGATATATGTATAGATGATTTAGGTGTGTGTGTTCGGGAACTGGCTGCTATGTGGTGTGCTCACTCAGTCATGTCTGGCTCTGCGACCCTATGGATTGTAGCCTGCCACACTCCTCTGGCTATGGGAGTTTCTAGGCAAGAATTCTGGAGTGAATTGTCCTTTCCTTCTCCATGGGGTCTTCCTGACCCAAGAATAGAACCTGTGCCTCCTGTGTCTCCTGCATTAGCAGGCAGATTCTTTAAAGCTGGAGCTACCTCTTATTCTTCCTAAGAATCAGGTTCCGATTATGCTTTCCTCCCTCCCACCCAGACACTACATTCCATCAATCTGAATCTTTATTTATTCTCATAGATGGGATTAACACATTGGTTCAGCTGAAGTGTTTTGAGCTTTAAAGAATGAAAGGAGAAAGTGGAGAACAAAAGTTGTCAAATTTAGGCTGAAGTTGTAAACTTCAATGTCCCACAGCTCTCACAGCCATGAGGACCCCAGCCACCAGTTCAGGAACAAAAAGGGAAGCCAAGAGTTTCACTCTTTCTTTGAACAAATATAATAGAGTACTTTACAGCATTCAAAATCTGATTAACCAAAACTAAAGACAAACAGGGGCTTCCCTGGTGGCTCAGAGGTTAAAGCGTCTGCCTCCAATGCGGGAGACCCGGGTTCGATCCCTGGGTCGGGAAGATCCCCTGGAGAAGGAAATGGTAACCCACTCCGGTATTCTTGCCTGGAGAATCCCATGGACGGAGAAGCCTGGTAGGCTACAGTCCACGGGGTTGCAAAGAGTCGGACACGACTGAGCGACAGAATGGAATGGAAAGACAAACAGAGAGAGACAGAAAACAAGAAAGTATTCTGAACTATTAAAATGCTTGGTCATCATAAAGCATTTGATCACAGTTGGGTTTAAATCAAGGCTTTCCCACATCTGGTTGTGTGACATTGGGCCAATTTCTTTTTTCCCCCTTGGTTGTTGTTTTTGGCTGTGCAATGTGGCATGTGGGATCTTAGTTTCCTGACCAGGCATCAAACCCATGCCCCTGCATTGACAGCACAGAGTTTTAACTATTGGACTGTCAGGGAAGTCCCTGGGCCATTTTGTTTATCCCTCTGGGCTTGAGTATCCTTTCAAAACTTACCTTATTAACATTGTTGCAGTTCATGAGACAATGTATTATTGGCATATATTTAAGCATTTTATTATATACAATCCCACATTTTAAAAATTAGGCAAAAGGATAAGAGCGTTTATATATTATTTTGTAAGATAAATGTAGTACATTGTTGTTTTCTTTGCAAATTAAATAACCTATCTGTAAAATATATAAGCCCTCCAAATCTGAATGTTTGATCTCACTTACCAGGTACCTGATTTTACCTGCTATGGTAAGTTTGGGGATCTTTCACTGGGCACTCAAACGGGCTATAGGAGTATACAGAGATGGCAACAGGCAAAAAGAGGGCTTTTGTACCTCACCAGACTTCCTTTGTTCAGAGACTTGGGATAAACATTGGTAAGCTATGCTAGGTTCAGGCTGCATGGAGGCAAGGATTAACACTACATAATATTTCAAGGTTTCTTATTTTGATCTGAGAATAATGAATGAGAATTTTCATTATTATATAGTAATTTGGGAAGATGGCTTTTCTGCTGGTGTCTGGCATCTTCTTAGGGACTTTATGTTGTTGAATTGCACACATCCTATAGTGACAATTTGTTGCTGTTCTGAACTCATAGACCAGTGTTTTAAGTGAGATATCTATGACTGCTGTTTCAGGCACAGAAACTTAGGTGAGGATGGAATTGTGTGGGCAGCCGAATGGCCCACTATCTAGTCAAGTAGATAGTGATGTTCATTTCCATGGTTGACTGAACATGGCAACCAGGCCCTCACCAGGAAGTTTGCTTCATTGCTCCGCAGCCATTCTTGGAAGAAATTGGCTTGTAAGTATCCATTTATGCGTTAGGTTAATGTGTATGATCTCTCAAATGGTGCCTAACAAAGAGCACTGTTCCCAACTGAGAGAGATAATACCTGCATCAGCAAGTAGGCCAGTTTTTCCTACTCCATGCTTGGTATCTGAGAAGCACCTTCCTTTAAAGAATTAAAATTTTTACATATATCCCCTGTACTCTTAAAGCCAGTGTTTTCCAAGATCCTGAATGGGCCAATCCCTGTGTAAGGCAGATGGTCCAACAAGACTACCAAAGATCCCATGCAAATTAATAAAAGAAACGATCATAGAACATAATCTATTAAAATAGTTTTGGTTGTCCTTTCATTACCTTCCCAACTCCTAATTCTTTTCCAGAGATAGCCAGGCCCCCTGGGGCTTCCTTATCTTGGGAATTTTGGTAGAACTGAAAGCAAAATGACTCTCAATTAAAGGCATTTTTCCAAAGAAAATGTGTGTCCCAGAAGAACAGCATAATAATTGGGAGGTTTTTAAGGGCAAGGAAAGAGAAGCAAGATTGCCCAAGGCTGAGGAAAAAGAGAGGTCCTTTACTTACTCAAGTAGGCTGGGCTTTCTCCATTGCAAGAGTCCTTGTAGAAGGATGACTGTATAGTTTATCTGGGCAGGCTGCACCTTATTCAAGTGTGGCAAAGAAGTTGCTGGGCCTGACAGAATCATATGGTGTTTCCATGGTAACTAGTGGGGACTGTGGTACCAAAGTAATGGTGTGGTATAACGGAAAACCTTAAGAATCTTGACTGAGTGTTACAGTAGGAGTAGATGGAAGTTGAATAATGGCTGAAGTTGAATTTTCACCTGTTTCTGAGGTGGGTGGGTACCCAAATTCAGAATTAAATGATATAAAGTAAAACCATAAAACTATTTTTCTTACATATCTGTCTGTGGACTGGGAGTCATTCTTACTACACTAACATTGCATATGACTTTGCAATTTTAAAAACTGTTTATTTACCTTAATTAATGTATACCTCAGAATAAGTATGTAGATAAACATTAATATCATCCTTGCTTTACAGATCAGGGAATTTAGAGTCAGAGAATTTGAACAATTTGCCTAAGAATACACAGCCAACTAGTGGCAGAGTCAGGAATCAAGGTCAGATCCATCTACACTTAAATTTCATATTCTCTTCAATATACTATGCTGCTTTTCTAATAAGATAGCCAATATCATTCTTTAGGTACTATTGAGGGGATGGGTGGAGTTATTTATTAATAAATATAACTAAATTGCTAATTAAGGGTTCTCATACCCACCAAGCAATACCAGCTACCTGTCCTACAATTCACTTTAATTCTAACACTATTTCCTCAAAATAGTATCCCATCCCACTGATTGAGGACTCAGTCCTACACAACTATTCAGACTCTAACCACACAAGTCCAGGTGCTTCTAACCCACTGGCTATAAACGAGAGGTTCTCAAGCCCACTTCTTGGGTTCCGTTAATTTCCTGGGGCTGCTTACAGGACTCTCAAATCCAGTTTACACACTAGATTTCTGGTTTATTATTAATACAAAGGATATTAAAGATATGATTCAACAATCCAATCAAGGGATACCTAGGATAACCTCCTGAACAAAGGAATTTTTTTGTCCTTTTGTCCTTTGAAATTCAGCTTGGTGACATGTGGAAGCATTCTGGTTCTGCACACTGGAAGCTCTTTAAATACCTTCCTTTGGGGTTTTTATAGAGGTTTCATTACATGAGAATGATCGATTAAATCACTGGCCATTGGTGGTTGATTAACTTTCAGCTCCTCACCCCTCCCTATAGAAATCAGGAGGTGAGACAGAAAGTTTCAATCCTCTATTCGAAGTTGGTTCCCACCCCCATCTTTAGGTGCTTTCTAAAAGTCACCTCATTAACATAAACCAGATTGTTACAGGAGAAGGTCGTTAATGAGTAACAAGACACCCATTTCACCTTTATGGCTCTGATCAATTTCAGGAATGGAGGACAAGAGACCAAATATTACAACAAAAGGTGATTCCATTGTTCTTATCACTCGGGAAATGTCATAGGTTTGGGGAGCTTTGAGCCAGGAGTCAGGATTTAGACCTAATGCACATGAAAAGTGTATTTTCATCATCTGAATGGCCAAATATGTTTCTTATAAATCACAAGGTTGCACTAATTTAATCCATAGTTAACAATAGCAAAATGAGACTTCAATCATGCGTTGTCAGGGTCCCTGTGGGATCAGTTTAAAAGGGGTTTTCCCACCCAGGTGCGCTCAGGCCTCCTCTCGGGCTTTGGGCATCCCTCCCTTCTCACAGACGCTGCCCCTCCTTTGTTCCTTCAGCAGAATTCAACCCCTCCGAGATGAAGCCTTCATTCTCGGAGCACTGCTCTCTTGACTTCCTTTCCACCACATTCTCCTGGATCTTCTCTTATCTCACTGGCCTCAGTGTTATTCTTGTTCCCCTCCTATACAGTATTGATTTTCCTCAACCTTCTTTCTGGAGCCCTTTTCTCTTCTCTGACACCTTTTTGAAGGGTAAGCTCAATTCCCACAGTTTTAAATATTAGTGATTATATATTTGGATCCCCAAGTGTAATTCGTCTTTGTGGAGCTCCGGACACGACTGAGCCAGTTTGCCCCGCGTTAGTTAAATGTCAGAAGTCTTCACCACACCGTCCTCTCTGCAGCTCAGCCTGTTTCCTCCCTCACCCTTGTGTCTCATTCGGGAGCCTCTAAACGGGTCTGTATGTGTCTCCCCGATTTCCAGTCTGTCTTCTTCTCTCTGAGGTCTGTATGTGTCTCCCGATTTCCCATCTGTCTTCTTCTCTCTGAGGTCTGTATGTGTCCCCCCGATTTCCCGTCTGTCTTCTTCTCTCTGAGGTCTGTATGTGTCTCCCCGATTTCCCGTCTGTCTTCTTCTCTCTGAGGTCTGTATGTGTCTCCCCGATTTCCAGTCTGTCTTCTCTCTGAGGTCTGTATGTGTCTCCCGATTTCCCGTCTGTCTTCTTCTCTCTGACTCTGCACCCTGACTGCTCTTGCCCCTGCGAACGCAGTCTCAGTGTGATACACTGCACTGTGGGTGTGCACGCGTGTGCTCAGCTGTGTCTGATTTTTTGCCACGCCATGGACTGTGGCCCGCCAGGCTCCCCTGTCCACGTGATTCTCCCAGCAGGAATACTGGAGTGGGTTGCCATTTCCTCCTCCAGGGGATCTTCTCAACCCAGGGATCGAACCTGCATCTCCTGCGTCTCTGGCATTGGCAGGTGGATGCTTTACCACTCAGCCACCTGGGAAGTCCAGTAATACACGACAGCAAAATAATCCTCTTAAAACACAAAGCAGGTCATCTGACCCCTGTGTTGTGAACCCTCCACAGGCTTCCCGTTTCACTAAAGGGAACCTAGTCTCTGCACAGCCCACAAGCTGCTGGTGGCCTGACACCTCCTGGTCCTATCCCGTGTGCCTCTCACACTCGCTCAGCCTCTTCCACTTACACCCAGTCTCTACCAGAGCCTCTGCACACGCTCTTCCTTCTGTCCATGACTTTCTTCCCCTAACTCATCCTCTGTCTTTTCTCAGATGTCTCACAGAGGACTTTCTCGTTCCCCACTTAGCGTATTCTGAACCTCAGTTCTTTATTTGCTTCCTTCTTTGGGTTTGGGGAGCTATGAGCCAGGAACCAGGATGATTCACATTGAAAATCACATTCAATGATTTTTTAGTTCTTTGTTCAATTACTTGATCATACACATTTCCACAACAGAATTTATGTTCCATGAGGGACCAGGAGAGTCTGATTTGTTCTCATATCCCCAGGGCTGAGCACTGTGAGGGATCCTTAGAAACTTCTGGATAAATTTCTGTTGACTGAGAAAGGAAGACCCCAGCCCAGTGCTATCGACATTGGCAGACACGAGGTCAGCTTTGGTATTGAGCTTATAGCACACTCAGATCTTGCTCCATCTAAAGCACTCCACTCCTACATCATAGACAGGGTGAGAGTTTAGTTCAGCAGACTGAGGGTCCATCAGATACAGAGGGGCTGGCCCTCCTGGACCAGATTAGACTGTGGACTTCCTTGACTTCTTGAGCACAGGTCTTATGTCAGCTCGTGTGGATGAAAGTCCCACTTCCATTTTATGTAGATTGATTGACACCTATGCTGTAACATGTATGTCTGTCATATTTGGCCATCTGTCATGTCTGATCATTTGTGTTATGCCTTTTAGCATCTTCATGACTAGTTCAGGAATCCAGCTCTTCCCTGATCTGATTTTGTGGCTCAGCCTTTAACCATTATGATAATCAGTGTCAACTGAGTCTGCTCTGAAATAGTTTGCTGTGCCATATGGCCAATTAGAAGATTATAAAGACTGATGCTTTTAAGATCCACCCTGGCCTTGACTCTGTGTGGCCAATGAAATCATCTTTTTTCAAGGAAAAATAACTGTGCAGGGATGGAGGAATGTGCTTCAGATATGATTCTTCATTGGGTTATATCTATTCCATGTACATGCCTATACATTTTCAAACTTCTGTAGTGTGCCGGATTTGGAGAAATATGAGAGATAATATCTCTCCCATTAACAAAATTAATTTAGAATCATGGTACTTCCTTACAAGGGAATTTTCTCAGCAATAAAAAGAAGCAATCTACTCACACACAACAATGTGGGTGAATCTCATTTGCATCACACCAAGCAAAAGGAGCCGGATTTGAAAGGCCACATATTGTATGGTTCCATTTATATGATTTTCTGGAAAAGACAACAATACAGGGAGAAAACAGATTAGGAGTTCAGGGGGCTGGGAGTAGTTTGTGCAGGTGGGAAGGATTGATCATGAAGAGGCATGAGCAAATTCTCTGGGATGATGGGACTGTTCTGTATCTTCATTAAGTTTGTGGTTAAACAGGTACCTGCCAGTAATGGAAAGTTTTCTTGTGTCTCTTCACTAGGCTGTGGTACCCAGCTACTCAACAATACTCATCTAGGTGTTGTCATGAAGGTATTTTGTAGCTGTGGTTAACACCTACAAACAATTGACTTTAAGTGAAGGAGATTATCCTTGATAATGTGGGTGGGCCTCATCCAATCAATGGAAAGGACTTAATGAGGTTTCCCCTAGTTCACTTCAGTTCAGTCGCTCAGTCGTGTCTGACTCTCCGCGACCCCATGAATCACAGCACACCAGGCCTCCGTATCCATCACCAACTCCCTGAGTTCACTCAAATTCATGTCCACAGAGTCAGTGATACTATCCAGCCATCTCATTCTCGGTCGTCCCCTTCTCCTCCCACCCCCAACCTTTCCCAGCATCAGAGTCTTTTCCAGTGAGTCAGCTTGTCGCATGAGGTGGCCAAAGTATTGCAGTTTCAGCCTCAGCATCAGTCCTTCCAATGAACACCCAGGATCGATCTCCCTTAGAATGGACTGGTTGGATCTCCTTGCGGTACAAGGGACTCTCAAGAGTCTTCTCCAATACCACAGTTCAAAAGCATCAATTCTTCGGCACTCAGCTTTCTTCACAGTCCAACTCTCACATCCATACATGACCACGGGAAAGACCATAGCCTTGACTAGACGGACCTTGGTTGGCAAAGTAATGTCTCTGCTTTTTAATATGCTATCAAGGTTGGTCATAACTTTCCTTCCAAGGAGTTAGCGTCTTTTAATTTCATGGCTGCAATCAGCATCTGCAGTGATTTTGGAGCCCAAAAAAATAAAGTCTGACACTGTTTCCACTGTTTTTCCATCTATTTCCCAGGAAGTGATGGGACCAGATGCCATGATCTTTGTTTTCTGAATGTTGAGCTTCAAGCCAACCTTTTCACTCTCCTCTTTCACTTTCATCAAGAGGCTTTTGAGTTCCTCTTCACTTTCTGCCATAAGGGTAGTGTCATCTGCCTATCTGAGATTATTGATATTTCTCCCAGCAATCTTGATTCCAGCTTGTCCTTCTTCCAGCCCAGCGTTCCTCATGATGTACTCTGCATATAAGTTAAATAAGCAAGGTGACAATATACAGCCTTGACGCACTCCTTTTCCTATTTGGAACCAGTCTGTTGTTCCATGTCCAGTTCTGACTGTTGCTTCCTGACCTGCATACAGGTTTCTCAAGAGGCAGGTCAGGTGGTCTGGTATTCCCATCTCTTTAAGAATTTTCCACAGTTTATTGTGACTATGCCAAAGTCAAAGGCTTTGGCATAGTCAATGAAGCAGAAATAGATGTTTTTATGGAACTCTCTTGCTTTCTCCATGATCCAGCGGATGTTGGCAATTTGATCTCTGGTGCCTCTGCCTTTTCTAAAACCTGCTTGAACATCTGGGAGTTCAGGGTTCACATATTGCTGAAGCCTGGCTTGGAGAATTTTGAGCATGACTTTACTAGCGTGTGAGATGAGTGCAATTGTGCGGTAGTTTGAGCATTCTTTGGCATTGCCTTTCTTTGGGATTGGAATGAAGACTGACCTTTTCCAGTCCTGTGGCCACTGCTGAGTTTTCCAAAGTTGCTGGCATATTGAGTGCAGCACTTTCACAGCATCATCTTTCAAGATTTGAAATAGCTCAACTGGAATTCCATCACCACCACTAGCTTTGTTCGTAGTGATGCTTTCTAAGGCCCACTTGACCTCACATTCCAAGATGTCTGGCTCTAGGTCAGTGATCACGTTATCGTGACTATCTTGCTCGTGAAGATCTTTTTTGTACAGTTCTTCTGTGTATTCTTGCCACCTCTTCTTAATATCTTCTGCTTCTGTTAGGTCCCTACCATTTCTGTCCTTTATCGAGCCCATCTTTGCATGAAATATTCCCTTGATATCTCTAATTTTCTTGAAGAGATCTCTTGTTTTTCCTATTCTGTTGTTTTCCTCTATTTCTTTGCATTGATCGCTGAGGAAGGCCTTCTTATCTCTCCTTGCTATTCTTTGGAACTCTGCATTCAGATGCTTATATCTTTCCTTTTCTCCTTTGCTTTTCGCCTCTCTTCTTTTCACAGATATTTGTAAGGCCTCCTCAGACAGCCATTTCGCTTTTTTGCATTTCTTTTCCATGGGGATGGTCTTGGTCCCTGTCTCCTGTACAATGTCACGAACCTCCGTCCAGAGTTCATCAGGCACTCTATCTATCAGATCTAGTCCCTTAAATCTATTTCTCACTTCCACTGTATAATCATAAGGGATTTGATTTAGGTCATACCTGAATAGTCTAGTGGTTTTCCCTACTTTCTTCAATTTAAGTCTGAATTTGGCAATAAGGAGTTCATGATCTGAGCCACAGTCAGCTCCTGGTCTTGTTTTTGCTAACTGTATACAGCTTCTCCATCTTTGGCTGCAAAGAATATAATCAATCTGATTTCGGTGTTGACCATCTGGTGATGTCCACGTGTAGAGTCTTCTCTTATGTTTTTGGAAGAGGGTGTTTGCTATGACCAGTGCGTTCTCTTGACAAAACTCTCTTAGCCTTTGCCCTGCTTCATTCCGTGCTCCAAGGCCAAATTTGCCTGCTACTCCAGGTGTTTCTTGACTTCCTACTTTTGCATTCCAGTCCCCTATAATGAAAAGGACATCTTTTTTGGGTGTTAGTTCTAAAAGGTCTTGTAGGTCTTCATAGAACCGTTCAACTTCGGCTTCTTCAGCGTTACTGGTTGTGGCATAGACTTGGATTACTGTAATATTGAATGGTTTGCCTTGGAAACGAACAGAAATCATTCTGTCGTTTTTAAGATTGCATCCAAGTACTGCATTTCGGACTCTTTTGTTGACCATGATGGCTACTCCATTTCTTCTAAGGGATTCCTGCCCACAGTAGTAGATATAATGAGGTTTCCTCTAAGGAAGAAGAAATTCAGCCTCAAGACTGGAGCTTCAACTCCTGCCTCAAAATTTCCAGCCTACTGGCCTTCCCATGTGAATATGGGCTTGTCAGTCAGCCCCCACAGCTGTATCAGCCAATATCTTGGGATAAATTGCTTCATCATGCATGCATGTTCAGTTGCGTCTGACTCTTTGCTACCCCGCAGACTCTAGCCTGCCAGACTAAATGCCACGTAATCCTTAGCAGGTATGTATGTATCTGCTTGTAGTTTGGGTTGATTATGATGTTCCACAGTTAAAAAATGAGACCTCGGTATCCTCTTTATTGATGAATTTTGCCTTCTCCCCTTAGAAGGCAAGATACCTACCATTTGTTTTGGTTTAAAACAATATGTTTTTTCAATTTTTGTTGGAGTATAGACATTTTATAATGTTGTATTAGTTTCAGAGGAACAGCAAAGTGAATCAGTTGTACACATGCATATATTCAGTGTTTTTTTCAGATTCTTTTCCCATATAGGCCACTATAGAGTATTGAGTAGAATACCTTGTGCTATACAGAGGGTTCTTATTAGTTATCTATTTTATATATGTGTGTGTGCTCAGTTGGGTCTGATTCTTTACAACCCTATAGATTGCAGGCTGCCAGCTCTTCTGTCCATGGAATTTTCCAGATAAGAACACTGGGATGGGTTGCCATTTTCTTCTCCAGGGGATCTTCCTGACTCAGAGATCAAACCTGTGCCTTCTGCATTGGCAGTCAAATTCTTTACCACTGAGCCATCTAGGAAAACCTAGTAGTGTGTATCTGTTAATCCTGGCCTCCCAGTTTATCCCTCCCCCTCCTATCACCTGGTAGCCATGTTTGGTTTCTATAGCCATGATTCTACTTTTGTTTTGCAAATAAGTTCATTTGTACCCTTTTTTTTTTTTAGATTCTCCATATAAGTGATATCATATGATATTTGTCTTTTTATGTTTGATTTCACTCAGTATGACAATCTCTGGGTCCATAAACATGAAAAGATACATGCACCCTAATATTTATAGCAGCTCTATTTTCAGTAGTCAGGACATGGAAGCAATCTAAAGGTCTATCAACAGAGGAATGGATAAAGAAAATGTGATACATTTATGCAATGGAATATTACCCAGTCACGAAAAAGAACAAAATAATGCCATTTGCAGCAGTGTGCCATTTAAAACAACTTTTTTAAAAAGTAAATATTAGGTAGATATTAAATTAGGACTGTATTCTTAGATGTGGAGGATAGTGACATGTAAGGATAACCTTCCTGCTTTGGAATCAATTGCTACATTTGTAAGGGAAATAAAAGAAAATTGGTATATATATAGCTCAGTTCCCTGGCTATTCTCTTGTGTGTACGCCTACTGCAAATTCAAGTTAAAGGAGGAGAGAAGATAAAAATGGGCATGTGATGTGATTTTCATGCATTCATCTTCTAGTTAACAGAGAAAATTCTTGCAATCCAAATGACTTCTGAAATCA
Organism: Moschus berezovskii; assembly: GCF_049115385.1. Taxonomy (NCBI): domain Eukaryota; kingdom Metazoa; phylum Chordata; class Mammalia; order Artiodactyla; family Moschidae; genus Moschus; species Moschus berezovskii. The sequence continues at coordinate 71,498,266 of NC_142462.1, forward strand.
GAAAAATAAAACTCGATGATATGTGTGCATATAAGTGTGTACTGCAAACCTCATTAGAACAGATACGATCCCAGACATAGCGTGGATGCACACTGCTCAGAAAATTTATGAACTTGGGGAATAACCTTTAGACAAGGTCGGTTCCCTTGCTCCTTTACTGCTGAGCACCATTCAAAGGGCTGGCCATTACCAAGGGCAGCTCAGAGGCCTGAGGAATAAGTTGGCAGAGGTGATGGAAAGGGAAAGAAGCCGGGCAGAGTATAGCAGAAAAAAATAGGGAAGAAAAATAAGACTGTTTGAATACCATCAGCAATCGCCTCAGGTACATTTTGCTGTCTTAGCTGCTATGAGTCAGCCTGGCCGGAAACAGTCTAAAAAAGGCAGGGACCGGGCTGGCTGCAGAGTGCGTATTTTGGGTCCGCTGTCCTGCCCACACTGGAGCTGGCGACGCTGCAGCTGTGCTTTCTCTCCTGAGGCGCGGACTGCGGGCGCGTTCCAGGGTCAGTTAGAGACACTCATCTCAGAGGACGCGGAAAAGAAGGGAAGCTGCTACCTTATTTGCCTAAGAGTCATTTCTCACCTTTCTCTTCACTTCCTGATATGAGAGTTGAACATTAACTAGAACATTTTGTTAATCAAACTAAAATGCCTTGCTTAGCAAAGGAAACCTGGTAAATGAGCTGCTGCTATAATCAAGTTCCAGTTCTTATCTAAAGCAAGGGAAAGGGAGCTGGAGAAAGTATAGGTTATAAGTGTGGGCAAGTCTCCCCCTAGTGGACAAATGACATCACATTGCACTTGCAAAGACTGCCTCATTGGCGTGAAACAAAAATCCATAGAGCAGAGCTGTAAGAGAAGAAAAAGTGTTATTATGACATGTATTTCAGTCTTGATTTCTAAGGGATTTATTTAAATGGAAAAATAACACTGAGCTGAATATTTTACATATCATTTGTGAATTTTTACCTTTAGAGTGTTTGTTATTATCAGTTGACTATGATGTCTCAATATAAGGAAGAATAAGTCTAGAGAATAATAGGACTTTTTTTTTCTTTTCCCAATACTTCATTTATTCCAATTTTTAACTAATGAGAATTTTCAAAAGCAATTCTTATAGTAAAATCTTTGCACATATTTTAAACTATTTATTTAGGGTAAATTTCTAGAAACGATTGCTCAACCAAGTTCAAGGTTTTTTAAGTTTTTGGTACTACAACCTACAACACAATTGATTCAGTCTAGGAGTGTTTTTGAAAGGCCTAAGTCCCTTCCTGGGAGACACTGGATTTGAGGACAAGCCAATCAAGTTCTTGGTGAAAAGGAGTAATTAGAAAAAGATGATTCCATTTTTATGGACAAAGTGAGTCCCAGTGTGCCTTGAACAGTGGCAGATGTGCAACCTCATGGGACTGATGGTTCCTCCTGGGAATCCTTGTATCAGCATCTTCTGCAAACTCTACGCCTGTTCGAACCAGCAGCCAGAACCCTGTACTCTTCAGAAAAGATGGGCGTGGTGAATTATCTATGCTGTTGACTAATCTTGACCTTCCTCAGTCTCCTCCAGCTATTCTTGGCTTTCAGGAGGAAAACTTGAACTGAAATCTGTGAAACAGACCTCAAGAATGTTTAGGATCCTGATATATATCTATAGGAAACATGTGTGTATGTGCCCATGTGTAAGTGGGCATAGGTAGTTGTATGTTTGTGTATATATATATATTTGTCTTTCTGGATGATACTTTTCAGACTGGAAATTCATTGGATTTTCAAAGTATCTGTGACCTAAGAAACATTATTAACTACTGATTTAAAAAATCTCATGCCACTGGAAAAATAACCCTCGGCAGAGATGGGGTACCTGGGTTGTAGAGTCAGAATGACTAAATTCAGATCCGAATGAGATTCCTTAGTAAAGTAATTTAATCTCTCCAAGCCTTAGTTTCCTCTTCTATAAAATGGGAATAATAATATCACTTAATCCATTGAATAATGCAAGGATTCAATAACATAATGCCTGCTTGTACTTAGCAACTTGCTTGACACATATTAATTGTTTATTAAAGGTTGGCCTTCATTATTATGACAGGCTTTGAACATGTGTAAAATGTCAGGTTTGTTAAAATCCCACTGTGTAAGATGGCTAACAAACACATGGAAAAATGCTCACCATCACTCATTATCAGAGAAATGCAAATCAAAACCACAATGAGGCACCGTCTCACGCTGATCAGAATGGCTGCCATCAAAAAGTTGACAAACAATAGATGCTGGAGAGGGTGTGGAGAAAAGGGAACCCTCTTAAACTGTTGATGGGAATGCAAACTAGTACAGCCACTATGGAGAACAGTGTGGAGATTCCTTAAAAAACTGGAAATGCAACTTCCATATGACCCAGCAATCCCACTGTTAAGCATACACACTCAAGAAACCAGAAATGAAAGAGATAACATGTACCCCAGTGTTCACTGCAGCACTGTTTATGATAGCCAGGACATGGAAACAACCTAGATGTCCAACGGCAGATGAATGGATAAGGAAGTTGTGGGACATATGCACAATGGAATATTACTTAGCTGTAAAAAAACACGTTTGAAACAGTGCTAATGAGGTGGATGAAACTGGAGCCTATTATACAGAGTGAAGAAAGTCAGAAAAAGAAACACCAATACAGTATATTAATGCATATATATGGAATTTAGAAAGATGATAATGACGACCCTATATGCAAGACAGCAAAAGAGAAACAGATGTAAAGAACAGACTTTTGGACTATGTGGGAGAAGGCAAGGGTGGGATGATTTGAGAGAATAGCACTGAAACATGTATATTACCATATGTAAAATAGATGACCAGTGCAAGTTCGATGCATGAAGCAGGGCACTCAAAGCCAGTGCTCTGGGACAACCCAGAGGGATGGGGTGGGAATGGAGGTGGGAGGGGGGTTCAGTATGGGGGGGGGACACATATACACTCGTGGCTGATTCATGTTGATGTACGGCAAAACCACCACAATATTGTAATTAACTTCCAATTAAAATTAATAAATTAATTTAAAAGATCCCACTGTGTGCATCATACATTTTCTAATAATTTTACAATCTTCTGGATGAGATAGAAGGGCTATTTTTGTCTTTTGATAGGAAAGTGTTGTTTCTTTGAAACATCCTAAGTATGACTCTATCCAAAGGTGATGAACTGGGTCATAGAATTATATAATTTTAAAGCAACTAGAGACCTGAATTCTTATCCAGTCATATCTCCAATGATATTTTATAGATAAAAAAATTCAAGATGCATTTTGAAAAATGACTTGTTCAGGTAACTCTTTGTGACTGCAATTCAGGACCTCAACTTTTAATTCTGAACTGGTTTTACCACAGCTCTCATAGACATTTTTAGCCTTTCCTCCCCTGTTTCATCAGGTTCTTAAAGGTCTATAAAAGAAAAGATTGAGAATGGCTGTCCTGTGGGAAACATCACCATCCGTCAGAGTTCTGCTCAGATCTCTGGCTTCCTGATACCTCTGGCTCACAGCCAGTCTCCCCCACCTCCCCCGCGAGTTCTGTGTCTCACAGTCTTCTCACTGTCTATCTTAGTCTCATGATACATATCACATTATGTCTCTTTTTGTCCCACTAGAATATGAACTTCTTGAAGACAGGAGCTAAGACCTTGCATCTAATAGAATTGAGTAAACTAATGTTTCACAAAGGGAAGGATAGAAGGTACAAAGGGATTGAAAATGTGTCTATCTCACTGATAAGCTTGAACCTGAAAAACTCCGGAAGACCTAAGAAAATCCATTGCCCCTTGCTGACACTTTGTCCTGGAGTCATCTGGAAGCAATAGGAACTGTAATCAGCCTGTGATCAAGGCCAACAGCGCAGAAAGGCTAGAGGTAAGCTATAGGGAAAAAATCCAAGACCCAATCACATCTTGGGGACAGAACTCTAAAACTTCAAAAGGGAAAAAGATGAGAGTCCGGCAGGGACATGCTCATAACAACATGACAAAACCTTGGTTCCTAGATTTTGATCCTAGATCTAAACCGCAAGTGAAAGAACAGAGCAGACCAAATGCCAGGCTTGGTCCATACATCTGAGACGGCAGGAACCGAAAGAGAGGGTGAAATCCCTAGCTTTGAAGATGGAAGCTTTGAGGGCAGAAGTCAGGTCAGACCCCAGTCTCCCCGGTATCGCCTTCTGCTGTTTCTCAGCCTTTCTTCCTGACTGCACCTCAAAATATGCCATGATAGGTGAGACATGATCACACTTTCCACCGCTGTAACAAGTGTCTAGGAGCAAAGCCTTTTACACTGACCTTAAATTATTCTTTGACTCCCCGGAAAGAATACTCAAAAAAGGAGTCCTGGAGCATCTGTGTGTCTGGATAGAGAATTAGTAGGTTTCCTGAGATCCCCTGAAATGTCTGTGACTGGTAGTTGCTCTAGTTTCTCAAGTCTTCATAGCTCCCCATCCCATCCCAGAGGAATCCTGTTCCTTTCTGAGTTCTAAGAACAACAGTTCTTTTGGACCCATTCCCTGGAAAGTCTTTCCTGTGTTATAAACTAAGACCTGCAGACACCAGGCTCTTGGGGAGGATTCCCTGAAGTTGTTGTGAATCCATTGCTATCAGAACGGGATGCTGAGTGTCTGGAGAGCCAGACTGCCTGAGAATCCTAAAAGATTCTAAGTAATCACTAATTCAAGAGAAACTCAAGAAGTGCTATGCAAACGTGTTAATCCCAAAGTATTCCTTAGACACAGCAGACAATAGCTTAAGAAAAATTGGGGTAATATGTAGACTGATAGTCATTAGGATATTGAGAATATCAATTTATTTCTTTTCAAATCATCTTTTGATCCTGTCAAAGGGCAGAAAAAACTTGCATTCATTTTAAATTTAAGTTATCTGGAGACCTGCTTTTCAGTTGCTGGAGAAAACGGATCATGTGTTTTTCTTTTTGACCAAAGACACTCACATCCCAGAATAGTAGGACATTATCAAGATTGCACTGCTCAAAGAGGATTTACAGAGTGTTGTTTGAGGTTCTGAGGTTAATTAAACACTAAAAGTTATCTGTAAGTAGCAAGTGAGGAAACAATTTATTTTCCATGAGATTTAGATCTATTCTAGCCTGTAGTCAATTGCAAATGTTACTTCAGTGACTAGGTCCCAAGAGTAACTAATAATCAAAGAGATTGGCTTAAACACCACTGAGGTTTTCTTACTCAAATGAGCAGCTTTTGAAATGAGGCATTTGTGGGCTCCCTTGTGTTAAGTGCCCAAATCAGCAACATCATCCTTTCGCCCACCCAGACTCCTGCACAAAGTCCATTATAATCTCAGATCACTGTGTCTCAATGGGGAAAGAAAATAAGTGTCAGTGGAGATGGAGACCATTAACTGAGGAATTGAGGAGAAGCGTGTCTCAAACAGCGCTGATGTGGAGAGTGTGCTTCCTGTGCAAGACATCACAGGTTGCCTGCCTAATCGCCGTGATCTCTTCTTTACTTCCACACCACTATTTTATTTGGAAATGTTGAAGAAACATTACATTTTCCAACCTTGCTTAAGCTAGGAATGACTATGTGACACAAATCAGGCCACTGAAACATAAGCAGAAGTTGGGGAAATTTTCCCAACAGGTGCTGAGTCAGCTAGTATGTGCCTCTTGACCTTTGCTGTTTCTCTTTTTTTCTTCCTGGAATGGACACAAGATGCTGAAGATACAGCACGTACCTAGTGTCTACTAGGAGACATGCATTGGGATAAAATTCACGTGCAAATAATGACTCAGTAGAAATACAGAAAATGCTTGGGCCCTTGATGACATCAAAGAGCCATAGTATCAGCCCTGGACCCCTGGATTCCAGTCTTTTTATCAAATGAGAAAAGTTACATCTCTGACTATTCTCTGTCACTAATTAATTGGGTTTTCTCATACTTGCTACCACATGCAATCCCCATGATGCAATGTCTCTATTCTGCTGATGATTTTAGACTCCACAAGTCTTCTAAACTTAGATGCAAATCTAGAGAGAGAGAAAAAAAAAAAAGGCTGGTTTTCTCTCTTGATTACCAAATTGAATTAGACTACATTTCTGGCCCTTGATAAGATATAAAGCCTCAAGAAAAAATACAATAATAATTTTCACTTTAGGAAAAAAATAAAGGTTTTTAATTTTTTTGCACATTTGGCTTTATAGCTTCTGCAATTCATACATGCTACAAAAGCACAGGATAAGAAACAGCTTAAATACAACACTGGACAACGATGATGTTTAAGTTCATCAGCTTTCACAATTAGAAAGAGACCCTTATTGGTGGATCTTCCTCCCTACACCCCAGTTAGTCCTCTTCACTATATGGAACCCACTTTTACTCTCCCTACTAAGATCTTTCTTCTACTTCTTTTATCTCCATGCTTCAGGGTCATAAATCCCTCTCATATCAGCTGACCAGGGGAAACATTCAAAATTCCTATTAATTTGTTAAGTAGAGCAACTTAGCCTCCAGGGTTTCATCCTTTCCCATCTCTCCCATTTCACAGTAAAATAATTATTAATATGTTTTCCTGAACTAACTGAGTAGTCTCATGGTTCTCCACTGTAGCTTTCCTTTAACAACTTCCTAAACAGAGGAGCCTGGTAGGCAGCAGTCCATGGGATCGCTGAGAGTTGGACATCACTGAGCGACTTCACTTTCACTTTTCACTTTCATGCATTGGAGAAGGAAATGGTAACCCATTCCAGTGTTCTTACCTGGAGAATCCCAGAGACGGGGGAGCCTGATGGGCTGCCGCCTATGGGGTAGCACAGAGTCGGACACAACTGAAGTGACTTAGCGGCAGCAGCAGCAGCAGCAAACCTCTAACTAAAATTTTAGGATGTAGAAGAGCTTTCTTTCTCTCAGACACAACTGTCAGTGCAAAATGGTGCCAAAGAGCAGGAGGAATCCATATTTTATTTTGTGTTCCATAGTTAACCCTGGGGAGGTGAAGGGCCTTCACCCACTTTATTTATTTATTATTTATGTTTTACTTTAAATACAGGTATTTACGTAGACCCTGTATAAGAGGATCTCTGATCAAGGATTAAGATATACAGTTAGAGGGTAAGAAAACACAAGGCTAGGTACTTGAGTTCAACTTACCAACTTATCAGCAAGAACCAGAGTTCCGCCCCCCCATATCTCTTCTCCTCAATAGCTTCCTGTAACTGTGGCCTTTTCTCTGCCTCAGTTTTCCACACCACCAATGGCTATGAGCTAGCACCACCCTTTTTTGGTGACACTCCAAATTCCCCTGTCTTAATGGCCAGAGCCCCTCTTCCTATTGAAGTAGCTGATGGCCTGACAGCCATTGTCATTGGACTGGGTCCAGCTAAGTCCCAACCTTTCCTGTCAGTAGCTACAATCCTTGAATCTCCTGGGCTATGTCCTCAAGAAGCAGGTGTGTTCCTTGATTAGTGTCAGAACAGGGAAGCTACAGGGGCTCTTTTACTCTGTCTTTCCCACCACCAACACACACACACATACAAACACATACAGGCAGTGCAGCAAAGAGGTATATTCTGCTCCAGGCTAGTTACTGCCTATTTTGGATCAGGTCACCTCCTTCCCTACCTCTTCTCAGGAAGTATTGCCATACCTCTACCACTCCCATCTCCACCCAGAGTCAGTGTAACCAGATGGATAAGATCATGTGTTCAGAAGCTCATAAAGTTGGGTTCAAATCCAAACTTGCTGCTATTTAGCTAAGTGACTGTGACCAAGTTACTTAGACTTGCAGAGCTTCAGTAACCTCATTTTTAAAATGGGATTCGTGATTATCCATGTGAAAATTTTTTAAAAATTATACAAGCTGATGTAAGTACTTAAAGGTGATACCTCGTAAGTGCTTGGTAAATTGGTGCTTCCAGTGATAGATTTCTTCCTTTTGCAATTATACTCAAAACTTTGAGAAGCCATCAAAGTTCTTGCTTCAGCTGTTTGCAGCGTGCACCCTCTCTGCTGCATTTCCTCTGCTTTTTCCACCAGGATATTAATTTTAAAAAGCACGTTGTATTCTGGCCTTCCTCCTGTGAGGACTAGGCCCTCCCCACAGGGTAGATCCTCAGTCTCCTACTGCCCCGCTGTTTCCTGGTCCCTCTCACCCCAGGATCCAACATAACATGTAATGTTTATGTGGTTTTTGTTGTTTGTTTTTGAAAAAAGGTTAACTCTGAAATATGGAGGCTTGGTCCACACCCTCACCCCAAAGTTAGAATTAGTGAGTTAAAGAGATGAGGCCATAAAGATGGAAAGGAGTTGTACCATATATGGCTTTGAAAGAATTGGTAAAAAATTTAGGTTTATTCTAAATGTAAAAAGGAGGTGTTAGAGATTCAAGGCAAGGCAGTATGATCTGGGCTTCTCTGGTGGCCTAATGGTAAAGAATCCACAAGCCAATGCAGAAGACATAAGAGCGATGGATTTGCTCCCTGGGTTGGGAAGATCCTCTGGAGGAGGGCATGGCAACCTGCTCCTGTACTCTTGTCTGAAGAATGTCATTGATGGAGGGGCCTGATGGGCTACAATCCACGGGGTCACAAAGAGTCAGACATGACTTAGTGACTAAACAACAAGGTGAGATGATCTGATTAAAAAGGCCACTCTCGGTGCTTTGTGGAGAGTTACCTGGACTGACAGAGTGGAAACAGGACCAGTTTAGTGAAGATGGTCTAGGAAAGAGATGTACTATATGCACACATGTACATGTATAAATATATGCGTTTGGATACATATATACACATGTGTATGTGTGTGTGCTCAGATGTGTCCAGTTCTTTTTAACCCTTTGAACTGTAACTCACCAGGATCCTCTACCCATGGGATTTTTCAGGTAAGAATACTGGAATGGGTTTCCATTTCCTCCTCCAGGGAATATTCCCGACCCAGGGATCAAACGACCGTAGCTTGCGTCTTGTGCATTGGCAGGCAGATTCTTTACCACTGAACCATTGGGAACCTCAACATATATACATACCCACAAAGAAATATATATACATATATATGTATAAAAACATATAAACATATTTCTGATTTAATGAAATGGCCTCCATACTCTGACTTCTTGTCGTTTTTCTTGTAATAATTATTTTTCTTATCTATTCTCCTGAAAAATTACTTTTGATAGGTGTACAGTACTTCATTGAATGGATGTGTCACCATTTATTGAACTAATTTCTTGGTGTTAGTCATTTCTTTTCATTTTTTATTGTTAAAGATGACATTTTTCAATAACATCTTTGCCAAGAGGTTGTTGAGCATGTCTCTGATTATTTCTTTAGAGTGATTATTTGAAATGAAACTATTTAAAGTGATCAAATATTTTCTTTTTGAGGGTTTTGATGTGAATGTCAATCTGCCATCCACAAAGATTTTCCTAATTTATACTCTTGTCAGAGTGCATGATGGCGCCCATTTTCCTCAAACTCTCCCCTTATAATTTGAATTTGCCAAGTTAATGGATAGAAATGCTGAAGCTATTTTAGCAAGTATATTCCTTGAATATTAGTGAGGCTAAATGCATGTAGTGTTCCTTTTATTTATTTTTCTGTGCTTTGTCTTTAAAGTGGAGCTCCTTTAAAGAGGCATGAAGGTTTCTTAAACTATGGATATAAGAATATAAATTATATATAAAAGCTTAGCCCAATCAGTAAATTCTCTTGTGGCTTATTAAGTTATTTATTAGGTCTATATGCAGTCTCCATTGCCGCTTGCTATCTAACTTCCTAAGCAAGTCTGCAATGAGTGTAAATTAAAGTAAATGCTTTGAAAGCTGGTTTGAGTTGCTTCCTGGTGTGTGAAGCATGGTGCTTAACAAATGATTCTAGAACACTCTTGCGAATCCCATGCAGTCTTACTCTAAAATTAATTGAACAATCAGGGTTTGTGGCTCTCTAGTGAAGGAAGGAAACTCAAATTTTCAGGCAAGCCATGTGAGTGAGAAAATGATGTCTCCAAAAGACATATAATAAAAAATGGCCCTCAAAGGCTATTCTTCACAATGGCACTAGGGTGGGGTGAATTCAACCATGGAGCCTTGCAGTCTGAACCCTCAGTTAAATGTATCTTCGGCTTGCTCCCTGTAGGTAGAAAGGGGTCATGCTCACTTTTAACTGGCAAAACATTAAAAATGTAAGAATTCAGAGAAAGTTTATCAGTTAGTGGATAGAAAAGCTGAGAACCTGGTTGTAAAATAAGCGAACAAATGTGTTGGTTCCATTACTGAAGTTAGTATTCAGTTTTATTGACTCAGAAGCAAATAGGTACATTATTCAATGAGGTTCTAATTTGGAATCTGAATAGCTTTTGCTTTTAATCCTGCCCAACCTAAATAGAGGCAGGAATGGGGTTGGTAGACACGAGTTTCTTTAATGAATATGAAAAAAAGGTTATCTCATCTAGTTTTCTTTTTTGAATTCTGTGACCTTGTCAACAAACAGCTCAAATTACATAGCTTTTTTTTTCTTTCTTTCTTTCTTTTTTTAATGGAGGCTAATTATTTTACAATATTATATTGGTTGGTTTTGCCATACATTGATATGAATTTGCCCCGGGTTTACATAAGTTCCCCCTCCTGAACCCCCCTCCCACCTCCCTCCTCCCCTTATCCTCCCTCTGGGTCATCCACACACACTAGCTCCGAGCAGCCTGTAACATGCATCGACCCTGAACTGGTGATTCGTTCCACATATGACAACATACATGTTTCAATGCCATTCTCCCAAATCATCCCACCCTTACCCTCTCCCACAGAGTCCCAAAGACTGTTCTATACATCTGTGTCTCTTTTGCTGTCTCATATACAGGGTTATCATTTGCATCTTTCTAAATTCAATATATATGCGTTAGTATACTGTATTGGTGTTTTTCTTTCTGGCTTACTTCACTATGTCCGGCTCCAGTTTCATCCACCTCATTAGAACTGATTCAAATGCATTCTTTTTAATGGCTGAGTAATACTCCATTGTGTATATGTACCAAAGCTTGCTTATCCATTCGTCTAAAGATGGACATGTAGGTTGCTTCCATGTCCTGGCTATTATAAACAGTGCTGCAATGAACATTGGAGTACATGTGTCTCTTTCAATTCTGGTTTCCTCGGTGTGTATGCCCAGGAGTGCGATTGCTGGATCATATGGCAGTTCTATTTCCAATTTTTTGAGGAATCTCCACACTGTTCTCCATAGTGGTTGTACTAGTTTGCATTCCCACCAACAGTGTAAGAGGGTTCCTTTCTCTCCACATCCTCTCCAGCATTTATTGCATGTAGACTTTTGGATAGCAGCCATTCTGACTGGTGTGAAATGGTATCTCATTGTGGTTTTGATTTGCATCTCTCTGATTATGAGGGATGTTGAGCATTTTTTCATGTGTTTGTTAGCCATCTTTATGTCTTCTTTGGAGAAATGTCTGTTTAGTTCTTTGGCCCATTTTTTGATTGGGTCATTTATTTTTCTGGAATTGAGCTGCAGGAGCTGCTTGTATAATTTGGAGATTAATCCTTTATCAGTTGCTTCATTTGCTATTATTTTCTCCCATTCTGAAGGCTGTCTTTTCACCTTGCTTATAGTTTCCTTTGCTGAGCAGAAGCTTTTGATTTTAATTAGGTCCCATTTGTTAATTTTTGCTTTTATTTCCAATATTCTGGGAGGTGGGTCTTGGAGGATCCTGCTGTGATTTATGTCGGAGAGTGTTTTGCCTACGTTCTCCTCTAGGAGTTTTATAGAATCTGGTCTTACATTTAGCTCTCTAATCCATTTTGAGTTTATGTTGGTGTATGGTGTTAGGAAGTGTTCTAGTTTCATTCTTTTACAAGTGGCTGACCAGTTTTCCCAGCACCACTTGTTAAAGAGACTGTCTTTTCTCCATTTTATATTCTTGCCTCCTTTGTCAAAGATAAGGTGTCCATAGGTGCGTGGGTTTATCTCTGGGCTTTCTATTTTGTTCCATTGATCTATATTTCTGTCTTTATGCCAGTACCATACTGTCTTGATGACTGTGGCTTTGTAGTAGAGCCTGAAGTCCGGCAGGTTAATTCTCCCAGTTCCATTCTTCTTCCTCAAGATTGCTTTGGCTATTCGAGGTATTTTGTATTTCCATACAAATTGTGACATTATTTGTTCTAGTTCTGTGAAAAATATCTTTGGTAGCTTGATAGGGATTGCATTGAATGTATAAATTACTTTGGGTAGTATACTCATTTTTACAATATTTATTCTTCTAATCCATGAACACGGTGTATTTCTCCATCTATTAGTGTCCTCTTTGATTAATTTCACTAGTGTTTTATAGTTTTCTATGTACAAGTCTTTTGTTTCCTTAGGTAGATATATTCCTAAGTATTTAATTCTTTTAGTTGCAACAGTGAATGGAATAGTTTCCTTAATTTCTCTTTCTATCTTCTCATTATTAGTGTATAGGAATGCAAGGGATTTCTGTGTGTTGATTTTATATCCTGCAACTTTACTGTATTCATTGATTAGCTCTAGTAGTTTTCTGGTAGAGTCTCTAGGGTTTTCTGTGTAGAGGATCATGTCATCAGCGAACAGTGAAAGCTTTACTTCTTCTTTTGTCTTTTTCTGCTCTGATTGCTGTAGCCAAAACTTCCAGAACTATGTTGAATAGTAGTGGTGAGAGTGGGCACCCTTGTCTTGTTGCTGACTTTAGGGGAAATGCTTTCAGTTTTTCACCATTGAGGATAATGTTTGCTGTGGGTTTGTCATATATAGCTTTTATTATGTTGAGGTATGTCCCTTCTATTCCCACTTTCTGGAGAGAGTTTTTATCATAAATGGATGTTGAATTTTGTCGAAGGCTTTCTCTGCATCTATTGAGATAATCATATGATTTTTATGTTTCAGTTTGTTAATGTGGTGTATTACGTTGATTGATTTGCAGATATTGAAGAATCCTTGCATCCCTGGTATAAAGCCCACTTGGTCATGATGTATGATCTTCTTAATGTGTTGTTGGATTCTGACTGCTAGAATTTTGTTAAGGATTTTTGCATCTATGTGTATCAGTGATATTAGCCTGTAGTTTTCTTTTTTTGTGGGATCTTTACCAGGTTTGGGGATTAGGGTGATAGTGGCCTCATAGAATGAGTTTGGAAGTTTCCCTTCCTCGGCAATTTTCTGGAAGAGTTTGAGTAGAATAGGTGTTAGCTCTTCACTAAATTTTTGGTAGAATTCAGCTGTGAAGCCGTCTGGACCTGGGCTTTTGTTTGCTGGAAGATTTCTGATTACAGCCTCTAATTCCGTGCTTGTGATGGGTCTGTTCAGATTTTCTATTTCTTCCTGGTTCAGTTTTGGAAAGTTATACTTTTTTAGGAATTTGTCCATTTCTTCCAGGTTATTCATTTTATTGCCATATAATTGCTGATAGTATTCTCTAATAATCCTTTGTGTTTTTGTGTTGTCGGTTTTGATCTCTCCATTTTCATTTCTAATTTTGTTGATTTGGTTCTTCTCCCTTTGTTTCTTGATGAGTCTGGCTAGTGGTTTGTCAATTTTATTTACCTTCTCAAAGAACCAGCTTTTGACTTTGTTGATTTTTGCTATGGTCTCTTTTGTTTCTTTTGCATTTATCTCTGCCCTAATTTTTACAATTTCTTTCCTTCTGCTGACCCTGGGGTTCTTCATTTCTTCCTTTTCTAGTTGCTTTAGATGTAGAGTTAGGTTATTTAGTTGTTTCTTGAGGTGTGCCTGTATTGCTATGGACTTCCCCCTTAGCACTGCTTTTACAGTGTCCCAGAGGTTTTGGGTTGTTGTGTTTTCATTTTCATTCATTTCTATGCATATTTTGATTTCTCTTTTGATTTCTTCTATGATTTGTTCATTATTCAGCAGCGTGTTGTTCAGCCTCCATATGTTGGCATTTTTAATAGTTTTTCTCCCGTAATTGAGATCTAATCTTACTGCATTGTGGTCAGAAAAGATGCTTGGAATGATTTCAATTTTTTTGAATTTACCAAGGCTAGATTTATGGCCCAGGATGTGATCTGTCCTGGAAAAGTTCCGTGTGCACTTGAGAAAAAGGTGAAATTCATTGTTTTAGGGTGAAATGTCCTATAGATATCTATTAGATCTAACTGGTCTATTGTATCATTTAAAGTTTGTGTTTCCTTGTTAATTTTATTTAGTTGATCTATCCATAGATGTAAGTGGGGTATTAAAATTTCCTACTATTATTGCATTGTGGTTAATTTCCCCTTTCATACTTGTTAGTAATTGTCTTACATATTGCGGTGCTCCTATGTTGGGTGCATAAATATTTATAATTATTATATCTTCTTCTTGGATTGATCCTTTGATCATTATGTAGTTTCCTTCTTTGTCTCTTCACAGCCTTTGTTTTAAAGTCTATTTTATCTGATATGAGTATTGCTACTCCTGCTTTCTTTTGGTCTCTATTTGCATGGAATATCTTTTTCCAGCCCTTCACTTTCAGTCTGTATGTGTCCTAAGGTGGAAAGCTCTAACCTAAGACTCCGCCAGCCTCGCTCACAGAACAAAGGGCTGAGCAGAGCGAGCCGGCTGCGGTTGGCCCATCCCATCCCCCAGCCGAGTCAGGCAAGGGAGGGCAGCCAGAGCCGGAGGGGGCAACCGCAGCCCCAGAAAGGCATGCGATACAAACTGCAGGCAGGCTTGTTGCTAACCAAGACTTCTCGGGCTCAGGCCGGTCGATATCCGCCTGAGAAGGTGCGCCGGTTGTACACCCAGAAAACCGAGTGGCAGGGACTGGGGAGGCGATAAGTTGCAGCGACCACACTTACCAAACACCTGGTTACCTGAGCTGCTCAGACTGGGGAAGGCACAAAACGCAGGCCCAACCAAGTCTGCGCCTTTGTGGAGTACCTGAGTGAAAAGGTTGGCTTGAAGCTCAACATTCAGAAAACAAAGATCATGGCATCTGGGCCCATCACTTCATGGGAAATAGATGGAAAAACAGTGGAAACAGTGTCAGACGTTATTTTTTGGGGCTCCAAAATCACTGCAGATGCTGATTGCAGCCATGAAATTAAAAGACGCTTACTCCTTGGAAGGAAAGTTATGACCAACCTTGATAATATATTAAAAAGCAGAGACATTACTTTGCCAACCAAGGTCCATCTAGTCAAGGCTATGGTTTTTCCCGTGGTCATGTATGGATGTGAGAGTTGGACTGTGAAGAAAGCTGATCGCCGAAGAATTGATGCTTTTGAACTGTGGTGTTGGAGAAGACTCTTGAGAGTCCCTTGTACTGCAAGGAGACCCAACCAGTCCATTCTAAGGGAGATCGATCCTGGGTGTTCATTGGAAGGACTGATGCTAAAGCTGAAACTGCAATACTTTGGCCACCTCATGCGACGAGTTGACTCACTGGAAAAGACTCTGATGCTGGGAAAGGTTGGGGGCGGGAGGAGAAGGGGACGACCAATAATGAGATGTCTGGATGGCATCACCGACTCTGTGGACATGAGTTTGAATGAACTCCGGGAGTTGGTGATGGACAGGGAGGCCTGGCGTGCTGTGATTCATGGGGTCGCGAAGAGTCAGACACGACTGAGCGACTGAACTGAACTGAACTGAAGACCTGAACTTGAGCCGCTCAGACCTGGGAAGTGCATACAACCCAGCGGCAGCCTCGGACAGTTCCCGGCAGAACAACCTAGAGCCTGTGCAGTGTAGACTGGGACAGCACACACGCTGTGAGCGGGGGTAAACCCAGTGTGGCCGGGACACTGAGAGCACTCCCCACAGATGCCAGAGATATTTGTCTGCAGTGTTCCTCCCTTCCCAGAACAGGACTGAAGAACTGAGCCTTAAAAAGTGTCCACCCACACCCTAGTGTCAGGGCGGAAATTAGACACTGAAGAGACCAGCAAACAGAAGCTAAAACAGAGGGAACTACTCTGGAAATGACAGAGTAGTCTAGAGGCTACTCCAAGAATAAGACCGAAAACCAGAGGGAAGAGGCTTAAGCTTGAATCCTGAGAACACCAGAGAACTCCTGACTCCAGGGAACATTAATCAATAGGAGCTCATCAAACGTCTCCATACCTACACTAAAACCAAGCACCACCCAAGGGTCAACAAGTTCCAGAGCAAGACATACCATGCAAATTCTCCAGCAACACAGGAAAATAGCCCTGAGCTTCAATATACAGGCTGCCCATAGTCACTCCAAACCCACTGACATCTCATAACTCATTACTGGACACTTCATTGCACTCCAGAGAAGAAATCCAGCTCCACCCACCAGAACACCGACACAAGCTTCCCTAACCAGGGAACCTTGACAAGTCACTGGTCCAACCCCACGCACAGCGAGGAAACTACACAATAAAGAGAACTCCACAAACGGCCAGAAGAGGGAAAGGCCACCCCAAGCAAAGCAATATAAGCAAGATGAAGAGGCAGAGAAATACCCAGCAAGTAAAGGAACAAGATAAATGCCCACCAACACAAACAAAAGAGGAAGATATAGGGAATCTACCTGATAAAGAATTTCAAATTTTGATGGTGAAAATGATTTAAAATCTTGAAAGCAAAATGGAGTTACAGATAAATAACCTGGAGAAAAAGATTGAGAAGATGGAAGAAAGGTTTAATAAGGACTTAGAGGAAATAAAAAAGAGTCAACATACAATGAATAATGCAATAGATGAGATCAGAAACACTCTGGAGGGAACAAACAGTAGAATAACAGAGACAGAAGACAGGATAAGCGAGCTAGAAGATAGAATTGTAGAAATAAATGAAACAGGAAAAAAGAAAAAAAAATTAAAAGAAATGAGGACAATATTAGAGACTTCTGGGACAATGTTAAATGCTCCAACATTCGAATCATAGGAGTCCCAGAAGAAGAAGACAAAAAGAAAGACCATGAGAGAATACTTGAGGAGATAATAGTTGAAAACTTCCCTAAAATGGGGAAAGAAATAATCACCCAAGTCCAAGAAACCCAGAGAGTCCCCAACAGGATAAACCCAAGGCGAAATACTCCAAGACACATATTAATCAAATTAACAAAGATCAAACACAAAGAACAAATATTAAAAGCAGCAAGGGAAAAGCAGCAAATAACACACAAGGGGATCCCCATAAGGATAACAGCTGATCTTTCAACAGAAACTCTTCAGGCCAGGAGGGAATGGCAAGACATACTTAAAGTGATGAAAGAAAATAACCTACAGCCCAGATTACTCTACCCAGCAAGGATCTCATTCAAATATGAAGGAGAAATCGAAAACTTTACAGACAAGCAAAAGCTGAGAGAATTCAGCATTACCAAACCAGCTCTCCAACAAATGCTAAAGGATCTTCTCTAGACAGGAAACACAGAAAGGGTGTATAAACTCGAACCCAAAGCAATAAAGAAAATGGCAACAGAATCATACTTATCAATAATTACCTTAAATGTAAATGGGTTGAATGCCCCAACCAAAAGACAAAGGCTGGCTGAATGGATACAAAAACAAAACCCCCATATATGTTGATTACATAGCTTTTATTCCTTTTCATGGGCTTCCCAGGTTGTGCTAGTGGTAAAGAGCCCACCTGCCAATGCAGGTGACATAAGAGATATGGAGACCCAGAGTTGGGAAGATTCCCTGGAGGAGGACATGGTAACCCACCCCAGTATTCTTTTTTTTTTCTTTTTAAAATTTATTTATTTTCAATTGAAGAATAAATGGGGGATGGAACCCACTCCAGTATTCTTGCCTGGAGAATTTCATGGACAGAGGAGCCTGGCGGGCTACAGTCCTTGGGGCTGCAAAGAGTCAGACAAGACTGAGCAACTAACATTTCACTTCATACATTGTGTTGATTTCTACCAAACATCAACATGAATCAGCCATAGATTTATCCATGTCCCCTCCCACTTGAACATCCCTACCACCTCCCTCCCTATTCCACCCTTCTAAGTTGTTACTGAGCCCTGGTTTACCACTCCAGTGTTCTTGCCTGGAGAATCCCATGGACAAAAGATCCTGGCCGACTACAGTCCATAGCGTTGCAAAGAGTCATAAATGACTAAAGTAGCTTAGCACACATGCAAGCACATTCCTTTACATGCTAGTGAATCGTGGCTCTCAGAACTTTACCATAGCCCTGGGTTAGGAGTCAGGATCAAATATCAACTGTTGACACTTTAGACTTAATCACTGTACTCTCCAAGAACATCATTTAAGCAATGTTAATCATCAAGCCATGCCATGGGAAAATGAATTGTACTAGAATTTTTATCCTGTTCCATCTCAAGGGGAATGCAGTATCCCAGAAGGATGGAGCCTTTGAGCTAAAGGGAAAAAGAAAAATAATATTTATTAAAAACTTTCTATGTATCAGGTCTTCTATTAGTACTTCACATGTTTTATGGCAGTTAATTCTCATAACCAACCTCTGAGATAGACATGAATGCCCTCATATTTCTGAAGAAGAAATGGAGCTCAGGAAAATTAAGGAGCAGATCCAAGGCTCCACAGTTATAAGTCAATTTAGATCTCTGTGACTTGAAGGACCGTTAACTGTCTGCTTCTCATTGATGCTATCAGTTTCAGGATTTAGGGGTAACTCCCCTTTCACCCAGGGAGGAGGAGAGAGGGCAGCAGAAGAGAGTAACTTGCCCAAACCCAGCCTGGAGGCCTTGACACACAATTTAACCCTGCTCCTCTCATGTGCCTATAAAGACATGGAGGCTGAGAGATTTAGACCAACTTCCCTGGAATCAGGGCCTGAGATGGGATTTGTGGAAGGGAGTGGGGACACAGGCTAGGCAGGGGAAGAAGCTAAGCATAGGAATAGTTTTGGGCTCCCCAGCTGACAGCCAACACCAGCTTCCTAGCAATGGGAGTAAGGCCAGTGTGGATGCCTCAGCCCCATCAAACCTTCTTGGCTGGCACCACACTGAGATCAGCCATCACCACGCAGCCCTCCCCCAAATCTCAAGCCAAAGTATCATGGCCAATGTCATGGTTTTTGTTTGCAGCCTGCCACTGCGTTTAAGGGTAGATTTACTGCAGTCTGAAACATCTCCAAAACCTGCATTTGATGTAGGAAGAACATTCTTTGAAGCAAAATCGGTTACTATTTATATCAAAAATATGTATATCCTTGGGAAGAAAAAAATGTTAGAGTCATTGAGAGACAAGATCTTGGACCTGGTCCTTAAAAGTTACAGCCTCAACTTCCCTGGGAACATAGCTCATTCAGTTCAGTTCAGTCGCTCAGTCGTGTAAGACTCTCCGCGACCCCATGAATCACAGCATGCCAGGCCTCCCTGTCCATCACCAACTCCCGGAGTTCACTCAAACTCATGTCCATAGAGTCGGTGATGCCATCCAGCCATCTCATTCTCTGTCGTCACTTTCTCCTCCTGCCCTCAACCTTTCCCAGCATCAGAGTCTTTTCCAGTGAGTCAACTCATCGCATGAGGTGGCCAGAGTATTGCAGTTTCAGCTTTAGCATTAGTCCTTCCAATGAACACCCAGGATTGATCTCCTTTAGAATGGACTGGTTGGATCTCCTTGCAGTCCAAGGGACTCTCAAGAGTCTTCTCCAGCACCACAGTTCAAAAGCATCAATTCTTCGGCGATCAGCCTTCTTCACAGTCCAACTCTCACATCCATACATGACCACGGGAAAAACCATAGCCTTGACTAGACGGACCTTTGTTGGCAAAGTAATGTCTCTGCTTTTTAATATACTATCTAGGTTGGTCATAACTTTCCTTCCAAGGAGTAAGCGTCTTTTAATTTCATGGCTGCAATCAGCATCTGCAGTGATTTTATTACCTTTGAACATTTCAGTCATTTTAAGAGAACATGGTTAGGCCTAGCTAGAGTTAGAGGCCCACCCCTTGCCCAAGAATGAGTGTTTAACAATCAAATGCTTAGTCCTGGGAACTTGAGCCTTAAGTGATGTGACATGAAAGCCGCATGCTTCCTTAGGGAAGTCATCCTGAGGGGGTGGGTGGTTCCATACTCCTCCTCCTAACTTTTCCTAGGTCTTCTTTCTGAAGCCTGGTTATGTTGGTTACATAGATAATTTCTTTGTAAATTTTGATTCTATCTTTCAGTGAGTTCCTTTGATACTTACCACCAAAAAGCCTTAAGTAGTACATAAATCTTAAGAGAAAGTGACCTGAGAATATAGCTCTAATTTAGTAGATGAGGAAACTGAGGCCTTAGGATGTTTAATTTCATTGTTTCAAGTATACAGCCAGAATAAAATCCCAGGTTTTCTGCTTTTCAATCCAGTGCCTTTCCTCCATTCCATAGGAGAAGCAGAATTGGGATAGAATTTTAATGTTTCAGATGAAGAATGAAATCAAAGCCCAGAGAGACGGACTGTTGTTACCATCCTTAGAAATCACCCACAGCCCCAGACCCCAAGATTGGCCAACTTCAGTACTGAAGTTATTTGATATTCTGTCTTTTATTAAGAGATATGTCATCTGTGACTTAAAACATCTAAACTACTTACCATATTAAGTACTATGTTTTTAATCAATAGCCAAGAAATATATTTGCCCCTTCCCAATCTACTGCAAAGAATTAATGAGAATTTAACTTATAATAAATGAGTTAATTGGGAAAGTTATTTGTCCTACTTAGTAGAAGTTCTCAACAATGAGACAAAGGCCCTAGAGTGTATTCATGAGATGCTCTTAAAACCTACATAATAAAATGGCATATTTTAAAACTATGAATTAAAAGCTATGGATCCATCGTTCATGAATTTACTTGAATCAGTCACACAATTTCTGCTTTCTCTCACTTAGGAGAGAGATATTTTTCTCTATTTCTCTGTTCAAAGGAATTTTCTCCCTTATTTCTCCTTTCTTTATTTTTCAAGAGTATATACCCTTCAAACTGGAGACATGTCCTGATTTTCCACAACATGTATTGATGTTTACTTTATCCACACTTTTACCATTTTATAGATTCTAGCTATATTAGTTTTTTATTTTTGAAACTTTTATAGCACTCCCTCTCATTCTGGCAATTAAATGTACTTCTAACCTTGTTACTTTTCACCTGTACAAGATTACATTTTCACTGATGGCAGTAAATCTTTTTCCTTTTTTTACATGCCTCATAGTTTACAAAGAGCTGTAAGATAAGAGATGTTTTCTTCATTCATTCATTTATTCATCAAGTATTTATGAAAAACTGTCTCTGTATGAAGAATGGCACTCAGCTTAGAACTATCAAATGAGTATAATGCCATTCCTGGCCTCAAGCAGTAAAAGAAGCAATGAATATCCTTCTCAGGCTTTAGTTATCCAAACGCCCTGTCCCTGGAAAGGAAAATTGTTGTTGTTTAGTTGCTAAGTTGTGTCTGACTCTTTGTGACCCCATGGACTGAAGCACACCAGGCTTCCCTGTTCTTCACTATCTCCCAGAGTTTGTTCAAACTTTTGTCCATTGAGTTGGTGATGCCATCCAACCATCTCATCCTCTGCCTTATCTCATCCCTGAAAAGGGAAGTTAGCCAAATTTAATTTAAATCAGTGAAATTAAATTATCAAATTGAGGAGCTTGAAGCAATACATGTGACACATTCTAGGAAGAAAATTCATAGAACTTGAACAGTAACAAGTGAAAATATTCAGTGTTCTTTAACATCATAGAGGTTGAAAGACTTGGGCTAGAATCTGATAACTTGAACTTTGGTTTCAGTCCTGCTAAGACCAGTTTTGTGACACTCAGTCACACTGAACTTTGATCTTAAAAATTGAGAAGATAGATGAGACATTCCCTCCAATAAGTTTCCCACCAGTTCTAAAATTCTATGAACAAAGAAGAAGGCAAAAATTCCTCCAGTTTCTAACCAGAAACAACAGGATAAAATTAGAAAAATTAAAGTTAAGGGTAGTATAAGACATAGATTTCCTTATTCAAAGCTTAATGGAATATAGAATTTTTCTTAAAGGGGAGAGATTAAAGCCTCCTTGCTTAAAGAAATTTAAAAATAAACCCTGACAAATTTCATGGTATATACTACCAGCATCCTAACAAAGCCTTTGAAAACAAGAAAGTCTAGGAAGAAAACAGAGATAAATGGACTTTTTTTCTTTCTGGAATATCTATTGTTCTATAAAAGAATTTTAGTAGTCCCCTGAAAGTTACTATTCTTTGCTTCCTAAACAGAATCAAAAGAAATGAAATGATGGTAAAATGGATTTGCAAAGTGTCCAATTAGAGTGACAAATTTACAAATCAACCATTTTTCCCACTCAGGACTGCAGTTTCCAGACATCAAATATGTTTGCTATTTGTGTAGCACATCAGAATGTTAAAGTTAACGAGACACAGGAGTGAATAATATGTCAACATAACATTAAACCTGAGTGACAAAGTAATTGAATACGAGGAAAACATTTTTGGAGCAAAGTGGTAACAGCTGCAATAAGGCATGAGGTAAATTGTGCAGGATCCATTTAGCTCAGGAGACCGGAGTGAGAAAAAGAAAAAAATGCAGCAGGAGTTGAACATAATTTTGCACTGTGTCAAAGTCCAAGGATTGAGGAAAACTCTCTAGACAGCAGATGAAACATACAAGGAACCGAATTCAATCCAAGAAATCAAAGCCTGTCTGAAAGCAGGTAGATGATTCAGATCATCAAGGAATCACATAGAGGGAATTAATGAGTCAGAACGGAGTTGGAACATGAGATTTCTATATTGCTATTCTACTGTTTTCAAAAGTAAGTGTTCTTCCTTGAAAACAGGCACCATGCTCCCCCAGTGAGTCCCCATGTAGCTTTGGAGGAGAATTTGAATTGGATCCAAAGGGGCTGGAGGCAGGAAAATTAAAAGTCAGTGTCCAAAAACATGGCCTCAAGTGTAGACAGCTGTGAAATAAAGCAGAGATCCGAAAGCCTCCGACTGTAAGAAAATACATTATCCAACGTACAAAGCTCTGTTAATATATAAATGAGACAATGGGAACATTACCCCTTAATGGATTGAATTCAAGTTTAAACAAATATCAAGGTGGTTAGGCTTTTAAGTCAAGTCAGAAAATTCAAATAGATTACTCCCCTGGTAACAATATCTCAGACAGCTTATCCATACATTGTATTTCATGTCTGCTGGCTATGTTAACTTTTACACTTTTCTACTTGTAAAACAGCCAGCACTGAATTGGGGTGAGACTTCACTAAACCTTAGCAAAGATTTTAAAACCACATCAGAGATCTATGGATGAATGGAAACAAGTGTACAAAAAATAAAATCTTCTGGAAAAGATAGTATGTTCTCACTGTGCTCCACTTTGATGGGGATGTTTTAAAGTAGCATACACTGAAACCAAACCATTTTTGACATGAGCAAAGAAAGGTGATGAGAGTCCAGGGGCGTGGATGGCTGGCCTAGCCAAAGCACCACCCTTGTGTATAAAACACAGCTGCTCAATTGGGTCTGGAAAAGATGCATGGAGCCCAAGCCACTCAGCAGCATAGAAAAACAGGGCAGACAGAAAGAAAAAAGGTATCATGGAAGCTTACTGAAATACTTTATATTTATGCTTGTGAAAAATGTTAGTTGTTCAGTTGTGTCTGACTCTTTGCCATCCCATGGACCATTGCCTACCAGGCTCCTCTCTCCATGGAATTCTCCAAGCAAGAAATACTGGAGTGGGTAGCCATTCCATTTTCCAGGGAATCTTCCCAACCCACGGACTGAACCTAGGTCTTCCACATTGCAGGCAGATCCTTTACCATCTGAGCCAATAGCTCCGTGAATATATATATATATATATATGTTGCATTTCACCATGTTTTCTGTGGAAGCTATCACTGACATTTTCCATACAAGTAAACAGGTTTAGAGAGATTTCTAATTTAACCAACACTGCACCATCTGGAAAGTAGGTCTTTCCAGGATTTCTGATGCCCACGCTGGACCCTAGCCTCAGGAGAGTGGGCAGGCAGTCACCTTACTCTTTCTCCTTAACCAGGGATAACAGGGAAAATCTAGTTTGGAGAGAAGACTCTGTTCTCTTCTCCTGAAACCAGGATCTCGGTGGGAGAGAGAAGCAGACTGTTCACTGAACAGTCTTCATGGGTCCCACTCTACCACAGCAGTATGATTGTGCTTCCTGACATGCCCCCTTGGTAAGCTGCACCTGCCACACACAGATTTCAGAGTTGCTTACAAACAACAGGTTGGATCCTGCAGTGAAGTGAGAATATTCCTCAGGGTAGGGTATAGCATTTTCTCTTTAGACTGCAAGGGCTGCTGCTCTGGCCTAATAGCAGAAAAGTATTGCAAAAAGCAAGGTGCTCGTGAGGGTACAACTGGAGACTGCTGGCTCTTGGGGGAGCAGAGAGGTGTGGGGAAATGATCACATAGAGTTTTATGGCCCAGTATGAAAACACTATTCTATTAAACAGCCCTGAAGGAGCACAGAAAGAAACTGTTATCCCCTCACTCCCCTACCCACACCCCCACATCTCCTACCACACATTGTATTGGACCCATTAATTTTTAGAAAATGGAGAAATGAGTCAGTGATCTGTATAGCTCAGATACACAAACATGTGTTTTCCTAAAGTATTAGGCTAATTAATATGAGCTACTCTTACAATCTTAGAATCTTAGTAGCCTAACACAGTAAAAATGTATTATTTAAATCATAGTCAAAAGAAGATCAGGTAAGGTAGTAACAAAAGGGGAACCCCCTTCCTTCACTCATCTGGTGTCAGAGGAGGCATGCTGAAACAGAAAATTTAACAAGTTAAACAAAATCTAGAGTTTCAAAAAAGAAATGCAGTGTTTTATAGCATAATACCCAGTATGCCCAAGATACAATCAAGATACTGTTTGTTCCACTAAGAAAAATCTCAACTGAAATAAGTTAAGACAGCCAACAGATGATAACACCAAGACCACACAAATGTTAACTTTATCTCGCAAAGATTTTCAAGAAGCCATTATAAAATTGCTTTTGTGAATAAATGAAATAAATGAAAAAGAAGAAAATCTCAGCAGATAAATGGAAGCTATAAAGAAGAACCAAATGGAAAGTTTAGAACTGAATAATATGAAGCCAAAATGAAAAACTCAATGGATGAGCTCAACAGTGGAATAAAAATGACAGAAGAATCAGTAAATTGGAAGATAGAATAACAGAAACTACTCAGATTGAATTCCAGATAAGAAGTAAACTGAGATAAAATAGTCTTTGGGTATAACAAAAATCTAATATTTGTGTAATCAGAGTCTCAGAAGAAGAGGAAAAAGAGGAAAAACATTCAAAGAAATGAGTAAAATTCCCCACTTTGGCAAACTACATAAACCTAGATCCAAGAAAATCAGTGAAACACAGTGAAGATGAATTCAAAGAAATGGACACCAAGACTTAACTATAATCAAACTTCTGAACACTAAAGATGGGACTTCCCTGGTTGTCCAGTGGTTAAGAATTCACCTTGCAATGCAGGATATGCTGGTTTGATCCCTAGTTGGAGAACTAAGTTCCCACATGCCACAGGGCTACTAAGCCTTCGTGACATAACTAGAGAGTCTGTGCCCCATAGTGAAAGTCCCCACATGACACGACAAAGAGCCCACAAACCACAACTGAGACCTGATACAGCCAAATAAATAAAGACTAAAGACAAAAGTATTGAAAGCATTGAGAAAGAAATTTTGCCTTATCTACAGGGGAAAAAACAATTCAAATCACAGCAGAGTTCTATCAGAAATAACCAGGAAGAAATCACACTATAATTTGTAAGCGCTAAAAGGAAAGAGCTATCAACCCCAAATTCTACATCCAGGAAAAATATTCTTCATGAATGAGAATTTCTCATGAAAGTGAAATCAAAACATTCTCAGATGAAGGAAAAGAAAGAGAATTGGTCACCTGCAGACTTATCTTAAAAAGAAAAGTCTAAAGGAAGTTCTTGAGACAGAAAGGAAATGGTAAAACAAGAAACATAAGCATATCAGGAAAGAATAAAGAAAAATAGGAAGAGTACATATGATTAAGTACCAAACACATTTCTTCTCCAGTTTTCTAAATTATCTGTGATGTCTGAGGCAAAAAAATTGTAGCATTATTTGATGTGATTGTTGATGCATGCAGGGTAAATATGTAAGACGTTGTATTATAAATAGGAAAGGGTAAAAGAACTTAAAGTGAGATAAGGCTTCTACAGTTTACATGTGCTGGCAAAATGTTAACATTAGTAGGCTGTTGATAAATTATGTATGTATAACATAATACCTAGAAAAGTCACTTAAAATTTTATACACAGAGCTGTACTAAAATGCAGTAAAGATAAAATAGAATTCCAAGGAAAGGTTTTAGCATCTCACAGTAAGACAGGGAAAAGAAAAAACAGAAATGTTGAATAAAATGGCAGGCTAAATGATACACTGTCTATAAGAATTTCACTTTACATAAAATTTGACCCTCCTTTGCCTGCTGAAGCAGCTCCTCTGCTTTATTGATGGAGTTTCATTTGCCTGAGTAAGTTACTAAATGAGAGGAAATCAATTCTCCTCATACTCCAGTCCATACCCACCTTTCACTATAGCAAGGTCATATAGAAAGTAATAACTCACCATTCTCCCAGAGATCATTACAAAATTAAACTCAAAAAGAGAAAATTTATATATGTAGGACTTAAGTTCTGTATCTCAATCGTGAGTTCGGTTAAACATTTGCATGTGTTTTGCAAAACTCATGTGCATGCTGAACAGTTTAGGCAGAAGGGTATCAAATATACAACATACTTTGAAATGCATACAAGAAAAATAGATTAAAGAAAGATAGAAGGATAAGAAATAAATGTTACAAAACACATGTGATAAATGTAGAAGCTGGATAGTAGGTATACATGTGTTCACTGTAAAATTCTTTCATTGTTTCTCTATACTTGAAAATGTCCATAATAAACTGCTAAAATGACTAATGACTGGTATTATAGGCAAGAACAAAAAATACTTATTGAAATCTCTTCTGAGAGTGCTTATCTAAGGAAGAAGAGAATCAATTATTAAAATCAAGTTGAAGCTGACTGTAATCTACACAAGGGCCACTCATCCATTCCCAAACCTGGAGAGCTCCTTAATTAGAAGCGATTGTTTACCTCTGAGGAAGAATACTACAATCACAGTCATTAAAACAAACACACAAAACTAGAACTATACCTTCCAGCCCTTTCTCAATGAAATTTGGGGGAGATAGTAAAATGAAATAATAAGTAGTTTTGGCTCTAGACCATCTCCTGGTTGACAAGGTGAGATGCAGTTCTCATCTGTGGCATATTCCCTGTTCTGTAAAGCACAGGTGGAAATAAAACGTTCAGCAACAGAGGGAATTCCTGCATTGATTCCCACGTCTATTATTGAAGCTATTGTGGGCAGAAGGGCAAGCTAGCACCCTAGGAATTCATCCATTCTGTCAAAGGAATAAACCAAAAACAATACTCCATCACTGTGTGATTTAGAGTTTGATTCCAATTTCAGTCTCAAAACTTGCAGGGATGGTAATTCCCCTCAAACTCCAAATGTCTAAACATATAGAAGTAATGTTGGTCTGTGAAAGGAAAAGGTAATTATGAGGCTGGCTGTGTGAAATGGCTCATTTATAACTGAGAATCAGCACAAGGGCTATAGCTCCAATACCTGGTGCTGGAGAGGACTTTTGAGAGTCCCTTGGACAGCAAGGAGATTGAGCCGGTCAATCCTAAAGGAAATCAACCCTGAGTATTCATTGGAAAGACTGATGATAAAGCTGAAACTCCAATATTTTGGCCACCGATACAAAGAAACGACTCACTAGAAAAGACCCTGATGCTGAGAAAGATTGAAGGCAAAAGGAGAAGGAGGTGCCAGAGGATGAGATGACGAGTTACCATCACCAATCCAATGAACATGAATTTGAGCAAATTCCAGGAGATAAATATATACATATATATATATATATATATATATATATAGTTAGTATATAACCCTAGTTAGGAGATCAATCCTGGATGTTCATTGGAGGGACTGATGCTAAAGCTGAAACTGCAATACTTTGGCCACCTCATGCGACGAGTTGACTCACTGGAAAAGACTCTGATGCTGGGAAAGGTTGGGGGCAGGAGGAGAAGGGGACGACGGAGAATGAGATGGCTGGATGGCATCACCGACTCTGTGGACATGAGTTTGAGTGTAGTCCGGGAGTTGGTGATGGACAGGGAGGCCTGGCGTGCTGTGATTCATGGGGTCGCGGAGAGTCGGACACGACTGAGCGACTGAAATGAACTGAACTGAACTGATATAGTATATGTAGTTATATGTAGTTTTAAGTAACTTTTAATATGTTTTGCTATTAGTTACAAGTAACTAATATGTTACTTCTCTGCAGATGTGCAGCACGGTTTATTTATGGGAAACTTTACCATGCCACCAACTCACTAGTATATGATTACATTGGTCAGTTACATACATAAAAGCATGAAAGAGTAATGCTTCTCTCAGGAAACTCAACATTGATTCCATCAAATTAGATCATGGCCATTTGGAGTTTTTCATGCCACTAAGCAAACAAACATAAATGTAAAACGGGGTCACTGTGTTGACTGTAATTAATAATTATCATAATGATCACAATTATCAAGGAGATGCAGAGATGCTTTTGCATACTATATAGCTGGAGAGGAATATGGAATATGAAACCCAGAGTGTGTCCTCTATAACAGGAAGGACTATCAGGGATTCAGATCTCTCAAGAATGAAGATTTGGGTCAGTTCCCCTGGGTTAAGAGCACCAACAAGCAAATGTACTGAAGCAAAGGAAGAATAAATCTGGTAGAAAAGCAAGAGAAGACTAATTCCTGCAAGCTACAGCCTGTATTACTCTTTACTTTAAAACATGTCATCTACTGGAAAGCCCTTCCTTATTCTCTCAAGCATACGTATTTATATATTTTCCATAAATTCCATTTTGTTTTATTTCTTTCTCACATTGCGGGTTCTTGATGGTGAATTTTACAGCTTGGTTTATAGTTGTAGAATATCAAACTGACTGGGAAAGAAAATAGAGAAGTGAGTATAACCTAGAGATCACAGGCTTTGAACAGGATGCAACACTCAGTGTAACTTGAGATGTCTCCTTTCAGGGACCTGGTGACTATATTTT
The DNA here is from genome assembly GCF_049115385.1 of Moschus berezovskii. Taxonomy (NCBI): domain Eukaryota; kingdom Metazoa; phylum Chordata; class Mammalia; order Artiodactyla; family Moschidae; genus Moschus; species Moschus berezovskii. The sequence continues at coordinate 71,527,446 of NC_142462.1, forward strand.
TTTCTTTCAGGAAAATAATTAGATAGCAGCTTTGTTTTTATTTCTTTTTTCTGATTTATTTATTTATTTATTTTATTTTTTCAAAAACAAGTTTAGGAATCTTTTCTTAAAAACAATCTTATCTTAAAATGGAGTAACTTTGGTTTTACAAGCAGCAAGCAAAGTACAGAAGCAAAAATGCATTACAGGAGCATTAAGTTCTACATTAGATCACAGCGTCTAATCTGAAATCACACCCATAATATCATTTTTCAGGATATTTGGGAAATAGTTATTTCCCAGGATGTCTGAACCATAGCTACTCTATTTTGACTTTTAATTGTAAAAAAAAAAAAAATTTTTTTTTTAATAGCCAAAGCAGATTTCACCATTAATGACGTCAGTGTTTTTCTAGGTATGAGAAAATGCAAAAATTGGAACTCAGGAAACCTTTTTCTGAAAAGATCTAACTATCTGAAGGCCTGTTCTGCCAGTTTTTTTTTTTTTTTTTTTTCAGAGCACAAAGTGCCTCATTCCTGATTTTCACCCTGAACTTCTTTCAGTGGGTGTTGAAGGTCAGCAGCTTGCAATGGTCATGATGTAATCTTTGTAGAGGCACCTGGCAAGTACCATCTTCCAGTCAGCAGGGTCCCTTCATAGCCACATATCTGACCATGTGACACCGTTTCATGGCCATTGTGTCCCGCAGTGCTGGGAAGGCTCATTCCCAGGTCTAGGGAAGTGATGGGCCACTCAGTGTAGATAGCAGCTTTGTTTTTAAAATGGAAAGGATATATATATGGCTCTTGGGGTGATTAAGGGACTGAGTCATGGTAAGACAGAAGTTCACCTCTCAATACACAGGAAGTCAATGAGACCAGTTTCTCCCTCTTTAGCTAAACAAGCGCTTAACCAACACAATCAGTGCTCTCAGTTGAAAGACACTCAAAGAGGTGTAAAATTATTTTTCAGAAGTGGTGATGCTGAGATCTAGCTGTCCAGTAATATAAGAGTTCAGAGGTGACAGCATAGAGTGACCCCAAATGTCAGGTAAATAGAGTTTTACCTTCCCCACAAAGTGTATTGTTTTAGATATGCTATAGCGTATCTAAATACGTCAGTATTTAGATAGCGTCAATAAAGCTACCACTAACTATTGAAAGAAGGGTTGGGAAGGCGGAGGCAGAAGGGAGAGATAAAGAAACAAAGCTGATTAAAAATTGGGTAGGGGAAGATTTGGACATTGTTGCTGGTACATTAAATTTATTGAAGTTGAGTAGACCAGAAGCTTACATAGTTTTTGAGGGACTTGTGTCGCCAAGAAACCATGGCCCTGGGCATGAAAACATCTTTGACAATTTAAGCTTTAAAAGAGTTCATGGGAAAGAAAATGGGCTAGGAAAAGTCCTACATGCCCCAGGGAAGGCAAACTCTCCAGTGTCCACTTCAAAACTGAGAGAGGAAAAACGTAAGAAAGAGTCTCCCTGTAGATGGGACCAGGTACCATGGTGTCCTCCCATTCAGCAGAATCAGGGCTTGATGGAGAAGACTCCAAATGAAATGGCTTTCACAGTGCCTGCCAAGCAGGGTCCTGTCCTTCCTGTGGACCAGAAGGAGTGCTTTCTTTTCCTGAATGAGAGCTTTGCTACTGTCCTTTCTGTGTTCCCTGTTGCCCATGGAGCTCATTAGGCTCAAATGATTTATTTATAGGTTACTTCCACCAGTTTCCCTTGTGACTCAGCTGGTAAAGAATCTGCCCGCAATGCGGGAGACCTGGGTTCAATCCCTGGGTTGGGAAGATCCCCTGGAGAAGGGAAAGGCTACCCACTCCAGTAATGTGGCCTGGAGAATTCCATGGACTGTATAGTCCATGGGTTGCAGAGTCGGACATGACTGAGTGACTTTTACTTTCACTTGACTTCCTCTGGTGGTGCTAATGATAAAGAACCAGCTTCCCAATGCAGGAGACAAGAGACATGAGTTCGATCCCTGGGTTGGGAAGATCCCCTGGAGGAGGACATGGCAACCCAATCCAGTATTCTTGCCTGGAAAATTCCATGGACAGGGGAGCCTGGTGGGCTACAGTCCATGGGGTCACAAAGAGTCAGACATGACTGAAGTGACTTAGCATATTGTCACTGGTAACTAATGAAAAATACTGTACATGACACAGAGATCAAAACTGGATGTGAGGACCGTGTGGAACTTTAGTTTCCTCCCTTAACAAGGAAGTTGAGTGTATTGTCTGTGTGGGAAGAAAAGTAGGACAGATACTGTGTTTGGTGACCAGAAGATAGACTATAGCAGAGACCGGTTAACTCTTTACCAACCTATAATCTATTTCCTCTTCTTAAACACACAACTAATCTGCATCTCCCAAACTCTCTTGCTATAAAGTGTATACAGGTGACTGAGTTCTAGCCTATAAAATGTGATCAAAAGTGATATGGGCTCCCTTTAAGCCTGTCCCCTAGAAAACACCCACACATCATCCTTGATGGACATGAGTTTGAGCAAATTCCTTGAGATAGTGAAGACAGGGAAACCTGGCATGCTGCAGTCCATGGGGTCCAAAAAAATTGGACACGACTCAGCGACTGAACAGCATCATCCTTGATGACTTTCTTTGCATGCTAGGTTCTTACAAGTGAGCATGGTGATTTTGAAGCAGCAGGAGCAAGCCTGGGTTGCTGACTGCTGCTTGTCAATTATAAACACACATTTTGAACTCTGTGTGAGTAAGAAATAGACTTTTCCCATCATCTGCTGAGCTATTTTGCATTTTTCCATTTGTTTGTTAACACAGTTGGGCTCATCCTAGCTAGAAAATCTCTTTAACATTAAATACAGAAGATTAAATATAAACATATGGATAATAATTCCACCAGAGATTTAATTCCCAGGCATCAGCAGGGTGCTGAATTTAGGCAGATTTTATTCTCAGTGTTCATACTCTCTATTTTGGCATTAGAAATATATATTTGCAGAGTTATTCTCAATAATTGACAGGACATTAGCCTCAAGCAGCATCTTTATGTCCAGCCTGGGATTTCCTTCAGGGAGACAAATCCTGCAGAGAGACAAATCCTGCAGAGAACACACCAATCACTGGCATAATGATTCAAGACAGCGGAGTCACATTCATCGCCACATTCCCTCCCTGGAAATTTTTCTAAATCCAAGTCACTCGTATTGATCTAGCAGAAAATTCTATCTACCTTCTCACTAAGTCAGAGTGAAAATCACAAGAGGCAAATCTTTTGCAAAGCAGCTACATATTGGCCTGAAAAAAGAGCAGCCTGAATGTTCGTCCTCCGTAGGGAATGCAAGTTCCTGGAGCACTGAGTGTGCTGGTGAGGGAAGGTGCTCTGTCCCCAACTTGGTTGATACTTGGGTGCTAAGTTGCTTCAGTTGTGTGTGACTCTTTGTGACCCTTCCTAGCCAGCCAGGCTCCTCTGTCCATGGGATTCTCCAGGCAAGAATACTGGAGTAGGTTGCCATTTCCTACTCCAGAGGATCTTTCCAACCCAGGGGTTGAGCCTGAGTATGTCTCCTGCGTTGGCAGGTAGGTTTTTTACCACGAGCACCACCTAGGAAGCTTGGTTCATACTTATGAGAAGGGAAGAACCATTGTCAGGGCCATATGAAGCTCCTGACACATCCTGAGTCCTTTCAAGGAGACAAGATGAACAAATCTTGTGCTGCTCATGCTTGTCTCCATGGGGCCTCATGGTTCTCAGAAATATAATGCACACCTTGAAGGAATTGAGGAACAAAGCTGCCCGTTGAAAATGATGTGAACTCTGGGCAGGAAAACCCACCCCATCCTGCTTCCAATTCTGCTTTTATGCATCTTAATTAAAAAGCAATCTGCTGTTCCCTTCATGCCCCCACCCATTAGACTCTCTCTGTTTCCTCTGAACCCACTCTTCCTCCCCAGCATCATGTACTCTGACTTGTTTTCTCTATATTCCCTGCAGAATTGTGTGTTCTGTAGGGCTGGGGATTGAGTCATACCCATCTTTGCTTATTCCGTACCTAGTTTAGGGCCCAGCAACATACGAAAGTCTTAAAAGATGGAAATAATTTGTTGTCAGTCTGCATAACTTAAGTTTCCCAGATTTCTTTTATAAATCTTCTCATTCCTTTTTTAGGGCCCAGACATATGATTACTGAAAAACAAAATTTAATTTAGAAGATTTGATTTTATGTATAAATAACACAGGGAAATGTTATGAACTTTTGAGAGTGACCTCCCCATGAAAGTCTCTTTTTTTCTTCCCATTGTCTCAGAGGTTGGTTGCCAACCTCTTCTTCTCTCAGCAGCCCACAGCTCAAGGAGTTCCCCTCTCTCCCATCCCTCCACATCCTGCTGCCAGAATGAATCACCCAAAACACCCATCTGATTCAAAAGCATTTTGTGCTTCTCAACTGGCTACAACTTAAAGTCTAAGAATAATGTATTTTCAAGATCTTGCACAGCCACCAGCTTCCAAACATTTTCTAAACAGAATATTTCCATATTTCCCTTAATATTTTAACATCTCTGAAATCAGTTTGTGCCTTAAAGTCTCTGGCAGCCATGTGGTGGGAGTGATATGGTTGCCACTGCCTAAGAGCACACATCAGAATTTGCAGAATGGGTGTCAGCAGTTTGGAGGAAACCCCAGAGACAACTGCAGAGCACTCCTTTAAGAAACGTTGCATCTTCAGATCTCTTGGTGCCACAGAGGACCACACTGTTCTGAATGCACAAGTGACTCAGGATACTGAAAGTGAAGATGCTTTAGGCATTCTTCAACCAACTTACTTTTCTATTTTATTCCTTCCTACTCATGCATAAGAATGATGTATGACTAATTCTAAAAAAGCTCCTTCAATGAAATAAATATTTTGTCACTGTTTAGTTGGCTGGGTTTTTTCTTTCTCAATGGAGCATGAAATAATAGTGCATCTTACAGTGGATGGTGTTTTTAGATTTGACTGAAATGGGAAAATATCAGTCTAGTCATCACATGCATTCCTCATCTCTCCCCCTGTTAACCTATTACCTCAAGCCAGTTCTCATGACTAGTGATTCCTGAATCACATCTCTACTTTCCTGCTTTTATTTAATCCATTTACTGAAATTTTGTTATTACTAATCTCCACCTTCGGCCACCTCATGCGAAGAGTTGACTCACTGGAAAAGACTCTGATGCTGGGAGGGATTGGGGGCAGGAGGAGAAGGGGACGACAGAGAATGAGATGGCTGGATGGCATCACCGACTCAATGGACATGAGTTTGAGTGAACTCCGGGAGTTGGTGATGGACTGGGAGGCCTGGCGTGCTGTGTTTCATGGGGTCGCAAAGAGTCAGACATGACGGAGCGACTGAACAGAACTGAACTGAATCTCCACCTACGGAAATTCTCTTTCTTTAAATGTCAACTTAAACATAATGTACTCAGTGGAATTTTTCCAATATCACTCATTTACCATGACCTTCTCCAGTTTCTATAGCCCCGAATTGTTTGTACATCTCTTACACCTCAGATAAAATCAATCCTTTGGCAATCTTCCATGGTTTGGGCACAATGGTAAGCCCTTTTAACATACATGGTCTTGGTAGATCATTACAGCAACCTTTTGAGGTAAGAATTAGCCTCCATTCTTCAGATGAGTTAACTGAGATTCACAGAGAGTTGTTGAGGCTCTACTTTCATACACTGAGTAGGCGGTAAACACAGGTCTTTGGCCCATATCTGGCCTATTATTGAACAACAGCTTCCTTTTCTCCCTCCCAGACTGCCCTCCCAATCTACATATTGAATACATTATATTGAGTTTAATTGAATGTGAAATGCAAAATTTATTCAAAACTAAATTTTTTCTTGACAGTAAAAATCCCAAATTTATATGGAAAAACAAGCTAAAGCATTTTAAAATTCATATTTTCTTTATCAGGCTGATAATCTTTGTTAAACCCTGTTTATGTAAGAAAAATTAGAATTATGTTTCATTGTGAGAAAAGAATCATTGAAGATTCACCTCAGAGATGTCATGATTATTTCTCTTGTTCCTTCAGTTATTTTCTTAAATAATAGTGCAGAACTACTGAAAATTTAATCACAACATCCAGTTTACATTCAGTGTATTAACATATAAGAGGTAGAATTCTCCCTTCTGCCTGTGGGAAGAGTCAGCTCAGGAAAACGTTTAAAAAATTTTTCCTTGCAAGGAAGGGAAGAGGGTGTGCCATTTCCCAAACACAAGGAGCAAGAACAGCCAATATAATCTTGAAATCAAACAGAGCTGAATCACAGTTCAGGCATTCCCTGATTTTGTGATCTTAGACAAGTTACTTAGCATTGTTGAACATCAATATTCTCATTCATAGATCGGGGATCAATAAAAAAAATTACATCATAGTGTTGTTTTAGGGTCGGTTGATAATAGTACATGAATTAAAGGCATTACTATTATTATTGAAAGAAAAGTGAAAGTGAAGTCACTTAGTCATGTCCGATTATTTGCGACCCCATGGACTGTAGCCTACCAGGCTCCTCCCTCTAATGGGATTCTCCAGGCAAGAGTACTGGAGTGGGTTGCCATTATTATTGAAGCTATTTCTTAATGGAACCTTTGCCATATCCAGGAAGAGGGCTGTGATATCATTTTTTCAAACAAACAAATAATAACAACCTCCTGCTGTTGTGTAGAAAATAATTTAAAAGGGGTCAAGAGTTGGGTAACCAGAAAAATGATGGCAGTTTTCCAAATAGGAGACTATAATGGCCAGTACCTAGCTCACAGCAGTGTAGATGTTTCAAGCGTCTAGAGTTAAGATGACTCTAGGATGTAGAACCCATATAATCCGGTATTAGACTGGTTGTGAGAGGTTGTGGAGGAGCAAGGAATCAGCACTCTAGGTCTCTGGCTTAAACATCTGGGTAGATGGATGTACCATTAGTTGAGTTGGGGAAGACTGAAGGGACAAGGTCACATTGAAGGTGGGAGGGAAATACAAAATTTGATGATAGAACAAAAGTCCACTTTTAGAAATTAATAGCGGAGGCTTCCCTAGTAGCTCAGGAGTAAATAATCTCCCTGCAATGCAGGAGCCATGGGAGACCTGGATTTGATCCCTGGGCTGGAAAGATCCTCTGGAGGAGGACATGCTAACCCTCTCCAGTGTTCTTGCCTGGAGAATCCCTTGGACAGAAGAAGCTACAGTCCAGGGGTTCACATAGAGTTGGACATGACTGAAGTGACTTAGCACACACAGAGAGAAATTAATAGTATAGTTTTCAAAACCAAAATGCAGATTTTTATTTTAATTTTGGTGATTTCTTTCTCTTTGCCCACATCCAAAATGTTAATCCAAGTAAAGAATATTTTCTTCTTCTCTTCTTTTGCCATACGGAAGACAGACAATATCCCAGAGATCTTATCAGCTTGACTTCTTCTAAGAAACATTTTGGACTTTGATTCTGTCTCTTGCAGCCACTGACTAACTAGGCAGTTAAGTCAGCCATCATGACATAAATCTTGGAATTCTCCCTACAATTTTCCCTGCAGGAATAATAATTCTGATCCAGAAACAGGTCCTCAAATGGAGTCAGCCCCTTTGTCTTTGGAAGCAGAGACTCCTTTAAGGACCTAGAAAGTTGATTGTATCACCTGTCATGACAAAGCACTTCCCAACCTCATACCTTCCTCCTCACCCTCTTAGGATCATTTTCTCTACAATACTCACATTGTTCTGTTTGACACAGTCTTCTCTGATTGATTTATGATTGTAAATTCAATTGTTACCTTATGGTCACCATAATCACAGCTGCAATTTCTGTTATAACTTGCATTTCCAGTAATCTCCATTACATCTGAATGTCTTAAGTGTCCCCTCCCTGAAATTGTTTAAGCAGAGACAGTCTAGATGACCATGATGGATGAGAGGTGGAATAAGATGACCTCTAAGCCAACTTTCTCCTCTCAATTCTGTGTATTTCACATTTAATATCATGCAAAAAACAAAAGTGCTTGGTGCCCACATGGCTATTCTGGTTTACCGAAGTTTTGTGGTACTACCCACATTTTAGCTGATCTTACTCAAGTGAAAACCTGAATAAGCAGATAAGATCTCACATTTACTAACAAAGAAACCATTTCTGCCATCTTTCAGTCAAGAAGAGTGTCTTGTGCAAAATTCTCTGACGTATATAGGGAGTGGCTTATTTTAAATGAACAGCCCCTATGAAGGAGGTCGGGTGCTGCAGTGGAAAAGACTAGAGTCAGGTTATTGCCTTCATTCCAAACTAGCTAACTGAGTTTGAAAATGACACTTCACATCTGTGAGTATTAAACTCTTTACATGCAAGATAAAAAGATTTAGCTACATCAGAGTTTCTCAATCTCTGCACTGTTGACACTTGGTACTGGATAATTCTTTGCTGTGGGACCACCCTGAGCATTGTAGGGTATTTAGCAGCATCTCTGACCTCCACTCACTAGATGCCATTAGCATCCTCTCTCCTCAGGTGCTATAAATCAAATAGCCTCTCATCACTTCCATTGATGTCTACTATAAAAAGTGTTTTGTGTGTGTATGTAATTTAAAGATAACTGCTCGTAGAACTTTTAAGTAGATACATACCTTCCAAAGATTGCTGGGAGAAATATCAATAACCTTGATATGCAGATGATTCCACTCTGGCAGAAAGTGAAGAGGATCTAAAAAGCCTCTTGATGAAGGTGAAAGAGGAGAGTGAAAAAGCTGACTTAAAACTCAACATTCAAAAAACTAAGCTCATGGCATCTGGTCCCATCACTTCATGGCAAGTAAATGGGGAAAAAGTGGAAGCAGTGACAGATTTTATTTTCTTGGGCTCCAAAATCACTGCAGATGGTGACTGCAGCCATGAAATAAAAAGTTGCTTGTTCCTTGGATGAAAAACTATGGCAAACCTAGACAGCATGTTAAAAAGCAGAGACACCACTTTGCAGACAAAAGTCCATCTAGTCAGAGCTATAGTTTGTTCAGTAGCCATGAATGGATGTGAAAGCTGGACCATAAAGAAGGCTGAGCACCAAAGAATTGATGGTTTTGAATTGTGGTACTGGAGAAGATTCCTGAGAGTCCCTTGGACTAAAGGAGATCAAACCAGTCAATCCTAAAAGAAATCAATCCTTAATAGTCATTGGAAGGAGTGATGCAAAAGCTCCAATACTTTGGCCACCTGATGCGAAGAGCCAAAGTGTTGGAAAAGATCCTGAAGCTAGGAAAGGTTGAGGGTAGGAGGAGAAGGGGCCAAAAGAAGATGCGACAGTTGGATTGCATTACCAACTCAGTGAACTTGAGTTTGAGCAAACTCTGGGAGATAGTGAAGTTCAGGGAAGCCTGGCGTGTTACAGTCCATGGGGTGGCAAAGAGTTGGACACGACTTAGTGACTGACAATAATACCTTCAAAATTACTGGAGAAAAATAAAAGCAAATTAACCCTGCTATTTATTTAAAATAAAAATAAACATAATAACAAAAATAGGCTATGAAGCACCATATAGGCATTAAAGGAGACCTCAGAGCATGTTATGAGCTTCCCGAGTGGCTCAGTGGTAAATAATCTTCCTGCCAATGCAGGAGATGCAAGAGATGTGAGTTTGATCCCAAGGTTGGGAAGATTCCCTGAAGAAGTAAACGGCAACCCACTCAAGTTTTTGCCTAGGAAATCCCATGGACAGAGGAGCCAGGTGGGCTATTGTGCATGGGGTCGCAAACAGTTGGACGCAGACTGAGCACACACGCACGCACAGATCATGTTGCAAGACAATGTCGAATCAAACTCACCAGCTGTGGCAGGAACTAAAATGGCTGAACACATCTCTCAGAGGCACTCAGGTTGTTTTAAAAAATAAAATTAAACTGCATGCTCCCTAACATACTAGGTCTAAAATAAAGTACCTTGGAGTTTAAAAAGGCTGGGCAATAATTTATCTGGCAAAAAAAAGCAAAAAAAAAACCGGCAAAATTAATTTCAACCAATCTGGAAATAAAAGCAAAAATTATTAAATTTGAATGAGGAAGATCATTTTATGCTAATAAAAAGAATAATTAAGGATGAAATATTAAATTAGGAATGCAAGGCATGAACTCTTATTCAACCAGTAACAAAGCATCTAAGTATTTATAGCAACACAAGGGAAACCAAGAAGCAAGTTTCATCTGGATCTACTTGGCACCCCAAAGAGTACTGACATTCTATTAGTAAGGAAAATTATGAGTTATGACTGTTGTGTCAGTGGCTTACAATCCTGCTCACGCCTCACAACTGTTATTGTTGGTGAACAGTAAGCAGGTGGAAAAGCTTTGCTGTTTTAAGAGTGTGGAGTTGCTAATGAGTCAGCTTGCATGAATGCAACTTACTGTAGGTATGTGAAAAGCTAGAAAAATAAAATTTATACCTTTATAAAGAAAAAAAATGGTTAAGATGATGAATCATTTTTGGTTAATTTTACTCGGCATATTTAGTCAAATATTTCCAGTGACCCAAAGTATCAATTACTCAGGAAAGAAAAATCAAGCACGTAGTAGACACCCAATAAATTGTATTGAAATGAATTATAGTGATCTATCTACCTTAGTAAAATTTGGTTATATGGTTTGGTTTTCTTATTAACTCAAGATAATATTACATTAGTATGAATGATTGATGCCATTTGATGAACAATGTCATCATGCAACTTGGAATTATTTCCTTATAGTTCTGCTTCCTCATTTTAAAACATGATAGCAATATTTGCTAAGTACCTATTTTAATAAAGCAATTCATATTGGACTAATGCAATATATGTAAGTAAAATATATAAAGCAAACACTATCAGATAAAAAAGAAAATAAAACTTATAAGAACACAATAATGCAATAATGGTGAGAAACTTTAACACAATATTATGTGTGTTTGATAGACTAAAATCAAGTAAGAACATAGAAATGTTTAATAGCATGATTGAAATGGCTGAATAAGTTAATATTGGATATTATGTTATAAAAACATTTCATGAAATATGAAATAATTATCTTAAAACTGACTTTCTAGTAAACCAAAAATTAGCCTCAGTGCATTTTAAAAAGTTATAAATGTATCAGCTATATTATTTGGTGTCAAAATAATAAAACTATAAAGTATAAAAATGAAAAAAGTGAAAAAAAGTCTAAAGAACCATTTCATCCAATAAGAAATGAAAATTTTAATTATACTCTTTCGAAGACCATGAAAATATTAAAAGAATACCACATTTATGTCTGAATCTGTTTGTATTTTGTAAATAAGTTCATTTGTATTATTTTTTAACTTAATGGTTATGAGAGGGGAAGAGGGGGAATAAATAAAGAGTATAGGATTAACAGATGCACACTACCATATATAAAATGAACAAACAACAAGCATTTATTGTATAGCACCAGGGGCTATATTCAATCTTTTGTAATAAACTGTAATGGAAAAGAATCAGAAAAAATATAGATATATATTTTATATATATATCTATATTTTACACCTGACACTAATACAATATTATAAATAACTGTACTTCAATAAAAAAAAATACCACATTTAAAATGTATGTAGTACATACAGATTTCCATTCTGGCTGTGGCAAAGTTGCTAGTATTACAGTGGACTACTGTGAAACTGGATAAAGTATGTGCTGTTGTATAGCAGCCCATAGAGGATGTAACTGCTTGAGCAGGGAGTGCCAAGGTTAGCACTACCACATCCATCTTGGGTTCCTCTTTGAGAAATTTTCCAAATGGAAGTAGAGACTTTGTGCAGAACTATGTCTGGCTGGTGAAGGGAACTGTGGCTGGATCACTAAAAAATATGGAATTGTGAGTCATGACACCTGAGAGAAAGAAGCTTCTAAGAGGTAGCCCCATCAAACATAGGGTCTCATCCTGGGTAGAATCCTACCTGTGCAGTGCCAAGTAAGACTCTGGAGGCATAGCAGAGAGCAGCTGCTGGTGAACAAGGGTAATAGGGATTAGTGAGGCTACCCGGAGTGGGGAGATGTTCGAGTTCTGAGTCAGTTGAATGGGAGAGACCTTGATCAATACCCTAGACTTTCAGGTGACATTGAGAAAGGTCAGTGAACCAAAGATAAGTCAGATGATCCAGACTTGTGTGTGCATGCTACGTCGCTTCAGTCTTCTTATAAAAACATCAGTCCTACGAGATTAGAAGCCCACCCTTATAACCTTATTTAACCTTAAGTGTCTCTTTAAAGGCCCTAACTCCAAATAAGATCACATTCTAAGATAATAAGAGTTAGGGCTTAGACATATGAATTTGGGGAGACACACTTCATCCATTGACCTTCCTAGGTTAGACTTTTGCCAAAGGAAGGAATGTGTATGAGATTTGGAAGGAGTAAATGAAACAGCCCAAAATCTATACCATTTCCTCTTAAGACATTTGTCAGTTCTTAAGTGGTGTGTGGGGTGGTAGGAGTAGGTGGTGCTAGAAGCCAGGAAATCAAGCCAAAAGCATCTGCTGAGAAGCTAAAAAGCTAAACAGAAATTCAGGCAGTCTCTTGGTACTGGAGTTAGGGCTGCCAGAGAGGTGAAGCTATCACAAATGTCTGAGGATTTAAGTTGAAATACCCCCTGAAAAGAGCTATTCCCTAAGAGTAAAAACAAGCAAAAAATGTGTGCCTCAAAAATCCTAAAATTATAGCAACTGCTGCTTACATTAATGTGATCTGCCTTTATTCTATCTGCCTGCCAGAAGAATATTAAGTTCATTCTGGAGGAAGATAAAATCTTCTGGAGCCCCATTTTTTTCAGACCATTTTTCAAGGATAATGACTGGTATTCAAATTAATTGGTGTGCCAGGAAACTGGACCCAAATGATGAAAAGGCAAGAGATAAAGCAAAAAGAAAACATAGTGGAAATAAATCATAGGTAATCACAATATTCAAGTTATCAGACATGGATTTTAAAATACTTACAATTAATGTGTTTAAGAAAAAAATGAAAAGTTGGATCATTCCTCCAGTGAATTGAAATATATAGAAAAGATACAAATGGAAATTCTAGAACCAAAAATAATGCAATATTAAAATTAAGAATTAAACAGATCAGTGTAACAGCAGATCAGGCTTTCCTGGTGGCTTAGTAGTAAAGAATATACCTGCCAATGCAGGAGACATGAGTTTGATCCCTGGGTTTGGAAGATCTCCTGGGGAAGGAAATGGCAACCCACTCCAGTATTCTTGCCTGGGAAATCTCACGGACAGAGGAGCCTGGCGGGCTACAATCCATGGGGTCACAAGGAGTAGGACATGACTTCGTGACTAAACAACAACAGCAACAGCAGATTAGGCAAACCAGAGAGAATTACGCAGCTGGAAGGTAATCAGAAAATATCTTGGTTGAAGTACATACAAAAATTAAGGGGGGGGGGAATAAAAAAAGGGTAAGTCTCAAATGGAATATAGTGAAAATGTATAGACTGTGTGATTAGGATCCAAGAAGAAGTGAAGAGAAAATGGAGCAGAAGATATACTCGAAGAAAAACTGGCCAAAGACTATTTGAAACTAATAAAAAAATAAAAGTCACAGATTCAGGAATCTCTTAAACCCAAACAAGGTAAATACAAAGAAAAGCACAGCTTGGCACTTCATAATAAGAAAAAGAAAATCTTAACAGCTGCCAGAGAAAAAAGACCTTCTAAAAGCAGTGATAAAACTGACACCTGAATTTTTAATAGAAACAATGGAAGCCACCAGACAAGAGAATGACATGTTTGCAGTGTAGACAGAAAATTTAAAAAAGAGAGAGAGAGAGCAAACTGTTCCCATATGTAACAACATGAATTAATGTCATCATGCTGACAGAAGAATCCAGGCACAAAAAATTATATACTGTTTAATCCCATTGAAATAAAGTTGAGAAGCAGGCAAAAGAACTCTCTGGTGAGGCAAGTCTGATGTCAATTTCCTTTGTGGGTCTAGCAGATACTGGTAAAGGGCTCAGGGGAGACTTGTGGGAGTGTACTTGTAGAGCTCTATGTTTTGTTCCAGGTGATATGGGGTGCTGCTATTGCTGCTGCTGGTGCTAAGTCACTTCAGTCGTGTCCGACTCTGTGTGACCTCATAGATGGAAGCCCACCAGGCTCCCCCGTCCCTGGAATTCTCCAGGCAAGAACACTGGAGTGGGTTGCCATTTCCTCCTCCAATGTGTGAAAGTGAAAAGTGAAAGTGAAGTCGCTCAGTCATGTCTGACTCGTAGCGACCCCATGGACTGCAGCCTACCAGGCTCCTCCATCCATGGGATTCTCTAGGCTAGAGTACTGGAGTGGCTTGCCATTGCCTTCTCCGGATATGGGGTGGGGTGAGGTCACTTTAAATATTCACTGGATATGCACTTAGGTTTTCTGTACTTTATAGGAATGTACTATGCTTCTTTTTTTTTTTTTTTATAAGAAAATAAAAAGTATCTCCTTGAGAAATTCTAATGTGCCTCAGGTTAGAGAACAACAAACTCTGGGACCCTTGACAGGGGGGTGGTGTTTGTGCTTCTTCAGCCAACTGTATGTGAGGCTCCGACTCCCAGCTGGACTAAACGCAGCCTTGTTGACTCATGACGCTTTGGTTAATCTAAGTCCCACTGGGCATAGCCATACTGCTGGAGACCCCTCACCTAAACATAGACCTGCCCTGTACCCCAACCCATGGAATTTTTCAGCTTCTGCTCTACTTCTAAAACCCTTCCTCTAGATAATAACAGAGCATACCAAATATAAGTCCCATTATATCAATTCCCCTTAAATAAGCTTCAGCTGTTCTCTTCCACAAAAGTCGAAAACTTAGAATTCTAAGACCCCTATGTGCAAAACTTCTACGAAGTTTACCTTGCCCAAAGCTTAACAACTAAAAATATCACTTCCTTTTCTCCTCTCCACTTTGACTCCTTTTCTTGCTCCTGATCACAGATCCCAATTCTTAATCACTCATAGGACTTTGAGAATGGACAGACAGCCTGATTTTAACACAAAGTGATGGTAAGAATCTCTTCTTCTGACCACAGGTATTATAGGATTCATCTGGGGAGCAAAGGATTTTGGTTATTATATATAGAAATCCAGGGAAATGCCTCCTTGAGAACAGCTGGACAGTCATTATGCTTATTTTGCAAATGTGGGAAGCTTTGCAAAACCTGAAAAGGCTTGGATTGGTGCAGCAATTAGATAGATCTGACCAATCTTGAAAGATGTGCATTCTCTTTCAATCTTAAGCAAGAAATTCCAGCAGAGGTGGGACGTTTTCTTACAGTGATGATTAATGCACTTATTGATGTATGTGTTTGTTGAAGGTGCCACTGGATTTTCTCTGTCTGGTTTGAGAACAGGGTAATTTCCTAGAGAAAAATGTGCTCTGTGTTTCTGCTCAGTTTTATTTATTTGTTTTACATTATGATAAATTGCACTGTGTTTTGGGAAATTGAAATGGTACATGTTAAAATAAAAGAACAGAGTGGAAGAACATAATATGGAAAGCAGCTGGAGCATCTTAAGATAAAAGAGGGAAGTAGAAATGACAAAGAGTTTTTAAAAAGAATTAATCTCCTCTTCATCATCTAAACAAACAAAAATTTTATCTTCTGGGATCACTGGGAGAGATGAATGTTTGATAACACTCACATTCAAAGCAGTTTGCTGTGATGGATAGGTATCCAGCCTCTACCACAAAGGAGCATCGTGGTCCTGAGTAAATTAGTTTGTCTTTCTGTGCCTCAGCTCCCAAATTTACAAAAACAGAGTGATAAGAATAGAATAATTCACAAAGAGGGATTCTATGTGTCAGTGTTCTAAGTACTTTACATATATTAGTTCATTAACATCATGAAGCAGTGAATACAATTATTATCATCTCTACTTTACAGTTGGGGAAACCAAGGCTCAGAGGTACTAACAGGTATGACCACACAGCTAGTGAGTGGCAGAGATTGAATCAAACCTAGGCAGTTGGCTGGGTGTCCATGCTCTCAAAAGTACTACTTTTGAGTAGTACTGCTTCTGTAGGTTTGAACATGTCACTTTTCTTAAAGTGCTCCTCCCAGAATTACCATCAGTATGAAGTCCAAACTCCACAACACGGAGTAGATTGCCTTTCACAATGGAGCCTAATGCTGCCTCTACAGTCTTCCCTCCCCCAAACTCTGGCCACTACAGCACCTCCCCTACTAGCCACACAAGGGACTCTCATCTTGTGTTCCCTGAATATCACCTGTGCCCTTTCATGCCCTGGCTCTGCTCTTATTCCTCCCTCTGCCTGCAGCGCTCTCCTTCCACTGACCACTTCTGATCTTCTTTATGGACTGCTGTCCTTCTTTCAGGTTAAGTCCCTTAAAACCTATGTGCCCTCTAGGAATGACCTTGATTTCTCTGGGCACAGATGAGTCATTCACTTTCTATGCTTCAATACAGCTTAATGTGTACTTTTGTTGTAGTGTTTGTCACTGAGTATCACATTATTTTATGTATGAATCTGTCTCTGCTGCCAGAGCATGGTTCAGATAATGGGTTTCTTCTGTACCAGCCTAAGAAATTAGTGGTACTAGATCACTGGGTCGAAAAGTATTTTTGAAGGCATATTTGAATTCAGTAGGAGAATGTTACGGAGAAGGCAATGGCACCCCACTCCAGTACTTTTGCCTGGAAAGTCCCATGGACGGAGGAGCCTGGTGGGCTGCAGTCCATGGGGTCACTAAGAGTCGGACACGACTGAGCGACTTCACTTTCACTTTTCACTTTCACACACTGGAGAAGGAAATGGCAACCCACTCCAGTGTTCTTGCCTGGAGAATCCCAGGGACGGGGGAGCCTGGTGGGCTGCCGCCTATGGGGTCGCACAGAGTCGGACACGACTGAAGTGACTTAGCAGCAGCAGCAGGAGAATGTTAAATGCAGACTTCATAAAGGCAGAGACCTCACCTGACTTTTACATCCTAGTATCTGTAGTGCCAGGGCTTCCCAAATGGCACAAGTAGTAAAGAATCTGCCTGCCAATACAGGAGAGGTAAGAGACACAGGTTTGATCTCTGGGTTGGGAAGATCCCCTGGAGGAGGGCACGGCAACCCATTCCACTATTCTTGCCTGGAGAAACCCATGGACAGAGGAGCCTGGTGGACTGCAGTCCACAGGGTATCAAAGAGTCAGACAGGAATCAACTTAGCACACAGGTCTACAGTGCCTGTTTCAGCCTGAGTACACAGGAGACACTCATTTGTATGAAAGAGTAGTAAATTCATGATGTCTCCTATAGCAAGAGAGGTGAAGATGGTTACATTCATGCTGGATATTTTACAGTCCTCTAAGGGTCTTGAGAGTCCCTTGTACTGCAAGGAGATCCAACCAGTCCATTCGAAAGGAGATCAATCCTGGGTGTTCATTGGAAGGACTGATGCTAAAGCTGAAACTGCAATACTTTGGCCACCTCATGCGACGAGTTGACTCACTGGAAAAGACTTTGAGCTGGGAAAGGTTGGGGGCGGGAGGAGAAGGGGACGACAGAGAATGAGATGGCTGGATGGCATCACCGACTCTGTGGACATGAGTTTGAGTGAACTCCGGGAGTTGGTGATAGACAGGGAGGCCTGGCGTGCTGTGATTCATGGGGTCGCGGAGAGTCGGACACGACTGAGCGACTGAACTGAACTGAACTGAAGGGTCACTGAACTCTTCAAGGGCAAGGACAACATCTTATTTATCTTAGTGTCTTTGTCGCCTCTTTTAGTCTATTGAACAAGATATTATTGCTATATAAATACATTGTTGAAAGAAGTGTAAAGCTCAAAGAGTCTGTGCTGATGTGAGGCGTGAAGGAGGAAGACCAAGTCATGTTACGCATTCTATCTTTTGTTCTGTAATTAATCAAATGGACCCCTGCAGAAAGTAATGCTTTCTGTGACTGAAGGTGTGTTCACTGATGTGTGACTCTCCTGCCCCACCACCCTCACTCCCACCGGCTTGTGAAATAACAGCAGGTCCACCTGAGGGTTAGAACGAAGAGGGAGATGGCAACTGCGAGAGGGGCTGGGAGACTGTGAGACAGGCTTTGCATTTATTGTTTTCTCCTCCAGTCCTCAGGAATATCTTTATCTCCCTCACTTTTTACTCTTGCACCTCCTCTCCTAGCTCTGTGTTAGCCACCCTGGTATGTCCAGTGTTTGTCCTAGAAAAAAGTAAAACAAAGTACTTCTCCATTGTCCAAGTTGTTAAATGACAAGGAGAGGGATTTTGGTCCAAAAAATGATTAGTCTATTTTAAAATGAGCCAAGGCCAGGTGGGACATTTCCACTCAAGATGCCAACCAGACAAGCCTGTGACTCCTTCATAAGGATATTCTATATACTCATCAGTTAACCTTGGATCCTACTCTTTGGAAGGCACCAGAAACTCTCAATGAAAAAGGCAGAAGACCCAAAGAGAGGGATGACAAAAGGGTCTGGTCAGTGAAACACTTTAGCAGCACCAAGGGGCCCAGTGCCCTTTGCTGCCTCCAAAAGGTGCTGGTGATGTAATTGGTGAAACATACAAGTACTCTCTGAACAGATTCTGCTTTCAGACCTGCTCAAATAGCTCTTCTGAGAAGATATGAACAATGTAAGTTTTTCTCTTCTCAGAAAAAAATGGAGTGTGAAACCTTGTTTTTGTTTTAATTGACCTGAATTGGAATAAATTAATTTAAAAATAATTTGGTTACATTCCTTGAGATATTCTGGGAATATTGAAGTATCATAAAATCAAAGCTAGCTTTGTAAAGGGGAGCATTTCCTCTTCTCTGATCTCCCTCTGGAGCTTAGAATGAACTGACTAGGAGAGTTAAAGCACAGCTGTCCAATAGAATTTTCTATGATAATGGCAATATTCTACATTTTTACTGTCCAATATGGTAGCCACTGGCCACGTGTGCCTACTGAGTGTTTGAAATGTAACTAGTGTGACCTTATTTTACTCTTTTCTTCAAAATGAATTCTAAAACCTAGCCAGATGAATTTTCTTCATTCCCCTTAACGTACACATTTATCTAAAACTGGAAACCATCATTCAAGCTGAGTCTGATATATAAATTCCAAAACCCTTGGAATATTGGTGTCACGAACTACACTTGACCAAAAGAAGCCACAGAGCCCAGCCTTCTTTTAACCGTTTACTTTGAATATTCCCTGGTCCCTGCTACCTATTTCCTCAATATAAAATGTTAGCCAAAGATCTTTCCTAACCCTCACCACCTTCCCTGCTCAGACTTGTTGAAACATTTGTTTTACTATGATCACTGTCCTTCCTCCACCATGTCCCACCTCCATTGATCACTGTCCCACCTCCACTGATCCTTCCTTACTTTGGGTCCCTGGAAGCAGCCCTGAAAATGACCTTACCCAAGTTCTACATGTTATGGAAGGGAATACTAAGACACATAGATTTACTAATTTGCATCAACTCTCATAGAGACTTAATCCTCCCCACTAAAATCTTACCCCTTTACTCAAGGCTCATCTCCAGTGCCCCTGTTCCCTACGAAGCCTTCTGTTTTTGTACCTATTAATAATCCCTCTATGTACTCCTCTAGCATCCTGCCAAAAACATCCACTTGGGCACAAAGTCTTGCATAGTTTTATCACTCTCTTCTTAACTAGTTTTATCACTCTCTTCTTTTGAATGTTGAAATCCAAAAAGTAGGGACTGTGTTTTTAACTGTTTTCCCACACAATGCCATATATCAGAATATGTGTGCTCATAATGCTATAGAAAGCTAAAAATGACAGAACCTGTGCTGACTCCTAAGAGAATATTATATATCATAAAGGGAAAAAGACTGGGATAATCACATCAATTTTCTTCCTCTGATAAACCATAAAATAAAAATACTCCTTTAAATTTCCTTTACATTTAAATGGCCACATTTGATAGACTATGCCCAAGCATGTACTTAAAAATTAAAATTATTTCCAATATAAGTCAATAAATTCAATTTGACAAGTGTTTATTAAATTTGAAGACCTTACACTGTAGTTTAAAGGACAATACTTTTACACATGAAGGAGACTGAGATTAATATAACCGAATGTAATTTAATTTAAATGTTTATTAAATGCCAACTACGGGCCAACAAATGTGTAGCTCAGAGCTATTCAAGGTTGGTGGCAACAAAAGTTACTAAGGATGACTTTGCAAACATGGAAAGAACTAAATTGAGCTTTCTATGACAGTAGAAAATAGTAAAGCTGATGGTAGGAAGAGGAAGAAAAGGAGTTGCCAGTCCGAAGAATTAGCTGAACAGTGGTGCTGATATGAAAATGCATGGGATCTGTATAGATTTTGGCCTCAGAATTGAGGTTACTTACCGAGAAGAGGTGGGGATATTGCTACTTAAGAGGTAGGTCCCTGATGGAACATGAGACTGAGCTTGACTACTCAAACAATGGGAAAACACTAAATTTCTGAAGAACAAAGGGACATGTGAAGGTGTCAGGGATGTATGGATATGGGGAGAAGTGAATCAGTGTATGTTCTGATGATGTTGAACAGTGGCCATGTGAAGAACAAGTTATTAATCTATTTTAAGAATAATTGTCAGAATAATTTAAGGATGTATGTTTTATGGATTTGCAGAGTTTTAAGGAGGGAATGAAAGATGTTTCCAGGTTGGGAGAATGGAAGGATATCCTGCTGATAAACAGAAAAATTGAAGGATCGATGTGGTAAGAATAAGACATATCAAGTATGAAACAATTATAGATTTACAGATAGACATGCTGTTAATTTCAATATAGGAAACTGAAACTAAAATTAAGGGTGAGGATGAAGACAGTGGCTTCCTTGTTAAGAGACACTACCCCTCATCTCCTACCAACCATGTATTTATTCTTTCTTATTAGTCTACCTAATATGGAAGTCCGGGCTTCCCTGTTGGCTCAGTGCTAAAGAATCTGTCTACCGATGCAAGAGATGCAGGTTTGAGCCCTGAGTCAGAACGAGCCCCTGGAGAAGAAAATGGCAACCCACTCCAGTATTCTTGCCTGGGAAATTCCGTGGACAGAGGCGCCTGGAAGGCTAAAGCACATGGGGTTACCAAAGAGTCAGACATGACTTAGTGACTAAACAACAAAATACGGAAACCTGGGACAAGCCAGTGTTAGAACATGGTTGGATTGAGGCCACTATCTCCAGGGGTATTCAAAGTTTATTTTACCCAAGACGTTATCAGTTCAGTTCAGTCTCTCAGTTGTGTCTGACTCTCTGCGACCCCATGAATCACAGCACGCCAGGCCTCCCTGTCCATCACCAACTCCTGAGTTCACTCAAACTCATGTCCACAGAGTCGGTGATGCCATCCAGCCATCTCATTCTCTGTCGTCCCCTTCTCCTCCCGCCCACAACCTTTCCCAGCATCAGAGTCTTTTCCAGTGAGTCAACTCGTCGCATGAGGTGGCCAAAGTATTGCAGTTTCAGCTTTAGGTGTTTCAAAATCAAAATATTACCTTGCTGCTCTATGAACTTCCCACAAAGAGATGGTCTTAGTTTGAGCTGAGAACTGGACCTTCGAAGAGTAAGAAGTTTTGTCTCTTATTCATGTCAAGAGTTGGAGGGGTGGTACTTTGTTTTGTTCATTCCTGTGGTTTTCTCATATGAATTCTAATAAAGTGTTCATGTTTACCAGTTCTTTCTTATTTGAGACTGGATAGCACATGGGTTCAGAGAAGGCAATGGCACCCTACTCCAGTACTCTTGCCTGGAGGATCTCATGGACGGAGGAGCCTGGTGGGCTGCAGTCCATGAGGTTGCTAAGAGTCAGACATGACTGAGCAACTTTACTTTCTCTTTTCACTTTCATGCATTGGAGAAGGCAATGGCAACCCACTCCAGTACTCTTGCCTGGAGAATCCCATGGACAGAGGAGCCTGGTAGGCTGGTGGGCTGCCGTCTATGGGGTCACAGGGTCGGACACGACTGAAGCGACTTAGCAGCAGCAGCAGCAACACATGGGTTATCAACCATAGTCTCACTTGAGCCCTCTCCATCGGAAT
This sequence comes from Moschus berezovskii, assembly GCF_049115385.1. NCBI lineage: Eukaryota > Metazoa > Chordata > Mammalia > Artiodactyla > Moschidae > Moschus > Moschus berezovskii. The sequence goes on from NC_142462.1 coordinate 71,549,496, forward strand.
CCCTGGAGCTCCACCCCTCTACTGACCACCACTACACATCCCCCCTTCCACCTCCAGCTAGACTGTTAAGATGACTTGCTCCTTTCTCCATGGCTGCCAGTGAGGTCCTCCTTCAGGAAAAAAGAGGTATCTCTATGACACAGCCTTATAACATTTCCTCAATTATAATGTTGTCCCTTCAAAACCAAGGCGTGTGCCTTTGATGTCTTCTGTATTGGTATCTTTCCAGTTCTTTCCTAGACTGTGGCATTCCTTACATGCAGACTAATCACCCAACTTTGCCATTATTCCAAGCAATGAGATCTGACTTTCTGAGAAACTTTGGCCATGGTTGGTGGCACTTCCAGCTTGTCCCAGTCCTTTTAGACCTTTCTGTTTCTATTTACACTGCTCTGACTGAGCCCCAGAATAAAGCCCTGTCAGCTGCTAGTGTTACCATTTATCATGGATCTCAAAGAAAAACACATGCTTTCTTAACTTATCACTCTTATGTGTCTACTCCATAATTTGAAACACCTTTCCAAATTCTTTTAAGGAACCTGGGACAAAATCTCACATGAGTGAAAATATATGTGTAGTACCATTTCACATCATACCTATGGTAAAGGAATCTTTATCCTACCATTGTCCCTGGACAGAGCTTCAAAGCCAAGGAGCTTAGGAAAATTTTCTTGCTTAGCTGAGGACAGAGTATATGGAAGGATGAGTCTCTTGTCACAAGTGTTCATCGGTAAGGCCTACCACCAGACTGAATGTTCACAGCCATCACCTCTGCCCAAAGACTCAATGACCCCATTTAAGAATAGAATCATAAAAGACACATCTTTACCTGTTGTGTCATGCCAGGGTTCAGTGGAGGACAGTTACACCCACACCCACACCCACACACAAACACACAGAGCCCTCAGTAGAATAATAGTGCTGCTGCTGCTGCTAAGTCACTTCAGTCGTGTCCGACTCTGTGTGACCGCATAGACGGAAGCCCACCAGGCTCCCCCGTCCCTGGGATTCTCCAGGCAAGAACACTGGAGTGGGTTGCCATTTCCTTCTCCAATGTGTGAAAGTGAAAATGAAGTCGCTCAGTCATGTCTGACCTTTAGCGACCCCACAGACTGCAGCCTACCAGGCTCCTCCGTCCATGGGATTTTCTAGGCAAGAGTGCTGGAGTGGCTTGCCATTGCCTTCTCTGAGAATAATAGTAATGGATAATAATAGTCAGAGATGACTAAAACAAATGTGCTTTCTTTCAATAACAAGAATCATGTGTTTCAGGAGAGGCAACCAGCAATTACACAGGTTTATTTGACTGAAGCCAGTGGTCTAATCTTACGTAAAACATATCCGTTTTCTTTGAAATCCTTGATACACACTAGAAATTAGTTTAGGATAATCAGTTTCAAAATAAAGATTAAATCATAATTCATTACCCTGGTTGAATCCAAAAATTCCTTGGGCAGGACTTCCAATCATTTCCAGCCATTTATAAAAGATAAAACTTTGCTACTTTGATAACCCTGCTGATCGTTTCAAGCTGGCCTTTATGAGAGTGAAAATGATACTGGATCCAAAATATTATCTGATAGCTCAATAGGTCCATTTTTTTCTGCTAGTAAAAAATAGTTTGGAAGAAAGCAAAGGAAAAATGAGCCCAAATTGTAAGTTATGAGAATAAGTTGGACCATATCATCTCTCTGAGTGTATGACTGATTTGGCTAATAAGCATCAAAATGCAGCAGAAGTGAGTTCCGATTTTTTTTTTTTCTGACATAGTATGAATTGTAAAAAATGGAAAAACATTGAGAGACAAAAAAATATAATTCACCTATCATCATCTGATGCCAGTTGTAAATAGAAAGTTCTATCCTAAGTTGTTCTAGCAATTTTTCATACCCACAGTATGTCTAGGTGAAAACTGATGGCTCATGATCAGAAATTAAAACGTAGCAAGACTTTTAAATGCTTATTTTATTTAAAAGGTCACAATTTTAAATATTGTTCAGAAAATCTGCAGTGAGAGGTAGCGTGAAAAGGAGAGCAGCAACAGAGACGGAGTCAAGTGGACAGAAGACCCCATCGACTCCCAATAGTGGCCAGTGTGACTATCAAGACACCACTAGTGAAATTCAAACAACCATTTGTAGAGCAATCATATTGTGAAAATTAAATACAGATGTTTTTGCCGTTGGTGAGAGATGGAGTGGAGAGTACTAGCTTCATAGTTGCTTTGAATCTGTGACATTTATATCTCTGTAACATCATCTTCATCCCTGATATCTCTGGAAGACTCGTTATTCACTCCACAAATTTTACCAGGAAATATGTCTGATTCTTATCCCATTATCATCATACATAGTATTCCCAACATGTACAAGATCAAGTTTGAATCTCTCTGCACAGCTTAGAAGATCATTCATCATCTGCTATTTTTCTAGTCTCTCTTCCTTGGCTTCTCCCCACTCTCATTGTATAAAACTGCCACCCCAACTGTGTTAATGTTCTTGTAGGTTTTGATCAAGCAATAGCATTTTTCATGTGGTTGGGTTCTCAAATGTGATTCTCTCTGCCTGAAAATGCCCTCCACTCTCTAATCAGGGTTCCATTATAGTGCTGAACCTTCAGCAACTGGCAGTTTTCTCCCTATAGACCTTGTCAAGGCTCCCCTTGCCTAGTTCAGCTGAAGGGAAATGTTGGATCCACCCCAACATTGCACATGTGACCAGATTTGTAAAGTGAGTTCTCTTGAGTCAGTCCCAGGACCCCCAACTTGAGGGCACTGGAGGTCTGCTGAACTCCAGCACCTGTGTTCAGTTCTGATGGATCTTACCACATGTGTATGTGGCTGAGAGAGTCTGCATCTCAGGTCAAAAGCAAAATAAAACAGTCAGGCATACACCTTTGACACAACACAGTAAGCTTAAAGGGTGGGTAGGAAAAGAAGAATCCAAGTTTAGTCTAGTAAGATAGAAGTCAGAGAAACAAAATAATCCTGGAGGCTAAAAACACATCTCAGGAAATACCCTGTAACTGTGGTGAGACCTGAGAGCTTCAAGACATAGAAAATATTTGAGTTTGATGAACCGGATTAGAGAAATGTAAGTCAAATTGTTCGTTAAACAGCTGTGGTTTTAGTCCAAACTCAGTGACTCAGCATGTGCAGTGACTGTCTTCTTTTATGTCCAGTTGAGTCCCTAGAATATTTATTTCCCAGTATTATGATGGGAATCTCTTCAAACTTTTGAAGGCCTTCTCTTCAAACCTTTCTAGTTGGAATCCCAAAGAAAAATCACAATATCATTTTTCAAAATGGAGTTTAACTTCACATCTTACTGTAAAACTCCAAAAATGTTTCCTTAAATGATATAGGTACCTTTTAAAATTATTCTGTACTAAAAAGACTGGAAAAGATCAGTTTTCACTCCGATCTCAAAGAAGGGCAATGCCATTTCACATGCTAGTAAGATTATGCTCAAAGTCCTTCAAGCTAGGCAGTATGTGAACCAAGAACTTCCAGATGTGCAATCTGGGTTTAGAAAAGGCAGAGGAACCAGAGATCAAATTGCCAACATTCTTTGGATCATAGATAAAGAAAAGTAATTTCAGAAAAAACATCTACTACTGCTTCATTGACTACACTAAAGCCTTTAATTATGTGGAACACAACAAACTGTGGAAAATTCTTAAAGATATGGGAATACCGGACCATCCTACCTGTCTCCTGAGAAAACTGTATACAGGTCAAGAAACAACAATTAGAACCAAACATGGAACAATGGACTGGCTCAGAATCAGGAAAGGAGTATGACAAAACGGTATATTGTCATCTTGCTTATTTAACTTCTATGCAGAGTACATCATGTGAAATGCTGGACAGGGTGAAGCACAAACTAGAATCAAGATTGCCAGGAGAAATATCAACAACCTCAAATATGCAGATGATACCACTCTTAATGAAGGTGAAAGAGGAGAATGAAACAGCTGACTTAAAATTCAACATTCAGAAAAACAAAGATCATGGCATCTGGTCCCGTCACTTCATGGCAAATAGATGGGGAAATAATGGAAACAGTGACAGACTTTATTTTTGGGGGCTCCAAAATCACTGTGGACAGTGACTGCAGACATGAAATTAAAAGATGCTTGCTCCTTGGAAGGAAAGCTATGACAAACCTAGACAGCATATTAAAAAGCTGAAACATCACTTTGCTAACAATGGTCCATATAGGCAAAGCTATCGTTTTTTCCAGTAATCATGTATGGATGTGAGAGTTGAACCATAAAGAAGTCTGAGAGCCAAATAATTGATGTTTTTGAACTGTGGTGCTGGAGCAAACTCTTGAGAGTCCCTTGTACTGCAGGGAGATCAAACCAGTCAATCCTAAAGGAAATCAGTCTTGAATATTCATTGGAAGGACCGATGTTAAGCTGAAGCTCCAATACTTTGGCCACCTTTTCTGACTCATTGGAAAAGACCCAGATGCTAAGAAAAATTGAAGGCAAAGGGAGAAGAGGACAGCAGAGGATGAGATGGTTAGATAACATCACCAACTTAATGGACATGAATTTGAGCAAACTCCAGGAGATAGTGAAGGACAGAGGAGCCTGATGTCCGTGGGGTGGTAAAGAGTCAGACAGGACTTACGGGATGAACAATAGCAACAAAAGGGAAACATTTTTGGAGTTAGGGTAGACTGGCCAATCTTCATATTAAAGATTTAAAAAAATGTAAGTTTAAAAGAATGTGAACATAAAGGAAATGTAACTTAAGCCCCTTAGCTCAAATCACAGGAGTGTTTTTTCCTCTGGTGTTGACTCAGTTCTCTAAGAAGCTAAGCATGCTTTGTTTCAATATTATGATGTATTTTTTCCGTGGGTAAAACTGTCTTTGATATCAGATCAATAGTCCATGTGTCTCACTGTGCAGAAGATGTCATTGGGAGCAAATCCAAGGGCCTCTGTGGAAGGGTCCCTGAAGATGAAATGACAGTCATCTATAATTTGATTTTGCTGAATGGCAACTATTCTGGTAGATAGAGGAAACTTGGTTTAAACTAGTGCTAATTCTTCTAAGGACTGGTATATTGAATTGGCTAAAGGTGATAGTCTTCCCCCTGATGTGATCTTGGTATAATAATCCTAGTGTTTATGTCTACTTATAGTTGGACGAAGGTTTGTACTGAGGATTAAATATTGAAAGAGAACAAGGAACATTTAAATTCCACTGGTGCTGTTTTATTATCACTCCTCCAGTCACCAGTTTATAAAGCATTGTCGGTAAGCCAGATAAAACAGAGCCAGTTTGGTGATGTGATGAATGAAACAGAATTTAGGAAAGAATTCAATAAAGTCTACCCAGAATAATATTAAATTTAAATTTTACTGCAAAACTATCATCTCCTACAAAACACTCACAAGTAATAAGTACTTATGGGAGGACTTGGGCTCAATGAAAACTGAGACGAGAAGGGAACTAGAGGAACTAGTGAACAAAATCTTGAAAGCCCAGATCTCATTTGATATCCAGGACACCCATTCTTCTCAACTTCATTATCCAACGAAAGTTTAGGAACTTACCTTACCTTGTTTTGTTTCTAGATGATGCTAGTGATTTATAAGTTCACATTTTAACACAAGCATAGTAAGATTTTCGGTCACCAGAATGTTGATGTTCTGTTGAGCCCTTCTCTTCACTAACTTGTCAGATCAGATCTAACTGTGTAGGCCTTGCATAATTTTCACCCTTTAAAGAAATTTCCTTGATGCTCTTACAACCATAAGCAGAGCAGTTTAATGGAAGCCCCCTTCTCTCTCCAGCCCCTTATGCCAATTGCTTCATGAACAATGGGCAGACTGATGGGTCTTACACTAATACTTAGTTTGCTGCTACTGCTGCTAAGTTACTTCAGTCATGTCCGACTCTGTGCAACCCCATAGACAGCAGCCCACCAGGCTCCCCCATCTCTGGGATTCTCAAGGCAAGAACACTGGAGTGGGTTGCCATTTCCTTCTCCAATGCATGAAAGTGAAAAGTGAGAGTGAAGTTGCTCAGTTGTGTCCAACTCTTTGCGCCCCCATGGAATGCAGCCTACCAGGCTTCTCCATCCTTGGGATTTTCCAGGCAAGAGTACTGGAGTGGGTTGCCATTGCCTTCTCCAAATACTTAGTTTAAGGAACAATAAATCTTTAAATTTGATTCCAATATGCTTGACTAGTGGTCTGTTACCCTTCCTTATCACCCTGAGATGGGAAAACAATGTAGTAATCTATCCATCTGAATTGAGATTTCTCCAGGCTCTGACTCATATGTCATGGGTGAAGCCTTACTGACCAGATCATGGATGTCTTTATTGAACTTGTTCTTTAACAAGGTGATGGTTACAACTGGTGGAAACAGTTATATTACAGATTAATAGCAATTTGGGGCAGTAAGAAACAACTGTCTTCTGGCCCTGGTTCTTTTTAACTTATGTCTCAATGATTGGACCTTAAGTTGTGACTGAGAATAGGTAAGTATTCTTTTTGGCTATCAACAATGTGCACATTCTTTTCTGTTCTCTTATATATTATGATGCAATGCAAGTGACTCTCATTCATAATTTGCATTGTAATCTGATTATTGTCAAAAAGAATGGCTTAAGATGACAACTTTAAACCAAAATCATTAGGTTTGGCAGAACTCCTCCAATATTCAAAAGATGTAAAAGATTAAATTATTTAGTTTTACCCATAGTACATTTTTGCAAATATTTACCCCAAAGGGTTTACCAGAAAGTGCAATGCTTAACATTAAACTTTCTATTTTGTATGCAAAAATTCCTGGCAGAGTGTCTGATGCTTAATACATAGTAACTGCTGGGATGATGATGATGATGACAACGGTGGCAGTCACAGAGATATCACCATCATTTGGATATTTCTCATACTGCCCTCCATAGAATAAAAAATCCATCCTATAAAAGGTAAAATTGGTGCTAAGTCGTATCTAACTCTTTGCAACACCATGGACTGTAGGCCACCAGCCTCCTTTGTCCATGAGATTTCCCAGACAAGAATACTGGAATAGGTTGCTATTTCCTTCTCCAGGGTATTTTCCCAACCCAGGGATAGAATATGCGTCTCTTTTTTGGCAGATGGATTCTTTACTGCTGAGTCACCTGGGAAACCCAAAAGGTACAATATGAAGTGTCAACATTAACCCGCCACCCAAGAGTTAAACAAACATCTTTTAGGTCACACAAAGTTAACATAAATTCAAAAGCATCCAACAGAAATGGCCACTGTTTAGCTGAATTCATTTTTGAATGGCCTATAAAGTCATTCTCCACAATTGTATCAGACAGACTTGTCAGTATTTGACAGCAGCTGAAACTGGCTCCTTAGATGTTTTCTAGGGGGATCTAATTTAAAAAAATAAGGTATCTTGTTCAATTGAGAACACAGAATGCCTGGCTTCGATCTGAACAGTAGGAGAAGGAGACTGCAGGCAGGTGAGCCTGCTGATGGGGAGCTGAGCCTGGAATACCTTACTGAGGGCTGCTCTCTTCTGAGCAGTGGAGCAAAACAATGAAAAACATGGGAAGAGTTATGGAAGCTCTCTGTTTGCTAAGCTCTGTGAACAAGTCGCAGAGATAACAGATATATAACTGATAAATCAGTGCAGTTTTTCATGAATTGGGTAATTAGCTTTACTGACTATCATTAGATATAAACTCCTTTCTGAGAACTCCTGGAAATGTTTAAATTATAAGATGAGCACCATTATCATAAAATTATATTAAGTTTAACTAACAGAAATTACTTTTAAATACAGGTCAAACACTAAGTGTCTTGGGGTTATTTAGAAGCACAGATTTCCTAGCTGACGTCCACATTTAAATATTCATTTACTGTTCATATTGTGGATGTTATATATTAACTCTAATGATAAATAGGGGCTTCCCTGGTGGCTCAGAGGTTAAAGCGTCTGCCTCTAATGCAGGAGACCCGGGTTCGATCCCTGGGTCGGGAAGATCCCCTGGAGAAGGAAACGGTAACCCACTCCAGCATTCTTGCCTGGAGAATCCCATGGACGGAGAAGCCTGGTAGGCTACAGTCCACGGGGTCGCAAAGAGTCGGACACGACTGAGCGATGGAACAGAACGGAATGATAAATAAACCAAAAGTGTAGATAACTGAGCCACAGGTAGACCTTTTATCTGTATTATCAGATTTGAACCCCATACTATTCTATGACATAGGTTCTATCATTAGCTGTGTATTGAAAATAAAAAGAAGGACAAAGAAGTTAAGTCACCAGCCCAGAGTGTGCAGGTAGGTGGTAGGCTAGAGGCTGTGCCATGAATCATAGAGTAACTCCCATTCCAGGCAAAAAAGTAATAAGGAGGGTGTGCTGGCCATGATGGCAACCTTCCTGTTTCCTGGCTCTCGTGGAAAGTCCCTGAATGCCTTGGACAGAGCCTCTCCAAAACTCACCACATCCACAGATGTCATCCGGACTTCCCACACTGAGACTGGGCATCAGGTGGAAAAACCTCAGCGTAACTGTCTCTCAGCCACCTTCAGGAAAGTCATGGGCAAGCTGTCATTGCTGGGTGCCTGACCTTTTCTCTCAGCCTCCAGTTCCACACTGCCTAACCCCTGTGGAGTCACTGGAGAGAACTCATCATTTTTCTTACTCATTCTGCTCCTGAACTAAATATGGGTCTACTTCCCTGCATTCAGTAGAGCCAGTCGACTGATACTGGCTTGTGGTGAAGAGAAATGTAATGTTTACTGTGAAGTGGCAATACAAGGAAAACAGGTATCTCAGGCTCACCAAAGGATTCATCAGAAGGATTTTTAAAGGCTAAGTCGGGGTGCAGTTGCAGGTATGTCATCAGGTCCTGCATAGTTCTTTGAATAATCATGAGGTAACAGAGTGGTGTCACAAGGGTTAACATTATCAATCCCGAGGTCTCAGTAGGTCTGCAAGTTATGTGCTCATGCTCATCAAGTAGTTAATTTCTTCCATTTGGTGGTAGTTTTAGCATCTATAGAACAACTCAGGAAATGTACATCATATACTATTATCTGGGTATTTCAGAAAGGAGTTACAGCAGAAGATATAGGGGAGGTGTCTGTTCCAGGAAGACCCCATAAGACCCAACTCAGTTATAATCCCTCATGTCTTTTCTTACATATCCTCATTTTTTTTTCTTTCAGTCACACAGAAAGCATCCCTGGTGTGCTCCTCTCAGACAGTGCTTAAGGTGTCTCAGGGACATCTCTGTATACCTCTAGAAATCTAAATTGTCCACCTGTAGTGTTTAAGCAACAATTTGGTTTCTTAAGCAATTTTCTTATTCCCCATATAATTTGGTACACTATTAAGGTAGAATGAGTGCTGAGAAACTGATGTTTATGAAGTACGATTTTCTGTCAGGAATTCTCCAAGAGTCAGTTCAATTCAGTTGCTTAGTCACGTCTGACTCTTTGCGACCCCATGGACTGCAGCATGCCAGGCTTCCTTGTCCATCACCAACTCCCGGAGTTTACCCAAACTCGTGTCCATTGAGTCATTGATGCTGTCCAACCATCTCATTGTCTGTCGCCCCCTTCTCCTCCTGCCCTCAATCTTTCCCAGCATCAGTTCAGTTCAGTTCAGTCCCTCAGTCGTGTCCAGTTCTTTGCGACCCCATGAATCACAGCATGCCAGACCTCCCTGTCCATCACCAACTCCTGGAGTTCACTCAAACTCATGTCCATCAGGGTCTTTTCAAATGAGTTAGTTCTTCACACCAGGTGGCCAAAGTATTGGAGTTTCAGCTTCAACATCTGTCCTTTCAATGAACACCCAGGACTGATCTCCTTTAGGATGGACTGGTTGGATCTCCTTGCAGTCCAAGGGACTCTCGAGAGTCTTCTCCAACACCACAGTTCAAAAGCATCAACTCTTCAGTGCTCAGCTTTCTTTATAGCCCAACTGTCACATCCACACATGACTACAGGAAAAACCATAGCCTTGACTAGATGGACCTTTGTTGGCAAAGTAATGTCTCTGCTTTTTAATATACTGTCTAGGTTGCATAACTTTCCTTCAGGGAACATTAAATCAAATGATATTTGCAGTATCTATGACTTCCATTCACTCTCTAGGAAAAAGGCACTCAATGAGGTGAAGCTCCTAATCCTGTTTACGCAACTGATAGATTAGGGTACCAAAAATTAAAGTCAAGTTGGCTTCCATTCAAAACCATGTTCTAGTCATTACCCTGTGCTTCTGACACCTCAATGAACATGTGCATCACCTGGGGGTCTTGTTAAAACGCAGAACCTGAATCATAAGGTATGGAGGAGGGCCTGAGATTCTGCATTTGTGCTGAACTTCCAGGTAAGTCGAGACTGTTGGGCTGCAGACCACGAGTTGAGTACTGAAGCTCTACAATGCTCAGCTAAACTTTCCTTCATAGTGAAAAAAGGCCATCCTCAGACCCATCCCTTCTAAAAGCCACAAATCCCATGTCTCTCATCAAAATAAACACATTCTGACTTGATGCTACATAGAAGGTATAGTATAATATTTCCTAAAGTGTGCCCTTTGGATCATCTTCACGAATTTCCTGGAATGCTAGTAAAATGCAACTTTCTGACATCAATTCAGCCCCTCTGGACCTGGGAAGCTGCACTTATGAAAAACTCCCAGGCCTTTCTAATTCACATTCAAGTTTGAGGAGAACTGGAGTAGCTCTAAACACCCAATGGTGGAAAGGAAAATGATGGTCATAGAGGCTTTTTGAGAAAGTCCTACAAATAAAGGAGACTGAGTGACACTTGGTTCAGTTCAGTTCAGTCGTGTCCGACTCTTTGAGACCCCATGAATCACAGCATGCCAGGCCTCCCTGTCCATCACCAACTTCTGGAGTTCACTCAAACTCATGGCCATCGAGTCGGTGATGCCACCCAGCCATCTCATTCTCTGTCGTCCCCTTCTCCTCCCGCCCCCAACCTTTCCCAGCATCAGAGTCTTTTCCAGTGAGTCAACTCGTCACATGAGGTGGCCAAAGTATTGGAGTTTCAGCTTTAGCATCAGTCCTTCCAATGAACACCCAGGATTGATCCCCTTTAGAATGGACTGGTTGGATCTCCTTGCAGTCCAAGGGACTCTCAAGAGTCTTCTCCAGCACCACAATTCAAAAGCATCAATTCTTCGGCGATAAGCTTTCTTCACAGTCCAACTCTCACATCCATACATGACCATGGGAAAAACCATAGCCTTGACTTACCTGAAGGTAAAAAGAAGATTTTTGTTAAAGTGAGTGTGTAAGTGGGATTGAAGCTGAAAAGACCTGCTGTAAAGTTTTAGATTTGGAAGAAGGTCAATAGACTAGATATTGACCAACAGATCATGTAGGACAGGGGTCCCCAGCACCTGGATTGCAAACCAGGACTGGCCCACAGCCTGTTAGGAACTGGTCTCCACAGCAAGAGGTGAGCAGCAGGTGAGCAAACAAGCTTCATTTTCTGCTCCCCATCGCTCACATTACCACCTGAACCATGTGCCTCCCATCCTCCATCCCTGAAAAAATGGTCTTCCATGAAACCGGTCACTGATGCCAAAAAGGTTGCAGACTGCTGATATAGCAGGTCTCAAGATTATTCTCTGTCCCTGTTGAGGAAGTCACAGCATTTTAACCCTTAATCCCTCAGTCATGTCCAACTCTTTGCAACCCCATAAACTGTAGCCCACTGGGCTCCTCTGTCCAGTATTCCTGGCAAGAATACTGGAGTGGGTTGCCATTTCTTCCTTCAGGGAGTCTTCCTGACCCAAGGATCAAACCCACATCTCCTGTGGTTCTTGCAGGGGTAGGTGGATTCTTTACCACTGAGCCACCTGGGAAGCCTAAATAGAAACTTGATGGATATTAAATACTGAGTTGATAACACACTTCTTGGCCATACCTGTGGAGAAGAATAGAAATAAACTTTAATTTGTAAAGCATTTTCACCATGTGTATTAACACCCATGATATACTCTGCTCTCATACATTGGCCTCAGATGGTACGTAAAGGCAAAAATTACTTATCCCCAGATCACAAGTGAACTTGATTCTCAGGCAGTGGTGGTAATGCCGGGACTAAACCTCCAGTCTCCAACGTTGTGACTTGACTCCTCAGCCAGTGCAAGAGCTCCCAGACATGCGGGTGCATCAAAACCACTGAGAGACCCGACCTGCGGCCTCCTGGGCCAGAACCTCAGCGGGGGCCTAGTCATTTGTTTGTAAAAAGCAGAGACATTACTTTGCCAACAAAGGTCTGTCTAGTCAAGGCTATTGTTTTTCCAGTGGTCATGTATGGATGCGAGAGTTGGACTGTGAAGAAAGCTGAGCACCGAAGAATTGATGCTTTTGAACTGTGGTGCTGGAGAAGATTCCTGAGAGTCCCTTGGACTGCAAGGAGATCCAACCAGTCCATCCTAAAGGAGATCAGTCCTGGGTGTTCATTGAAAGGACAGATGTTGAAGCTGAAACTCCAATACTTTGGCCACCTGATGCAAAGAGCTGACTCATTGGAAAAGACCCTGATGCTGGGAAAGATTGAGGGCAGGAGGAGAAGGGGACGACAGATGATGAGATGGTTGGATGGCATCACCGACTTGATGGACATGAGTTTGGATGGACTCTGGGAGTTGGTGATGGACAGGGAGGCCTGGCGTGCTGTGGTTCATGGGGTCGCAAAGAGTTGGACACGACTGAGCGACTGAACTGAATTGAACAGGAGATTCTTATGCATTCAGTCTATGGAACTGCGTTTGGGAGCTCAACCAAAATTATGTGGCATGGAAAGAGCTGCCTATGACTCAAAGGGTCATATGGAAAGAAAAGAAATACAAGCATTAGGACTCTGGGGTTCCTTCTGTAGATAGGAATTAACAGGAAAATTTTAGAATCTTTCTTGCTTTCAAGTACAGGTTTCAACTCCTGGAGATGGGAATCTTTGAGAGATTTTCCTTTGAAAAATTGGCCAAAAGAAAACATAGCTCAGAACCTAGATGGTTTTATTAGCAAGTCCTTCAAGTTAAGGGAGAAATTTAAATTTCTATTTCTACATGATATGGAGAAATTTGCAGTGCTGCTAGATTTAGGATCAACTCTCAGTTTAAGTCCTTACTAGCTGATTAGCTTTGTTTAAATCAACTAATCTCTAAGATCTTCAGCCACCTTCCCTCTGCTGCTGCTGCTGCTGCTCACTTCAGTCGTGTCCGACTCTGTGTGACCCCATAGACGGAAGCCCACCAGGCTCCCCCATCCCTGGGATTCTCCAGGCAAGAACACTGGAGTGGGTTGCCATTTCCTTCTCCAGCATGTACTTCTACTAGAGACCAAAATAACATGGTCTGCCAGTAAGAAATGGTATGTGAGTTGCCTAAGCCCAACTAAAATGTATAATAAAAACCAAACATGATTGAAAGTATATATGTAATGCTAAAAAAAGTCTCTAGATTGTTAGGTTATAGGCTATCTACATAAAAATACACACGCCAATTATTTACAGAGTTTATGTTTTATAGCTGGGGGAAAAGTTACTTGATAAAAGTACTAATTTGGGGGGAGGGGTCTAATTAGTTCCTAGATTCTAAATACCTAGACTCAGTTAAGGAAGCTAATACCTTAACACTGCCTTTCCTAACATTTCATTTTCTCAATTGGAGGGTTGGTTACCAGATAAAAGATAGCTACCAAAGGCCAAGAATTCTGCCCAAGAATACCAATGAGATTTTTTGGTAGTTAACAGTTAGAAGGAGTGCTACTGGCAACCAATGGGAAAACCAAGGATGCTGCCAAAGGTCTTAAACACACAGTCCCCTGACAAAGAAATAACCAGCCCCAAACGTCAACAGTGCAGCTGAGAAACCCTAATCTAACATTATCATGCCATTTACAAGATAGTTCTTTTATATCTCAATACTATCCAACAATAAGATTCTTACCTTTGCATCTCTTCTTGTGTAAGATTCTTTCTCATTTCTCTAGATAAATGGTAAAGACGATGGAGTGTAGACGCATGAAAAAGAGCATTTCCAGATTTCCAAAATACAGTTGAGACTTTGTTATAGTAATTTGCCATCAACTGAGGCTTGGGCGGTTTTTTAGATAAGGAGAATAGCCCATGAATATCTTCCACAGCTTTGAATGCTTCCTTCCCTCTAGAATGTAAAAAACAAAAAACAAAAAAAAAAAAAAGGAGAAAAGATTAGTGGAAACACATTACACCTCATCTGCATTCTTTGCATATTAGTTTTTATTGAACGTGGGGTTCCAGATCAGTGTGCTGGAGATAGGAGACAGGAAGCAGGAGATTCCTGTGGTTTCTGGCAAGATCCAGGGTAGCTCACACTCTAGGAGAGCCCTTCTGTCAATTTCCAAAATAGTTTTTATTGAACGTGGGGTTCCAGATCAGTGTGCTGGAGATAGGAGACAGGAAGCAGGAGATTCCTGTGGTTTCTGGCAAGATCCAGGGTAGCTCACACTCTAGGAGAGCCCTTCTGTCAATTTCCAAATTGATAGATGGGGCAGCACACTCAGCAGGGGGATTGGGAGTCTCCAGAAAGTTCCTCAAGGTTGCGGCATCTGAAATTTTTATCTTTGTATCACGTAGAGGCAGCTCCTCAGAACTTCTCTCCTTGTGTTTTGAAACATGAGAAAGTCCTAGTGAGCCAACTTTATTCTAAATTTTTATTGTCTGTCTTCTGACCAGAAGAAGCACAAGAATAAGTGTGTGGGGAGGGTGAATGATGCAGGTACATTGAAAAGAAGATGTGGAAAGGGGCATAGGAAAGGGGGTGAGAGAGGCTGAGGCCCTGTTCTCTTACTGTAGACATAGCAACACCATGTGGTGAGATGAACTTCAGTTGCCCACTAAAGGTGAGAGGTTTGCTGCCAGAAGAAGTCTGTGTGAACCTGGCATCATTCTCCTCAGATGGAGCAGGCAGCCCATCTCAGTTAAAGGCGAACCTGTGTAAGAAGGCACACATACAGTACTGAAACCGTGTATAAACTAGACAACTGATAGGAATCTACTGGATAGCACAGGGAACTCTACTCAACGTTTTACGGTGTCCTAAATGGAAGGCAAATCCAAAAGGGAGTGGATATATTCATTTTGTGGCTGATTCATTTTGCTATGCAGTAGAAGCTGACATAACATTGGAAAGCATTTATACTGCAATAAAAATTAGTTAATTAAAAACAGAGCATCATTAGGAAGGAGGCAAATGCTCCTTCTCAGAGGAGGGGCAAATCCCTTTATTAGGAAGCAAATGCGCTATTCATGTGAGACCAATCTGTGTTTTCTTCTAGAGAAAACAAAGCCCCACTGTAGAGTGGGTTTGCTTACAGATGACTCACCAGGAAATCCACCATGGCTCTCTCTGATTTTCCTGACTCCACCCCGCTTAGTGGGAAACCTCCACCATGGGAGGAAAACTCCTGGGGGTGGGTGTATGGGGAAAAGTGTTCTCCTGCACTCAAGTTGTACTTAGGGTTTTTCTTTTTGAGAGATTAGCTGCCCGGTCGTCAGCAGTCTCTCTTCTCTCTTCCCCAAGTTGAGTGTAAGATCTCAGAAAGCTCTTCCTCATCAGCCACATTTCCTAGGAAGGATGGACCACTTAGAAGAAAGTTAAGGACACAGCACAGGGGGAAATGTGGACTGCTTTTCAGCAGAAGATAGGCAGAAACTTAGATTTCAGTAACGGGGGACTTATTTGTATCAGAGCAACCCTCCTCCTCATAACAATTACTAACTGTGGGGAAATGTTTTAAAAACCAGAACTGTATGAAGGCTCTGGAGATTGACAAAATGCTGCTAGACATGGAGAGGTTGTGACCCTTGAAAGAAGAAACCCTGCTGGGTGAGATTTACATGTAAACAACTCTTTCTCTAAGTTACACCCCAGTTTGCCTGCAATTGGCCTAGAAAACCACTCAAGAGAGAGCAATAGTTTGCGGACATTACGAGTCGGAGGTCAGAGCTTAGGGTAGCTAGAAAGCTGAAACTCTAAGGGGGAAAATTCCCCAAAGGAGGGAGCCCCCATTCTGCATGTTAATTACCCTGAACTCCTTGGCTGACACTTGAACTACTCACGTGCAGGATGAGAAGACACCTGAGAGCTAGCAGAAAGTGACAGGAAGGTTGAAGAGTTTCGGGGCTTATGTTCATAACTTCTCCAGCTCCACTTCTCTTCTGAACTTTAGACTCAGAGACCCAACCATCTCCTCAGTAATTTCATTTGGATACATACCAGTCATGTCAAATTTAGCGTGATCAAAACCAAACTCCTGGTTTCTGCCTAAAAAAAAAAAATCCTACCCTTCCCGTTTAGTTATTAATACTTCATTCGCAGTGTACTGTGTTCATGAACTTCAGAGCTGTACTTGATTCTTCTCTTTCTCTTACTCTTGACATATAACTCACCAGCAAATCCTGTTGGTTTTACCTTCAGACTCTTTCTCACCATCTCTTCTATTGAATCCCTTTATATTCTATACATAAAAATTATTTTCTAATTAATTAAAGACAAGTATATGAGCAGCTAGAGTTAAACATTGAAATAATATATATACATTAATATCTTTAATCCCAGGATAAGAAATGATTTTTTTTACTGTTTCATGATTTTATTTTTTATTTTTTAATTAATTTATTTATTTTAATTGGAGGCTAATTACAATATTGAGGTTGCTTTTGCCATACATTGACATGATTCAGCCACGGTTGTACATGTGTACCCCCCTTCCTGAACCCTTCTCCCACCTCCTTACCCACACCATCCCTCTGGGTTGTTCCAGAGCACAGGTTTTGAGTGCCCTGCTTCATGCATCGAACTTGCACTGGTCATCTGTTTTACATACGGTAATCTACATATTTCAGTGCTATTCTCTCCAAATCATCCCACACTTGCCTTCTCCCACATAGTCCAAAAGTCTGTTCTTTACATCTGTGTCTCTTTTGCTATCTTGCATAGATTACCATCTTTCTTTTTTTTTTAAATTTGTTTATTTTAGTCGGAGGCTAATTACTTTACAATATTGCAGTGGTTTTTGCCATACATTGACATGAATCAGCCATGGGTGTACATGTGTTCCCCATCCTGAACCCCCCTCCCATGTCCCTCCCCATCCCATCCCTCTGGGTCATCCTAGTGCACCAGCCCTGAGCACCCTGTCTCATGCATCAAACCTGGACTGGTGATCTGTTTCACATATGATAATATACATGTTTCAATGCTATTCTCTCAGATCATCCCACCCTCGCCTTCTCCCACAGAGTCCAAAAGACTGTTCTATATATCTGTGTCCCTTTTTCTGTCTCACATATAGGGCTATTGTTACCATTTTTCTAAATTCTATATATATGCATTAATATACAGTATTGGTATTTCTCTTTCTGACTTTCTTCACTCTGTATAATAGGCTCCAGTTACATCCACTCATTAGAACTGACTCAAAGGTGTTCTTTTTTATAGCTGAGTAGGCTGAAACTGCAATACTTTGGCCACCTCATGAGACGAGTTGACTCACTGGAAAAGACTCTGATGCTGGGAAAGGTTGGGGGCGGGAGAAGAAGGGGATGACAGAGAATGAGATGGCTGGATGGCATCACCGACTCAATGGACATGAGTTTGAGTGAACTCCGGGAGTTGGTGATGGACAGGGAGGCCTGGCGTGCTGTGATTCATGGGGTCGCAGAGAGTCAGACATGACTGAGCAACTGAACTGAACTGAATATTCCATTGTATGTATGTGCCACAACTTCCTTATGCATTCCTCTGCAATGGACATCCAGGTTGCTTCCATGTCCTGGCTGTTGTAAACTGTGCTGTGATGAGAATTGGGGTACACGTGTCTCTTTCAGTTCTGGTTTCCTCAGTGTGTATCCCCAGCAGTAGGATTGCTGGGTCGAATGGCAGTTCTATTTCCAATTTTTTAAGGAATCTCCACACTGTTCTCCATAGTAGCTGTATTAGTTTGCATTCCCACCAAAAGTGTAAGAGGGTTCCCTTTTCTCCACACTTTCTCCAGCATTTATTTTTTTGTAGACTTTTTGATGGCAGCCATTCTGACTGGCATGAGATGGTACCCCATTGTGGTTTTGATTTGCATTTCTCTGATAATGAGTGATGTTGAACATGTTTTCACGTGATTTTTAGCCATATGTATGTCTTCTTTGGAGAAATATCTGTTTAGTTGTTTGGCCCACTTTTTGACTGGGTCATTTATTTTTCTGGTATTGAGCTGCATGTGCTTCAAGAAATGATTATTTTGAAAGTATCACAAAACAAAAAAGAAAAGATTTATACATTTGACTATATTAAAATTGATAATTCCTGTTCATCAAATACCACCAGAAAGTAAGTGAAAAATAAACCACAGACTAAGAGAAACTATTTTCAACTTGTGCAAAGAATTTTCAACTTGTGTAAAGTAGTAGGATTAGTATACTTTCCTGGTGGCTCAGACAGTAAAGAATCTGCCTGCAGTTCAGGAGACCTGGGTTCTACACCTGGTTTGGTTAGACCCCCTGGAGGTGGTCAAGATGACACACTCCAGTATTCTTGCCTGGAGAGTCCACGTGGACAGGGGGACCTGGCAGGCTACATTCCATGGGGTTGCAAAGAGTTAGACACAACTGAGTGACTAAGCACACTCACATACTGAATATGTAGAAAAAAATTCTAGAGATCAGTAAGATGCAGTCAAAAGACCCAATAGAAGACTCAGGCAAAGATATAAATAAAGCTAATTTGCAGCCGATTTTCATTGATTTGATGTACTGTCAGGCATTCAATATGATGGCAACAGTTGTGGGTATTTTGAGTCTCACTACTGTTAGCATGCATTTCACAGAAAACACAACACAAATATGAAAATACACTCAACTTTGTTCGTAACTGTGGAATTTCACACTACGTCACAATAAGAAACCATTTTATATCTACGATATTGGGAAAAAAAAAATTCTGACAATACCAAACCTGGTAGGATTTGGAGCAGAAGAAACTCTTAATCATTCACAGTGGAGAATAAATTGGTACTACCAATTGTATGATCTCCCTAGTGGCTCAGACGGCAAAGTGTCTGCCTACAATGCGGGAGACCTGTGTTGGATCCCTGGGTCGGGAAGATCCCCTGGAGAAAGAAATGGCAACCCACTCCAGTACTCTTGGAAAATCCCATGGACAGAGGAGCCTGGTAGGCTACGGTCCATGGAATCGCAAAGAGTCGGACACGACTGAATGACTTCACTTTCACCAATTGTATAGTTTGGCCTTATCTTATAAAGCTGTGCACATATATGCCCTATGTTCCAGCATTTCCACTCTAGAGAAATGCTGGCATATTTATATCAAGACACATGAAAAAATGATCACAGCAGAATTGTTTTTAAAAACAAAAACCATAGCAATCCAACTTTCCTGGATAAAAGAATACATAGGTAAACTGTGGCATATTCACTCCATGGAATATTAAACAACAGGGAAAATGAATAAACTACATATATAACAATATGGGTGATAAATACAAAATTCACGATAGTTGTTACCTAAAGAGCAGAGAGGAAGATAGAGTCAGGGATGCCCACAAATATATTCCATGGTGTTATTTTTGTTGGTGTTTTAAAAAAATAATTATATTTATTTACTGGCTATGCTGGGTCTTTGTGGTATGTGGACTTTCTCTACTTGTGGCACGTGGGAGCTACTCTTCGTGGCAGTGCATGTGCTGCCATTGCAGTGGCTTCTCCTGTTCTGGAGCATGTGTCTCCTGAGTTGGCAGGCAGATTCTTTACAACTGAGCCACCAGGAAAGCCCATACTAGTTTTTTATATAGATAGTGGGTTCACCCAAACTTAATCATAACTTAGAACTCATTAATATCACAAATAATTTTTTAAAAATTGAATGATGTCACATTAATACTTACAGCTGAATCCAAATAGCTCCAAGACCCTGCTTAACACTTGCATTAATCCAGTCTCTTGTATGGATGTGAGAGTTGGACTGTGAAGAAAGCTGATCGCCAAAGAATCGATGCTTTTGAACTGTGGTGTTGGAGAAGACTCTTGAGAGTCCCTTATACTGCAAGGAGATCCAACCAGTCCATTCTAAAGGAGATCAATCCTGGATGTTCACTGGAGGGACTGATGCTAAAGCTGAAACTGCAATACTTTGGCCACCTCATGCGATGAGTTGACTCACTGGAAAAGACTCTGATGCTGGGAAAGGTTGGGGGCGGGAGGAGAAGGGGACGACAGAGAATGAGATGGCTGGATGGCATCACCGACTCTGTGGACATGAGTTTGAGTCTACTCCGGGAGTTGGTGATGGACAGGGAGGCCTGGCGTGCTGTGATTCATGGGGTCGCGGAGAGTCGGACACAACTGAGCGACTGAACTGAACTGAACTGAACTGAAGAGGTGTCTTATGTGTATCCAAAAGTACATTGACACTCACCTTTACTGTTTACAAGGCCAGTGCCTTCCACTATGTCTTGTGTGGGCTTCTGTCTCTATTAAAGGTGCTTGTAGATTTTCCTTGGTCACCTCAGTCCTTATGAGGTAGTGGAGGATCATCAGTCTCTTGAAAACTGAGAGGGAGAATGTAATTTTTTTCTTTGTTGTGCTGGAATTGTTTGGTTCCCACCATAATATGTTGTGAAGTTTACTGAGTGACATCTTCTAACTCATTCATGGTCTTTTTATCTCCCATATTGCATCCTACCAAAGTTTCTCAGCAGGGACGGATTTAGTAACACTGGCTCACTATACCTGCCCCTGCTCTCAGCTCACATATGAAACACACAAAAAAAGCATCAGAAAAGCACTAACTTTTGATGGAATCTGCATCAATGTAAAAGAAAATGAAGTCACTCAGTTGTGTCCAACTCTTTGTGATCCCTTGGAATGTAGCCTACCATGCTCCTCCGTCCATGGGATTTTCCAGGCAAGAGTAAAAGGCTGATCTAAGATGAGGCAAAGTTACAATCAAATAATACACCCAGTTCCTTAAAATACTTATAATGAAGACAAGAAAACTATGCTGAATAGTAGAATCTATCAATGCAGTTTATTTAAAGGCTGGCTTGCTCTTGCAGAATTTGGGGCAAAATGACAGATTAAAAAACGGGCTTTCTAGGTGGCTCAGTGGTAAAGAATACACCTGCCAATGCAGGAGATGCAGGGGATGTGGTTCAACTCCTGGGTTGGGAACACCCTGTGGAGGAGGAAATGGCAATCCACTTCAGTTTTCTTGAGGGGAAAATCCTATAGACAGGGGAGCTTTGTGGGCTACCATCCATGGAGTCACAAAGAATCTGACATGAGTTAGTAATTGAACATTGGTAGATTGAAAATATACAAAGAATAGATTCAAGAGAGCCGGTGTGTGCACTGGAAGAAACCTGGAAGAAGATCAAAAGGGTAAGAAAAGAATTAATGCTTAAAGAAATAAAAAGACATTTTCTCTGATGCCCTCACATTAAAGATGTCACCTTGGCTTCAGATTCTAGAATTCAAGCAGCATAAAAAACAGGAGTTAAAAGCTATGTCCTCAATTGCCTGAGGAGTCTAGAAAGAAGTGGTCCTAGAAGACCCCACCATGAACTCTGGTCTCTGCCAGTCATGTTCTTTGTAAGCTTAGGAGCAAAGAACAAGACTTGAAATTCTGGATTATGTTATAGTTTCTGACTAATTGTTCCAAGGGGCTGTATACCAGCTGTAATGTCACTAGGAAGCCTATCTCTGAAGTTATCTATTATGTGGCATAGTGTGATCATCAGATATAGACTGCCCAACCACAAGCAAACACGTGATCTTGATATGAGGGACTATTAATCTGGATCAGTCTGGAAAGTTGGAAGCTGTGACTTTATACATATCCTCTTAAAAAACAAATTTATTATTGATTTTATAAACTTTATATCAAAACTCAAAAAACAGCTTCCTAGCTACTGCTCTCATAAGAATTTGCAAATGATTCTAGAATATTTGACTGATTGCTTAGAAATAAACAAAGTGCTTGGTGATGAAAATGTCATCACCATGATTCACTCAGCTCTGCCCAGTGATATGTCTCCATATCTATTGGTGTCATCAGGATTACATCCAGATCTGAGTTAAGTAGAATCCCACTACAATATTTTTCCTTTTGAAAACTGTAAGATATGACATAGTATCGTTTTCTTCCAGAAGAGAGAGATGAAGTTGTTAATCATCACTGTCTTCATTGCTAATCTCTTACACTCAAGTGAAACGGACTGCCTTTGATGGACAGAGGAAACAGGAGTCAGCAAAGAGATTGCAGTTTCAGGCTATCACTCTCTAGCTGTTATCAATAGCTATACATGCAAAAATTATATTAATACATGTATGTCTCATTTCACACACCATAGTACCCATGAGCATTATGTTAAATGCTCTGAATTCTGACCTTAATAAATTAATTTAACAATTCTATATCTCTTTAAAGACTAGGTTAAAATCCCATACTACATGATTTGAGATATATGCAGTTATTTTCTGGTGAATCAGATACTCTAACTAATAGATAGCAATCACCATATAAACATATTACCTAGCAATTAACAATTTGCAAAGAATTAGAACAATATCAACTCAACACTAAAATAATCTGAAAACAGTTAATACCTTAGATTTACATGCATTGTTCTGATACAAATTTTTTAAACACTGATTTAATTTTAATGAGTCTTTTAAAATAGCTCGTTTTATTAATTTTACTCTTTGTCAATATTTTGTTAAGTTTGAATATTTAAGAAGGAAAGGGAGGAAGAGAGTTGAAGGAAGTATTTTATGGCCAACCAGTCCATTCTAAGGGAGATCGATCCTGGGTGTTCATTGGAAGGACTGATGCTAAAGCTGAAACTGCAATACTTTGGCCACCTCATGCAACGAGTTGACTCACTGGAAAAGACTCTGATGCTGGGAAGGGTTGGGGGAGGGAGGAGAAGGGGACGACCAAGAATGAGATGGCTGGATGGCATCACCGACTCTGTGGACATGAGTTTGAGTGAACTCCAGGAGTTGGTGATGGACAGGGAGGCCTGGCGTGCTGTGGTTCATGGGGTCGCGGAGAGTCGGACACGACTGAGCGACTGAACTGAACTGAACTGAAGATATGAATACTAGCTACTTCTTCATATATAGAAAAATTGGAAGCAAAAAACGTACTGACATTAAAGTGCAAGGAAGTTCTCAGTAGGAAGTGTGCTGTCAGCCAGTCCATAGGATTTTAGAGAAGCAAAAATGACTTACTGAAGAAAGAAGAAATTAGACGTTACGCTGATGGCATATTGTAGAAGGGTGCCATCGTTGCTACAGAGCAATCAGAAAGAAGGTTGATATGGATGGACTCTAGTAATCTAACAGCAAAAGTG
The DNA here is from genome assembly GCF_049115385.1 of Moschus berezovskii. Classification (NCBI taxonomy): domain Eukaryota; kingdom Metazoa; phylum Chordata; class Mammalia; order Artiodactyla; family Moschidae; genus Moschus; species Moschus berezovskii. The sequence goes on from NC_142462.1 coordinate 71,572,922, forward strand.
TTTCATTTATCACCTCCAACTGGTCAGTGCCTGGACTGTACCTGCCTTGAAATAGTTTTAATATCATGCCTGCGTTTGGAGAGGGTTGAGGCCATCAGCAAAACTAGGTCAGTGCAGTTTATTCGCTGCATCAAAGCTGTGTCTGTGAGATGCTTTAAGCTGCTAATAACAGCTGAGCAGGCTGGAATGAGGAAATGAAATGGTTTACACACTTATCTGGAGGAAGGCAGGCTCCCACCTCATTTGCCTATTATCCCTTCCTCTGTATCCTTATCCATTTGCCAGGTCCCCTTGAGGCTATCACACTCTCCCCACCTCCAACCCTACACACAGAATCCTTTTGTAGAGTGGGTATTTCCTCCTCCCAGAGAACAGAAAGCAGCTCTTTTCAGCATACCTGGGCATAACCAACAAAGGAAAACTTACATTAGATGGAGACCCACTTTGATAGGTCCATCAGCCTCTGGGGTAAGCTCTGGTTTCAGGCATAGAGGAGCTAGAATACATTAATATTATTAGGGTTCAGGCATCTCAGACTGAGTTGGCATCCTCCCAGCTAAATGCTTGGTATCAGATTCACCAGCAAGACTTTCTTCAGAAAGTCAGTATAATCTTCAGTGAATAGAGGGAGAATTTTTTTCTTTTAATAGCCTCTTCCCTTAGGAAAAAAAGACTTCAATCACACAATAGTGAATGTTGCAATTTATTACAAAAATATCACAAAATGAGTGATCTCTTTACTCCTAATGCACTGATCCTAGTCTGGGAGGGGAACATGTCAGCTGGGAGTGATGGGGGAATTCATCATTGTTCTCAGCCTTACCTTTTGCCTATTCTTTGCTTAAAATATTTTATTTAGAAGCCACAGGAGACAGTGGAAATGAATCACCTCCAAGCCCTCAATGACAGCAATGAATTATACCCACGAGAAGTGATCACATCTAAGGCAGGCAGGAGGCCCAGTGCAGGTAATCACAGTGCAGTTACAGCATCAGGGTGCACAGCACTGGGCCAGGCCAGATGATGTATGGCTTTTCTGAAGGAGAACAGGGTAAGAGCACTTGGCAGCAGTGGCTAAGGCTCCCTTCTGATCAGCAAACATCACATTGGATTTTCTCAAGAACGAGGTGAAGTACTTCTGTGAGGCTACTTCAACCGTGTGGCATGCTAAAACAATCACTTACTAAATGGTGCAGGTCAAAGAAAGAGAAAAATAAACTTGGAGAAGACCTGGTTACTGTACCCTTTGGACTGCCTCCAGCAGTTCGAAAAACCCCATGAGCAAGAGGAAATGGAAATAGAGGAAGTGGATGTTGGCTGATAGCACGTGTTGAGGAGAATGGCATTAAACATCCTGGCTCAGGACCTGCTATTCAAGAGTGAGCAGAGAGATCTGGTGTCTGGATCTTTTTATTAAACCACAGCAAGGTGGGAAGGGCTGCAAAGTTGGCTGTTTACATGCAACAGAAGGAGAGAGAAAGCAAAGGAAAAGAAGGTGAGAGGAATATGTGTGGACCCAGATAGCCGAGACAGAAGCCTGGGTAGACCAGTCTCTAAGGGCTGTGCTGCTTGATGGTCAGTGCAGGAAAAGGTGTGTTTTATATATTTACTGACTGACTGTCATCAGTTCTGTGTTCAGAGAGCTCAAGCTCGTAGGAAAATAGCTCTCTGATCAGTGGCTCAGGGGCTTTCCTAATGGCTCAGATGGTAAAGGATCCACCTGCAATGTGGGAGACCTGGGTTCGATACCTGGGTCAGGAAGATCCCGTAGAGAAGGGAATGGTTACGCACTCCAGTATTCTTTTCTGGAGAATTACATGGACAGAGGAGCCTGGCGGGTTATACTCCACAGGGTTGCAAAGAGTTGGACATGACTGAATGAATGACACACACACATGAGTGGCTCTATTGAATAAGACAAAGTTTTAGCATAATCTGAGAGAAGAAGGTTAAGATAAAACAAAGATAAAAATGGCTGTGCTTAATTGTGGGGAGAGGGGAGGAAAGAGTGAGATGTGTGAAGAGAGTAACATGGAAACTTACTTTACGGTATGTAAAATAGATAGCCAAGGGGAATTTGCTGTATGGCTCAGGGAACTCAGAGGCTCTGTAACCTAGTGGGGTGGTGAGGGAAATGGGAGGGAAATTCAAGACGGAGGGGACGTACGTATACCTGTGGTTCATTCATGTTGAGGTTGACAGAAAACAACAAAATTCTGAAAAGCAATTATACATCAATTAAAAAAAAAGATTAATTTTTTTTTTTATTGTTTAGCTTTCCTCAGCACTATTTAATAGCAGTTGCATTATATTATCAATTAATAGGCTTTTTAAGAAAATTAATTAATGCAAAGCTTTGATTGTATTATATTTTTCCTACAATATAATAGATTTTTCTTAACCTTTCAGCCTAGTGCTGGATGTTAAGATAATTATCCCCATCTAACTGAGGAAGTCAGTTTATTTTTTTTTTTTTTGAACAGAGGAAAATTTATGCGTCGAACCTGGACTGGTCACTTATGATAATATACATGCTACAATTCCATTCTCTCCAATCATTCCACCTTCACCCTCTCCCACAGAGTCCCAAAGACTGTTCTCAATGCCTATGTCTCTTTTGCAGTCTCTTATACAGGGTTCAGGTTACCATTTTTCTAAATTCCATATATATGCGTTAATATACGGTATTGATGTTCTTCTTTCTGGCTTACTTCACTCTGTATAATTGGCTCCAATTTCATCCACCTCATTAAAACTGAATCAAATGCATTCTTTTTGATGGCTGAGAAATACTCCATTGTGTATATGTACCAAAGCTTTCTTATCCATTCATCTGCAGATGGACATCTAGGTTGCTTCCATGTCCTGGCTATTATAAACAGTGCTGCAATGAACATTGGAGTACATGTGTCTCTTTCAATTCTGGTTTCCTCGGTGTGTATGCCCAGGAGTGCGATCGCTGGATCATATGGCAGTTCTATTTCCAGTTTTCTGAGGAATCTCCACACTGTTCTCCATAGTGGCTGTACTAGTTTGCATTCCCACCAACAGTGTAAGAGGGTTCCCTTCTCTCCACACCCTTTCCAGCACTTATTGCATGTAGACTTTTGGATAGCAGCCATTCTGACTGGTGTGAAATGGTATCTCATTGTGGTTTTGATTTGCATTTCTCTGATGATGAGGGATGTTGAGCATTTTTTCATGTGTTTATTAGCCATCTTTATGTCTTCTTTGGAGAAATGTCTGTTTAGTTCTTTGGCCCATTTTTTGATTGGGTCACTTAGTTTTCTGGAATTAAGCTGCAGGAGCTGCTTGTATAATTTGGAGATTAGTCCTTTATCAGTTGCTTCATTTGCAATTATTGTCTCCCATTCTGAAGGTTGTCTTCTCACCTTGCTTAGAGTTTCCTTTGCTGTGCAGAAGCTTTTGATTTTAATTAGGTCCCATTTGTTTATTTTTGCTTTTATTTCCAATATTCTGGGAGGTGGGTCTTGGAGGATCCTGCTGTGATTTATGTCGGAGAGTGTTTTGCCTACGTTCTCCTCTAGGAGTTTTATAGTTTCTGGTCTTACATTTAGATCTTTAATCCATTTTGAGTTTATTTTGGTGTATGGTGTTAGGAAGTGTTCTAGTTTCATTCTTTTACAAGTGGCTGACCAGTTTTCCCAGCACCACTTGTTAAAGAGACTGTCTTTTCTCCATTTTATATTCTTGCCTCCTTTGTCGAAGATAAGATTAATTAAAAAAAAAAGATTAATTTTTAAAAAGTAAACCTCTAAAAAAAAAGGATAAAAGGCTCTGCTTAATTGTGAAATAAGAATCTTGGTGTTTAACGGGAGATGACGGCCTGGCAATTGAGAGATGAGATAGGAGAAAGCTCTCACAAGGCAGGGCTAGGGAGTCAGCAACACGGTGGGCAGAGGCACACAGGGGAAGTTTTCTCTGGGTTAGAGAACAACAGATAAAATATTAGGGATAGTCATCCCTGACAACACAACTTAAAGTTTCTTCCTGTTCTGTGCTGCTATTTCTCTGACATCTCTAAATATTTTCAGCAGAAGTCAATTAGACACAACCTGCTTTGTATTAGTCATGGCGTGGGGAAATAACGAAAAATGCATCATGTCCATATTTAGGTGAAGTCAGTGTATCTCTTATTTTATGAATCCCTAGATTACCAAATGGCATAGGAAATTTCAGATGGAAGTGGACAATCGGTAAACATCTCCAAATTATTTTTATTTATTTATTTATGTCTTCACTGGGTCTTTGTTGCTTTGTGCGGGCTTTCTCTAGATGCAGTGAATAGGGGCTACTCTTCTTTGCAGTGTGCAAGTTTCTCATTGTGGTGGCCTCTCTTGTTGCAGCTCATGGGCCCTAGAGCGCATGGGCTCACTAGATGTAGTACATGGGCTTAGTTGCTTCTCAGCATGTGAAATCTTCCCAGACCAGGGATCGAATCCGCGTCCCCTGCGTAGGGACTTTCCTGGTGGCTCAGACCATAAAGAATCTGCCTGCAATGCAGAAGACCCAGGTTCAATCCCTGGGTCAGGAAGATCCCCTGGAGAAGTGAATGGCAGTCCACTTCAGTATTCTTGCCTGGAGAATTCCATGGACAGAGGAGCATGTCGGAGCTGCAGTCTATGGGGCTGCAAAGAGTCCGACACAACTGAGCAACTAACACTTTCACTTTCTCCTGTATTGACAGATAGATTCTTATCTACTGCACCACCAGGGAAGTCCCAAACATCTCCAAATTATGAGCTATATATAGGTCATTAGAGACTTTAAAGACTTTTCTAAGTAAACGAGATTTGCAGGACCCCTGAAGGTGTAAACAGCCCTTATAAGGTCTGTTATAACTTGAGATTTACATGGTTAAGCAGCCAGATGGATTGTTTACGGGTGTCTCACTGAAGTGACATAGTGTTCTCATCTTTAAACAATGAAAACAGGAAATAATTTTCACCCAGGTCCCAGTCTGGAGGATAGTCTTTTGCTGCTGCTGCTAAGTCACTTCAGTCGTGTCTGATTCTGTGAGACCCCATAGACAGCAGCCCACCAGGCTTCCCCGTTCCTGGGATTCTCCAGGCAAGAACACTGGAGTGGGTTGCCATTTCCTTCTCCAATGCATGCATGCAGGCTAAGTCTCTTCAGTCATGTCCGACTCTATGTGACCTTACGGACAGCAGCCCACCAGGCTCCTCTGGCCATGGGATTCTCTAGGCAAGAATACTGGAGTGGGTTGCCATTTCCTTCTCCAATACTCTTCTGCTAAACCTTATAAGACCCTTCCCACTGCCATGGCGGGGGAGGAAGTGAATCAGTGCTACTGCAGCACAGGATGGCAGACAGCGTCCTTGGAGAGGCAGAAGCTTCAGCACTGGGAAGTGATGGCTACCAACAACCAGAGCAATTGTTCTGCAGAAAGCATCAGAGGAAGCTAGATGCTTAACTGCTCCAGTTCAAGACTGAATGAAGAGTAACATGGGCAACTGTGAAGATGGGAGCTGGTAGTGACTAGGAAACAGGGCCCTGATCGCAACTTGGGGCAAGAGGAGAGGCTGGAATCAAAGAGATCTGAAACAACAGAACAGTTGCGCGAGAACTAGGCCGAGCAGAGGTCTTTGTAATTCTTGGTGGAGGCTTAGAGATTAATACCAGAAGCTATGATGTATCATTTATTATTTGTTACGTGAAATTTTGCTTAAATTGTCTATATACTGAATTATATATATAGTTCTCATCCTAGTACCAAAATATAGGTTCTGTCATTTTCAACTAGTTGCCTGTGCTGTTTTCATAAGTGGTTGGGTTGCAGAAGCCCTCCAGGTAATGATATAAAGACAGCTTGTGAAAACTACAGCTTATACCCAATTCCCTACCCACACACCTACACAAACACATTATTACAGAAGTTTATGGAGCTCAAACTGAGCAGGGAAGTTAGATAGCCTATTTATTTTTGAACCCAAACCATAAGTAGAAGATCATCAACACAGAGAAAGATAGAGAGAAGGAGAGAGAGTAATTACACATTAAAAACTGAGGGATAAAATACTAGTTAAAAAAATCAGATATGCTCTGTGGAAATTTTAGTGCCAGTACATTTTGCTTCTTAAAATTATTGTCTGCCTTTGTTCTATGAGAAAAGGCTGCATTGGGGAAATCACATTTTAAGAGGATATGAATCTCTACATCCTAAAATAAGGTATAGAAAATATTGCCAAGTATACTTTCTTAGGAAAGATTAGATAAGAGAAAAATATTCTGGGAAAATAATAAGCAAAGGAAATAAATAGGCAATTTGTAGTAGACAAAATTCAAATGGCTAAGAAACACATGGGGAAAAAAATGCTTCCACTCACCACTAAATAAGAAATGCAAATGAGTATAGAATACCACTTTTTCATCCCTCAAGTTGGCAAATTTAAAGAGAAGGAAAATGCCTGTTGTTGGCAAGAGCCTGGGGAAACTGGCTTCTTCTGGCACAGAGGTGGGAGGAGCACATGGACAGCCTTCTGGAGAGAGTGTTGGACTGTGTGTCACCAACCACAAAATGCACATACTCTTTGGTCCCACAGTTCTACTTCTAGGAAAGCTTCCCAAGAAAACAGTCAGGTCAGCGAGTAAAAGATGTTCATTGCATCATTGGGTAGGATGATTGGTGTTTGTTCAGTTTCAACAGTAAAAACTATTTCTACATATTATGGGACAATGAAACAATGGAATATAGTTCAATCACTTAAAGGTTTGATTAAATAGATTCTATTGACAGGAAAAATGGTCACAGTATATTACAATGTCAACAGTCAAGTTACAAAAGAATATAGTATGATACCATTTCAAAAAATGGTAAAATCTGGAGTATTTTACACACACACGCATACATGTGGTAGAAGGAAATGAAGGAAGAATTTATACCAAAATGTTAGCAATAGTTTATTGCATCTGGGAAGTGAGATCATGAGTGAATTTTCCTTATGCTTTATCTGTCCTGAGTTTTCTATAAACATAAATTAATTATGTAATACGCATGATAAAAAGAAAAATAGCACATTCTTTCCCTTCCATCAAAAGCAGGTTGGATTCTTTTGTAACTGAATTAGTGTTATGATTATCTGTGGTTGTTTTTCTTAATGACAACAAAACTATTATCAATGCCTTTTTATAGTCTTCTGTGATCTGTATCCAAATGGGTCTATTAAAGGCAAAACTGCTTTTATATTTATTTTTATAATGAACCTGAAGGAGGATTGAGGACGATTGTGTTATAAGTGGAGAAAATGAGGCCCAGACAATCAGTGAAATTTTCCCTTGAGTTTAAGGAAGAATTAGAAGCAGCACTGAGAAAAAAAAAAGCAAGACTCCAGACTTGTTTTCAATAAAAGTTGATTTCCCCTTGGATGTCAGTGGTAATTTTCTCATCAGTGAAGACTCAACACCATGTGCCTTTGACCACACAAAAAAAGAATTTTTTCCTCTGGTTTAAAAGCTTCTTCCTTGAGCTGGGAACACAGATGCACATGGATGGCCTTGGCACTGGGGTGTGTACTGGGTTACACTCCCACATGGGGGATACTGTGCCCAGCCAGTCCTCAAGAAGATATAATTTTCTTTCTACTGGGATAAAAACTTCCCCAGTAGGAAGGCTCCAGCAGCAGCAAGTGAGAAAAAGAACACAGAACTAGACATAAGCAGCTTTAACTCTTCACATATCTGAGATTTAGTTTCTTCCACAATCAAGTGGCTCTAAATGAGGAAAGGGAAATAAACAGATAGAGCATGACAAGTATGGTGCCAGGACTCAGCTGAAGGGAGCTTTCTCTTTCCAGACTCCTACACCATCTGCAACTTGCCCATTCCCCTCCCTATAGAATGGTCTGGTCCACCTCACATCTGATCATACCCACAGTTCTCAACACAGATGAGAGTTCAGTCCAAATATACTGATGGAGATGCTGTGTCCCTAAACATCTGCTCATGGGTCACATTTCTGCTCCCTGGTGTGACACAGAACACATACTACCTCTGAGCTTGCTTTCCAGGCTACGCACCCAGGCTCGAACCTTCGCTCATCTCTTTGCCTCCCCAGATCACTGCAGTCTTTCCTTAGGCTGGCACCCAAGGCTGAGTGAAGCACTTTATGTGCAGCAGGATTCAGCAGCACGTGGCAGGCTTATGGTTACCACCTCCAGTAATGCTGGGCACAGTCTGTCCTTGCCCAGATCAAAAGCAATTTTCCCATAAGAAATAATGGTGATGAACTTCAGTGTGACACTTCTGGAGCCAACACCGCTGCAGTCAATTCACAGCCATAAGTCAGAAACCAGCTGTGCCTCGCACAGACCGAATTTTGCCTACCATCTGGAAGGTCAGGGTTGATGTGGGGGCATAGTCAGGCTCTTAACAGTGCAGGGAATCCAGCCTGCAGCAAGGCCTGTGCCCTCAGAAGAAGCAAAGAGAATGGTGACATCTTTTGATTGCTTTCTTTGGGGACCTCACAGCCTGGTTTCCACACTGTCTTCTGTTGTTTCCCTTCACTGCAGTCCTAACCACAGTCATGTTGGGGCATCCCCTCAAGTTGTTGAAAGGGGACCTTTGGGGTTATGTGTTCAGAGGGAGAAGTTGCTTCCTCTCTCCTGTGTACCCATGGTCCTCTCCAGCCCTCAATCAAGGAAGAATGAAACGTCCCTCCCTCCTATAAGCTGCTCTGGGACTGGAAAGGGCTTTCTTGGCATCTTCACCCCAGGGTTTCCTGATACATCTGCTGATGTAATGCAGGGACCAGAAGCCAATTTTGTAGTAGGGAGAACTTAGCAGAAAAGCATGACACCAGTTATGGCTGCAATGTAGTCGGGGTGTCAGTGCTTCCAGGCACCACTTACACACACACACACACACACACACACACATATTCCCATATTGCAATGGCAGCCTTTAGTAGGCTTTCTTCCATCATGTAGGCTGCCCTGATGCAAAATGAGGCATAGCCAGTAGAGATAACAGTGGCCTAAATAAAACAGATGTGCTGATTGAAACAAGCAAATGCAGGCATATATATGTGTGCGTATGTATATATATTATATCATATATATTTTATATTATATTTACATTTATCAAGTAAGGAAACCTTAAGCAAGGGAAGGCTATTTCTGGCATGTTCCTACCCAGCTTGCTCTCACCCGTGAGCATAACTTGATTTTGTCTTACATCATCACCCACAAGTCAGATTGTGTCCCAAACCAAGTACCTCCATACATGCAACTCTCAGTCACTCAGAATCTGTGAATGGCTGTGTAATGGAATTACACAATTTGTGATCTACCATGACCTGTGAAAATTCAGATTAACTGGAAGAGGTATAACAGCTAACAGCTAAAAGGCTAAATTTCACTTTTCAGAAACAAGCCAAAATTGATTAAATAGGCAGATTGGTTTTGACAGCTCATAGATTGAGTGTCACGAAATGAACAACATTGGTTAATAAGTTCTGTCATGGTAGACCAAGCAGATGATATTCATGCTTTTTTGAATTGACTGAAGATGATTATTATTCTAGCATACTAGAACAACCATTAAAATATCCACTTGCTCATCCTACCTAGAGTTTAACAAAGTCTAGGTGAACCAAATTTACTCTTCACTTTGTTGAATTCATCTTCACACTCATCCACCCAGTCACTCCCCAAACCATCCATCTAACCAGCAAATATCTGTGGGTGCTTCTTGTATCAGAAACGAATGTGCCGAGTCACATCAGCAGGAATTTTCTCTGTAGAAAGACCTCTCCCTTCTCATCTGACTTGTTTTGGTCATCATCAAGGCCTAGGCTTTAATTTGTGACTCAAGACTGCCAAGCAGATGGGCCCCATCTGGGTAACCAAGGTTAGCTTCTCAGAACCATTCTGAGGAAATTGCCAGATGCAGCAAGCTGGTTTGGGTCATTTGCTGAGATGCCTAACTATGAAGACATGGAGCTAGATGATGGTTGTATACAGCACTCAAGTCACCAGATCAACAACATTAGAAGCTGGATTTGGATCAGGATGAAGCAACAGGTAACAATGGTCCAAGACCATCTCCACACCATGGAGAGAAGGCAGAGTCTAAGGAGAAAAAAATGAATTAGGGAAATTTGTCTTTCTGCTATTATGAATAATTCCTTTGAGCCACATTATGCTTATTTTGGTGGCTGTCTGTCAACTCAAAGCATTTTAATTTAGTTTTGGTAATAAGAGGAAGAGAAAGCTAGAAAGACGAAAAACAGGCATTAATGCAATGGGTTGGGGTAAAGGAAACCTTGATTACCATGGAGAACTTTTGTAAGTATGTATAAAACAAATTAACAATATGCAAAGAGCAAAGTGTGTGCCAAGGAAGTTCGGAACCAATTTTTAAGCATCGCCTTCATTTGCTTCACATTATAGCTAAGCCAAAGATCATTATTATTTCTTGATTGGATGCAGGCTCTTCAGACTTTTTAATAGCTTGGAGGGGAGCCAGATGCATACAATAGTAAACCTTCCAGAACTTGACATTAATTACCAAGGCTGAGGCAAAAACTAAGGCACTGAAAAAGAGCAGTCGGAGAGACTTTTTTTTTAAGTGTTGTATGCAGCAGGAGTGGAGGGCATCCTGTCCAGAATTCTGAAAGTACTGTAGATAAGTGATGAGGCAGTTCTGGATTTCAATACCGGCTCTGTGTCTTACCTATTTGGGATCTCTGTTAACTCATCTGTCAAATACGCGTGATAATATCTCCCCCACAGGGTTGAGGTGGTTTCACCAAGTAGCTCTTTCTTGTCTTTATAAGGCCACTCAGGGTCCCTAATATAGTCACAGGAGGAGATGGAGGACTTTGTGTTGAAGTCCTTTTACTCTGATTTTGCAGTTATGGACTTAGTGAAGAGATGATAGCCCTTCCAAGTCATCCTTTGACTACCTTAGCAAACTTTTTATGCAAAAAACGAGATAGTAAATATTTTAGGCTGTATGAGCCACACAATCTCTCTAGCAGCTACTCAACTCAGTCACATAGTACAAAAGCAAAAAGAGATAGTATGTAAACAAATAAGTGTGGCCATGTTCCAATCAATATTTATTTACAACAACACAAGCAGACCTGATTTGGTCCACGAGCCATAGTTTGCCAACCAAATGGGATAGCACAAAGCCATTTTGTTAGATTGGAAATATAGTTATTTTGTCAATTTCTGACACATAAGACATATTCCAGAAATGCTTCTCTGGCCTTTTTGTCTTCATGTCTCTTATGTCTCAAAAAGCATGTTCACTAATTTAAGAAGTTTTGTGTTAGTGCTTTCTGTGTTTCAGGATCTATTTTTGTCACTAGCATACAGCTATGAGTAAGACATAATGCCTGTTTCTATAGGTGTTACTGAGGAACAAGAGAGGAAGAATGGGTAAAATAAAGGAAAAGAAGGAAAGAAGTTATCAGCTCATGACAAATGCGATGCAGAGAATAACTAGAATGCTATAGGAATAAAAAGTGATAGGATAATCATTTTGATGGGATATTTAGAGGAGACATCTCAGAGCAGCTGACATTTAGCTCAAATCTGTATGAAGAGAAAGAACCATCCTTGTCAAGACTGGGAGAAGCATTCCACACAGAGTAAACAGAATGGATGTCCCAGGGCAGGATTGATCACTGCCTGATCACAGAAAAAAAAGAGCAGTGTTGCTGAGCTCAGGGACCAGAAGAAGGATGAGTGAGGGCAGGACAGAGTCAGGCAGCAGTAACATCATTGAGATCAACACTGTCCAACTGAAATATAATGCAAGTCACTGTGCATAATGTAAAATTCTCTGATAGCCACATACACAGTGAAAATAATTTTCACAATAGACTTTAATATATCTAAATGTTATCATTTCTATATGTAATCAACATAAAGATTATTCACATAGTTTCCATTCCTACAGAGTCTTTTTTTTTCCCAGTCTTCAAAATCTGGTCTCTATTTTATTTTATTTATTTATCTTTTTTATTTTCAAAATTTTTTACTAGAAAACTGAAATTTACAATGTGTTTATATCACTCACTGAGTACATGGCATTTAAAAACAACATCATTACAGAAAGATAACAAAAATACAAAGTCTTCAAACCTACGGGATGTGGAAAACATTACCCACTGATGCTTCCAAATGATCACACACATTCAGAAGTTAGTGAGGCAGGACAAAGAGTGTGAATTTTTACTCCGGGGTGTGAGCAGGATATTTATACGGTCCGGTTTGCACTTTAAAAAGATCATTTCTTGGGGACTGCTTTGCAGAGAATGGATTCTAGGGAGATAACAGGAGGAGGAGATAAAAGTAAGAGGAGCAGCTGGGAAGTTATTGGTGCAGGTAAGGGATAGTGGTGGCTTGGATTGGCGTGGAAGTGGTTCAAGAGATGGAGAGGACACGTTGAGTAAATGGATTCCAGCTTGTCCTGATATGCAGGGTAAAAATCTATGGACTACGATGTTGGAGTTGACACCTATATATATAACAGACTCTGCCACACTCACATAAATTACACAGATCTTCAGAATGACCTGCTCTTCCACCATATTGAATAATGTCACACGGACTCTTTTAGTCTTTGCTGCAAGATCCCTGGTATCAAGTTGAACAAGAATGATTTATGCAGAGAAAAGAGAATAAAAGCACAAGATGATGGAGTTTATATATTACAATAAAAGGAAGTCAGACTTTACTAGCACTGTTCTCGACATTTTCCTCCTAATTACCTGCCTACTGGGGATGCCTACATTTCTTAGGATCCCATCCCAGCTACCTTACCCTGTCCCACTTCAGCTCTGCCCAAATCACTGCAATATATTTCCCACCCATTATTTATCTCCTTCCGAAAGAGGCAACAGGAAACAGGTATCCCAGCCCTCCGCTCATCTCCCACCTCAGCTGCTGCATTGTCCCGGTCTCTCAGCTAATGAATCTCAAAGAGGGACAGGGAGGTAGAAGGTGGCTGCTCAGAGAAACTTCTGGACAGTTGTGGAAGCACACAAGTTGGGAGGAAGCCAGAAAAGGAGGCAAAGCAGAAAGAAGGAACAGACCTAAATAGCCCACAGAGCAAAGTGCCCCACATTTATAGAACTCTTTACAATTTGCTATGAGCTTTCCTGTACTTGCTCCATTTAATCTTCAGGAAGACTCTTTAGGTAGGCATTTTTAGATCACTTTCTGGAAAGGAAACTGCGCCTGACTCATTTATCTGAAATCACACAGCCTGCAAGTCATAAAACCAGGGGCTCCAGATCAATGTCTTATTCCCATTATTCCTGTGCCAAAGTAAGAAGGAGTCCACGGGACCATATTGAAGGGTCAGCTGGGATCACCCAGCTGCAAAACACACAGAGAAGGCATGCATACCAAGGCTTAGTCTTCCTCATTGAGCATAGAAGTCATTTAGGTCATGCCTTGTAGACACCAGGCATCTTTTCCTCATTTGTGTCCCCTCATATTTGAGTTTCGGGCAGAGCATTTCAATAAATAGACCAAGGAAATCAGTAGCATCTAGGATTAGCCCTAAAGTGGGGCATTAGGCCAGGGCTGAATGGAAATTGTTTTTCATCATAGTTTATTTACATATTTCCAAGTTAAGTTGACCAACCTTGAAAAGTCTCGGAAATTCAACTGAAAAACCAAATGGCCTGAAAGAAAAAAGCAGCTAAGATGCATGAGCTCTTTATTTCACTTTATTTGCATTTCTGATCAGTATCCAAATAGGAAAAGATTTTTGTATGGTGCTTGCCCTGCCTTGTCTCCATCCTAGAAATGCCATATGAATATAAAGTAAGATTAACCAATGCAGCATTTATTATGTGTGAGGCACTAACCTAAATGTTTTACTTTTAATCCTATGACAACTCTACAAGAAAGGGTTCCTACAGGTATTTCCATTTGTGAGAAAAGGAACGAGAAGAGGGTAAAAGAGGAGGAAGGCATTTATTAAGCACCTCCTATGAGCTCTGCATCTTTCCCTGACAGCTCAGTTGGTAAATAATCCGCCTGCAATGCAGGAGACCCCAGTTCGATTTCTGGGTGGGGAAGATCTGCTGGAGAAGGGATAGGCTACCCACTTCAGTTTTCTTGGGCTTCCCTTGTGGCTCAGTTGTTAAAGAATCCACCTACAATGTGGGAGACCTGGGTTCGATCCCTGGGTTGGGAAGATCCCCTGGAGAAAGGAAAGGCTACCCATTCCAGTATTCTGGCCTGGAGAATTCCATGGACTGTATAGTCCATGGGGTTGCAAACAGTAGGACATGACTGAGCGACTTTCACTTCACTTCATGAGCTCTTCACGAAGAAAAGTATTTTATACAGCAGCAGTAGCAGCAGCAAGTTACTTACTGAATCCTCCCAAAATGCCATGGGGGCACTGCTATCTCCATTTTACATGTGAGTAAACTGAATCAGAGAGGTAAGTAACCTGCAAGTTATGTGTGGTGGAAGCAGGATTCAAATCTAGGTCTTTCTAGCACATTCTGCTACTATTACAAGAGATCTTTGTGATTAGAGGTCTCCTATCTCTGTGATGGAGAACTGAAGGACACAGTTATGTTTTGATGTGTGAACAGCATTGTCTTTGCATTAATCTGGCTCATTACTCTGTGAGCTTGGCACGAGCTGTTCACCTAATACAGTGATCCCAGGCCATACGCACTTGATACTCATTTTATTAAAATGGAGACTGAGCCTCAGATCGTTAACCTGACAGAGATATACAGCATCAAATCTTAGTAAAATGATACATATGATAGTTCAAATTGCGTATCAAGTAGAAAATTAACGATAACTGCAAAAAAAATAAAATCAGACCCAACCTAAAGAGCTCTAGACATTTCACCTTCAAAGATATTTATACTTGCCCTCCCATCCCACTCCCATGAAAAACAGAGAGAAGGAAGGAAGAAGGGAAGAAGGGAAGGAAGGAATGGAGGGTAGGCGGGAGGAAGGGAGAGAGGCAGAAAGGTCATTATCAATAACTGACTCAGGACTAGGACAAGATAGGTTGAGCAACCAATTCAAATCATATTTCAAATATTTGGGGCTGAACCAAACTCTCAAGATGCTCTGTCAAGCTTATAAACCCTAGTTCAATAGAACCATGTGAAATAGGCTCCAAATATGGGGACGGGGACGACAGAGAATGAGATGGCTGGATGGCATCACAGACTCGATGGACATGAGTTTGAGTGAACTCCGGGAGTTGGTGATGGACAGGGAGGCCTGGCGTGCTGTGATTTATGGGGTCACAAAGAGTCGGACACAACTGAGCAACTGGACTGAACTGAACTGATGTCCTCCTCATTAGCTTTAAATATTTTTTAAATCTTCTTAAGGGCCAGTGGTTATGCAAGAAGTCTTTTTAGGGCTCTCCAAAGATCCTCACACCCATTATAAAAAAGGAAAGAAATCTTTCTAAAGTTAATTCTCATCAAACGCCATGACCCCGAGGTCCAAACATGACTCTGTACTTGCAAATTGTACATAGTTTTTGAATAAGGCTATAAAACAGGTCACTTCCTAAACTGGAAAGAAAATGGAAGGAAAGAAAAAGAGGGTAAAAGGAAAGAAATAAATGGGCCAAATAGCACTTATTCTCCTTAATATGGACCTTTCTGAATCTCTAAGGAAAAGATTGACATTTGTTCTTCCCTGAGCCAGAGCTTGGACAAGGATAGAGAACTTGGCAAAGCAAGAACATTTTGTCTGACTAATTCTGTTCCCTTCGGCTCCAGGGATCTGCCATCTCTCCAGAGCACTCCTGTTGTTCCCATCTTCTCTCCTTTCTTGTTTTTTTTTTCTCTTTTTCAATGCTAGCTCAAGTATATTCATTTATTGAACTCTTTGTGCCAGAAGCCAATAGATGCTTGCATATACCTCATCATGTTTTTCCATTCCTTTATTCATCAAATGTCTTGAACTCGTGATTTGCGCAGGCCACTGTACTATGAACGGGGGGTATTGTGATGAACTGGGTGGTCTTGTAGTAGAGCTTGGGCTTGACCAAAGGTGTCTTCCATTTACTGTCTTCACTTTCAAGAACACATGGTGAGGGGGCCAAGGGACAGCTGCTGTTCTCTTCCTTTAGGAATCAAACAAGACATAAACCCCTCCTTTCTGAGCATTTTGCCTTCATACCTCTCTTACGAAGTCATTTACTCTGACATTTATTCATACACCCATTTATTCACTCAACCAGCTTTAATTAAAATATATTAAGTGCCAAAGAACAGTATGATATAGTGTATAATATTGTGAGCTCCAGGGCCAGGCTGACTAGACTTCTTACTGGCAGTGCAAACTCTCCAAGACACCAATTCCTCCATTGGAGACTGGATTTACAACAGGAGCTCCCTCACAGGCTTGTTAGGAGAGCTGGATACCAACATCATACAAAGCACTTAACACACTCAGTGAAATGGTAGTTGTTATCATTACTGTTACTCTTACAGGCCAAGCATGTAATCAGACAAAACTTACAAAGGCGCTTTGAGGGGACAAACACCACACCCACACCAATCCAGAAGAGAGGTGGAGCACAGGGCATCTGACAAGCCCGACATGCCACTCATTAGTTCAGATATTGTGAGAGTGTGAGAGGCCACAGAAGTCGCCAGCTCCCTTGCACACACTTGAACATGGAATAGCTCCAGAAGCCCTGAAGTACGCCAGCTTGTAGCCACCTCACTTTTTTTCTTTTTGCCTGAGTGAACATTATATATAATTGATCATACTGCAGAACCCATACCTGAGAAAGCTGTTAGTTCAATAATTCACCTTTTGTGCTTGCATAAAACAGACATGCCTCCCATAAGCTGGTTTGAGAATCCATTAGTTTTGAGATGCAGTATTTTATGCATATCTGATAGTCCCAAAATAAGTAACCTGAGCATATCCCTGAACTGTTGTGTGGGCAAGGAGATCACCCATCCATATAGTGCTTCAGAAAAATAAGTCCACAGTGAACACGCAGGAGGGGCAGGTTTTAGGAACAAGGAATGAACTTCCCTCCCCAGGGCAGGACATGTGTTTTCACTGTAAAAAGGGTAAAATTTAGCAAATGACATTGCCCAGAAAAAGAACTGTTCCCAGAGAAAACTGAAGTAGAATGCCCATGTCCCAAGTGAGATCAGCTTTAAACTCTAGCTCTGGGACAGATAGAGTGGTAAGTGAAGAGAGAGGGTTGAAAGCTGGTAGCAGGAAACAGAAAGTAATCACAGATAAAATGACTTATATGTATGGGAGAAGAATCTAAAAGCACTGTCCAGAATTCCTTTTGCCTTCCACTTCAGTCAGTATCTATAAAAACGTAGAAAGTAAAGTAAGTCCCATTTGACTGTGATCTTATGGACTATGGCCCGCCAGGCTAATCTGTCCATGGGATTCTCCAAGCAAGAATACTGAAGTGGGTTGCCATTCCCTTCTCCAGGGAATTTTCCCAACCCAGGGATCGAACCTGGGTCTCCCACATCACAGGCAGTTTCTTTACTCTCTTAGCCATCAGGAAGCCCAGAATCTATGGGCTTCTACAATGGGTACTTTTGCAGAGGGTTATTCATTCATTCACTTGTCTATCATTTATTTGTTGAATATTTTAAAGAGAAATTCTCCATCTGACATCCCTGTATATATATACTTGTACACTAGATAAAAAGAACAAAATTACCAGAGTGATAGGTTTTCAACTGATGAAAGCTCTAAACAAAAAAATAGTTGCAGAAGTACACTGTGTTCCAAGACAAGGCACATTCCCTACAGCTGCCATGCACTCTCATGTATTCTTTCACCATGGCCTGAGCACTACCCCAGTAGCCTTCAGGCTGAGTCTCAGAATAAGACCCTCCAAAGAGCAGACCTGAACCAAGCAACAGCCTGAAACCAAGCCCAGCCAAGACCAACAAATCATCACAGGTTCATAGCTGATTCGTAAACCTGTGAGTTAGAAATAAGTATTTGTTGCTATCTGTGTGGAGTTTGTTGCTGTCAAAATCCTGGCTTTCTCTGCCCACTGAAGCTGAATAAAAAAGTATGGAGACAGAGTTTGGAAGAAATAGAAACATTGCTTTCATTCTCACCTGGCACAGGGGAGAGAACACAGCCGGCTACTGCCTCAACTACTATTCCCCTCCCACTGGGGAACAGAAAGACTTCATATAGCCTGGGTCTCATGGTCTTAGGGTAAATGATAAGTCTCAAAGTAACGAAGGTCTTGCATTCTTCTTGCTTTGTTTCAAAATAGTCATAGCTGGCTTCAGGTAGCCTGGTCTGTCTCCGGTTTATTGTACTATGGCTTTCTTTCTGAACCTTGAAAATAAAGAAAACTACAAGGGATGGGCTACAATAAAGGTAACCAGCAGGCTGTCATTTAGCCACTGTTCAGTTCAGTTCAGTCGCTCAGTTGTGTCCCACTCTTTGCGACTCCATGGACTGTAGCACGCCAGGCCTCCCTGTCCATCACCAACTCCTAGAGCTTGCTCAAACTCACGTCAACTGAGTCGGTGATGCCATCCAACAACCTCATTCTCTGCTGTCCCCTTCTCCTCCTGCCTTCAATCTTTCCCAGAATCAGGGTCTTTTCAAATGAGTCAGCTCTTCCCATCAGATGGCCAAAGTATTGGAGTTTCAGCTTCAACATCAGTCCTTCCAATAAACACCCAGGACTGATCCCCTTTAGGATGGACTGGTTGGATCTCCTTGCAGTCCAAGGGACTCTCAAGAGTCTTCTACAACACCGTAGTTCAAAAGCATCAATTCTTTGGTGCTCAGCTTTCTTTGTTGTCCAACACTCACATCCATAAAAGACTACTGGAAAAACCATAGCTTTGACTAGACAGACCTTTGTTGGCAAAGTAATGTCTCTGCATTTTAA
This sequence comes from Moschus berezovskii, assembly GCF_049115385.1. NCBI lineage: Eukaryota > Metazoa > Chordata > Mammalia > Artiodactyla > Moschidae > Moschus > Moschus berezovskii. The sequence goes on from NC_142462.1 coordinate 71,591,831, forward strand.
TATGCTGTCAAGGTTGGTCATAACTTTTCTGCCAAGGAGTAAGCATCTTTTAATTTTATGGCTGCAGTCATCATCTGCAGTGATTTTGGAGCTCCCAAAAATAAAGTCTGTCACTATTTCTTCATCTATTTGCCCAGAAGTGATGAGGCCAGATGCCATGATCTTAGTTTTCTGATTGTTGAGTTTTAAGCCAACTTTTTCACTCTCCTCTTTCACTTTCATCAGGCCTCCTATTCCTCATCAGTTCAGTTCAGTTCAGTCGCTCAGTCGTGTCCGACTCTCCGCGACCCCATGAATCACAGCATGCCAGGCCTCCCTGTCCATCACCAACTCCCAGAGTTCACTCAAACTCATGTCCACAGAGTCGGTGATGCCATCCAGCCATCTCATTCTCTGTCATCCCCTTCTCCTCCCGCCCCCAACCTTTCCCAGCATCAGAGTCTTTTCCAGTGAGTCCACTCGTCACATGAGGTGGCCAAAGTATTGGAGTTTCAGCTTTAGCATCAGTCCTTCCAATGAACACCCAGGATTGATCTCCTTTAGAATGGACTGGTTGGATCTCCTTGCAGTCCAAGGGACTCTCAAGAGTCTTCTCCAACACCAAAGTTCAAAAGCATCAATTCTTCGGAGATCAGCTTTCTTCACAGTCCAACTCTCACATCCATATATCAGGTCCCATTAATTCGAGATTCTGACACAGGTTTGAGAAGCTCTGTTGTGAGTGGATCCCAGGTATTGTTCCTATGTAAATAGTCTCATGATGACTCAGAGGTGATCTGGCTTGAGGCAGGAAGGTGGGTTGTGATCTAGGATGCTCCTGTCAGCAATCTGGTTACGGACTATTGATGAGTTTCTTCCTTACCATGGGGGTTTTCACAAAAATTCACCATTGTTTTTGACCTTTATCTTTTCCTAGAAAGGCTAGGCTTCCTATTTTTCCTCTTTAGATACTCACTATCCCATGTCTCCACTTTTCTCTTTACTGCTCTTACAACTTTGTGTATTTTTCTTTGATTTATAATCTTTACTTTTACTGTCCACAAAATTCCTCAAGGGATTCTAAAAGCTTTTTACAGTTCATCTGTCTTTGAAGGACACAATGAAAGGCATATTTCACACTGGTGGATCAAACACTGTAGTTGGAAAAGAAACAATCCTTCCTGATATTGTTTAACCAAAAGAAAAGAAGAGTAAAATCTTTGGATTATAAAGATAATACATGGTCATTGTAGAAAAATTGAAAAATATGGATTAAGTGAAATAGATATTTTTAAAAATCCCTAAATTATTGCCCCTGAGATTACTGCTTTTAGATAATACATTAATATTTTAATGTTTCTTGCCAGGCTTTTATATACTATTTAACATAATTGTGATTTTACAGTACATGAAATTTAGTCGCTTGCTTTCTCGATTAATATTATAATGCAAACGTTTTCCCAAATCCATAAAAAATATTAAATGCCAAAGCATGCCAAGCACCATGGTTCTCTAAAAATATCCCACAAAAAATATGTGGACCATGGTCAAGCACACTTGGGAGACAATAGATGGTAGGTGGCCCCATCTTGGAGATGCATATTGGTTTATTTAAGTATTTAAAAAGCTGTGCAACAATCTGTTTCATTTTATTTACCCAGCATTTCCCAAAGATATTTGTGCATGCATACCTTTTTGGAGGAACAACTATTAAAAGTCCCACAAAGTTAGTATTTTGATAGTGAAGGTCTTGGGGATTTCTAATCGGGTGTCTCTTAACTTCTCACTTGAAATCAGTTAGTTTACAGATCTAGGTCCAGCCGCTCTATAAACGAGAAATTTCCATTAAATCCTGCAGAAAAATCTAGCTGAAGTTAAGAGAAGAGATGTATGATTCTCCAGATTCTGTTAAAATTCCTAAAGAAATAAAAATAAACTAATAATAACTTATAACCCATTTCAGTTTGTGTTTGACAGCTGAACACTGTGCCTCACATTTCATTCTCATCACAATCCTATTCAGTTCATAATTTTGTGCCCATTTTACAGGTCGAGAAACTGAAGCCAAGAGAGGGTGAGGAACTTCAAGGGCATAGGATTCCTGTCCAAGACCATACTCTCCAGAGCAATTATATGTGGTTCTAGTTGGTCTCTTTTCCTAGCAGCTGGCAATGGGCATAATAGCTTTCAGTGCTGAACTAAAACCATTGGTCTGGAGCTAAAGTTTTCATCCTAAAACCATTAGCTGTCTTCTCAGTCATTTAATTACGCCCAGCACAAGATTCATCTTTTTTCATTTTTATCATCTGGCAATATCTTGTTCTGAATGCATCTCATGTTCATGCATATGTGGAGCATAAACTAAATCTCTCTTTCTGTCTCATACATTAAAATCACTCCACTTAATATATTGAATTTCAGCCCTTTTATTTGGTACATTAAAAGATGTTAGGAATGCAAAGTTGTAAATCCATTTTAAGATAGAATACTGAGTAGCAGATCACAGACCATCTTCCCTCTAAAGCAGAGGAAGTAGAAACAGAGTTGGCATGCTTTATGGGTTTCATTAGGGAAAAGATGAAGAAATAGAAACTAGAACTCATTGAGGCATTCCAAATCAGATGCTTTATATGTTATTTATTCTTTGAAACCAACTTTGAGACAGTTACCATTATAACCATTGTACAGACAGGTTAATTGAGAGTCACCAAAGAAACCACTTGTCCAGGTCTATGCATTTAGTAAGAGTCCAAGAGTTGCACCAGGATCTTCCTGAATTTCAAGCCGTATAGTGGCTGTCACATCCATGTACCTCTTCTAAGAGAAATGACCCCAGATACAACTCTTGACAAGGGACTTTTGCTCCATGTGGGCTGCTAAAGGCAAGGTCAGGGTAAGAATATAACTGTTGCCCATAATATTCCTTTTTTATTCCTATTATTCTGGCATATTGCTAATAACATCCCTTTCATTCCCCAAATTATCCCCACTTAAATGATAAATTATAAGGTGTTACCAGGTTATATAATTGAGGCCACCTCTCAAGAGTAAAGATCTAAGGGAGAGCACAGCTACCATTCCTGAACGAAAACATTAGAAACTACAGGCCAAGGGCCCTGGTTATTTTAAAGCTTCATCACTTGCCCAAGACTGCTATTCTCATCTCCTGGAGTAAATAGCAACAAGCTGTTGAGATGAATATGGTAAATTAATTTGTTTTCAGAGACAATAAAGTAAAGGAAAAACTGGAGAAGCAACATTTTCAGCATATTCCAACTTCAGGCAGAAGAGAGCAACTGATACTGGAAAGAAGGAGTCATGCTGAAGCCTGGGGAGGGTGGGAGACTGACTTGGCCCTGAGAAGGAGCCCTAAGCTGAACTGGAGAAATTTAGCACAGAGCCCCAACTGCTAACCCTAGGACAACTGGGGCAATGGGCAGAAAGGCAAGGTGGGGATTCTGTTACAAGGTATTTGCAGATGGTCACTGTGGCAAGGCTGGAGGACCACCTGGACGAAGATCACAGTGAGTGAGACACCCTAGGAAGTCTCCCATCTGAGCCAGGGAAGTGGGGCTGGTCGGACAGAATCTTCCAGCAGGAGCAAGTCACGGCATTAGCTTCCGTGACTCTCAGTGATTTTGTTTGTGTCCCGGAGGTCAATGACCCAGAAATCCTTGCTACCCAGCCTCTCCATCACCCCGAGCTCTGGACAAGCATCCATGTGTTTTCTGTCCTACCTACTGCTCCAAGGCCATGCCTGCACTCAGCCCAGACTTTTCCATTCTCCCCCTTAGATTTCTAGAAGGGCCTCTCATGACTTTCCATTTCTTCCTTTCCCCAAAACCCTAGCCTGAGGTGCCTGACCAAGGGAGCCAGTGTGCCCCTCTTAAACTAGTGGAAGGAAAATAATTTACAGAGCTGATTAGGAGCGAAGCAAATGATTCTGTGGAAACATTTAATTCACTCTTGGCAAGCCGTGCCAGCGGTTTGGAAAAACAGAGCCGCTGTGCGGTCAGCCAGCAATAAGAGCCACGCTTTGCTAGTCTCCTCCAGAAGCCTGTTCATTGGGCCATGGAAAAATAAAAGGAAAAAAACAAACTAAAGAAAGGTAGAGCTGACACTCTCCTCAGCAGTCTGGAAGTAATGATGACAACAAGGCTTGTGAGTCACTATTGTTAGCAGGACTGGTACAGCAGGCAGAGATCTGGTTCAAGACTGCTGGTCTGGCTAAGCATTCTAACTCTGGTCAAGCAGACTGCATCCTGCCTCAAGCCCGGGGGCCTTGATGGCTCCAACCTGGCCTGGGGGAGCTCTGAGCACCACTCCTTTTAGATCCACCTCTGGGGTTCTTTCTCCCTAAACATGAAAATGATCTTAGCTCCAAATGGAACACTGATCATTGTTAGATCTCCTTGCCTTTGTACTCACCACTAAGGGAAAGTGGAATTGATTTATTCACCACTCAATATGTCATTTCACTCAGAAAAGTGATGTTTTGATATCTGATGTTTGAGATATTTGCGAATCCACTGTGGACCTGGCAGTCTGAATCTGGTCAGGGACGTTCGGATGCCTTAACAGAATCAGTAGATTCACAGCCTGACACTCCCATATCCTCCTTCCCCACGGCCAGTGCTCCAGCTGACCATTCTTAATGAAAGGGAGTTGGCATGTGGCTAGAAACACATAAGGCCTTCCCGTCTCATCTTTTTTTGTTTGTTTGTATTTTATTTTTTATTGGAGGCAAATTACATTAATATATTGGTTGGTTTTGCCATACATTGACATGAATCTGCCCCAGGTGTACATGTGTTCCCCCTCTTGAACCCCCTTCCCACCTCCCTCTTCCCCATATCCTCCCTCCAGGTCATCCCCGTGCACCAGCCCCAAGCATCCTGTATCACGCGTCGAACCTGGACTGGTGATTCATTTCACATATGATAATATACATGCTACAATGCCATTCTCCCAAATCATCCCACCTTCACCCTCTCTCACAGAGTCCCAAAGACTGTTCTATACACCTATGTCTCTTTTGCTGTCTCGTATACAGGGTTAAGGTTACCATCTTTCTAAATTCCATATATATATGTTAGTATGCTGTATTGATGTTTTTCTTTCAGGCTGACTTCACTCTGTATAATAGGCTCCAATTTCATCCACCTCATTAGAACTGACTCAAATGGATTCTTTTTGATGGCTGAAAAATACTCCATTGTGTATATGTACCAAAGCTTGCTTATCCATTCGTCTGCAGATGGACATCTAGGTTGCTTCCATGTCCTCGCTATTATAAACAGTGCTGCAATGAACATTGGAGTACATGTGTCTCTTTCAATTCTGGTTTCCTCAGTGTGTATGCCCAGGAGTGGGATTGCTGGATCATATGGCAGTTCTATCTCCAGTTTTTTGAGGAATCTCCACACTGTTCTCCATAGTGGCTGTACTCGTTTGCATTCCCACCAACAGTGTAAGAGGGTTCCCTTCTCTCCACACCCTCTCCATCATTTATTGCATGTAGACTTTTGGATAGCAGCCATTCTGACTGGTGTGAAATGATATCTCATTGTGGTTTTGATTTGCATTTCTCTGATTATGAGGGATGTTGAGCATTTTTTCATGTGTTTGTTAGCCATCTGTATGTCTTCTTTGGAGAAATGTCTGTTTAGTTCTTTGGCCCATTTTTTGACTGGGTCATTTATTTTTCTGGAATTGAGCTACAGGAGCTGCTTGTATATTTTGGAGATTAATTCTTTGTCAGTTGTTTCATTTGCTATTAATTTCTCCCATTCTGAAGCCTGCCTTTTCACATTGCATATAGTTTCCTTTGCTGTGCAGGAGCTTTTGATTTTAATTAGTTCCCATTTGTTTATTTTTGCTTTTATTTCCAATATTCTGGGAGGTGGGTCTTGGAGGATCCTGCTGTGATTTATGTCGGAGAGAGTTTTGCCTATGTTCTCCTCTAGGAGTTTTATAGTTTCTGGTCTTACATTTAGATCTTTAATCCATTTTGAGTTTATTTTGGTGTATGGTGTTAGGAAGTGTTCTAGTTTCATTCTTTTACAACTGACTGACCAGTTTTCCCAGCACTACTTGTTGAAGAGACTGTCTTTTCTCCATTTTATATTCTTGCCTCCTTTGTCAAAGATAAGGTGTCCATAGGTGCGTGGGTTTATCTCTGGGCTTTCTATTTTGTTCCATTGATCTATATTTCTGTCTTTATGCCAGTACCATACTGTCTTGATGACTGTGGCTTTGTAGTAGAGCCTGAAGTCTGGCAGGTTAATTCCCCCAGTTCCATTCTTCTTCCTCAAGATTGCTTTGGCTATTTGAGGTTTTAAAGACATAAAAGGAATACAAATTGGAAAAGAAGAAGTAAAACTTTCACTATTCGCTGATGACATGATCCTCTACACAGAAAACTCTAAAGACTCTACCAGAAAACTACTAGAGCTAATCAATGAATACAGTAAAGTTAAAGGATATAAAATCAACACATAGAAATCCCTTGCATTCCTATACACTAATAATGAGAAAATAGAAATTAAGGAAACTATTCCATTCACTGTTGTAACGAAAAGAATTAAATACTTAGGAATATATCTACCTAAGGAAACAAAAGACTTGTACATAGAAAACTATAAAACACTTGTGAAAGTAATCAAAGAGGACACTAATAGATGGAGAAATATACCGTGTTCGTGGATTGGAAGAATAAATATTGTAAAAATGAGTATACTACCCAAAGTAATTTATACATTCAATGCAATCCCTATCAAGCAACCAACGATATTTTTCACAGAACTAGAACAAATAATCTCCGTCTCGTCTTGCACATGAACTTTGCATTGCCATTGCTGCTATGGCTAGATGGCTTCATCTGACAAGGAATGAGGGACTGGCTCAAGGTCAGGCAGTCTGAGAGTGACAGAATCTGCAGAATGGTTCCAGACACTTGCTATGGTCAACTAGCCTTGAACGGGACCACCACCCATCTCCAACTTGCTCTCCATCACCTGGCCTTCAGATTACAAAGACTATTGGCTTCTGCTCTGGTCCTCCTGGACTCTTGCCCTCAGTCTGTCCCCCTCCTTCTGGGAACTGACACACAGGATGCAGTGATTGATTGCTCTAGTTCTGATTGTTGCCAACACAGCAGTGAGCATGAACAGGGTTAGGAAGCATGAACATGGGCAAACTCCTCTGGCCGAACTATTGGGGATCAACACATACAAGGTACAATACTGACATCATCACTTCCAGGGAAAACTGTCTCCTTAATTTACTTATCCCTTTATTCTTTAACTGCATTCATGATCTGAGCTCATATGGTATATGTCAAGATCTGTGACAGAAATGAGAATACAAAAATGAGAAGACCTGGCGCTCTCCTGGAGGATTCATTCTAGAAGGTGAGATGCAGTCCCTGGCTCTGGACTAGGTTCTCTCCTCTCCTCTGTGTCACAGTCCCCAGAGACCAGGAATTCCCCACCACCTCCTCCTCCTCCCTCTGGAGCTCCTAGCTTATTCCTGGAAGGCCTCTCTGGAGCTGGGCATTGGCACAGAACAGAGTGACCTCAGCCAAGCCCACTGAGGGCTACAAAGGCCAATACATGGGTTTTATTGCTGATTCTATAGGAAAACAGGGATGGGGAGGGCTTATAACTAAAGTTTTCTCTGTCTTGGTCACTGATTACTGTTTCTCATTTTCTCCTGCTATAGCACCTAAAGTCCTACTGGATGTCTTTCTGACAAGCAGCTTTGATTTCTGAAACTTATTACCTCCCTGACCCCCATGAAGGCTAGTAATCCTTTCCTCAGTTGTAGGTAAGGAAACCCCTGTGCTTAATCCAGACTACCAGCACCTCAGTCCAGCTCAAATTCTCTCTTTTTTTAAAGTGGAGTATTTTTGCTTTACAAGGTTGTGTTAGTTTCTGCTGTACAACGAAGTGAATCAACTATGTTTTTGTTCAGTCACTAGGGCATGTCCAACTCTTTGTGATGCCATGAACTACAGCACGCCAGGCTTCACTGTCCTCTAGAGTTTGCTCGAACTCATGTGCATTGAGTTGGATGCATGATGGTGCATGCAAACATACATCATGGCATCCATTGATGATGCCATGCAACCATCTTCTATCACCCCCTTCTCCTCTTGCTGTCAATCATTTCAGCATTGGGATCTTTTCCAATAAGTCAGCTCTCTGCATCAGGTGGCCAAAGTATTGAAGCTTCAACTTCAGCCTCAGTCCTTACAGTGAATTTTCAGAGTTGATATCCTTTCATTTCAGTTCAGTTCAGTTGCTCAGTCGTGTCCGACTCTTTGCGACCCCATGAATCACAGCACGCCAGGCCTCCCTGTCCATCACCAACTTCCGGAGTTCACTCAAACTCGTGTCCATCGAGTCGGTGATGCCATCCAGCCATCTCATTCTCTGTCGTCCCCGTCTCCTCCTGCCCCCAATCCCTCCCAGCATCAGAGTCTTTTCCAGTGAGTCAACTCGTCACATGAGGTGGCCAAAGTATTGGAGTTTCAGCTTTAGCGTCAGTCCTTCCAATGAACACCCAGGATTGATCTCCTTTAGAATGGACTGGTTGGATCTCCTTGCAGTCCAAGGGACTCTCAAGAGTCTTCTCCAGCACCACAGTTCAAAAGCATCAGTTCTTCAGCGATCAGCTTTCTTCACAGTCCAACTCTCACATCCATACATGACACGGGAAAAACCATAGCCTTGACTAGACGGACCTTGGTTGGCAAAGTAATGTCTCTGCTTTTTAATATGCTATCTAGGTTGGTCATAACTTTCCTTCCAAGGAGTAAGCGTCTTTTAATCTCCTGGCTGCAATCTTTTAGGATTGACTAATTTGATCTCCTTGCTGTCCAAGGGACTCTCAAGATTCTTCTCTAGTACCATAATTCGAAAGCATCAATTCTTTGTCTCTCAGATGGTAAAGAATCTGCCTGCCATGTGGGAAACCAGGGTTGAGAAGATCCCCTGGAGGATGGCGTGACAACCCACTCCAGTACACTTGTCTGGAGAATCCCCATGGACAGAGGAGCCTGGTGGGCTATAGTCCATGAGGTCTCAAACAGTCAGATATGACTGAGCGAAAAAGCACAACACAGCACAGCTTTCTTTATTGTCCAAATTTCACATCTGTATATGACTACTAGAAAAACCATAGCTTTGACTATGTGGACCTTTGTTGGCAAAGTGATATCTCTGTGTTTTAATATGCTGTCTAGTTTTGTCACAGCTTTTCTCCCAAGGAGAAAGCATCTTTAATTTCGTGGCTTCAGTCACTGTTCACAGTGATTTTTGGACCCCAAGAAAATAAAATCTGCCACTGTTTCCATTTCCCCCCCCACCTATTTGCCATGAAGTGATGGGACCAGTTTTTTGAATGTTGAGTTTTAAGCCAGCTTTTTTACAATCCTATTTCACCTTCATCAGGATGTTCTTCAGTTCCTCTTCACTTTCAGTCGTTAGGGTGGTATAATTTGCATATCTGAAGTTCTTGATATTTGTTCTGGCAGTCTTGATTACAGCTTGTGATTCATCCAGCTTGGAATTTCACATGATGTACTCTGCATTCAGTTTAGTTCAGTTCAGTTGCTCAGTCATGTCCAACTCTTTGTGACCCCATGGACTGCAGCACACTAAGCTTCCCTGTCCATCACCAACACCCATAACCAACTGCTGGAGCTTACTTAAACTCATATCCATTGAGTTGGTGATGCCATCAACCATCACATCCTCTGTTGTCCCCTTCTCCTGCTGCCTTCAATCTTGCCCAGCATCAGGGTCTTTTCCAATGAGTCAGTTCTTCTCATCAGGTGGCCAAATTATGGAGCTTCAGCTTCAGCTTTGGTCTTTCCAATGAATATTCAGGACTGATTGCCTTTAGGATTGACTGGTTTGATCTCCTTGCAGTTCAAGGGACTCTGAAGAGTCTTCTCCAACACCACAGTTCAAAAGCATCAATTCTTGGGCACTCAGCCTTCTTCCTGGTCCAAACCTCACATCCATACAAGACTACTAGAAAAACCACACCTTTGACTATATGGACCTTCAGTTCAGTTCAGTTCAGTCGCTCAGTCGTGTCTGACTCTTAGCGACCCCATGAACCACAGCACGCCAGGCCTCCCTGTCCATCACCAACTTCCGGAGTTCACTCAAACTCATGGCCATCGAGTCGGTGATGCCATCCAGCCACCTCATTCTCTGTTGTCCCCATCTCCTCTTACCCCCAATCGCTCCCAGCATCAGAGTCTTTTCCAGTGAGTCAACTCGTCACATGAGGTGGCCAAAGTATTGGAGTTTCAGCTTTAGCATAAGTCCTTCCAATGAACACCCAGGACTGATCTCCTCTAGAATGGACTGGTTGGATCTCCTTGCAGTCCAAGGGACTCTCAAAAGTCTTCTCCAGCACCACAGTTCAAAAGCATCAATTCTTCAGCGATCAGCTTTCTTCACAGTCCAACTCTCACATCCATACATGACCACAGGAAAAACCATAGATTTGACTAGACGGATCTTGGTTGGCAAAGCAATGTCTCTGCTTTTTAATATATTACCAAGGTTGGTCATAACTTTCCTTCCAAGGAATAAGTGTCTTTTAATTTCATGGCTGCAATCACCATCTGCAGTGATTTTGGAGCCCAAAAAAATAAAGTCTGACACGGTTTCCACTGTTTCCCCATCTATTTCCCATGGAGTGATGTGACCAGATGCCATGATCTTAGTTTTCTGAATGTTGAGCTTCAAGCCAACCTTTTCACTCTCCTCTTTCACTTTCAACAAGAGGCCTTTGAGTTCCTCTTCACTTTCTGCCATAAGGGTGGTGTCATCTGCATATCTGAGGTTATTGATATTTCTTCCGGCAATCTTGATTCCAGCTTGTGCTTCTTCCAGCCCAGCATTCCTCATGATGTACTCTGCATATAAGTTAAATAAGCAGGGTGACAATATGGACCTTAGTCAGTAACATAATGTCTCTGCTTTTTAATAAGCTGTCTAGGTTGGTTATAGCTTTTCTTCTAAGGAACAAGTGTCTTTTAATTTCATGGCTGCAGTCACCATCTGCAGTGATCTTGGAGCTCAAGAAAACAAAGTCTGTCACTGTTTCCATTGTTTCCCCATCTATTTGCCATAAAGTGATGGGACCAGATGCCATGATCTTTGTTTTGTGAATGCTGAGTTTTGAGCGAGCTTTTTCACTCTCCTTTTTCACTTTCATCAAGAGGCTCTTTGTTCCTCTTCATTTTCTGCCATAAAGGTGGTGTCATCTGTGTATCTGAGGTCATTGATGTCTCCCCCAACAATCTTTTTTTTTCAAACTTGATGAAAATTAAATATTTTTGGTTTTTCAGTTGAGTTCAGTCACTCAGTCATGTCTGACTCTTTGCGACCCCATGGACCACAGCACACCAGGCCTCCCTGTCCATCACCAACTCCCAGAGTTTACTCAAACTCATGTCCATTGAGTCGGTGATGCCATCTAACCATCTCATCCTCTGTCATCCCCTTCTCCTCCTGCCTTCAATCTTTCCCAGCATCAGGGTCTTTTCAAATGAGTCAGCTCTTTGCATCAGGTGGCCAAACTACTAGAGTTTCAGCTTTAACATCAGTCCTTCCAATGAACACCCAGGACTAACCTCCTTTAGGAAGGACTAGTTGGATCTCCTTGCAGTCCAAAGGACTCTTAAGAGTCTTCTCCAACACCACAGTTCAAAGTATCAATTCTTTAGTGCTCAGCTTTCTTTATAGTCCAACTCTCACATCCATACAGGACTACTGGGAAAACCATAGCCTTGACGAGATGGACCTTTGTTGGCAAAGTAGTGTCTCTGCTTTTTAATATGCTGTCAAGGTTGGTCATAACTTTCCTTCCAGGGAGTAAACATCTTATCATTTCATGGCTGCAATCACCATCTGCAGTGATTCTGGAGCCCAAGAAAATAAACTCAGCCACTCTTTCCACTGTTTCCCCAACTATTTGCCATGAAGTGACAGGACCGGATGCCATGATCTTAGTTTTCTGAATGTTGAGTTTTAAGCCAACTTTTTCACTCTCCTCTTTCACTTTCATCAAGAGGCTCTTTAGTTCTTCCCTTTCTTCCATAAGGGTGGTGTCATCTGCATATCTGAGGTTATTGATATTTCTCCCAGCAATCTTGATTCTAGCTTGTGCTTCATCCAGCTCAGCATTTCACATGATATACTCTGCATAGAAGTTAAATAAGCAAGGTGACGATACACAACCTTGACATACTCCTTTCCCAATTCTGAACCATTCTTTGTTCTATATCCAGTTCCAACTGTTGCTTCTTATCCTGCATACAGGTTTCACAGGACACAGGTAAAATGGTCTGGTGTTCCCATCTCTTTAAAAGATTTTCCACAACTTGTGATCCATACAGTCAAAGGCTTTACTGTAGTCAATGAAGCAGAAGTAGATTTTTTTTTTCTGGAATTCTCTTGCTTTCTCTATGATCCAATGGAAGTTGGCAATTTGATCTCTAGTTCCTCTGCCTTTTCTAAATTCAGTTTGCACATCTGGAAATTCTCAGTTCACATCTGTTGAAGCCAAGCTTGAAGGATTTTGAGGATTACCTTGCTAGCATGTGAAATGAGTGCAATTGTATGGTAGTTTAAACATTCATAAATGTTCCTCATAGCTTCCCTCATAACTCAGTTGGTAAAGAATCCACTTGCAATTCAGGAGACTCCGGTTCAATTCCTGGGTCAGGAAGATCCACTGGAGAAGGGATAGACTACCTACTCCAGTATTCTTGGGTTTCCCTTATGTCTCAACTGGTAAAGAATCCACCTGTAATGTGGGAGACCTGGGTTGGAACCCTGGGTTGGGAAGATCCCCTGTAGAAAGCAAAGGCTATCCACTCCAGTATTCTGGCCTGGAGAATTCCATGGAATGTATAGTCCTGGGGTCAGAAACAGTCAGACATGACTGAGTGACTTTCACTTCACTTCACTTGGAACATTCTTTGGCATGCCCTTCTTTGGGATTGGAATGAAAACTGACTTTTTCCAGTCCTGTGGCCACTGCTGAGTTTTCCAAATTTGCTGGCATACTGAGTACAGCACTTTCACAGCATCATCTTTTAGGATTTGAAATAGCTCAGCTGGAATTCCGTCACCTCCACTAACTTTGTGCATAGTAATGCTTCCTAAGGCCCATTTGTTTTCACACTCCAGGATGTCTGGCTCCAGGTGAGTGATTATCCAGATCATTATGACCTTTTTGTACAACTATATATACACATATATTGCCTCCCTCTTGAACCTCCCTCCCCATATCCCGCCTGTCTAGGTTACTGTGCAGCATTGTTCTGGGCTCCATGTGCTGTATAGAAGCTCCCCACTAGCTATTTTACACATGGTAGTGTGTACATGTCAATCCTAATCTCCCAATTCTTGCCACCCTCCTTTATCCCCACTTGTCCGTATATCCAGTCTCTATATCTGTGGCTCTATTCCTGCCCTACAAATGGGTTCTTATTGATAAGTAAATAAAAATCTGGGAAAGGATTGATTAGGTGAGGGCAAAAGAGACTTAAACCAGCTGGGCAATAGATGGCAAGGAGAAGATGGGAGTAAGACAGAGAGAGAAAAATATGAGGGGAAGGCAGCCAAAAAGAAAAGTGAGACGTGCCCAAGGAAGCATTGTAATGTGGTGATTTTGCCTGGAGCCAATCTGGCTGCCTCATTGCTTCCTTTCCTATAAAGTGTGGAGAGCACTGTCTGCTCTCTGATTTCCTGTGAGATTGAGCTAATGACAGTAGAGAAAGGATTGGGGAAAGGGAGGGAGAAAGCCGTGACTTAGAGAACCCTTATAATGAAGCCTGCAGGATAGAACACTTGCCATAAATTAGTCTCCATCAAAACAGCTTCGTGTGTGAAGGATAATGTTGTTTCCTCATTAGTGGTTTTTGTCTGTGATAATTAAGCCTCCACATTCGATTCCAGATAAATGTCCCTAATTGACATCATCCATTCAGTTCAGTGGAGATTGGAGAAGAGAGGAGAGGAGATGGAAGAAGACTTGAATCAAAAACACTTTATTTTCTGCGGAGGCTGTAATGATAACAGTGGGAATTATCGAGGGCTACAACAGGCAGAAACACAGTCTATGCAGAGCCAGCTGCCTCCAAATTCTGCTGTTCTCTGGGGGACTTTAATTTCCAAATAAAAAGGCTTAAGCTCCCAGCACCAAGGGAAGCTCAGTGACCTCTTCACCTCACAACATATACACGATCATATCATAAGAATTTCAGAGAATTTCCCAGAAGGTTATTGTTCACTCAGGGCCTTCTGAGCTCTGGCTAAACTCTAGCATCTCATCACTGTCTCAACTCCTGCTGCTGCTATTCTTACTCTGCTAGATGAATCCCAAGTGGCTAGTACAACCTTTCCTCTCTGCTTCACCGACACTTGTGCTTTCCACAGTTTTATGAAGGTTGAAGAAAACACAAACTCTGCCACAGAATATTGCTCCATGTTCACATCTCATTTAAGGCACTGGCCTCTCACCATATTTTTATAGTTCCTCTTTTTAGGACTCATTTGATCACCTAATCTTCCAGGCAAAACTCACAAATTTCTGTATGGCTTTCTAGGTAGAATAAATTGTATCTTTGTTTTCTCATTTCTCTCCCATCTAAACCAAGCTAAGGGTCTGCTGTTTCACACACCCATTGGTCCAGGACTTCCTACTTGTTTTTCGGACTCCATTTTAAGGGGATGGTATCCTCGGGGTCATCATGCTCCATAAAAATGACTGGTGGTGGCTTGCTCCTCTTCACCTATCTCCTCCCTCTGGTAATAAGCAGGATGCTTGAACGCAATAGAGCATCCTTCCTTCCCATATTGTTGTGGCTTCAGGGTCACTGGGAAAATGATGAGTATCAGATGGAATTTTCAGTTCCCCGCCCTGCTGTTTACTGGATACGTTTGGGCAGATCACTCCATTTGTCTAACTCTTAGTTGGCTTATCTATAAGGAGTGAGACCTCCATCAAATGGGTGATGCACATAGCATAGCCCAAATAATGCTAATATCCTAGCAGAGGTTTCCAGATTACAATCCTAGGTACACAGTTATTGAAGTAAAAATGTTCTCTGCCAAACAAAAAGTGATGGATTCCTGTATCTAGAATTTCTCTGCAATTCTCCTCTCAGAGGCCTTTCAGAGAAACAGCAATGGAGAGAAAGTCCCAGGTATCTAGGGATTCCTGGCTATCTGCTCCGTAATTGAATAGTCTTTCATCTGTCTCCATCTGAGGATTGTCTGCATTTAAATATGCTTCTGTTTTAAGCATCCTCAGACCTGTGGGAGCTTGTTCTAAAAGAAGTGAGTGATAAACTCCCCCATATCTTCTATACATATATTAGCAAAGTTTAAAAAAGTCAGACACCCAGCCTGCCAGGATTTACCTCTTAGAAATGACAATAGGCTATCTCAGGCTTTAAAACATCTAATTTGTAACTGATCTATTTTTATAAAGGGCAGGGAAGGGAATAGTAGGGGGAGGTATACAATCTCATTAAAATTCTCACAACTGTTTAATGAGGATAGATTGTCTTCACTTTACAGTCGATGAAACAGGGGTTTGGAAAGATTAAGCAACTTTTTCAAGGTCACACTACATGTTAATAAGGAACCAGGAATATAAAGCTAGCTTTCTCTAACTGCAAATCCCATGCTCTTGGCACTGGATACAGGCACCCCACTGATAGCACCAGGAATAGGGGTGCTTTAAGAAGGAGACACAGAACAAAAAAAACAAAGATTCCTCCAAGTTTTAGATATAGAAAAAGGATGGACAACAAAAATGACAACAAAAACATCATAAGAGACCATACCTTGGTTTCAATAACATCTGCATACTTAGCCAGGTCCCTATATTTCTCACCAGTTACTTCCCCAACTCAATACTAAGGCATCTACTTACCTTTCCTCCTTTCTTTCCTAACAGCATGGCTTCCTGTAAGAATCTGAAATCTAAAATCAGTACTCTGATGAAAATTTTACCTCTGTCCTCTCCTAAGTTAAAATTGATTACAGACATGGAGAAGCAGGTCCCAAGGAAGAAATTGCTTATTTGTGTTAAGAGAAGTCTTGTGGTTGAGCTCTCCAAAAGGCTCTCATTGACATCATGTCTCCATCCATCAGATTCTTGGAGGGCAGGAGGAAGAGGCACATGTGTGAAGACTCCCCTCAGTGATTCTGGAGATCTTGATAAGGATATTCAGATTTGAGATAACCATGACTAGTTTCTTCTTCTTGGTTGTGCTGGCATCCTGGCCCCGACATGACACAACACAACAGACCAAGAGTATAGCATCCTTCAGGATATGTGCCAGGCTCTGGAACCTACTATCTCTGCATAGTCACCTTCCCTGTATAGACATAAAAGGAAGCACATGATTAGATTCTTCTGCCACCCATTCCCCTGGAGGATCATTTTTGAAAGCAAGTTTGTCTGTTCTGTACCGGGGGCTGTTTTAGGTATGAGAGTTATGTCAATAAACAAAACAAAGTCCCTACTTTCATGAACTAACACTACATTGAAAAAGAGGAAAATAAACGTAAAGGAATAAATCTGTAAGATTTTAGACAGAGAGAAAAATGAGGAACCAAAAATGGATTGTTGGAGGGAAAGGTATTATTTTAGATAAGATGATCAAAAAATATTTTTTGACAAGATGCTACTTATGCAGAGGCTTGAACGAGGTGAGGGAGTGAAACAAACACTTTCATGTAGGAATAGCGCTCTGGAAAGAGAGAACAGCAAACCCAAAAGCCTTGAAGTGGGAACATTTCTGGCAATTTGGAAAGAGCAAAAGAGGCCAATGAAGACCAGAGTGTCTGAAGAACTCGGAAGGGAAGGGAAGAACTGTGTGAGTTCAGAAAAGGAGAAAAGGGCCAAACATACAGACTTTTGCAGATGTTAGAAAGGATTTAGGATTTTATTCTGGCTGAGATGAATTATCATTGGATTTTAACAGGAAACAAGACATGGCTGTGATAAGAATTTTTAAGATTTTTTTTTAATGTGGGACCATTTTTAAAGTCTTTTTTGAATTTATTACAATAGTGTTTCTGTTTTATGTTTTGGTTGTGAGGCATGTAGGATTCTAGCTCCCCAACCAGGGATCGAACCCACACCCCCTGCATTAGAAGGTGAAGTCCCAGCCACTGGACCGCCAGGGAGGTCCCTACGATAAGAGTTTATAAGGGTTTGCCCTGGCTGCTGCCTGCTATGTGTGTTATGTGCTGGGGGTGAGTAAGGAAATGGAAGAAAGGCTGAGGATGGGAGCTCCATCAGCAAACTATTACTGCAGTCTAGATAGAGATGTTGATAATTTGGACCAGGGTGGTCATTGTGGGGATGGTGAGAGACAGTTAAATTTGGAATGTATTTTAGAAGTAGGATCTACAGAAATAACTGATGAGTGGAATGTGAGGTGGAGAGAAAGTATGGAGTCGAGGATGACTCCCAGGCATCGTGTCCTTTCATAACCTCTTCCACAGCTTTTCAGTCCAGCAGTTGCTGTCAACAAGCAGCCATGGCAGGGCGCCTGGCAGTACCTTGGCCTTGCTGTTCTTTGCATCTCCAGCCTTCTGCCCTAGGGCATTCGAGTACCTGTGGGAACCTGGAAACCCAGAAAATTCACACCTCAGGGGCAACATCTGACCCATGGTGACATGCACACCTCTTCAGAGAGTACCTACTGGAACTTTAGAGAGGCCCCAGAAGCCCACAGCAGTAACCATCTCAACCATACTCCCTTGGATCAGATTTCCCTCTTTCCGTTTTACTGTTCCAATAAAATGTCTTTGGGTCTCCTTCCCAAAATAAACTTTCTCCAAGCAAGCACTTGCCCAAAGCTCTACCACCAGAAACTGACTTCATTGACTGAAATGTAGGGGACTGAAGGAGAGGAGAATCGAGAGGGGAGGATGGATATGAAGTGTTTAGCTTTGATAGGGCATATAATGAGTTTCCCATTACACTGCCAGGTGGAGATGGTGAGGAGGAAGTTGGATGACCTGAGTCTGAAATTCAGAACACAGCCTGAAGAAAAGACTAGGCTACTTGTTTTCAACAGTCCCTTGTTGAGGTGTGGCCGGTGCCCCCACATTCACAGACTCCACCAACAGGAGTCTCTATTTCCCACTGTTCCCTGGGTGAGTGACTCTTTTCCTGGCCCCAGGAGCTGCTGAAGAGGATGCAATGACTGGTGGAAGGAGCAAAACCCCAGCATGTCCTGTATGGTGATAACAGCTCTTCATGCTCCACTCATTTGATTCTAGCTCCAGCAGACCCTGTATCCTCACAGCAGACAAGCGGTCACATTAGAATGAAAGCTCGCTAGAGAATGTCAGCTTGGCCCCATTCTGCAGAGGGACATTGTCTGATGGGACCCTTTCCCTCTATGAGGATCCCCCTGAGGTTTCAGGAAAGGAAAAAAGAAGTGAGATGAGAGGCAGTTGGGGGAGATGCAGAAGATGAAAGATGAGCAGATATGTCCCCAAGAGAACCTCTGACATCTCCGGGATCCCCTTCCCCAACCCCATCCCCCCTCCCACTCCCCAGCCTGAGTCTGGACTACTACCAACAGACTGCAGAGACAGGACATGGCTTTTGTTTTCATTTGCATTTAATTGGCCCAAATGAAAACTGCAATTACTGAGCAATTACACATCTCCATATGCTTCAGGGATGCTGTCCCTGGCACATTCGCTATCCCTATTTGGAAAATTCACCCATAAATGCACCGGATTCGCCTGCATTGTATGTGGAAATCTGCAATTCCATCCTTTGTGCAAGGGACAAAAATTCACCCTGGGGGTATCAATTTTAATAAGGCTTAATTAGACCAATTTGCAGTAAGCTTAGGCTTCCACTCTGCAATTTGACAAGCAGCTTGAGTTGGGTCACTACATTTTTACGCTCAGGAAATTTTCTGTCTCAAACAAAAGGTCAAATAGAACATAAAATTCTATCTGAAAGACTCCTAAAGGCATAATGAATTTCTGTTGTAATTTGTGTGTGTGTGTGTATCTGCATGTGTTGTGGTGTTATGTTTTTTAGGAGGTCCTTATTGATGACAAAAATGTGATCTTCAGTAGCTGAGTAGTCTATCTGTCAGGGAGATCCAGGAAGGCAGATAAAACTGGTCTTCTCTTGTGAAGACTTTGATAGTAACTCAGGTGCTCTTTCCTACAGAGTTGGGGAAGGATGTCAAATACCAACATAGAATACAAACACTAACTAAAATTTGCTTGACTTTGGATGGAGACATAAACCACCTTGCCAAGGGATGGTAAATAAAATTTATATTTTATCCTTGGATCAGAAAACTGATTGAACCATATTGCCTTTAAGATATTCAACAAAGTCGATTTTACTGAGTTTCACTTTGATGTCATATCTGTAGAATTTCACCCAGGACCTTTAGAAGGGAAAGTGTTACAAAATTTGTTCATATTTCTATGGGAAAATAGCTGAGGTCACTCTTCTTGAGAAGGGGGGATGTGGGTCAGGACACAAGAGGAGAGAAAATTGAATAATGCTTTCTTTTTTCAATGAATTTTTGACCTTAGAAATTCTAGATATGTAGCCAAAAAATGGAAAGGGTTCCCTGGTGGCTCAGGTTGTAAGAAATATCCAAAAAGTTTCAAAGGGCATGTGACAAACAGAGCCAGTCCTCTCTGCCGATCCTCTAGGTACCATCTACATTACATGGGCATTGCTGGGGCAACAGAATGTCCATCTAACTTCAAAATATTTTCCCTTCTCGTATGATACAGTGTCTTAAGGGCTCACATTAGAACTAGACTACTGGTTAAAGATATTAAATGCCAGAAAACTCAAGGTAAGAAAATGAAAATATTGTTCCTAAAACTGATAATGCATAGACCTCAGAGTGGCTCAACTATAGTTTTGACAAAGTAAGTCTTGAAGGACTAGGAACCAGGACAGCTACATTTTTTTAAAAGTGCCAGGAAATGACTGGAACATAAATGCTGTCATTAGGAAGGCCAGTTTGGTATGGGGGTTGGGGAGATGGTAGGCAGAAGCATGGTGATGATTCCATTTAGGGAGAGGAAGAGAGAAGTGAGAAAAAGGGAGAAAACTGAAAAATGAAGGAAGGAAGCACATATAGAAGGGGTGGCACAAATTAATAACTGACATAACTGTTTATTTTAATTCCTGGTGCAAAAACCTCAGGAAGATTCATTGTGATCTGTTTCTCTAATAGAAGAATAGTAATTGGCCATGCATTCTGTAATCCAGTTGCTGGGGTCTTTGGCTATAGATGCTGAGACTCTGTGGTCTATGAGGGAAATCTTTCTTCTTTCTACAAGAAAAGGAACATGAGCAGAAAGAAGTAAAAATGATTATGTACTTATGCTTGGAGGAGCAAAAACAAATAAAACTGCATGCATTACTGATACAAAGATAATGTTACTATGTGAGAAAAGTAATATACATATATATTATTTAGGCAAACATTTCCATACACTTGCTGTCACGAAACGGATAGTCCAAATGAAAGAGCCATATGAACAATAAATCATGGAACCAGTTTCAAGGAAAGCAAGTTTTGCTTTGGAAAATTGCATTCAAACTATATGCACTTGAAATCAGCTAAACATGAACATTTTAACATTCAATAAATTAGAGTAGATAGATCTTGAATTCAACAAGATATAAAAGTCCCAAAATTTGAAAAAAAAATTACTCATTTTTAAGATAAAATAATATGTATACACCATATTGTTCTGTGACATTTTTTTCCTTAAAGTAAAACTGAAGGAAATAAACGGCAAATTCAGAGAGAATTAACACAGAGAAAGTCTTCCCTCCCTTCCTGCGCCTTCTCCTTTCCCACAACAAAAGGGTGAAGCTGATGGATCCACTCTGACCCTCAGGAACAGTTCAGACAGAGCAAACAACTCCCAGCTCAAATGAATACTCCAGTTCCTCTGGGATGTTCCTCTGGCCATTGTTTTTATCTCCTTTAACCAAAGCAAATCAACCTCTGTGGCCCAAGGCAATAGCAAAGCAAAGAAATTCATGGCAAGACAATCCTGCCATGAATCAACGGGAGATCTCAAGAGGCAAACCCAGACTGCTTTAGGGTCTCAATTCACCTGCCAGGGTGGAACAGCCTATCATATCAACCAACCATTGGAAGGATTCTCCCCTAGTGCCTCCTGGAAAATCACAGATCGAGTCAGCTGTGTGGATCCATGATGGAAATGAGATTGCTCAAGCTGAGCTGCTCTGACCATGAAAACAGATATGCTCCAAATGTCATCCCATTAAACAGAGTGGAGAAGGCTCTCCAGTGGGACCAAACAGTCTGTCCCCTGTCCTTCTGGAGTTTTTTGGGGATGGATAGGAGTGGTAGATGCTGTGGAGAAAGCTGTCTTTTAATTCTCTTTCTTCACACTTCAGTCTCCTATCACGTCTAGTTATCTCTGAGAAGAAGTGAAATGATGAAGCCAGTTTTCTAAGACAATCCTCCCAGTCTGACTGTCTTCATGAGGGCAATGGGAATTCATACAGAGTGGTGAATTTCCTTTGAATCACAGACATGTGCAAGGCATCCAGCAGGGACACATCATATCACAGGCTGCCAGGGAAGCCTTCAGAGTGTGAGAAGGGCTCTGGCCAGCCTTCCCGCTGCCTCCTCTGCTCCTCTAGTTTTGTTTAAGCACCCAAACCAGACAGAGCTGTTCAGGATCTGATTCTTTAAACTACATGTAGGAACATGGTGACAATGACAAGATAACAAATATTATTTATACTCTCAGAGCCAAAGTGAAAAATTTTTTTCATCACCACAAACATTTCCTAAAACCCAAAATTACACTGCTGAAAGAACCCTCAGAGGAATTACTCAATAAGCCAAGTTCCAGTTTGGAGGAAGCAGAAAAGAATTTTATGTCAGTTTTCAAGGCATAAACTTAGTTATGACATAGAGTGGCTGAAACGTGACGGAATTGTTCCACCCGGGACTGTGGTTGAGCTGTGTTTGCAAGCATTTTACCTGTAGGGGTGATCCAACTATTTGGACCCTGAGCATCCCCTACCTCTGCCATCAGTCCACAGCCATGTCAACAAAAGCGGTAGTTAAACGAATAACCAGAACTTGGACCAGTTTTGTTAAAGAACCCAGTGCTTAGAGGGTCTGAAAGATGCTCACTAACTGTACAGATAGGATGGTCTCATTAGAAGCCTCTTCACTCTTCCCTCTCTAGATTTTCAGAAGACACATCAAGGAAACTTGAGCACACCAGGTATAGGAACAAAAGGAGTTTATAACAAGATGACAAAATATCCTCAAACCCTACTTGTGCTCCCTCCACTAGATATCAAGGGAAGTTTGATAAGACCTCTCAGGGTGTGTAAATCATATTGCCATGACCCAAAAAAGTTCTGTAGATCTGACACATCCCACTGGGACTCAAGCCCTATTGTTCTTTGCACCCCAGACTGCCTGCTTGTCTTTCTCCTCATCCACAAGTCACTCGTGCCTTAAGCTCCCAGATTGCACCTGCTGATATACACACACACAGACATAGACACACACACAGACACACACTAGACACACACACACACAGACACACACAGAGACACACACACTTCTTTGCATACATAGAGGATATTCAGCCTAGTAAAGTTCATTGCAGGACTCACTTTCTCTGGCAAGTTTCCCAGACACTTCCCCCAGACAGAAAACCCCAAATTGGGCTTCCTGAGGCTCCCATGACCAGCTTGTGGCCCTCTGGTTTACTACCCGTCATTCATCTTGGACTCTTTCTTAGTGGCAGTGCTCAGGATGTTTGTTGAACTGAACAGAACACAGCCTAGATTTTGATTTAAAATAGAAATATCTGTAAATCTGCTCTCCGGACTAACACTGCCACCACTCATCACTTGCCTATTGGCCACCCAACCTTCACAAAATTCTCCTCTTGTTTCCTTCGGCCTCCTGATTTGGGAACTCATCATCTCTTACTTGGTGGCTCCTCTGTCCATGGGATGCTCCAGGCAAAAATACTGGAGTGTGTTGCTAAGCCCTTCTTCAGGGGATCCTCCTGACCTAGGGGTCTGCAAACCTGAATCTCCTGCTTCTAATGCATTGAAAGTAGATTCTTTACCCACTGAGCCACCAGAGAAGCCCATTTACTTTAGTACCCAAAGGTTATTTTCTGAATGCACTACGACATGATACACTGTCAGAGGCTCCACCATTAAGAAAACACTCAAGCTTCTTAGCATGACCGTGGGGCCCTGAGCACATGTGTTACCCTTCGTCTCAGGCCATACTGCACGTGGTACAGCCACAGGTACAGAATCGCTGGCTGCCTCGGTGCTTTGCTTTCCCTCTACCTGCAACACCCTTCCCCCTTTCCTTAGCCAGTCACACTCTGAACTATCCTTTAATTCAGGTGCATCTCTCCATGCAGATTTCTCACGTTTTCAAAGCTGATTTGCTCAAAATTCATCTGAAAGGAAACACGGTAAAGACAGATCTCATGCCAGTGTTCACCATTGGATTGGTCTAATTAAACCCACGTAACAATATAGTTCTAAAGCCCCAAACCTCCCCTTAAAGGACTAAATGTCTGGGTTCTTAATTCAGGGTCAACATAATCACCAATATTTGTCTCTTTTCCCTGATAATTCTTTCTTGGCCACTTGAACTTTGTCATTTTTCAAAATTAAAACCCTGAGTTCTTAAACCATTTGTACTTCAGGATTTAGAATAGGAGACACTTTTTGCTTGCTCTTGAGGGTTATGTTTGCAGGAGGTAGCTAATTAAAATATCTTGGTGCCTGTCCCCTAAGGCCTCTCTTTCTCCCACACCAGGAGTGTTCAGACTCACTTTCTTGAAACTTGTCAGATCCAGATGAATTTGAGCGATGAAGAACAGAAAAGTGAACAGAAACTCAGCAAGGAAAAACTCCACACATAGCTATTGCAACCATGAGACCATTTGATTTTATCTATGCAAGAAAAATGTATTGGTAAACTACTAGGTCAGTTTTCTTAATTAGGGTAATGTATTCATGGGCATTTACAACATTACTTTCTATTCCTTCTTGTGTGTCTGAAATACTTCATAGTAAGAAAGAGCTTTCCAGTCAAAATGGTTTCTTCATGTTTGACAAAAGGTGGGGAAGAGTCAGTCACTGGTCCTTCTCATTTTGAGGGGAGGTGCCCTTTCACAGCCTGGTGGTATGTTACTGAGTCCTAGTTTGTACCGCTCACTGCATGACAGGCAATGAATCTAGAGATGAATTGTTGGGGCAAGAAACAGCAACTTTATTCAGAAATCCTGCAGACTGAGAAGATAGTGGACTAATGTCCCAAGGAACCACCTAACCTGAGTTAGAAATCATATTTCTTTTATATATACCAAAGGGGAGGGGGTGTGACTCGTTGTTGCAAACTTAATGTCAGAATCCTTTTTTTGCTGTTGTCAAACAAGGAATCAGACTTCTTTTATATAAACCAAAGGGGAGAGGGTGTGACTAGTTGTTGCAAACTTCTTGATGTCAGAATCCTTTTTTTTGCCATTGTCAAATAGGTCAGGCCACAATGTTCCTATAAACCACTAAGACAAATGTTATTCTCTGTTCTGCAACTTTATCTCTCTATGAATGGAGACAAGTTATACATGTAAAAGTCAGAGCCTTGAGAATGGGGTACCCATATATTTCAGTCTACAGGCAACATTCTTAACTTAATGCAAAAGCAATAGAATATGAAATGGATCCAATATGTAGTCAGATTTGTTCTTCTTATTGCACTCAGGTGTTCAGGAAACAGTGAGTTTAAGGGGTGGCTTTTCCCCGGTGGCTTAGATGGTAAAGAATCCACCTGGAATGTGGGAGGTCTCAGTTCGATCCCTGGGTTGGGAATATGCCAAGAAGGGAATGGCTACCCACTCCAGTATTCTTGCCTAGAGAATTCTATGGAGAGAGAAGCATGGCAGGCTATAGTCCATGGTATTGCAAAGAGTAGGACACAGCTGAGGGACTTCCACTTATCACCTGAAGAATTGGTAATTCCCAATGTGTTTGGATTAGTTGGCATCAGTAATAACCCTCTTCTTCAAGAATAATCAGTTCAGTTCAATTCAGTTGCTCAGTCGTGTCCGACTCTTTGCGATCCCATGAATCACAGCACGCCAGGCCTCCCTGTCCATCACCAATTTCGAGTTCACT
Source organism: Moschus berezovskii (assembly GCF_049115385.1). Taxonomy (NCBI): domain Eukaryota; kingdom Metazoa; phylum Chordata; class Mammalia; order Artiodactyla; family Moschidae; genus Moschus; species Moschus berezovskii. The sequence goes on from NC_142462.1 coordinate 71,617,088, forward strand.
CAAACTCATGTCCATCGAGTTGGTGGTGCCATCCAGCCATCTCATTCTCTTTTGTCCCCTTCTCCTCCTGCCCCCAATCCTTCCCAGCATCAGAGTCTTTTCCAGTGAGTCAACTCGTCGCATGAGGTGGCCAAAGTATTGAAGTTTCAGCTTTAGCATCAGTCCTTCCAATGAACACCCAGGATTGATCTCCTTTAGAATGGACTGGTTGGATCTCCTTGCAGTCCAAGGGACTCTCAAGAGTCTTCTCCAGCTCCACAGTTCAAAAGCATCAATTCTTTGGCAATCAGCTTTCTTCACAGTCCAACTCTCACATCCATACGTGACCACTGGAAAAACCATAGCCTTGACTAGATGGACCTTTGTTGGCAAAGTAATGTCTCTGCTTTTTAATATACTATCTAGGTAGGTCATAACTTTCCTTCCAAGGAGTAAGCGTCTTTTAATTTCATGGCTGCAATCAGCATCTGCAGTGATTTTGGAGCCCCCAAAAATAAAGTCTGACACTGTTTCCACTGTTACCCCATCTATTTCCCATGAAGTGATGGGACCAGATGCCATGATCTCTGTTTTCTGAATGTTGAGCTTCAAGCCTACTCTTTATAAAAATGTCATTGCATGGTATATAAAATATATCTAAATAAAGTTGCTAAAATGGATGAACTGATATTGCCATTTATAAAGTATAACATACACATTTTGAAATAGAAAATGCATTGTTGTAAAACTTAAGCTCTTTATTTACTACAACACAGAACATTTTATATTTAGACATCAGTGGGTTTTATTTTGTTACATTCTCACTTATTCAGCTGAAAACAAAAGTCAGGAAAAATCACATGGTGACTAGTAGTAACCTATCAGGAAATGAGAGCAAGCATGTAGACCATTCTTTGTTTGGAATGATGTTAAATCAACTGATCAATAAAGCCTTTCTTTTTGTCTAATAATTAAGATAGATTCCCTGTTGCAAATAGTGTTGGAGTAGGGGTCTTATAGAAATAAAGACTTTCACTTTATCCATGGAATAGTCAATAAATATAGATAGCTTACTTTGACTCAACTGGATTTGTTCATCCTAAACTGCTGTGAGATTCAGAGAAATAGATATTTTCTCATATGTTGTGCAACAGTTTCTTCAAATATCTGCTCACACTCAGTTAAACTAACAAGACATCCAGACACTCCATCATCTCAGTGTGGGACACAGAGGTGGCCACATCCATCATACACACATATATAATTAGGAGACTCGGGGAATATGCTAAGAGGGCAAGAAATCATTTGCTTCTTCGGTTATGCTTTAGTGATGAACATACATTTCCTGGTAACCAGCCAATCAGTTTTGGAAATAATATCAGACCATGACCCAAGAAAGTCTAACAGCCAATCCCTTGCTTACATGCACCATTAGAGCCTGTCGCCAATCACTAGCCATCTCTCTCAGGCATACTTTCCTTTCTCTGGAAGCAGAAATACCCCAAAATAAATTTGCCCTTCTCCAGAAAAAACACACTCCCCATTCAACAGCAAATCTTGATCCTAAGAAAAAATTAATCCAGGCAGGCAATTTTGATCTCTTAGAAAACTTTCCTTAAAAATGACAAATGTGTGTGCTAGTAAAGCCATCCAATACGTCTGCATGCTGCCTTATTAAATTAAAAACACTTGATTTATTTATACAATGTCTTCAATGGCTTACAGATTAGGATCCTAGAAACAATACATGTCTTATAGCAAAAAATATACATATAATAATCCACCTATAGTTTATATAAATGATGAAATGCTTCTGAATATATCTATATATCTATATATGTACACATATATACTCTGTGTGTGTGTTTGCAGAATCAGCACACAAATACTGCAGTCTTTCGTTGGCTCTTCCACTTCAGTGTCAAGGACACTAGGTTCAAAGTCTGAAGGAACAGAACAAAGGTCACCGCTGAGGACAGAGGACTGGCTTGATGCACCTTCCTTTGTGAAGGACCAAATTTGCTGGGCAGTGACATCCAGCAACGCACGGCTTATTGCAGGGGCCGATCTCATTCCAGTTGTCACAGGTCTTGGCACATCCTGGGCCACAGGTATCATACACGGCCCCATGCTTACACTGGGTGGCTGGAAAAGAGAGGAGATGAAGGTGAGATGGGAGGAAACAGCCAGGTTAATTCACCCTCAGCCCCATGCCATTTCCGCAGGCTCATGTCACTCATGGCACAAGTCTCCCCACAGCACAGCTGCACATCTGCCCCCTAACAAAAGAAGAACAAGCATCCAGCACTTCTCAGACACTCGGGGAATCACCTGCACCTGGAAAAACATGAAACATCCACCTGCTGAACCAGTGAACTTCAAAATGAAAGAAAACAAGAAAGCTTTATTCCCAGGTGGGAAAGACTATACATCAGTAAAGCTACATGTAAATCTACAGGTTACCTAGGTATTGAGAATGGTATGAAAAGTTAACTCCAAATAGTTCTTCCAGTAGTTGAGCTGTAACGAATAGGAATCATTGTTGCAACTACCGTGATATTCAGATATGCAGAATTACACATACAGGAGATGTGGTTTCGACCCCTGGGTTGGGAAGATTCCCTGGAGTAGGAAATGGCAACTCATTCCAGTATTCTTGCCTGGGAAATCCTATGGACAGAGAAGCCTGGTGGGCTACAGTCCATGAGGTCGCAAAGAGTCTGACACAACTTAGCGGCTAAACACCACCACCACCAACTCATACAGGAAAAACATCTGCCAAGGATATTAAAAATGTGTGACATACTTTATTTTGGTTATCATGTGTTGAATTAATCAATTTGAAACTAGTTAGAGCAAGAGATGGGTAGAGCACTACAGAAAAAAATTAGATGTGTGACTGGGTAGAGGGAAGTAGTTGGCTGGCTGGTCAGAGAATATGAAAATGATGATGTAGCCAAATCATAGCAATTTACTATCTTTGTTCAGTTGGAGCTAAAATGATTTTGACAGTATTCTGAGACTTACCGAAAATTCATGAATAGATTTGTCAGAAAAAAAATACTGCCAGCATTCTGGAAGTTTTATGACATGCAGACTTTTCCATCTGAGTTACTTCCAATGACAATCAGAGGGGCACCCCCTCATTCTCAGGAGAAGGGGTGTTGACACATGTAAGAATTTAGAAGAATCCTCTTGAAGAAGAGTAATAACCATCCAAACTCCATCTGTAGCTGTTTTTGTCTTTAGTTCATGGCACACAGCTCCTAGAACACCTGGAAATCTCCAGAGTGCTTGTATGCCAATAGGGCTGGTGGTTGGGGTCCCCAGACAGCTTCAGAATGGGGACTGCTCACCAGAAAGACCAAAGCATGATTAAAGGCTTGGAACTTTCAGCACTTTTTGCCAGGGATGAAGACAGCGATTGGATATTGAGCTTATCCCTGTCAGTCAATGATTTAATCAACTATGCCTACATAGGGACACTTCCATACAAATCCCTTAATGACTAATGACAGGGTTCAGAAAACTCTGGAACAGGAGGACACATTGAGGTGCTGGGATTATGTTGTCCCCGCTCTATTGGGACAGAAGCTCCTGTGTTTGGGGAGCCCTTCTGGAACGTACTCTCTTGCCTCTTTATCTGATTGCTCATTTGTATCCCTTGTAATAAATGGCTCAGACAGTTTATTAGAGAATCCCAGCTGCAATGCAGGAGACACAGGTTCAACCTCTGGGTTGGGAAGATCCCCTGGAATAGAAACTCACTCCAGTATTCTTGCCTGGAGAATCCTAAGGACAGAAGAGTCTGGCAAGCTATAATCCATGGAATAGCAGAGAATAGGACACAACTGAGAAACTAACACTTACACCTTACTTTCAAGAGTAAATAAGTGTTTTTCAGAGCTTTGTGAGCCCTTCTAGAAAATGATTATGCCCAAAAGGCAAGGAGGCTGTGAGAACAGCTCTCTGCCCCTCTCTGTAACCAAGTGGAGCAGAGAGAGGATAACCTAGGGACTCAGTACTTGGCAACCAGCATCTGAAATGAGGTGTCTTATGGGAGTGAGCCCTTAAACCTGTGGAGGCTGATGCTAACTCTGGGCAGTTAATCTCAAAACTCTACTCAATGTCCCATGGTGACCTAAATGAGAAGAAAATCCAAGAAAGAGTAGATATACATATACATATAGCTGATTCAGGCTTCCCTGGTAACTCAGCTGGTAAAGAATCTGATTGCAATGCAGGGGACCCTGGTTTGATTCCTGGGTCAGGAAGATCCCCTGGAGAAGGGATAGGATAGCCATTCCAGTATTCTTGGGTTTCTCTGGTGGCTCAGTCAGTAAAGAATCTGCCTGCAATGCGGCAGATCTGAGTTTGATCCCTGGGTTGGGAAGATCCCCTGGAGGAGGTCATGGCAACCCACTCCAGTATTCTTGCCTGAAGAATCCCCATAGGCAGAGGAGCCTTGTGGGCTTCAGACCATAGGGTTGCAAAGAGCTGGACACAACTGAACAACTCAGCACAGCACAGCACACAGCTGATTCACTTTGCTATGCCGCAGAAGCTAACACGACATTGAAAAGCAACTAACTTCTTGCAGACACCTTCTCTCTCTTGGGCTTCTTTACCTCCTCTTTAACACTAAAGGTTCAAATTGCCTCCAAGACCCTTTTCCTGACATTCTTTTCTCTTCTCATTAATGCCCTTCTCCTACCTTCCCTTCTTCTTTCTTCCCTTCCCTCTCTTTCTCTATCAGTTATTACAATATTAGCTCTAATTTCCAGTCAAAACACTCTGCAATTGATTATCATTAGCTTGGATTCTCTCCCCAAACCAATCATTTTCCAAGTCTTAATTCAAACATCATCTCCTTCAAGTAGCTTCCTGGATCTCTCCAAAATACCCTTCCCTGCTCTGTATCCAACAGCACTTCTCACATTATAGTTACCTGCTTACTTGTTTTAATCCCCCAGTTACTGTGCATCTGTGGGCTTCCCTTGTGGCTCAGCTGGTAAAGAATCCACCTGCAATGCAGGAGACCTGGGTTCGATCCCTGGGTTGGGAAAATCCCCTGGAGAAGGGAAAGGCAACCCACTCTAGTATTCTGGCCTGGAGAATTCCATGGACTCTATAGTCCATGGGGTCACAAAGAGTTGGACATGACTGAGTGATTTCATCTCACTGTGCATCTATAGTTGCTATTTGGAGATGTTCACAAGAGTCTCCTAAGGGTCTTTTAAAGGACATATATTCCTCAGTCCCTTCCCTAAAGATTTTTGCTCTTTGTCTACAGTGGAGCCTTGGGCCGCTGTAAATTTTGAAGGTTCCAGGGGTCACTACAATAAGCACCCTTGCTTGAACAGAATGAACCACTAAAGTTGGGGCTCCTGAGGGCAGAGTCTTTGTCTTCTATGATGTAAAGCTCTGGCACAAGGCCAAGCACAGCCTAATAAATGCCTGTGCTTGTTGGATGATGATTTAATCTTAATGAAGTTCCATCCATCATCTTGATTCCCAATTTGGATTACATTTGGCTGGACTTGAGTTCATTTTCCACTCTGCTGCTTCCAGAATGCCTCTTTCAACTCACTTTTTGCTCCAGATACTTTATTCCCCTCAGATCTCGCAAAGATCCCTCCTACTATGAAAACTCGGCAGAATTTCCTGTCTCTCTCACCACGTTCTTTCCTTTTCCCTCCTTCTCCTATAGACATGCATTCCCCCATGTCTTTTCCTCTCTCCGACCTCTCAAGTCTTTCTTCTAACTGCACCACGTACTTTCCGACTGCTTCTCTGTGACATCTTACCTTTGACTACTGAACACTGATATATCCCTCACCATTTGTAGGTAGAAAATGCAGAACTACTAGGGGAAAAGTGGATTATTTTCACCATTGCTATTCAATTCAAATTAAATCAATAAACATTTACTGAGTATCTTCTATGGGGCAGGCATCCTCTTAGGCCAGGGAATCCAATGTGAATCAGATTATCATCTCTGAGCGTTAGTCTCAGGAGCCAGGACTTAAAACCAAATGGGTGATTTGAGTCAGTTCTAATGAGGTGGATGAACCTATAGCCTATTATACAGAGTGAAGTAAGTCAGAGAAATATAAATATCATATTCTAATGCATATATACAGAATCTAGAAAAATGGTACTGAAGAATTTTCTTTCAGGGCAGCAGTGGAGAAACAGACATGGAGAATAGACTTATAGACGTGGGGAGAGGGGAGGAGAGGGCGAGATGCATGGAAAGAGTAACATGGAAACTTTCATCACCATATGTAAAATAGATAGCCAAGGGGAATTTGCTCTATGGCTCAGGAAACTCAAACAGGAGCTCTGTACCAACCTAGAGGAGTGGGATGGGGAGGGAGATGGGAGGGAGGTTCAAAAGGGAGGGGATATGTGTGTACCTATGGCTGATTCATGTTGAGGTTTGACAGAAACAACAAAATTCTGTAAAGCAATTATCCTTCAATAAAAAAAATAAATTAAAAAAAAAAACAAATGGGTGAAGGAGACACAGAAATGGATTCTTAATTAAATGCAAATGAACACATTAAACAGTGAGAATGAAGTACAGTGGAACAGTAAGAGAGACATCAACTCAACATTGAGGGCTGGTTAGGGATTTAGGAAGACTTCAGAAAATGGATCCCACTTAGATCTTGAAAGGTAACAAGACACAGCCAGACAGACAATGGCAGAAGTTTTCCAGGCGGAGAGAGAGCATGGTGCCAGGGGAGGGGGTGGGGGAGCAAAGAGGGTGCAATCAGCAATAACAAGCAGCCATGACCCAATCAGAAACTGGAGGATCCTTGGTTTGTTGGATGAGAAGCAAGGAATTTGAGAATGAGAGAGGGAGGAGACAAAGGCAGAGAGGTGGGCAGGGGCTGTAATTCTTGAGGGATTCTTAGAAGGGTTTTAGGGAGATAATATGATTAAATTTGCCTTCGATTTGGCACAACTTTTATACAGTCCTAGAAAGTTAATCCTGACTTGGATCTTGTTTTATCCTCCATGCATCCAATATTTTTCAAACTTGTAAAAGGCAAACAATTCTTACTGACAACATAAATGTGATCTGATTCATACATGTGCATTTGAAAAGGTTTCATTTGATTAAATACATGTTTTAAAAACTAGAAAATTACCAAAGTCGTTAGGGTTTGCTTGTGCTCAGTCATTTCGGTCGTGTTTGACTCTTTGCAACCCTATGGACTGTAGCCCTCCAGACTCCTTAGTCCATGGGATTCTCTAGTCAAGAATACTGGAGTGGGTTGCCATGCCCTCCTCCAGGGGATCTTCCTGACCCAGGGATCGAACCCAGGTCTCCTGCATTACAGGCGGATTCTATACAGCTGAGCCACTGGGGAAGTCCGTGGTTAGGGTTAGCAGATATATATTCTTAAGGGGGCACATAAACAGCTATTCTGTAAAGCATGCAAGGAGCATTACGTGTTACTTTATGTGGTACTCCATGAAGGCATGACATGTTGGCATTATCAATACAGTTAGTAAGCACAGATTTGTGCCCTTTGGGACTCAGTTGTCCCCACATCCCCCTTCTGTGCTGAAGGTTTCAGTGCTGACCTTACCTCCTAATCCTTTATAAGAGATGTCTAGTCACCAAGGAGGATATCAGTGTGTGTAAGTAGAGCAGAGGTGCTGCAGGAAAGGGGCTAAAATCACCTGGAGTCTGTAGAGTAAAGCAAGGAGGAAACTCTCCACAGAAGCCAGCAGATTCTCTCATTTGCTGCAGAAATACACACACCGCTTTGAATACCCCAGAATCTTTCCCGCTTATAAAATGCATTCCTGAAAGTGCAGTGACAATTAGCAGAAAATCTGATAAGGATGGCAAAGTAAGATGCAGGAAGGGGGCTTCCCTGGTGGCTCAGAGGTTAAAGCGTCTGCCTCCAATGCAGGAGACCCGGGTTCGATCCCTGGGTTGGGAAGATCCCTGGAGAAGGAAATGGCAATCCACAAGATGCAGGAACAAGACCATAGGAAAGTTATCGAGTCAAAAGGTACCAAGTAACAATGATTAGGAACAGGTGAATAGAAATTGGAAAGGTCCACACAACATAACATAACAGCAGAAGACAAGATGGTTAGATAGCATCACTGACTCAGTGGACACAAATCTGAGCAAACTATGAGAGAGTGGAAAACAGAGGAGCCTCGTGTGCTATAGTCCACAGGGTCCCAAAGAGTCAGACAAAATGACTTAGTGACTGAATGACAACAAACATAACAAATATTTCAATAAATTAGTTGATGCTTATATAAATACACAAATAAATATATCAGTTCATACTCATATGTAAATACATATATAAAAATTTTTAACTCATATTTTTGTTTCTATTTTACAACTAATGTTTATTCTTACAATAGACTGACTTTTTTTTTCTTTTTACAGTATACTTGCTTATTTGTGCTCTCATAATAATTAAGAACAGGGGCTATGATGCAAACTGACCTGTGTTTGAGTCCTAGCTTTCTTACTTTCTAGGTCTGTGATTTTTAGCAAATTACTTAAATATTCTAAGCCTTAATGTCCTTTACTATAGAATGTGGGTAATATAGGTTAGAGTGGGGATTAAATAAGATAAGTGTAATATAAAGTGCCAGAATAGTTCTTGGGGCAAAGGAGGTACTCAGAAAATGGCACATATTAATATAAATGGTCATTATTAAACTTTTATAGACCTTCACAATAGCTCTCTGCATATCATATTGTGTTTAGTAATTCCTGTACTAAACTAGAGTTTCATTAGTCTTTCTCTCCACAGCTAATGGGTATATACTTTGTGGTAGTAGACATGCTAATACTAAAATCCAGCCTTCTGAGAGATGTCACTTGTTCATTCAGAGTTTCTTGCTTGGCTGGCTTCTTATCTGTTCAACTTCCAAGCATTTTACTCTGGAAAATTTCTCTTCTCTGTATTAAGTGGCCTTAAGTGCTGTCATAAGTCAAAAGATCTGAGAGCTAAAAACAAGTAAAGAATATTCTTAGACTCTTCAATATTCCAGAAGAATCAGAAATGAATCTAGTGAGAGATGCTGCACATCTCCATAAATACCAACTGTCAATCTGTGGAAGTTCAGTGTGTATGGGTGTGTGTGCGTGTGTGTGTGTGTGTGTGTGTATAAAATGGTCCCCTGCAACCAAACATTGACAGAGTTATTTTTCACTCAGATGGTTCTACTAATTTTAAGTGGTAAATGGAACCTTTCAGCAGTCATAGTCCCTTTCCATTAGAAAAGTAATTTTAGCTACTGAGATTCAGTCCCTGAAATCAGGATCCTAGGATAAGGGGAAAGTATAGTCCTCAAATGTACTGGGTGCACTGAACTGGTGTTAAATATAGCTCAGCGTCAGTAAGAGAGGGTTCACATATTCTGTATCTGATATGATCCTGGACACAGCATCATAGCCAATAAAATTAGTAAAGTTCTGCTGAGCTCAACATTACACCAGGATGAATGGCTGGGCCTTGAGTCCACATATTTTATTCATTTCCTGGTAGATTCAAGGGAAAGTGTTAGTTGTGTCTGACTGTCTGCGACCCCAAGGACTGTAGCCCACCAGGCTCCTCTGTTCATGGGATTCTCCAGGCAAAACTACTGGAGTGGGTAGCATTCCCTTCTCCAGGGTACCCTCCCGACCTAGGGATCGAACCTAGATCTCCTACATTGCGGTCAGATACTGTCTGAGTCACCAGGGAAAATTCAAGGGAAAGAGGACTCAAAGTAGAGAAAAGGATCCAGGCACATTCAAGGTGTGCTGGAAGGACCCAGTCTCTCAAAACCCTGCCCTTCCTGTACTACCCAGCACTGAGGAGGGAGGTAAGTCATTTAGTCCCATGTTTTAGGAGCCTTAGCCACACCTTAATATGAGTTTGTATCACCTCAGCCCTCCTCTGGAAAGGCAGCATTGACAGAGAGGCACTCTTGCCATGGAAAGGGAACTCATATAGGCTGGGCTTGGGTTTTCAGAGGAGAGAGCAAATCCAAAAGGGAAGTCACAAGGAGATAAAAGGGTTTGAGTGCTTTCTAAGGACATAGATTAGTGACTGTGTCAAGCGGTGGCTTGAGGAAGCTTTAGCGATCCCTAAACCCTCATCATTCTACTTCCCCAAAGCCACACATTAAGCATACAAATTAACTTCGTGGTTTCAACTCTGACTGCAGGTCAGAATCACCGGAGAGGTTTCAAGTGATACACAAGACCAGTTAAAGCAGGATATCTGGGCTTGGGGCCCAGGCATAGTTTCCAGGTTTATTTTTTAAGCTCCCAGAGTGACTCCAATGTTGAGCAGATTGAGATCCACCATCTAAGTGAACATGACGTCCATGCCCTGAAAATAAGACTCAAGGCAATTCTTCCAACCAGCTGACCGCTCTTGCCCTCCACCAATGTATATATTAAAGTTAGCAGTGACATGAACTGCCTTCTTTTCTAATTTTGGAGTTAAGTTTTCTCGGATTCATGTAGAACATTGCAAACCCCAGTCTCTCCTTTCTCGGCAAAATCTGGTCCTTTAAAGAAAAACATTTGCCAACCCTTGTAGTACATGACAGTCATCTCATCTTGCATCCAAGAGTAGCATTACTACTGACTATCTTGTAAGAGCTGAGCACTCTTCTAGATGCTTCACATACATATCACTAGTGCTTATAACTCTGTAGATGCTACTGTAATATTTCCAAAATATATCTAGAATCTCTCTTCTTCCTCCACACACTGCCTCTATCGTAATTCAAGCCACTATCATTTTGTCATTCCAAGTACTGCAACAGCCTCTTCTTGCCTTCAACCTTGCCCTATTCAGGGTATTCTCTACACAGTGTGGTCTTTGAAAAGCAGAAGGAAGGTTGCTTCAAGTCCATCGGTGGCTTCCATCCTTCCTGGAATAAAAGCTAGACTCCTTCTCAAGACCTGAGAAGTCCTGCACGATTCAGCTCCAGCTTCAACTCCACTCTCACCTTGAGCCTTTCTTTCCCTTGCCTACTGTGCTCACACTGACTCACTTCCAGTTTGAGAGCTGCTATCTTATTCAAATATGATTCTTCCACTTAGAACTCTTGCCCTGACTCCCTTCAGTCTACAATGTGTGGCTGGGCTATCACCTCCAAAGAGAAGTCTTCTCTCCTCACCATTTAAGTAGCCACCCACTCTGGCTCCATTTGTTTTCTCTTGCTCTGCTCTATTTGTTTCCTTCACCATACTCACCACACTTAACAAGTATTTATTGTAGTTATTAGTTTTGTCTGGTTCTCCCACTGGGCTGGTGGCACTTCAACGGCAGGGATCTCACCCCATCTCTCATAGTCACCAAAGCATCCACAGTGTTTTGTTTAATGCCTGGTACTTAGCCATTTTGTAAGAAATATTTCTTGGAAGAACAAAGAATCCCATTTTATAGATACCAAATAAGCTAATTAACTTGCCTGAGATCAAAGCACTATAATGACTATTACAGCAATCTGTCTCTCAGAAGGAAAAGAATATTTTACTGGTGTTTATATAGCAGTTTCTCTCTCTCTCTCTCTCAAAAAAAAAAAACAAAACCCACTAACACAGGAAGCAACAGTTCGAACTGGACATGGAACAACAGACTGGTTCCAAATAGGGAAAGGAGTACCTCAAGGCAGTATATTGTCACCCTGCTTATTTAACTTATATACAGAGTACATCATGAGAAACGTTTGGCTGCAGGAAGCACAAGCTGGAATCAAGACTGCCAGGAGAAATATCAATAACCTCAGATATGCAGATGATACCACCCTTATGGCAGAAAGTGAAGAGAAACTAAAAAGCCTCTTGATGAAAGTAAAAGAGGAGAGTCAAAAAGTTGGCTTAAAGCTCAACATTCAGAAAACTAAGATCATGGCATCTAGTCCCATCACTTCATGGCAAATAGATGGGGAAACAGTGGAAAGAGTGGCTTTATTTTGGGGGGCTCCAAAATCACTGCAGATGGTGACTGCAGCCATGAAATTAAAAGATGCTCACTCCTTGGAAGGAAAGTTAAGATCAACCTAGACAGCATATTAAAAAGCAGAGACATTACTTTGCCAACAAAGGTCCATCAATTCAAGGCTATGGTTTTTCCAGTAGTCATGTATGGATATGAGAGTTGGACTATAAAGAAAGCTGAGCGCCGAAGAATTGATGCTTTTGTAGTGTGGTGCTAGAGAAGTCTCTTGAGAGTCCCTTGGACTGCAAGGAGATCCAACCAGTCCATCCTAAAGGAGATCAGTCCTGGGTGTTCATTGGAAGGACTGATGTTGAAGCTGAAACTCCGATATTTTGGCCACCTGATGCGAAGAGCTGACTCATTTGAAAAGACCCTGATGCTGGGAAAGATTGAGGGCAGGAGGAGAAAGGGACGACAGAGGATGAGATGGTGGGATGGCATCACTGACTCAATGGGCATGAGTTTGGGTAGGCTCCAGGAGTTGGTGATGGACAGGGAGGCCTGGCATGCTGCAGTTCATGGGGCTGCAAAGAGTCAGATATGACTGAATGACTGAACTGAACTGAACTATTCTGAAGACCTTAAATGACCGTAACTGTCCTGGATCTCCTTTGTTCCATTCTCTTTTTTTTCTTTTTTTCCGTTGCTCAGTTGTGTCCGACTCTTTGCGACCCCGTGGACTGTAGCCTACCAGGCTTCTCCGTCCATGGGATTCTCCAGGCAAGAATACTGGAGTGGGTTACCGTTTCCTTCTCTAGGGGACCTTCCCGACCCAGGGATCGAACCCGGGTCTCCCACACTGGAGGCAGACGCTTTAACCTCTGAGCCACCAGGGAAGCCCCCTTTGTTCCATACACAACCTAAATCACAGCAATGACTATCCCTGTGCAAAGCACATCCAGCTGGTAGTTTGAGGTTAAGAGGATTTTGCACCAGTGGAAATCCTTAACTTGTGCAAATGTGCTCATCACAAAGCACTTCTCTTAACATTTTTCTATCCTGCCCAGAAGTTCCTGTGTTTCATCAAGTTGAAATCCAGCTGGGCCACTGATAATGTCAAGCAGGAGTGTGACCATTCACCATTCATCAAATTCTCTTCTATTGCTATCATGGAGAAGGAAATGGCTATCCATTCTAATATTCTTGCCTGGAGAATTCCATGGACAGAGGAGCCTGGCAGACGACAGTCCATGGGGTTGCAAAGAGTCAGACATGACTTAGCAACTGAGCACATTACTAGCTTGGACACTGGAGTTGAGTTTTTGATGGTTAGATCTGCCAGAAATTTCTCACCTGCACAGTTCTGCTGTGGCTCCCAGTGGACACTGATGCCCTCTCTCTGGCAGGCCCGGGTATATGCCAGGAATGATTCGCAGTAACAGTTTTTATGGACTGGACATTCACACATGTCTGTCACACAGGACCTAAGGGACCAACAGAAAGAAGTGAACATTCAAAAATATCAAATTACCAAGTATCTTAAATACAACTTGAAGAATGGTGCTGGGTGACCGAATGTCAAACCTTGTCTGGACATTAAAGGCTGCTATTTTAAATTGGAAACCTAAAAATGATATTAAAAATACTGCATGAAACCTTACTGGATACCTCTGAATAATGTGACATCAGTTTCCCTTTCTTCTAGAGCAGGACCAGTCAATAGATCTTTCTTAATGATGGAAATAGTCTATAGTCTCCACTGTCCAAAGTCATAGCCACTCATCATATCTGGTCAATTAGCACTTGAAATGTATCCAGTGTGAATGAAAAACCAAATTTTTATCCGATTGAATTTTAATTAACTTAGAGATAAACAGTTACAAATGTCTATTTGTTACCACGTTGGGAACACAGCTCTTAGAATACACCCCTATTCAAGGTGCTGCCATTTTGTGAGTAGCTCTGATATGTGAATAATAAGCTCTATTATGATATAACTGAAATAGAGACCAATTTGATGAGAGCATCAAATCCCTTGGCTTTCTGAAGACATTCCATTAGGATTCACTTTTCCAGGATCTTAGAATCTTAGTCTTTTGAGGAACACTGAACCTTCTTCTTTAGAACGTGGGGTGACAAATTCCAAATAAAGCGAAACTTTCATGCCACTAATTAGACTGAAAGATACAGGAGACCGAGCCAAGGCCCTTGTTTTACTCTTTACTCAGTTGCTCAGTTGTGTGTCTTTGCAGCCCCATGGGCTGCAGCTCGCCAGTTCTTCTGTCCATGGAATTTTACAGGCAAGAATACTGGACTGGGTTGCCATTTCCTGTTCGGGGCAATCTTCCCGACCCAGGGATCCAACCTACATCTCTTGTATCTAAGCAGGTCGATTCTTTACCACTAGTGCCACCTGGGAAGCACCTAAGGGGCTTAAGTTTAAATATGGAAATGATTGGCCAGGACGTGAAGAGAACTGAAGTGTGTTTCAAACACAAACTAATATATTTTCAAACACATTGACCTTGGAGACATAATAACCTCTCATTGGACTATGATATTACAGTTTACAAAGGCCTTTCTCATTCTGTCTGTTACGAGTGCTAAATAGGGCATAGCACAGTCCCTGTTTTATTAATTAAAAAAAAAAAGTCATTCTACAAAGAGGCCCAAAGTGTCATATTGCTGCTCCTGCTGCTAAGTCGCTTCAGTCGTGTCCGACTCTGTGCGACCCCATAGATGACAGCCCACCAGGCTCCCCCGTCCCTGGGATTCTCCAGGAAAGAACTCTGGAGTGGGTTGCCATTTCCTTCTCCAATACATGAAAATGAAAAGTGAAAGTGAAGTCGCTCAGTCGTATCCGACTCTTTGTGGCCTCATGGATTGCAGTCTACCAGGCTCCTCTGTCCTTGGGATTTTCCAGGCAAGAGTACTGGAGTGGGTTGCCATTGCCTTCTCCACAAAGTCACATTAGTAAGTGACAAAAAAGTGAACTAAGTTACATCTCCTGAGACTAGTGCTCTTTTCCCAGCAGTTTTGTTGTTGTTTTAGTTGCTAAGTTGTTTCTGACTCCTTTGCAACCCCAAGGACTGTCTCCTCTGTCCATAGGATTTCCCAGGCAAGAATACTGGAGTGGGTTGCCATTTCCTTCTCCAGGGGATCTTCCCAACCCAGGACAATGAACCCAAGGGGTGTACTGTATTGGCAGACAGTGTCTTTACCACTGAGTCACATGGAAGCCCTGCAGCAAGTTTACTGTGTAACAATTTTGACTTAACATTTTACATAAGACACCCAAGATTGATAAAATTAGACTACCCTTATTTTTTTTCATACTCTGTTCAGCGAAACCACTTCTTTACAGAATCTAATTCAAGGCTGGAAGCAGAAAAAATAATATTCAAGATTATAATTAGCACTGATGATCCTGAAAAGTGATCAGGACATGGTCATCCAGTGTTCTCACACAAACATCCCCTCTTGGTGTGAGATGTGTACACACCTGATTATAGAGAGTGACCAGCTTGCTCTGGGTAGAATTGCCTGCTCTGAACAAGAATTAAATGCCAGAAACCATATTAAAAGATCAATAGACTCACCATGTACCTTCAAAGTTATTACATTTCAACACTCAAGGCCACAGCCTTGGGAAATGGGAACTAAGCTGGAACAAAAGAGAAACAGGTCTGAAACCTCAAGAGCACTTTCATTTCATCCAAAGAGAGATTGTTTGATGCCTGATACTTAAGACACAATAATCAGGACAGAAAAACTGCTCTCTCTGCTCTCTGTAATAATCATAGCTATAATTCTTAACACCTTCTCCACTTGTATTACAGAAAACCTGTGAAATCATGTTCAACCCTTGCTGATATTAGACACACATGTTGTGTCTTTAAAGTAACGTGGAGCCTCCGGGTTTCCAAGAAAAGACAAATAAAGCCTGTCCTTACAACAGCCACTAAATGTCTGAGAAGGAACCCTCCTCAACATTATTTCCTTTGTTGTTTTAATTTTCATTTCAGACTAACCCATCCCCACTACTTCTGCGCTCAGACTTCACAGCAGCATTTTTGGCTGCTCCGGTCCAACCCTCCAAGTCCACTTCTGCTTCACACGTTTCTCACCCTCTTTCCTGGCCCAGGGGTATGGGTACCCTTGCTGTTGTACTTAACTCCCCCTGACATGACAAGAAGGGCATGGGACCTCATGAACCTGGTAAAACCGTGGTACTTATATGGGAAAAATCTCAACCAGAGGAAATGCACCCTCTGATTTGTAAGAATGTCTAATGTAATTCTATAAAACTGTTTGGACAGTCAACAAACAAAATTTAATTTGTTTGTATGAAAGGATTGCTGGCTAGTGTTTTCCTTCGTTTCTCTATATTTCTACTGGTTGTTGTGTGAAGCTATTTATATAATTGAAAATAAATTATGAACAGCTCAATCCAGTTCACTGAGACTGCTGAGAGAATGTTCAAAGCACATATTTAATAATTGCTATGTACACATAATCTACCCTACCCACAGACTACTCTGGGCTCTCAGACACATCTACCCTTTAAAACAAAGGAAGATTTGAGTTTCTTCTATTACTTGGCACTCATGAGAAACAACATTTGAGGGAAAAACGTTTGTCAAAGTCAGTCTTTGACTTGAAATATATCACATATTTTTAAAGGCTTGAAAGATGTGTCTTGTCACAGAAGTTAAAACTATAAGATGTCTTTTTTCACTTGTCAAGTTGGCTTTTACACAAAATTGTACCCAGAGTTTGTAAGAGAATGAAGAAATAGACAGTCCACACTCTACTGGCAAAAGTGTAAAAGTGTAGCTCTTAGGTTGAGCACTTTGCTCCACTCAGCCTTTACATGAATTATCACATTTACTCCACACAGAACCAGATATGAGGCAGGTGGTACTACCAGCCCACTTAACAGGTAGGGAAACTGAAGCCTGGAGATGTTAATAGTTTCCTCAAGGTCACATGGCTGATGGCAGATTCAGAACTTCAGAACCAGGACTGTAACTCAGGCCTTTCTAATCTCAACTCTCATGTTCTTAATAACATTAGAAGATCTTTCTAGAGAATAACTTGGCAATACTTACAAATAGCTCTAAGAAACATTTTTATCCTGATAGGGAAATTTCACACCTAAGGAAACAGTAACTCATGTGGTTTATATACAGGGGTGTCATCACAATACTATTAAAATGGGAAAAAAAGAAATAACCTAAATTGCCTACAATAAGGGCCTAGTTACATACATTTTAGAAGACTTCTACAATGAAATATTCTACAGACATTACGACGGTGTCTATGATGTACATTTTTAAACTCAAGGAAACATTCAGGAAGGATTAATGGAAAAAGAGCAAAACCGTTCCAGTCTTGTGTAGTCACACGCGTGCTTATGTGCTAAGTCACTTAGTCGTGTCTGACTCTTTGTGACTCTATGGACTATATCCCGCTAGGCTCCTCTGTCCTCGGGATTCTCCAGGCAAGAATACTGGAGTGATCACATGCAGAAAATGATATACCCAAATACTCACAACAGTCAACCCTGAGTGGTGGCTCTTTCTCTTATTTTCTTGCATATTTTCTACAATGAACATCTATCACTTCTATAAAAAGATAAAATCACAGTGTATTTTTTAAACAACAAAAGGAATGTCATAAGACACATTAATATTTAAATCCAAATTTAGGAACTAGAGTGAGTGAGAAAATAAAAAATGGGAGAAAAATAAACCTTCCATTTGTAGATTTTAGCTATTAAATATTTATCCAGCTAAGATCTTTCTAACTGTACATCAGAAGCCTCCTGACATAGGCTGTGATTTGATCCACTTTGTGTTGTCCACCTCGTTGATCTAATGATGCTGTGAGCTTGACATCTGGGGGGATGGAATGGATAACAGAATAATTATGCATGCTTCTGCTGATAACAAAGGAATTTATTAAGAGGAAAATAAAAGCATCTTCATAGACCCGTCAAATTTCAGGGAGAGGCAAAACTATTGTTATTCAAGTATTCAATTCATGTTATCACACTTAATACTACAGCATGAGTGAAATCTAATTTATGACACAGTGGAGCTGAATTTTTATATGTTAATAGAAGATCATGGACCTTGCCTTAGTCAGTATTCACCAATACTCTACATTTATATTCATTTTACAGAATCAGTAGCAGAATGTTATCACTTTCAGTAGTTACTGAGATTTATGGCTTTGGTTTTTCTGCTTTCATGGCATTATTCTGTCGGTAATGTTCTGTTTGATGCTGAGTTCTTGGTCAGGAAACACCGCCGCCCATTGCTCCAACGGGAAACCACAGGATCCACTTCAAATGAGCTTTTCCAGGAAAGCCCTGCAGGTAAAAAGCACCGGCCTGGCCCGAGCAATCCCTTTAAAGCATACTTTCCGTCATGGGAGCTTTTAATTAATGTACCTGGAAATGCTTTTCTAATTTATCCTCCCTGCCCTTGGCATCTTTCCTGACAGCAGAGACGTGCAGGCAGGACTCTTGTTCCATGGGGTTTGCACAGCTGCGCGGTGCAGAGATATGCAAAAGGATGCCAAGGGCTATCACAGGGTCCCAAGGAGCTGGCACCATGCTGTACTGTAATGTCACATACCAACTGCTTCCCTTGTCTATCTATTTTATGTGCATGTGCCCTGTGCCATGTGCCAATAAGACCCTTTGAACACCTTTCCCCATAGCACCCAGCAAAGTACACGTGACAGCACCTACCTGTGGTCCCTTCCCTCCCTGAAATAAGACTTATCACAACTTACCTACAGGGGAGCCTCCTCATCTTTTTGTCTCCTGTCAAGTTACAACCACTGCCTCCTGCAAAGCTCTTATATGGTAGCTACTATCCACATGGAGCCATTTAAATGGAAATTTAAGTTAACTATGATTAAATAAATCTAAAATTCAGTTCCTCAGCCACATTAGCCATACCTCAAGTGTTCAGTGGCCATCTGTAATTCGTGACCACCATATTGGACATTTCCACCAGTTCCATCACTGCAGAAAATTGTACTGGTACTGGGCGGTGGAACCAAGAATGCAGCTCTGTCTGTATTTGAAAACCACTCCTGTCCTCTCCAGAGGGATTTATTGGTGGAGTGAGATTAAGGCCTCATCTACAGAGAAAGTTCAAATTTCTTGGCCTCAATGTCAAGGTCCCTAGCCATCTAAACATCCCTCTTTCTTTCCCATTCATTCTTTCATCCAGTCATATGGGGCTGTATTGTTAACCTTCAGGCTTCCTTCTGCCTTGTTTTTGCCTCGAATGTCTTGTCTTCTTGTCTTTTCCACTGGAAAAATCAGATGCCTATCCTTTAAGACAGTTCAAATTTCTCTGTGGTGCTCCCTGACTGGCTCAGGAAAAGTTATCCCCTGCCTATCAGGTCCTGTGCCTTCCACATCTTTATTCTTGTGCAGACCTTCTGAATCCTTATGGTTTCTTTCCCTGTTTCAGCAGCAGAACTGTATCTCGCTCATCCAGCCAAGCACTGTGCCTTGGACACACAGCTCATTAAACATTCAGTGAATCATCCCAAGAGTAGATGAGAATGGACTGATAACCTTCACACGGCTTCCACGGGGTTGGACAGTTGGACACTGATATCTGAGGGGCATGAATTCCATCCTTGCCCCTAACTTGCTGGCTGTGGTGTGGGAGCTGCTACCCAAGGCAGTCTTGGAACAAAGCTACTTCTATAAGAATCTTTCCACCGTCATTTTCATTTTGAACTTCTGGTACCCCTCTCCTGTATCCCAGAGGATTTTTTTCATTTAGTGAATGGTGGGAAAAAAGATTTTGATGAGAGAATTCTGCATTCATGACACATTTTCGGAAAAGCACGTATTCAGTCTTGTAGGAACAACCTATAGCTCTTCATGTTATTAAAAAGGCAAGCCTCCAACACTGCTAAAATCAAAACATCAAACACCTCTCTGCTTCCTAGCAACAGCACACCAAGTGATTTTCCCTCTGCTTTTTCTGGCAGGAGGGCGACGCCTGCCAAAGAGAAGCAAGTGCTCATGACTTTGCTACCCAAACACAGTTCTGAAAGACAGATATATGAACCACTGGGAACTCCCCACCCGGCTTCTGCGGGAACAGATAGGCACACCAAGAGCCAGTCCCATCTAGGAGCCAGAATCAGAGTTCCAGCTTTCCCCTCCACCACCATGAAAGGTCTTTGGCTGGGCTATTTGTTCGGTCTGGAGGTCGGTTGTCCTGGGAGCAACAATAGAACGACTGGAAGATGACTAGAAAATCACACTGGGGTCCTATGGCTTTCCTTACTCCATGTATTTGGGGAGTTCACAGAAGCAAGTGAAAGCATCTCAGGCTTATTAGTGCCTGGGAATCAATGAAAAAGGAGATGGGAAAGGCTACTGGAGACAGAGTCCTGACTGGATGGAGTGTATTTAACTACCAAAAGACTACTTAAAATTTCACAAATACTTTAACCCTTGAAATTCTGTGTTGACTTTCCTAACCTGAGTTACATGGAAGTAACTAGAGGTAGCAGCCACAATCTGAAGGCATATCCATGTCCCATTATACCTAAGAAAACAATTCCAAACCTAAATCAGTAATGGCTACCTCAGTTCTCCTCAATACCATATGGGCACTCTTATGCTTTCACAAAAAAAAAAAAAAAGCACTCTAACCTAAAAGTCAGGGTTCAAAGATTTAATAATGTGAAATGTAAAGTAGCTTTATTGAGTTGTTAATAAGTGTGTGGGGCATGTCTGCAAAGCCAGCCTACTGCTCCTTCCAGACTCTTCCTGGACCAGCCACAGTTGGCACTACCATGCATTAACTAGGAGTGAGAATATCTGAAAGTTTAAATATTGGTTCCAGGTGGCCTCGGGTTGCCAGGCTAGAATAGCAAGGTCAGGCATTTCTGGACGATCTTGTGCATTTCATGAAATCTATGTGAGGAGATGGGGCAGGAGAATCTGGGAGGCCAGCTGTGTTTCTGGTTGTGGATCTTGAATTTATCTGCAGTCCAGCTTCAGCACCAACACACACACACCCACACGTTAGACCTTGAGCCCACTCGTGAGTATGAAGAATGAACTCACTGAGCCTTGCTTGTTCCGGTTACTGAGGGAGGCACAGAGATGGACCCCAGCCAGAGGGAAGATTGCACAAATCCTGAAAACCAAACTTACAACGATGTGAGGGCTTTGATGGCAGACAGCAGGAGCAACGGGATGAAAGAAAAACGAGTGTTAGTCGCTCCGTCATGTCCGACTCTTTGCGACCCCATGGACTGTAGCCCACCAGGCTCCTCTAACCTCTATCCATGTGGATTCTCCAGGAAGAAGACTGGAGTGGGTTGCCATGCCCTCCTCCAGGGGATCTTCCCAACCCAGGGATCCAACCCAGGTCTCCTGCACTGCAGAGAGATTCTTTACCATCTGAGCCACCAGGGAAGCCCTTGGATACTGAACAATGTGCTAAGTTGCTTCAGTCGTGTCCGACTCTTTGTGACCCCATGGACTATAGGCCCCCAGGCTCCTCTGTCCAGGCAAAAGTACTGAAGCAGGTTGCCATTCCCTTCTCCAGAGGATCTTCCCTATCCAGGGATCGAACCTGTGTCTCTTACATCTCCTGCATTGGCAGCCAGGTCCTTTACCACTAGTGCCACCTGGGAAGCGCCAGAGCAATGGGATCCTGAGGTCTAATTCCACGGGGCAGGCAAGGGTGTCCAGAGACTTCACAGAGTAGGAGAGACACAGGAACTGGATCTTAAGTCTCTGTGTAATTGTTTGGAGAATGAGGAAAAGAAAGTTTCAGGCACAGGCAGGGACCCCAGTATAAGCCAAGAGTGAAAACGACCAGATTTGAGATTTGATAATCATGTGATCCAAACTCCAATATTAAAAACAAAAACAAAAATGATGCCTGATGTGCAGTCATGGAGCCTGCACCTGAAGACCTCACTTCCTCACAGAACAGCCTGGCAGGTCTACCCTTAACGTATTCTTTCTTTGAGGGATTCAGAGCCTCATAAACTGCAGCCTTAACTCTTCAGTGTGATGCTTGGAGCCACACAGACTCTGAGTGCGCTGGAGCCCACGCTGACTCTTCTGCGATCTTCCCAAGCTCCGCCCTCCCAGTCCCGCATGTTTTCTTCTTCCTGCCTTCAGCATCCTTCCCTCTGCAACTGCTCTCTTCCTGCTTTGACAAGAATAAAAATCCAAACACTAAAATAACACAGAAATAACCTACCAAACCAATTTGATAATTATTAACAAGGAACCCCTTTGGTTGCCTGGATTCTGTTTCTGTCGTGCATACTCTGTCTACTTATGTATATTTCCGATTTAAAATCTAGGGATGCTACATTTGCAACTATTTTAGATTCTCCAGATACTGAACAATATTGATTGCTTTAATCCTCCTAACACTTTCCAGGAGGCGAATGCCAGGACCTACATAGCAGAAGCCAGCCTTACAGAGGCATCCCAGAAATAAGCATCAGCCTTGGGTACCCTTCAAAAGTCAGAGATGGTTTTAGTGGAATAAGAGGCATCTGTGGACACAGAGATCTCCTCGAAAGAGTAGAAATGCTTATGATTTTCCTTAGATGCCAATTTCCCTCACTCTTGCTTTGAACAGAGACCAAACAATAATCATGCATGTTCTGGAACCTAAAATATTTTCTCCCTTGATAATGCCATATATCAGATCATACGTGGAAACTATGGTTCTTATGCTCATAGTTAAGTTAGCTTGTGTCTTAGGGGTGGGGAAGGTGTGTGCACCATTCTATTTGCCCCACATCCAGGCGCTATGACTTTAAAGGGGCCAAAGAGTCTATACCCACTAACAAGGTTGGAAATACTCCTCTTAGGAAAGACGAGCTACCTTTACTTGAGTATGAAACACTGACTCCACAGAGGGGAAAGCTAATGAACAGAACTTATGCTGAACTGCCGCTCTTCAAGTGACAATATTTCAGTTTGGGCAAAGTGGGGTCGCTAAGGGTCAGACACGACTGAGCGACTTCACTTTCACTTTTTACTTTCACACATTAGAGAAGGAAACGGCAACCCACTCCAGTGTTCTTGCCTGGAGAATCCCAGGGATGGGGGAGCCTGGTGGGCTTCCGTCTACGGGGTCGCACAGAGTCGGACACGACTGAAGCGACTTAGCAGCAGCAGCAGCCTCACATCAGCTGGGGAGAGAAGAAGCCTGGTCGCTATCCCCCTCTAGTGGCCAGGAGTTAGAATGTCAAGTAACCTTAATTGTTTCAGCATTTAGCTTCTTATCCTTTCATTTTAGGGGGCGGGGCTGGCTGATAAGAGGACATAAGAATGGCTTCTTGTCAGAAAATCAATCACTTTTCTCTTAAACACGTCCAATCCATCACTGTCATGCTCCCTGTGAAACAAGAAGACTGGTTGCGTGGTGCTCAGTTGTGTCCTACTATTTGAGACACCTTGGACTGTAGCCTGCCAGACTCCTCTGTCCATGGGATTCTCCTGGAAGAATACTGGAGTAGGTTGCCATTTCCCTCTCCAGGGGATCTTCCTGACCCAGGGATCGAACCCAGGTCTCCGGCATCTCCTGCAATGCAAGAGAATGCTTTACAGCTGAGCCACCTGGAAAGCCAGGCTGGTTGGTGGACTAAAATCCCCGAACAATCGTGACTGCCTGCATGGGGTGCCTCCCGAGGAGGGGAGGACATGGACTGGAGCAGTCTGCTGGAGGGTGGGTAAGGTGGAGCATCAGTGCTAATGGTCTAAAAGCTTTTCCATTTTTTGTAACATCTCATTTTCCCTATGTACTGCATCCAGCTTCATACACTTTAAAAAAATAAATTGTATGTATAATTTAATAGGGTTTCAAGGTTTTATTAAGGTTTTAATTTAAGGTTTTTTTATCTTGTATTGGGGTATATCCAATTAATATTATCAAGTACAAAATAATACTTGGTAAGCAGGAGAGAAACCTTCTCTATCATGTCTGAGACAGTAACACAATCAGAGGCCAAAGATACCAATGTGATGCCAATATTTATCCACGTTCTTACCTCTTCATTGGTAAAAAAGCAGTGTCCCAACAGTACCAGTATTCCATGACTATATCTAAATACAGACTAAAGCTAGGTAATATTCCTACTTGGAAAAGATCCTCCAGGAAATAAGAGAGTGAAGGTTCTTTACTCAGAAAATCCCAGTATCTCTTCTTTGGGGTGACTAGTCTCATCATATTTTTCACCCAATATTGACAGATACATACCATGTTTGAAACTGTTCCATTCAACGTGACCAACACTCATTGAGTGTCTGTGTATAAGGTAATACTGCTTTAAACTTGGGACATTCACAGTGTGTTGGGGAGGGCAGGGGAAGACAGGCAAGTCAACACAATGAAGGAAGCTGAATCTGGGACTCCTGTAAGTGCAGGATGGATCTGGAGAGAAAGCCTCCTTAAATGGTACTTATGGGGTGGGGGTTGGGGGTGGAGTGCTCCCACAAGTGACTGAGGGTGCTCACATAAAGCAGTTATTCGGGAATCGGGAAGGAAGCAACACCACGTGAGGAGCACTGTGGAGTCACCACCCTGGTGAAAACCCCAAGTTTATCATTTGGGGTGCTTCTCCTTTCTATGCCAGGTTTCCTTGTATAATCTCTCAAAGGATTCTCACGAAAAATAATGGAGAAAACAGACTCCCACTGCCACAACCGCCATCCCTAAAGAGGAGAGGGAAGTTCAAACACATCTGGAAATGAGGGTGAGAGGTAGCCAAGGCAAGATCCCCCATGGCCACCTTCCTAGCCCACTGTGAGGATTCTGATTCTCAGAGCGAGGAGGGTGTGGGCAACGGTGTGTCGTTCTCTCTCATTCTAGGGTGGCCTCCCCTTTCCTCTGCACTCGGGGTCTTCTAGCCCCTGCAGCTCCAGGACGGGTCTGCCTGCCCAAGAGGGCAGCTATCCAGTGAGCTTCTCACAAGGGTGGTGAGAAAAATCCATGAAAGTGAAGGAGGCATCTAGCATCTGGCGGCCACACCCCAGCCACACGCAGCAGCCACCACCAGCCCAGCTGCTTCAAAGGGGCCGATCCGTCCAGAGCCTTTTTCACATTAGGCCATGGATGGCTGCCAAGCCCCACAAACCCTCCAGTACGTGTGCTAATAAAAGGGCGCAGTGGTGGCTGCCCCCAGAGGTGGCTGTGTGGTGGTGAACTGTTTCAGATTCTGGGTGCCCTTCATCAAGTGTCCGCTGCCTCGCCCCCACCATCAACCAGCATTCACATCCAAGCACTGCTCAAAGAAGGGCTTTTTGCACTCCATCCTCTGTGCAGCTTGGCTGCCCAAGGAAAACACAGTCCACTGGACCTAAAAGGAAATGTGTCCTTCTGAGGGGCCCAGTTCACCCCCATCAGAACTGGGCCCCATGAGAGGGCACGCAGCCACTCTCAAATCACAGAAAAGAGGTTCAGGGATCAGATATTCCTCAAAGGCAAATCATAAACATCCTGGAGCTACTGCTTCCTCACCTGCTTCCCGCCCCTCTGTCAGAATGACAGCACCCTTGTACAAGCCCCAGAGAGTTGGAATGTGAGACATATTTCCTAGAAGCAATTAAGGAGACTATTACCTGAAAGACCCCGCAATGTCCATAGCCCCAAGAGTGAAAGACGCTGGGCTGAGTCAGTATTTCCTGAGTACCTGCTATATGCCAGGTACATCGCAAATATGAGCACATATAATTCTGACTGCAAAATTTTTAACAGAAGAGAGAACCAAGACCCAAAGAGGTCAAGTAGGCTTTTGCTTGTTTGTTTGCTTGTTAACGTCAGACTGTTTGGTAAGTGCTGGGTCCGTGCTCTCTGCCTTGTATCACACTGCCTAATATAGGGCATGCTGTTCCTTCCACGATTTCCTTCTTTCCCCTACCCTTCTCCTGGTGAAAACCTACTCCTCCTTCAATATGCAAGCCAAAAGCTTTTTCTCAGGGCAGCCTTCTGAGATCCCCAAGCTAGTTATTATGCTGTGCTCAGCCAATTCTGTTTGCGACCCCGTGGACTATAGCCCACCAGGCTCCTCTGTCCATGGGATTTCCCACTCAAGAATACTGGAGCGGGTTGCCATTTCCTTCTCCAGAGGATCTTCGACCCAGGGATCAAACCCATGTCTCCTGCATCTCCTGCAATGGCAAGCAGATTCTTTACTACTGCACTACCTGAGAAGCCCCTTCCCATGCTGGATGAGGTTGCTATTAAACTTTCCCACGGTGTTCTAAGATGGCCCTTGTCACAGCCTGCAATCATGCCTTTGTGGGATCAGTGCCTCACTCCATCCACCCCACTACACTTCCATGTGGGCAGGTTTTGCTCATCATCTTTTGCCAGCTTTGGTGCAGGGCCTGGTTGTGAGTAGATGCTCAAAATCTATTTTTCTGAATGAATCGTTTATAGTTGTTTTATAGTCCAAGTCCAGACAAAGTGATTGCTAAGACGACAATGAGAAGCAGATGGTTAAAAAGCCTGAGAAAGTTTCAAGGAGGAATGAACATCCCATGGATTTCAGTATTACCCACGGCCAAGGGAAAGAGGATCTGAAACTGGCCACTGGATTAGGCAACTAGGAGATGAGTGATGGCCTTAGGAGAAATAGTTTCATGGGAGTGATGAGGACAGAAATCATCCTGGCATGTATTGAAGGTAGAAAATATGTGAGGCACTGAGTGAAGACCGTTCTTTCGGTCAGTTGGCAGTGAAGGGAAGAAGAGAAATGGGGCAATAGTTTGAAGGGAAGTGAAGTGTCGTGTGTGTGTCTGTGTGTGTGTGTGTGTGTATGTGTGTGTGTGTTAGGATCAGGGAGATCTGAAATTGCTTTACACCAGGGAAAAAGATGTCCAAGTGATGTTGAAGTGAAAGCAATGGAAGGGTTAGATAATTGGGAGAGTAATGTCATGAAGGAAATAGGTGAGAATGGGGTCAAGAATGCAGGAGAAAGACTGTCCTTTTCTTCACTAATAGTCGTGAGTAAATTTCCAAAAAAAAAAAATCCTGGGAAAAACCCATAAAAATTCCTATGCTTATACAAGGCACAGTGGGGGAGGGGGTAAAAACCAAGTTTACCCTATAGGTCAGCAAGTGGATGAAGACCAATGATTCAGTGCAAATATCTAGCAAAGAAAGTGTGTAGGGTTTTATGACATTTGCAAATGGTGTTTCCAGGTGAAGAAGGAGTCCGGACGAGGGGCAGGAATACTGCCTTCTGGACAATTCTGCTGTCTTTCAGGCCAAGCCCTTGGGGACCCACGGCAAATGAACTGAAATAAAACTAAGCCAAATTTTTAATCAGGCAGAAATTTAGAGCTGGTGAAATTGCCTTTCAGCTCCTATGGAGAAAGAGGCAATATGGCAGGTTTTCTAGACTTTAATTTTACATTTTACGATCTAAAATTAGTGATGAAACGTCTTCCCCCAAATTGGAGGACCTAAAATTTAGAATTGTTTCTTTTTATGGCAGGGGGTGGTGAGAAAGGACTTTTCTAGATGCTGTCTCCCTAAATATTTTAATGCTCCCAACTATACAGTAAAAATCTTCACAGCAGCCATTGTGAGAACCCATCTTAGTTAAGACACTGAGAGCTCAAAAACTCTACCAATAAGTTGGATGACTCATTAACAGTCACAGAATCAAAGAATCAAGAGTTTTAAAAGACGCAGTGAACATCTACTCCTTGCAGAAATTCCTTTTATAACATCCCTGACAGATGGTCATACATCTGCATCATGTCTGTGATAAGAGCTCAGTAGCTTTTTAGGAATCTCATTCCTGGGATAAACAATTAAGGCTTCTTTTCTCAGGAAGTTTTCTTATATATTAAGTGAAAATATGTTCCATACCTTCCACCCACTTGTTCAGAGTCTACCGTCTGTTGAACTATGGTATTATTTTATTCTATCCCAGGACTCATATATCTTCGATAAATACGTGATGAGAAATAAAAATGTTCCACTTAAAAACTAACCCTGGGGGGACTTCCAGAAATATTCCTATTGTACCATTTTTCACTTCCTACACTTTCATTTCCTTTTATATCTACCAATTCAAAAATGTCCAGCCTGAGTATAAACCTTCTTTCCCTTTTGTTTATTCTTCCAACAAATCTCTATTGAACAGGGCATTGTACTCAACCCCAAGTTAGGGGCAAAGATGAAAAAGATGGGGTTTCCTACTCCAAATGACACAATGTGCTAAAATAAATTGTAATGAATGGAGGAAAATGATAAGTGTGATAAAAAGCTGTTTAGTATTAGGAAGGGAGTTCAGCTGTGCAAGAGAGGTTATTTTGGTATGGAAGGCAAGGAGTGAGAAGGAATTAGAAAAGATTTCAAGGAAGAGTCATCCCTTGAGTTATCTTAAAATAAAGAATAAGTTTGGGCTTCCCTGGTGGCTCGGTGGTAACAAATTTGTGTGCCAGTGCAGGAAACATGGGTTCACTATCTGGGTCAGGAGGATCCCACATGCCTCAGAGCAACTAAGTCAGTGTGGCACAACTGCTAAGCCTGTGCTCTGGAGGCCAGGAGCCACAACTGCTGAAGCCCACGTGCCCAAGAGCCCACGCTCTGCAATAAGAGAAGCCACCACAATGAGACGCCTTCACACTGTACCTAGAGTAGCCTTGGCTCACCACAACTAGAGAAAGCCTGTGTGCAGCAGTGAAGATCTAGCACAGCCAAAAATAAATAAGTAATTTTTAAAAAATTAAAAAATCCAGGTAGAGCAGAAGAAAGAGCTTTTCAGAAAGGTCATATTTTAGAAATAGTATCGATACTTTTGTTTGAAATGCCACATGTGCCATTTGGGGATCCCTGAGCGTCGAGAAGGCAATGGCAAGCCACTCCAGTACTCTTGCCTAGAAAATCCCATGGATGGAGGAGCCTGGTAGGCTGCAGTCCGTGGGGTCGCTAAGGGTCAGACACGACTGAGCGACTTTACTTTCACTTTTCACTTTCACACATTGGAGAAGGAAATGGCAACCCACTCCAGTGTTCTTGCCTGGAGAATCCCAGGGAAGGGGGAGCCTGGTGGGCTTCCGTCTATGGGGTCACACAGAGTCGGACACGACTGAAGTGACTTAGCAGCAGCAGCAGCAGCAGAGCGTCGAGAAGAGGAACAGATATTGTAGGATACCAGCTGGAAAGGTAGGCTGTGCCTTGTGTGCCAAGCTATGAAGTATGAGCCTAATTTGAAAATGAGAGGATTCATTGATTAATTTGAGCAGAAAAATGATAGAATACAAAGCACACCTCCAAAAAGTGAGCTGACAGCAGTGTTAGATGGGCTAAGGAGGTGGAGATGGGGGATTAAATGGGGAGTTAAGTAGCTATAGAAGATGACTCAGCCAGGGATCGCTAGAGAAGAGCAGATACAACCAGGGACCAATCTGGGGGAGCACCAGAAGAAACTGAGGGATGATGTAAAGCATATGAGATGAGAGGAGTGCAATCTGCAGAGTCTGTAAAAGGATCTCCTGTTGGGGATAAAAGAGAAAAGAAAGGAGCAGAAAATGCCTCTGGAGATTTGAACCTGGGTTTAAAGTCTATCAACAAATACAAGGAATGCGGAAGAGGAGGTGACGGTAGAAAGAAGACGACAGGTTTATATTTACACAATCTGAGTTTCTGGAGGAACATTCAGGCAGTGATGTGGTGGTAAACGTTTAGCAATTGGCTCTTGGGGGGAGGGGTGCAGAGGAGACAAGAGCATCCCTGATTTGTAGCCTATGCCAATTTCTCTGGTGTAAATTCTCCCACTGCAGCTGCTTTCAGGCTACCAACATGACATCACTGATGACTAAACATGAAGTTGGGAAGAGATTCTAACATTTGGCTCTAGAGAGCCACTACAAGCCAGCTCCAGCACACCACTGCACCCGGTAAAAATGTTTAACAGATGTTTGAGAAGGAAGTCAGGAGTTGAGCCAAGAGTGTTCCTTATTGCCCAGTAAACAAAATGTGATTCTTTACAAGACAAAGTTAACACCATGGCTACAGACAGGCTTGAGCATCCCTACTGATGTGTTCTAACGTCAGCCAAAAGCCACAAATAAGTTCTCTCACTCTCTGTTACCAGCATTCATGTAAACACCATAAAAATGAGTGCTGACAGCAACCAATGAGTTTATGCTAGTTTTATTCTTCATAATGTCCTAGGAAGATTCCTCCTTTAAGATTTACTATTGTTTTGCCTACCATGAAATGGTACCTAAGTGTTTTGCTAAATCAATTTAAAGGTTGCTTTGTTTCCCTGCCACCTTCGCAAGTACCTCTGGGCTAGTCTGACTCATGTTTTACAATGACTCGTAATAATGCTGCTCAGTCAATCATCGAGTGCAATTTGGCTTAAAAAACAAAACAAAACTATAAGCTCCTCTTTTTCTCTTTCCAGGTATATAAAAATCCAGCAACATGACATTACTATTGGGGCAGTCAATGATGCTATGAGGTTATTGTATAGAAGAAGAAATTTAAAAGGTTAAAAAAAAGGTGAATAGCCCACATGAAGGTAACGGGTGAAAGTCACACTCTGGGGAAGAATATAGGAGGAAAGAGGACAAAAACGCATGGCCAAAAAGGATTTTACTATGACTCAACAGTGAAAAGTTATAATTTCTCACCTATAACTTTACAGTGACAGCACAGATACTATCATATGCCTTCTTCTGGATACAGCAGCCAGTTAAGTATTTTTGTACAACCACTTCTTAAAATAATACTTACGGGGACATAAACTCTTCATTCCCCACATAGCAGCCAAGTATTCTTTTAAAAGTATTAAACGAATCATAGCATTCCTCTAACCAAAAGTTTCCAAAGATATCTCATTACGTTAAAAATACAGGCTACCTATCACATGCCCTTGATATCTAAGCCTGATTTTAAACATGGTAAGACCGAATAAAATAATGTTTATTTGATACAATGAATAGCATCTATTTCAACTTAAGGAGCCAGAATTATTCTCAATAATAAAATATTCAGTTTAGTTCAGTTCAGTCGCTCAGTCGTATCTGACTCTTTGCAACCCCATGAATCACAGCACACCAGGCCTCCCTGTCCATCACCAACTCCCGGAGTTCACTCAAACTCATGTCCATCGAGTCGGTGATGCCATCCAGCCATCTCATTCTCTGTTGTCCCCTTCTCCTCCTGCCCCCAATCCCTCCCAGCATCAGAGTCTTTTCCAGCGAGTCAACTTATCTCATGAGGTGACCAAAGTATTGGAGTTTCAGTTTTAGCATCAGTCCTTCCAATGAACACCCAGGATTGATCTCTAGAAGAAGTACGTCAATAAAATTAAAAAAAAAATAAAAGGATGCCTTCCATTACTATCATTACCAGTATTCTTAAAGTTATATCATCTAAAATTACACAAGCTGTCATCAATAGATATAAATTTTAGAAAGGAAAGGGCAAAACTATACTTACTTGCAAATGATATGATTGTCTATAACTAGGAAGCTTCAAAATAATAAGTTGTAATACTTTTGGCCACCTCATGCGACGAGTTGACTCACTGGAAAAGACTCTGATGCTGGGAAGGATTGGGGGCAGGAGGAGAAGGGGATGACAGAGAATGAGATGGCTGGATGGCATCACCGACTCGATGGACATGAGTTTGAGTGAACTCTGGGAGTTGGTGATGGACAGGGAGGCCTGATGTGCTGTGATTCATGGGGTCGCAAAGAGTCGGACACGACTGTGCGACTGAAATGAACTGAACTGAAATGAAAAGCAGTTTTACTAAATGCCAGTCATTCTTAGGAAATACGCTGTGCATAAAAATTCAGTTCACAACAACAAGTCAAGTTCACAGAAGATTTTAAAAAAAGCAGAATCTATATGAAGCAAACAACAAAATGTGCATACTTGGGTAAGTGAGGAGTGATTTCCTTAGATAATATATCTGACTTTATTTTTATACTTAAAAATTGTACATTCTGTTAAGTATTTAAAGAAAATAATTTTTAAAATCTCTTTGACTGCACCGTGGAAACTGGAGTGAAGAAGCAGAATTTGTGTCAATAGTGGGGGACAAATAGCAGGTGAGAAAG
This sequence comes from Moschus berezovskii, assembly GCF_049115385.1. Classification (NCBI taxonomy): domain Eukaryota; kingdom Metazoa; phylum Chordata; class Mammalia; order Artiodactyla; family Moschidae; genus Moschus; species Moschus berezovskii. Next base: position 71,649,125 of record NC_142462.1, read on the forward strand.
TGAAACACAAAGATGATGACAGTCTGCACCAAAGCAATGATGGTTACTATTGCAACCAAGTGGACTTGAGACATATTTAAGAGCACACATCAACATGATTCAGAAAATAATTGACCATTTGAGCATGAGAATTAAAGGGGAGAGAAAAATTGACAGCTTATACATTCCACAAATACTTGCTGAGTACCTTCTATGTGCTAGGCACTAAATTAGTCCCTCGGAACCATGCATAATTAAGTGAGAAGACACATTAGTTCTGCAACCTGCTAGGAAAGAAAATAGATTTTTAAAAAATAAAGTTTCAACGCACAAGTAACCTATAGGTATTTCTTTAAATACAAACAAAAACAATCTAATGTAGACCTTAATTAGCTGGGAAGTATGAATAAATTATGCTTTCAAATTAAAGAACAGCCAGAGGAAATCTGCCAAGTGTTTAATTAATGGAGAAGAATGTAGAAACTGCAGGAAAAGGTAGACTTAAAACTAACCTGTGAATTTGGCTCAAATGCAGAAACCAGAACCATAATTCAGCAGACTACAAAGTGAAATATCAAAAAGAGAATCTTAGCCTCTTGACCACGGGACCTCAACCCTGATTATACCTTAGAATCACTGTGGAGCTTTAAACAACTCCAATGCTGGGGCCACAACTGGCGGATATTCTGACTTAATTGGTCCAGATGTGACCAGAGTGTCCGCAAACTCCCAGGTGACTCTCTGGTACAACTCTGATGGGGAATTCCAGACGCTGATTCTTATCACTAGTATATCTTGATTCATGTTCTAGATTCTGATTTCAATGAAACACAGCTAAAGAGACCCTATACTTAGCATTCACAAATCGCACTAGCCCCTAATTCTCCATAGGAATCATCATAATCAATAAACTCACTTTTTTATAATAGAGAAACTAAGGAAAGGTTTTAGAATCTTCTCCAAGCCTAAAAGCTTTTCCAACTTTAAAAGTGCTGAAAGCACACTATAGTCTGATCATTTTCTTCTACCTCTGTTGTATAAATAAAATTATGGGGTCAAAATATAAGCCTGCTCCTCCTAAACTTGCATTGAAATAATTTCACTTAATTTTAGAAATGCTGGTCTGCATTGAGCTCTTACAATTGTATTGGTCTATGCAATATTCCATAAAGAAAGAATTCAGATGCCAAAGAATGCAATATAAGGACAAAAACAGACTAGAAAGAGTTTCTATAAACTCTAAGATAGACGTTCTATTTGCTCGCTAATCTTTGCGCATGAATCAGTTAATTGCTGAGGCAAATGTTATTTAAGATCTCGGATGAGAATCATCCCTATGTACATATCATAACTTAGAAAAATGAACAATACTGGTTATTATTAGAAACATTTCAAAGAAGGTACTGTAATCTTCTCCCTCAAAGTCCTTTACTTACAACTGTCCTTCAACTGAAGGTCACTGCAAAACCAGAATTCTTGAAGGAAGGAATGAAGGAGTTAAGGGCAAATGACAAAGTTGCAAGTGGTTTCTTGTTAACAAGGCTTTATTTTGAACAAAAATGACCTCTAAAAAAAAAAAAGTGACCTCTATTTCTCCTGGCTTTGCCCAGCAGGCCTGGCATTGTATGCAGGCAGATTTACTAAGGGGTTAAAGGATCAGCTGAGCTCTGTCTTTCTACTTGGACTAGCAGCCTTGACCTCACTTGAGGCTTCATCTGATATCTGAGTTTTTTTTTTTTTTTCCTTAAGAAATGTAGAATCTCAATCCTGGGATTCCCAGGTGGCTCAGTGGTAAAGAATCCACCTGCCGATGCAGGAGACACAGGAGATGCAGTTTTAATCCCTGGGTCAGGAAGATCCCCTGCAGGAGAAAATGGCAATGCACTCCAGTACACTTGCCTGGAAAATCCCATGAAGAGAAAAGCCTGGCAGGCTACAGTCCATGGGCTTGCAAAAGAGTTGGACACAACTGAGCACACAGAGAGAATGTGAATCTGAACACACACAGCATCTCAGTCCTACTCCCACCTATTGAACTGTATTCTATACTTTTAACAATATCTCAGGGGATTTGAATGTGCATTTAAGTTTGAGAGGTGCTGGTCTAGAACAGAGCTACTGAAAGTAGAGCAGCTTCAGCACACAGGAGCTAGGGAGAAATGGAAAAACTGGGCTCCATCCCAGACCTACTCAGCCAGAATCTTGAAGCTGGGGCCTGGGGTACAGGAATCATCATTTCACCTGGACGGTCATTTACCTGGAGCTCTCCAGGTAATTCTTATGCAGAGCCAGTTTTGAGAAGCAGTAGTCTAGAGCCCTATTGCACTCCTACCTTCAGAGCACTGCATTCAAAGAGGAGTACAACATAAGGCTGAGCCTGAAGGAAAGCCTCCAGAGTACAAGGGGGAAACACAGAACTTCTGTTTATATTTATTATTATCCTACTTTGTTTTAATTTATATTTTTATAATTTACAATGTACATGCTGTGCTAATATTGAAATACATAGGAATTACATATGACACATATGCATCTGTACACTATAATATATAAATGTATATATACTGCACAGGTATGTAATATCTGTATAATATATAAATGTACGTGTGACATATAAATATAGGAGTGAGTGTTTAAAGACATTCAGAGACTGGTTATTGGTCCTACTGACCCACTCACTGGTGTAGTGAAATTAGCTTTGGGAGATGTCACAAATATCTGTTTCTAATAATAGTTTAAATAGACAAATTTGCAATTTGCTTATTGATAAATCAGAATTCAAAGTTATCACCATAATAATATGACTTTGTCACTTATATTCTGTCATCCATGTCATACATCTATGTCACAAACATTTGTCATCTACATTCATGTCCATCTATTGACCATTTATGCATCTATCCATCATTCTCCAAACACTTATATGGTATTTATTAACTACTATATTCCTGCTGCTGCTAAGTCGCTTCAGTTGTGTCTGACTCTGTGCAACCCCACAGACGGCAACCCACCAGGTCCCCCCGTCCCTGGGATTCTCCAGGCAAGAACACTGGAGTGGGTTTATTCCTAGAGCTAGGAATAAAACAAAGACCCAGACAAATACGATCCCACCTTTTAGCCCTAATGATGCTCTCGAATTGGGTCGACATTCAAGCAAACTCATCATCACAGCTGGGACTAAGGCTGTGATTACAGACATAGAGCTGGGAGAAGTGAGCAGAAGGAGTAAATTCGGTCTGGAAATTGAAGTGGGATTCTCTGAAAATCTGATAAGTTGGGCTAATACCAAAGATAAGCAGGAGTTAAGTGGAAGAGAAAGAGGAGAGGTTGTATCTTAAGAATGGGATGGTGTATCACCCATCCTCTATGCCACAGTCAGAGGTTATCTTTATCATCTGAGGATGAATCCTGAGTTCTCACTGGGTTCGATCTCTAGTCAGGAAATTAAGCTCCCACATGCCATGGGGCAACTGAGCTTTGACACAGCCAAATAAACAGATAAATTTTAAAAAAGAAAAGTTTGGGTCTTGATCCACTTTTCCATCCCCACTAAAGATATTTGAGTGTACTAAAAACAAATGCTTCACAATGATAGAAATCCAATGTGTGTATCTCTGAAATACTCCTACTATCAAGGCTGTTGGTCAATTTTATTTTGTTCCTATTTTCATGGTGATTTAGTTGTATGGAAAATACAGTTGCATTCCTCAAAGACTTTGCATGTGCATCAAAGAGTTTACTAAGTGCTTCATTTATTCCCTCCCTCTCTCAACAAACCTGCATTGAACACCTACTGTAGGTGAGGCCAGGACACTGAGCAAAGCAGGTGGAGCCGCAGCACTCAGAGAGCTAAGTGTTGGGCAGGGAACAGTAAGTAATCAGGCACTTACCACGTTAAGGGTTTCCTGATGGCTCAGACAGTAAAGAATCTGCCTGCAACACGGGAGAGATGAGTTCGATCTCTGGGTTGGGATGATGATTCCCTGGAAAAGGGCATGACTACCAGTATTCTTGCCTGGAGAATTCCATGCACAGAGAAGCCTGGCAGGCTACAGTCCACGGGGTCACAAAGAGTTGGACACGACTGAGCAACTAACACTTTCACTAGCACATTAAAAGCAACGGAAACTGTTACAAGGAAATGTTGTAGGATGACCCTTCTCTGAGTCCCAATCCTGACAGAGGGAGCACTGAGGAGGACTAAACTTAGGCTGAGAAGTCAGAGATAGAGTTTCTGCGGCTGGCTCTTAGTAGAGAAAGGTTTTTCTTTTCTTTCAAAATGCTAATAATTGGGGCTTCTTTAGCTCCTCCTAGTTCTGCTAGTTCCTAGTTATGGGAAGGCTTATAGACAAACAAAAGTAAATTGTCATCCTTTTCAAGTGCAGGAAGAGTCCTTACCCTGTATTTCTTTGGTCCTCCACAATACCCTAGAACTGACACACTGCATTGCATATATCATAGATGCTCAATACATGTCATTGTTACTTGACTGACAAGTAAAAGGAAAAGAAAATATTTCTGAAGTCCTGGGTGATGCTCATTGAAAAGCAAGCAAGCTTAACTCAGAGTTCAGTCTGTGATGAGGGGAGATGTGTATTTCATTCTTACACTAAAGTTCCTCCTAATAAAAACTGACTCTATAATTCTTTCTTGTTTAATATTCATGACCAAAATTCTCAGGGGTCAAGGAAAAGGTACGTAAGAATGCAAACAAAGAATAAACTTCAAGTGGAAGTCTAAAAACCTAGTCACTCTTTAAATATAAACAAACTTAGGAAAAATGGAAGGAATTCAGTTTGAATTATAAACATTAAGAACTTTTGTATGACACAAAATAAAGAAACCACAATATTGAATCTAAAATACCAAGTGCTAGCTGTATCCCTGGGCAAGTATCTCAAACTTTTGTTCATAATGAAATATCTCAAACAGAAAAAAACAGAAAGTAATATAGCAAGTAGCTATGTAACCAGCACTCAGAATTAACAAATGTTCACATTTTGCTATATTTACCTTAGGCTTTTAAAAGAAAGAGAACATTACAGGTACAGTAGAAGCTCCTCTCAATCCCCTCTAGCCCTAATTCCATGTCCCAAAGGCAAATGACTATTCTTTATAATAATTTCAAATTTTTACTACATCTATGAGGAACGCTGGGCTGGAAGAAGCACAAGCTGGAATCAAGATTGCTGGGAAAAATATCAATAACCTCAGATATGCAGATGACACCACCCTTATGGCAGAAAGTGAAGAGGAACTCAAAAGCCTCTTGATGAAAGTGAAAGAGGAGAGTGAAAAGGTTGGCTTGAAGCTCAACATTCAGAAAACAAAGATCATGGCATCTGGTCCCATCACTTCATGGGAAATAGATGGGGAAACAGTGGAAACAGTGTCAGACTTTATTTTTTGGGGGCTCCAAAATCACTGCAGATGCTGATTGCAGCCATGAAATTAAAAGACGCTTACTCCTTGGAAGGAAAGTTATGACCAACCTTGATAATATATTAAAAAGCAGAGACATTACTTTGCCAACAAAGGTCCGTCTAGTCAAGGTTATGGTTTTTCCCGTGGTCATGTATGGATGTGAGAGTTGGACTGTGAAGAAGGCTGATCGCCGAAAAATTGATGCTTTTGAGCTGTGGTGTTGGAGAAGACTCTTGAGAGTCCCTTGGACTGCAAGGAGATCCAACCAGTCCATTCTAAGGGAGATCGATCCTGGGTGTTCATTGGAGGGACTGATGCTGAAGCTGAAACTCCAATACTTTGGCCACCTCATGCGATGAGTTGACTTACTGGAAAAGACTCTGATGCTGGGAAAGGTTGGGGGCGGGAGAAGAAGGGGACGACCGAGAATGAGATGGCTGGATAGCATCACCGACTCTGTGGACATGGGTTTGAGTGAGCTCCGGGAGTTGGTGATGGACAGGGAGGCCTGGCGTGCTGTGATTCATGGGGTCACGGAGAGTCGGACACGACTGAGCGACTGAACTGAACTGAACTGAAGTGAACTGAATTATATCTATGAATAATATGTGGTATTCTTTTATATTTTTAAATTTCACAATAATGGTATCACATTGTGCATATCCTTATTTTTCATATCCATGTACATGTATTTTTACTATCTTTCTGAGAATTTAAATAATTTAATTGTACTGTATATTATATCAATCTTTGGCACATGTTAAGACTTCTTGGAGTTTAATAAATGATCGAGTTTTGACAACGTCCCATGAATTTCTTAATAAATGTATACTCTATTCCTTGAATGTAAAGTTCTATATATATCTGTTAAATCACACTTAATTGTTCAAATTTTTGATATTCTTAAACCAATTTTTCAGCTTGACATATCCATTTCTGACAATGTGTTAAAATCTTTCCTTATGATTAAGAAGTTGTCAAATCCTGCCTGTAGGTTGGAAAATTTTTTACATATATGTGAAGGTGATATGATTAAGAATGGACATATGCATGACTGTAATGTCTTCTTAGCATATTGTTTCTAATATCTCCTATTTACTTTTTTCATCTTTAACTTTATTCCATCTGATATTATTGCTATAACAGCTTTCATGTGTTAGTATTAGGATATATTTGCTCCATTCCTTTACTTTCAGTTTTCCGTGCCATCCTGTTAGGCATTCGTTTTGCACACCACATATACCACACACAACTATTCTTTTAGAAATCTATTCTGAGAGCCCAACTTTTAATAGGCAACTTTAATCCACATTTAATTTCCCAGTTATAGATCTATTTGAATTTTTTCTTCCATATTTTTTCTAATTTTTATTTATAATAGTTTTTCTTCCTTATTTTCCTATGTCCTACCTTCTGTTACCTTTAGGAAAATAACATCTTATTCTTGTCCTATCCAGCAATCCTGTTACTGGTTGTTTACCTTACAGAAATGATTGAGAGATCAGAAAGCAGATGTACACGAAGATGTTCGGTGAAGCATTATCTATAATAATGCTAGAAACATATATCCCACCATGGAGAACATGATGAAATAGTTTACAAACACTACAAATATTTCTAAAACCTATGTAGCATAATGAGAAAATGTTGAGTGATGTTTTATTAGGAGGAAAAGCATTACATAAATTTTCATGTACTCCATGTGTACTTCTATTTCTAGTAGAGATAGTTGGTGTTTGGTTGAAAGATGTTTAGCCCATTTGGTTCTCAGCTTGGAACAGCAGTGCCCTTCTCTGCTGTGAGTGCTGAGTGTACTCTGGCATGTGCATTTTGAACATTTGTCACATACCCTTAGTTTTTAAATCTCAGGAGTCCCTAGCCAGTGATATATGTCCTCATCCAGAAAGCTCTCCAGAATTCACTGTATCAGTCAGGGTTCTCCAGAGAAACAGAACTAATAGGAGTATACATATACGACATATACGTGTATATATATATATATATATATATATCCACAAATATACATAAAGAAGGGGAAGATTGAGAGATTCATGGCTTTTATTTTAAAGAACTAGGTCACAAATTGCAAGGCTAGCTAGTTCAAACTCTTCAGGGTAGGCCATCAGGTTGGAAACACAGGGAAGAAATGATGCTGTAGTTCATGAAGGCAGTCTTTTGGTAGAATTTCCTCTTTTTTGAGGGAGGTCAGCCTTTCCCAGTAAGGTCTTCAGTTGATCAGATGAGACCACTTACATTACAAACAGTAATAGGCTTTACTCAAAGTAAACTTTAATCTCACTTAAGATATACCTTCAGAGACACATCTAGAATGTTTATCCAAATATCTGGATAATACTACCTGGTTTTGTCAGTTTTTAGCCAAACTGACAAAAAATTAACCATCACACTCACCTTATTCATGTTATCCATCTTTCTATCCATCCAGCCAGCCAGCAAATTCTTACTGAATACCAAATATAGGCCATGTATTGCTATCTTCCACTTACTCAAGGTAATGCTCTCCTTTCATAGCAATAAATCCCAGATCAACTGGCCACCCTCCCACCCATGAGGAATCTGCTCTGGAAATGTCCCTTCCCTTCAAACAGGGAAGGTCCTATAAAGAAAATATAAATAGTATTGTGCAGAGATAGTGACATAACTTCTTTTAAATTACCTTTTGTGATACTAAGTTTTATTTTGTTTTGTTTTAATAAAATGGGGTAAATGAATTGAAGTCTTTCTTAAGAAAAGAGAAAGTGGAAAACCATAACAAAGAAATGCACTAAAGTTACAAATTCAGTTCTCAGGGATTTTCAAAGGTTTATGCTTAAATCTTTAACACAAGGAATAAAAGTTCTGGAAAAATGCATTTTCATCCCCTTAGGATGGCCTGCATTTATTACATTAGCAGAGTGTCCTTTTAACTGGCCTTACAGCAACCTTTCTGATGCCAAATTGGCAGAACGACTCCTATCTCAACCTTCTGTTTGGGAGTGAAAAATGATTTCTGAAGCAAGTTTGGCTTGCATTATGCAAAGACTTTTCAGAGACCCACAGCTTCCAAGATATTAAATAACAGCTGACAAAAATTAATATTAAAAGATAATAGTAAACAGGGCAATAATAACAGCAGTTTAGAATATCTTTCTTCAAGTTATCATAAAGGTCCTGGTGTTAATGGGATAATTATTGTATCTTTCTCGAGAAACTAAATATCAAGGGTTGATTGTCAATAAACAGCTTGTCTGTTTCCTAATACTTTTGACTTTTTGACTCTGAGGGGCATCAGATAAGATATGGCCTCTTGATATATCCTCCTCAGGAGCTGAGTTCAGTGCTTCTGACTCAAGAGACCTTATAGATACCCTAATGAGTTTAGGACTTTTGACCCTGGTGGTCTTATAAAAATGGCTGTCACAAGTGGAAAGAGTACAGTTTTAAATTAAGAAATACCTAAATTTCTGGTGTGGCCTCCCAAAGATGAATTAGGCAATTTGACCTTAAGCTCTAACATTTTCTTTTATCATAAATAATAATTTCCAAAAACTCAAGGGAAGATGAAATTTTGCTTGGCAGGGTAGGAATTTACATTTTTTTAAGAGTCTGACCCTAGAGCATTTAATAAGTGTAATTGTCTATGTACCGATAATAATACCCATTAATAGGAAAAACAATGACTTGCAAATCTCAATTTGCTTTAGGAAGTTTATTAATACATGGTTGCTGGACTGGAAGAATCCTTTTCTTGTCATTGCTGTTGTTGTTTACTGCTGCTTGATTTTGTTAAGAATCAAGAACACAGATGAATAGTTCAAAGACGACAACAGTTGTTTGGAAAGGTATAAAGAAAAAATGAAAATACTTGATCTCTAAAGTTTCAAAATCTCTTCTAACTTCCATAATTCTGTAATTCCAAGAAGTGAGTAATTCAGAGAGCTATAGAGATCTAATGAGCTAAAGAGATCTTACACCTGATGAATTTTCTTTCTCTGTAAATATAGGAATGAATCAATAACTTGATAAGGCAAGGGAAAAGGCTGATGGAAAAGTTAAATTCCATCTTAGAAATTATCTTCATTAGAAAGAAGAAAGCATTCAACCATCCATCTAGGCATCCATCTCTCCATTCATTTTTGCCATTTATCTATCCATCCATCTATCCAATATTTTTCTGTGTTCCACTACTGCTTACTGGGTAATGGGATTACAGGCATGAGTAACACAAGAAGGTCCCGATTCTCATGGAGCTTATATTCTACCTCATTTTTATCTCATGTTCCCATCAATGCAATGTTTTTCATTATTCCTTTTGACACAAGAACTAATGCCATCACATTAAAAAATGCTGGACATTAATAGTCATCGATGAAACGCAAAATAAAACCACAATGAGATACTACTTTACCCTCACTAGGATGGTTATCTGGAGAAGGAAATGGCAACCCACTGCAGTATTCTTGCCTAGAGAATACCGTGGACAGAGAAGCCTGGTGGGCTGCTGTCCATGGGGTCGAACAGAGTTGGACACGACTGAAGTGACTTAGCATGCATGCATGCATTGGAGAAGGAAATGGCAACCCACTCCAGTATTCTTGCCTGGAGAATCCCAGAGACAGAGGAGCCTGGTGGGCTGCCGTCTCTGGGGTTGCACAGAGTCGGACACAACTGAAGCGATTCAGCAGCAGCAGCAGAATGGTTATTGTCTGATTGATGCCAACTCCTTATCAGATGGCAGCTTAAGGCTCCCTTTTTCAGGACATCTTCCCTACAGCCCAAGATCACATCGGGTTTACAGTAAAGCATCTCACAACTCCTCTCACTTTTCTTGATCACACTTTGTACTTATCACAATTTGCAATAACATTTGCTTGTGTGATTACTCAATGTCTTTCTCTTTGCTAGACTGTAAGTTCAGTGAGGACAGGGATCTTGCCTCTTTAATCTGCATATGTATCTTCCATGCCTAGCACAGCTTTGGGAACAACTAGGCAACTAAAGAAACGCTTTTGAATGAATTCATAAACTGGGTTCTTAATGTCAATAAAGAAAGTCAAAATGCAAAAGAACCTCAGTGCTAATATGAGCAAGACTTTATGAGTGATTCACATGTCAAATCTGGTTTAAAAAGCAAAAGTACAAAGGAATGAGGAGAATCCATAAATAGCAATGATTGGACACAGTCAGGATTAAAAAGTCAAGGATTGTAGCCCTTGGCTGGCTGAATGTGCAGCATCACAGTCTGAGAGAGAAATCCCTGGGGCTTTGGGTCCAGGGGGATGGAAGTGAACTCCCAGAGATCCTGGAAAAACATGTGCAGATGTTGCTGCTTGTGGTGTTTATAGGAAGGGGATGAAATAAGGGCCACATGAAGACAGCTGTCTAAAAATGTGAAACCACGCCTATTATGCAGGAATCTTCTGCCCTAGATTAAAAACAGAAAGGCAATAAAAATGCCAATTGTGTCAATAAATGTTGTCAGTAAGAGAGAAGACTCAATGACACTCATTCACAGGAACAGCTGCACTTAGAAACCATTTGAAGAATTCTAACAGAAAAAGGAAAGACAGTGATGCTGCCCAGACTATATGTCAGCAGCAGGGGAGACCTGGAGAAGGGAGGAACCTACAGGCAAACCTGGACTGCGGTTGTGGTTGAGTAATTATGCCTCTTACCAAGCAGGGTCCTGGGCCATTATGGAAAGATGACTGGTTACCTTACCATGGTAATCATAGGACACTTAAAACTGAAATTCCTCTTGCTTGGAAGCCCCTGAAATAATACGTGCAAAGCCCTTAGCATACTACCTGGCAAATGATATGAAGTTAATAAATGTGAAACTTTTTTTTTTTTTAATTTAAAAAAGAATTTTATTAAAAAAGCACAAATGCAAAGAAATGAACAGAGGAAAATTTATGCGTCGAACCTGGACTGGTCACTTATGATAATATACATGCTACAATTCCATTCTCTCCAATCAAAAAGAGACATAGGCATTGAGAACAGTCTTTGGGACTCTGTGGGAGAGGGTGAAGGTGGAATGATTGGAGAGAATAAATGTGAAACTTTAAAAAATTATAATTAAGCCCATGGCTTGATATTTCATTATACAACTTACTCCAAAACCGCATGGATAACGTTTGTCCCTGTGTTCTGAAAACATTCTAGATAGTTTCAAAAAACTATGCTGACAAAAATAAATTCCAGATGGATTAAAGATTTAAAGTAAAATAAATGAAACCATAAGAATATTCGAATAAAATTTATGTATATTTTTATTCAATCTCGGGGCAAGTAAAATCCCATATAAGCATAAATGCAAAAGGAAAACCCACAAACCACAAAGAAAAAATAGATATATTTGACTACCAAAAAAGTAACATTTGCCCATGATCCAAATGACTATAATCAGAATAACAAAACAAATGACTAAAGGGAAAAACAGCAGGCTATTACAAAGGTTAACATCTTCAATACGAAAAGAACTACTAAAAATCAATAATAAAAGATAAATGCCATTAAAAATGAGAAATAACTTTTACACAACATTTTTGAAAGTTTTTTTTTTCTTTGCTTTTGAGTTTTCTAGATTTTTATTGTTTGGTTTTAATGAAAATACCCCATGTTAGCAAACACACATTGCTAGTTAATAAAACTGGTTTTTTCTGGTGGCAGTTTAGAAATACTTATATACTATATACCAAAAGCCTTAAAATTTGTATGCCATTTGACCTAGAAATTCCGCTTCTGAAAATGTATCCTAAGGAAATGATGATAAGCATAGCTATTTATTTTAACTGCAAGGTATATTCATTGCTGCTGCTGCTGCTAAGTCACTTCAGTCATGTCCGACTCTGTGTGACCCCATAGATGGAAGCCCACCAGGCTCCCCCGTCCCTGGGATTCTCCAGGCAAGAACACTGGAGTGGGTTGCCATTTCCTTCTCCAATGTGTGAAAGTGAAAAGTGAAAGTGAAGTCGCTCAGTCATGTCCGACCCTTAGCGACCCCACGGACTGCAATGAGACTTAAAATTGTTATTAAAAATCACCACCTTAAGTGATTCAGTGGTGTAATGGCAAAATGAACTTTATTACATCTGTATTTATATGAAATGAATTAATATTTGTAAAGCAACTTGAACTTTGCCTGAAACATAATAAACTCTATATAGGTATTTAATAGATGAAAAGAAAATAAAAATAGGCATTCAGAATAATGGTGAAAAAAATTACTGGTATATAAGAATGTGAATACTATATTGTTTGGTGAAAAAAAAACAGGTCATAATAATATATGCAATAAGATCTGACTGTTATAAAATAAGTGTGGGTGTTTATACATATACATGCCCACCTCAAAATAACAAAAAACAAGTTTTCTTGGTGGAGTTATTTTTGCATTCTTCACTGTCTATCTTTCCTAGTTCTCTTGCAGCAATCATGGTATACATGTAATACATTTTTGAAGCATAAACAAAGCATACTTTGTTTGAATTTTAGCTTGCTAAAAATAATTTTATAAATCTTTAAAACTTCCCTAAGAGTTTAATGGTAAAATATATACAAAAGCTTCTATATAAATGCTATTAAAAAATAGTCATATCCATTCTTCAGCAACCATTTAGATAATACAAGATTGCTTCTTTTAGGTTCATTTCAGAATTGACAGCAAGTCCCACAGACCATAATTTTGCCTTAAATTGTTTTTCCTTCAGAGAGTTGAAAGGGGTCTTAGCCTGTGAGATTCACACGGATTACCAAGGAATTATTTATCATAGTCCAATGCCAGCTGAGATCCAAACCACAGTCTTGGATCCAGATTTATTCCACCTTATTATTCCCGAATGAGGTTTATTTTCAGCAGACCACCCAACTACCTCCAAATGACTGAAACATTCAGATTTCAGCCAATCAACAAAGTCTGTACAACCCAACTGGATCAACAGCAAATTCCATCTGATTGATTGTGCAGACAATCCATATTCATGAAAAGGTAACTGGGGGACAATCTGAACAAAAAGGGTTGATATGGGGCCATGGGTAAGTAAAACCTTAGTACAGTAAATACAAAACTTCTGCTAATAATCTAGAATCGAAAGATTGTGCTATTGAGTCTCTGATTTCCCATTTGAAATTCTATGAAACAGCAGGAGATCCCATAAAAGCTTAAGCAAAAAATAATAAAAAGCTGTCTCTCCTCAGTAATTTTTCCAAGGAGTTGCTAACAGGACCATGTCACTGAAAACTAATTTAAGCATCAATTTTTCTTACGGCAATCCCAGCCTTTACTCTCTCTGTTGTGTTCGCAAAGCAGGTTCAGCCATTACCCTTAAAAGAAAACCAGTGAACCAGAAAGATTTTTTCCCTTGGAAACATTTTAAGAGTAAAAGCAATCTTTATCATTCACACAGAAGTTCCTGAGTCCTTGTAAGTCTCTCCTATATCTTCACCTGGAGTTTTATTATCATCTCACTAACCCTAAGATTAATGTTAGTCATTCTAATCCTGTATCTTCACACTCCTACCTGATTATTCAGTCTGGATTCATTTCTCACTTCAAATTATAAATGTATTAATTAAAAAGCAATCTGATCTAGATTAGGAAGAACAGCTTTAGAGTTTGAGGTCAGCACTTTTGGCTCCCATAGGAAACTCCCTTCCCAGATGCAGCTCCGTCCAGGGTCTCCATAGGACACAACTAAACCTTTCCCCCCTAGATTCACTGGAACACATTCTTCCAAATATCACAGGAACACACAGTATATAAAGTCTGAAAGCACATACAACAGGGATGAGGAAAGTGACAAACATACTGCTTCTGTGATTTCCAGACCAGCAGGCCAGCTGTTGTTCTCATCACTACATCCTTTCCTGAACCCCCCAGAGGCTTTGCAATCTGGCACTAACCCCCAGTGCTACACTAATCACAGGGAACAGGAAGCAAATGCTAACCTGTGCATCCACTTTCCTTCTCCCTCTGCAGCTCCACACCCTCACCCCCAGTAAATACAGACACTGAGCAAGTAGGGAAGGAAGGTGAGGAAGGAGTGGACTGCAGGGAAATCGTTGGAACAAACTGGCCTGGGATTCACAATTTGAAGTAATAAGACCTTGATACTCATAAAGCCAGGTGTCCTCTGCCCATGAGAAGACCAAAGATGATAAAAACGCAAACTACAAAGCAGAGCCAATGGATACGCAGCCAGCAATGGCCACCACACATGAGAGACAGTGGAAACCTTGATACAGGGTTCAAACTCAGGTTGCTGTTTAAAAATCTCATCAGAAGAGTGATTTCATTTGAAAGGCTTCTGCGGCAGTGAGGATTTTCCTTGCATGGCATTTTCCCTCTCCCTGTACAGCAACTGTCAGCATAGCCCTAAAAACCCAGAAGGATAAAAAGCAGCTCCTTCATTTTGCAAAGATGAAAAAGAAGCTTCGAGAAAGTGTCAAGGAACCAACCCATTGGAACTGGTAAAGTCAAGTTTTCAAAGATATCTTCTAAGTGCTGACACACTCCAAGCTGAAGTAGATTAAGGAAAATGAATTTCTAAAACTAGATTGGCAGCAGGCATCTTGGCATGGAGGAAGTTTTAATCTTGAGACAGAAATCATAACTAGCCCATCCCTGTCTCCCACCAAAGCCTAAGTAGCGTCCACACATAGTGGAAACTTAGTAACTACTTTCCAAGCTTAAGTCTCTTTACTATTTACATATTATATCAGCCAGGAAACCTGCGAAGGAATGACAAATTAATAGGACACCTGTTGAAGGACCTGGAGGACTGAATCAAAGACACTCTAATTATGATGGTTAATTTTACATGTCAACTCAACTGGGCCATGGGATACCCAGATATTTGGTCAGACATTATGTTGGGTGTCTCTGTGAGGGTATTTTTGGATGATATTAATATTTAAATTGATAGGCTGAGTAAAGCAAGTGGCCTTCCTTAATGTAGGTGGGCCTACCCAATCAGCTGAAGAGCTGAATAGAACAAAAAGGCTGACCCTCCCTTGAGAAAGGAAGAATTCTTTCTCACTGCCTTCAAACTGGGACACTGTTTTGTCCTGCCTTTGGACTTGAACTCAAACATCAGCCCTTCCTGGGTCTTGTGAGCCTGCTGGTCTTCAGACTGAAACTACATCATTACCTCTCTTGAGTCTCCAACTTGCTAACTCACCTGGCAGAATTTGGGGCTTCTCAGCTTTCATAATCAAGTGTATGCATGTGTGCTCAGTCATGTCTGACTTCACAACCCCATGGACTATAGCCTGAAAGCTCCTCTATTCATGGGATTTCCCAGGCAAGAATACTGGAGTGGGTTGCTATTTCTTTCTCCAGGGGATCTTCCCAACACAGGGATCGAACCCACATCTCTTATGTCTCCTGCATTGGCAGGCATTCTTTACCACTGTTCCATTTGGGAATCCTATATATGAATCATGAGCCAACTGCTTATAGTAATGCTCTTTATATATCCTATTGGTTCTGCTTCCTTGGAGAACCATGACTGACAAATCAATCCATTTTAAAATCACACGCCAGCCTCTCCGAAGACTACCCACTGTCTTGAAAGACACACTTTAGGCTTAATCTAAGACTAAAGCCACCAGGTAACCCGAATTAGGATGAGAATTAGAACTATCTAATACTCAAGGGACAGTTTAACATTTAGGAACATTTAAAAATACAAGGGGATTGTCAGGGTCTTTTTCTTGTTCCAACCCAGGAAGCGGGCATCAGGTGGAGACAGCTCTAAACTTCATGTGCCCTGTGTAGATACTTTACAAAATTACAGATAGAAACAATGTAGTCAGAAAAGCCCTCTCCTTTACTCTCATACTCAAGATCCCAGCTCAAGGTTACAGAGAAGCCCTAAAGGGAAACTGGAGGACAAGGAATACCTGTTCTCAGTGAGAGAGTGAGTTAGCCAACATACACTCCACATGTTTTCACACATCACTTGACATAAATGATACTCTTTAGCATTCTGAGGATTGGTGACCCAAAGAAGACAGTAAAAGAAAACCCATGTGGAAACAGAGCTCTGGTGTGATCTCACCTGGCAGCTGGTGACTGCAGGAATACAGTGGCTTCACATTCAGGGAAAAGTTCAGGACAGTGCTCTCCACTGCTCCCAAACACCTCCTTGGTTATTACAAGATTATGATGCAAAACGACTTCTAATAAGCCGGTTCATGTCATAACACTGGAAAAGCCAAATATGTGCAACCTTCCTCTAGGTCCAATATCCCAGGGATCAGTGTATGGGAAGAAGGATAGTCTTCGCTTACCTGTCAAAATCACTGTTAATAAACAGATTTACGGAATGAGCATAAGCCTTTCATTGTGATTTTTACATCTCTATGCACTCTTGCAGAGCCAGGCTCATGATGTGAAAAGGATTTCTCTTTGTTTTGTTTTGCTATTCCCTATCACTACATTGGTAGATGAATATATAGCATTTTCTTAAATTACAAACATTTGTTGAGCATTTACAATATCACAGACTTGGTACTAAGAACTTTAAATATATTATCTCATGTTCAGTTCAGTTCAGTTCAGTTGCTCAGTCGTGTCCGACTCTCCGCGACCCCATGAATCACAGCACGCCAGGCCTCCCTGTCCATCACCAACTCCCGGAGTTCACTCAAACTCATGTCCACAGAGTCGGTGACGCCATCCAGCCATCTCATTCTCTGTCGTCCCCTTCTCCTCCCGCCCCCAACCTTTCCTAGCATCAGAGTCTTTTCCAGTGAGTCAACTCGTCGCATGAGGTGGCCAAAGTACAGTTACAAAAATCTTATGAGGTAGATATGAATAGTATATGTACTTAATAGATGAGTTTCAGAACCCAAGAGGTTAGAAAATAAACCCTGACTTTTAGCCCTTACACCAAAACTCAACACACCAAAGAAGCCAAAGTATACAGCCTCATATTAGATCATTGAACCTTGTATGTCACAGAGCTTCCACCAGAAAAGGAGCTTGATATGACATAAAATGAAAAGAAGCCCCATTGGAAAAACAATCCTAAAACATAGACAGCTGCCCTAGATTTATTTTTGAAAGACCAGAACACAGAAGAGAGGCAAAAAACACCTGGGCCTGAGTTAGTGTCATATATCTATTCTACTTCCGAAGAAACCTAAATCTAAGTCCAAATTACATAACACTCCAAATGGCTTACTTAGTTCAGTTGCCTCTGTTCCAGTTTAGTCTCTGGAGGATGTCAGTCAGAGCCATGCTCAGAGATTTGGCAGAAATTATAAAGTCTGAGAGAATCAGCATTCTAATGTCCAGAGGATACAGTGACAAATTAATTTGAGAATGCTGCACAGTTAATAAGGGGATTCAAATTGGCATGTCCCAAAAGAGATTAAGATGCTGCGCATTGAGTTGCCACAAGGACAGCTTGCATATGCTAAAAACAAAGAATTCTATGAAGAAGACATTTGTTCTAATCATGACAAATCATCAAATCAACTACTGGGAGC
The DNA here is from genome assembly GCF_049115385.1 of Moschus berezovskii. NCBI lineage: Eukaryota > Metazoa > Chordata > Mammalia > Artiodactyla > Moschidae > Moschus > Moschus berezovskii. Next base: position 71,667,029 of record NC_142462.1, read on the forward strand.
CTCTAATACAAGGAACATCACTCTAGGACATGTGAAATTTAAATGTCATATAGTCTTCAGTTCTGTGACACTTACACCCTCTAGTTGAGGTAATGGGAAAGAAGTGAAGAAAGGATGCACAGTAACAGAGGATCTAAATGCCCATTAAAGACCACAACAAGAAGCTAGGGAGGCTGCTTAACAGGCAAAGCAATGGAGTGGTCAATTCATGTAGGAGTTCAGAAAGAAAGAAAAAACCATGCGTCTTTGGTAAAGAGAAAATATGTACAGAAGTCATGATACTTTAGCCAAATATGGAAAGATGGGTAGGATATGGAGGGATGGGGAAGAAGATTCCAGGCAAAGGGCCAGAGGCACAACATAGCATGACCCACTAAGAATCTGTCCGTCTGGCTGGACCTGATGGTTTAGAAAATGAAGTATTTATTTGAAAAGGTAGAGATTGGGTCAAATTTTAGATGCCAAGCTAAAGAGTTGGGATGTGGTCTTTCAAGTAAGGCACTCTAGCAAAGGGGGTAGGTTAAGGGGTCCATGACTGTAGTGAAAGCTCATGAGGAAGAGAGCCTTAGACTATATGCGTGAGTGAGAAAGGCAGAGAGAGTAGAAAAGCAGTGCTGGCCAAGCCCTGTCCCCATGTGAGCACTGTGCCTAGATGCTGGACATTCATGACTCCCTGAGATCTAACAACCACCCCGAGTGCAGCTCTTATTCATCCCATTTCACAGACTAGGAATGCTCAGGGCATTTATCAAATAATAGTACCAGCAAATGCACAGAAGTGAAATGTACATAATTTCTTAGAATAAGTCAGTAGAGTTGGTAACTGGGCGTGAAAGGCAGGATAGTGTCAATTATATGTAAATGGAACTAGTGGTAAAGAACCTACCTGCCAATGTAGGAGACATAAGAGACATAGGTTCGATCCCTGGGTTGGGAAGATTCCCTGGAGGAGGGCATGGCAACCCACTCCAGTGTTATTGCCTAGAGAAGCCCATGGACAGAAGAGCCTGGCAGACTACAGTCCATAAGGTCACAAAGAGTTGGACACAATTGAAGCAACTTAGTACCATGTAAGCACTCATGCCTACAAGGATTCAGGCAGAAAATGCTTAAGGGCTTTCCTAATAAAAATATGAACCAACAAAATCACACAGGAAATGCAGGCTCCCCTTTCAAGAGGCTTGAAATGAGCCCCCGCCTGGCATAAGCTTTGCATATGTAGTGTTACAGCACCTGTGGTTAGGTCTACATGGGTATTATATTGATAAGAACCAACAATACTATCTGGAAGACAGACTTGGAAGCTGAGACACTGAAGGCCTGAATAGCAGTCCAATGCTTACTTAACTCTCACAGACGGGCCACCTTGGAAAAACAGGTCTGCAATCTGATCCCTCCGCTCTCCTAATCCATCAAAGTGCAGCAACGAGAACCCTCTCAAGACTCCTTCAGCTTAAGGGCAATGTCAGCATGAATGAAATAGTGTCGTCAGCACACATGGAAACCAGTCCATCCACTCCTTTCAGGGCAAATGGACCCTTGAGAAAGGACACCTTTCTTATATATAATTGTGAAGCAAATATTCCCTTTGTACATTAAATTGCCTCATAGGCTGTAAGTCAAAAGGATGACTAGCTTCATCCTTACTGAGGAATCCACATTAACAGAAACGATTTCATCTCCCACTGGAAAAATAACTTGACTCATGAGTCAAAGATCAAACTGCTCTCATCACTGCTGAATGCAGACATTGCTGATTGGTCCTCAATGGTGAGCTTGGTTTATGAACATAAATAAGATCCACTCTGACAGTTCCTCAGGTGATTTAGTTTTCTTCCAATACCATCTACAGGGAAGAAGAGCAAAACCCAAATTGAACCTGTCTTCTTAGCCCTCTCTTAAGAAAGTCCAGATCAGGACAAGAAGGCACGCAGTATTCTAGCGGCATGCTCACCGTCTGTTGCCAGCCTCCACAGATGGATGGGAATGTGTTCAGAATTCACACAACATGATGGCCCTGACAGCACAATTGTGCACGACATGCCTCAAACTGTAATTCGTCTATGAGATGACAGTCACAGAGGACAAGCAGTTAGGAGCCACATGACGCTCCCTAATGCACTCATAAAGAGCCAGGAACACAGGACAAGAAGGCACGCTGCATCACTCTCCTCCCTCCTCCCCTGAGAAGACCATGGACCTCCCACACTCACACCAGGTACACATTCCTAGCCAATCACTTCTAGGTAGGCTGCTGCTGCTGCTAAGTCACTTCAGTCGTGTACGACTCTGTGTGACCCCACAGACGGAAGCCCACCAGGCTCCCCCATCCCTGGGATTCTCCAGGCAAGAACAGTGGAGTGGGTTGCCATTTCCTTCTCCAATGTGTGAAAGTGAAAAGTGAAGTCACTCAGTCGTGTCCGACCCTTAGCGACCCCACGGACTGCAGCCTACCAGGCTCCTCTGTCCATGGGATTTTCTAGGCAAGAGTACTGGAGTGGCTTGCCATTGCCTTCTCCATCTAGGTAGGTGGCAACTCCTAATTCAAATAAATCCAGAAGATTGTCAAACAAAAGTAAGTAAATAAAGCTACATGTATCCAGTCAGGGACATCTCTGGAAATGCTACAGCCCTGAAAACATGTATTCAACTCAGCCCTCTCCATTCCCCACTTCTAAGCTGAAATGTGTTTTTGAACACGCCTTACACGGATTTGCCAGGTGGGGGATCCATGACGGTGATGTGTCATGTCCTTTCTCCCATCCAGGCAACGGGCCAACAGAAGGAAGATGAGTTTGCCATGGGAGGCAGGGCAACCTTATCCATGAGCAGAGTGTCTGAGCTCATGCTGGCCGCCCCAACCCCCACGACACACGCATATTTCAACTCAAGAGGTAGACCGTTGGTTGGAATGAATCACATTTCTCTTTCTCACAGGTGGTGCTACAAATTTCTAGAAAAAAAGAGAAAGTGACCCTGAGCTTAGAAAACTGTGATCCAGGTGTTCTCAGGAAAAAAAAAAAATGAGAGAGATTATATAAATATAGCAAAAACAAAAATAAAACAAACAAAACAGCAACAACAAAAAAACCAAAGGAAGCTCCTTGACAAGTCCCAGGATTGAAATGTCCCACAGTCACCATCACTCAGCCAGAGCCAGGATTCGGTTCAGTGCAACTCACTGCACATTTCTTGAGCATTTCCTCGGATTCCCTCCGGCATATGCTGGGATGTGGGGGGTGTGGGGGAGGGACACACACGTGAAGGACAAATGGCCTCTTCCCGCAAGAGTGTCTGTCTCTTGAGGGAGCTATCAGGGAGAGGAGCGATAGTAATATATCCAGGGCCAAATGGAATTAGTGCATAAACTGGACAACTGAATTAAGAGAGACAGACGGGTGGGTGGGTGAAGGGGGAGATGTCTTTTTTCACTGGAGAAAAGCTTTCGAAAAGAGATGGTCCTTAAATGGGCTGGAACAGGGAGAAACAGGAGGGACAGTCCCAGCAAACGACATCACACAGAAACAAGGCACATTCACAGCAAAGTATCAGCTGCACTCAGGGGCTGCTGAACTGGCTGGAGTGAAATGTGGGCAAAAATGAGCAAACCTCATTAAAACATAATACGCCCGTTTTGACGGCCACAGTCAGGAGGATGAGCTTGACTGTATAAATGACAGTCACTAAGCATTTCTGGGCACCGGACAGATATGCCAGGTGTCATTGTTGGCCCCAGCACTGCAGAGTCAGGCTGAGGTGAGAGCTCCTGAGCCGGCTTGCCCTCGAGACTCTCTGGCACTCTGCACATATGTACTGCTCGAGTTACCTCATGACTCACTCTCTTGAATGTCCCAAGAGGCCTCCCTCCCCAGCAGACCTGTGAACATGTCACCCTGAAGCTACACCTGTACTTTAATCAGACCTCCTTTTTCATTTTCTTCCTTTTCTTAGAGGGGAAGTTATTTCAAAAATCAGTGTGCTTCCAAAATGCTTTCCCAAGCAACATTCAATAGCAATCCCTTTTCCCCTCTGCCTCAAGGAAGAATGAGAGAAATACCTGAGTTTCAAGTTTATATGATGCCAGGGGAATCGCTCAGAGTTTAAATTTGGAAGAAAACAATCTTACATTAGACTGAACTAGAAAAACAACTCAGACTGAGGATCAAGAGGCAGTGACCAGAAGACAGAGGGGTGATGTGGCCTCTCCTCTGTAGAAGACCAAGTTTCAAAACATATGGTTACAGGAAATACTTAAGCTAGGGAGAAAAATGCCAGGTCCATTTAGAGCCCCATGCTGGCTTTTCAACAGCTGGACACTAACCGAATTTAGGGGCACAGTTCATCCTCTAACATCCACACTGGTTCCATCACATTCCAAAGCCCCAGTCCCAGCTCAGCTGCTGAGAGGTTTCTCCTCTTCCTCCTAGCAAAACCCAAGGCCCTTCTTTCAGCCTGAAAAGCCCTGTGTTTCTCCACCTCGTCTCCCTCCCTCTTCTCCTGGCTATCTTCTGCCCCAGATACAGTGACCTTCTGATATTTCCCAAGCTGTCCGTGTTCTTTGTACTCTGCCTATAAAGCATATGTTTTCCTAACTTGAACAGACCTCATGCTCTCTCTTCCTTCAGGTTTTAGCTCTAATCATAACCTATCCAAAGGGTCTTCTTCCCTGACTGTGCTCTGTGAACAGACCTCAGACCCCAGCATCGTCCTCTGTCTCCTTCCCTGCTGTCTTGCTCTGTAGCACATGAAATCGCATCTTACATAATAGGTGTATTTTCTTATGATTATGGTCCTCACCATATCTCCAGGAGAGTTATGAGAGTAATGACTTTGTCTTGACCCCAGCTGCATCCCCTGAGCCTGATAAGAAAGTACCTGATAGAGAAGTTCCTCCCACATACTGGTGGGAGCTGCCATTAAATACAATCACAGTAAGTACTGTAGTGCTCAGTCGTTCAGTCGTGTCTGACTCTTTGCGACCCCATGGACTGTGGCCCACCAGGCTCCTCTGTCCATGGGATTCTCCAGGCAAGAGTACTGGAGAGGGTTGCCATTTCTCCTCCAGGGGATCTTCCCGACCCAGGGATTGAACCCACATCTCCCACGTCTCTTGAGTTTCCTGCATTGGCAGGTGGATTCTTTACCATTAGCGCCACCTGGGTGGAAGTACTCTCGAGAGGGGAGAAATGAAAACACCCACGCTCCCCTCTTCAGGTAAAAGAGAGGCTGGAATTATGTTGGGAGATTATTTCTCTTCCACTCTGTCTCTTTGACGTGGCCTTAACCAGTCTAAACCAGTGATTCTGAAAGCTGGTCCTCAGACCAGCAGCATCAGCCACCACCTGTGAACTTATTAGAAATTCTCATATCCCACCTCAGACCTGCTGAATCAGAAACCGTGGGTGTGGGGTCAGTGATCTGAGTTTTAACAGGTTCTCCAGGTGAGCCATGCCTGCAGAAGCTTGAGAACCACTCATGGAAAGGAATCAACTCATTCTGTTTTCCCAAACTGCAGTGACTGACTTAGACACAAGATGAACACCTAAGACCCAGTCTGAATGGAGGAAGTGCATAAGACTTGCTTGGGTTTTAAAGACAAAATACTCTCCTCTGCCTGCATAATTTGTCTGAAGCCATGACCAAGAAGAATTTGGAGAGGAGTCGTCTGTGTTTCAACATAGAAGATTTGTGTTAGGAGTTGGAGAGAGCACAAATCCTGGGGGCTTCATTTAAGTCTGGGATAGAGTCACTAGTGAAGGGAAACTTTCTCCCAGCTTCTTAGTTACATGAGTTGATCAATACTCATTTTTACAAATTAAACATGCTGCTATTTAATAGCCTACTTAGGGTTTTCTTTATTGTTATGCAACAGAAAAAAATCTAGTTAATGCAAGGTGAGTAAACGTACATGCTACAGCTAAATAGAAAATAGGGGATCCATTCAAATGTAGAGAGAAATTATATCACCACATGAGTACATGGGGCTCCCAGAGTTGGGACTGTCTACACCCTGAGGGATGCTCTGGGCCTGAGACTCATGTGGGGAGGGCCTCTTACCCAAGGCTATGGGTGATGCTCAAATCAAGGAAAGGACAGAAGATGGAACAAAGTGGGTGATTAGATGGCCCAGGAAAGCAGGGCATCAGTCGCTACTATCAGTAACCAAAGACAGAGTGTGGGAATCAGAGACGGAGAGGAATGAGTCTGGCGGGGAGTGAAATATGTCTCTAAACAGGTCAAAAGTCTAAGCAGGGCTGGTGCCCAGGGCTTGCCCTTCAATGGCATCTTGTGGCCCAACATCTGTTAAGACCCCTTAAAGACCAAGAAGGAAGCCAGCATAAACAACCTTACAATTCATAAACATGAACTATTTAACTGATTAGCTGGACAACTACCTTGCTCTATTTCAGCATCATCAGCCACTTCAAAAATTCTGTTGGAAGACTTTCCATCTGATATACATAATAAAGAACAATGCCAGTGACTAACAGGGTACCTGGCCATGAACAGGTGAAAGTGTCTTTTGCAGAAGTGTGATGGTGTGCCCTTCAGCCCTCTATGAGTACACACATTTATTACATACTGGAGTCAAATTACATTACAGATGTCCCACAGCACAGCTACCTTAACCCCTTTATTTGAAAATATACATATATATATATATATATATATATTTGCATAAGTGTAGTTTCTTCTCCAATCCATCTGCCTCCCCCTTCCCCTATATGCAAACCTACAGGATCTGACCCACCCACTAAATGATGTGATACACCAAAGTTCTCCTTCAAGTACACACACATCATAGCATGTTTATTTGTAGGGATGCTGGTTTACTGTCTTCCTGAAGGCAGAAACCATGTTTGTTTCATTCACCACTGTAATCCTAACACAGCAGAGCTCCTAACATTTAACAAGGTTCAAAAAATATTTATTCAAGACTTGAAGGGAAAGGGAGGGAGGAAGAGGCAGGATTTCTGAAGTGAGGGTCCACTGATACCTAGGCAGAGAATTCACTGTTGTAGGCACAAGTATGGGTGCATTTTTTCGGACAAGAGACCCTTAACTTTCATCAGAACCTCAAAAAGGATGGTAATCTCCCAAAAGCCAAGAAGCACTGAGTTACCAGTATCACATCAATCGAAACATCTCAAGCAAGATGTGAAATAAAAATCAGTTTCTTTCTTGAGAAACTATTTCTAAACCGTCTTTAAAACCAAAGAGAAGGAAAAGAAGATGAAAAAGAAGGAAATACTTTTTAGGCACACAGCATTAGAATCAAGGATCCCAGTTCCATAATGAACTCAGCCTTTCACAGTAGAATCAGGCATTCTTATCTCTAGAATTAATATTGTGGAGCAGTTAAAAAAATTTTTTTTTGAGTAGAAAATGTCCACCATTTTGAAATTCAAACGTTTCTCTTTAAAAGACCATGAGGATGAAATTGCTCTATTTAAAATTCAGCCAGCACGATACTCACAAAACCTGAGCAGACAATTTTGCTCAAAAGAAAGGAAAATTTTTTAAAGAAAAAAAAATCCTTCAAAAAGCAAAAAATAGCAGTATATGAAGCTTTTGCAAAAACTGAGTATTAGAAAATGGAGACAATCGGGTCAGGGATGGGCTAGGAGGAGGAGCTATTACCAGATTATGGTGGCAATGATCAAAAATACAATCTCTGAGTCAAACATATTTGTTCTCAAATTCTGGCTCTGCCTCCTTCTTGCCTGATGACCTTGGGTGCTATTCTTACCTCCTTTAAGCTCGTGTTGCTCATGCACACAAATGGAACACTAAATGCAGGGAGAGCCCTCAGCTACCACCTGGCACACAGCATGCAAACGTAAGCTGTCACTACTCCTCTTCTCATGGCATTGCCCATTATTATTAACACTGTCATATACTATTAGGTGTCCCAGAGTTCCAGGCATGTAATACATGTCAATCAATGCTGTTAATGTGTTGTTACCTCCTATTACCAAAGCCCATGGACTCATTTCTGTAGTAGGGCAGGCTTCTGTTTCCAGTCAACCTCTGAATCCAAATCTTTTCTTCCCCTCAAGTAAACACCAACCTCGGCTTTCCCGCAGTCCTCATTTGCTATTCAGTCAATAAATCCTAACAGTGGCCACAAAACTTCAGGTCAGTATCTGTTTAATATCTTTCTTCCCTGGCTTTGATCACAAAGGCAAAATGAAGACTCCAATTTCCTGGTTGCTTATCCGTACGGAAAAGCTTTCAGGGGTTTTGAAAGGTCTTCTGGCCGATATTCTTTGAGCAACTCAGATGCATCCTACCTTTGTGCTCACACATGGGCCAGTTGCTTGGGATGAAGAAACCAGCTCACCCTTTTGCTCTGTTTAAACTCCAAACCCTAGGTAAGACAGTAAAGATCACAGAGAAAAGCTCTTTCATGTTAAAAGAATTATTAATTCCAGTATCATCACCAGATTTCCCCCTTTCCTTGTAAAGTATTTATTTCTCTGCGCTCTGTGCCCACTGACCAGGTTCTTTTCAAGCCTGAAGCCAGCAGAAAGGAAGCAGATTTTACAGATACATCCTGTCGGCCATCCCTGGGCTCACCAGCCTGGCTCCCAGTTCCAGGCCTGTCTGTGCTTTGTGCTGGGGAAGGGAGGATTTGGGCAGCTCTGTCTCTGCCAGGGAACACTGGCTTCAACCTGGGTCAGCAACAGAGCTGCACTGTGTCCAGCTTTCTCTCCAGGGAGGGCACTTGCTGGGCACTGGGTCATTCATCCCAAAGTGACCAAGGTGGTTCCCAGGACTGTGTGCTCTGTGAAAAGTTATTTCAGTGGCCAGGAGAATTCTGGATTCTAATTCTGGCTCACAAATGACCCAGCCAAACAAGTTCAGCACTTCTGCTAGGCTTGGCCTTTCAAATAAGGAAGCAGTAAGACCAGGGCCTTTTTATTTATAAAACAATATAGTAAAAGGTTTAGTTTGGTGCCTGCATTTTTTTTTCCATTTTTTAAAATTGAAGTATAGTTGATGTACAATGTTATCTAAGTTATAGGTATGAAGCAGCTGCTGCTGCTGCTAAGTCACTTCAGTCGTGTCCGACTCTGTGTGACCCCATAGACGGCAGCCCATAAGGCTTCCCCGTCCCTGGGATTCTCCAGGCAAGAACACTGGAGTGGGTTGCCATTTCCTTCTCCAATGTGTGAAAGTGAAAAGTGAAAGTGAAGTCGCTCAGTCATGTCTGACTCGTAGCGACCCCATGGACTGCAGCCTACCAGGCTCCTCCGTCCATGGGATTTTCCAGGCAAGAGTACTGTAGTGGCTTGCCATTGCCTTCTCCGGGTATGCAGCAGAGTAAGTCACAATTTTTAAAGGTTATACTCTGTTTATAGTGATTGTAAAATATTGGCTATATTCCTTGTGTTGTATAATATATCCTTGTAGTTCATTGTATTTCTAATACCTTGTATCTCTTAACCACCTGTATCACCCACTCCACTTTCCCTTTCCCCACGGGTAACTACTAGTTTGTTCTCTATATCTATGAGTCTGTTTTTTTTGTTATGCTCACTAGTTTGCTGCATTTTTTAGATTTCATATTTAAGTGTTATCATACAGTGTCTCTCTTTGCTGGTTTATTTCACTCAGGATAACATCTTCCAAGTCTATCCATGTTGCTGAAAATGGCAAATTTTCATTCTTTTTATATGGCTGAGCAGTATTCCATTTGGTGCCTGAACTTTAAACACACCAAAAAAAAAAAAAAATGCCACTGAGCTCCAATGACCACTTTAGCCTAGGCGGGCATGTGCTTAGCTCCTAATCCCTTTCCCATGAACCCACTCTGCATTCTCATCTCTAATGTGTGGAGCCTAACTATATAGGACAAGGAAAGATCAGCCCCATCAGCCATAAAAAGGTCTTGGAGTAGACCAAGGCTCAGAGAACTGAGTCCCTTGGGGATGCACAAACACCTGGAAGCAGTTCTAATTTCTCCACCTCGAGCTAAGGTTCTCCAGGTGTGATCCCAGAGTCCCAGCATCACTTGGGAACTTGTTACAAATGTACATTCTCAGCCCTTGGCCTAGACCCACCAGATCTGAATGTCTAAATGTCTAGCACAGATCTAGCTGTCTAAATGATTCTGATGCCTGCCAAAGTTTGAGAACTATGACCTAAGGCATACACAGTCGGCGAACACAAAGTGAGAAGTAAATGAATGCTGAAGAAATGATAAATCTTCAGCTTTACTGAACCAATGCCCAATATAAGCTGCTCCCAAGTAATGGCTGAAAGACAGTACAGTGTGCCCCCTTCATGTCTTATGAAAGCTGGGGCATAAACTGTAATGATCTGGTCATGGCCTTGCCTCCTGATCCACAGTCCATACCCCTCTCAGTTTATGACACTGCCCCACTGAACACCTGTTTGCTGCCTATGCCAAGCTCTCGCTGGCTTTCATGTCTTTAAACACTGTCTTCCATGGCTGGAATCTTTTCCTTTGTGCTCTTCCCCAAACCCCTATACTTTTGTACAGCTAATCCCTACATCTGCTTTTGGTTTCAGCTTAGAAAGTCACCTCCTCCAGGAAGCCATGCCCCTGGAAGATATCCATAGCATCCCATGCATCCTCTATTAAAGATGTATCCTTTCCTTCCTACACTCCTGTTTTACTCATATTTCTCACCCACTAGCCTGCACTGGGAACTCTGTGAGCCAGAGGACTCATTTATCTCAATCACTGCCATGTCTCCAGCACCTTGAACAGCGCCTGGTGAATTATTTAATCAATGTGTGTGTGTGTGTGTTCACAATAATAAATAACCTATGTGTGTGTGTGTGTGTTCACAATAGATAATATATACCTATTTTAATTTATTATTGATCTCATTGATTCCGAGACATGAATCATTGACTTTTAGTCTAGAAAAGAGACCTGTAGATATAAAAAAAGACTAATTCAGCATTTTCTCCCTTAACAAAAGAATAATAATTCAGCATTTTCTTCCTTAACAAAACTGCTCCCACATCCAGTCTTTTTTTTTTTTTTAAACACATACACACTCTTGAATATTTGGTCCCTGATTGAAACACCAGCCCCTGTGAAAGCCTGTGTATGAAAGCTATCTGCTCCTTTTCTTTGCCAGGTCAGAAGAAAATTGAGATTGACTATAATATTTCCATACAGGACAATGTGTAGGAGGATCCAGGATTGCAAGAGCCTCCCTCCTATTTCATATTTGCATACTGTCCATTGACTGTAATTTTTGCCAGCTTGATTGAGAAATAGTCAAAGAATCTTGGATGACCATCAAACCCAGGACAGCCCTGAGCTCCCAGAGCTCAGGAGCCAGTGAGCCACCTCTGCAAAGCCCAGAACCCTGCCAGGATGCTGGCTGATTTCACAAGATCTGATCCTGTCCCTGTGGCTTCACTGAGTCACAGTGCTGGACTCACAAAATATCCAAGATCCAACTCATCTGTCTGGGGTCTGATGGAAGCCAGCCCACACAGGGCCATCTCTGAGGACGCCCGAGCCCAGGTTTTCTTGGTTCTGAGGCATTCTGGCATCCAAGCGCATACCTTAACTTTCCATGGAACAACCTGCAACCTTAGAGATCAGGGCAGAATGCCACTAGACTGTGCTATGATACAGTGACATGGTCAAGGGAAGTGGATTCCTTTGTGCTTCCACCTGGGCATTTCAAGGGAAACCTTATCCAGCCTCATGAGCAATCTGCTGGTGATATTATCTCTATTTCACACAAAAAATAGACATTCAGAGCTGTTAGATCTCTTACCCCTGGCCACTGTCACTTATTCCTCAACTCGTTCCAAAAAGGATTTACAGCAGCTTACAAAACTACATGCAGAATGCAATAAAATGAAAGCTTACTGAATGAGGAAACCAGGAAAGGCTCAACAAACACATCCCATCTGAACCTTGACCGGGGGAGGATTTACTTCCAAGCTCATGCTGTTATTGGCAGCACACCCTCCACTTTCTAAAGGCACCAGTACTGACAGCCTCCTTTCTAGTCCTCAAACGGCCACACTCTTCCCGCATTGGGGCCCGTCCTTCCCCCACCCACGACAGGCCCTATCCCCAGTCCTTCCCATGCTCTGTGGGCTCCACTCAAAGGAGCACTCCTCATGAAGACTCTCCTGTCTACCTTATTCCAAGCTGGTGCCCTCAGCCCACCTTATCACGTCCCAACTAATTCCCCCATTCCTCTTCTCACAGTTGACAATGACCTTGTTTCTTATTTATCACTGTCTGTCCACACTAGATTATGAGTTGTCTGAAGGAACAGCCTTTGGTTCTCTTGTTCAGCCCCTACCACAGTCCCTGGCAAGCAGCATGTACACACTCAAAAGTTGCAAAAGAGGTGGGGGGATTCCTGGGCATACACACCGAGGAAACCAGAATTGAAAGAGACACATGTACTCCAATGTTCATTGCAGCACTGTTTATAATAGCCAGGACATGGAAGCAACCTAGATGTCCATCTGCAGATGAATGGATAAGAAAGCTTTGGTACATATACACAATGGAATATTTCTCAGCCATCAAAAAGAATGCATTTGAATCAGTTTTAATGAGGTGGATGAAATTGGAGCCAATTATACAGAGTGAAGTAAGCCAGAAAGAAGAACATCAATACTGTATATTAACGCATATATATGGAATTTAGAAAAATGGTAACCTGAACCCTGTATAAGAGACTGCAAAAGAGACATAGGCATTTAGAACAGTCTTTGGGACTCTGTGGGAGAGGGTGAAGGTGGAATGATTGGGGAGAATGGAATTGTAGCATGTATTTTATCATAAGTGACCAGTCCAGGTTCGACGCATAAATTTTCCTCTGTTCATTTCAAAAAAAAAAAAACATTGCCCACAAAAAAAAAAAAAAAAAGTTGCAAAAGAGGTGAACTAAATGATTAATGAAATCCTCATCTATAAGCTCGTGGCAGAAGCAGGATATTCAAAAACTTGAGTGGACAATGATAGACTCTGAGAACAGCCATACTGGCTCCAGCTAAGTTCTGAGAAAGAAACCCAAGACCAGGTGTCCCATCAGGCTGGCCGCTCAGGTTTCATGGGTGGCCCTGAAGTGAATCCCCCCACCTCTCAGTGCCCCGCTTAGCTCAACAGTAACGTAAAGAAAACATTCTTCATGTCAGCCGCCACTCATGTTGCTCTTGTGGCTAGAAACGGCTTTACACCTGTTGATAATGAAAATATAATAAAGCTAAAACCACACGGCTTCCTGCTCATTGAGGAGTCATCAAAGTACCCTAAGCAACCAACAGAGATGCTACAAAATAATTAGTGTTTTACCTGCTACAATGACACTCATTCAAATCTGTGTTCAAAAGCTCCATCTAATTACAATCCAGAATTTAATTTTCTGAGGAGAAACACTGCAGGATTCCAGGAAGTTTATGCTGAAAATAAGATCCAAGCTAACATTAAAATCAACCTGAAATTACATTTAACCTTGAGCCAGGCAGGTTGTGTAGTGAGGAATTAACTTGGCCCAAAGAGGGTCTGACTTTGACCTTTAGCTCCTGGAGAGTGATCTCTGCTGCTGCTGCTGCTGCTGCTGCTAAGTCACTTCAGTCGTGTCCGACTCTGTGTGACCCCATAGATGGAAGCCCACCAGGCTCCCCTGTCCCTGGGATTCTCCAGGCAAGAACACTGGAGTGGGTTGCCATTTCCTTCTCCAATGTGTGAAAGTGAAAAGTGAAAGTGCAGTCGCTCAGTCGTGTCCGACCCTTAGCGACCCCATGGACTGCAGCCCACCAGGCTCCTCCATCCATGGGATTTTCTAGGCAAGAGTACTGGAGTGGCTTGCCATTGCCTTCTCCGGGAGAGTGATCTCTAGGCCCTTGGAATTCCCTGCTTGACAGGAGAGTCTTTTTTTTTTTTTTCCTGGGCCCTTTGGGGCTTCCTTGCTGGTTCAGATGGTAAAAGAATTTGCCTTGCAATGCAGAAGATCCAGGTTTGATCTCTGAGTTGGGAAGATCCCTTGGAAAAGGGAGTGGCTACCCACTCCAGTATTCTTGCCTGGAGAATTTCATGGAGAGGGGAGCCTGGTGGGCTATAGACCAGGGGGTCATAGAGTTGAACACAACCGGGGGACTAACACTTCTGGCTATGAGACTCTAATCATGTGCTTTATGCTGGGGGCTTTGGGCCATCTGATAACAGTTCCAACCTCCAGAAGAGCTGGAGACTTAAGGCTTTAGCATGACCTCTGGGAGGGGCTACAGAAGGTCAGCCACTCAGGCAGTAGGTGATAGAATTCTAGTAAAAACTTGGGATTCTAAAAGGCTCAGGAGAACTTCCTTGTGATGCTTCTATGAATAGCATCATAAACTGTGACAAAAAGAGTCAATGCTAGTTCATGACTCCATGGAATAAGATGGTAGCAGGGGTCAATGCAGAAATATCTATAGGTCAAGATACCACACAGGAAGATGGCAAGGACAAATACTACCCATCTATAGATAGAAAGGACAGATTGAATCCAGTAGGTCCAAGTGGCTTACAAGTGAATTATGAGTACGCAGAAGTAGATTCTGTGACTCAGAGGCATGCTCCTGGCAGTCACAGTAACAGCCTCATGCAGTAAGAAGAGCAGATAGTTTCTCCAGCATCAAAGGTGGACCAGAGGCTCTGACTAGTCTATGCTCTGAAACGACAGAACAGTGTGCACATTCTGACTATAAGTGTGTAACAAGCATGGGGATAAAGACCTAAGGTGAAGTTGACACCGGGAGTAGAAGTCACAAGGAGATCAGAGAGAATAAGGATGACAGAGAGGCTACAAAGGGAGCTAAGAAAACTCTCCCCAAAGCAGAACTTCCAGCAGTGATGCTGGATGAAATACGAAAGAGTAGAAAAGACATTCCCTAATACCAAGTGAACCTAAAATCCAATGCTGGCACAAGCCAACAGCAACAAATACAACATAGTATATGTGCTAAATCAGGACAAACACGATCAGCATCTCTAAGAAAGCAAAGAAGAAAATTTACAGAGGCACAGAATGAAATCTGAGCTGTGCCTTCAGCTTAAAATAATGTAGAAAATGAAGGCATCTCAGGCAGGGGAAAGACATGGGCATTATATGTTTAGATACAGTGAAGGAGCAGCCTAGGACCAACTCTATAAAAAAAAAAAAGGAAGTGAGCTACTGAGGAAGAAAAACATGTTCAACTTTAAGGGCTGAAGTCTACTGCCACCTGGTGTCACCTTTATTACAGATACAGAGTGGCTGCTCATCCTGAACGCTGAGTTTGCCAAAGGAATAATAAAAAAGCACGCTTAGAACATCACACTTTAAAATGAATATCTCATTTGATTTAGGACCCTAGTTCTAATGGCAATTGGAGACAACTCATTAAAAATTATAAACAGAAATGTTCCAAGAACGTTCTTCTTTGAAGCAAGGGAAGACTGGCTTGATTTGAATTATAGAATAGCAGTTAGCTTTATACGATTTTCTCATACAAACAGACATACACACATAAAGTCTGTATTCCTTGCCTGGATCCCTCCTCTTGTTTTATAATAAATGATGAGTTTCCTTTATAGGAAAATACAAAGTGGGTCGTCCACAAAAGCTATGATCTTCCCCTGGAAGGAAGCCACCGGCAGTCCCCGGGCGCCATTATCTCCAACACTGTGGTGCCGTCGGGGTTCCAACGTTCTCCTGAACAAACTCCCACCACCTACCTCCCAGGACCTCAGCAGGAAGGACATGTCTGTGAATCCTCTGGCCTTCCTTCAACTCCTTACAGATGTAAAAACCACTGCATGAAAAGAAAAGAACATTTCCTAGACTGGGGATCCCCAGACATTTTCCCAAACCGAACAAGCGAACAGAGCTTTCACTCTAGTGAATTATACCCCATGAAGGGGAGTGAGGAGAGGAAAACAGTCCTGAGACAACTGTGGTCTGTAAATGCCTGGGCTTCGCGACAGTGCACATTCGTTTTCCTGGCTGCTCTGTAATGTGGGCCTGCCCTGACGGGAGAGGCCCGCTTTGCTGACAGGTTATATACTCATTTGCAACTACTTCATCCAAGATTCAGACCTGAGTTAGGGAAGAAGCCCACTGCTAGTGTTTCACCAGCCCAAGGTATAGGTGGTCTCTCTCTCCCCAGAGTGGCCCACACAGCCCAGCCCATCTTCTGGCTTCCTTCTCTTCCTGGGGCTGCCAGGGCTGGTCTCATCAGCATGGTCTGTCAGGGTGGTCAGTGGACCCCGTACTGGCTGCTGAGGACCTCCAGGGAGGCTCTGGGGCTGGGGGCGGGCTACTTCTCCTGGATTTCTCAGCTGGCAGTCAAGACACAGATGGAGAAGGCAACATGAGGCTGGGGGAGGGAAGTGAAAATGAAAGATGAGGGAAGAGACACAAAGACAGCATCTTTTCTCAGGGGAGCCTATGTTGGAATCTAGATATAATTGAAAAGATTTCACATTCATGCTTCCACAGGATACTACCTACCTCCCTTGCTACCGGAAATGTCTCATCAAAGGCTAATGCAAAACACTTGTACTGGGATTAACTAACTGGAGGACAACTCAACTTTTAGGTGATTCATGATTAAGTTATTTTGCATCCAAACATATTCAATGGGTTAATGAAACCAAATCATGCTGATCACAAAGACTTTGAATATTAAATTTTTATACCAAATGAGGCCACGATGGGTGGAACTAAACCGTAAAAGTTTCCCAAAAGAGAAAAAAAGAAAGTCTTGGCTACTATGTAGTCATCTCTTATTTATTTGCAAAGTTTTTGAGTTTTTAGACAATAGACAGTTTAGTATTAAAATTTTTGAACTGGGTAAGACTCAAATAAAATGAGTTCTAAGTCCTAGACATCTCAAGAGTAAACTCTAACTCAGAGAAATCAGAATTGTTATTTTGATCTTATAGGAAGAACCATCTCATATTTATAATAGAATTCTCCCTGTGAAAATTGCCACATAATTAAGGAAACCCAAAAGTGGTAAAATTTCCCCAGAGAAATACCTCCTGTATCCTCTCCTCTCTATGTAACAAATACAACAGTACTTGGAAGGTTGCATTCGTATATTATGCAACTTTATTCTTTGTTTTAAAGGAAAATACAGATATTTCTTTGAAGGATAAGGAGAAAATGAAAGGAATTGAATTTATATGTAATTTACACATAGGACCTTTCATGACATCAAGGCATATCTCTCTAGTTCGATATTGGCTCATAAAAAAGATCACAGCACTTAACACACAATATTGACAGCTTCGTTTTAGAAATTCCAACAATGACACAAAATATGCAGGAAAAAACTTACATGTGTGGAATGTCATGTGATAGCTATTTTCTTCTTTATTCTTTTTAATGTTACTTACATATTACACAATGAACAAGTATTATGCTCTTTTTCTGGAGTATAATTGCTTTACAATGTTGTGCTAGATTCTTCTGTACAGTGAAGTGAATCAGCTATATGTATACATATATTCCCTCCCTCATGAGCCTTCCTCCCTCCACCTCCAACCCACCCATCCAAGTCACCACAGAGCACTGAGGTGAGCTTCCTGTGCTTTACAGCAGATTCCTGCTAGCTATCTATTTCACGAACGGGCATCTGAAGTCCATGGGGTCGTAAAAAGTCAGACACAACTTAACAACTGAACAATAATTGGATATATGTCAATCCTAATCTCCCAATTTGTCCCACACTCCCCTTCTCCCACCCACTTCCATTCTCTATGTCTGCATCTATTTCTGCCCCGGAAATAGGTTCATCTGTACCGTTTTTCTAGATAAGACAAAAAATAACAATTTTTAAACATTTACAATGCAATCTTAACTTACCATATTTCATTCAATGTCACAAAAGAGAATTTTTTTTTTCATTTTTTAATTGCTCTGCAGATACATCAGTGAGACTCTATCTAACCTGTTCTCCAAAATGAGATCAGCAGAAGATACCATGTATCAGAAAAGTAAGTGGCTGAGGCGGGCAAGGTTCTCCATGAAAAAGAAGGTACACGGGATAAAGCATACTGTGCCAAGACCAGACTGCCTGTCTATCACATGCCAACATGGCACTGCCCATTGAACTCAGGCCTTGGAGGAGCACCCACCAGGTAGCTGCTGCCATGTCTAGTCTACAGACAAAGAATCTGAAGCTCAGCAAGCTGCCAGGACCACCCAGCTAGCAAGTGGCAGAGTTGAGGTTACACCCAGCCTGGAACCACCCACAATACCTTCTCAGTCCATTGCTTCTCAAAGGCTCCCTAAGGTTTGGTCCTTGCTGGAGATCGCTTGAGAATAGAATTCTCTTTCCATGTCGACCCTGTTTCTATCCTTTCTCCTGCTACATCTGTGCTTGGAAGAAAGAAATCCAAGATCTACTCAATACTGGCCACCCTTACTTGAAAATTCATGAAGATGAACCTCTCAGTTGGAGAATGAGGTCATCAACAAAGCGAGTGACAGTCAGGATCGCCCAGCTCTGCTTTCCTGAGCTCCCCTTGCCTCTTCCAGGGAGTGGCTGGCCTGGAAGGGGGCTCTGCCCTTACACCACACACAGCAGAACATAAGCTCACCTCCCACCATACTCTATCCTTCAAACCTCAGTACACAAAGATCCTGAGAGCATTCTCACAAACTCTGCAAACTCAGGCACCCAGCCCCTTACACAGTGACTCCCCCATCCCTTACTGTGCCACTGTAGCTGTTGTAGCAACTTTCAAGCGCAGAAGGCAAGCATCTGTCTGGCCACCTAACAGTTCCCATTCTCTCGGTTCATGTCAACGTCATTTCTCACAACTTCTGCCAAGGTGCTCATCATATTCCTGCTCACGGTCCAGGGATCATAATACAAAATAAATCACCAAAGAGCAAAGAAATAGAAATTTGCAAAAAGGGATGAATCTCTACAGGCCTGCTCTCCAATTTCTGCTTTCAACACATTCCTTTGAAATGGGATGAAGACCAAAGGTGTGGACTGCTAGGGTCCTGGGAGAAGTATAGCCTTTCCATTCTAATTCAGACAGAGAAGGGTCCAATCCAAATCCACGACTGGGCTAGGAGAGCATCCAAAAGAGGCCTTAACGCTGGCTAATCATTTAATTAATGATAGAAGATGCGATAGTAGCCAACAATTACACAGTGATTATTACTCTAGGACACTGGGTTAAGCAGATGTATTTATGTTCATCATCTCACGGAATCTGAATGATGCCTCTTCAAGGTAGGTTTTTTTACCATCTGCATTTCCCAGATAAGCAAACCAAGGTTTGGAGAGCTTAAATAACTGTTTAAGTTTGTAAAGTTGGGCTGGAGTTTTAGCTCAGAGAGACCACAAAGTTCTTAATTACTGTGCTCTATTGCTTCCTATTCAAGCTGCCCTGGTGGCTCAGTGGTAAAGAATCCACCTGCCAATTCAGGAGACATGGATTCGATCCCTGGGTCCAAAAGATCCCCTGGAGAAGGAAATGGCAACCCACTCTGGTATCTTTGCCTGGAGAATTAAACAGAGAGAGGAGCCTGACGGGCTATAGTCCATGGAGTCACAAAAGAGTCAGACATGACTTAGCGACTAAACAACAACTGCTTCCCATCAGACTTTCAAGTGATGGGTATTTAGTTTCAAAGTGAAGCCAGGTTTGTCTATCCAGGTGCTTAACTCACTCCAGAGTGCATTAAAGATCTTTCAATTTCAACAGACAAGGGTGAAGTCAATCTATTGGGTGGTTTAGGGAGGAGAAAGAAGGGAACCCAGAGAATTCAAATTACAACCAGAAAATGGCTTGAAGAAACTAAATACTTGAGTTGGAGCCAAATGGTTTGACAGATGCAGTCATGTTCAGGAATTTGTGATGACAGGGATCGTCCTTTTCCACCACACTTTGAGCTGACTTTATAGAACTTTATCTTTTACATCCAAAGATCAAATAAAATTTTAAAAATCACATTTAATGAGGACTAGGGGAAATAAACTGGTGGCAATTAAAGAGTAAAAATAACTTCTCTGTGGCTTCAGACCACAGGAGTTTTCTCATTTTAAGAGGCATGGGCAAATCACTTAAACAAGGCATTTTGGGGCTGTGTTCATCTCATGTTTCCTCCCACACCCAGTGGTGGTTAAAGTTATAGATAGTCACAGATCTTGAACCCATGGAATCCTGTAGTAAATGGACGTACAACCAGGCCAAATTCATCCAATCACAAATGCAACCTTGTAGCATGACTGTCAAAACCAAGTCTCCTTTGTAACCAGTTGCTTTGTATGGAAGGGGGTTAATCAGAATTAGAAAAAGTTATGGAATCCACAGTCTTAATGAGAGACCTTCTTTCCTCCACCTCTTAAGCCCTGTTTCTATACTCCTCTAACTCTGGACACAAAGTCTCATAGTTGGCTAAAATCCAAGGAACTCTCATATGGCCACCTAATTTTCTATGTGCAGATTTGTTTGGGGCCAGACCATGGGAAAGACCTGATGAACCCTTCCTCAAACCTAGAATAACCGAGCTCACTGAAATACCCAAAGGCAGCCAGAGCAATTTGAGATTCGCACTTCTGCCCTACACCATTGTATTTCAGGCCAGAATTTGGGAAGCATGCCTCAATCTTACAGTCAAGCTAACACCTGGAAAAACCCTAGGGTGTCCCTAGCTTCTCAGTGAACCTTCAGACACAAAAGCAGTCACTGATAGAAGATAACTCTGAAGTACTCCCTACAGTTTCTTACTTTGAGACATAATGTGGGACTGATCCAAGAGGAGATCAGCCTCAAGACAAGAAAGAAGTAGGGGTATTTAGACTATGCTTTGGGGGCCCTGGTACACCAAGGGATTTGACAGTTTCTGTTCCAAGGTCAAGTCTATCTCTGGTGTGTAACCCAAGCCCATTCCTGAAAGCACGTACTTACCGGTAGAAAGTAGTGTAGTCCACAGTTGAGTGGCAGGTCTGAAATTCCCAGGATTTGAGTTTCTGGCATTCTCGATGGGCTCTAAGCTTTACCTTCACTGTCCCTTGACACAGTTCAGGTACTGGTTTTCTCTGGGGTCTGTTACAGAACTCATTGGACTCCACTCTCCAGGACTCGGCAAAGTCATCCACATCAAACTTGAAGCTTCCATCTCCACCAATTAAGTCATCACGCTTATGTCCATTGTAGTTGCCACAAAGACCACAGAGTTTGCCCTTGAGATGGGGGGCAGCCATGACTTCTACAAAACTGTCTCCATCCCAGGATATTTCCAAACCTAGAGGAAACAAGGAGCAATCACTCTTGAATCCGCCAGTAGTTTTTAAGTATAGATTCTTATACAGTACATTTGACTGTCCTCTAACAAGGAACACTAAGGACCTCACTGCAACTTTGATTACCTTTCAGTCTCTCCACATGAAACATTGTGTGATACAACACAAAGCAGTTACTGGGGCTCAGAACTTATTAAAGGTATGAGGTTTGCCCTTACAATGTTATCTTACGTAGTGTGACTTACAGATGATTCTTCACTGACCATGTTACTCTAGGGTTTATATTTTTGCCCTTTTTCAGAGTAATTGTCTTGGTTCACATGTTTTCATTTACCCAACAACTACTACAATGTGGACATAGAAAGATAACAAAGATGATAATTTGCAATGTAATTTTCTCTTTATCTAATATTCCCCCCATATGATGATATTTAGAGCCAAGTGAAAATTTCCAAATTATTTGCCATAGTGGAAGTATTAAAGTAATAAATATAAAACTTCCGAACACATCCTCTTCAAAGGACAACACTCATACAAATGAAAACATTTGCCTCATTATTTTACAGTCATCAATGAGATACACACAGCTGTTTAATCCATGCTTCCATGGTTGAGATGTCATGAGACCTAGATTGGGGTCTCCATGCATACCTGGGCTGATCATAAGCTTCAATATTTGAGCAAGCATGGAGGCTACCAGGCCACAGGTCAAAATTCCTCATGTGCTGGACAGAATTACCTGGACAGCACTGTTCACTGAGAAAATGATCTTCACTCCACAAGGCTGAGAACATAATCCCCTCTTGGTTTGCTGAACTGACCATCTAAACAGTTGGAGAATTTGAGGACATTCATTTTCTCCAGACCTACTAGCCCTGAGTGTCTAGGATTTACTGTAACAAGTGACCCCACTGAAGAGTGGAATTTCTGTCATGGGTCGGACAGCCAGGCTCTGCTGTCACACAGCACAGATCAGTTTGATCAGGATGTCAGGGAGAAATGATGCAGGATGTGAACACAGTACCCATAAGACAAAGGAGAGGGTTTCATGAAGAATCTTTCGAGGATCAACCCAGAGCAAATGATGATTCTGATATTAACATTTTCTTTATATCTCAAGTGTGTGGTGGAAGCTTGTCTTACTGTTCTCCTGGTAATATCTTGGCAGTGCCTGAGCCACCCAGTGAATGGATGAACCAGGTACCAGCGCTGTAGATGAGCACAAGGGGACATCTACAACAGGTCGCAGTGCATTTCTGCCCTGGGACTCCTCCTTACTCACTGTCACTGTCTCCTGAGAGTGACAGCCCACAAAGAAAGCTCTGTTTTAACAGAAAAAATAGAAAATATCCCCAGCTGTGTGTTTTCAATCTTACCCTCTTGGATTTCTGACAAAACCTAGTCTTTGATTTAGTCCTTTCTGAGTATCCAGAGAGAGAGTCTTTTTTTTTTTTTAGAAGACTTTATCTTTGTTCCTGAAGGATCAATATTAGCCTGATGAGTAAATGCTTAGAAGATGCTCAGAAGTTGGGAGATAAGGTGGTGATGAGAAGGAAGAAAGAGGTGGGGAGGGATGGAATGGATCTTGTCTGAATATAAAATTGGCATAAGGCAACATTAGAGTGATGTAAGATTAGCAGGAAACACCCAGAAGTAAGATGCTACAGTTAATATTCCCTAAGCCAATATTCTAAAGCCAATATTCCTCTGGTCATGGTCCTAGAGGAGAGAAACCTGGCCAAAGAGCATTCTGTGAGCAGGCCACACAACTGACATAAGAGAGACTTACAGATCTGCTTTAGGGGAAATTATTGGTAGAATAAACCAGTGGTCTAAAACCAGATTTCTCAAGAAATAAACCGAAAGAGTCACATGGAAATCACGTACAGTACATGAAAAGAATGGAAGCATTCTCCGCCCAAGGCAAAGGTAGAGAAGGTTTCTTGGTCAGGAGAAGCAACTCAGTTTCGAAAGCAACTGAATAAAATTTGGTAAAAAGAAGGAAAGAAGGTCATAAGAAAGTCTCTTTTGGGCTTTGGGAGTAACAGTGAAGAGAAGACAATGATGGGGCAAGGTGATCAGAGCAAGAACATGCTGCTAGTCTCTCCACACACTGGACTGATCGCCGGTGAGGATCTCAAACACTGGGTCAATTCTAACAATCACAACTACTGTATAAAACAATTTCTATTTCTTCATGCCCCATCATCGAACACATTATCTGGCACATAGTATATTCTCACTAAATGAATTAATTACCCTGTAAATTGATACAATGAGTCGGCAAAGCCAAAGAAATTTGTGAATTTCATGCCAGTTAAGACACTGAAATAACATTTTGAAAAAAGACAAGCAAACTATAATTTGATTTGTAATATACTCTCTAAGGTATAGAAGAAACTTGACCTCATACTCCTGTAACTAGGCAGCTGCCCAGCCAGAGAAACGAAGGGAGAAAATCAATTCCATACAATGTTCTAACTTTTAGAGCATAATTCCAAAGATTTTCCACCTTGCAAAATTTTCCAAATTGCAAATCTCTTTCCTAGACAGCAGGCAAACGCTCTTCCAAGTGCCACATTGGTTGAGAATTTACATCCAAAGGATCTCCAGCAAAATTACTGGCAGTGATACAATAAATTTGAGATTTTGGGCAACTGAGTTCATGGGAATTCAACTCACAGGGAACAAGTCAGCCATTCTTTCTTTGCAATAGACTGGTGGTTCCTGCATGCTTAAGAAAATGCAGGCCCACTGTGTTTTAAATATACTCTTCTCAAGACTCTGGGCTTCTCCAGTTGCTCAGATGATGAAGAATCTGCAATGCAGAAGGCTCAAGTTCGATCTCTGGGTCAGGAAGATTCCCTGGAAAAGGGAATGGCTACCCATTCCAATATTCTTGGGGTTTCCCTGGTGGCTTAGATGGTAAAGATTCTGCCGACAAGGCAGGAGGCTTGGGTTAGATCCCTGTATCAGTAATATTCCTATCCACTCCAGTATTCTTGCCTGG
This sequence comes from Moschus berezovskii, assembly GCF_049115385.1. Lineage (NCBI taxonomy): Eukaryota > Metazoa > Chordata > Mammalia > Artiodactyla > Moschidae > Moschus > Moschus berezovskii. Next base: position 71,691,291 of record NC_142462.1, read on the forward strand.
TGAATTCCATGGATAGAAGAGCCTGGCAAGCTACACACAGTCCATGGGGTCGTAAAGAGTCAGACACGACAAATGACTAACACTTTTGCTTTTTTTCTCAAGACTCTTGACATCTCTTTCATGAAACACAGTCCTCAAAGTAAGAGAATAATTTGTAATTCACTCTCTTTTCCTCCTCTTTTTATCATTATGTTAAGAGGATATTCACAGAACAATGTTAGGTTTCCTATTGTGTATGGATGACTTACTTGAATACAGACGACTTTGTCTATTCTTATATCATATACACATGTATTTGCATGGTTATTTTTACTCTCTACATGAGTAAAATCCATGCAAAGTAAATTGCAGTAGTGACAGGCAAAAAAAAAATGAATAAGTTGTAATTGAAAAACACATTGCTTTTCCAAAAGAGATTTTAAATAGGAATCTTATGAAATGAAAATGCCATGGAAGTGTTTGAGGGTTTGGGGTTAGTCTTTTCTGCAGCTGGGATAAGTTTCCCAACTCTTTGCATGGGAAATTGGTAGAAACAACTGGCAGTCAGAAGGCCAAAGCTGAAGCACATGTCTCATCTGGGATGTGAGCAGCAGCTGCATTCCTTCCACTGGATGAAGAGTCTTCCAATTTTCCTTTTCACCAGTGAATGTTTTACCAACCTGTTTTTCACCCTTCAAGTGTGTGAACTGGCTCCAGATTACTAATTTTTTTTTTGGTGGGAAAGTTGTCGGTCTTTTATTTTGTGGTTGCTTTTGTTTATTTGCTTTTGGTTGTTATTGTTGCTTTTGCTGCAGTCCACTTTTAAGTGAGAGGAAGTGCAGAATCTGTAGACATACCAAAGTGATGCTTAAAAGTGGAGAATTTGTTCTGCTTAGAGTTTATACCAAAGGAATACGTGCGTGTGTGTGTGTGTGTGTGTGTGTAGGGAAGCCTCACATGCTGCTGTTCATAGGGTTGCAATGAGTTGGACACAACTTAGCGACTGAACAGCAACAACATATATATGCTCCAGGTTCCTCAGATGTGGAGTTTTACCAAAAGTAGAATACAAAGCCACACTCCCACATGTTAATACTTTCAGGTGGATCTGACGTAACTCTTTCAGGTGGAGTTGATGAAGTGAACAGATGGCAGAAAGGAAATATTTTAAATGATTCGCTAAGTGCCGAGAGTTGGGCAGGGGAGAGAGGGGAGTTGTGACAGGAAGAAGCAGAGCTTTCTCAAGCTACCAGACCTTGCTTTGCCTTCGGTACTACCCCAGTTGTTATTAGATATGTAACTACTGCTTAATTCCAGCCAAGCTACACAGCCTCCTGTGCTCTTCTGCCAAAAGATTCTATCATGAAGTGCTGAGTCTATAAACCACAGGGGCAGGGAGTCATTTGTCTCCATCTCCCACCTTACACCTGCAGTCTTGATTTAAACGGCTATTTCAAAGAAACATCCTTTGATCACCTGAGCTTATGAAAAAAAAATATGGAGGAAGAACAAACATTCAAAGGATATACCGTGATATTTGAGAGAGACAATCAATAGGTAATAAAAATGAAAACATCCCTAAGGGGTAGTACAAACTGAGACTTGGGGACCAGAGTAGAAAGGACTATTGTCTGGAAATGGAACTGCTCCATTCAAAAGGTAATTTCAAAGCAATCTGAGCACCCAGAGATATATGGTTCTTCCCTAGGAAGCAGAAAGTGTGTGCCCTCGTGTGCTACAGGAAGTTGGTCACCTGGTATTAAGGGTACCACATAAATTAGCTGCATCATGGCAAGAGAGATGGAAAAAAGAAGACAAACTGTAAAACAGAACTCAAGGCCTAGAAGAGTTAAATTCACTAATCCAATTATGGCATTTATGATCTATTATTATTTTCTTAGCAGCCTCATCCTTTTGCTCATTTTCACCATGTGAAGTCCTTACAAAGAGTACACTTATTCCATAAGGTATTGCCAGCTGTGAGAGGAACAGTACTGAACCTCCTCAACTGTTAGTAATTTTGAATACGCAGAATTCCTTTGAGAATTGGGTTGTGGCTGACTAATAATTTCCATATCAGTAGAATCCATTATGTTCATCCGGCATGCAAAAAGATAAACAAGGTACTTCTAATAAGTACTGTGTAATAATAGGTCATTTTGTGTCCATTTTACATGAAGCCACAAATTGTTGCCTCCTTCAAAGAGATGAGCTGAGGCCTACATGTGCATCGTGACATGTCATTTGAATGTTAACAACTGGTGTCTGCATTTTCTGGGGTGGATTAATCCCTCTGAAGTTGAAAGAACAGAACTCTTCACATCTACCACTTTCAAAGTGAACATTCTTCTCTATAGAACGTTTGAATACATTAATATTTAACATTTCTCACTGAAACCATGTCACACTCTTAAATAAAAATCTCCGTGGGTTTCTCTTTGGTTTCCTGCCTTTGTTTAGCTAAGCTGGCATTTCATCAGCTCAAATCAATTTACTGAATATATTTTGACTTGAACTGAAAACAACAGGGTTCTGAAAGTACCATGGAGAACAGTCTCTGCAGTCCCTCAAAAGTGCCTGCTCTATCAAATGTTTCCCTTTCTGATACATATTAGGTAAAGAAACTGGAACCCAAGTGATGCTTTTACATTGTTAAATTCTCGTCAATGCAGAAATTAAAAAAATATATATATGCTGACTTCCTCAAATATCATGCTTAAAGAAATAGCATGCTAAGAGGACACACAGTTCAATATCCAACTGACAATGCACAAACCAAAGGCAGCATGGAAGGAACCACTCACAATATCATATAAAATGTGTGAACAAACTGAATTCATTCCTTGGGGCTGATAATGAAGGGTTGAGTTCTGCTTCTAAGATGTCTCTCTCAAGCAACATCTCACAGACAAGAATGTGGGCCTCTGTTAACCCCTAGGAGTCACCTATTAGCAACTATGAACAGTTTGACTTAGGGGGAATGTATCTGACAGTGGAGTGGCAACAGAGTCCAGCAAGTCTCAGGCAATATGTGATGCTGAGACAAGGTCATGAGCCCTTGGCTGGAGAAAGTGCTTTCAGAGCAAGCATCCTAAGTGTCTTCCAGCAGGAGCTGACAGTTGTACCCATCAACTCAATAAGCAGCCTTCCCCAGGTCCAGAATGGACAGGACTGCTCCTCACACAGCCCATCATCCCCATTCCCATATGCACACCCACACATTTGCTGTTTGCTTTTGAGGATTCCCTCCTTCTTGGACAGATGTTAACAAGGAAACACTCTTTCTCACAGATGTGAAACTGCACATGACTAGCTGAGCTAGGAAAGACACTGACAATTCCAAGCTGGACATCAATGACCTAAAATAGCAACACAGCATGAGACAGTGGTTATCCGGAGAGAACAACTGCTATTTTCGGAATGAGGATGAAAAGACACTGGATGTGGACAGATCGCGAGTTGCGGGCGACCGGTGTCAGACTGCAAGGCTCCTCGGTATGCCAGTTTTCTCCAGCTCTTTTGTGGCATCTGGAGAATGAGGCAACCCCTGCAGTCAGGGGACTTCTCTGCCTCTGTTTTTCCTCCACGGAGGAGGAGGGGGAGCAGCGGCAGCTCCTGGGCACCAGTTGGTGAGACAGAGGGAAGCGCCAGAGGTACCCAGAAGGCCCTTGCTTCTGAAAGCCCACCTGCTTTGGTCGTCACTTTCAAGAGGTAGCCGTCCAGGTCGATGTGGAACTGCGGCGCGTGGCAGGGCAGCGCGATGCGCGAGCCGTTCCAGCGCACCGTCAGGTGCTGCTGGAGGCTGACGGTGCCGGCGCCCAGCACCAGGTCCACCGACTTGGTCCAGGAGAAGGAGCGGGTCCTGCGCGCGTCGTTCTTCACCAGCACCTGAAAGGGCGAGGCAGGGGAGGAGCAGTCTTTTGTCAACACGTACTGACACGTCCCCTGAAAGTTAAATGTCCGTCCGTCAAAAGTGTTGTAGTGGGGGTCTCCGAACACCGTGCAGACGCCGGGCTCTGCGGATGAGTGAGAGACAAAAGCAGGTCATAAACCGAGCACAGGATTCAAAGAGAAAAAACAGGGGTCTCTGCAATAAACCTGATAGGGGCACCTGCCAGGTAAAGGGAGGGCCTGAGCAGAGATGCACTAAGGAAAATCAACTTAAAAAAAAAAGTTCGGTTGTTCCAAAAGTTTGTACCAAATCTCATAGGTTATGAAGTACTTCTGGTGCTTTTATACTTAAAAGTTACTTATAACACTTCTGAATTTTTAAAGCATCTCTATTTTAGAGCCTTGATATGCTTCTATGGTCTTAATGTCAAGGTTAGAGAAACGAAACTAGGTTGATTTTGTAAACAGAACTGGCCGAATTTCATAATCTATATAAATGAGAACAAAATATAAATAAAAGGCAGCAGCATATATGACAATTCATCAAAGCAACAATATTGTTTCCTTTTAACTGACTCAAAAAATCAGGGAACATGGTATAGTAAATGTTATTCATGGACTTACAAAATTATTATATTCAACACTCATATATTTCTAAGGACAGATAAACAGACTTGCCAAACAGATACATGTTTAATGTTGTTAAGAAACAAAACACTGATAAAACTGTCTCTGTATATTTTCTAGAAATACAAGCCTCCTATATTTTGATCTTTGTATTCAAAATAAAAAGTTGGATAAAAAATAAATTGTAAAACCCATCATTTATTAAGTTTAAGAAATTTCAATGAATTCATCACTTCAAAATACCAGTAATACCAATACTTATGAGACCCAAGTAAAGTCTTACGCTTTAGGGCATTCCAAAGGTTTATATAGAAAATTAAATATCATTTCTTTTTTTTTAAACAAAATTTGACATTGTTTTGCTTCCCATATAAAGATATTTTATCTGTTTTAAAGAAGGCATACACAACCAGGAAATGAGAAATTCAGAGAAATTAGTCTGAACTAAAATAAAAGATCAGTTTCTAGGACAGGTCAAAAACATGACACTATCTCATATAAATAATAATTCTGAAGATGTAAGGGAAAAATGAAGCATCCATAGGGAGGAAGGATGTGCCAACAGATCTGGTAGGACCAACTGGATCCAAAGCAAACATTTGCTTTTAATTTCTAAAGTGTCTGGAAATTAATGTTGTTTTATGATACTTTATGTCCTTTCATATGTCAATTTCATGTGACTCCACATAAATCAGATGTATTGGGAATTTTATAAATTACTTACTTGTCTAAGTTAGCCTTTCTTGTCAACATTTAATAAAGACTCACAGAACTGATCGTTTCTGATATGTAGGTTTCAATTAATACTTTAAGGATTGTAGAAAAGGCATTACTTAGGGGAAAAAGGTGGGAGAGAAAGCTTGAAAGCTCAGCAGCAACATTTTAATTCACCCTCCATTTCAATTTCTTTTTTATCTTTTTTTATGGTTGCTTTTTCAGTATGACTCCAATTTTGCTCAGTTTGTTGCATCACACGGCACCCAGTCCCCACTTTCCAAATCCTATACCCACATCCAGCTAGTTTTCCCACCTATCTAACCACTCCATACTGCATTTTCCAGTCCCCTCTCTATGTTATTACTTTCCAAATTGTCATATTATACATTTCTCTCACATTCTGATGAATGGAATCCCTCCCTGGTAAGAGAATGGTGCTTTCTGGTTGATAGGAAGCAAGGAAGTTCTTTGGGACACCCCAAGTGGCATCCGGAGAAGTATAGTTCAAAGTTAATACTAGCACATGCCACAAAACAACTAAATGTTAACCTGACCACCAGATGCACCAGATTCAAGCAAAGGGCTTTTTCAGAGTTTTTAATGCCACATACTCAACAAGAAAACCCAGAAATAATCAAAGCTTTTGAGCTCTTGAGCTCGTAACAGATGGATTTCAGCTTGCAACAGCCAAGACATAAATGAAGGAGCTGAAATTATACTCCTGAGAAATCCTCTCTCTGCTGTTGAGCAGGCACAGGGAATCCCTATATTTCTGCCCGGAGTCTACAGGGGACATCGTATGACTTCTCCAGGTGTTCTGACTCCAGCTGCATCAAAATTATCACTAACAAACACAGTAACAGCAAACATTTACCAAGAATTCACTACACACCTTAGCACTGTTCTCCATGCCTACTGATTATGGACACACTGTAAGAAAATGGATATTTAGATTTTCTCCTAACATTAAACAAAGAGCTAAGCCTTTGGCAGTAAATCCATAAAGTTAACTATTATATAGTCATTGAAAAAGCTTGTAATTAATGTTAGTGATTGAAGAAATACTTATGTTAGATGAAAAACAGGAAACCAAATTCTATCTATATGACAAATCTTGACCGTGTTAAAATAAATATCCAAACACCTACAAACCCTAAAATTATAAGCTGAGGTTGTTTCTTAGTGGTAGAACTATGAGTGATATTTTTTTTGTCTGCCTTACGCTTTTCTGTTTTCATCTTTGTTGACCTTTTGTTTTAAGAGTCCAAGTGTGGGTATATGTCAATAAGGTAAATTACATGACAAACTAAATCCTCAAAGAAGCAACAGAAAATATACTGCCTGAAGCTTGGCCCAGGAGTCCTGGGAAAAGCTGAGCTGAATGGTAGCTGGGCAGGGAGCAGTGAGGGACATCCAGAGATACCAGGCAAGGGAAATTATGTCTGAGCAGGGCTATCAGGAAAGATATTTTTCAAGAGGCCCTAACTTGGGGAAGAGAAGGGTTTGAAGAACAGGATGATTTTCTTTGTAACGGCAAAACAGAAGAAGCCAACAAAAATTCACGAGGAAGAAGATGCCTGAGAAGTACATGCTGCATTTGGGGGCTTTGTATCCTGAACTAAAATAATTTTGAAACCTCAGCCCTTTTTCCTGTCGGCTCCAGGTCCCTATGCCAGATCCTGCAAAAACAGCAAACTCGTGCACTGGAGAATAACTGAAGGTGAGAATCTCAGGGTTACCAAATCTGCCTCTCTGAAAAGGAAAAGAGAAAGCTAGAGAAATACTTAGGGGACAAAAATGAACGCTGTATCCACATATAATTTTTGTTCAGCAGACCCAGTAAAATGAGCCACAGTCCAAGACATCCTGATGTCTAGTCACATTCTTCTGGGAAGCCTGGAGTGATAGAGCTGAACAAACAGACCCTTCCATAGCTATCCTTGCTTGAGTATATTTAAGTCAGAGGATGGGAAAATGTCAGTTTACAAGCAGCAGTATGTGTTTTCATGGTCCTTTAAGTCAAATCATCAGATGTCATTTTTATTTTGGTTTGTTTTCAGTAATACGTATACAATGTCTAGGCACTGGAAAAAAAGATTAGAAGTGCATAAACCCAAATACTAAGAATTTTTTTTTCTCTTAGGTAATGAAATTATGTGTGTTATTTATTTTCCTCTTTCTTATTTATGTGTATATACATTATTATTTACATTTTATTCTTTACAATCACTATGTATACTCTTGGAATAAGGACATTTGCTTTAAAAAATTAAAAGTACTGAATTAAAATGTATCTCTTTGATGTTGCATACTTTAATAAGAAAGCTAGGAGAATTATGTCAGTCAAGCTGCTTCTAGAAAAAGAATTCCAGTGTTTTGCTTTTATCCTCATCAGGTACATTTATTTCTGCCATGAGTATATTTACTCTAATAAGATGCCTTCCTTCTGAGAGCAGTGATTATTCTCAAAACATCCATCAGTGAAAATTAAGGGGAAAGTGTACAACTTCATTGGAGGTGGGCATGGAAACCCACTCCAGTATTTGTGCCTGGTGAAGCCCATGGACAGAGGAGCCTGATGGGCCACAGTCCATGGCATCACAAAGAGTTGGACATGACTGAAGTGACTAAGCACACATGTATGCGTACAACTTCATGTCATAAAAAAATAAGAGAAATTGAGAAGATTCTAACCAGCGTCCCCCAGAATACAATAAAACAAAAACAGAAAAGCATAAGGATAAAAAAAAGTATCATTCACGGTTCCACCACCAAGAAATAATCCCTGTTTACTATTTTGGGGTGTGGTGGGGGTGTGTGTGTATGTTTGTGTACATTTTTAACAAAGTTAAGGTTATCTTGTACATGAAATTTTACTTCCTCTTCACTTACATAACATTTCCCCAGTCACTAAAGTCACTTTGAAATCACAGAAGGTGACTTTCATTCTCAGCCCAGTAGTATCTCTGTGAACAGAATCATCTCTCCAACTCCTGGCACCACACACCACACAGATCAGTACATTTCCAGAGCAGTGTTCTAACCACGAGGAAGTCTATCAAATAAAAACATGGCCTTCAACTTTCCTCCACATCAACTGCAGCAAAATGGGCCCTGTGGAATTCCAGGGCCACTGGTTCATGCAGGGCCCCCTGGGAACCCCAGGTGGGTAAGAGCTGTGATGATGCCAAGTTTGGGTCAAGAACCAGGAAAGGCTGGGATTAGAAACACTGCCCTGAACACAAGCCCTTATGCTGTTTGTCTAGGCTCCTCTTGACATGATGTAAGCCTCCAATATAAACAGACCCAGCAGGAACTAAACTTCCCCGTGCAGGAGGCTCTGGCCTCGCTCAGAGGTGTCCCTGACAGCTGCTTCCCCGACGGGGCCTGCAAAGCCAACAGAAGCTCCACCGAGGGGCACCTGGATTCCTTTCAGATTTTACACCCTTGGCTTTTTAAATCAAAACTTAATCTGACTTTACTGTGTGAATATGGGGGAAGGGCACAGTAAGTCTCTTTCCACTCATCCCTAATCCACCAGACAGACTTACAAATCTACAAATAAAAAGCTGATTTTTAAAAAAGTTGAATAGGCACCTGAAACTAATTAAAAAAAAAAAAGATTTGATAGAGAGAATGCGAAGAATGTAAATTTTTTTTCACATAACTTCCATAACCTCAAATCCTTACCAACCTCAAGCAGAAGAGCAAAGGTCACACCCTCCCCAACCTTTGAGATCTAATAAAAACTAAATTTATCCCTAAAGCCCTGGCTGACATCCTGTGTGCAGCCTCCCCACCTGAGCCCAGGGCTACCCCACCTCTCACCTTGGCTGTGCACTGGCCATGCTTGCCCACACCTCACAGTTCACAGCACCGGAATTCTTCAGCTTCTGGTTCATGTACCAACTCCCCATGCCTCAGCCAAAGTCAATTCTCTTTCTTCTAAGTCCCCAAAGCAAAACTGACCACATGGCTCAGATTTTCTGAGATGGTCAACTTCAAATACTCTATCCTATAGTCACATTATGTTTTTCAGTTTGAGGGTTAAAAATATGGTCACCAAACCCACAGTCTGCTTATGAAGAAGCACTTTCTACCCTAGCTCTGGTACTTCAATTTTTTTAATTTTTAAAATTTAGGTAAAATTGACCTATAATTTCATATTAGTTTTGTGTGTACAATGTAATAATTCTCTGTTTGCATTCATTTTGAAATTATAACCACAAGTCTAGTTAACATCACTCACCTTTCATGGTTGCTGCTGCTGCTGCTAAGTCACTTCAGTCGTGTCCGACTCTGTGTGACCCCATAGACGGCAGCCCATCAGGCTCCCCCGTCCCTGGGATTCTCCAGGCAAGAACACTGGAGTGGGTTGCCATTTCCTTCTCCAATGCAGGAAAGTGAAAAGTGAAAGTGAAGTCACTCAGTCATGTCTGACTCGTAGCGACCCCATGAACTGCAGCCTACCAGGCTCCTCCGTCCATGGGATTTTCTAGGCAAGAGTACGGGAGTGGCTTGCCATTGCCTTCTCCGCCTTTCATGGTTACAATTTTTTTTTTTTCTTGTGATGACCCTATTGTTAACTATGGTTCCTTTTTACCATAGCTTTTAGTTATAATGTATTTTTAATGCCTAAACCAGGCCTTAAACTCCTTACACATAAATTCTGTGTATACTTCTCAGTGCCTGACACACTTCCTTGTACACTGGAGGATCTACCTTAATATTGGATAAATGGATTTATCTATGCATTACCAACAGCAATGACTAGTATAATCCATATTTGATATCAAATATTTTCTAAATGAAAGGTTAATTAATTAAAGATATTTCAGTAGGAAAAATATATTGCCCCCACTGAACTCATAAAAATTGTTAAGTCTGATAAATGGTGTACAGCAAATAATTTAATAGAATTTTGCTTAATCAATTAATTAGTTGAATTATGAACAAATTATCCTGGGTAATCCAGGAAGAACAGATGCTATCACAAGTGTCCTTGTAAGTGAAGGAAAAAGGCAGAGAAGTGAGTGTCACATGATGATATGTCATGAGAAGAACTCAACTCCCCACTGCTGACTTTGAAGATGAAAGTAGGCTTCAAATCAAGGAAAATGGGCAACCTCTAGAATCTCGACTAGCATGAAAACTGATCCTCTTGAGCCTTGAGAAGGAATGCAGTTCTGCCAACACCTTGATTTGGACCCACTCAGATCCATTTCAGACTTCTAACCTCCAGGACTTGCTAAGATAATAAATGTGTACTGTTTTTAAAACACTCAGTTTGTTTACAGAGGCAAGAGCAAAGAAATGAATTTAGCAAAAATCAAGGCAACTAGTCTGAAGTGACTAGCTTATACCAGCAACACGCCGGATGCTTGCACTGTCTCCTTTAATCCTCACTACTTGTCTACACATGGCATATTATTACCCTAATTTCTTAGCAGTGAATCTGAAGAAACTGCCATGTTGCTCATGGTCTCTAAGCCAGTAGTAGTAAAGAAAGAGTCCAATCCAGTCTCTGTGACTTTGAAGCCAGTGCCCCCCTGACCATGACTCGATAGTTCCATTTATATCCTATACCACAGCAACCCATGCAGTCACTGGTCACTGTTGTTAACAATTTGGGATTACAGAGCTTTTGGGAAATATGAAAATGGGTATAGACACTCTTCCTTCCAAGTAAAAATGGTTGTATCCATTCAAATGTAAATATTCATAGACACCCTATTCCAAGACTAAGCTATATTATATGGTTCTGTCATTTAACATGTTTACACGTTATTAAGACAGCATTATTAAGATGTGGTTATAAAGACAGCATTGTGAAAATGCTGAGAACATAATAGATGCTTACAGAGTAGTCATTACTGGTTGTATCATTATAAACACTATGCAAATCTTGCAAATCTACTGCTGGCAGAAATAGATCTGGATAAGATTGTAACATACTTAAAAAAGGTAAACGTGTTGAAAAGACAATGTTAAGTCCATCTATAAAAGACAAACAAAATGTAGATTTAGAGCTTGAATGGAGTAAGCATCTAGACCAAAAGAATATTGTTACCATGATAGTCTTACACATGGGAAAGAAGGCAGCTTGCACAAGAACAGGAGACCGATCTGCCCAGAATGGGTAGTTGCTTCAGGAGATGTAAAACACCCCAGCCATCTAAATAAACTGGCCTGAGATTTATTGTCAGCCTGAGAAGTTTAAATTTATTCCAAAGAACCAGCATTTCTTAACATGTTTCCTATGAAACATCAATCCTGCCTGTTACTCTGCCAAAACAAGTAGAAATTTAAAAAGGAAAAAAAACCTCTGCAGCCCAAATTAGTTCAGGAGGGACTCTATACTCCATCATCCTCCTGAAAGTTTACCCTTCACACTGGCATATAAAGGGCTCTGAGAATTCTGCTGTGAGGAAACACATTTAAGTTTACTTGACCCAGCATTTTCCTAATGTATTTAATCATAGAAACTTGTTTTGAAAATATTACTCATGAGGATCCCTCAACACTAGCATTTTATAAAACAAACTTTGAGAAATTCTGCAAGAGAACAGTGAAGGAAACTGGTGTAGTTTTCATGAAAGCCAAGTTTGGGTTCTGACAGTGGCTTGCAGAAAGGGCTGCAGAAGAAAAGGCAGAGGTTAACCACAGGGAATAGGATGAGGGGCTGGCTGCCATGGGAATGGGAAGGAAATTATTTATTAGAAAAGCAATGCAAAGAGACAATCAACCAGACCTGATGACTGATGATCAACATGGGAGAAAAATGCCAAAAGTATGAGAAATAACATTGAGACTCAAAACCTGTGCAGCTGGGATAAAGGGGTGCCAGAATTCAGTCAACAGATAGGGGTTGGAAACAGCCATCCATCGCTCCATCCAACTCCCAACCCGGATAATTTAGAGAATCAAAGGTAGCAACTGTTAATCAAATTCAAGCACAGTCCTTTGTGAAAGAAGAATGTAGCCTTCAAAAAAGTGAGAAACTGAGGTCTGCCATATTCTTATCTTGCCAAGAAGTCCTGCGTTAAGGACCTGGAAATCTAGACAAACGTGAAACCAGACGGAGAGAGTAACTACGGAAGGGGTACTGTGGAGGCAGGGCCATGAGCTCACAAGATGAGTAGGTACAAAGTGAAAGCAGAACAGACATGTGTACTAAGGAGAAAAGCAAAAGGGCAGAGCAGAGGAGAGGAGCAGTGGTTGGGGCAGGAGTGCATTATCCAAGAAGGGGACCTGGATAAGGAAAAAGATGATACTATTCATAAATATAAACTTCACATCAAAGGGAACCACAGAGTGTAGTTAATAAATCATATTTCCCAACTGCCAGGGAAGGTTAGAATTCAAGTATTGTAATCCAAGAAACTGAAGAGATTCAGCGATCTCAAAGACACAGACAAGGGTTTAAAAGGTGAATAGACACAAATGTTTTCAAATAGAAGCCCCTAATCATGTACAGAGGAAAGACATTGGCAAACTTCATATATATTTGGCAGTGAACCTCCAAAATGTAGTCAACAAAGAATATACAATAGTGCTTAAAAGTTTGGGCTCTGGAGTCTCATGGACCAGGCTATTGGCATCTCATGGATCAGGCTGTTGGCTAACACACCTTGAAGGAGAGCATGGCAACTCACTCCAGTATTCTTGCCTGGAGAATCCCATGGACAGGGGAGCCTGGCAGGCTAAAGTCCACATGGTTGCAAAGAGTCAGACATGACTGAAGCAGGGACACACCTTATTTATTAGTAATTTCTCAGACCCTCAGATCTCATTTGTAAAATGAGAATAACAGTAGGTTCCATTGCACGGATTGTTGTGAGGATTAAGGAACAGAATGCACGGAGAGCATTTATCACAATACTTGACACAGATTTACATTCAATAAATTGCTGCTGGTAATCGGAGCAATTGTAGTGGCAGCAGAGTAGCGGTTTTGTGTTGTTCTTATTTTACTCAGAGGAAATGTGACCTCCAGAGAGGTATAAGTCTGCCTCAGGTTTGCACACAGTAATGTGTAATTTACCATACAGCTTTTACCACAAAGTATATTTCTCAGAGTTTGGGATTTGTATTGGTTTGTCACTTAGCTGTGTTTTAGGTTCACTACTGCTAAGAGATTTTGTTCGTAAGTTTCTTTAGAAATTGGTATTTGCATCTTTCTTGAGATTCAAGATGGCAGCTTTGGTGAAATGTACCATATATCTAGTAATGAATTTATACATATCTTTATGTACAAAATATACTCTTCCAAAATTAGGCAAGAAAGTCACTTTTAATTAATGATTTAATAATGGTACATCTATATTAAAAATATTTTCCCAAGCAAAATTCCGGGGAGACCATACAATACTATAGAATGAATATTGGAGTAGGGAATAAAAAATGTTCAGGTTTTCATCCTCGTTCTTTCAGTTAATACTACCATTAGCCTAAACTTCCTTACCTAAGAAGTGGGAAGGTTGACCTTACATTACGGTTCATTCATTTATACAGTTCCATGATGCTAAAATGGTGATGAGCTTGACTGGCAGAGAGATTTTGTTCTTTCTTACTCCTGATGGAATTTTTACATAGTTATTCCAAATTTCAAATTACAAGTCTTTTATTATTGTTAAGTAAGAAGATTTGGGAGATCTTCACTTACTACTGGATGCATCTCAACCTTGAGTTTCCAGGAGGAAAAAAAACAACCTAAAAAAATGAATAATGTGGAAAACCATGCCAGGTTGATTTTTCATTGAGTACAGAGCACACCAACTGCTCTGCACCTGAGCAGAAAGGTGAAGGTATCACCAGGTAGATGAAAGCATGGGCATCTGAATCTACACTTCCTCCTGGGTGGTGTAGAGGGAAACGCTGTCTAATCAGAAACTTCCTAAAATCCTTCTCCAATCTCTAATCCCCACCAGTCAAAAAGCCCTCCAGACCTTCTCTTCCCTTGCTAACTGCAACTGGTTATGAAATCAAACAAAATGACTGAGAAGTCAAAGATAGAGTTTCCAGTCCAAGCCCTGGGGCCAGACTTCCTTGATTTGGGCTCCACGACCTATGTTGGGCATCATTTTTAACCTCAAAGCCTCAGTTTCCTCGTCTGTTAAATGGAGCTAATGTCATTTACTTGGCCATGAAATGGTCAAAATGACTGTGAGGATCAAATAAGATAAACAAAGACAGCCTAGGACCTGTTTCAATACAGAGCAGATGCTAAATAAATATTGGCTGCTGTTGCTATTACAGTTACTGCGGTTGTTGTTAGACAATGATGATGGTGGTGGTGATGACTGTTAACAGTCACAGCTTCAGAAGTCCTAACACCCTGTTGGAATTGACAATAGGTCGTGGATAAAAGAGGACCCCTAATAACCTCAGGGCCCTCCAACTTTACATCTATCCACAGTCAGAACATTTAAAGAAACAATATTCCTTAGAGCAGTATATAAAACAGAACATAAACTGATTCCCTCACTCCCTTCTAATGCCGCTCCTGCCTGTGTGGAGTTTCCCAGCCACCACTTGTGGTAGAGTTGGGTTTTATTTGCCACCCCGTGTGCTGGTTGAGCCTCAGGAGCAGTGACAAATCCACCTCCAGACTGTGGAACAGAAACTTCAGTGGCTACTTAGCTTAACACCTCCTTGGCAGGGCTAAAGTCAACACCACAAATTCTTATTCTACAAGCATCTTGAGCTCCGGTTTCAAATTTCCTCACTTTCCTGAGTTAAGGACAGACTCCTGGAGTCCAGGGACCTGGACTTGCTTACAGTCTTGGAGGCCAGAAACCTTGCTCAAACTCAGCATTACAAATTTGCAGAACCTCTGTAGGTCACTATTTCATTAAGTTGTTGCAGTCCCCCCTTCTACAACTACTCTTTAATTGGAGATCGCTGTAGCCATGCTCGAGAACTTAAGAAAGATGTGCCAAGACCAGCCAGGGCAATTCCACCATGTCCACGGTGGCTGCAAGCAGCACACAGTGGCCCTCTTGGACAGCAGACACTCCAGTGCTGCACACAGCTGGAAACCTAACTCTTGGGGGTTTTAAAAAGTCACCTGGCAACTGTGAGCCTCCTCGCACCCTAAGTTGCTGAAACCTAATATTTCCTATTACTTGTGGGACATGTAGTTGAGGTTATTTCAATTAAATGCACATCTGTGCTCAGTATACCCTACCCTCCTCTGTGTTATGTAATCGTGAACTTTCCTTTGGGGTTGGGATTCTGATGGTTAAGACTGATGTAGCTACAGGCACAGCTTAACGAATCTGAGATAGTTAGAGACTGGGCATCTATGTCTGGATTACCTTTGGTTGCCTCTGATCTAATAGATGGTTAGGAGATTAAATTTTTTCTCAAAGTCTGTCTGTCTCTCTCTCTGTCTCTTTCTGCACACACACACACCCCTCCATCTCTTATCAGTGGAAATTTTGCCACTGAACACTATTTCCATGTATGAAAACAGACATTCTGCCAGCAAAGAATTTATCTGATTCAGGTCTCTGTTGAGTGGTTAGGTCAAGATTCTGCTTAGGGTTTGACAACACACAGTAAGATAACATTTTATACAAACCCAAGAGCTACACACACAACAGACAGTGGCCTTGTTGGCACCCAATTCACAATCCTATGACACTCAGCTCAGGGAAAGCAGGACTTGCTTTAAGCTATAGCTCATACTTTGGCAAGAAAAAGCATTTGCACCAAAGCTTTATAAAATTTGTTTCAGTTCAGTTCAGTTCAGTCGCTCAGTCGTGTCCGACTTTCCACGACCCCATGAATCACAGCACACCAGGCCGCCCTGTCCATCACCAACTCCCGGAGTTCACTCAAACTCATGTCCACAGAGTCGGTGATGCCATCCAGCCATCTCATTCTCTGTCGTCCCCTTCTCCTCCCGCCCCCAATCCTTCCCAGCATCAGAGTCTTTTCCAGTGAGTCAACTCGTCGCATGAGGTGGCCAAAGTATTGGAGTTTCAGCTTCAGCATCAGTCCTTCCAATGAACACCCAGGATCGATCTCCCTTAGAATGGACTGGTTGGATCTCCTTGCGGTACAAGGGACCCTCAAGAGTCTTCTCCAACACCACAGTTCAAAAGCATCAATTCTTCGGCAATCAGCTTTCTTCACAGTCCAACTCTCACATCCATACATGACCACGGGAAAAACCATTGCCTTGACTAGATGGACCTTGGTTGGCAAAGTAATGTCTCTGCTTTTTAATATATTATCAAAGTTGATCAAAACTTTCCTTCCAAGGAGTAAGCGTCTTTTAATTTCATGGCTGCAATCAGCATCTGCAGTGATTTTGGAGCCCAAAAAAATAAAGTCTGACACTGTTTCCACTGTTTTTCCATCTATTTCCCATGAAGTGATGGGACCAGATGCCATGATCTTTGTTTTCTGAATGTTGAGCTTCAAGCCAACCTTTTCACTCTCCTCTTTCACTTTCATCAAGAGGCTTTTGAGTTCCTCTTCACTTTCTGCCATAAGGGTAGTGTCATCTGCATATCTGAGATTATTGATATTTCTCCCAGCAATCTTGATTCCAGCCTGTGCTTCTTCCAGCCCAGCGTTCCTCATGATGTATTCTGCATATAAGTTAAATAAGCAAGGTGACAATATACAGTCTTGACGCACTCCTTTTCCTATTTGGAACCAGTCTGTTGTTCCATGTACAGTTCTGACTGTTGCTTCCTGACCTGCATACAGGTTTTTCAAGAGGCAGGTCAGGTGGTCTGGTATTCCTATCTCTTTCAGAATTTTCCACAGTTTACTGTGATCCACACAGTCAAAGGCTTTGGCATAGTCAATGAAGCAGAAATAGATGTTTTTCTGGAACTCTCTTGCTTTCTCCATGATCCAGCGGATGTTGGCAATTTGATCTCTGGTGCCTCTGCCTTTTCTAAAACCTGCTTGAACATCTGGGAGTTCATGGTTCACATATTGCTAAAGCCTGGCTTGGAGAATTTTGAGCATGACTTTACTAGTGTGTGAGATGAGTGCAATTGTGCGGTCGTTTGAGCATTCTTTGGCATTGCCTTTCTTTGGGATTGGAATGAAGACTGACCTTTTCCAGTCCTGTGGCCACTGCTGAGTTTTCCAAATTTGCTGGCATATTGAGTGCAGCACTTTCACAGCATCATCTTTCAAGATTTGAAATAGCTCAACTGGAATTCCATCACCTCCACTAGCTTTGTTCGTCGTGATGCTCTCTAAGGCCCATTTGACTTCACATTCCAAGATGTCTGGCTCTAGGTCAGTGATCACGTTATCGTGACTATCTTGGTCATGAAGATCTTTTTTGTACAGTTCTTCTGTGTATTCTTGCCACCTCTTCTTAATATCTTCTGCTTCTGTTAGGTCCATACCATTTCTGTCCTTTATTGAGCCCATCTTTGCATGAAATGTTCCCTTGGAATCTCTAATTTTCTTGAAGAGATCTCTTGTTTTTCCTATTCTGTTGTTTTCCTCTATTTCTTTGCATTGATCACTGAGGAAGGCTTTCTTATCTCTCCTTGCTATTCTTTGGAACTCTGCATTCAGATGCTTATATCTTTCTTTTTCTCCTTTGTTTTTCGCCTCTCTTCTTTTCACAGCTATTTGTAAGGCCTCCTCAGACAGCCATTTTGTTTTTTTGCATTTCTTTTCCATGGGGATGGTCTTGGTCCCTGTCTCCTGTACAATGTCACGAACCTCCGTCCAGAGTTCATCAGGCACTCTATCTATCAGATCTAGTCCCTTAAATCTGTTTAGCTCACTTCAAATATTTTATTTTAAATAAATCCTCCAAACCAAGTTTAATTCTTTTCAGTTGGAAAAAGAGAATGTCCCATGTTAGTAAAAGATAGTGATTCTTTTCACACGTTCTTCAGGTCTGATTTTAAGAGGACTGTCTTTTTATGGAATCATCATTGGTCTTTCAGACTTTAAGCACTACTGTACTATAAGAAGTATAACAATTTTGTACCTCAGTCATTGTACCTGGGTAACTATAAATTACTGTTAGCACTGACTTGAAGGAGAAGCCTATAAAAATGTTTTACATGTTTGAGTTTTCTCTTCACTGTTCCTTTCAGAGGTCTGAGAGAGCCTCAAACACTACCAAGGCAGATTAAGCCAGTCAATAAGGCAGGAATTCTATAGGATTTTAGAAACAGATGATGCAATGTCACTGTTGGAAATAATGCAATACTCATTTAACCACTGCAGATAACCAAAGTAAGTTTTAGATTGGATGCTATGTAATCAGTCCATTTTATTTGTGCATGTCTGTCTGTGTGTGTGTCTGTGTGTGTGAATCGCTCAGTAGTGTCCAATTCCTTGCGACCCCATGGACTGCAGCCCACCAGGCTCCTCCACCCATGGGATTCTCCAAGCAAGAATATTGGACTGGATTGCCATTCTACATACATAATATGGGCTTCCCCAGTGACTCAGATGGTAAAGAATCTGCCTGCAATGAAGGAGACCCAGGTTCAATCCTTGGGTTGGGAAGATCCTCTGGAGAAGGGAATGGTTGACTCCAATATTCTTGCCTGGAGAATTCCACGGACAGAGGAGACTGGTGGGCTACAGCCCATGGGGTCACAGAATCGGACACGACTCAACTGACTAACACTTATATTTATCTTGCCTCCTTCCAAAAGAGGATTGGAAATAGCTTACATGCATCCATACTAAATAATCCAAAACATCCAAAGGTAAAAGACATATAAGATGAAGTCAGGAGAAAGTGTATTACTCAAAAGCCACATGCTATTGGAGATGAGATACAAATTTATTTCTAGCTTCCTAACAACTAAAACAAAGATGGTGACTTGAATCAACTGAGACATAATGATACCTTTATAACTTTTTTCTAGAGCTAGGCAATGAAAATACTGAAACATATTCAATTAAATCCAAAGGCTTCTGCAATGTCATTTTTTACACCAGCAAAGGTCAGCCTCACTTTATGCTCCTACTCCATCTCATCACTGTGTTAAGGAACATGTGTATACCTGTGGCCGATTCATGTTGATGTATGACAAAAAACATCATATTGCAATTATCCTCTAATTAAAATTAATTAAAAGAGTCAACTTATTGTTATTAGTACCATAGGTGTTTGTTTCTGGATTCACCTATGCTGCTACTTCTGTTTAGAGTAAAAGTGGTTCTCAACTAGGAGTGATGTTGCCCCCCAGGGGACATTTGGAAATTTCTGAAGATATTGTTGGGTCGCTACTGACATTTAGTTGGTAGAGGCCAGAGACACTGCTAAACATCACACAGTGCACTGGACAGCCCCTACCACAAAGAATTATCTGGCCAAACAATCAGTAACACTGAAGTTGGAAACTCTGTAGTAACTAACGGGGTACATATATGTGCATGTGTGATCTTATTTGAATGAGACAGAAATCAGTCCTTTTTCTGGTTCTAGAAAATACTAGTCTTAGTTTGTACTTCAAACTTCATTTGCCTATTTTAGAAACTCATATACCAGAAGAGTTTTTATAATTGATATAGGAGGAAAAAAACCAACTCTAAGGTTTATTCTGGATCTTGGATATAATGACAAAGGAATTTCAAAATAGGAGGTCTTTAGACTGCAGCTAAAGGACATCGGAATAAGTCTACCTGAATGTGCTATGAAAATCTAGGCATTGCTTTAAAAAAATTGGAAGTCATCCCATCTCATAACTCAATCTGAACAAATAAACCTCTCCAAGTAGAATGTGTTTTACAGCATTGATGGAAGAACTGCTGGAGAGCAAGAAAGAGTAAACAGATGGAAAGAACACCAAAGGAAATTGAGACATCGCCATCTGATGATATCACCTCGATTTGGACTGAGAACCACACGCCTGGACTCGTCCCACATTGACCTGCTGGACGCAGGCGCACAGTCAGTCATCTCCTTGGCATCCCTCCAGCTGGGTGACTTCTCCCTTGCCAATTTGCCTCTCTCAGTGACAGAAGTCACAGGCTTATTCACATGTACAACATTTATACTTACAAGACAATGTACAATACATGTCCAATCAATATTTAATATGACCAGTTAAAAATCTGGTTTGGTTTTGTCATACTCATCCTTCTATTCTTCTTTTCTTTCCTTTTTGTTTTCTAATAAGTCACCAGTATGCTATTAGATGGGTCAAAAAGTTCCTTTGGATTTTTTCTGTAAGATGGAAAAATTTTTCCAATATATTTGGAAAGACTAGCTCACAGTGGATAAACTAATAATGAAATGTAGCTTTCCTCTCAACGATCTCAACAATCATCCTTGTAACATAAAGTCTGGTAATTCAAAATTTAGGCTATTTCTGTACAAGACTGGCCATACATTTTCTTATTAAGCTGATAAGCAGTATTCCTGCCTGACAGCATGAGACGGGCAGATGTAACCTGTCTGTTCATTGGCGGTCGGTCTCTACTTTAACTAAGAGATACTTTCTAGGGAAATGTAAACATCTTCATTGACATGGATACAGAGGAAAACTTCATCAATTTAGGCTTGACTCTGCACATCCAAAAAAGAATTAAGCTGGAAGTGGCCTCCAAGCCATCCATAAACAAAATTTCCTCAGAGAGTCTCTGGGAAGATGATTAAATGTAATAGTTTTTACACATGTTTTAAAATCAACTGGTGTGTTAATCGTAGCTAATTCTTCTTCCTGCATAATTCCCAGGCTCTAGTAATATACTTAGTTGGCTTCCTTTGACTTAATTTATGTACATCCTTATCTTTAAAGAAAAATTCTTTTATTAAGTTTATAACTTAATTTTCCTTAATTCAGCCAGCACTTTTATCCAGTATACAGTGCATAATTGTTTAATATCTTTCAGTCTCAAAAAATAGTGAGATATATATATATATATGTATGTGTGAATAGCAATGTATGTATATATGGTAATATATAATGAACCTATCTATTGTCTAAAAAGAGGAGCCAGGATAACTCTTAGTATTATAAACTCTGACTTCAGACAAGTGAAATAAACAAACCTGTTTCCATGTGAAACCTGCTTTCAACTATCATCAAAGCCCACTTCTCTAAGCCTGAATGGCTCATAAAATACATTCCAATAGATTCCATGGCTGGGTTAATCCTGATTATCATACTAATTTGACAGTGACATTATAAATACTCCTCCTTCAGTGAAACATTTCATAAAGCTATCTAGAAACCATATGAATGTGAGGGGACCGAAACAGTGGTTTGCTGACAGATCTGGGCACATGTACATGTGGGGATAACATGAAATCTGTTGCTACACTGTCTAAGTGGTGGGTAGTACAGTCCCAGATGGCTTTCAAAACGGCCATGTTAGAGAGAACCTTCCAGAACTCAGTTAAAAATAACAGGATGGCTACACCATTGCCAACCAAACGACCTCTTGTTTTCTCTTTACCAAGAGCAACACGGCATGTGCCCAAGTGAAACAGCGATGAAGCGGTGGTGAGGGTGAGGGAGAAAGATGGGCAACTGTTTGGCTTCATAATGAAGGAAGGAGAATCTCTCCTAGATTATATATAATGTTTGGTTTTACAGGATATCATTATCTTTTAGTCGCTATGGCTGCAAATGCTATTAGCAGTTAAAAGGCACATCAAGCTATCTGGCCCTTCCTAAAACCTCATCAGACCATTTGTCTTCTAAATTTCTCATAGCAACAAATCCCAGCAGAAACATCCACATTTGTCTTAATTGTGTTCTGTGCAAGGATTACCATTGACTTTAATTGTCTGTAGCAAGGTAAGATGATCCCATCCTATTCCTACAGAAATAAAAGAGGCTGAAAACTTACACCACTGTTTTTCTTGTTGTACTATAAAATGCAAAATAAATATTAATAGCATATTTTCAATAAACTTACTTTCAGTGCAAATAGGACAGCATCCTTTCCTGTTGAGAATTTTACCCTAATCAAGAAAAAAAAAAAAAAAGAGTTCAGTGTTAATAAACAGGGTCTGCTGAGGACAAAACTCTTTTTTAAATCTCATACCAGATACATCAATGAAATCCATCCAAGCTGTATTTGAACTCAATGCCCAGATGGTGATGATGGTGGTGAAAATGAAGTTTTAAGTATCAGGTTCTACAGCCAGGCAAAGTCATTCAAAAAGCTTTCCTGTTTCTTATCCTCAGAGAAATATAATCCCTAAAGGTTTCATTGGTGTGATTTTTCTCACATGGAGGGAAGATGGAGACAGTCTGGATTCCACCTTTTCACTGATACCCAGATCTAGCCCTCCAGAGACCAAGTGCACACATGTGGAAATGGGAATTGGCTGTCAATCTATCAATCTATGCAAAGCTTTCATCCTGTCTCTGCTTATTGGAGGGAGCCAAAAATAAACAGTAACCCAAGCTTGGGCCTATGTATATGAACAATATCTGTGCCACAAATGAAATTCAACCTGATTCCTTCTTTCAGAGAGTGGTATGCTATCCCTGACTATTATGTAGTCAAAGCCAAATGGGGCTACGGGTTTTGAAATGCTGAGTAATTTTCCATTACCTTTCTGGAAAAACAGTGTAATCTCCTCTACCGCATTTCTTCTAATTTTTTTCTAATGATTGACATTTAAAGGAAGATGCATAATCTCAGGACTCTTATCAGAGAATGACACTGCTTTATCTCTGACTCAGTGGAATTGCAGGGGAAAATAAATGTGGAAGAAAATGAACATTCAGGAAGTACATGCTATGAAACAGACATCCTACTAGATATTTTCCTTAGGTTACCTAACATCAAGCTAACTGTAAGGATTTAATATAAGTTAACATTTAGAACATATTATAATTTTTGTTATTAAGATGCACAAAAACTTAGTGATCTGAGCATTTTCCTTCATACAGATGAAGACATTGATGTCATGTAACACAAGGGTTCAGTTCGGTTCAGTTCAGTCACTCAGTCGTGTCCGACTCTTTGCGACCCCATGAATCACAGCACACCAGGCCTCCCTGTCCATCACCAACACAAGGGTAGTAGAACTCAAAATCAAACCTAATTTTGTGTGACCTTATAGGCCAACTTTTCACTCAAGATTTTTAAGATGAGAGAGATCTCATTTTAATCTTTAAGGGACGTTAACATTTATTGGGTATCTGCTATACAGTAGGAAAAAAATGCTGTGCCTTCTTCTTTCCTTATCTCATGTATGCTTCAAAACAACCCTCTGTATACAAATGCCCCTTTCCTCCTTTACAGGAAACTAAGGAAACAGGCCACAGAGTGCTGGCCCAAGACTTGTGTCAAGCCCTGTTTCACTGCCTGTCGATTGCATCAAGAATAGATTTAGGTACTTAAAAAACAAATCACACTAACAACAACAGCAAAATAGATGGCAGTTGATAATTAAAGAATTAAACCATGTCTGATGCTTTAAAAAGGTAGATTAAAGGCTATGACAGGTTTGAATGAGACTCAAAACTCTGTGCCATGCCGCCCTCCATGGTTTGGGGCAGCACGACAATTTCATGGCCAAGAGCTCTGTTGTCTCTTTGGCACAGAGGACTCCTTTAGCTTCTCATACCTGAAAGCAGTTGAGGACAAATCCAGAGGAGACTGGCTTTGGCTGATGGAATGATGGCATACAGTGCTCTGTCTGAGCCGAACAGAGCTGTTTAAACCAAGGCCCCAGCAAAGGGTGACTCTGTGATTCCCTGCATCTGTACCTCAACAGAAACAGCCAGTTCCTTTCTTCAGAAAGTGAGAGAAGGGCTGGAAACATCACTAAATTAGGCGGGAAATAAATTAAGAGAAAGCTATGACATCCATGCTCCTGAGTTACATGGAACTCGCTGAGGAACTCTGGACACCCCATGAAAGCATCAGTAAGAAAGGCCTAGTAACAGCACCCACCTCGGGGGAAGCGGGGGCGGGGGGTCTCAGCATCAGATGAGGTTGGTCCTGTGACTACAGAGGAAGTCTCAGGACATATTAACAGTGATGGAATGACTGTCATAATGAACCTGTCCCCAGAGTAACCCTCGGTCCTTCTCACCAAATGCACTCCTTTGCCCCTGGGGGACTGTCAAGAAGGGAATGCAACCACACAATCCTTCTTCAACAAGGCATGTAAACTTCTGGAAAAAGATGTATGGTAGCCAGGAAGGATAGAGCAGGAATACGTCTGCTTCTTAAAAAATAAATAAATAAATAAATCTTTTTTTTTATTTCCCCAAGCAATGCAGGGGAGGGGAAGTGTTTAACAGGATTTCTATGGTAAAACTAAATTGCCTTCCAAAGTGCTTACACTGGCTCCTGAGGAGGCAAAGTGTGAACCAAAGGAATGACTGGAAAACTGCCTAGAAACAAAAAGGTGGGCCCTGAGGCAGGAGCCAGGTACTGCCTGATGGGCTCTGACAAGAAGACAGGGTGGGGTGGGGCTGGGGGGTGGGGGAAACTCCAGGCCTGCACCTGGAGGGACAGATGTTCCTGACCCAAATATGGTCCACAAAGGAGAGACATGAACCAAGATGCCGGTAACAGAAAGAGCGCTGACCTCCCCACGGCAAGAGGTCTATGCAGACCACCACACCTGTGGCAAGTGGCAGGATTCAAGTGAAGCCGGGAACTCCACCAGGGCCTGCGGAGGCTGGTTACTCGAGCTGCCAGGCTGGCTCAGCCTTTTGTTTTTGTCTTGTAGAATAAGGAAGCCCATTAATACTAATGTGTGCCACAGGAGTTCATTAGCAGTGCGGGCTCCCCGAGGATTGGCAAAAATGATGTGATACCATTTTTCTCAATGAATATTTATAAGTAGACCATGCTCAACTCTCCTTATTGTATCTCCTTTTTTTTTTTCTTTTATGGGAGGTTTCTAGTTTTATGTCTGAGGCTTTTTAAACCAAGACTAATTAGGGTTTCTTTTTTTCTTTCTTTTTTTCGCCCCCCTTTATTCAGTTGTGCAATAGCAACAGCTGTTGTTTTTTTGTGCCTCATTTGGCACTCACATAAAAACAGCAACTTTTTGTTTATAATAATAACAGATGTGAATAAAATTAAAAGCTGTCTCTGACAGAGAAGGGAAGACATGTCCTGAATATATGGATGCATTTTTTCATTCACTGGAAGGTATTGAATAGGCTTGACATTTTCCCAAAATGCATTAAACCTTGAAAGGTTTCAAGTTGCTGAGGTGAATTCAATGAAGCTCATGCTTTGGAAGATAATGGATGCTTTATTCAGGGCACTGGAACTATGGGTTTCTGAAAAGAGATATTTCCATAAAGACGTCATTTCCATTCAGGCCTACAACAGAGTCCGGGTTGGAGAGGGAAAACTTCAGAAAAGGGGTTGGAGGGTGCCACTGGGCAGGTGAAACTCCTTGGGGAATTTATTAATAAACAACCACATATTCCTTTGAATGGCTACAGGAAGAAAACTGATTTGAAAAGAAAGAGAGAGAGGTAAAACGAAAGGATCTTTTATGATATTCAAAAGAAAACCCAGCAAAAGACACGAGGGAGCTGATCAAAAGGAAGTTCGAGACATTAAAACAAAAAACTGGGAGAGATCAGTAAAAAACAGAGCGAGGTAAGAGCTATTATCCTGCTAGGCTAGAATCTGGATGCAAACCATAAAGAACAAGGAGCAAGCTTTGCAAAGGACACATGTCTCCTTGGGAACTTGGAAGTTTTGGAGGCTCTGAATTCTGTGTTCAGAAGGATGGGAGGTGACCATGCCACACACAGGATGGTTCGCAAGATGCTTAGGTAAAGAGAAAGTCAACCTGCAGACGAACCTGAGGGCAGCTGCTGATGGGAACACACTGCTTCTTGCGACACTCAGTCTTGCCTTTCACACAAGCACAGATGGTGCAGTTGACAGATGACCACATCTCTCCATCCTGCAAGAGAGACCACAGAATTCTTCCATAAGCTGGAGGTTGACGGGAGCTAACTCACCAGACTAGGATCTGTCTGTCAATAAAAGCATTTCTTCACTGATTGATGGTTTCTATCAGTAGATTGAATTACTCTGAGGTGTTTATCTATATCTAACTGATCTGATAGAAATGCTAGATCTTAGGGTGTGTGTGTGTGTGTGTGTGTGCGCGCGTGCAGACGCGCACACATTTCCCTCCAGGATATTTTTAAAAGTTGCTTGTACATCAAACCAAGTCATATTTGCATCTTGCTCCTTTTGCATTGTTTACTTAGCTTCACCCTGGGAGACAAACAAGGCTTTTCCTACATGATGCAACAACAAGGGTCTCATTTTTCCATTTGATAGGACTGAAAAGTTTGAGTTCTCCCAGATGCCACTATTTAATTGAGATGTCCGGAGATGGTTAGTTTATTCCCAGATGTGACATGGTTCTGGCCCACATGGGGCACGAACATGCAAAAACAGAGACTAATCCATATGACTCCCATTGCCAGGCAGACACCTGACCAGCAAACCATCTGAAAATGTGGAACACAGACAGAAAACTCTAAGAGCCATTCATCCCATGTCCCTGCCTGTCTGATACTCTCCTCCTAAAAGGCTGGGTAGCACTTGGGACACATTTTCTAGCCCAGAAAAGGCTGTTCGAGGCATCTCTTTGGCTCATTGGATTTATAATCTGCAATTGCCAAGTGCCCAGCCACAAAAATCCTGTACTTCTGGGAACATGCAGGAACGTGTATTCTTGCTTATGAGAAAAAAGATTATGGGCAATAGATTTAGGCCTGAAAACAGAGCAAGGATTCCTTTCTGGGCTTCTGGATCTGAGAAGCAAATTTTATTAAAAACAGAAAAACCAGCCCAGATCTTTGATGTCACCTGTGCCTCTTACTCTTTCTTCTCATTTTTGGAAGGTATTTTAAGGACTACCTATGTCTCTAGTGTCTTTTATTTCTCTGGCTGAATCAGTTTTAAAGGGCATCTGACTATTGCAAATTCTCTGAGTGCACATTTCTAGGACTCCATAAATTACTTCAGGCCCTGTCCATGTATACGAAGGAACCTTTTTGCGAGGAGCCTGGAAAGCACTTTGCACAAAAGAGTCATCAGGGTGAGCCTACCGCATATGGATGCTCCAGAGACAGAGGATGACGTGTAAAGAAGACACGTGAGTAGCTCTGGAAGCCTGGTGGAACCACAACACACAGATACATACACACATACACACACGTGACGCCCTGCCCTTAGGCATGACACATCAAGTCTTTTTACAGATGTCATAAGAATCAAGACTCTCCCTCCAGCTCTGTAATAGGAAATCTAGCCAAGTGCAGAGGGCCTGAGGTGCCTCTATCTCTGACTTGATTCTGAGGGTCTCAATTCTCAAGGTTACCCTGAGATGACACGTTCAGGTACAGAGAAACTCCCTTCACCCATGGGGAAAACAGACTAGATGGGCAGCACTTTGGACAAAGTCAACGATCTTAATCCTAATGTTTAAATGGTCACTGGTCAGCTTCCCACCCACGCCACTAGGAAACAATGTAAAACACCTGAGATGGGCAGCAGACGACCCTACTAACTCAGCAGGGGCAGGACTCTCTCATCTTTGTTCAACTGCTCTGCTGGCCACAACCTCACCCAAACATCTTTCAAATGAAAAATCTCTCTCTGAAAAAGGAGCTTAGTGGAAAAGCTCTAAGAGAATCAGGATCTTGGGAAGGAGCACCGCACATCTCTGACTGGTATCCCCAGGCATTTGGGTCCCCATAGCTGCACCATCCAGGGGACTCCTCAGCTCAGCCCCAACCACTGGCCACCACATTTAGAAAAGGCAATGTTTTACAGATTTAATGTATGTTATAAACCAAAAGTAAAGCCAAGAAAAACACATTTTCAAACAGTTGCTTCTCTACCCCTAAATGTCCTTGACTCTAAACATATATGTACATATAATATAATATAAATAAATACATTTATATACATACATACATGTATATGTAAAATATGAAATATTGCAATCTGCACTTTGCTAGGAGCTTTCTACAACTCAGTATCATAAGGTAGTTCCCGTGAGTTTGGTTCATGACATACCCGGAAAATCTTGTTGCCAAACTTGCACACTTTGATGTTTTCCTGGGGCACTCGTAGGAGACAGTCATCACAACAGGCCTCCTCACCTCTGTCGCAGCCACCAGGGTGGGAGCACTTCTTCTTACACACAACAGTGGAGTCCTGGGGGCCCAAAAGCAAACTGGAAGTTAAAAACAATTTCCACCTCCACCAGACATCCTACCTGGCCTTCCTTTGTGTGTGTTAGTCACTCAGTCGTGTCCAACTCTTTGCGACCCCACGGACTCTAGCACACCGGGTTTCTCTGTCCATGGAATTCTCCCAGCAAGAATACTGGAGTGGACTGCCATTCCCTTCTCCAGAGGAACTTCCCCACTCAGGGATCGAACCCTGGTCTCCTGCATCGCAGGCAGTTTCTTTACTGTTTGAGCCACAGGGAAGTCCTGGTGTTCCTTTAACAACACACAGTTAACTTCTTTAAAACATATACTGAAGATGTGTGTAAAAGTCGCTCAGTCGTGTCCAAATCTTTGTGACCTCATGGACTATACAGTCCACGGAATTCACCAGGCCAGAATACTAGAGTGGGTAGCCTTTCCCTTCTACAGGGAATCTTCCCAATCCAGGGATTGAAGATACCATATTCTCATTCACTGCAGGGCTTCCCTGGTGACTCAGGAAGATCCCCTGGAGAAGGAAATGGTAACCCACTCCAGTATTCTTGCCTGGAGAATCCCATGGACGGAGAAGCCTGGTAGGCTACAGTCCACGGGGTCGCAAAGAGTAGGACACGACTGAGCGACGGAATGGAATGGAATGAATGGAATGGAATTCACTGCAATAAATCTTTCATTCTCCTCAAAATTTTATTTGCTGACTAAGTATCTAGACTAGAAGAAGAGGAAGCTATGTACAGTGTGACATATTCCCCCCATTTTCCAAGGGCTGATCAGTTAATGCTCAGGAGACTGATGGGATATCCTGCTCCAGCCACTGGGTAAGAAGGCCCAATGCACTATGGACCAACCAGTTTCCTTCCTTTTTCCTGCCCTTCTTGTCTTTTGCAACCCTCCTTAACAGTGTTCCCTCAGGTCTCCTCCATGGCTTTATGACACCTTCTAAGAGCTGACAGTAAACTCAGGATATCTTTGATCAAAGAGTAAAGATTTAGAGCTCATCCTCCATGTGAAGATGAAATTCCTTAGTGTGTTCTGTGTTTACAAAGGAGCCAAACGAGCAATTCTAAAGCTAGGCCTGGGTTCTAGGGGTGTTCCATCAACTGTGTGACCTTAACCAAGGACACTTAGACTCTGAGGGTGACAAGTCTATATCTGTAACATTAAGGAGTGTGGCTTGATTTCAAAAGAAGTGGCATTCCATGGACGAAAGAGCCAAGTGAGTTGTACTTACTGACTCATTCAACAATGCATGGAGAAAAAGTTCAGAGGAGCCTATGAAAAGTAAATTTTTCCAGTTCCCCAACCAACAATTTCAGCTGAAATTTCACCTGAAGTAGAATGTCAGGTGGAATGACTATAATAACAAAATATTTATGAAACTTAGCAGAAGACAGGATGGAGGAAAGAAGTGTCCCAGAGTAGACTGGCAATGACCTCAAAGTGCTGAGTTAGTGTGAACCAAGAGCAGGGAAATGATAGACCAAACCCCTCTCCAAGACGTAGACCCAATCAGTAAGCTTGGAGAGAGGACTCACTTTGGAGCCTTGCATACAAATAGGTTGTGTAAATCGATGGACGTAAATTCTGCAACTTCTACATCAATTCTACGACTTCAAGAGGCACTTCTGGTACCATCTACTATACTCTCACTAACTTATCCTCTTAAGATTAATATGACAATGAGATGATCCTTCAAAAAAAGGCATTTGTTATTCAAATCACATCACACAGTGGATAAGATTAGAATTGAATAAGACCAGGGTAGAATGCCAGTTCATTTATTAAGTGTATTGTCTTGTACAAATTCATCCCCCTGTGCCCCAGAATCCTCATCTTCAAAATGGAGATGATAACACCTCTCAAGTTTATTGTGCGGTTTAATGGAATATGCAAAGTACTTGGCACAGTGCCTGGCACATGGAAATAAGTCAACTCATACACTGGAAAAAATCCTTTGTCAAACTGCATGTTTTGATTTCAAGTTTGAAAAACAAGGGCACTCACCAGCTCTAGAATAATGCATACTTCGTGATAGATTTCCCAACTTTCATTAAATATACATCCACAACCAACCATCCCCCACCACACACAAACATACACACACACACACAGTACCATTAGATCACTGCCTGGAACTGGATTAAGCAGTTAGAATATAGAGATGGATGGACGTGCGCCTGTCCTCAAGGAACTCACAAAGAGAAGAGATAACCATCTGAACAAAGACTATATAATAATGTGGTAAAAAGAACTAATAAAAGTATAGGGCTAACAGAGAAGATGCAACAATTACCTATCGAGGTGGGTTGGGAAAACCTCACTAGAAGAGGTGATACCTGAGAAAGCCTGCTGTAAATGAAGAGGAGTTTGCTAATCAAACTCAAGGAAGACGAGAACACTGCAGGCAGACGGAAACCTAAAACTGAATTGTGTTCAGAGAACTAGTTCCTGCACCTGCCATGGCACTCACTGGATGGAGATACTGGAGAGGAAAACTCCAGCAGACACAAAACAATCCTGATCACCCCAAATGATTGCAGCCTGATTCTTCAAGTATTCCATTTCCCAAAAATGACTGTGAACGCATACTCTGATAAGAAACATCTTGAAGGAACAGTTTCAGTTACGCTTCTTTTGAGTATTGGGATATATTGGCTAATCATGTCCAGAAGAATCTCTCAAAGAATGAGACCCAAAATGCTGCAAGCATAACTAATTTCCATCCCTGGGATGCCTGGCTTTTCTGCAATCAAGAGAATCGGGAATGTGATGTGTTTCATCAAAGGCTCAGTATTCCCAAGAGGAAGCTATAACCTGTGAAATTCCAGGAGAGAAAGAGAAGTCCAGAGGATGGAGACCAAGGCAACAGATTGTTGTTGCTAAGTCACTTAAGTCGTGTCCGACTCTGTGTGACCCCACAGACGGAAGCCCACCAGGCTCCCCCGTCCCTGGGATTCTCCAGGCAAGAACACTGGAGTGGGTTGCCATTTCCTTCTCCAATGTGTGAAAGTGAAAAAGTGAAGTCGCTCAGTCGTGTCCGACCCTTAGCGACCCCATGGACTGCAGCCTACCAGGCGCCTCCATCCATGGGATTTTCTAGGCAAGAGTACTGGAGTGGCTTGCCATTGCCTTCTCCATTGGCTATATGTTTAGCACAGGATTCTGTGAACCACGAAAGAGAGAAGAGGGCCTCAGGAAAGCAATTCCAGTCTTTGGAATTACTTGCTGTTCAGTGCTAGGGAACATACAGTTCAGCCCTTACTCGGCCACTTCCTTGAAGATGCAGTGCATGCTCATTAACAAAGCATGCTTTGAATAATCAGGAACTTCTGAACTCTAATTCCAGCTACTGATTGACAGTGAACAAAGAAGTTCCTCTTTCCCTCTCCAGACCTCTAGTTATTAAAAACAAACAACAACTATCACCCCCAAAATGTATTATTCTAAACTCATGTCACACAGATGCTTCGGTTAACTTGCTAATGAATGGTCCTAAAGTCCTCCATGTAAATGATTCTCTTCTCGGTTTCAGAACTGAATCATCATATAAACATAGTCTAGGAATGTGTGATGAGCATAATCCTTTTAAATTTCTGGAGCTGAGGAATTCTTTCTTTACCAGTCACTAGATGTGTGGTTGCCTTTTGAGAAAAGTGTGTAATGACTCAAGTAAGAAATGGGACGATGAGCAACACATAAATACTCTCTTCCCAAACGACCAGGTTTATTTTTGTGATAAACTGTGAACCCATGCCTTTCTTTTCCCTTTACTGCTGTTGATCAGGCGCCAAGTCATGCCTGACTCCCTCATGGACTGCAGCACACCAGGATTTCCTCTCCTTCACTATCTCCGAGAGTTTGCTCAAACTCATGTGCACTGAGTCGGTGATGCCATCCAACCATCTCATCCTCTGTCGTCCCCTTCTTTTCCTGTTCTCAATCTTTCCCAGCAGCAGTCTTTTCTGATGAGTTGGCTTCTTTTCTCTTGCATGTGGTTAAAGCCATTTTTATTGTCAGGTGTGTCAGACAATTCATACTGAATAATTAGACCAAGAGAACACTGCCATGTGCATTTGTCTGATTTTTATAAGTGCTTCAGCCCCTCAGAGTTTAATTCTCACCCCCAGAGCTAACTTATTGGTCCTGGGAAGATAACAGTGATTTGTAATTTGGATCCTATGTCTAAACTTCCTTGTGAACATGCAGTATAATTTTATAGCTAAAGTGGCATCAGTAATGTCTCGTTACCATAAATAGCACATTATTATGTTTGGCTATCACGTTAACATTAAAACCAAAATGCTATCCATTTTGGGCCACAGCCCCTCAAAACCATCTTACCTTGCAGGTACATGCAGTGCAGTTATCATAGAGAAAAGAGGACCCATTGTCATAAACGTCACTGCGAAAGAGGCAGCTTCCAAATGGGAGGTCAAACACTTTCCTTTGACCTAGAAAGAAGCAACGGCATAGTGTTAGCAAGACAGAAGTCAGGATTGTCCCACTTCATCATCAGCAATTATAGCACAGGACTGTTAAACATTCCCACAAGACCAGGGAAATCTAGTGCACAAATACAGAGCCATAGGTCACATGTTTCTAGGGGATTCCCAGGAATCATGACTTCAAAGAGTTTTTGCTAGAGTTTGATTCCACACTGAATCTTGTGAGTTCAACAAATCTTTATTATGAGTTCATCCTAGTGAACGAGAATGACTAAGACATCCTGTCCCAGTGGAGCTTAGTCTACTGGGGAAACAAACCCACAAAAGATGACTTCAACACAATAAGACAGTCAGTTCTCGAAAGAAGCCAATCTAGGAACTGTGTGGACCGGGAGGACAGAAAAGACTTTTTGGAGGATGTGCTGCCTGAGCTGTATGTTAAAGAATGAGGAAAATTATCCAGAAAGTGGGTGTTGGCAGGGAAGAGGAAGGAGAAGTCAAAATATCCAAAGAAGACTAGGATGAGCAAAAAGAAAAACTAATGAGATAGTATCTCAGTTGAAGAAATGACAAGTTCATTGGCATCAAGGGTGAAGCTAACTCAAAGATCACACAGAGGAAGAATCCAGCTCCACATACCCGGTTCAAACTCCCACAGGCGTCACACCTCTTGCAGAATTACCTTGGTTTTCCCTGATGTAAGGATTTGATTGGTGACCCAAAAGGTGAAAAAAATCAACCCCAAATAAAGAGTGTAATCCAATTTCCTCCTTTCTTTCAGTATTTGAGTTTCTACTCCCTGGAGCACATAAAAATATCTCTGAAATGTTACTTCAATTAAGGACTAAGTTGAGAAGTCAAAGATTAATCATCATGCATAAGATTTATACCCACACTCTTCCTGTAAAAAGATTAAAAGCAATCTCTATTTCTTTGGAGACCAAATGACATGCTGAGGTATCTATAAACACATATGAAATGCTTTTCTTGGAATTAGAATTGTTGGAATTACTGTTAGTAAGTGTCAAGAAAAATGGCATCTTCCCGTTAAGAGTCAACCTCAAAGTTGGGATACAGTATAGATGTAGAATTAAATCATTAGTTTAGTTCTCCCTATAAGAAGCAAACTTGCCTCAAAAGATGATTGTGATAATTTTAACTTGGGTCCCACATACAGACTCCCAGGTGACCTTGAGCTTGATTTCTCCAGGCCTGACTTAGTTCACTTGTCATAAAATGATATCAAAATGCCTCCTCCCTATAACACATTACCATCTCTAACTACAATGTCAGTGCTAAAGTATACCGTTCCGTTCCATCGCTCAGTCGTGTCCGACTCTAGGCGACCCCGTGGACTGTAGCCTATCAGGCTTCTCCATCCATGGGATTCTCCAGGCAAGAATACTGGAGTGGGTTACCGTTTCCTTCTCCAGGGGATCTTCCCGACCCAGGGATCGAACCCTGGTCTCCCGTATTGGAGGCAGACGCTTTAACCTCTGAGCCACCAGGGAAGCCCAGACTTAGAACCTGAGTATACACAGAAGAATGCCTGTTTCAGTTGGGATATTGCTAATTGTTAGTTGCACAGACAGTCATTATGCTAAATTTTATCTAACCATAAAAAAGTTTTTGAAAGTATACCATCAAAAAATTTTCTATGGTTAGATAAAATTTAGCATAATGACTGTATGTGCACCTAACAGCAATATCCCAACTGAAACAGGCATTCTTCTGTGTATACTCAGGTTCTAAGTCTTTTGAAGTTTGTAAAAATTTACAGATTAAATCAGAGGATTACCTGAAAAATACAGAATTCATCTTTTCTCTAGGTCTTCCTCTAGGTAACTCCCAAGGGTTGTCTGAAGCATCAGAAATCTGTGTGCAGGCCACCCACCCCATCAGAATTACACCTGTCATATCACACCTTGATTTAGGACACTCTATAAAGTATAAGAAACACCCCTAAGCAGATATGTTTTTAAAATTTACTACAAAAATGATGGTGACATTATTTTTCACTGCTTTAAACACTGTCCTCTATATTATGCCATCAAAGATATAGTTCTGTCCTTTAAGAATTAAAAATAGCCTTGCTTCAATTGAGTATTTGTTTCAAATTGTGATAACATGGTTTGCCTTGTCATGTCTTTTATTATATATATTATTATATTATTATAGTTAGACTGGTAGATTGATACCTCAGTAGACTACTGAACAAAAAAGGCTTGAGTTTAATCTCCCTGCACAAATATGACCAATGGCAGAGAAGTATTATCATTATTAGAGGTGGTATAATTCAGAAAGGCTTCCCAGGTGGCACAGTGGTAAAGAATCCACCTGCCAATTCAGGAGATGTGGGCTCAATTCCTGGGTCAGGAAGATCCCCTGGAGAAGGAAATGGCAACCCACTCCAGTATTCTTGCTTGGAGAATCCACATGAACAGAGGCGCCTTATGGGCTGCAGTCCATGGGGTCGCAAAGAATCAGACACAACTGAGCAACTGAGCACACAGCACATATAATTCAAATATGATCGTGGGCCATGTGACTCTAAGAGGTGCATCGGGTGCTCTATATAAACTTGTGATGAGACTGTCATTGAAAATGAGAAAAGAGAGGAAAACAGTGCAAAAGGCAGGGGTATGTCATGTGAATGAATCCTGCTGAAGGGAAAATTGAACAGCAAATCAGTGTCCAAAAATCCAAAAGTCTAATTAGTCTAAAATTTCAGCATCTACTAAGCATTGCTCTGTCCCCCCGCTCCTTTTTTTTTCCTGTCTTCTGTTGTGTGGGTATGTTTCTTTCTACTGTCAAAGAACATACAATCTTACCTAAATCCCAAAATCCTCATGGCTCAAAATAAGATAAAACATTCAAAAGAATTGTTCAGAGACTCCATGTATAGCATAATCTAAGCCATTTCCACTTTATTCCGCTGGGGCTTAGCCCAGCAGTAAAGGTCTCATTTGGGAGAATAAGGATTTTTTAGTTTCCTAAGACTTGCTGTTCCTTTTGTAGTCCAACTTATGACCACAAACGGACAGAAAAATCTGCATTCAATACAACAGTCATTGTTCATATGAGAATCTGATCTGACTCAGCATATCCAGGATACCAGCTTCAGAGCTTTAATCAAGCCTGCTGCTGCTGCTGCTAAGTCGCTT
This sequence comes from Moschus berezovskii, assembly GCF_049115385.1. Taxonomy (NCBI): domain Eukaryota; kingdom Metazoa; phylum Chordata; class Mammalia; order Artiodactyla; family Moschidae; genus Moschus; species Moschus berezovskii. The sequence continues at coordinate 71,727,273 of NC_142462.1, forward strand.
CCGTTGTGTCCATCTTTGCGACCCCATAGACAGCAGCCCACCAGGCTCCTCCATCCCTGGGATTCTCCAGGCAAAAATACTGGAGTGGGTTGCCATTTCCTTCTCCAATGCATGCATGCATGCTAAGTCGCTTCAGTCATGTCCGAGTCTGGGAGAGCCTATGGACAGCAGCCCACCAGTCTCCTGTCCACAAGATTCTCTAGGCAAGCCTACTTATCTTCAAGTTGAGGCCCCAAGCCACACCTCCTCTGGGACGACTTTCTCACTTAGATGGGGCCCTGTTTCCACCATGACCCACAGCATGATGATTTCAACAACAGTGAACTGGCTACTTCTCTTCCGGGGGCACAAGCACACATGGGCAACCCAAGAAGCACACACATCAGTGGAAATGCCATCGGTCAGTCATGTCTAAACAATCCTCCTTTGTTCTGATAATATCTATGAAATTACTTTAAAAGCAGGTGCGTGTGTGTGTGTGTGTGTGTGTGTGTGTGTGTTTGCGTGTGTGTACACAGAAGGAAGGCAAACATTATTGGATGAAGAGTTAGCAGCAGAATCCTTCAAAGAAGAGAAAGCTGCCTTCATTTAACAAGATACCTTTATTGGCCAATTCAGTTGTAGAAAGACAGACTTCAGGGTATGGCTATGATAAGCTGGGAATGATAAACATAAATCAACAGGTGTTTCGGTTGGAGGAAGCAAAGTATGACAGAAAAGACAGAAGATTCACGGAAAGAGTGTGGACAATAAGGATTGGAGGCTGGAATCCACAGAGAAGAGACAAACAGTGATAGTTTCCTAAAGGCAAAGCAGCTGAGACCCTTTAAGAGCAAAGCGAGCTTAATATTTCCGTTTCTGTTACTCACTGTGCTTCCCTGAAAAGTAATCAGCCTCTTACTGTAAACCTTCAGCGAAATCCCCTGCACAAGCCTTGATTCAATAGCACCAGAGAATGCGAAAAGACAGGGCGGGGAGGTTTTCCCGAAAGGACACAATGATGCTGAAGAAGCAGATGGAGGCGGGAAAGGAAGAGGAACCAAAAAAGGGATGAGAAGGAGGAGGTAAAGAGGAAGAGGCAGGGAACAAATAGAAAAAAGCAGCAGGAGCGAAAACACAAAGCCAGCGGTGACTAGAGAAAATATAAGCCCCCTGCCAAGGATCCCTGCAGACACTGGTGGGGATGCTGGATATTCTATTGCATTCATTTGATGGACCAAGATACTTTTATCTGAATCTTAAACAGTCAAACTCAATCAACTCAATGACCTAAAGGCCACATGGAAGAAGCTGACATATAGATTACGAACAGAAACCAAAGGATTCCGTGCTCTAGAGACCCTCCATCCAGGGTGTTTCTCTTCAGGCAGTAACATGCGTGCTGCTCCCCACGTTACCTGGAAAGCTGAGGAGCAGCAGGTTAAATCGTGGGCTTGGGAATCAGAGACTCAGGTTCAGGAGTCAACTCCGTAGCTCACTAGCCATGCTACCTTCTAGGAATTCTACTTCTTTCTCAGCACAAAACTAATCATGGTACCTATATTAATAATACACATCAGAATTCTATACTTAGCACCTGTATGTCACAGACTCTTGAGAAAATTAAATGAGAAAGAAGTTCCTGAAGTTTTCACATGGTACCTAGGACATAATAATTGCTCAAAAAGGAATAGTTAATCCTCTTTTTTATTGAGTTATTCATTATTCCCTTCCAAACCTCTTGTTTGAGGCACGTTATCCTCCTGCATGTTTTTGCCTCTAAAATAACACTCTATTCCTCCATCTGTTTACTTCATATGCCTTTATTTACTTATTTTTCTTTTTTGGGCATGCTTTGAATCATGTGCGATCTCAGTTCCCTGATCAGAGATTGAACCCTCACACCCTTGCCTCCATCCCCCATCCAACCCCCCACATTGGTAGCACAGAGTCTTAACCACTGGATTGCCAGGGAAGTCCTCACATGCCTTTAAAATACATTCCTCCTAAATGTCAGTTTCTCAATGTTGTCCTCCCCACAAAAATATATTTCTACTAATCAAATGTCCAATTAAAGATGGTTTCCTCAGTACCATTCTCCCCATAAGAGGCTATTATCCCAGGGTTCCTGGTATACCAGGTTTACAACTACAGGGGAAGATAAAAGAAAAGAAAGTTCTGGGGCGGCTCAGAAGTGAGATAAACCCTTGTACACACCTTGGTGCTGGTTTAGTCTCTCAGCTGTGCCCAACTCTTGCAACCCCATGGTCTCATAGCCCGCCAGGCTCCTCTGTCCATGGGATTTCTGAGGCGAGAATACTGGAGAGGGTTGCCATTTCCTCCTCCAGGGGATCTTCCTGACCCAGGTATCAAACCCAGGTCTCCTGCATTGCAGGTGGATTTGTTACCTACTGAGCCACCACACCTTACACTCAGGTAATCAGAAGAAGGTGTTGTCTCTAGGAAGCCATGAAACAGCACAACTTGAGAACCTCAAGACAACAAAGTGGACGACTCTCAACAGAAACTCCCAGAATAAATTACATTGTTCTTTGACCTGAAAACAATCACTCACCCAAACATTTGGGGCAGCACTGTCCTGGGGGAATGTGGCTAAGGTGCTGAGGACAGGAGAGAATGGGACAGACTTCTCTCGCGCACTGTGTCCTGCCTCCCTAAAGAAAAGAGAAGGAGAAAAAAGCACATTTAGAAAAGTACGTGCATATATATAGTGTCTAACCAAACTATCTGGAACAAACCTAGGCCTTTCCTCGGGTTGGTCCCAGGGTGATTGCTCAGACCTGGGCAACTGCCCCTATGCATCCCGTGCTCTTCCCCTTAGATGCCATGAATTGTACCCACGAGAAGACTGCCCCTAAAGCGATGGGTACAGCATCACCTCTCCCCATTCACCGCCACCACCACCTTTCTTTATCTTTTTTCCTTCTTGAAGTGAAAGTGAAAGTCACTCAGACTTGTCAGACTCCTTGCAACCCCATGGACTGTAGCCCACCAGGCTCCTCGGTCCATGACTTTCTCCAGGCAAGAATACTGGAGTGGGTTGCCATGCCCTCCTCCAAGGGGATCTTCCCAACCCAGAGACTGAATCCTGGTCTCCTGCATTACAAGCAGATTCTTTACCGTCTGAGCCACCTGAGCATTTTGGCTCTTAAGACCAAGCAACCCTCTCAGTCTGGCTGAGATTTGAGGCTTTCAGTACTATAACCAGGAAATGTCTCTGGCAAATCCAGACAGGTTGGCCTCTCTTTCCAAGCCCAAGGCAACAAAGCAACTTTGGGGGTTTTACTGAGATGTGTCTTCCTCTTTCAGACCCTCATCTTTCTAGTCCTGCAGTAAAGCTTCCTCCAGGAAGACTTCCCTTTTGGTCACTCCTTAAAGGTGTTGCTAGAACGACTTAGCAAGGCTCAGATTTGAGGAAGTTAGTCAATCTGCTGAAAATGAATACCCTGGAAGCCAACATTCAGAAGAACCATTTCACTGAAGTCACTCAGCTAAACTAATCTGTTTCTATGAATCAAGTAGAAGGTTTATGATGACTGATATTAAAAAGACTTCAGCAGCCTCGGAAAACGTTCTGGAGTCTTCAGATCTTTCACTGTCTCTCATTCTCAACCCTTTCTGGCCTCCAGCAGCCATCACCTCTGACACCCATTCCTTCTGGTCCTCAGTATCCCCCGCTTCTCTGCCCATTAGTATCTCTCGCCCCTCCAAGACGTGAAGATGAGCTTGCCAACTTCCTTTCTCCATGCCTTAGCAGGGATGCCTGTTTTTCCAGCCTCAGCAACTTGTAACTGAATCCCATAAAGCCATGACAAAAAAAAAAAATAGGGCTTTCCAGTCAATTTACATTCAACAGCTTTGCAAGGCTCAAGTGAAAACTATCCGGTGCTGAATTACTATCAAATTTGTGAATAATTCAGTTTTTTTTTCTTTACCAAAAAAAAAAAATCAGTAAATTTGGTAGATCAATCACTAGGCAAATGACATTTCAATGAATTGGCTTCTCTAGGATTTGAGCTGGAAACCAAACTAGTAGAGCCTCAAAAGTACCCGTTGCCTCAAGCCTGGAATTTTTATCTTGAGAGGCCTCAGGAAATAAGCAACTCACGCCTCAAAGAGTCCTGGGCCTCACAAGGGAAAGATTCCCTCATAGCGTTTCCTCACACCTTCTCCAGTACTTTCTGTATTAACACCAGACATTAGCCGTCTGGATCCTATTCATTCCCATCCCAGCACAGCACTGTCACCTGTTGTTTCTGCTTTCCCTTCCTATTCCTGCCATTTTCATTATGCAAGTTTTATTTTTTGCTAGGGACAGATGAAAAGGGTAGAGCATGTTATGTCTTTTTAAATATTTATTATTTTTAAGCCACTTTAAGGTTGGCTTCTTCCCCAAACCAATAGAAAACACACAAAAATACCACAAAAAGTCCTTCTGTGGTTTTTACATTATTTCCAGATCAGTACGAATCACCAAAAATCTCCCAGGAATCCCGAGCTGTTCTCAGTGAGTCTCCTCACTTGACTGTATAATCCTGGACCCTGGCCCTTCACCTTTCAGACTTCATCTTTACATTCAACAGCTTTGCAAGGCTCAAGTGAAAACTATCCGGTGCAATATGAATTACTATCAAATTTGTGAATAATTCAGTTTAAATCAGTAAATTTGGTAGATCAATCACTAAGCAAATGACATTTCAATGAATTGGCTTCTCTAGGATTTGAGCTGGAAACCAAACTAGTAGACCCTCAAAAGTACCTGTTGCCTCAAGCCTTCAGACTTCAGAGGCGCATAACCTGAGTCTTGGTCACACTCTGAGGTATGCCCTGGCTTATACATAAACCACAAAAGTAAAATCAAGAGGGAGGCAGAAGGCCCTCCTTAGCTTTTAACTTCCTCAAATCTCGAAGCCTTGGGCTACACAAGGTTGCCTGGATGTCGGCTTCTCTTAGGTGCACAGAGAATGTATTCTTTTCATCAATATTCTCTGTTCTTGTTGGATCAGCATCTAGTTTTCAAGCATATTTTAAAATTAAAATTTAAGAAAAATATTGCATAGTTGCATGGCCGTTAACTTGTCCAACACACTGGAAAGCTGGCCAGAGACTGTGTGCACTCCAGTAATTTTCCTTACAATAAGGTCAAAGAGTGAATTTTGCATACATAAGACAACTGCAGTTTGTGTCTCCCAAGAGTCCCTTAAAGTAACTTGAACTCCAATTTAAGTTTGCTGCTTTGGTCAGGTTTTATTTTGTTTGGGTTGCAGAATTGTGGCATAGCCCAAGTCCCGAGGCTGCATTCCAATTAATACCTCCAAAGAAAGTCCCAGGCCCTTTCAGCTCACAACCTGCTTCTATGATTTCAACTCAGCAGGGACTCTGGCTAAACTATAAGCCAGGGCTTTGCCGTAAACTAAGAAAGTTAAAAAAGCAGAAGCAAACATTTCTGGTTCTAAAAGTGCACTAATTCCTACTGTAATTACACTAAATAGACTCTATCAGATTATCACCATCGCTTTCTAATTAACTTACCTGCCTCAGCTTTCTTTCCACAAGTCCATCCTGCAAGGTTCAATATCTCAAGACTCTTATCCAGCATCCATAACTGTTTCATTATTTGAGCTAAGATTTATTCAAGGCTTACCATATGTTGGGATTACTAGCAGTGAATATAACACACCAAAAAATCATTCTTTATAGAGTATGTCCACATGTTAAGGTGGAGGATGACTTAACCATAACATTCAGGAGAAAGTTCAACCCACTCAAGCTAAAAGTCCATGTAAAAATGACTAGGTGCCCAGTAGAATCTTTTTTTTCCTCCTGACACAGAGCCAATCTGTATTTCCCAGTTTCCCTTACTGTTAGGGGTGGCCAGTGGGAGGTAGACAGAAATCTCTCACACTGAAGAAGGCTGAACGCTGAAGAACTGATGTTTTTAAACTGAGGTGTTGGAGAAGACTCTTGAGAGTCCCTTGAATTTCAAGGAGATCAAACCAGTCAATCCTAAAGGAACTCAATCCTGAATATTCATTAGAAAGACTGATGCTGATACTGAAGCTCCAATACGTTGGCCTCCTGATGGAAAGAGCCGACTCATTGGAAAAGACCCTGACCCTGGGAAAGATTGAAAGCAGAAGAAAGGGACGACAGAGGATGAGATGATTGGATGGCATCACTGACTCAATGGACATGAGTTTGAGCAAACTCCAGGAGACGGTGAAGGACAGGGAGGCCTGGTGTGCTGCAGTTCATGGGTTCACAGAGTCAGACACAGCTGAGTGATAGAACAACAAGGTACCATGCTCTCAAGAATTTTGCAATAACATGGAAGAGCCTGATTCCCTGAGTCACCATATGGAAGCCTACCCACTAAACACCTGCAAGGAACTGTTAAATGAGAAAGAAATAAATTTTATCACGTTAACACTTGGATGCATCAGTTCTTTATTACCCCAGTGAAGCAACTTTGTCAAGATACCCCCTAATCTTTTCTCCAATCTCCTTTCCTTCCAACACTGACACAGAGAGGGGATTCCAGTGTATCTTATTTCCTGTTCCCATATATATCTTACGTCTTCTCTCTTCTTCATACATGCATCATTCCCTTCTGCCCCCATCACTGACCCCTATGGAAATCCAGGTTTCACTCAGGTCTATTTCAAGCCTCTTCTCTTCTCTTCTCAGTTCAGTTCAGTCACTCAGTTGTGTCCGACTCTTCGCGACCCCATGAATCACAGCACACCAGGCCTCCCTATCCATCACCAACTCCCGGAGTTCACTCAAACTCATGTCCATCGAGTCAGTGATGCCATCCAGCCATCTCATTCTCTGTCGTCCCCTTCTCCTCCCGCCCCCAATCCCTCCCAGCATCAGAGTCTTTTCCAATGAGTCAACTCTTCTCATGAGGTGGCCAAAGTATTGCAGTTTCAGCTTTAGCATCAGTCCTTCCAGTGAACACCCAGGACTGATCTCCTTGAGGATGGACTGGTTGGATCTCCTTGCATTCCAAGGGACTCTCAAGAATCTTCTCCAACACCACGGTTCAAAAGTATCAGTTCTTCAGCAATCAGCTTTCTTCACAGTCCAACTCTCACTCTTCTAGACCCTTTCAATTCCCAACAACCTCCTCTGTAATCCTGTATCTTTTCTTTTCTCATCTGTACCCCTGGTACTTTTGACACACACATAAACATTTAACCCTGACAGACAACACTGGTTTTGCCTCTAAGCTATACTATGGTATGGGCAAGAACCAGTCCTCTGAGCCTAATATCCTTCATCAGTCTCAAGGAAACACCCCAGTAAAGATCCAATGAATGAAAGGAAGAACCATCACACATAATGGGCTCCAGAATCCAGGTAAATTTTTCAGAGCACTTCAACTACAAGATGCTGATGAGACGGATGGCAGAGTTCAGGGCTGTCTGCATCCCCTTACCTTTGTGTCTCCTTGGGTTTTGCATAATTTGGGTACCAACTAAATGTTTGTTAGTGCCAATATTTCAAAAAGCATCCCTCAACTTCAATTTTTAAAGATGGTATGAGTCCTAGTATCCATGTATTTTGTCTAATGTTTGAAAATGTCTAAATGGTCAAAATGCGTAGGGATTAATGACTGTATTCCCATTTGATCAACAAGAAAAGCTAGGAACATCCATGATACTGGAGAGTTACGGTTTCTACCATTTGCCCATTCCTTGAAAAGGTAAACTTGTCCTTTAGAGGTGATCCTTTGTTTCTATTGCCTATGCAAGTGCTTCTCCAAAAGTAGTCGTTTTAAAAAGAAAGACATGGAACTTATCCCAGGTCTGTTTTCTTTTAGTTGATTTAGTCAAGAACACAATTACTTTGTGTCAAAGTTTACCCTAAAGCAACAGTTTTGTTGCATAATTTTTTTTAAAAAGTATCTTCCTGAATATAGTAATGAGCGCAAGATGATAAAACCATAGCCATGTGCATGCGGGATGCTTCTCCCATCCCTGAGGTCTGCTGGGAATTGGGGGCTGGAAACTGTTCTGTAGCACTCATTCCTTGACCAGGAAACAGATCGCGGCCACCTAACAGGAGGTGGGAAGCACAGTAGTGCATTTTTAACCAGTTAAGACCAGTCAGCTACACACAACCACATTTGAGAGAGATTCTTTTTGTTGTTTTGAGAGTAATTTTTTTTTTAAACAATATTCAACTCTGAAGAAAATAGACTTCTCCATTGATTCTAGATGGAGGTGAGAACGAGGGAAGAGGAAAAACTGAAGGAGCTAGTGTAAGGAAAAAGTAAATCATGGGTACAAAGAGCTCACGTGTGACTCACAATTTTTACATCACAACAACCAGTGGTATAAAGCAAATCTGGGAACAGAGCACCAAATCTGAATTACAAATTGGTTAAAAAACTTCCCCCAAAGAAATGGGTATCTTTATCCATGTCTCTCTTCAACCTGGAAATTTATTTTTATAAAGTTCGGAGCATGACAGCTACTTCAGGGCTGAAGGACTTAGTACTTGGCTTCCCCTGTTCTTGGCCAGTGTGGAATCAAAAATCAACACAGAAGAGAGGCAGCAGGTGAGCTGTGAGGCTGAGGGAAGGAAGGAGAGTGGACAAAAGCAGAGATGCCACCTGCTTCCCTGGTGGCTCAGGCGGTAAAGAATCTGCCTGCAGTGCAGGAGACTTGGATTCGATGCCTGGGTTGGGAAGATCCCCTGGAGAAGGAACCAGCAACCCACTCCAGTATTTTTGCCTGGAGAATTCCATGGACTTAGGAGCCTGGCAGGCTACAGTCCGTGGGGTTGCAAAGAGGTGGACACGACTGAGCAACTTTTACTTTCACAGGCCCACTAGAATGGGCAAGAGAAAGGTATATATGAATGCACACACACATACACATATACACACACAATACACTGGCATATATGTTTATATTACATGCTATAAAATCCCATGGACAGAGGAGCCTGACAGGTTATATATATGTATAGTCCATAGGGTCGTAAAGAGTTGGAGTCGATTGAGTGACTAAACCACTACCACCACATGCTAAAATAATTTGTGGGTGTGTGTACGTGTGTGTGTACATGTGTGTGTTTGTGAGACTCAACACTAGCCTAGGGCTTTTCAACTTTGACATTATTGATGTTTTAAGTCTTTGCTTCAGGGGGCCATCATATGCATCGTAGAATGTTTAGCAGCATCCCTGGTCTCTGTTCACTAGATGCCAGTATCCCCCTTCATCCCCTGGTTGCAATAAACAGGAATGTCTCCAGACACTGCCAAATGATGCTGGGGTACAAAATCAATTCAAGCTGAGAACTACTACACTAGACCAATGTTTTCTCCAGCCACAATCCAGGAACCTGCATTTTTGATAACTTTCCCAGCCAACTTGTATGCTGCTGTCCAAGGCACCACACTTTGCAGATGCCTCACTAACAGGAGTTTCCATCAAGTGGGGATTAAGTCATAATTATCTTGTGAGTTCATCACAGCTAGCGCACATCATAGCTTATAGCATGTGATTAAGACGTGTGTTCTGAATGATGGAGAACATTTTTTAGGTTGAAGAGTTCTCTGAGAGAAGAATCAGGCCCCATTTCACCTCAGTGGCTAGAGGCTACTTTTACTCATGCTGATGGAAAGGACGGCAGGAATGGGTGACTGAGGTTGATGGAGTTGAATTACGCTTCTCTGAGGCATCTCTGCTGAGTCCAACTCGGGCTTTATCATCACCATCTGTATGGATCCTGGAGACTTTCTTCCCCAAGAATCTGAACATAATGCTATGCATGGGTTTTTGTTTTCAAGTTATAAAATAAAACTCAACTTCACACACAGAGAGTCAAAGGTATGTCTGCAAAGTTTGGCCACAGTACTTATTTTGTCCCATGAAAATCTTGAGCAAACAATGACCTCTGAGAAGTATCCACTGGGCTGATAAAAACAAAACCTTTTTCTTTCTTCACTGCCTATTCAGAAAATCAAGGCCTGCCTTAAGAATCAAGCCTGAACCAAATTCCTTTCATTTTTCCCATCAATTAATGTTTCCAAGTCCAGTCGTACTGTTGCTCATATTATTGTTTTGGTTTCCTATTGCTGATCTAACAAATTATCACACAGCCTTGGTTTCTTAAAATAACACACATTTATTATCTTACAGTTCTGGAGATTAGAAGTCTGAAATCAATTTCACTGGGCTAAAATCAAAGTGTCGGCAGGGCTGTGTTCCTTCTAAAGATTCCCAGGAGGAATCTGTTTCTTTGTCTCTTCCAACTTCAAGGTTCCTGGTCTTCTTTCTCCGTCATCAAAACCATCATTAGTGTCTTCAAATCTCTCTCTGAACCTGGCCCTTGCTTCCATCATCATGTCTCCTCTAACTCTGACCCTTCCACTTTCCCATTTTAAGGACTCTTGAAAAAAGGGCCCATCCAGATAATCCAGGATAATCTCTCCATTTCAACATCATTTTGTTGTTGTTTAGTCGCTCGGTTGTGTCCGACTTTTTGTGACCCCATGGACTACAGCACACCAGGCTTCCCGGTCCTTCACTATCTCCCACAGTTTTCTCAAACTCATGTCCATTTAGTCGATGAGGCCACCCAACCATCTCATCCTTTGTCACCCCCTTCTCCTTCTGCCCTCAACCCTTCCCAGCATCAGGGTCTTTTCCAATGAGTCGACTCTTCGCAACAGATGGCCAAAGTATTGGAGCTTCAGTTTCAGCATCAGTCCTCTCAATGAATATTCAGGGTTGTTTCCTTTAGGATTGACTGGTTGGATCTCCTTGCTGTCCAAGGAACTTTCAAGAGTCTTCTCCAACCCCACGATTCAAAAGTATCAATTCTTGGTGCTCAGCCTTCTTTATGGTCCGGCTCTTACATCTGTACATGACTACTGGAAACATCTTTAACTGAAATCATATCTGCAAAGTTACTTTTGCCATATAAGGCGACAGTTACAGGTTTGGGGGATTAGGATGTGAACATCTCGATGGTCAGAGAGCACATTATTATGCCTACCAAAGTTATTATTAAAGAAATGACATTTCATTTCACTGTGTAGCACCAGATGCAATGTTTCAGCTCTAATGTCAATAAAACGCACAAAAACCTTCCTATCAGCTTTTCCCTCCCTGAACAAGCTAGTTTTTCCCGTGTTTTACAAAAAAGGAGAAGACAGCCAGGAACTTCTGTTTGAATCCTGGTTATATGGTACTGAACTGAACAAGTTCCTCACTTCCCATTTGCTCCTCTCCCTCTGTTCATCTCTAGTTATTTCATTCTACCTTTTAGAAGGTGAACACTCCATTCAGACAATCTGAGTTTCTCAGCTTGCTCACTCTCTTCTTATTGTCACACGCCAATCATCGGTGCTGATGGACATCTTCAGGAACATTTTGGATGTTAAGCAAGGAGGAAATCATCCTGTCTGCAACAGGTCTCTTCAGGGCCCCTATATTTAAGTTCCCACCAAGTTGTACAATTTGTCACCCTCTGGCCCTTGACAATAAGCCCTGCAGGGACTTCAGTGTCCTCTGATGGTCAGACAGATGATCCCCAGAGAGTCTGATTGTATTCATCATGTTCAGAAATACCTGCAGGAGATTTCTGAAACTGAAGGCCAGTGTGGGGGTGCAGGTGGGGGCGGGGTTGGGGTTGTATGGTACCACAACCAGGCCTCCCCTGTTGCCAGCTCTAGGCTTATTATCAGCAGCTGCCTGGCTCCAGGTTCAGCCTAGCTACAGAGACAAAAGTGGACTTCAAGCTCACGTGGAGGCAGGGCCAAAGGTCATAATTTTGTGAAACAAATATTAGAGTCATAAATAAATAGGTGATGTAAATGTGTTGATTCTTTTCACTAACACCATTTTAAAAGAGGGTTTCCATTATGTGTTTGCTTAAGCCTCATATCCAAAGGTAAAAATTCATCTGTCTTTCTCTGAGTCCTGGTTCTTGTCACTTAGCTGAATCGCAGGGTTTGTTTGTTTTTTCCTTAACGTTTCTGCTTTGAAAAAGAAAATTTCAAATTTCTTCCTCCTCCCCAAACCCAGCTTTCCCCACAGGCAGACACACAAATCACTGATAACAACTGGGATACTGTTTGAGGCAAATTCCAACTGGTTGGAAGTTTCCACAAATATTTTATTCCCCGTCTTTGTCCATTTTAGAAACAGAAAGATAAGACTACCCTTGAGGACCAACCTCCAATGCGATCTTTGAGCAAATGCCCTGCAACCCGAGGGATAAAAAAGCTCTGGGAATCAGAACAGATCTGCCAGCCCAGTTCATTTGGTGTCTGCAGATGGGAGCTGAGGGCTGAGGGATGACTGGAGCATAAGCAGTAACCTGCCCTGAAGGATGTGACACATCTTTCCAAGGCTCACTGAACAAACAGGTAGGACTTGCCGATAAGGGCCCTGAGAATCTGGCCTTGCTGGCAAGCATGGGGGGGTTCCCTCTCTGAAACAATTAACAAATAAACAAACAAATCCACAGGAGACCATCCTCCTGATGTTTCAGATTCCCAGACACCTTCCAGACCACCCCGGTAGGACGTTTTTCAACTGCCGTCCTGAAAAAAAAAAAAGTAAAGAAAACGAGCCCTTTTCCTTTTCTTGCCATTTTTATCAAAGTTCAACCTTTCATCATCATGTAAGTAGTCAAAGCTGTTACAAGCCTACCGCTGACACATCAAACGCTTTATCTACAGTCTGGCCCACTTCCAGGGAGATGAAAAGACCGATCATTCAGAACTCACACCTCCTGTGAGTTATGAGCCATTCCTGAAAGGAAGGAAATAACACCATTGTGCAGGAGTAAGGGCATTTTTCATGTTCCCCAGGCTGTCTGCACTGCAGCAAAGCTGGTTATGCGCTAAGGAGGAAGCCAAACGAAAGCCTTTGACTGGAGGCAAGTGTCTCTAGAAATACTGTCCCACGGTATGCTGATGGACTGCTCTTCTCAAACCTTTCTGTTGACCTTTAAGTTTTGATACCAGAAGTAGTTTATGTAATATATCACATGCTTCATATTGTTTTATTTTGCTTCCACAGTCTTTCATTTGGATTTATTATTTGCCCAAACTGGGTTGAGAGTTCACTAAGGATAGAAGCTAGGTTAATCTTCCTTTTGTCTTCCTCAAGTGCTTCTCTCCTCCCAGCTCCACAGCTAGACCACAGTAACATCAGAAGTGCTTGGTTTTCAGTTACACACCTACTTGTACAGTTGTCAGTTAAAACTGGAATAATTCAAAAATGTTTGTGCTCCAGTAACGTTTCCTAAGGTCTAAAAATATCTGTTGCCTTAAAATGAATTAGTCTTAATGAAGATATATCTGGATCCCTTTATAGTATTGACAAAATTGCACTTAGAAGTCTTTGAGATTTTTCATAAATATAATATACCCGAAAACACTACAGAAAAAAGATTACATTTAAACTTAAATTTCTGAGTTGATGAGTCACAGCATTTTGGCTTTTGTTCATCTCTGCAACAAACATTTGAGTTTCTATATGTTAGACACTGTGATCTTTAAATGAAAAATTTCAAAATTTCCACTCAGTATACATGACTACGTACAGTTCTCTACTTTGTATCAAGTGACAATTCCCTAAAATTCTAATAAAATCTAAAACGCTGTAAATATAATACCCACAGAGTCCTATAAACACTCTAGCCTCTATTGAGGTACACTGTCCAGAGAAACTAGAGGGTTCCAGCACTATTCATTCAAACTAGTGATGCCTGTGGGTATTGGTCTTGTCAACTGATTCTAAGTTTGTGTTTTAAGACAATCAGGATGTAACCCAATCTTGGCAAGCTCTTGGGATGATCATAATCTAGGCCCAATATGATCAAAGGAAAAGAAATGTAGAGGCTGTTGGAAATAGTTGTGATGAGGGGCTCCTAGCTTGAGCCAAAGCTCGCATTCTGACAAGTCTGGGCAACTCCAGTGAAGAAGAGAAGTGACCCTGTTTGTCTTCTTGTGACAGCAAACTCTATCCTAAGGGAAGAAGAGATGCAGCACAACAGAATCCCCTAGTTACTGAGTCTAGTTACAAAAGGAAGGAATTATTGTGAATTTAAGTTGGCATCTGTCATTCAAGCTATCCCAAGTCCAGTTCCTGCCATGGATGCCCATGTTGGTCCTGAGGAAGAAAGGTGCTGAAAGTAAAGCTGAAAAGAACTGTGAAATATTCAAGTACAGGCCCACTGATTTGGGATTTCTATAATTGAGTAAACCATATGGAAAGGAAAATTCAGATGACACTGCTGGTGATCAGAGGTCTCCATGATATCAGTGGCAATGTGCAGTCAAACAGGATGGATGCAGTAGCCATGGCAGGCTGAGAACCAGAGTGACTGGGAAAATGGGGGGAACAGATGGGACAATGGCAGACAGACATGAGACACGATGGAATCTTGTCCAGTGCAGAAAAGAGATATTTCCTCTATCATAAACTCTTTTTAGGAAGACTAGGCATCCACCTAGGAAGATGATCACCATTGGCAATACCTACTATAAAATAGTACCTGTGGACAAAGCATACGTATATTCTCTGGCAAATGGACTCATAAGCAGAAAGAGAAAGTGCTTGGCTTCTTGCAGAAACAATGAGTTATGTTAAATTGAGCTTCTCCTGGGATAATATCAGGCGAGGTTCAGAAGCATTGTCTCATAGTCTTGGCCAGAACATGCTCCAGAGAAGCCGGAAGAGAGTAGGTAACTCAGTGAGGGGGCAGCTGGCTGGAAAGTTTGTCAGGTCATGTGTGAGGTCTGAGTGGACAACAGCTCTGTAACTATGACAACACGCCTAGCAACGCAGAGGTTAAGGTTAAATCCTTAACCCCATTAAAAGGAATGAAAAAAAAAGAAAGTTCTACCTGAACAACAATTGTATCTTATTTCAGAAAAAGATACAGAAAAGACCACAGTTCAAGACAAGTTATTTTGCTGCTGCTGCTGCTAAGTCACTTCAGTCATGTCCGACTCTGTGTGACCCCATAGACGGCAGCCCACCAGGCTCCCCCGTCCCTGGGATTCTCCAGGCAAGAACACTGGAGTGGGTTGCCATTTCCTTCTCCAATGTGTGAAAGTGAAAAGTGAAAGTGAAGTCGCTCAGTCGTGTCCTACCCTTAGCGACCCCACTGACTTTTTAGGCCATAGCTAAAACAGAAGGCCAGCTGCTTGTTGGAATTACCATAAATGTTTCAATGAAAGCCAAGGACAGTTTCCATGGTTCCTATGATACTAATGGAAGAAGAATGGAAGGTCACCTTTGATTGGAAACTAGGGGAAGGCCGATCCATTTAAAATAGCCGTCAGGACTTTAGTGATGAGTGGGCCAGAGACAAGCAACTCAGAATACATGCAGCATCTCTCTTTAAAGACCAGTGCTGAAGCAGAGTACTGGAAGGCAAATATCGAAGACTCAGGGAGGCAAGTGACTCAAAAATATCAACCATTTTATTTTTCCAAACCAACGGGAGGATGATGGCAATGTCTCAAAAACAAGCAGATTGAGTGAAAGTTTACACACTGAAGGTGGAACATCTAGCTCTTTTCTTAACCGTGAAATCCAGAAAGTCACTTTTTAAATTGACCTATGCTATTCAGAAAGATCCTCATCAACCAGTACTAAAGTTTGGTTGCCAAATTCAGAAAACTGTTATAAACAAGTAGTTCAAAGTATATGACCAACTCATGATCAGAACATTGCTAATTCAGATTGGTTGAAAATATTTGTAATCTGAAGAGAGTCTGGCATATGCTCAAGTGTATAGATTATAGATATTGCCCTTGAAATGAAGGATTTCTCTTAATTTTTTAGATAGGACATAACATCTTATGTTTTCTAAGTATCTATCTGATAAAGTCTATTTAGGGATTCTGTGGGTGAGACAACAAAATGGTTCCATTCCCCCCGCCCAAAAAAAAACTGCTAAAGTAGAAAATACATTTATGTCCTACATTTTACTTAAAATGCATCCTATAGATACTCATGTGCAATGACTATTTCACGCTTTTGTTTTAGGAAGATGTTTCCAGCAGTGTAGGACAAAGACCATGATTCACTGACCTTTAACTAGTTTAGCCTGGGATAGCCTTTAGGTTCAAGTCTCCCTTTTTCTTTTGTAAATCCTCCCAAGTGGCCTAACGTTGAAATCACAAGTGCTCCATTCTCTAGCATCAATTCTGCCTGAAAAATGGTTGCTCTTGGGTGTCCCTGGTGGCCTTACCTGGTGGCTGTTCTCAGGTGTTCGATTAAGAATCTAACTTCCAAGTCAGTGGACACAAATTTGATCCCTGCTCTGGGAAGATACCACATGCCACGGAGCAACTAAGCCCATGCACCACTACTACTGAGCCCAAACTCTAGAGCCTGCTGCTGCTGCTGCTGCTGCTAAGTCACTTCAGTCGTGTCCGACTCTGTGTGACCCCATAGACGGAAGCCCACCAGGCTCCCCCGTCCTTGGGATTCTCCAGGCAAGAACACTGGAGTGGGTTGCCATTTCCTTCTCCAATGTGTGAAAGTGAAAAGTGAAAGTGAAGTCGTTCAGTCGCATCCGATCCTTAGCGACCCCACGGACTGCAGCCTACCAGGCTGCTCCATCCATGGGATTTTCTAGGCAAGAGTACTGGAGTGGCTTGCCATTGCCTTCTCCGTCTAGAGCCTGCAAGCTGCAACTATTGAGCCTGAGTGCTGCAAATAGTGAAGTCCCCTCACCTAGACCAAGGGCTTCGCAACAACAATAGAAGCCACCACAATGAGAAGCCCGCACTCTGCAACTAGAGAGTAGCCCCTGAGAGCCGCAACTAGAGAAAGTCCGTGTGCTGCAATGATGGCTCAGTGTAGCCAAATAAATAAATATTTTAAAACTGGTTGCTCTCATTTAATAAAAATGTCATGCTAGGGAAACTTGGGCAACCACAAAATTCATATGGATTCAAAATCCATGGTTCTCAAAGGGTCTAATAAATTTTACTTTGAAAAACAGAAGAGTTCTTAATGCTTGCAAATGAAAGGGGCAGTATTGCACTGAAATTGTTCCTAGCAAATATTTTAAATGATTTGCCTCACAAGTATTCCTAACTCCAAAGGGTAACAGGAATGAAGGAGGAGAGCATCAGATGTACATGTATCCCAATGTTTGGGACAAAAAGCTGAAAACCCTAATAAGGGGGCCATTCCTTTCATCTAATACTTAGATGTGAGGTCTTTACACTGAAATAGTCTCTCAAAACCCCAAATGTGGTCTATTATTAGAGTTGTAGAAATAACCTTTTCCACGCACATGGATACCAAATTTCTGATAATGGGTGATGAATCAAAAATCTGCAGGAAAATATTGACTTTTTAAAATTATGAAATCCTAGTTTATGAAGGCACGAGCCTTCACTGTCTCCCTGTGTGTTAAGCTCAGTGCGTGCGTGCTGTCACTTCAGTCATGTCTGACTCTGCAACCCTATAGACTGTAGCCGGCCAGGTTCCTCTCCATGGGATTCTCCAGGCCACAATACTGGAGTGGGTTGCCATACTCTCCTCCAGGGCATCTTTCCTACTCAGGAATCGAACCCACATCTCCTGTGACTCCTGCTTAGTAGGCAGATTCTTTAGCACTGAACCACTGGGGAAGCCCACGCCTTGAACTCAGTACAGCAGGCAGTTTCCAGAGTCTAAATAGAGAAGGAAAACCGGAAATCCACATAGTTCAAAGGAACAAGCCCTGGGGTTAAGAGCCCTCTCCTACCCCAGTTCCATCCTTTGCTACTTTGCACTAAATTTAGTTTACTTCTCTATGTTTCAATTTCTTCATCTTTAAATTAGAAAAAACAAAAACCTGTACCCATTCTCACAAGTTCATATAAAGAATCAGATGATGGAGGTAAAGGTTTTAGCTCAGTGTCTGGTGCACAAATAAGTGCTCATTAAATGTTTAGTTCTTACAAACACTGTAGGGTCAAATTAACTGTAAATCCAAGTCAGCTCATAAATTAACAAATGAGTGACCTTGGTAATTTATGTAATCTGCATCTTGGTTATTTTATTACTAAACAATGCCACTTTCCTTACAAAGCTGTTGTGAAAATGTTATGAATGAATGTACTTAAAGCACCCAGCACAGAACTTAATCTATAAAAATTCCTGATAAAAATGAACCTTCAGCACTCTCACTCCCACCCTATGCGCTTTAGGATTAGCCATTCAAAGTCAGTTTCACAGGCTCAGAGAACAGGGCTGTGAAAGGTACAAGGCTGCAGTGACTTTTCCTCTGAATTACTTGGAGAACATTCGTGTTTTCCTTGGCACCAGGAACACATGGTGTAGTCTTTTGGGGTACACAGTAGTGTATACATCACCCATGTATTTGCATAAAATTTCAAAGCACTTTCTTGATATATGCAGTATGACAGCTGCTGTCACAATGTATTTATATAAGTTCTACGCGGATTTTATAAAATAAACTTGCAAATGTTTGTTTTCCTAAGGAGGGGTGTGTTTGAGAGTTGGTGGGGATAATCATTTCATCTCCCTCTAGAAAGGAACACATGCTGGCATGCTCCCTCGCTCCATGACCACAAATAACTGGTGCTGCCTATGAATACGTGAGGCAACCCCATAGATATAGTAGGTCATTTTTAAAATCTATAAGTATTTTAAAAAATGTTTTTTCTGTAAAAAAAACATTGAACGGTGCCGTGACCACAATTCATCTGCAGTCTAGAGGGAAGGATAAAATAGTTGGCTGTGACTTCTAGCACACTGAATCCCGCAGGCAAATTGTCATAAGCCCAGCTGGCTCTTCATCTTTCCAATGAAGGAGGTAGCCAGATGTGAAAGACAATGGAAATTCCTTACCAACACAGGCCAGCATTTACCTTAGTCTTCTTTCAGAGCCACTAGAAAAATTTTCTGGATTGGCTAAATCTTTCCCTCAAAAGTATTGAGGTAATATATTCAATTATCTCCTATACCATTTCCTAAACTACTATTTTGTGGAATCTTTTTCCATAGGAGATTAGCTAGGGGCTCCATGACATGAGACTCCTGCCAAGAAATGAATAAGGTTGTGTTGACCAAAGTTAAATGAGTTTTCTTTATTGTGGGTTTTTATTATCCTTTAATGCATATAAATATCCAATTGGGAGAATATATAAGATGATTTCTCAAACTTACATGACCATAGAACCCTTTTGTGATGGCACATGGACATATTCTGGTACAATATAGAGAGGAACACAATTCATAAAATGCTGCTGCTGCTAAGTCGCTTCAGTCGTGTCCGACTCTGTGCGACCCCAGAGGCAGCCCACCAGGCTCCCCCGTCCCTGGGATTCTCCAGGCAAGAACACTGGAGAGGGTTGCCATTTCCTTCTCCAATGTAGGAAAGCGAAAAGTGAAAGTGAAGTTGCTCAGTCGTGTCCGACCCTTAGCGACCCCATGGACTGCAGCCTACCAGGCTCCTTCATCCATGGGATTTTCCAGGCAAGAGTACTGGAGTGGGGTGCCATTGCCTTTTCCGCATAAAATGCTAGTCAACTTCAATGTACTACTTTGTGTCTACCCTAAGAACTGATAGCTATAGAAGCCTTCCTCCTTAATACAAATTTCTTGGTGACAATTTTAGAGTCAACAAGTCCTTATATTGAGCAATCAATATTCCTTAATTGAGCAAACAGTTCTACTCCCCAAAGCCTTCCCCTCCATAATTACTATATTTAAAAATATGTTCTTCAAATTGAATTTAATATTTTATTTTTACAGATTCCAAAAATCACTCTGACAGTGTTTGTTGGTTGGTTGGGTTTATTGTTTTCTTCAGGATTATCTTCATTTTTTTTCCCCCAGAATTTTCATACATTTTACCATAGGGGTAAAAAAACAGGAAAAGAATTATAGGTTTCCAGGTGGCTTTTTCCCAATTCCATAAACCAGGTCACCCTACCAATGCCTGGCATTTCTGGAATATTTATTAACACTACAGTAGGAAAACTCTACCTCCCACAACCTCTGAAAACATAGCTGGCTACAGATTCCCAAGGCAGGCTCTGTGGGCATGTGGTTTCCATGCCTTCAAAAGGGGTGTTTGTAGGATACACTGAGGGATATTTCAGCTATGTCTTTCTCTTATCTCTTTTATTTTTTTGCCTAGCAAACTTGCTCCAAACTTGCCTCTGGGTGGCCTTAAAGAATAGACACGTTGTAAACAAATAGAACCCTTACAGATCCCTCAGAAGGCAGTAGTGGCAGAAACAAGGATACAAGGAAAAGGTGTGTTTACTCTGTCTCTCACTGTGGGTGAGACCTCATGGGACAACAAGGGAGGCTGTGACAGTCCTGGACTGGGTTAGGTTAAGAAGCTGCAAAGAAGACAGGAGCTTTGGGGGGATCAGGCGAGAACACCAGGTAGGGAGCTGGGCCTCTCCTCCACTGTTCTAAAGAGGCAGGGGTCAAAATAGCATGGATTTCACACCCATCTCTAATCCTTCATTGCCCCAACATCGAACTTAAAATAATAACATCAACAAGATGTTATTTTAAAAACGTGTTCTAAAACAGAAGTGGTTTCCTCATTAAACTGTTTTCATTGTTACCCATGACCTTCAACTTCATCTCAAGGTGCACACGTAATTTTACATTTGTAAAATTTTAATTTGACAGTCAAGGGCTGTCTCTTTTGCTCACCACTGCATTCCCAGAGACTACCACAATATCTTTTTAAATAAATAATTACAACTTTTGTTGATAGACTGCAGTACCGTTAGGTAAGCCACTTTATGATGAACTCATAAACACTCCCTCCAAACTGCAATTCTGTCTCTAGATAAGAAAGGTTTTACACACTGAATCATTCCGCAAACAATCATATCCCCAGCTAGCTGTCCCTCTTTCCTTATAAAGGAGTTAGCCAGATGTAAGAGACAATGACACTCTGTCCATAACGGCACACAAGTGACTCTCCCTCCCTTCAGGTAGGAGGAAACTGTGGCTGGTACCTACTCCCAGGAGGGTAGTGCGCAGATCTTGAGGCAAAGATTCCTTATGGGCATTTCTGGACAGACAGAAACCAAAGAACAAAGGCAATGCTAAGAAAACTCGGTGGCGGGGGCGGGGGTGGGGTGGTTAAAAATTATTTGCTTTATATTTAAACTATATATGGATTTCTAATCTAGACCATATGTTGAAAACATAACTGAAATCAATGGTTTTCAGATCTTTTTAACCTAGGATCTTTTTACGCTCTGAAAGATCATTAAACCTACCAAAACTTTTTGTTTACATGAGTTACATCTATGAATATTTACTGTTTTAGAAGCTGAAACTGAGAAATTTTAAAACTTGTTGACTTTAAAATAACAAAAATTCATTACGCTAACAGAAATAACATACTTTAATGAAAAATACACATTCCAAAACAAACAAAAAAAAAATAGTGAGAAAACTGACACCGTTCTACCTTTTTGCAAAGCTCATTAATGTTTGGCTTAATAGAGGTTATTGAGTTTTCTTATTTGCTTCTGTCAATTTATTGCAATATGCTGTTTTGGTTGCAGTTTATAAGGAAAATACAGTTTTACACAGATACACAGTAAGAAGACAGAGGTAGATTTTGAGAGCTATTTCATATAATGGTGGATACTCTTCTTTGATACTATATCAAAATTCAATAATCTTAAAGGTTGGTTGTGATATGGAATTAAAAACCATATCTTGTCCTTTTTTAACCAAATCTTGAAAATGTTAGAATATTTCATTATCAAATAATTACACTTATCATCATCTCTTCAGTTCAGTCACTCAGTCGTGTCCGACTCTCCACGACCCCATGAATCACAGCACGCCAGGCCTCCCTGTCCATCACCAACTCCCAGAGTTCACTCAAACTCATGTCCATCGAGTCAGTGATGTCATCCAGCCATCTCATTCTTTGTCGTCCCCTTCTCCTCCCGCCCCCAATCTTTCCCAGCATCAGAGTCTTTTCCAGTGAGTCAACTCGTCGCATGAGGTGGCCAAAGTATTGGAGTTTCAGCTTTAGCATCAGTCCCTCCAATGAACACCCAGGTTTGATCTCCTTTAGAATGAACTGGTTGGATCTCCTTGCACTCATAAAAAGTCTTTTAAGAATAAAAAAAATCTGTCAGTCTCACAAGGGCAAATGAAAGTTTTCCAAAAGTCAAATTTTCACATGAAAGCTAAAGTTTTGATCACTGGTGGCTTTACCGTTTATTGTCTTTAGAGTGACATGCTCATAACTTTTTTTTGAGATGTCTGCCAAATGCCCACGCAAAAATGGAGTTCCATTATAAAAAAAAAAAAAGATTAGTTCTGCTCAAAATTCAAATAAACATCTAAGTGGTTTTTTTTTTCTCTTTTCTTTAGATATCCACTGTAATTCAAATTCGGCAGACTTTTTTTAGCTTCTCATGTTAAAATCAGAGAAGGCAATGGCACCCCACTCCAGTACTCTTGCCTGGAAAATCCCATGGACGAAGGAGCCTGCTGGGCTGCAGTCCATGGGGTCACTAAGCATCGGACATGACTGAGCGACTTCACTTTCACTTTTCGCTTTCCTGCACTGGAGAAGGAAATGGCAACCCACTCCAGTGTTCTTGCCTGGAGAATCCCAGGGACGGGGGAGCCTGGTGGGCTGCCGTCTATGGGGTCGCACAGAGTCGGACACGATTGAAGCAACTTAGCAGCAGCATGTCAAAATGATGTGTATTCAAAGGTCAGATTTAATAATAGAAAAAAGAAACAAATATTTAGTTTCATCACAAACATTTTTAAATAAAACTGGATTTTTTTTTTAATTGAGTACACAGTGGTGACCAGTACAATGACCATTTTAGGGCCACTGCCTTGATTAGTGCTAACTGAGGCTCTAGCACTTCTACTCTCCATCATTGATAAAGTGAACACAGCCCTCCTAAAAGGCAAATTAAGTCTTAGTATTATGATAAAATTAATTTTAAACTCATACACCCTCTGAAACAGTCTTTGGAAATCCCAGGGGTCCATGGACTACACTTTGAGAACCACTGACTCAAATGCTTTGACTTTTACATTCTTGAGGTCTACCTCCATGAAGTAATTCTCATAACTATGATAAACAAACCAAAGTACAACAGCATATTTGGGTCACAGAACTGAACTCTATGGTCCCAGGGAAACATTGTACATCATCACTTAAATCGGCAAGTTCATTTAGTGGACTGTAATGCCATATGGACTGCAGAGCAAAAAAAAAAGGGATAATCAACACCACCCACAGAGCCAGCCAGATTTGAGCAATCAAAGCCTGAGAACACCAGTTCTGTTCTAGTAAAACTGTCAAGAATCCATATTAGTCATTTACACCCATATTTTCAGGTATTCAGTAGAAAAAAGAAAGCCCTTTGTGTGGGTAAAAAAATGAAGTATCAACCTAGGAGGCAAGCCTGAGAAAGAGCAGATGCTTATGTTTCTAGAGTTTGTACTTTTTCTCTAAAAACACATCTGTCATCAACTTCAACTTAGAAGACCAACAAAGTACTTTTATAAATAAACACAGTGGCCATTTTCATTTTAGTGACTCTGAATTCTTGGTAATCAATCTGATGGCCGAGAAATGCCAGCTAACTTTTCGCCAATATGCTTCAGGCAGGGCGTCCTCACAATGGTCACTGTCTTGGAAAACCAGAACCTACAGCTGAATTTTTAACAACACAGCACTTTTAGTTTGGCACTTTTAAAAATATGGCACTTTTAGCTTGGAGTTTTTACCTAAGGAAAACTGAATGAGAAGTTTCCATATACCCCTCGTTTCAAAATCAAAGAAACCCTTGCATCAAGTTGACACACAAATAAGAAATAATCCAGTGGAGAACCTGTGGTTCATGATAATGAGAGAAGCTGAAATGTTTGATTATCTAATAAAGTCAACCTTTGACTCTTCCTGGTCCTGTTTTCCCACCACCACTTCACCTCTACCTACCAACCCAAAGCCACAGCCCATCGCACTTGCCACACCAATTAGGGCAAAAGAAAGTAGGATGTCAAGCAGTCTTAAGCCCTCTACCTTCCCAACTCCTTGGAGGTGCTGGTACACGACCGCCTTTCTTACTAGTCTGGACCAGGAGGTCAAGTTCTAACGCTGAACCCAAAGGAGGGAATCTGGAATTATTCCTAACATTCCAAGTATTCTCCAGCCTTTCTGCTGAAACCTCCAGATAATGGGCATTCCCTGCTCTCTCAAACTTGCTGGAGCTGGACAAACTAACTAATAAACTGTACTCCAGCTTCCAAACAAACACAGAAGCCTACTAAATAGTCAGAAATATCCTGGCAGCTCTATCTCCAAAGATTTCTTTTTAGGTACTAGGAGTACACGAACATATTCTAGGTCCCACTGTTACACTCCAAATCTGGTTCATGGGAAAACATGCCTGGGACCTGAAATGGGTACTAGTCCCTGCCATCTGCTCTCACCCCAAATGACTGATGCTTTCAGACGGCTTTTTTTTTGCCTTGGTCCCTTTTTAAATCACTGAACATTTATGCCTCCTAGCATCTTAGACCTAAAACCACTTCTCTCTCTGCCCCTGAACTCCAAGCTAAGGAGTAGAAGCCTCCTTGTGAATAGAACCTCCTAAAGAGCTTCTGACAGTTGTCTCCCTGTGAGTACAGTGTACTCCTGACTCATCTCAGGCATTAATCATTTGGCTAGAGCTGGGCTGTGGAGGTCTCACCTCCCTGTACCTCCTGCCCCTCTTCCTGGTTGCACTTTGGATTTTTGAGCCTGTGCTCTGCCTCCCCTGCCTGCTGTCTCTTCTGGGAGCTTCTGCACCTCCAAAACAAATGCAAACACATTAAGAAAGCAGAGAAAGCTATTCAGAGCATCTTTTTAAACATTATAAATCACTTGACTAACAGGCCAAGTTAAAGTTTATGTTTTCCTTGGCAAACGATTTTGAAGGGTACATGTTTATTATGTTTAGGGGAAGTAAGCCATTTTCTACTTTATTTATAAGCAATGACTACAAAATTAAACATGGGCTTCCCAAATGGCTCAGTGGTAAAGAATCCGCCTGCCAATGTAGGAGACTCAGGTTTGATACCTGGGTGGGGAAGATCCCCTGGAGAAAGGAATGACAACCCACTCCAGTATTCTTTCTTGCCTGGAAAATCCCCTGGAAAGAGGAACCTGAAGGGCTACAGTCCATGGGGTCACAAAAGAGTCAAACACAACTTAGCGACTAAACAAAAACAACAAAATTATGTATAGGGTTGGCCAAAAAGTTCATTCGGGTCTTTCATAACATCTTTTGGAAAAATCCAAACAGACTCTTTGGCCAACCCAATACAATTTACATGGAGTCTACAGATTCATCTATTCATTAAAGCAGAATCCTTGAGTTATTGCTTACAAATTAACTATGCCCTTGAATCCTCCACAGTTCTGGAAATCCTGCATTACCTGACACCTAGAGAAAAATCAAGAGTCAAATCCTAGACCCTAGTTTCTCCAAATATCTGTGGGCATCTGCATCAGAATTACCCAGTCGTTTGCTAAAAATGCATACTGCATAAAAATGAGACCACCTTGCACCTGAGTGCTGAGCCAGAGATTTTAATGAATGCTTTCATATTCAGGATTTGTATTATTAATAGAACGAGTATGTCACACACTGGGATAATAGGTCAGTAAAGAGGAACACATAAAAGAGCTCAAGTAATCCTAATCAATCTCTATAAGAAGTCTATAGACAACATTTAAAACTGATGAATGAAGAATGAGCAGTAGCGCTTCCTTGGTGGCTCAGCAGTAAAGAATCCACCTGCAGATACAGGCGACATCGGTTCCATCCCTGATCCAGGAAGGTCTCACATCCCGTGCTACTGAGCCTGGGCTTTAGAGCCCAGGAGCTGCAACTACTGAAGCCCACGAGCCTTTGAGCCTCTGCTCCACAGTAAGAGAAGCCACCACAATGAGAAGCCTGAGCACTGCAACTAGAGAGTAGCCCCTACTTGCAGCAACTAGAGCTTAGCCTGAACAGCAACAGGGACCCAGTACAGACAAAAATGAATAAATTAATAAACTTATTCTTTCAAAGTACCCATAAGATACTTTCGCAGATTAAAATAAAAAAGAATGAGCACTAAAGGCAAATTATTGGGTAGTAGAGAGAAAAAACATCGGAATAAACAGCTAAAATCAATGGAATTAGACACTTAACAGGGAAAGGATACACAGTGGGAGTGGGGTTAGTATTGCCTTGTTATTAACCTTTTAGCGCTATTTGATTTTCTTCAATACCCACATATTAATGAAAAATGAAAACATATTCAAAATTAAGAAAATAATTTACTTTATTATTCAGTCTGTATTAAATTAGTATTTCTATCCCATTTCTGTTAATCTGTGGTGATAAATAGCACTTCTTGAAAAAAATAGTTATCAAGGATGACTTTTTCAATTTTGTCTTTGGGTATACTTTGACAGAAGACAAAGTATACCCATACTATTTAGAAGCTTAGCTTGGATGTTTACTTCACTAAATGAGTAAAGAAATTTCACAGAACCTTCTCTTTAAATGGGCAAAAGTGAAAATGAAAGTCACTCAGTCATGTCCAATTCTTTGCGACCCCACCGACTGTCCATGGAATTCTCCAGGCCAGAATACTGGAGTGGGTAGCCTTTCCCTTCTCCATCAGAGCTTCCTGACAACGGGCAAAAATACCACTAAATTCCTGCAAGCAATTAAAAATGGATTCTATACATTATAACTTGGACCACTTCAAATTTTCAGTACAATGGTCACATAATTACTACTAAAATGGCATTGCATCTGGCATAATTCAAGATTCCCTGGAAAGTCCTGTCATATTTCTTTACCCAATTTTTATGTCAAATTTGTATAACAGGAGTTGGAGTTCATATGTTTAGGGACTCAGGAAACTTGAGATTATTTAGAAGTTTGGCAAGGGACGCTGGAAGTTGGGAGGAATGTGCTCTGGACAAAGAAATACGGAAAGAGACAGAGGATAGGAGCAACATGGGGGAAAAACAGTCAGCTAAGAAAGGAGCAGACTCAGGACTAGACTAGCATTTCCCCCGTCCCCAGACACTGTAGCAGCAGTGCCTCTATTAGCAGAAACAAAACACACCAGAAAGGTGCACGATCAATGACATCAGATTTGTTTCCTACACTGGGTCAGTTAATTTTCTTTCACCTTAGATATACCGAACTCCATCAGTGCCAATCAAAGATTACAATGAGAAAATGTTTTCACTAAAAAGAGTCTTGGATCCCAAAGATGTATGGTGACTAGCCATAAGTGAAAAACTGTGACAGCTGCGGGTACTGGTACAAACAGGATAAAACACTATTTCTTCTGTGTCACCTGGGGAAATCCATACATTAAGCAGATTAAATGGATACTTCCAAAGTGAAGCCAGTTTCTTGAGAAGACCTTTCCTGGGTAAAGGGCAGCCCAAGTCTCATCAGGTTATACCTTTCCCCGCGGTGCTCTCAGTCTTAATTCATTTTACTAGTGGTTTCAGAGAGTGTTCCAAGTTGGCTCAAAGCCCTTCAGATCACATATCAACCTCTGTGACAAGAGATATATCACCTTTCACTTCTGACTTCCAAGAAGAAGCCCAGAAGGGTGATTATTAGTCAGATTATCACCACAGGCAGTCTGAGACAACTACTGCGTCTGAAAGAAACTTGGGACCACTGCAGGGAAAAGGCAAAGGATGTTTGAGCATTTTGCCAATGTGACAGATCCTTTCCTACCTCTTCTCTTGGCTTTTTTACCCCAAAATGTTAAAGGAACTGGTCTACCCAATCATAGTATGGTTAAGTCAAGCCAAATTTAAATACCCTTACATGTTACTTCTTATCTTTCAGGCTGAGCAGAGGAACTCAGAAATTTGGCTGTAAAGAGGGTCCATTATAATATCTTGTAGAGCTTTAAAAAGGATTTGATTTTAAGACTGAGTTGGAGTTTCCTGATTGAGAAAACTGTCATTAAGGAGTTCAGTTTCTTCCTCAAATGTTTTGAAAACTCCAGTGTCTGAAGTCACCATTGCCTCATGGAATTCAAGAGTTCATCTCCCCTAAGAGACTGTAAAAATGGAGAAGGATGTTGCCTGAGTACCTCCCTTCATTGTGAGTTCTGACAAACCTAGCACAGGACAAGGGAAGGCAAAGTGTGAGCAGTGATCCCTAAATGTAATCCCTCACAGAGCATGCTCAGCAAAACAAGACAGGGACAATGAGTCCTAAGAAAATTTTCAGTTGCAAGCTTCTTAAGTTTTCAAAATTAAAGCAGCTTCCTGAGTCCTGTAACCTGGAGAGCATCCCTAAAAAAGCCCATCATTTGATGATGGGACATCATTTTATGAAAGTTGGGCAACACTCATTAACATCAAGATAACTCTAGAAGCCATGATTGATAAGCATCACAGAGCAGAACAATCATTAAATGTTTTTAACTCATTGCACTCCCTCTTGCTCACTAGCTAGCATCCCATCATTGCCATAACATTTCAACAGCAGCAATGTTTTACAAGAAAGTAAGTTCCCTAATAGCAGGGGCTCATCACTATGTTTACTGCTATGCTTAAACATCTGCATAGTATCTGGCACTTAATAAATATTCAGTGGATGAACAAACAATTGAATGAATGCTTCAAATGCAAAGCATGAGCAGAGCTTAGACAACTTGGCGTTTTCTTAGAATAAGCACATCTAGAAGAAGAAAGTATTAACAAGGAAATCTGATAATACAACTTTTATGTTTCTGCAGCCTCAATACAAGCCAGTGGAGAAAGAATGCTAATCTGTTGTCTTCAGTAAAGCATCAGAAAATGAATGCAAGAGTCACAGTTCTCCAACAAACTCTTTGAAGATTTGCTCTTTGGAGCCAGACTTTGCTTCCAGTTCTAGCTCAGTCATTTAATTGCTAATGGGACTTCCTTGGCAGTCCAGTGGTCTGATCCTGCATCACCTTCCCATTTAGGGGGTGCAAGTTCAATCCCTGGTGAGCATAGGTATATGGTTATGTTAGCCTGGGTATAAATGCCTCATCTGAAAATGGCAAAACTACCATTGCCGTTGTTGTAATGTTGTAAACTGATTGTTGTGAAAACTAAGCAAAACATCTCACCTAAACCCTCATTCGAAGTCTCTAGTGTATGTAAGTCCCAATAAATAATATTTCTCCTTAGGATCATGACTATAAAAATTATTCATTTTGCTTAGATTTGAATTCATCAAGTCAGATTGAAATCTTTTGACTGAGGAAATGTCAAGAACTGAGAAAAAAAAAACTATTTAAAAGTCACACAAGATAATCGATAAAAGAAACCTTCATTACAATTGATTATTCAGTTTCGTCAAAGAATTCAGAGATGATAAACATCAGTGGTTGGATCTCATGTTAAAGCGCTAATTGTTCTTCAAAATTTTCAATCCTCTTCCCATATTTCCATTAGCTCTGTCCAAATAAAGAGTACTTCTTCTACAAGCTTTTATTCTACTATCTAAAGTGTTTATGAAGCCATCTCCCTCTAGATCAAGAATGGGTATTTAAAAAAAGAAAAATTGCTCAGTTGTGTCCGACTCTTTGCCACCCCATGGACTAAAGAATCCATGGAATTCTCCAGGCCAGAATATTGGAGTGGGTAGCCTTTCCCTTCTCCAGGGGAATTTTCCCAACCCAGGGATCGAACCCAGGTCTCCAAATTGCAGGCAAATTCTTTACCAGATGAGCCACATAGAATCCCAAGAATACTGGAATGGGTAGCCTATCCCTTCTCCAGGGGATCTTCTCAACCCAGGAATCAAACAGGAATGCAATCCTGCATTGCAGGCGGATTCTTTACCAATTGTGCTATCAGGGAAGCCCAGTATTTATAATATTCGTGTGCATATGTATATGTATATACTCATGGGTATATCTATATACACTTTTTTTTAAAAGAAACATGATCTTCAGAAAGGAAGGATGGTTCAATTTTCCTATTTGGGAAAATGCATTTATAGAGAGAAAATTTCTCTCTCTACCCTCATTTTGACATTACTGACTGACACTCTAGTCTGCTGGGAGTCAGTAGACACATCCCTAGGGAATAATTCTGGTTAATTCAGTCCAGTCTTTCTGCCCCTCAAGTTTTCTCTGATGAAAACTTCTCATTTACCTCCATTGTTTATTTTCTTTAAGTGCAACCCACAGACTACATACATCAGGGAGTTTGGATGAAGTGCAGATTCCTATGGAGTACCCAGATCTTCAGAATCAAAATCTCGCGGATGGGGCTCAGAAATCTTCATTTTTAACAAGCACCCATGTGATTCTTCAGTTCAGTTCAGTTCACTTCAGTCGCTCAGTCATGTCCGACTCTTTGCAACCCCATGAACTGCAGCAAGCCAGGCTTCCCTGTCCATCACCAACTCTCGGAGTCCACCCAAACCCATATCCATTGAGTCAGTGATGCTATCCAGCCATCTAATCCTCTGTCGTCCCCTTCTCCTCCTGCCCTCAATCTTTCCCAGCATCAGGGTCTTTTCAAGTGAGTCAGCTCTTCGCATCAGCTGGCCAAAGTATTGGAGTTTCAGCTTCAACATCAGCCCTTCCAATGAACACCCAGGACTGATCTTCTTTAGGATGGACTGGTTGGATCTCCTTGCAGTCCAAGGGACTCTCAAGAGTCTTCTCTAACACCACGGTTCAAAAGCATCAATTCTTTGGTGCTCAGCTTTCTATATAGTCCAACTCTCACATCCATACATGACCACGGGAAAAACCATAGCCTTGACTAGACGGACCTTTGTTGGCAAAGTAGTGTCTCTGTTTTTTAATATGCTGTCTAAGTTGTTCATAACTTTCCTTCCAAGGAGTAAGCGTCTTTTCATTTCATGGCTGCAATCACCATCTGCAGTGATTTTGGAGCCCCCAAAAATAAAGTCTGACACTGTTTCCCCATCTATTTGCCATGAAGTGGTGGGACCGGATGCCATGATCTTAGCTCAACATTTTCTGAATGTTGAGCTTTAAGCCACCTTTTTCACTCTCCTCTTTCACTTTCATCAAGAGGCTCTTTAGTTCTTCTTCACTTTCTGCCATAAGGGTGCTGTCATCTGCATATCTGAGGATATTAATATTTTTCATGGCAATCTTGATTCCAGCCTGTGCTTCCTCCAGCCCAGCATTTCTCATGATGTACTCTGCATATAAGTTAAATAAGCACAGTGACAATATACAACCTTGACATACTCCTTTTTCTATTTGGAACCAGTCTGTTGTTCCATGTCCAGTTCTAACTGTTACTGCCTGACCTGCATACAGGTTTCTCAAGAGGCAGGTCAGGTGGTCTGGTATTCCCATCTATTTCAGAATGTTCCACAGTTTATTGTGATCCACACAGTCAAAGGCTTTGGCATAATCAATAAAGCAGAACGATGTTTTTCTGGAATTCTCTTGCTTTTTCGATGATCCAGCAGATGTTGGCAATTTGATCTCTGGTTCCTCTGCCTTTTCTAAAACCAGCTTGACCATCTGGAATTTCACGGTTCACATATTGCTGAAGCCTGGCTTGGAGAATTTTAAGCATCACTTTTATTAGCATGTGAGATGAGTGCAATTGTGCGGTAGTTTGAGCATTTTTTGGCATTGCCTTTCTTTGGGATTGGAATGAAAACTGACCTTTTCCAGTCCTGTGGCCACTTGCTGAGTTTTCCAAATTTGCTGACATCTTGAGTGCAGCTCTTCACATCACCATCTTTCAGGATTTGAAATAGCTCAACTGGAATTCCATCACCTCCACTAGCTTTGTTCGTAGTGATGCTTCCTAAGGCCCACTTGACTTCACATTCCAGGATGTCTGGCTCTAGGTGAGTGATCACACCATCGTGATTCTCTGGGTCGTGAAGATCTTTTTTGTACAGTTCTTCTGTGTATTCTTGCCACTTCTTCTTAATATCTTCTGCTTCTGTTAGGTCCCTACCATTTCTGTTCTTTATTGAGCCCATCTTTGCATGAAATGTTCCCTTGGAATCTCTAATTTTCTTGAAGAGATCTCTAGTCTTTCCCATTCTATTGTTTTCCTCTATTTCTTTGCATTGATCGCTGAGGAAGGCTTTCTTATCTCTCCTTGCTATTCTTGGGAACTCTGCATTCAAATGGGTATATCTTTCCTTTTCTCCTTTGCTTTTCGCTTCCCTTCTTTTCACAGCACTGCCGACCTGCACACACTTCCAAAGGTGAGTGTCATCTGCTCCGATGGCCATGAGATAAAATTGAACCTCCCCAAAATCTGTAACTCCAGGCAACTCCCTGTTCCCATCCCCTAAAGCTAACTGACTGCCAACTGACTTCTAATCTAGATGTCCAGCAGAAAGAAGAAACTGAACACACTTGCCATCATCCCACGCCCAAATCCACGGTCTATACTCCAGAGGGAAATCTGATCAGCTTTTTTTAACTGTTTAAATTTTTCAGTGACTGCTCCTCTCTATTCTCAGGATAAAAGTTGGTAAAGAAATCTGCATCTACTTCTCTCCACCTCTTGCTTCTACTGCCCTTTCCACTCATCCTAAACTATTTCTAGAATGTTTCATGTTTTCTCTGGTCCCTGTGCTTTTGCACATGCAGTTCTATCAGCGTCCCTTCCAAATTCTTCTTTCCTCTGGCACTTCCACATTCATTCTCCAAACTTCAGCCTGGCCATGACCTCTTCTGGAAAACCTTAAAGGACAGTTTCTCCTCCTTTCCCCCCAACTATAGTCAGTTCCCCTCCTGTGTAGTCTCACTGGCACCTTCTACTAGTCTCTGAGCACCAATTACTCAGGTGCAGAGCTTCTAAGTACTTCATACAATTTTATGGTCCTTATTAGACTGTTCTGTAATTGCTAGTTTATTTCATTTTATCCCTCACCACAGCTCTGTGAAGCAGGAACCATGTCTGCCCTATCAATGGCACTGGTACCCCACATGTGAAGCCAACACCCAGCCTACAGTGAAGCTCCGTGCCTATCTGTGAAACGAATCAGTGAACAGATGAGTGGTGCTTGCTGCCTGCACCCCCTCAAACACAGCAGAGTTGCTTTTCCCTCCAAGGAGGAGACTAAACTCAGCAACATCAGGCAGTTTTCCATAAAGGCTGCGTGAGCTCACTCTCCAAGGACTTTATTGAGATTATGAGTACAAATGACGCAGATCGGGGCAGGGGGAGAAATTTTTAATGTGTCTTGGCTTCCAGAAGTACACTGTGAGTGGGGAATGAGGAGACAAGAGTCAACCTTGGATAGTAGAGCCCTTGATCTTGGTCCCCTGACCAAAGAATGGCTGCTGGTCTGCTAACGTATACTTTCCTCCTAATTCCAGCTGTCCATACAACGTGATTTATGTAGGAGTCAAAACCCAAGTGTCCACTGTCTACAAGCTGTTTGGAGGTTAAAAGAGGAGAGGGATGTTCTTTTTCAGTTTCTCCAAAGCTATACTATACAGTGATGTGATCCTGTGGCAACACATCTCCAAAACAAGACACCCATTCCCTGAAGATCAGTGACTTCCAGAGAAGCTGTTGAAATGAAATCAGTAGTTGAGCAGATCATCTGTCTGCAGGGCTACTGCTCTCCAGTCTTCTGGAAACCTGCAGTTTTCTTTCCCCATCCTGGGCACTGAATAGGATTTTACAAGTAGATTAAGCACCGGGCTCTTTCCTATCGCCAACTCCTATTTTCAGCCACCATACCCCTTTCTGAGTCAAGGCAAGCAGCACGTTTCAATTCCAAGGTCAGGCAAGGAACATGAGGAATAAAAGCTGAGAGGTTTTGGGGGGTTTTTTCTTTCTTTTTTTTAATTTTCAGTTTTGTTTTGCGATTTTACCTCCTGGGAATTTGTCTTTCATCTTCCAAATTTACAGGGGGGAAAAGTGAGACAACTTCCAAGGAAAAATTCCACTGCAACATGGTTTCTCTCCAGCCTGAAACATCTCAGGAAGCATTTGCGATAAAGTCAAGGCAGACCTGCATCAAAAGGATCAGAAACTCAAAGCATTAAACAAGTGTGAGCCACATTTAGGACTGGAAATGA
This sequence comes from Moschus berezovskii, assembly GCF_049115385.1. Classification (NCBI taxonomy): domain Eukaryota; kingdom Metazoa; phylum Chordata; class Mammalia; order Artiodactyla; family Moschidae; genus Moschus; species Moschus berezovskii. The sequence continues at coordinate 71,761,352 of NC_142462.1, forward strand.
AACATGGAACTTGTCTCAGTGTCAAGTTTCATCCTGAAACTTTTGCGAGGTGTCAGAATTTTTCCAGAGCCTTTCCAAAGTGATGGTAATATTCATACTCAGATTTTCTAAAAGAGGATCTGAAAGTTATAAAACTGAGCCCACCTTCAACACTAGATCTCTACTTGCTCGTGCTGACTTTAAAAGGCTAGAACCATTGGAAATTTCTCAATATGGGTGAAAGCTGGGATTTCCCTTTATGGTTTCTCAAGCAGTGGGGGATGGGGAGTGGCAGAAGGAGCAGATTTCCATCTGGTTGCAAAGACAGGAAATTTTCCCTCAAATTCCCAGCACTCTTCTTCTCTGAAGTCCACCTATTTTTCTACAGTCCATAATTAAAGATTTCAAATCAAGATATTTTCTTTTTTCTCCTAGCAGAAGAGGTTGAATGGCAAATTGGAAGTGGTCATCAGTGACTTCAAACTTGGTAAATGCAGCTCAGGCCACAGACAGTGGTTTTGAACACCAGCGCTGATAAGATAAGCCATGGATTTTAGGTCAAAATGAAGTAAATGCACCCCTGCCCAATTTGTTGTTATCGTTTAGGCACTAAGTTGTGCCCATCCAACTCTGTGACCCCATGGACTGTAGCCCACCAGGCTCCTTCTGTTCATGAGATTTCCCAGGCAAGAATACTGGAGTGGGACGCCACTTCCTTGTTGACAATGGAGGGGTGGAACCATGCCTCCTGCATTGGCAGGTGGGTTCTTTACCACTAAGCCACCTGGGAGGCCCCACCCCTGCCCAATATGCAGTCATAAAACTCAACTATCACTTTTCATTGACAAGTTTCAGTATCTTTGGATGGAGGATGGACATCAGAGGAGCCTGGATGTCCCAGAACAGTCACACAGGTGGGAGTGAGGTTAAAACGTTAGAAATAATAAGAAAAAAGTCAGACAGGCAGGCTTTTGTCCCAATCAACAGTTGGCTGGAGTTTTTGCTCAGTGGTTCTCAAAGTCCAGATGAGCAGTCTCAGCATCACCTGGGAACCCATTGAAATATAAATTCTCAAGCTCGGACCCACATCTACTGAATTTGAGTCTCTGGGGGTGAGGCCCGGCAATTTGTGTTTTAACAAGCATTTCAGGGGATTAAAGTTTGAAAGTTACAGCTTCCCTCAATGGTTCTCAAATCTAGCTAATCATCAGCATCACAAGGCAGTATTCCTAAACTTTCTAAGTGCCACCTCACAGTACTGAACCAGAATTTCCCCAAGTTCAAATGATCAGCCTTTAATAGAGACCACTGACCAACTCAAACTACTCAATCGGCACAGTAAACAGAAAATACAGAGTGCCTGATGTCCCCCAGGGAGGCTGGTAATTTTGCAATTTCTGCTTCACCTCCTCTCAGTGAACTCTACAAAATCCCTTCCGGGTTTAATATCAAGTCGATTTCTGACTTAAAATTAAGTTGAGTTCTCTTGCTTGTTAATAAACAACAACACTGACGAACACCGACTTCTGAATTTACCATAAGTATATATTTTGTGATAAGCTGCCTATTGCTCCCTCCAGCCCCTTTCCCCCAAAAATAGGCTTTCCCTAAGAGCAGGAAGAATGCTTTTGGCAGGAGAGTTGCAAGGTGAACAAAGATGTTTTCTATGAGGGAGAAGTTATTCAGATAAAACTAGAAAATTGGGAACCTCAGAGGACAGTACATTATGAAGAATTTAACATCCACTATAAGTGAGGTGATAAAAAGATAACCCAATCACTTTCAATAAAGGTATGTCTCAGTTTGTACATGCTTGGTCACTTCAGTCGTGTCCCACTTTTTGCGACCCTATGGACTGTAGTCCACAAGGCTCCTCTGTCCACAGGATTCTCCAGGCAAAAATACCTAAGTGAGTTCCCATGCCTTCCTCCAGGGCATCTTCCCAACCCAGGGACTGAACCTGCATCCTGTGTCTAATGCACTGAAGGCAAATTCTTTACCCACTGAGTCATCGGGAAAGTTCATGTCTCAATTCAGACTCAGATTAATTACATCCCAAGAACTAAAAGAAACAATGATCTTAATATGCAGATATGATCTTAATATGCAATCAGTAATCTGTGAAATCACAGAGAGCTTAAAAAGTGCCAGAGATGAGACAAGGGAGAATACTTCCCTAATTTTGAAAGAGAACAGAAAGTAGAAATTTGGAAATTTCATACCAGTGAGTTTAACAATTTGCTTTTAAATTTTTCTAGGCATTGCATTTAACAGGTAGTTTTGAACATTCAAGAAAGTAAAGTGATCACGGGCACACTCAAAGATTATTAAAGAACCAATCACAGTAGAAAAAAACCCTCTCAGGTCTGTTTTATGTAGTCACTGGGGATCAAAGGATATTTGAGCTGTGCCTTTTCTTTATTTTAGTAAAGCAGTTGGCAAACATCCCATTATATTCCTGGAAAGAGGATGAAGAAAATTGAGATGAATGCTAAACGTCACCCAAAACAAAAGTTTTGATCAGTGCAATAAATATGTTCAAGGGATAATGGTCCTGATTGAATTTTCTTTAAGTATTAAAACTTTACAGCATTTTCTGGGGGGGGGGGGGGGGGCAGCTTTTTCATGTCATATCTGAATGAAACACCAAAATCATTATTCTCAAAATGCTACTGTAACTTCTCATAAAAACATGCACTATTTTCCAGAAGCACTGTGCCTAAGGTGGGGCATATCCTCAGATGCCTCTGGTTGAGCTGCATTCTTTGGGACAAAGCCTAGGAGCTCCAGATCCACAAAAACATGCCCCCATTGTTCAGTCCCATGGGTTTAAAGTGCTCCATCTTCCACAGAAGCCCTTCCTGGTCAGAATTAGCAGACACAACTGAAGCGACTTAGCAGCAGCAGCAGCAGCAGGGGAAAACTGATACTAGTCAAATCGATCAACGTTTTCATGTGCTCACATGTAAGAGAAATGCGCATTTCCCCTTTTATGATTAGCTGAACTTTTTGCGTTTCTGCTCTTTGCCTCTCACTGAAGGGAAGTGGACAGCACTGTCACGGCGCTGGACCCACAAACATGGACAGGCTCTATGGTACTGTGAGCAGCCCTCACTCATCTCAGAGTCCTCGTAAGTGAGAGTCTCACAGGCACAGATTTACTTCATTGATAACAACATCAGTCTTCATGGGCATCACTCCCATACCTCTCACCACGTGCCAGACACTCTTCTAAGCACTTTAAAGAAAAAAAAAATTAATTTTGGCTGCAATGGGTCTTCAATGCTGCATGCAAGCTTTCTCCACTTGTGGTTCTCAAACTGCTCATCGCAGTGCGTGGCCTCTAGGGCGAACGGGTTTCAGCACTTGTGGTGCACAAGCTCGGTGATTGCAGCACTCAGGCTTAGTTGCTCCTCGGCATGTGGGGCCTTCCCCGACCACAGAAGGAATCCGTGTCCTCCCAGGTGGCACCAGTGGTAAAAGAACCTGCCTGCCAATGCAGGAGACATAAGAGGCTTGGGTTCGATCCCTGGGTTGGGAAGATCCCTTGGGGAAGAGCATGGCAGCCCACTCCAGTATTCTTGCCTAGAGAATCCCATGGACAGAGGAGCCTGGTGGGCTACAGTCCATAGCGTCACAAAGAGTCAGACATGACTGAGGTGACTTTGTGCACACACACACACACACAACAGTATGTTAGTGGAAACAAAAGAAACCCTGCGTTGGTATGTGGATTCTAACACTGGACCACCAGGGGAGTCCTTCTAAGCACTTTTAATAAGTCATTTTTGTCCAGCACTGTGATGTGTTATTATTTCCTATTTTACAGATAAGGAAATAAAGACACAGAGCACTTATGTAACTTTTCCAAGGTTACACAGCTAGTTAGTGGTGAAATCTGAATTAAAACCTAGGTATTCTGACTCTAGAGTCCAATTTTTTTAGCCTGTGTACTAACTTGCTTTCTTTCTGTGTATCTGTCCCATAACCTAAAGAATTTCAGTGAACATTTAGATGAATCTTCAAAGTACACCCAGTCATGACATGGAGATCTTGAAATGCGAGACTCTTTATTGTGAAATCACAAGAGTATTCAATATCCTGTTTCCCCCATAGCAGACATCACAAGGGACAGAAATACTCCTTCTCAGTGTCCATATTGCTGGTTAGAAAGCAGAACAAATTTGCAAGCATCCTTTAAAGCACAGGGAAATACTGAAAACATGCCAGTAAGCAAAAGTTAGTGATAAATGAAAATGAACCTACAACATGTGAAATGTACATATATTCTTTCTATTGTGCTGATATCTTATGTAGTGAACATATAAATCATTTATAAAGGCTTAGAGGTTTATACAACCTTCATTCCCCATAGCATTTCCCTGTAAGATCTTAGGTTGCCCAAACAAGAATTATTTTAGCAGGTGTTGGCAGGGCCTGAGTCTCCCTCAGGTATGAGGAAACCCTGTGCTCCATGCTACTGGCCTGGCACACCCTGCACAGTTAGGGGAGGAGACACTAGAGACCAACAGCAAATGAACGGGCTGCTGTGAGGGACCTGAATTCATTGCATTACAATGATGCCTACCAGGGCCATTGAAATGGGACCCGAGGCTGATTCACACATTCATAGAACACAGCGTGTCTTGTTTCAACAATCTCCCTCCTTGCTCAGCCTCCTCCCCCAATAGTCAAGCCCTCCTGTGCATCCCAGGGAGCCTCCCATCTGCCTGTTCTTCTCTGTAAACAGTGAGCACCGCTCCACATCTCTGAACAAACTGTCACCACTGCGAAAAACACCGAGACTCTTCCAAAACCCTCTCTTCTTGGCTTCGTTCTCTCTGGTTTCTTCAATCTCTACTTGCCTTTCTCATATTTTCCCACCTTCAGGAAAAAAAAAAGAAAACCGCACAATATGCCTTTTTTTTGGTAGATGCTGTAATCCTCTGTTAGATTAATTCAAGAGCTTATTCATTCATTTCATCAACAAGCATTAAATGAGCACTAACATTTGTCAGACGCTGTCCTAGGCCTTCAAGGATGAGGGACAACAGACACAATCAGGACCTTCAAGGGGTTTGCAAAGCAATCAGAGGGCAGCGAAGTAATCCCACCAGACTACACAGAGATTCTGTGCAGCGAGGAAACAGAGGGAGAGCTATGGGAATCCTCTAGGATATTTAGGCAGAAGAAAGACACGATCAGACTTTCATTTCAAAAAGTTCATTGTGTTAAAAAAAATTCACGGCTGCATTTTGGCTGTAGGTAATTATTATCAACTATTGCTATAATTCTTAGGTGGAAGGTTGATGAGAAACTTTAAAATGGATAGATCAGGCTGACAACACCTGAATCTACAGGTAAAGCTTAACCTCACCAAAATAAGTACAACTAGACATTAGGTGCCTCCTGATATGTTCATGATACCAAATATTAATATAATGTATTCTTTCTAGAGAGTCAAACCGATGGCCAGTCAATCCTGTAGATACATTAATAACAACCGGTTTCCAAAAGACAGAAGAACACATTAAATGACACTGTAGAGACATCATCAAAAAACCTAAAGCTTGAGAAATTCTAGTACACAAACAATGTGATTTCTGCAACAAATAAGTTATAGCAACAAAAAAGAGGGATAATGAAACTCTGAACTGGTTTAGAAGACATATAAACCAACTGTAAGGAATCAACCTTGTCTGAATCCAAACAAATCAGTCATACAAAGACAGTGAGAAATTTAAATGTTGTTGAACATTTAATAGTGTTAAGGAATTATTGGTAGCTTTTTAAAACTGTGATAATGTAGTTATGCTTTTTAAGTGTCCTTCTTTTTTAAAGTACACACTGAAGCATTTGCAGAAGAAATTATCTTAAGTCTAGATATGCTTGGAAATAATCCATACATGTGAAGAAAGCAGATGGAGTTATGGAAGAAACAAGATGGGCTCTGCGTTGATGGCTAAACATGATACATAAGGGCTCCTTATACTACTCTCTCTACTTGTGTTTATATTAATTTTGCATAATAAAAATTTTGTAGAAAGAATTTAGGATTTTGGTAATAATTGCACAACTCTAAATTTACTAAAAATAATCACTGAAACAAGTAAATTTTATGGCATGTAAAATACATTTCAAGAGTTGTTTCTGAAAAATAATATAAAATAAGAGAATTGCCTACGAAAACTAAAAAAAAAAATGAAAATAGTTTTAAAGACAAGGAGACTAGTTAGGAAGCCTCCACTGGAGATCAGCTGGAGGATGATAAATGCTAAAGCTGCAATGGGAACTTTAAAGGTGGAGAGAAACAGATTCAAGAAATACTGAAGATGCAAATTCTGCATGACTTGGTGGATGCTGGAAGGTAGGAAAAAGGAGGTATAGGGATGGGGTACTGGAGAGAGGGCTTCCCCGGTGGCTCAATGGTAAAGAATCTACCTGCAATGCAGGAGATGCAGTTTCAATCCCTGTGTTGGGAAGATCCCCTGGAATAGGAAACAGCAACCCGCTCCAGTATTCTTGCTGGGAAAATCCCATAGACAGAGGGACCTGGTGAGCTACAGTTCATGCGGTCACAGGGGAGGACACAACTAAGCAACTAAACAATAATACTGGAGAAAAGTGGGCAAAACATATAAACTGTCAGTTACAAATTGGGAAAGGAGTACATCAAGGTTGTATGATGTCACCTTGCTTACTTGAGTTATATGCAGAGTACATCATGCAAAATGCCAGGGTGGATGAAGCACACGCTGGAAAACAAACTGCTGGGAGAAATATCAATAACCTCAGATATGCAGATGACATCACCCTTATAGAAGAAAGTGAAGAGGAACTAAAGAGCCTCTTGATGAAAGTGAAAGAGGAGAGTGAAATAGCTGGCTTAAAACTCAACATTCAAAAAATGATCATGGCATTCGGTCCCATCACTTCATGGCAAATAGATGGGGAAATAATGGGAACAGTGACAGACTTTATTTTCTTGGGCTCCAAAATCACTGCAGATGGTGACTGCAGTCTTGAAATTAAAAGACACTTGCTCCTTGGAAGAAAAGCTATGACCAACCTCAGTTCAGTTCAGTTCAGTCACTCAGTCGTGTCCAACTCTTTGCGACCCCATGAATCACAGCACGCCAGGCCTCCCTGTCCATCACCAACTCCCAGAGTTCACACAAACTCATGTCCATCGAGTCGGTGATGCCATCCAGCCATCTCATTCTCTGTCATCCCCTTCTCCTCCCACCCCCAATCCTTCCCAGCATCAGAGTCTTTTCCAATGAGTCAGCTCGTCGCATGAGGTGGCCAAAGTATTGGAGCCAATGAACACCCAGGATTGATCTCCTTTAGAATGGACTGGTTGGATCTCCTTGCAGTCCAATATTAAAAAGCAGAAACATTACTTTACCAGCAAAGATCCGACTAATCAAGGCTATTATTCTTCCAGTAGTCATGTATGGATATGGGAGCTGGACTATAAAGAAAGCTGAGTGCCAAAGAATTGATGTTTTTGAAGTGTGGTGTTGCAGAAGACTCTTGAGAGTCGCTTGGACTGCAAGGAGATCAAACCAGTCAATCCTAAAGGAAATCAGTCCTGAATATTCATTGGAAGGACTGATGCTGAAGCTGAAGCTTCAATACTTTGGCCACTTGATGTGAAGAACTGACTCATTTGAAAAGACCCTGATGCTGGGAAAGATTGAAGGCGGGAGGAGAATGGGACGACAGAAGATAAGATGGTAGGATGGCATCACCAACTCGATGGACATGAATTTGAGCAGGCTCTGGGAGTTGGTCATGGACAGGGAAGCCTGGTGTGCTGCAGTCCATGGGGTTGCAAAGAGTCGGACATGACTAAGCAACTGAACTGAATTCCAGTTATAAGGTAAATAAGTACTAGGGATGTATATATAATAGGCTAACTATGGCTAACACTGCTGTAGGATATACAGGAAAGTTGTTAAGAGTAAATCTCAAGAGTTCTCATCACAAGGAGTACATTTTCTTCCACATTTTTTTTCTTTCTTTTCTTTTTAATGTATCTATATGATACGATGGATGCTAGCTGAACCTATTGTGGTAGTCATTTTACAATATATATTAAACAATGCTGTATGCCTTAAATGTATACAGTTGCATATGATAATTATTTCTCAATAAAACTAGGGGAAGAGGTAGTCAAGAAGAAGAAGGTATAGGGTAGAATTCCTAGGTATCTAGCTACTTGCTGAGACAGGGAACCTTAAAGAAGTAGGGCTGGTGGAGGATGATCATGAATTCTGTTCTGGTATCAGAGGAATAACAAGCAGAGACAAACCGGAGCAGCTGGAGCTTGGAGAAGAGGGCTCAATGCAGTGTTCCAAGTGCAGTATCCTTTTTAGCACTGCCTGCCTATTGTTGAGCCAGGGCTTCCAGACTGAAACATCTGAGGAGTCCAAAAGTCTGACAACCAAAACATGGCAACAGATTATGTTGCCCTTTCAAAAAGTTTCAGCTAGTATTTTTTTTTTTTAAGTGAAAGTGAAAATCGCTCAGTTGTGTCCAACTCTTTGTGACCCCATGTATTATACAGTCCATGGGATTCTCCAGGCCAGAATACTGGAGTGGGTAGCCTTTCCCTTCTCCAGGGGATCGTCCCAACCCAGAGATCAAACCCAGGTCTCCCACGTTGCAGGCAGATTCTTTACCAGCTGAGCCACAAGGGAAGTCCAATTTTTTTTAATAAAGTTTAAAAATAATAGGTTCCCAAATTTGTAATATTGGTTCCACTTGACATCTTTAAAGGAGAGTTTAATCCAATTAGAATTATTGCACGATTGGTAACTTTCATGTTCTATCTATACATCTTTTCTATGCTTCTTGTTCATATTTCTTTGATCAGTTTACTTGGTTGAGACTGTCGTTATGGGAATAGTTTATTGCTATAATTTGCTGCTGGTATGTTTTGTTTCTAGGGCTTCCCAGGCGGCTCAGGGGTAAAGAATCTGCCTGCCACACAGGGAATGTGGGTTTGATCCCTGGGTCAATAAGATCTCCTGGACAAGGAAATGGCAACCCACTCTAGTATTCTTGCCTGGGAAATCCCATGGACAGAGGAGCCTGGAGGCCTACTGTCCATGGGGTAGCAAAGAATTGGACAGAATTTTGCAACTAAATAACAGCTGCAGCAGCATATTTTGTTTCTAAGTATAATATCAACACTTTCTTTGATTTTATTTTTCTCCAGAGTTTGAGATGGTGTGTACCTTCACATCTCACATGGGTGTACCTTGAAGAAAGTAGAAAGAAATGATATCTGGTTTTCTGCATCCATGTTGTATCATATAGTTGATACAACATGTTCTGGAGTAACAAAACATCTTCTGCTCTTTTTCTGGCAGATTTTTTTAAATTAAATATGCATTATACTGAAAGTTGTCAGTTTCCCTAACTAGGACCTATTTGCTTTATGATTAATGTCAATTTCTTCTGGATACCAGTACTAGGTTTCTGCTTATCTCAATTTTCAGAGTACTTGAGAATATGTTCTGTGAGGTTTCAGCATGATGTTCTTTTTGCGAGAAATTGTAAGAGGCTGTATTGAGGACTACCATTTAATGAGATTTTGAAGCTAAAATCCCTCATAGGAAATCAAACTAAAATCAGAGAAATTGTCTGCTCCGAACTTTTGCCCTTTGCCATTTCTTTAGCTAACAGAAGTTTCTTCTTCCGTGTCCTCCTTTGTACAACATCTCAAAACAGAGTTTGTATTGGAAAACTGATTTCTCTTACTTCCCTTGTATTAAATTTCTATGCCCCTTGCTGATTTCATCCTAATAATTTGCAGACTTCATTTGGCTTCATTTACTCCTATTGTTACTATTTCAAAGCCCTTCCAATTGCTGCATAACATTCAACTCTGGATGCATTCTTGGGATTTTTCCTTTCAATTAAATGCTTCCAGAAACAGAATTTTGGAAAATGGGTTCACCCTAGCTGACTCAGTTCTGAAAGTCTTTCCAAAGAGATTTTACAGGGAAACTATGACTGGCTTTAAACCTCAAGCACTGAGTTCTGGGCTGCAGTATGAATTTGGCTTTCATTTTTCATATCTCCAGCAATGTAAAACTCCCAGCAAATCAACAGTCTTTTCTAAGAAGGGCCCAGCTCTTAGGAATGCTATTGCTCTCCTTATCCAAAGGAACTCCAAGGTACAGTATAAACTGGCTTTTCTTGCCCTGACCAACTGAAAGCAGCAAAGCCCTTATTTATATTCTGTTTTAAAATTTTTCCTTTAATGGAAACTTTTACTCATCTTCCATAGAGAGTGGTATGAGGATGAGTGAACTCAGTCATATTGTGAAACTTTGCATATGCACAGTATGCTTTTTATTTCCTTCCAATGATACCTTCAGAGGCAGCCAAACAAGTTTCTAATAAATTCTTAAAGGCACAGCCTCATTCCTGGTCCTTGCTACTTGAACTGTAGTCCAGGAACCAACAGCAGGACTACACCTGGGAGCTTGTTAGAAAAGCAGAATCTTGGGCTTCACCCCAGACCCACTGAATCAGAATCTGCATTTTAACAAGCTCCTCAGATGAGTCAAATGCAGATTAAAGTCTAAGAAGCCAGGCAAGAGATTCCAGATGGTGGTGCTGCTGCAGCTGCTGTAGTCCACGGACTACACACTTCAGATGCCAGAATCTGGAGTATGGAAGAAGAAAAAGTACAGTGACTCTTCAGACGAGAGGGCCAGAGTGCATCTCCAAAGGCAGAGAAAAACACTGGACAGTCTCTAACGTTAGGTAGAGAATTTGTAGAAAGGTGCTTTGGATGTTAACAGAAGAAAAAGAAGTTCTGAAGGAAGAGAATAAAAAAGAGGGCCTTTTAGACACACACAGGCCCGCATGTGTGTATGTATACTGTAATTTCTAAATTTCATAATACTCTTGTAAGGTATATATTCTCAGATTTTTTATAGAAGAGAAAACTGGGTTCATTAAGATTAGCAGGTTACCTAAAAATCACACAGGAAATCAATAATGTACATGAATTCAAGCTAGATTTGCATGTGTGAGTGCTCAGTCCTATTCTAATCTTTGAGACCTCATGGACTGTCGCCCATCAGGCTCCTCTGTTTATCAAATTTTCCAGGCAAGAATACCAGAGCAGGTTGCCATTTCCTTCTCCAGGGGATCTTCCCGACCCAGGGATCGAACCCCAAAAGTCCAAGCATAACTCCAATAAATATATCAACATTTAGAACTAAACAGACTTTATAAATCTGATATAATAATAAGAAAATTCTGGAAAATTATAAAAAGATAAATGATATAATATTAAAACAAAATGAGCAGAATAAGTTAAAAAACCTGGGAAAATGTATTTTTTAAATTTCAGTGAGGAAAAGGCCTTCTTATAGTGACACAAAATCCAGAAGCTGATAAAGAAAAACTAGAAAAATTTAACTACATAAAATTTTTTTCTGCATGAAAAATTCTACAGAATTTCACAGTAAAAAATTGGGGAATGCAATACACATCACAGATACATGGTCAGTTTCTTTAATTTATAAAAGCCCTTGGAAATCAATACAGAAGACCAATAACCAGTAGAGAAATAAACAAAAAACATCTCACAAAAATGGAAATGCATATGGGTCAAGTATTGATTTCATTGATTCTAAGTTTATTGCTTTTGTGAAATCTGGATTTCTTATAATCAATGATATCTTAAGTGTGATGAATTTCAGTACATAAAAAGATATCAAACTGCACTCATAGTAAGAGAAAATCTGATTAAAATTACAATGAAATAATATTTTCACCAATCATATTTACAAAATAAAACAATAAAAATACTCTCTTGGAAAGGTATGAACCGACAGGCATACCCACACACTGTAAGTGGAGGTGAAAATCATTGCAACTTTCAAGGCAGCAGTTTGGCAATAACCCAAAACAAATAAAATACATATGCTCCAACAACTTTGGTTCTAGGAATTTATGCTAAAGAAATATTTTCCCATGTTGAAATGAAATAGGTACAAATATATATTACTTATATCATTATATATCATTGTTTTCAAAAGCAAAATATTGGATATATACTTACATTCTTAAATAAACTACCCTATACTCATGGGTAAATTATCCTATATCTATAAACACCTAACATGCAGCCATTTAAAATAATGAGGCAACTCATTCAAATACACCAGTTTGGAACAATACACAGGTGGTGTGCAGTGGTAAAGAATCCGCCTCCCAATGCAGGCGACATAAGAGACTCGGGTTCAATCCCTGGGTGGGAAAGATCCCCTGGAAAGTAAAATGGTCGCTCACTCCAGTATTCTTGCCTGGACAGAGGAGACTGGCAGGCTACAGCTCCTGTGACTGCAGAGTCAGACACAACTGAGCACACACCTCCTCCTCCTCACAAGATATGCAATTAAGTGAAAACACTAATATATAATGGGGCTTCCCTGGTGGCTCAGAGGTTACTATCACTTGTAAGGATAATAGGTGTATGTAAATGGAAACAAAAGTGTTTATGGCTGTAAATGCATAGCCTGTTCATGAGGAATACACAAAACCCTGGTAACGGTAGCTACCTCCCAAGAAAACTAAGAGACTGGGTGGCAGAGGTGCGTGGAAGATTTCGTTTTCACCATTTACCACCTTGTATGTAGGAAGGTACATGTACACATAAAACCCATTCAAAAGAAGTGAAATCAAAAATTTAATTGTAATGTGCATAAAATTTCTAACCTTCTTAGAGCAAGGCATAGAAAGGATTAAGAATCACTGACTACTATAATCCTCTCCTTTCATGATTAAGAAAATTCATCTATGATTAAGAGACCCAGGATCACCAGATTATCTCCATGTCCTTTCTAACTCTAAGGTTCTATGATTTCATCTTATTTTATTTGCATTAAGGAATATAGTGAATTAAGTATGGGAGGGCAAGATCTGATTCCCATTCATTGAATTCTGACCTCGCCTAAAAAAATTCTCAGAAAATTGTATAATGAAGGTACCTTGGCAGAGAAGGGCTGGCCCATTCTGAAGAAGGTGCATGAACCTGAAATACTTCTAGTCTCCCTCATTCCAGCCTGTTCTCCATTTCCAGTGCGTGTGAGCTCAGTCATGTCTGATTCTTTGCAACACTGTGGACTGTAGCTCACCAGGCTCCTCTGTCCCTGGAATTCTCCAGAAAAAAAATACTGGAGTGGGTAGCTATTCCCTTCTCCAAGGAATCTTCCCAACCCAGGGATGAAACCTGTGTCTTCTGCTTTGGCAGGTAGATTCCTCACTAATGAGCCACCGGAAAATCTCTCCATTTCTAGTACAAAGGAACAATCACAAACATAAAGATTGCTTTCTTTGTTAATGTGCCAATTTGCACTACAGGTCAAACTACAACCACCAAATTCATGAACTTCTCTCCAATTATATCTCAAAGAAGATGAAATTAATTACAAAGCACAGGCATCCCCAAAACACCACTGTCCAAATAACACACCAGCATTGTCAGCACATTTCCTGGGAACTCCTGGTGACTAAGTGATGTGTATCTATCAAATCTATCCTATTGCCAGTTAAGCATAATATCTCAATGACCCTTCCTAAAAAGCACCTCCTACGCCCAGCAGCAGAAGATTCCCCCAAAGAGACGATCACAGATTTGCAATTTGTTTCTGGAGTACTCATCAGATTTAATGCAGGTTGTTTGCATATGCTTGGCTTTATGGTTTTATCATTATTCCTCCTCTTTTCTTGGACAATGATAGAGTTTAGTAAGGTATTTCATCTCCAGAGAAACTGAGCCAAAAATACATGATGATCTTAGGGATTCACTCACACACTGTAAAACCTAATCCTTAATTAACAAGACATAGACCAAAATTTTTCTCAGTGTAAAAGAATGTCATATTTTATCTATATTTTTCTAAGATTTTAAAAGTGAAATTAGAATTGTGTATGTATTTTTAAACAGAAAAGGATACAATGATCATTACAGGGAAAAAATTATTTATTTAGATTATTTTTGGCACTAACCTAGTTGTTAATGTAAATTTTTTTAAAAAGGAGAATTAGAAATTTGTATTTTCTAACTTCATAATAGAAAAATAACATATTAATATCCTGAGTCGCTAAACATGCAGGAAAATATACCTTTATATATACTAAAGGCCTAAGTGTGCACTGAGAGAATTTTTGTGAAACACCAGCTGGTAAAGCATTATGAAAATAGAAGAATATTAATATATGTTGATCTAGCAATCATATTTCTAAAAACATATTATCTTATGTAAAAACTTGAAGATACAATGAAAGATTTAACCTCGAGGACTTTCCTAGTACTTAAATAAGTTGATAAAATAAAATGCAAAAGTAATATAAAATGATTCTGGAAAGCTTACAAATTCCAGAATGGCAGCGTGAGGACTTAAGAAAATCTGTTCCTCCACAAAGTAATAAAAGCAGCAACAAAAATTATAAAAATCAACATTTTCAGAGCTCTGCAGATTAAAGGTTTGTAACAATCCAAGGAGTATCTATTAGTGAACAATAACTGAATCACAATAAGAACAGCAAGCTTTATGGCATTTTAACTTACACCAATCTTGTCCCTCTCTAACTAGCTCTACAGTAGCCTTGAAAATCAATAGCTTCACAACAGCGGTTGCCTAGCAGCCACTACAAAAGAAGAAGAATGGGTTCGGCATTCCCCAAACATTTCATCCCAGAGTATCTGTCACTATTTCATCTGCTGGCAACTTACTAAAAATTAAAAAGCTTTCCACTCTCAGAGTTTTTCCTCAACTCAGAGCTCATTCTATTCTACCCCCAAGGCATTTGTTTACAATGATCAGTAGTAACTGTTTAATATATCAATAGTAACTCAATCAGTCCATTCTAGAGGAAATCAATCCTGTTCATTGGAAGGACTGATGCTAAAACTGAAACTCCAATACTTTGGCCACCTCATATGAAGAGTTGACTCACTGGAAAAGACTCTGATGCTGGGAGGGACTGGGGGTGGGAGGAGAAGGGGACGACAGAGAATGAGATGGCTGGATGGCATCACAGACTCGATGGACATGAGTTTGAGTGAACTCGGGAGTTGGTGATGGACAGGGAGGCCTGGCGTGCTGTGATTCATGGGGTCGCAAAGAGTCGGACACGATTGAGCGACTAAACTAACTAACTAACTAAAGCAGTGTTACTAACTTGGATTGACAAGATACTGACAAAAAATATTAAAAGGAAAAGCTGAAGGAAACCCAGCCTGGCATTCTGTGATGACCTAGAGAAGAGGGGTGAGATGGATGGAAGGGAAGTTCAGGAGGAAGGGGACATACGTATAGTTATGATTTATTTGAACTGTTGTAGGGCAGAAACCAATAAAACATTGTAAGGCAATTATCTTCCAATTAAATCAATAAGCATTTTTTAATATCAAAAGCAAAACTTTTCTGAAAAAATTGATAAATTGGACTTTATTAAAAATTTTAAAAAGACCTTGATACTGGGAAAGATTGAAGTCAGCAGAAGGGGACGACAGAGGATGAGATGGTTGGATGGCATCACTGACTCGATGGACGTGAATTTGAGCAGGCTCTGGGAGTTGGCGATGAACAGAGAAGCCTGGTGTGCTATAGCCCATGGGGTCCCAAAGAGTCAAACATGACTGAGGACTGAACTGAACTGAACTGGTTATACATCCCCGGGAAACACCTGAGAAGGTCCACATCTTTCAGGAGGCTTTGCTCCATGAGAAAGTGGCGTACAGGGCAGTGATGTGAACTTTCTGCTAGAGTGCTGAAAGCATTCCCCAGCACCCACACAGAGTCCCTTGGCTGGAAGACATATTGGTACAAAACTTATAGGCAAAGCTCTACCCAATCATTAGCTGATTACTAGAGATTCAGGGGCCACACATGATAAAGAATACAGACTTCACAGAATTAGTACAATAGTCCCAAACAAACAAAAAACAACAATAACCACAAAAACAAACAGCAGCAACAAACACCGGGGAAGAAGGGAGCCTGATTTCCAGAGTTGTTAAACTACATTATTTAAATGGCCAGTTTTCAACAATAGCAATAAGTAAGATATTCAAAGAAAGCATTACCTGTACACACATGTGCACATGAAGTAAGTAACAGAAATTGTCCTTGCTAAAGTCCAGAGGTTGCACTTACTAGACAGACTTTAACTCAGCTATTACAAATACCTTCATTCAAAAGAAAACATGGTTTTCTGATGGACTGACCCTCTTATCATAAAATGTCCTTTAACTCTAGTGACAATTTTTATCTTAAAGTCATTTTTGTCTAATATTAGGATAGTCCTTGCAGCTCTCTTTTACTTACTATTAATATTTGCATAGTACATCTTTTTCTATCCTTTTCACTTGTGTCTTTGAATCTAAAATTTGTCTCTTGTAGACAGTACATAGTTGGACGATGCTTTTCTTTCTAATTCATTACACAAATCTCTGAGTTTTGATTATAAAATATATGTACTTAACAAGAGGCCCAAAATACATGAAGCAAAAATTAAAAGAACTGAAGAAAGAAACATAATTCAACAACAATAGTTGGAGACATCATTACTCCACTTTCAATAATAGAACAACTAAGCAGAATATCAATAAGAACTTGACACTGTAAGTCAACTGTACCCAACAGACATATACAGAATATCCATCCACTCCAAAAGAGCAAGATACATACTCTTTCTCAAATGCACATGGAACATTTTTCAGAATAGAGCACGTTATCTCTAAACATCAAGTCTCAACGGATTTAAAAAGATTGAAATCATAAAAATACGGTCTCCAATCACAGTGGAATAAAACAATACAGAAGAAAATTTTGAAAATTCAAAGATTCATGGAATTACACAACACACTCTTAAAAACCAGTAAGTCAAAGAAGAAACAATGAGAAAAATCTACTACAATCACAAGTTAACTGTCACACTCAGGGAATTTAATATTTATGATGCTAAAGCTGAAACTGCAATACTTTGGCCACCTCATGTAACGAGTTGACTCACTGGAAAAGACTCTGATGCTGGGAAAGGTTGGGGGCGGGAGGAGAAGGGGACAACCGAGAATGAGATGGCTGGATGGCATCACCGACTCTGTGGACATGAGTTTGAGTGAACTCCGGGAGTTGGTGATGGACAGGGAGGCCTGGCATGCTGTGATTCATGGGGTCGCGGAGAGTCGGACACGACTGAGTGACTGAACTGAACTGAACTGAACTGAACCAGCAACCATCTAATATGGACTTCCCTGGTGACTCAGATGGTGAAGAATTTGCCTGCAACGCAGAGACCCAGGTTCAATCCCAGGGTCAGGAAGATCCCCTGGAGAAGGGAATGGCTGCTGCTGCTGCTAAGTCGCTTCAGTTGTGTCCGACTCTGTGTGACCCCATAGACGGCAGTCGACCAGGCTCTGCCGTCCCTGAGATTCTCCAGGCAAGAACACTGGAGTGGGTTGCCATTTCCTTCTCCAATGTGTGAAAGTGAAAAGTGAAAATGAAGTCGCTCAGTCGTGTCCGACTAGTAGCGACCCCATGGACTGCAGCCTACCAGGCTCCTCTGTCCATGCGATTTTCTAGGCAAGAGTACTGGAGTGGCTTGCCATAATTCTTGCCTGGAGAATTCCATGCACAGAGGAGCCTGCCAGGCTACAGACCATGGGGTCACAAAGAGTCAGACACAACTGAGCAACTAACACACCTTCAAATCTTCCCAGTTTCTTTAATAAAGTCTTTAATAGTATTTTTTAATGCAGAATCCAGTCCATGATCATGTATTACATTTAGTTGTCGTGTCTCTCTCATCTACTTTAATCTAGAGCAGTTGTCCAAACTTCCTTTTTCCTTTGCAACATTGACATTTTTAAGAATCTAGACCAAAACTAAATATGAATTTCTCCAATACTTCATCATGATAAGATTCAGGTTAAACATTTTGGGGTAGAGTACTACACAGGTAATGTTTCACCTGTTACTTAATATGGCAGGTTTGTTTCTTTAGAATGGTGGTGCTATCACTCTATTTTTTGTGCAAACGTGCAAAGAGGGAATACCAAAATTCTGTTCATCAAACATTCATTTGCTTCCATAATTTCTCAAAAAGGTCACAGAACAGCAGTCCCTAAAATGACCATCACTCAAAAAACCCTGATGCTGGGAAAGATTGAAGGCTGGAGGAGAAGGGGACAACAGAGGATGAGATGGCTGGATGGCATCACCGACTCAATGGACATGAGTTTGAGTGAACTCCAGGAGTTGGTGATGGACAGGGAGGGCTGGCATGCTGCAGTCCATAGTGTTGCAAAGAGTTGGACACGACTGAGCAACTGAACTGAACAAAGGGTCAGCTCTCAGTTCAAAAACAGATAAGCAATGTGAAATCCATATATTTACATGACCCAAAATTCATTATTTGGTCTATACAAATCTCTGGGGATTTCTTGACTGTTATTTCTTTTCGTTTAATAGATATGAGTATCCATTAATCTCAAGCATAATAGTCTGAGGTCCAGTACTCTAGTGAGGCAATGTGTGTATCCTCAGTCGTTTAGTCATGTCCAGTTCTTTGCAACCCCATGACTGTAGCCTGCCGGTAGCCTGCCAGGCTCCTCTGTCTATGGAATTTTCCAGGCAAGGATACTGGAGTGAATTGCCATTTCCTTCTCTAGGGGATCTTCCCAACCCAGGATCAAACCTTGTGTCTCCTGCATTGGCAGGCAGATTCTTTCCTTCTAGAGCCACAAAACACCACTAGCAGTGAGACAGTGGTGAGTCCTCTCCTTATCCCATTATTTAAAATCACTGTCCACACCATCCCCAGCACCTCTTTCCCCTTCTCTGGTTTGGGTTTTCATCCTTAGCACTTGTCACCTGCTATCATACATCTTTCACTTATTCCTCCTGGTTGTCACCTACCTCCCCCACTGGAACATAAGCCTCATGAGGGTGGGAATTTTATCTTTCTAGTTCATTGTTGTACTCCCAACCAGGGTCAGAGTTCTATGCAGTAAAAATCGTTAGCACATGAATGAGTGAATGGATGGTCTCAGGTCCTGCACTTGCAATGAAATGTACCAGAGTCACAAGGGCCCTAGGGACTGAGGATATCTGAGTCACAGAGTTTCCTTTCAAATACAGTTCGATCAAACTGTCCCCAGATTTCCTTTATACCTTCATTTCTCCCACCTGGGTGCTCAACATGTGAGTGTTATGAGACATGCAGGTTTGTTACAGAAAATGATTACAAATAGGTCATTTAATAGATCAGAAAAATGAACACAATGATTAACCAATTAGTGACAGACATATACAAAACTCCTACAGATCCTGACTGTAAAGCTCTGGATAGGAAACCCTCCACTAGAGAATTTGATGGCTCAGTGGGTTAAGAATCCACCTGTAATGCAGGAGACAGAGGAGACATGGGTTCGATCCCTGGGTCAGGAAGATCCCCTGGAGAAAGAAATGTCAACCCACTCCAGTATTCTTGCCTGAAAAATCCCATGGACAGAGAAGCCTCGTGGACTATAGTCCATGGGATCACAAAGACTCGCACACAGCTGAGCAGCTGAGAACACATATACCACCTCATTTCCAACATTGGTTACCTTTGAAGTTCTGAGGAAGTGGGAAAAACCAAAATGATATTTGGAAGAAGGAAATAGAGGAAAAGTGAAAAAAAAAAAAAAAAAAAGAAGACTGGAAGATAAAATGGGTTCTCCGTGGCCTCCTTCCCCTGTACCAGTCATATTCTTTCATCACCCTAGAGTCCCAGGTTTATGTGTAGTTCAACAGCAGCCTTTAGAACACATTTGGCTTTGTTCAATGAGGATTGTGGACAGGTCAGGAACTAAGCAGTCTGCAGACTGAATATCATCTTCTCATCTTGATTACAAAGTCTGGAATGAAGGTCCCAGAATGAAAGGCTCTTTGAAAGAATGGGGAAACTGATTTCAGGCAAACAAAATCCTCTCTCTGAAGGAACTCAGAAGTTCTTGTCAAACTACACCTTTTGCAAATGCTGGAATGGTATAAACCCAGTAAGCACAGTAAAACCTTTCATATTAATGAAAATTTAGAAGTACAAAAATTATTACATAAAAAAAAATGAGGCTCAAGAACAAATCTTCCTATACTTGATTCTCTTTTATGGGGAGAAGACAAACCTTGTTAAAGTTTTAGGTTGTTGGTTTTAATCCAAAACTATCTCATCAAACTTTAACCACAAGAGCTTCCTGACTTAGAATTCTAAGTTCTCATTCACCAGAAAATGAGAGT
Organism: Moschus berezovskii; assembly: GCF_049115385.1. NCBI lineage: Eukaryota > Metazoa > Chordata > Mammalia > Artiodactyla > Moschidae > Moschus > Moschus berezovskii. The sequence continues at coordinate 71,781,652 of NC_142462.1, forward strand.
ACATGAAACCCACTGTTAACCCAGACAGGTAACCCGAGGTCAAAAAGAGACTCATATTCTAGAAACAATGATTAGCCATTCCCTTCTCCAGAGGATCTTTCCAAGCCAGGGATTGAACCCTGGTCTCCTGCATTGCAGGCAGATTCTTTACTGTCTGAGCCATCAGGGAAGGTGTTTGACTCTTAAGCTGCTGATAAAGATTTTACTTTCTGTCTGGGAACATGTAAGAGAATGGTGAGCGGTCGCTCTATTGCTAGAAAGAATGACTTAGTGTGAAATATATTTACAATCATTGCCAGTGTTATGTTCAGGGCCTGCGAGCAAGGCGTACAGAGGGGAAAGAGATGTTGAGAGCTCCTTACTAACCTCCACATTACAAGTCTCAAAATCCTGAGAGAGACGCTCTGACACCAGAGACTTCCCTACTGCTGAGGCCTTCGAAACTTTGCCTTCTTGGAGAGAAAACAAGTAAGACAAAACAAAGTTGTTTGGCTTCTAAATTAGACTGGCCTTTCCTCTGAAGAGCTGGGCAGCCACTGCATCAGACTCCGGCGTCTGCCAGGCCCTCAGCAGCCAGAGGATCACATCACACCATTTGGCTGCACAAGCCCATGGTTAGCGCTGCTCCCCACGTGGACCCGGCCAAGAACAACAACCTCTCTTACCGTTCCACTTTGACCCTGTGCACATGTTCGTGATGTTCACAAGGACTCTGCTAAAACGGAGTGCGAGAGGTCTGCTGGAAGGCTCTGTGGGTCTGTAAAGACAGACGAGGTAATCCAACCTGCCCCCATTAAATATTCAAGTTGAGAGTTCCCAAATTTTGAGAATTCCTAAATACCTACTTCCAAAGAAGGAAAAGCATTCAAGAACTAGTGGATCTGAATCTGTCCTGACCTTCCCACAAGTCGCCACTGAAAAGTGATCAGTGCGTGTGTTTGAGGGCACTGGCCAGACTCCCACCGGGGTTTAGCTGACCTAGACAATACCACCAGGGCTCATTACTGGGTCTCCTAAACCAGGAGAAAGCTAATACATAAATGATTTGATCATGTTTCCCAAATAAGCAAGATAATTCCATTAGTCTTGGGCAGGGTAGTAGTCAGCACTTTTACAAATGTTAATCAACAGTTAGAATTCTGACTTCTTAGAAATAACAGCTGCCTCAGGTTATTCACTCATTCATCCATTCAGCAAACATTTGCTGAGTGCCTACTATGTCTAGTTCAGTTCAGTTCAGTCGCTCAGTCATGTCCAACTCTTTGCGACCCCATGGACTGCAGCACACCAGGCTTCCCTGTCCATCACCAACTCCTGGAGCTTGCTCAAACTCATGTCCATTGAGTCAGTGATGCCATCCAACTGTCTCATCCTCTGTCGTTCCCTTCTCCTCCAGCCTTCAATCTTTCCCACCATCAGGGTCTTTTCTAAGGAGTCAGTTCTCTGCATCAGGTGGCCAAAGTATTGGTGTTTCAACTTCAGCATCAGTCCTTCCAATGAATATTCAAGACTGATTTCTTTTAGGATTGATTGGTTTGATCTCCTTTCAGTCCAAGGAACTCTCAAGAGTCTCCTCCAACACCACAGTTCAAAAGCCTCAATTCTTCAGCATTCAGCTTTCTTTATGGTCCAGCTCTCACATCCACACATGACTACTAGAAAAACCAAAGCTTTGACTAGACGGACTTTTGTTGGCAAAGTAATGTCTCTTTTTTAATATGCTGTCTAGGTTGGTCATAGCTTTTCTTCCAAGGAGCAAGCATCTTTTAATTTCATGGCTGCAGTCACCACCTGTAGTGATTTTGGAGCCCAAGAAAATAAAGCCTACGATGTACTAAGCTCCATTTTAGGTGGTGGAGATATAGCAGTGAACAAAATACAGTTCCTGCCCTAATGAAGCTTATATTCTATGAGGGTAGGGGGAAGGTAGAAAAGAGAAAGAGGAGGGAAAAAAAACAAGTATATCAGATGGTAACACAAAAGAAGAAAATTAAAAAGGGGGTTGGTTTGAGAAGGAGTGTCAGGTGGAAAAGGAAGCTGGTAGCAAAAGAGTGACCCCATTTTAGATAACATTTATTGGTTATGAAAGACCTCACTAATAGGTGACATTAGGGCAAAACCTTGAAGGAGCTGAAAGAGCCAAATGTAGGCAACTGGGGAAGAATATTCCAGGCAAAGCATCGTACAAATACAAAAGTCCTGAAGTGAGCATGTGCCTGGCACATTCAAGGAACTGCAAGGAGTCCAATGTGTCTGGAAAGACTGGTGTGAGGGAAAGTCTTGGAGGATAAGGTTGGGAGAGAGGTGTTGTCTTCACTTCAAAAAGAAGAGATGCCATTGGAGGATTCAGAGCACACAGAGGCAAGCTCTTAGAAAGATTCCTCTGACTGGTAATTAATGTCTTCACTTTCATTCTTCTTTCTTGGCACAATATCAACCAGACAGACGACACATAGAATGTCAAATGGCATATGGTGGTAGTACATCAGCGGGGAAGGTCTTGCGAGTGTGAATATGGGACTTGCTCCCTCCTGACCATGCAGCATTTACTAGACCTATGATGTCCAAAATAGTAGCCATTAGCCACATGGGATATTGAGTAAATGAAATGTGGTTAATCAGAAACAAGGAGTGCTAGAAGTATGAAATACACATCGGAAGTTGAAGGCTTAGTGTGAGAAAAAAGGATGTAACATGCCCCATTAATATTTGTATAACGCTTAAATGTTGAAAGGTTAATATTTTTTATACAATGGGTTAAATATAGACTCTTGAGAGTCCCTTGGACTGCAAGGAGATCAAACCAGTAAATCCTAAAGGAAATCATTCCTGAATATTCATTGGAAGGACTGATGCTGAAGCTGAAGCTCCAATACATTGGCTATCTGTTGCAAAGAGCCGACTTGTTGGAAAAGACCCTGATGCTGAGAAAGATTGCAGGCAGGAGGAGAAGGGGGCAACAGAGCATTCAATGGTTGGGTGGCATCATCAACTCAATGGACACGAGCCTGAGCAAACTCTGGGAGATAGTGAAGGACAGGGAAGCATGGCGTGTTGCAGTCCACAGGGTCACAAAGAGGTGGACACAGCCGAGAGATTGAACAACAAAATACAGTTTTAGAATTCACTTTATCTGTTTTTACTTCTTTTAATGTGACTAGTAGAAGATGAAAATTTTTGCATTTTTGATTTTTTATTATATTGCATATGTGACTCCAATTACATTTCCCTTGGACTGAGCAGAGTTAGAGTGTTACTAGAACAGTGTTTCAGTTCAGTCGCTCAGTCGTGTCTGACTCTTTGTGACCCCATGAATCACAGCACGCCAGGCCTCCCTGTCTATCACCAATACCCGGAGTTCACCCAAACTCATGTCCATCAAGTCGGTGATGCCATCCAGACATCTCATCCTCTGTCACCCTTCTCCTCCTGCCCCCAATCCCTCCCAGCATCAGGGTCTTTTCCAATGAGTCAATCCGTCGCATGAGGTGGCCAAAGTATTGGAGTTTCAGCTTCAACATCAGTCCTTCCAATGAACACCCAGAACCGATCTCCTTTAGGGTGGACTAGTTGGATCTCCTTGCAGTCCAAGGGACTCGCAAGAGTCTTCTCCAACACCACAGTTCAAAAGCATCAATTCTTCAGCACTCAGCTTTCTTTATAGTCCAACTCTCACATCCATACATGACCACTGGAAAAACCGTAGCCTTGACTAGACGGACCTTTGTTGGCAAAGTAGTCTCTGCCTTTTAATATGCTATCTAGGTTGGTCATAATTTCCTTCCAAGGAGTAAGCATCTTTTCATTTCATGGCTGCAATCACCATGATTGCAGTGATTTTGGAGCCCAAAAAAATAGTCAGCCACTGTTTCCACTGTTTCCCCATCTATTTGCCATGAAGTGGTGGGACCGGATTCCATGATCTTAGTTTTCTGAATGTTGAGCTTTAAGCTAACTTTTTCACTCTCCTCTTTCACTTTCATCAAGAAGCTTTTTAGTTCCTCTTCACTTTCTGCCATAAGGGTGGTGTCATCTGCCTATCTGAGGTTATTGATATTTCTCCCGGCTGAAGAAAGTAGGGAAAAGCACTAGACCATTCAGGTATGTCCTAAATCAAATCCCTTATGATTATACAGTGGAAGTGAGAAATAGATTTAAGGGACTAGATCTGATAGACAGAGTGCCTGATGAACTATGAATGGAGGTTCGTGACATTGTACAGGAGACAGGGATCAAGACCATTCCCATGGGGAAAAAAATACAAGAAAGCAAAATGGCTGTCTGAGGAAGTCTTACAAATAGCTGTGAAAAGAAGAGAAGTGAAAAGCAAAGAAGAGAAAAGATAAAAGCATCTGAATGCAGAGTTCCAAAGAACAGCAAGGAGAGATAAGAAAGCCTTCCTCAGCAATCAATGCAAAGAAATAGAACAGTGCTTAGACTTTCCCATTACAAAGAAGCAACAGATAAAGGCTAGCAGCCTTTATCTCATAAGTGATGAGAAAGAATGACTGCAAAATACTGTCTCCCAATGGACAAAAAGAAGGGCTCTGGGATTTGAACGCAAAGAGGCAGCTTCTTCATGCAGCCTAGTGTGTGAATGGCAATAATCAGAAACCAAGGAGCTACCTGTTAGGTTTCTCCTCAGAAAAATAATCCAGAAACTCCAGTTTAAATTGTTTAGGTTCAATATATAAATGTATATCCTAAATGCAAACAGTTTACCACTGAAAAGACTATAATTGAAAATTATTCAGCCCTGCAGGAAACAGAAGCACCTACTAAGTGCTAGTTACTAGAGTAGGCACTTGGTACATATCAGCCAAAGAAATCCTCAAAACCTGGAACTTCTTTAACTTTAAAAAAAGGAGGGGGGCGGTGCTGAGGAGTTTTAATTCCAAAGTTTGAAAGTTCTCTGAAATCTATTTCATTTCTACAGGAAGCTGTATCCTTTTTGTTTTGCATTAAATTCGTCACGCATGGAACAGCTTTGTAGGTCTTGTTTTCTACAGCAACCATATTAGAGATGGAGGAAGAAAACATAAGGTTCCTGAGCATTTTTCGCCAAGAAGTATTTCCTCATTTTATGAATGAAGAAAGTGAGTTCTAATGTATTCACTGTGGGAGGAGCAAAACTAAATTAAGTCCTTTCCCCACAGATTCCAAAAACCATGTCCTTCCAACAGGGCCCACTGGCCAGGGCCCAGGTGTAATATACAGAATCCACAGATTGGCCCTTGACTCTGTGAACACTCATCACGGCCACCCCACCCCATGGCAAACTCATGGCTCTTCTGTACCAACATTTGGACAACACCTGGAATGGGGAAGCAGCAGGGTTAACACAGAGGAAGAAGCAAACCCTCACATCTGCACAGGCCTCAGGGAACAAACGCTGCCGTGAAGGCCAAGGGACATGCTTTCCTTAGAGAACCTCAAAATTCTTCCAGCAAACCATCAGTCTCCTACTGCCTGGTTTTCCACTAATGCGGAGGCACATCAACCTACTGGAATGCCTTTCCATCTTTGAGCTTTGAATCTAAAATTGTATAGTAATTGCAGACACAGTAAGCCTGACCCACCCAGCAATGTAAGTGAGGAACCCTACAGCCAGAGTTCTCCTGGCTCTCACTGCCAGCCAATCTTACTGTGATACCCTTGCCTTGGGATGAAAAAGAAGAGCTTCCTCTGTCTCTAATTACTGCTCTACAAACAAAACCTGCAAGTCCATTCTAGGAGTGAAGAACTTCACGTGATCCAAAATGGATGAGTCTCTTGCTCCTCATTCTAGACATTTTGGAAGCATCAGAAATATCTTAATATTTCAGAGAAGCATTATGATCAAAGAGTCAGAAATAGCTTGTCTTTTTTAGTTTGTTTTTTTTTTTTCTCTTTTTGGGGCTTCCCAGGTGGTGCAGTGGTAAAGAATACACCTGCCAAAGCAGGATACACAAGAGATGAGAGTTCGTCCCTGGGACAGAAGATCCCCTGGAGTAGGAAATGGCAACCCACTCCAGTATTCTTGCCTGGGAAATCCCATGGACAGAGATGCCTGGTGGGCTACAGTCCATGGGGTCACAAAGAGTCGGACATGACTGAGCATACATGTCATGGCATAGCTAGAATAACAGGTAAAGGCTTCTTTTGCATTTTTAACATAATTTATAATATTAATGATTTGCAAATGTGCATGAGTGTGCATTTCTCAAAAGTCATACATATGTATGCCAAAGAGCAAATTCCACTGTATAATAATTAAAATTTAAATTTTTTGAAAAGTAAATTTTAAAATGTGATGATGATCTATTATTATATTAGAAAAAAATTATTTTTATTAACTGGTATTTTGAGTCTGTCCAATAATTTTCTGCCTGGAAAAATAAAAGCCTTTTCTGAGTTGGGTAATCAGGGAATTATAGAACTGGGAAGGCTCTAAGAATCCTTCCTTTTACTTATGGGGAAACTGAGTCTCAAAGAGGTTAGTGGGAGGGTTCCAGACCACACAACAGGCCGGTGACAGAAGCAGAGCAGGACCCCATGTCTCTTCACACTCAGACCAGACGCCTTTTGCCCACAAAAATTCCCTCTAAGGGACACACATCTGCATATTGAAGACTACTCAAAACAATATAGTAGCAAAAGCAAAACTTCTAAAAATACCATAAACTTCATTACACTTCCTAGTGGTTGGTCAAATGATTTTACTTAATGATAGAAGTTTAGGGTCAGCATCCAGTGTGATTATACGTGAAACCTTGCTTCAATATATGAACATTTTTGTGTTGGAAAAAAACCCTCTTCCAGCCTGATGTTTTTCTGGCGTGAGTTCTGTTCATTCACTTAGCAGGCTGGATTATTAAAGACAGCTGTGTCCATTGTTTATGAATATTATGGATGCTGAAAACCTAATAATAAAACCAAAAATTCTCAAGAGTCCCCTCTCTCTCCTTTTCCTGAACTTGAAACTGAAAAGAAACATATTTCCCACCAATGTCAAGACCAGTCACTCCTGTCATCTACCAATCACATTCCTCAAGTCAGATCAGTGAGAAAAAAGTACTGGGAGCCTGGTAGGCTTCCGTTTATGGGGTCACACAGAGTCGGACACGACTGAAGTGACTTAGCAGCAGCAGCAGCAGCAGCAGCATCAAACAGCTCACACAAAAAAATCTGAAAGATACGAAAAATTTATTTTGTCAAATCAAGACATAAAAAAATTAAGATATGGATCAGTACGTGGTGAGGGTAATTTTTCATACTGATTTTGAAATTAAAATGTTACTTCTATTATTGAATTTCAATGCTTAAACTATGAGCCCAGGATACTCCTTTATAATGGTGGTGGTTTAGTCACTAAGTTGTGTCTGACTCTTGTGATACCAAGAACTGTAGCCTGCCAGGCTCCTCTGTCCATGGGATTCTCCAGGTGAGGATACTGGAGTGGGTTGCCATTTCCTTCACCAGAGGATCTTCCCGACCCAGAAATCAAACCCTGGTTTCCAGCACCGCAGGCAGATTCTTTACCAACTGAGCTATGAGGGATGCCCTGCTGACTTGTCCTTCATAATAAGTAACTGCTTTAATTGATGTTTGACTGTATTATAAATTTAATCTGACCAAAAATGAAGCTGGTACTTTTTCTCCCCACTAAAGAGAATGTCACTGACAAACTACGGTCTTTTCTTTTTATTCACTGTGAATATAGGAGTTTTTTTTCTTTTGTTTAACTCCAGCAACATTCAGAAGCTTTCCAAAGTCCTCGCACAGAACACGCGGAACATCATATTGTTAACCACAATCATATTATCTCATTCTGCTATGTGTATCATGGAGAACAGAAGAAAGGCACTAGAGCAAAACATAAGCACAAAGAATTATGTAACAGACGTGTCTGATGCTGGATATAAGGTCAGGTTGTTTTGTACATTTCATGGTAAAGTTTACCCTACGCCTAGAAGCCTATCCCCTTTCCAAAGAGTGAAGTCCAGTCAATAGACATTTCCAGCTGGCTCTTCTAGACCACAGCTAGAGAACTTAGGTGGGCTTAGAAGGGATGACTCATGGCTGTAACTCAGTGTAGGCTCAGAGGTGGGCTTTAGAAGACAATGTCTGATGTGTGCATCCCCATCCTCCCCTGTGTATTTGTGGTCCAGTATTCTCCCATCTTCAGGAGAACCATATGGCCTGGGATATAAATACAGCACTGCTTACACTGAACAAGTGGTACCATTTAAAATTCCACTTTAAGGGAATGGTGGTAATTGAAGCCATTCACAGGACCACAAAAGCACTGCCACCCTCCAAATTGAACATTCAAACGACATTTAAAAGGTGCCAAAACGTGTAACCAATTCATTCAAAAGATATTCGTGAATATCTAGCAGTACAGAACTCTGTGATGATTATTTGAGGAGAGGCCAAGCTAGCAATGAAAGTGAATTTTGCTACTTTACTAAATAAAACAGGATGCCATGCTGAGATACTGATGAGAATGGAAAAGGGCAGCTTAAGGAGAACCAGGAAAAGACAGCGAGAACAGAAGCATGAGGGATGGGAGGGGGGATAGAAGAACGGAGGGAGACGAGGATGAGCGGAGAGCTGGGAAGCAGAAACAAGGAAAGGGACAAAGAGAGTAGGAGACCCACAGATATCGATTTTTTAAAAGATCAAGAAGAAAGAATGAAGAAAATGACCCAAAAAAGTTCTGGAAATATTCTAAGGTACTGTGACACTAACGTTTGATTCTACTTTACTGGCAAAATAGAATATTTCTCTTAGTTTCATTAATGAATGTCTCCTTTCTCTTCCTCCCACCCAATGGGAAGATACGTGCTCAAACTTGCCACCATTCCACGAGGCCCTGAGCAGTCAGAGTTCACCCCACGCCCCACCCCAGCCACTTCACACGGTACTCTGAAGTCTCCTCACCAGTTTCTTTAAATGCTTTAGGGTGGAGTCCCTTCGTCTCCAGACATTATATATCCTTCAGGTTACCATGATCATTGAAAGAAAAAAGTGTAAATATATTTTACTAGGTCTAGGAATACATGTAACATTTTTTTCTCTTTTTTATTTTTTAAATTATGAATGTATGATAACACTTACAGGAGACTTGGAAAATATAGAACAAGACTATATATAGTTCCACTATATATTACAATTATTTTTAAGTAGATAAATTAAAATTTTTAGTTGGAGTTTCAATACCAAACTCTCAAAAATTAATAGAATGAATATACAGTGATAAAGAAGGATATAGCAGACTTGAAAAGCACTGTGAACCAATTAAAAATGTGACTATTGAATGTATTGCCTTCAAAATAGAAATGAAGACCCAGGTGAGAAGGTAGAAAGTTCTAGATCATACAACTCATTTTTAAGAACATGGATACTCAAGTCAGAGAGTGAAAGACTAGTCATTTAGTCAAGTATTTACTCTTTTCTATGTGCAAGACATTGTACTCTAAGATGGGAGGTACATAATACCTGGCCACAAGAAGCTGAAAACTAACCTTTCCTTAATTTTAACAACACTCACATACACATCTTAAAATGTATTCTTGATCCACTAATTAAACTTCTATGAGGTTAGCTTAAGGAAAGATTAGTTTGTTACATATAACTACATTATATAAAAGGAGGAAAGATGGGATGGAGCCAGATGAGATGGGAACCAGAGCCCTAGTGGAAGATCAGTTCTGGAAAGCAGGAGGGACCCTTCTCACTGAGCCAAGAGAGAAAGAGAAGCCTGAGGAGACAGAGAGATGGGAGGCTCTAGAGCCAGAGGCAAGGGAAGAGGCACTGTAGAACTCAAAGAATAACCTCCCTTGGGTGTGGGGACAGGTCCAGGTCACTCTCACAGTCAAGTCAGAGATGGGAAAAGAGAAGCTTAAACAAAGAAAAGTCTTGGATAAATTAAACTGGGGACCTGACAACACTGACTCACTTTTTTCTTGGTTAATGTATTTGGATCAAGATTTGAGGGGAAAAGACTGAAAGAAGACACGGGATTTCAGCACATCTAACATTATCCAACATGCAATATACACACTAAGATCAAACTACACATCCAGCATTTTTTCAGTGTTTTTAAAAACACATCTTAATATAAACAGCAGAAGATTACCATCCTTCATACACACATAAACTTCGGTAGAACTTTAACCACTCAACAGAAAAATGAGAAAAACACACAATTTACAGAAAAAAATGCAATCGGCCAATAAACATATGAAAGATGCTCAGTTTCAGAAGTCAAATGTTAATGAAATCAAGATGCTCAGATGGAAACATAGCTTTGGTAAGGAAAATATACACCTAGGTACTGTTGACTGGAGTGGAAATTAGGACATCATTTATATGAGGTATTTTAACAACACTCACATACACATCTTAAAATGTATTCTTGATCCACTAATTAAACTTCTATGAGGTTAGCTTAAGGAAAGATTAGTTTTCAAAGATGTTTGTTACATTATTCATAATAGTGAAAACTGAAAACAATGTTAATTTTTAATTCCAGAAAAACTGATTAAATAAATCATAGTATACTGACAACCTACACGTCAATGGATTCAATTTTGTAGGGCAAGTCACTCCAGTGTGCACACTGGGAACACATTTCCCCCTCAATTTGTACTTTTTCCTTTAGGGGATAAGCTAATTCTGTTAGGGGACCCTGTTAGGGAGGGGAATTATTGTTGGACTGTACTTGAGCTGGAACTGGGGTCACTGGGGAACTAGTTCTTGTGGGGATAAGCCTATCCTAGTTGGAATTAGTTCTTTGGTTTGTAGATTAAGTTTGGGAGTTGGGAACCAATCTGTTGGTGTATCAGTGTTGCAAATTTTTTGTGGAATTTTTTATATTGGAATTTGTATACATCTTTTGTGTTGTGGTGTGGTCATACTTTTAAAAATGGGAAGTATTCCATCTATAAATGGGAAATACTCCATCTGTCTGAAGGAGAGCTCTTTTGGGCATATATTGGATAAATGGGAAAAATATAATCGTGAGCCTATGACTATGCTATTGTAATAGTGTATGGACCCAGTGCATGTTAGAATCAGAAGAGCAATGGCCCCTAAATGGCTCACTCAGCTATTATGCCATCTCACAGTTAGTTGTTCTTTTTGCAAAAGAACAGGGAAAAGAGATGAGATACCATATGTAGAAACACTTATGCTATCGCATCAGGAGAAAAAGGAGTCAGAGGACTACCACCTTACGGTGTGGAGGTCTGAGAGAAAACCCAAGAAGGTGCCTAGACAAAAGAGCTTAAAGAAAATTCGGGAGATAAAACAAAAACCAACTGAGAATCCATCAGAGTTTCTAGAAAGGATTTATCAAGTTTATAGAAGCTACACAAATATAGACCCTATGGCCCCTGAGAATGTAAGGATGATAAATATGAACTTCATCAGGCAAAGCACTCTAGAGATTAAAAAATTACAAAAGTTAGATGGTGTGTTTGAAATGAATCCTTCTCAGTTAGTAAATGTTGTTTTTAAAGTTCAACAGCAGGGAACAATGACAGAAGCAAGGAGATGCAAACATAATATGGCTGCTCTGGTAACAGAATTGAACGTGAGTAACCTGAAGGAGGGCTTCCAGATGGCTCGGTGGTAAAGAATCTGCCACTAATGTAGGAGATGCGAGTTCAGTCCACGGGTCAGAAGATCCACTGGAGAAGGAAATGGAAACTTACTCCAGTATTCTTGCCTGGAAAATCCTATGGACAGAGGAGCCTGGCAGTCTACAGTCCATGGGGTCACAAAGAGTCAGACATGACTGAGCGACTGAGCACATACTGACAAAATATTATGCAGCTATGAAAATTATTTTAAATGACTTTTTAATGAAATAGAGATATGTTAATAATATACAGTTAAATGAAAATAACCAGGATGCAAAATATAGAATGTGATCTAGTTATATAACTATATGAAAGTATAAAGATAAGAAGTTGGAAGGAAATATGTCAAATTATATTAACTGGTTTTCTTGAGTTGTACAATTACTTCTACTCTTCAATATATCTGGACTTTTTAAAATATTTTATACTTGGCATATATTATCATATATAATATTATCTTTTACGTGGCACACAAAAAAAATGTTACAATATGGTTTGATTTGGGTTTAGTAAGTAAGAAGACGTGGCAAGAATACACAGAAGAACTGTACAAAAAAGATCTTCACGACCAAGATAGTCACGATAACGTGATCACTGACCTAGAGCCAGACATCTTGGAATGTGAAGTCAAGTGGGCCTTAGAAAGCATCACTACGAACAAAGCTAGTGGAGGTGATGGAATTCCAGTTGAGCTATTTCAAATCTTGAAAGATGATGCTGTGAAAGTGCTGCACTCAAGATGCCAGCAAATTTGGAAAACTCAGCAGTGGCCACAGGACTGGAAAAGGTCAGTCTTCATTCCAATCCCAAAGAAAGGCAATGCCAAAGAATGCTCAAACTACTGCACAATTGCACTCATCTCACACACTAGTAAAGTCATGCTCAAAATTCTCCAAGCCAGGCTTCAGCAATATGTGAACCGTGAACTCCCAGATGTTCAAGATGGTTTTAGAAAAGGCAGAGGCACCAGAGATCAAATTGCCAACATCCGCTGGATTGTGGAGAAAGCAAGAGAGTTCCAGAAAACCATCTATTTCTGCTTCATTGACTATGCCAAAGCCTTTGACTGTGTCGATCACAATAAACTGTGGAACATTCTGAAAGAGATGGGAATCCCAGACCACCTGACCTGCCTCTTGAGAAACCTGCATGCAGGTCAGGAAGCAACAGTCAGAACTGTACATGGAACAACAGACTGGTTCCAAATAGGAAAAAGAGTATATCAAGGCTGTATATTGTCACCTTGCTTATTTAACTTATATGCAGAGTACATCATGAGGAACGCTGGGCTGGAAGAAGCACAAGCTGGAATCAAGATTGCCAGGAGAAATATCAATTACCTCAGATATGCAGATGACACCACCCTTATGGCAGAAAGTGAAGAGGAACTCAAAAGCCTCCTGATGAAAGTGAAAGAGGAGAGTGAAAAGGTTGGCTTGAAGCTCAACATTCAGAAAACAAAGATCATGGCATCTGGTCCCATCACTTCATGGGAAATAGATGGAAAAACAGTAGAAACAGTGTCAGACTTTATTTTTTTGGGCTCCAAAATCACTGCAGATGCTGATTGCAGCCATGAAATTAAAAGACACTTACTCCTTGGAAGGAAAGTTATGACCAACCTAGATAGCATATTAAAAAGCAGAGACATTACTTTGCCAACAAAGGTCTGTCTAGTCAAGGCTATGGTTTTTCCTGTGGTCATGTATGGATGTGAGAGTTGGACTGTGAAGAAAGCTGATCGCCGAAGAATCGATGCTTTTGAGCTGTGGTGTTGGAGAAGACTCTTGAGAGTCCCTTGGACTGCAAGGAGATCCAACCAGTCCATTCTAGAGGAGATCAATCCTGGGTGTTCATTGGAAGGACTGATGCTAAAGCTGAAACTGCAATACTTTGGCCACCTCATGGGACGAGTTGACTCACTGGAAAAGACTCTGATGCTGGGAAAGGTTGGGGGCGGGAGGAGAAGGGGACGACAGAGAATGAGGTGGCTGGGTGGCATCACCAACTCTACAGACATGAGTTTGAGTGAGCTCTGGGAGTTGGTGATGGACAGGGAGGCCTGGCGTGCTGTGATTCATGGGGTCGCGGAGAGTCGGACGCGACTGAGCGACTAAACTGAACTGAACTGAAGTATGCCCAAGTCAATAGATTGAGTTACCTGGAAAGAAAAAGTGAAATCCTCTTCATTTCTGAACACTCAATACCTAATACAGGATCTAACACAAAACAGGCACTCAATCTTTGTTAAATTAGTAAATGACTGGCTGGCTATAGAGACAAGAGATGGACGAAAAGATAGAACAAAAAATGAAGGAATATTGGAAAGTTCTTCACTCTTTAGTAAAATCAGTATTGTTCCTGGGACTTTTCAGACATGACAGGCGTGCACTGTGTGACACATCTTGAAAGAATTAATGAAAAAGGAAAAAATTACAGGGAATGATCTTTACAAAGATATAATGGGATGAGATTTAATCAGAGTAGCTTGTTTTTCTGCATACATGCTAAGTCGCTTCAATCGTGTCTGACTCTCTACTACCCTACGGACTGTAGCCCTCCAGGCTTTTCTGTCCATGGGATTCTCCAGGCAAGAATACTGGAGGGAGTTGTCAAGCTCTCCTCCAGGGGATCTTTCTGACCCAGGGATCAAATCTGCATCTCTTGCATCTCTTGCTCTGGCAGGTGGGTTCTTTACCACTAGTGCCACCTGGCCATCTGAGTCACCAAGGAAAGAGAAAAAGTGAAAGTGTTAATCGCTGTCATGTCCAACTCTTTGCGACACCGTGGACTATAACCCCCAGGCTCCTCTCACCATGGAATTCTCCAGGCAAGAATACTGGAGTGGGTTGCCATTCCCTTTCTGGTGGATTTTCCCAACTCAGAGATAGAACCTGGGTCCGCTGCATTGCAGGCAGATTCTTTGCCATCTGAGCTACACGTTTTTCTCCCAACTATCAATACCCATTCTGAAAGTCACTTAAATTTCCAAATTAATCTGCTTCTTACGTGGATAAGAAGGCTATCCAAAATTGATGATTAAACTCCGTCAGTGACTATTACAAGGAATAGATGGGACCCACCAGATAAACATTTATTTCTATCATCTTTGGAAGCAGAGGTACTGAGCATGGCTCTATCCCAGCAACAATCACATTCTCTTTGTGTATTCATAATTTCTTGGCAAACAGATACACTATAGATCACACTGTCTCCATTCTCCAACTGACGTGAGGGTAGCAGATACATGTTCATCATTCACTCTGCCATCACTGTGACATACTCAGGCTGAAAGCCCAAGGGTGAAATCTGGTATGAGTTTAAACTTGCCGAGACTTGTGAACTTCAGAGAAAGGAAGTGTAATTCACATTTGTATTGTGTTAATATCTCTCGCACCAAAATTGAGGTTCTTTGTAGATGTTCACATCACTATTACTTCTCCCTCGAAATATCTGGTTGCTCTTCATTCCATAGATTCAGATGGCATGTACCACTTTCAAATGTCTACAGAAAAACCATACACTGGGTATCTCAAAATGACATGGGTTTGTGGGGGGTGCGGTGGTTGGTAGATGGGATAGAAATAACATGTGACTATAATCACATAGTTCAGGATTTCAATTCTTATTAACTTTTTGACCTTAGACAAGAGATTAAACTTCTCAAATCTCAATTTCTTCACCAAAACAAATGGGGTTAATGCCCCCTAGATATATAGGTCTATCTTGAAAATAAACATTAAAGTACTATATGTATCTGGCACAGGGTATATACTCAGTAAAAGTAGCTATTAGTATCAGTAATTCCTCTATAAATAAATCATTTGCTCATCTCTTTCAAACTGTGTTTTCTTATAAATGCTCAAATGTCACACAAGAAATTTCCTTTCTAACACTTTACCTTATTAGGCTCATTTTTCAGATGGTGGCTCCCTATGTAGAAAAATAATTTTACAAGAAGCTTCAACTATAAAGTACATAAAGAAATAAACATAAGGAACCTTGCTGCTGCTGCTGCTAAGTCACTTCAATCGTGTCCGACTCTGTGTGACCCCACAGACGGCAGCCCACCAGGCTCCTCCGTCACTGGGATTCTCCAGGCAAGAACACTGGAGTGGGTCGCCACTTCCCTCTCCAAGAAACCACAAAAATATGAGACATGTATGGGGATTAAAATTCAAGTGCTGGCCTGAAAATACATGAGACGGCTGAAATAGAATTTAAAATATACAACAGTTATTTCAATCTTTTTAACATCAAAAAAATTGAGCCTCTTGTTGCTTTCAGGAACTTACTGAAAGTATTAGTAACACAGATAACTCAACCAGGCTCATGAGCTCTTTAAGACAAGCCATGATGCTCACCTCATAGTTTCCACCAATATGTATATCATGATATAGTATATCATGAAAATTGCCCAATCCAAGTCCTTATGTTAAAAAACTCTCCTTAATCCAGCCTCCCCCACCCCAAAGAACCTCACAAATATCCTATCTTTGTCCTCTTCCTTCTAAAATAATATTTTAAGGCTCTGTCAAGGTAATCATTGATGACCACAGTAAGCAATATTCTTAGCTCTGCCTTACTTTGGTATTATTTTCAATAAGCAAGAATTTGACACCCCTATAACAATAGCTGTACCTTTATGTAGTCACCCTGAAGAGAATGGTATTAAATAGACCTTCTAATAGAAGGTTGACAGAGAAACCACAATTGCTGATATTCATCCTAATATAAAACCCCAAGATTCAGGACCTCATGGTCTAGTCAAAATCAGGCAGAGTACCAGCCACTTTACTAAGCAAATTGAGGCCCCTTTTAGTGGCCAAGTGCTATCCATCCCTTAAAGAAAAGCCTTTTCTTTTTTAAATTGACTGTTCAAAGCCAGCATCTTTTTATCCTCAGAATGATGGTACAACCACAATGCAATATGGAACACTGCAGCAATTACATCAACATTTCAAACTAGTTTTGAAAACTACTCTGAGGGTTTTTGGCCCACATTGCTTAAAGAAACTGCCCACATTGATCTAATTCACTCAATAATTGCTCAATTCTCCAATTTATTGCCCAAATGTAGCCAAATTTCTCCCCATGGGCAGGAAAGACATAACGACAGCCTATCACTAAAATGTGCCAAATTGCACATATTACCGAGAGTAAAGCAGAGTCCATGTGAGAGGACTCAGGCATCGAGGGTTCCAAGTTCTTATGTCAGAGGAGCAGTGCCGTGGCTGGGAATAAGTAACTTGGATTGTCATGGCATCACGGGACCAGGAAAATGATGAGCTACCCCACTGCATCCTATTACAGGGAAGTACAATCTGAGGCTGGACAGACTGGAACGGGGAGAGGTCAGACACATCTCCCCATATTTCAGGGCAAAGTCAGCTCTGAGGGTGGAGAATTACGCTTTCCTTTCCAAGCTCTGCCACAGCGAGTAGCCCCAGTCATTGGCCAGTGCTTCCCTCCACTGCGTCTTTCCGTTGCCAGGTGTAGTAGAAATCTTTGAGGCTCAGGCAACACAAGCAAGACATCCTTAGGGAAGTCATCCACATTCCATACAAAGCAATTTATAATAAGCACTACAGTGGCTGCAAATACACCCATCTTCCTTTCAGAAATGGAAAAGACAAAATGTGCAGCGGAATATGAAATAGCAGAGAGGGGAAAGAGGCAGTAGGGAAAGAAATCGAAATCAAAGTCAACATTCATTCATTCCTGAATTCAACAATTAGTATGAATATCCAATGAGCAACAAGCACTGAAGATACAAGAGTTACCATTGGGTCAGGAAGATCTGCAGGAGAAGGGAATAGCTACCCACTCCAGTATTCTTGCCTGGACAGTTCCATGGACGGAGGAACCTGGTGGGTTACAGTCCACGCGATTGCAAAGAGTTGGACATGACTGAACACTTTACCCTCAAAGAGTTAAATAAAATCATTACACATTAAAATATCTAATTCAGTTCAGTTCAGTTCAGTTGCTCAGTCGTGTCCGACTCTCCGCGACCCCATGAATCACAGCACGCCAGGCCGCCCTGTCCATCACCAACTCCCGGAGTTCACTCAAACTCATGTCCACAGAGTCGGTGATGCCATCCAGCCATCTCATTCTCTGTCGTCCCCTTCTCCTCCCGCCCCCAGTCCTTCCCAGCATCAGAGTCTTTTCCAGTGAGTCAACTCGTCACATGAGGTGGCCAAAATACTGCAGTTTCAGTTTCAGCATCAGTCCTTCCAATGATCACCCAGGATTGATCTCCTTTAGAATGGACTGGTTGGATCTCCTTGAAGTCCAAGGGACTCTCAAGAGTCTTCTCCAACACCACAGCTCAAAAGCATCAATTCTTCAGCGATCAGCTTTCTTCACAGTCCAACTCTCACATCCATACATGACCACTGGAAAAACCATAGCCTTGACTAGACAGACCTTGGTTGGCAAAGTAATGTCTCTGCTTTTTAATATACTATCTAGGTTGGTCATAACTTTCCTTCCAAGGAGTAAGCATCTTTTAATTTCATGGCTGCAATCAGCATCCGCAGTGATTTTGGAGCCCCAAAAAAATAAAGTCTGACACTGTTTCCACTGTTTTCCCATCTATTTCCCATGAAGTGATGGGACCAGATGCCATGATCTTTGTTTTCTGAATGTTGAGCTTCAAGCCAACCTTTTCACTCTCCTCTTTCACTTTCTTTTTTTTTTATTTTTTATTTTTTATTTTTTTCCAATTTTATTTATTTATTTTTTTCAAGTTGAACAGACTAAATTTCTTTAAACAAACTTACTTATACTCCAGAGTCCTTTAAAAACTTAATAGCATTTATACATTGAAGGTATTTGATTTTCTTGTAACTAGCACTTCAAATGCAACAAGCATTTGACCCAACAAGTAAAACTTTCTACAGTTCATAACTTTTATAAATAAAATAAATTAAATGTACAGTGAATAAGTTCTCTGAAATATTTCAATATTTCTGCAAGTTTAGTAACATCGTAAAATACATTTCAACTAAAATTCACAAATCTAAAAACCTGTTAGGCATTTTTAGGCGTTTTAAGATGTAAATGAAGACCAATGTTACATCGTGATATGCCAATTACAAATAGTACTTCAAATAGCAAATACTACAGTTTGTCCCAAACTTTAAAAACTATTCATGAACTCAACACTGAACTATTGATGGCTATGAGAATTGTTTCCTAGCCTTTTTGAAAATTTCAACCCATTTACGTTTAAGGTAATTATTGATAAGTACGATCCCGTAGCCATTTTCTTTATTGCTTTGGGTTCAAGTTTATACACTCTTTCTGTGTATCCTGTCTATAGAAGATCCTTTAGCATTTGTTGGAGAGCTGGTTTGGTGATGCTGAATTCCCTCAGCTTTTGCTTGTCTGTAAAGCTTTTGATTTCTCCTTCATATTTGAATGAGATCCTTGCTGGGTATAGTAATCTGGGCTGTAGGGTATATTCTTTCATCACTTTAAGTATGTCTTGCCACTCCCTTCTGGCCTGAAGAGTTTCTGTTGAAAGATCAGCTGTTATCCTTATGGGAATCCCCTTGTGTGTTATTTGCTGCTTTTCCCTTGCTGCTTTTAATATTTGTTCTTTGTGTTTGATCTTTGTTAATTTGATTAATATGTGTCTTGGAGTATTTCGCCTTGGGTTTATCCTGTTGGGGACTCTCTGGGTTTCTTGGACTTGGGTGATTATTTCTTTCCCCATTTTAGGGAAGTTTTCAACTATTATCTCCTCAAGTATTCTCTCATGGTCTTTCTTTTTGTCTTCTTCTTCTGGGACTCCTATGATTCGAATGTTGGAGCATTTAACATTGTCCCAGAGGTCTCTAATATTGTCCTCATTTCTTTTAATTCGTTTTTCTTTTTTCCTCTCTGTTTCATTTATTTCTACAATTCTATCTTCTAGCTCGCTTATCCTGTCTTCTGCCTCTGTTATTCTACTGTTTGTTCCCTCCAGAGTGTTTCTGATCTCATCTATTGCATTATTCACTGTATATTGACTCTTTTTTATTTCTTCTAAGTCCTTATTAAATCTTTCTTCCATCTTCTCAATCCTTTTCTCCAGGTTATTTATCTGTAACTCCATTTTGCTTTCAAGATTTTGAATCATTTTCACCATCAAAATTTGAAAGTCTTTATCAGGTAAATTCCCTATATCTTCTTCTTTTGTTTGTGTTGGTGGGCAATTATCTTGTTCCTTTACTTGCTGGGTATTTCTCTGCCTCTTCATCTTGCTTATATTGCTTTGCTTGGGGTGGCCTTTCCCTCTTCTTGCAGTTTGTGGAGTTCTCTTTATTACGTAGTTTCTTCGCTGTGTGTGGGGTTGGACAGGTGACTTGTCCGGGTTCCCTGGTTAGGGAAGCATGTGTCGGTGTTCTGGTGGTTGGGGCTGGATTTCTTCTCTCTCCTTTAGAAGACAATGGGCTGCTTTTCTGGGAGCCAGATGTCCTCTGCCAGTATTCAGAAGTTGTTTTGTGGACTTTACTCCGCGTTCAAATGTTCTTTTGATGAATTTGTGGGGGAGAAAGTGATCTTGCCATCTTATCCCTCTGCCGTCTTGTTTCTTCCTCCCCAGAACACTGGATTCTTATATTCCACTTGGTCGTGGAGTATCTCTTCCCAGCTGCTCCAGTAAGGCGCAGCCGCTGTACCTTACCTTGGACGAGGGGTATCTCCTCAAGGCCGCGCCTCCTGCTTTGAATGTAGATCAGCTCCTCTCGGCCCTCCGGTGCCCAAGCAGCCACCGCCTCCTGAACGTGGTACAGCTCCTCTCGGCCACTGCCCTAACCCTGGGCGCGGGGTAGCTCATCTCAGCCACCATTCTGCACGTGGTCGGTTGCGCCGGAGCCGGGCGTCTCCCGCGTCTGCGCCGCCGGAGCCGGGCGTCTCCCGCGTCTCTCCTCTTTCACTTTCATCAAGAGGCTTTTGAGTTCCTCTTCACTTTCTGCCATAAGGGTGGTGTCATCTGCATATCTGAGGTTATTGATATTTCTCCTGGCAATCTTGATTCCAGCTTGTGCTTCTTCCAGCCAAGCGTTCCTCATGATGTACTCTGCACATAAATTAAATAAGCAAGGTGACAACATACAACCTTGACGTACTCCTTTTCCTATTCGGAACCAGTCTGTTGTTCCATGTACAGTTCTGACTGTTGCTTCCTGACCTGCATACAGGTTTCTCAAGAGGCAGGTCAGGTGGTCTGTTATTCCCGTCTCTTCCTTGTTCAGTTAGGCAGGTCATAAAAACTCAAGCTCCGATGAATGTTCAATATACTTTACAAACTACTCTTTGCTTCTGTCTTAGGAAAGAATCTTCTTTCATTTTTAAAATGAACACAGTACTCATTCTCACTGAACACACACCATGAGGAATACACTTTGCTATGACTCAGACAACACTAAGGAACAGCTCAAGGAACTCAAATGTCCACTGCCCTGATAAGTACCAACTCTCTAGAGAAGTAACTCTTGGCTCTGTCACTTATGTAGTGGGAACATGGGGATGACGCAGTTTCACAAGTGATGGTGAAGCACTGCATTTTCTACATGAATCATAATGCTATTCACACCAAAAAATGTGAGACACTGCTTCTGAAATGGGTAAGAGCGCGAGGTTGTGAAATCCTCTCCAGATATCGTCAAACATTTGCATGTTCTCAGCTGTCTGGAATGCTGTATATACTGTCCTGACCTGAAGCAAGGATGAGAAACCATGTGTAAGGCATTTGTTCCATTACCCAAGGAATCCATCTCAGTCAGATGGAGTATCTTTCTGGTGGCCTGCTTCTGTCACCACATCCTAAAAACATGGGAAGACAGATTTTCACAAATTTGGAGAATGTAACAAGGGCGGCTGGACATAAAATACAATTTTCATGGTGTATATAATATTTACTTGAAGAGTTGGCAATTCATCCATCAGAGATGGGTAATATACACTAGAGATGTTTTACACATTATGGGGTGTGCTCCAAGGCAAACAGTAACCTAATGAGACTAGGCTATTTCTCTAACAATAGTTATTCCCTCAGGAGGTTCAGACAGTAAAGAATCTGCCAGCGATGCGGGAGATTCAGGTTCGACCCCTGGATTGGGAAGATTCTCTGGAGAAGGCAATGGCAACCCACTCCCATATTCTTGCCTGGAGAATCCTATGGACAGAGGAGCAGCCTGGCGGGCTAGAGTCCATGGGGTCACAAAGAGTCAGACACGACTGAGTGACTAACACACACACACGTTCTCTCAGGCAAGCAGGAGTTGGCCAGCTTTAAAGGGCAGAACTGTCGCAGTTTGGAAGGAAAGAGATTACTGGTTTAGGGTACACCATTACAAGATAGCAATATGAAAGCAGGCGAAGAGTGCTAGCCAGCATCACTGAGCACCCACATGGCTTAGCTCAGAGGTTAGCAAGATAAGCATCAGAAAACACACCTCCCTCCCTTATGGAGGACACGGCCTAACACAGAACAGGAAAACGCTCTGGTAATCATGCTACAATGGGGCAAGGGCTCACCTGGAAGTGTGTGCACGTGTGTGTTGTGTGTGCATGTGTCTGCATGTGAGGGAAGGAGGGAGGGACAGATGGCAAGTAAGCCAGCCAGGGAGAGCCCTGAGCCTCAGGAATACAAATGAGAAAACAGTTTTTTCTGCTTCTGCCTAGAGGGATGGAGTGGTCAGGGAGTTGCCATGGGTGATGGTAACCAGCTTTGAAAGGTCAAGCACTGACCAGGTGAAGAAAGATAAGAAAGGGATTCCAAACAGGGGTGGAGACACGACCAAAGAATGGAAGGCATAAGGAAGTAATGGGTTTAGGGAAAAAAACTCGTAATCTAGGGACAGATGGCATGCGGATGTACCTATACACATACATATTCAGAGATACAAAAATAGTAATGTCTGTGCTTGTGTGCACACATACATGTACCTGTGTATACACACATACATGTTGTCGCCAACTGCTGCAGCCCTGCCCACCTCTTTGCACTCGCACACCTGAGTGTACACGCCAGACACCAGCTGCCTGCACCTGTATTCCTTCTTTTACAGGCCACTTTGCCACCTGAGCGGCAGCTGAAAAGGGTACCCAATCAACTCCCCCACTGGAACAGACGGGAGGTGTGCAAACATAACTCATCTCTCTCACTGTCGGGCAGGAGATTCTGAGGCATGACTTCCTTTGGCTTCCCGAGTCTGCCGGCAGGGGTGAACTCTGGTCAGGCATGGTGATCCACAGTTGGTCACATATCCTCAGCTAGTTGCCTCCCCCTTTTTATCTCATCTCTGCTCTCCTCTGCCAGTATCCTCCATCTCCCGTGAGACTCCCTCCACCCACAACCTTTGCTGCAGGGTCTGTTTCTGGGGGAATCCAAAGTTAGACATGTAAATGTGTGTCCGTATGTATATTTATAGGCATGCTTATATAGATGTGGATATGCGCCTGTGGAGAGATATACCCATTGATACAGACATTTATGCCTGCAAATATATATGCACACAACACCACATATACACCCAAATGCATCAACGTGTTGCCATCTCTCTATAGTACCACTGTTTTCCTTTTTACCAAAGCATAGCGGGTAGTCATACTCAGTCTTCTTTTTAAACTGGGGGATCTGCAGCCTCCAGGGGCATATCCTCCCTATAACCTCCTCAGTGGACCACCCAGCCTCGCACAGGTCCTGTCCGAAGCCCTTGTCCAGTTTCACCCCCTCACTCCCCACACTGTCCACAGCAAGGTGTCCGAGCCCATGGCCAGGCAGAACCTTCACACTCTGAGTCTCATGGGGCCAGGGCCAGGCTGCACATTTGCAATATTGCCTTCTAAAGCAATATCTGTTCAGTTGCCATTCTCAGGACAGGGCCATCTGCTGCCAAGATATTGCCTCTCTCTCTCTCTCTTATTTTATTTTTTTAGCATACTACATCAAAAGATAGCAAAATAAAAGCATATTAAAAACCAAATTACTTTCATAACAAGCTGCAAAAAAGAAAGCTTCTGCCTCAAACTTCTGTATTCACAAAAAGAAAAACTGCTCTTTTGACTCGACCTATACCCAAGCCAACTCATAAATGTCCTGTCCTCAGGCAAGAGCTCCATCTCCTCTTCTCCTTCGCTTATTAACTCACAGGCTGAGTTAATAAACACCAGGGACAGTCAACGCCATTAGCTGCCCCTTATGTGCCAAGGGTGGTAATATGGAGAACTAGAAAGAATATAGGATTAGGAATACAGAAACGTAGGAGATTAGAATATATAGGGATATAGAAAATGATATAGAATATAGATCTAGAGGAACTCATGAGAAGGAAAGCCTGGGCAAGCAACTACTTCTTTGGATTTTTCTTTCTTCAACTGAAAATGAAAGCAGTACTTGCAGGGGCCTGAATTTGGCCCTCCAGTGTACTTCATTGATCATGCAGTGTCTTTATAAACACACAAAGTCTGAAGACCTTGAGTGCATGAGTATATGACCCTTTACATATAATTTCTAAACTCATTTCCATTCCCAATATCAGATAACTTTGTGTGACTGTCATTGGTGAAACTGCGGGAGCCTCCCATCCTCCCTGCCACCTTCTAAATTTTCTCCCCAAGGAGGCTCAGTTGCCTAAACTTGGCCTACCTTTATGGAAACAATAATTCATTCAGGTACAAATTTAAAGTTTCCTACTGAAATTTGCCTTGTTTTTCCTCAACCTACCCAAAAGAATGAGATGAAAATAATTTTTTTTAATTATCAGAAAACTTTACAGCTACCAGTGTGGAAGAAATGAAATTGTGAAATGGGCAGTATTTAGTGCCAAATAGAAATTATTTTAAAAAACAGAGAGCTATTTAGTCATAATTAGCAAGAAAGGAAAAACACGGAAGTTGAGTCTGAATACACAAAATCATGTTCATCTTCCTTAATTAGCTACTTTTGTGTTTTTATATATTCTCATAAGGTATTTTCTATACCTTATATTACATATTTATATTTACACATACATGGTATATAATGTACATATACCTTATATTACATATTTATTTTTACATCTATATCTACATCTTTATCTATCTATAGGTATAGATATAAATATTATCTATCTATAGATATAAATACTATCTGTCTATAGGTGTAGGTATAAATATCCCGTGTCTCCTTCCTTCTCTCTCCTTCCTGTCCTTCTTCCCCTTGCAAAAACTATAGCCCTTGGTCATGCTTACTTTAATCTGGACTCTCTAAGTTGCACGTGCATGTGTGCTAAAGGAAGGAGGAAATATTTTGGAAAAGACATGTAGAGAAATGACAAACACTGCGATTTATGATGACCCACATGTGATTCTGCTTTGGTTAAGTTAGGATGCTGAAGTTCCCCATGTATTGTTTTTTTTTTTTTTAATATTCTGAGATGAATATTGTGTGTTCTTTACTGCAAAAGATTAAAAGCTTAAAAAATATATAGTTGTTGTACTAACTCCCTACTGTAAATAACTTGGAGTAGCTGGTTAAGACTAGAGTCCCCATCATCATCAATACCACCACCATCACCAATGATTTTCCTTCAAATTTAAAATACATTAATAAAAAATATCCCTTTAAAACTAGAACATATGCTAAGTTCCTTTTTCATTCCTAAGAACTATGAAGATACCCTTAGTCTGTGAATTACAAATCAACAGTGCTTAGAAAGGCAAGTCTACGGTTTTATCTCACTAATCCCTTCTCTGCCCTGAATCCACAGTTTAGGGGTCATTTCCTCCTGTCCATTCTCCTCAGTATAATTGACCAATCCTCAAATCAGCTTCTCTCCAACGCAAGCTACATTTATCTCCATCTGCTTGCCATTTGACCGTACTAAAGAACTCAACAGCTGCCTAAGCAAGAAGTTTCTCTGGCCAAAGAATGAAGAATCCATGCCTGCCCAAAGAAGGCAAGTGAAGGGAAATCAACCCCTCTCCCTCACTCTTTAGACCAGTGGTTCTCAATCAGGAGTGATCATGTTCTCCAGGACACATGCGGCAATGTCTGCAGACACTGTTGCTGGTCACAGTTGGGAGGGTGAGTGCTCATAAATCCAATGGGTAGAGACCAAGGATCCTGCTAAACATCCTACAAGGCACAGGACAGCTGCTACCTGTGAACTACCTAGCCCAGAATATTAACACTGCCAAGGCTGAGATACCCACCTTAGAGTGCTGAGCTTTATCCTTGGTTCCACATCAGGAGGGAGAGGAGAGACTATAAAGAGACTTAGGGCTGGAGTTGCTGAGTTGAAGGCACAATTAACCAAAAGGAATATCCTGGGAACATCCAAGGCAGTACTTACAACACAGGAACACTTGGTACACTTGTCTCCTTCTGGCTGAAATTCCTCCCCTTCCCGGTACTGCACCCCCTCAAACACACAGCCTGGAAAGTAAAGCAGAGTTTTGAATCAGGGCCACAGTCTTGATTCAGCTTGACATTATATCCTTCTAGCCACTGAGCAACCATTCCCCACCTCCACCCCCAACTTGTATAGCATAGTCTTCAATCAGAGGACAAGACTGCTTCAAAGTTAAAAAAAAAACCAAAAAACAAAAAAACCTGTAGAGTACAAAAGATCGACATGGACCCAGAAACCTGAAGATGCTAGAAAGCAGACAAAATGTTGGAAGCAACGTTGGCCTGAGCAGCAGAGTACAGGGTTCTAAGCCATGCAGAGTCTGAGGAGCTCACCAGCACCACCCCAATCACAGTCAGGGAACCAAATTCCAGAGGAGCTGGAAGAAGCAAAGTGAAGGTCAAGTCAGAGAGGTCAAGGATGAGGTTAGGAGCAAATGACATGAAGAGCTGCCACCTGGAGAGTAGCCAGAAGTGGCCAGCTTCTGCCAGACCCTTCGCACTCCTGACCTCACTCTATCTTCAGTGAGCCCACAGAGCATGGACTCTGATCCCTGCCCCTGCAGGTGAGGAACACGCGGCCCAGAGAGAAAAAGGAACTCATCAGCTGGCAGTGCTGGGTGCTAACTCAGCTCCGACCCACTGGCCATACCACACAAAGGGCCAGACACCAAGACAAGAAAGGACAAAGGCGAGGCAGGAGGCACCACACAGGTTTTCAGTTCCACCTGTGTGCTGTTGAAGGGGCTAGGATGTCCCCAACAAGCCTGGCTAAAAACAGGCACAAGAGCCAGGAGGTGCCTCCCATCAGAAAGACGCTTAGGTCGCTGCTCTGTTCTTAAGTGATGTCACAGATGACCAGAAGAACAGGCTGGCCATTGACCCTGGGCCACATGGGCCATGCACAGGAGGACTGTCAGCTAACAGCAAAGCCTCCTTCCTCAGGACTGTCCTCATCAACTACTTTGCCAGAATAGTTGAGGTCACTTTCCACAGATAGACAGTGTGGAAAGCAGCACTTCCAATGGGGAAACTCAGCAAAGAGGGTTCTTGTGAAAAACCGACTCACGCCTCTGAGAACAGGTGTTCAAAGCCTGTCCACTAAAGTCATTAACACGCATGCTCAGTCATGTATGACTTTTTGCGGCCCCATGGACTGTATGTAGCCCACCAGGCTTCTCTGTTCATCAAATTTTTCAGGCAAGAATACTGGGGCGGGTTGCTATTTCCTCCTCAAGGGGATCTTCTTGACCCAAGGATGAACCCACATCTCCTGAATTGACAGGTGGATTCTTTACCACTGTGCCACCTGGGAAACCCAAAGTTGTCAACAGAACCCACCAAACCCTCAAAGCAACTGGTTCCTGACAAAAGGAACATGTGAACATATGAGCATTGCCCATACCACCTGATCAAGCCACCGGACCTACCCATTTTAAAGCTAGATATGAAGCCTTTTGTTCAACTGAAACACATGGAGACAAATGTTACTGAAGCTGAATAGCTGGGTGAACTGTGGCTTTAAGATCTTTCTGATGCCCACAACCAGAGCCAGGGGAGGAGCCAGAGCCACCCTCCTGCTGTTCCCTTTGATCCAGGAGACCTGATAAGCTTGGTGCCCTCCTCGTGGCCATATCTCAGCACTGTAAATAATGGCAGGTGCCCAGGCATCTCTTTTCAAAAGACATTTGCAACAAAGGGTCTTCAGTGCTTTCATATATGTTTGCACCACTGGTTCTGTCATACAGATTGCCAGAAAGGTTAACTGCACAATCCACATAATAACTTAAATAACGAATTTTTTAATGAAAACTCTTGCAAACTGTTCCCTTCACAGCCCATCCTCCTTGAGCAAAGAGTCAGACGAGAAAAGAAGGAGCAGACAACTAAGAATGTCCTGCAATCTGTTTCAGGAAGAAACTGACCACAAGCTGTACGTGTTTGTCATTATGTGGAATACACTCCATGATCAGTGACAGATGCCAGTCCTTCTGAATTACAAGGAGAATACCCCAAGGCCTCAATGGACTGTCCCTCTCTAGATTTGGCTGAGGCCTCCTTCCCAAGACACAGGATAATGTGTCTTCCCAAGACACAGGATAAGTCTAGATGCGGCCAGATCTGAGTCTTCTGATTTTCATGCCAAAGGTTGGTCTTTGAAATTAAGGAGAGAGAATAAAGTTGATTCTTGACCCCATAACCAAGGGCAGAGTACCTACCCAGATGTCAGGGGGCTAGTGTGCAGCAATGGAAAGCTAAGTTTTTACCTTCTTAGTTTATATTGGGGTATATCCAATTAATGATGTTGTAATAGTTTCAGATGCATAGAAAAGCAACTCAGCCATACATATACACAGATTCATTCCCCTCTAAATTCCCTCCCATCCGGGCTGACAGGCAAGCTAACTTTTAAAGATTTGCTTCCCAGGGCATCTAGACCCAAGTTGAATAATTATCATGGTGTGGTGTAAGGGGAGGCAGTACAGTATGGTGGCCAGAAAAGAAAAGAGGCCAGGGACCCCAACCCCACCTTTGGACTTATCCTCATTGAGTCAAATTTCTGCCGGTGTGAACTAAAAACAGTACTTCATCCCTTACTGAAATGGTGGTGAAGACTTAACATTAGGATATGTGCAATTACAGTACTCAGCCTTTCCTGCCTGGGAACTCAACTAAAAAACAAAATGAGAGAAGCAATAGCTCAAATATGATACCTTCAGCTGCTGATATAAATTCACTCTGTTGTTTCTATACACGTACTTTCAAAGGCAGTCTAAAAATATAACTATCTCCTAAGTGAAAAGGAATGTTATATATGCCGAGTTGATTCTGCACCAATAAAGCGACAGTCTACTCAACCCAACTGAATTCATATTTAAGAGCTTTGATATCTTTTAAATCTCTATGGCATATAAAATTTGCTCTGTTATCAATCTCAAGCTTGGCTGTGCACAAAAATTATCCAGGAGGCCCGAGTTTCACCCTCCAAGATTCTGATGGAATTGGTCTGGGATGCAGCCTGGGCATCAAGATTTATTTTTTAAAACTTCCCAGGTGATTTTCATGTGCAGCCTAGAGAATGACTGAGCTAACTTAATAAAGATCCTTTAGGCATTTTAGAATATGGTTACATGATGCAAAGCATTCAGTGCATTCAGAGGGGAATGGTACTCAAGCAAACTCTATTTGATAGATACAAAATAACTGAGTTATGGAAAGAATTATTTTACTTTCAACTGGTTTCTGGCCTTCACTTAAGCTTATCCAATAATACAAGCTTAACAGAAATTGCAGTGTGAAAAGGAAGCTTGGCTCAATAAAGACTGTCCAGGGAACTCAGGAAGGTTAGGAGCAGTGAAGAGAGACTGTCCTCACTGTCATTCAAAGATGAGGGAAGGCTGAACCCTGGAAGGGACTCAGGTCTGGGAGCATGGCAGACTGTGTAGAGGGAAACAGCAGGAGGGGAAGGGACCAGGGGCTCATCTTCACAGAGCATCCCACGGCGGTGCCTTTGCCATTTCCCGGGAAGGCTCACAGAACAGAAGGCCCTTTGGAGATTAACTTCAAAAGCAAAGAGAAGTAGTTGTGAGTATCGCCTCCAGTGAGGAAAAGCACTCAGAGTAAAACCCAAAATGTAGAACATCTGTTGAAAAGTATGGGCCAGGGGCTTAAGGGATCAGAAAAAAATCTCTCACCTCAAAATCCCCGGGCTTGTACCTAAGGGCAAGAAAAGAGGCAGGAGGCCTTTGTAATCCTGTTCAGAGAAGTAAGAGGAAACACTCCAGCCACTGGAAAGGAAAGATTGCTTTGCTGTCAGCTAGGCCCTGGGGCCCCCTAAAAAGACAGTGGTTCCCAGTCGCTGCACCACGCAGAAAGCTGAGACCAGCAAAGCCTTAAGCTAAATCCACTCAGGGACCCAGCTCTCAGTGTTCAGAAAACATCTGGTCGCCTCATCACCAAGGCAAGCCCCGGCCAAGGTATTGCAATATGAAGCAGTAAAAAGACATTTCTGGAAGCAAGGGAAAGCCACAACCTTTCCTTCCAAAATAAGCGTTACCTGTGGCCCTGTGGAGTGGAAAGCAGGCCTCCGGAGCCTGGAGCATCCTTGCCAAGACCTACAGCACATTGCAGTCATCCCCAGCCCGCCAGAGTCCAACCGGACATTTCTATGCAAAGGAGTTTGCTCTCCTCACCCATTAGGTACACAGACGTAAAGGGAGAAAAATTCCAGTCGGGAGTGGGAAAATCATGCACGCTTGAGAGAACCCCAAAGGACTTCAACAGTGCTGTACTGTACCAGGGAGCCACACTGCCTTCCCCTTCCTGAGAGGTTACCTGGACACGTGGGGCAGCATGTTCCCAGATGCTTGGAGGGGTTTTTACAATGAATGACACATCGCACCTCAGACTCTGTGACAACGCCTTCCTGAAAAACAGAATGCCACAATCGACGTCAGCCCCAGTATTCCCACTGAGATTTACTCACTTCTGGAAAGTAACCAAAGTAGTAGGAGAAGAATTCAAACACGAAAAGTGCAAGGGGGATAGGCGTCAGGTCCATAGGTCTGTGGCACAAACGAGGCACCAGCTCTGCAATCGTAGACATTTCTCTGGGCTTCCCAGAAAGCCTGGCTCTCATTCAGCAAATGAAGAGATCAGATAAAACTATTTTAAAGATCATACTATGTTATGTTAAAACAGAGACTTTTGGTCTTAATAATAAAATCAAGGGACTCATTTGCAACTGATCTTTTGACTCTAGTACTTTAATGTTGATTGAAACTTTTTTTTTATTCAATTTTCAGAGTTGGTCTTTGAGGGATTTTCTCTATATTCTCTACCCACTTTATAAAATGGTTTTGTGTGTTTATTAATTTTCTTTCAAGGGGAGTGGTAACAAAAAGTAAAACACTATGTAACAATCTCACAACTAGACAATTTTCTTCATTGAGCCTGCTACTATATCATCCTAATCCAACAAGGAAAGTTACATCCTAAATGTCGTTACATCCTAAATGTCTTCACATCTGTCAGACCTGAGGCTTCCATTACCAAGTAATTTATTATGGTCTATATCACATCTGGGAAGGAGAAAATGTCAAAATTCCAGCAATATACAACATCAAAAAAGGAACTGGACTTTAGTTATATAACTGAAGCAATGCAAAAAGTCTAGGATCAAATTCCCTTTAGTATCTGCAATGCAGATGCAAGATTCAGGTTACTCCCCAGCATGAATTTCCTGTCTCTGATCTTCAGATTTTCCTCTTCCAGTAAGACACTAAAAGTGGAAAATAAAGGTAAATTTTCCACCATCAAACTCCTTCAGTAAGAAGACATAAGAAATAAGCTAGAATTCAACTCAAGTGGAAATAAACCGGACCATTAGACTAGCTGTTGCTGATCTGGTACCAAGTTGTACTCAGTATACCAGGCTCTAACAGAAGTGTTTTAAATGACAGCGTTGCTCATTCTCACAACCACTCTATGAGACAGTACTATCCTCATTTTATGGGCATGAACGTGAAGTCTGGAGAGGTTAAGGAACAAGTTATGTGAATGGCAACAGCCGTATTTTACTCAGTACACCACACTCTCTCTTCTGTTACTGATTCTGTGTCCTGAGAAGAAAGATCTTGGAGAGAGAGGTTGCACTTGCGTCCCTCAGCCAAGGAGCATCTTACATGAAGACTTCCTTGATGGGTACCAGTAAACAGTCATTTCCTGCGGTCATAGATGAGGTCTCCTTCCCTAAAGAAGGAAGAAAGTAAGCAGGAGTGGGAAGGTACTAACTGACAGAAGGAGAAGCTTTTTGTAACTAATTTAACAGAGGTTTGCCTTTATGGTGATTGAGTAAAATGATATTTTCCCTGGTGGCTCAGCAGTAAAGAATCTGCCCACAATGGAGAAGAACCGGGTTCAATCCCTGGGTCGGGAAGATCCCCTGGAGGAGGGCATGGCAACCCACTCTAGCACTCTTGCCTAGAGAATCGCATGGACAGAGAAGCCTGGCAGGCTGCAGTCCTTAGGGTTTCACAGAGTCAGACACGACTGAAGCAACTAAGCAGCAGCAACAGGGCTTAGGCAAAGTATTATAAAAGGAGAAAAATTAAAGGGCAAAGTTCATCCTTGGTAGTGAACATCTGTGCTTCATCCTAAAGTTCAGCGCTTCCTGACTCCTGGGTCTGTTGGTCTTTGAGATCTCTTTCAATAATAATTTGATATTCCTATATCTATCTCTGGGCCCTGGTGAGTGACTAGCGACCAAAGCTGATAAGCAATAGGATTTTCAGTGTTCATAAATGATGATGGCTTGATATGTTATTCATTCAACAGAATTTTCCCTCCCAGATAATATTGGTTTTCATCTAATCCAAACATAGGCAGCAAAATTCACCACTGGTTCACACAACTTGAGGATCTTCAAGACCTCTGACTATTGGATATGAATGTTCTAGTCCAGTCCAAAAGGCAAGCAGCTGTTGCCTTCAGAGTGTCCTTGTCAAAAATTGGAAACTGCCTCAGTCAAGAAGCAGGGTGGTGATGGGGTACGGCAAATTTTAGAATGAGTGTGGACTTTGATGTTGTTAAAAGTCATTGTCATCATCATTTGGTTCCATGAAGCTGACTGAATGTATAACCCAGAGAAAAATTTCAACAAAGATTCACTGCATCGATTAATCTATTGTTCATATCTTTGCTACCTACTGCTTATTTTCATAAATAATTTAGATTACTACATAAATTGAATATTTAACTGAATAAGTAACAAGATCTTATGAGTGAACATGCCCTTTGTGGGCTTATAATAAGAACATGATTCCATAAGATTCAGATTTCAATAAGCTAAATGTCAATATACTTGAGATAAGATCAGAGAGAAATATGCATTATTATACTAACTGCTTTCTCCTTTAAATGCAACAGCATATCCTTGAACAGTGAAATGAACCTGGGGTAAAATTATTAAACAGCATCTTCTCTACAGAGAAAAAATTTTAAATTATGTCAAAATTAGATGAGCATTTTTTTTAACAGAGTATTTCTTTAAAGAAAATAAGTTAGAAAATTTTGATTCTTCATTTCCCCTTTAGTTTATCTTGCCTGTGTTTAAGACATGTAATGATTAGAGTCACATGGAAACAGTGTACTTTTCAGAGTTCAGCAAGTACCAGGTACAGCGGGCTCCTTAGGATCTGAACTGGTGTTTCTTAAATCAGTTGGGTTGAAATCATGGAGATCACAATGTACTAACTGCTTTGGTTAATACAGTTTACAGACTGGCTTCAGTTCAAAATGTTTCTAAATTAAAAAAAAAAAAAGGAAAACATATATCCTCTAACAATACCTCTTTCTGCTAACAAGAATTTGTGTTTTGCAAAGCTGACTCAACAGGAAGACATGAATTTTCCCCAAGGACATATGCATCTTTTCAGAGCTTTTCCAGGCACAATTTTACAATGGTGAACAATTCTGCTGTGTGCTTCTGGAAGTAACACCCATGCAATAACTATCCTGTACCTGTCTTGTTATGGTGAATGTCACAATAAATATAGACAAGGATACAGTTGGTTTTTCATTTGTTTCTCATTTTTTGCTTGTTCTTTGGAGTTTTGTTCTGTGTTCTGGAAAGGATTTCTGAAAAGGACTTTATGGATTTCTTGTCACTGGAAAGTAAAATACATGGACTTTACCTGGCACTGGCGCAGGACACAGGGTTCAGCAGGATTCTGCCATTTGAAGGAGCTGTTATAGGTACTTCCATCATAGGTACAACCTATATGAAATACAGAGGCAGGAAGAAAGGCCAAGAATGAATGTGAGTTTCATTTATCTTTGAAGCCAAAGAAGTTATGTCTTCTAAGCCAGAACTAGTGATCGTAGGAAACACCATGCTCCTTGGCCATTTTCCTCTAAACACAACTAAGCCTTCTAAGTATCCACTTGGCTTTTACTTACATTAATTCTTTGACTACCAAAAAGATTAACCTCACAGATTATATTTTCAAATGGAAAACCGTGGATTGATGAACTCTTTAAGCCAAAATACATAACCTCGTGACTTTATTTATACCTAGTAAGTATGAAGAGGACCAGGACTCAAAACATCACTGTGAAAGGGGATTTTACACGAGATTAAATGAATTTAAGATTGCTGAAGGTCAAGAGGGAAATGTAAAACACGGCAAGAAGCAAAAGCAAGAAAATTAAAATATAAAAAAAGATCACAAAACTCTATACCCATCTGACTCCTGACAAGCTACTGTCTTCAACAGATGAAATCTTCCAAGCCTTGCCTCCAGCTTTAAGAGCTATGATTTCATTTTTCACTTTGATTTTACTTTTAAGTGGTGAACTAGATTAAGGAAATCTGAAACTAGATGATGTATGGATTATCCCACGTCAATTCACTAGCCAAAACAGAAGTCATGCTCATTCACTGGCAAAAACAGAAGTCAAAGGCCAGAGAGTCTCAAAAAAGGAAACAAGTTTAAGCCTCTGTAGAAAGAGCCAAAGAAATAATGGTGCAAGGATCGCAACCTAGATCTTAATTTAGTTTGTCCAAATAACGCCTTCTACCTTGTGAGTTACGTTTCAGGGGAAGATGAACCCGGCTATGTCTCTAGTAAATGCACATTGGATTATCAGGAGTATACCAGGCAAATGGGATTCACCAAGTACAGCCCTACTGCTTAGCCCAAAGAGTACAGCAGTAGGAGCACACTGGTGGGATAATGCAGATATAAAAGGGTCTGCCTCTGTTCCAGTGACTGGCTTCTGTCAACCCATTCCAACTCAATTCACAATTTTTCTTATCCAAGATACAAAGAGAAGACTCACCTCCCTCCCTGAATTCTTTTGGATACTGCAGTGGTAATTTAAAAAAAAGAAAGAAACCTTCAATACAAACAGAATAATAAAGACTTAAGAAAACTTCAATAGACATTTTCATAAACTCAGAACCATGATTCGAATTCCCAGAGAATTATGAATGATTGAAAAGAGCTCAGTAACACTCTTCTCTCTAGTTCCTACAAATCAAATTACCAAAGTACACAGCTGATTGGAAACATATTAGGGAAATGCTTTCACTATATATTTTTTAATTTCCTTTGCATGAAGTGTTACAGCGATAAAATGTTCAACCACAGGGACGCCTAGCACACTGCAAATACTTAACGCCAAACTCAGAATGAATACAGTAAATTTTCAACAATGAAAACCAATATAAAACTATTTGGGCTAGCATAAATCTTACGGAACAAACACACTTAACAATAGACGTGCCATGTGCGTGTCTGATTCACTACCACAGACTCACTTGGATAATAAATAACTTGTTCCGAGAGGTGGAGGTGGGGAAATCAGGGGACCAAATCCAATTCAAGTTAAGTCCAAGTAAATATGAAACGCCTGCCAAGTCTGCCAGTAGAGTTTCCAAATATGTTATACATTTTCATCCTCTGGATTAAAAAAAAAAAACTAAAAGAAAAAGTGATTTTATGATTCTAATAGGGCAGGCAAAGAGATTGCCTTTTTCACTTCGCAGGAGGAAGTGCACTGTAAGCCCACATACACCAGGCAGGAACTGCAGGCCAAGAGACTGTTCCCGAACAATGCCAGGCCATATGTAAAGGACTTCCAGGAGTAGGGCAGAAGTCTCTAGATTATTCCACCCAGTATGGGATAAAAGGTATTGGCACAGTGGTCCACAGTGCAGGGAACTCAACCATGTTTTCTGCCTCAAATAATTCAAAATGAAGGCTGGCTCCTCCACCAGTTTAACATCTAAAGACTAAGATCAAACTGTGACCAATTTAACTGCCCTTGTTAACATGTGAGTCTACCATACCTGAGTCCATATGATAGATGTTCCCAAATGTTGGATGAGTCTGAATGATTGAATAGACTCAAAAATATCAGTATTAATCTCTTTCAAAAGTAAAAGCTATATCTTTTCATTCTTCACCTACCCTCAACAGCATTGGCTGGTTTTGGCAACTCCAGTAGACCAAGCATCCTAGGTCGATTTCAGATGTAAGGGATTCTTGGGAATCAGATAATTTTAAAAAGGCTATTTTCACTGTTCTTTGGGGTCATGTTCTAAGATAAACATGCCATCTTAATGCAAGACACCAACATGAGCTATGTGAAGACTCACATATACATACAATCAAAAAGAGCCTCAGACTTACTCCAGAATTACTTCTCATTCTCTGTAAGGCAAACTTCTTTATAATAAAATCTCTTTGGCCACCAACTTTATACTCTAGCAGGGCAGACTGGCAACATCTTGCCCCTTGAAACCCCAGAGGAGGAATATATTAAATATCTGTTATTGGCCAGAGTAGAAAGAAAGACCAAAAAAACTGTCCATTGTACATTAAGGCAGTGTTTCTCAAACCACTTCTAGTGAAAGGTTTGTGTTTTTGTTTTTCTAACTGAGTGTGGGCCGATACATTCATAAAATATAATAAAAATAGATTACCATAAAAATTAAGTTTAAAAGACTATGGCAAAATATAATTTTTATTACTATATGTAACGGGTATAGAATTGCTTAGTAGAATCGTGAGAAACATTTCTAGTGGCTCTCTGATTCTGTACTTTTCTCACTGTAGGTCAGCATTGTCGTTTCTGGATGAATGGAAACTTACAGAGAACATTTTGAGTTGCTCTGCGTTGAGGGATGTGTCATGGGATGGGGGAACAGCCCAAAGAAACAAAAGATTTCAATCTTAGACATTTAGAACTGGAAGCCAAATAGCAGAGAATAAACTTTCTCTCTTTCATTTACATATAAGAAAGTTTGCACAAACAAGATTAAAGTGGTTTACTCAAAATTAGAAGGCATGAGGTGTGAAACTAACACTGAAACCTGGTCCTGCATGAAATCCACCTTTTTACATCCAGGTCTAAACTCACAATATTATTGGGGCACCTTCTAATTCATAAGCTCTTTTCTATTGAGGACTGAATGGCCCAGGAAAAAAATCAACTCTGCCCTTTTAAATTAAATGATAGAATATCCAGGAACTTAATGAAAGAGTGGATAAGCTGGGCAACAGACAAATGGTTAGGCAACCAGTAAAGTCACTTTTCCTTTTCTTCAAATACTTTAAAATAAATGTTCAAAAAGGGGATTTATAAACATTCATTAGTTTTCTTCTGGAGATAAAAAGCCTTTCAGACTCCAAGAGCATCATGAAAACCACCTATACAGTAGCAGGAAGAAGTGGTTATTTTCTGATAAAGTCACTGTACTATTTTTAAACCTGCAGCTCTCAATCTAGCATGATTTTGCCTTCCCCTTCCAATATCCAGCCAGAGGACTTTTCATAATGTTAGGAGATATTTTTAGATGTCACAGGCTGGGGATAAAGGTGCTTAAATGGTTCTACTGCACAGGAGTTAGAGATGCTGCTAACACTCCACAATGCACAACAAAGAACCAACCAGCTCACAACGTTAACTGTGCCAACGTTCAGAAACCCTGATCTAAATCATCACACGAAGCCCAAAATGGTTCTTCTTCCCAAAACTAAACTAGTAGAAAAACAAGCTTAAACTAGCTATATGATACTTGTGCATTTATTTCAGCTTTTTATATTAAATATTTTCAGGGTGAGGAAGAATTTCAGAGCATTTTTTAAACACATACATACTATTGTAGAGAAGCTTGGCCCAGTCAACTAGGAAAACAACATGGCAATGGAAACAGTTCAGTTTCAATTCAGTTGCTCAGTCATGTCAGACTCTTTGCGACCCCATGGATTGCAGCACGCCAGGCTTCCCTGTCTATCACCAACTCCCAGAGCCTACTCAAACTCATGTCCATTGAGTCAGTGATGCTGTCCAGCCATCTCATCCTCTGTCGTCCCCTTCTTCTCCTGCCTTCAAGCTTTCCCAGCATCAGGGTCTTTTCAAATGAGTCAGTTCTTCGCATCAGGTGGCCAAAGTATTAGAGTTTCAGCTTCAACATCAGTCCTTCCAATGAATATTCAGGACTGATTTCCTTTAGGATGAACTGGTTGGATCTCCTTGCTGTCCAAGGGACTCTTAAGAGTCTTCTCCAACACCGCAGTTCAAGAGCATCAATTCTTCGGCGCTCAACTTTATAGTCCAACTCTCACATCCATACATGACTACGGGAAAAACCATAGCTTTAACTAGACAGACTTTTGTTGGCAAAGCAATGTCTCTGCTTTTTAATATGCTGTCTAGGTTGAAGCACACAAATAAATTGAATCCACAATTAAGTAATAAAACACATTTTTCTTATTAGTTGTGACCTTTTTTGGCAGCCACATTATCCCAAGGGAGGGAGAATGCCACAAGTTTTCATCATTCTGTTATTAAAATAGCTGTTAAAAATCATCAGAACCATAAACAAATAAAGCACTGGCTGCCTAATGAATCTTAGCTCTACCCAGTCTCATCCTTCTAATTTTAATCCTCCCTTTTTTCACATTAACATTAGCCTATGGATCTTATCGTTACCAATAATTTACCCCCAGCACCCAAGGGCCTTACTACATGGCCCCAACTTACCTTTCCAGTCTTCTCCCCTCATTCCTGGAACTAGGTCTCTGGGGTTACTTGATCATAATGAACTTGAATGCTTCTTTAAATAGGTTCAAGTTCTTCAACCAAGGCTATCTGGCTCCTGCCTTCATCATCCCACTGAAACGTCACTCTCTCCAGCTATAGCTGCCTACATGTACCCAATCCAAGGGGACACTCAGCCCTTATCTTAGAAGACTTCTCTGTAGCAAGTCGACCACATTTTCCTTTGTTCATCACTCCCCACCACCCCACTTTTCCAGATGTTCTCATACAACTGCCTTTCCATTCCCTCTACTCTTGCCTCAACTTAAGCTGCTGGGTGTTCCTCATCTGGACTATTACAACAGGCTCACTGACTGCTTATGGCTGGGATGGGATCCTTTTCCAGGCACCCTCCTACACAACTACTAGTGTATGCTCTTTCAAATCCAGGTCTTATTATCTCATTCCCACACTTGAAGTCTTATCAATGACTGATGGTTTCCAAACTGGCTGAAGTACACACTGGTACTTATCTCCAATCTCTCTCCTCTAGACCAACTGGATCAGAGTCTCTGGAAATAGGAAGCAGAAGAGGAATCTAATGTGTGGCCAGGATTGAAAATCACTGACCTTTACTATAAAATTCAAACTTAGCATATGCAACTCTCAGATCTGGCCTTCACTTACTTCTTTATTCTCTTATCTGCTGATCCCAAACTCCCCACACTTCTCCCAAAATTCACCAAATAGTGTTACCCTATGATTTCGCAAATGCTGGCCCCTTCTTAAAGCACCCAGATCTCATCCATTTCCCTCCATTTCCACTATCCTCACAAGGACACAAAAGTCACCCAGGCTCTCCCTCCTTGTGTGGCAAACTTCTCTTTCAAGACTTAACTCAAGGTCACAGCCTCTAAGAGGCCTTCCTAGAAACTTCCCCACTCAGGGTAAGTTCCAGCGCTCCTTCTCCAGGAAGACTTGGCCTTTCAAACATCTATTTCAAGGTGCTGACAGTACTGCGTTTAGCAGGTACTTAGTCAATGTCTCATTTCACCAATAATATATAGTAAACATCAATATACAAACTATTCCTGCAAACCACAAGGAAAAAGAAATGGAGAAAGGATAACATTCCTTGGATGTCCTGTTTTCTCCTTTGGCGGGTAGATTACTTCAAGTCACTATTCCACCTCCAGAAACAACAAAGTTTTCCTGGAGCAACTCAGATGCCAAAGTCTGTCTCCTCTAATACCAACCCCCATCCCCATTCCCCCATGGCCCAGGTCAGCTAGACCCGAACGCAGTGGAGAAAAGTCCTTGAGCAGCCCAGCACTTACACAGCCTTAGAAATGAGAAGCATATCAACGCATCCTCAGCCCCCTTCTCCCATACTGGAACACCTCACTTTCAGGAGCGTGCCTTTTCTTTCCAAAACCCAATTTGGTCCTCCAAGTTACTGGTTTATTTTTGTCTTTTTTTTTTTGGAGGTAGGGGGCAGCGTGCAAACTGCCATATTTATTTAAAAGAAACCAACTGTGGAGTCTTTGAAATCAGTTCATGCCCACATGGTACAGGGAAGCAGAGCAGATAGGTCTGCCATTCTTTGCTGTTTCCAGGTCACCTGATCTGGTAGCCCCACTCCCTGGTCTTGGTCAATAATCCCCAAATTACTTCAGCCCAATACAATTTTTTTAATGAACCATTTTTCGGACACTGCTCTCCAGGAACATATGGAACTATAATCAAAAGGGATAAACATAAAACCTGACTAGCCATTCTAGGGCTTAAATCTTGTCCTTAGGAGTTCATTTAATAAAACAGGCTTTTATTACTCTTCAAGGCTGTACCTACAATGAATCTTGCAGGCAATTTTGCTTATTTTTAGCTAATGGGAATTTTATAGTCAAACCATTTCCTCAATCCCAAGAGAAAGACTAAGACCCATGAACTGAGTTCTTGAAAAGTGGTGCGTGCCCCCTGTCACAATAGTATTTTCCATAGCTTTTTTGTTTTGCTTTCCAATTATGAATTAAAAACATGATTGAAATAAAATAATTAACAATAGAGAAAGAAATGGTGGAAAGCTATGTAACTTAATTTTTGATGATTTCTGAAAAAAACCCTTATCCCTGGGTCGGGAAGATCCCCTGGAGAAGGAAACGGTAACCCACTCCAGTATTCTTGCCTGGAGAATCCCATGGACAGAGAAGTCTGGTAGGCTACAGTCCACGGGGTCGCAAAGAGTCGGACACGACTGAGCAACGGAACGGAACGGAACGGATACAGAAATATCAGGTGCATAGAGATGACTTGTAAACTCAACTCACTTCACCAGTGTAAAGGAAAGCAAAATCTCCATGAGATTTGCTTGGATTTCTAATCTATGTGCTTACTGAAGACTGTGAAGTGATGACACTGTGGTGTGCAGAACCTGTCTCATGACTTTATAGCACTGTAATACATACAGTATCTGGCATTGATGTTAAGGTAACAGAACAGAGTCTATGAGTCATAAACAAATTAGGCTTCTATTTGATAAAACACAATTTCAAACTTTTAATATAACTGATACAATAAAAGAAATATGCAATGCATTAAGGACAAAATGCCTGCAACAACTATTTAATATGAGCCACATCACCCATCATTCCTGCATTTGACCTGGTCTTAGCATTGCTGTTATTGTTAGAATTGACTGGTTGGATCTCCTTGCAGTCAAAGGGACTCTCAAGATCTTCTCCAGCACCACAGTTCGAAAGCAACAATTCTTCGGCGCTCAGCTTTCTTTATGGTCCAACTCTCACATCCATACATAACCACTAGAAAAACCATAGCTTTGACCAGACAGACCTTTGTTGGCAAAGAGATGTCTCTATTTTTTAATATGCTATCTATTATAGCTTTCCTTCCAGGGAACAAACTTCTAAATATGGGAGTGCTTCTACCTCTAGGCTGAATCAGTATTGCAGCTGCCATGCTACCCACCACACCCCACTGTCAAATAGCCAGTACCCATTGTTTCTCACAAGGCAAAAAACTAAGAACTATTTTGAGCTCATACTGAGCAAAAATGAAAAAAGAAGAAAAACCGGCAGAGGTTGTCCTGTGAAGTCATAAGTGTGGTTTTCTAATGCAGGAAAATGTCACTAGAAGTCATTTCCAAAGATGAATTCCAAAAATATTTTCAGAAATATTACATAAATAACCCTCCAACAAGACAGAAGGCGAGAGACAAATTAAGTTATTGCATAATTATTATAGGTGAGGCACCATACTTGGAATTTTCATATGCAATTTACTTTTATTTTTATACAAAGCACTCTAGAGCAGATAATATTTTACCCCTAGTTTTTAAAATGAGGATCCAATATTCAGAAAAGTTAAATTACTCTGTCCAGGTCACATAGCCACTCTTTATTTTAGTCCAAAGTCCACGTTCCATTCATTCACTGGGTCTTGCCAGATGCACAGAAGAAACTCAGAAAGTAGTAGCTCCCAGAGTAGAAATAACATCCCTGGAGAGGATGACATGCTGCCTTTCACTTGCTCACTTACATGATCCTTTAACATCATGTTCCAGTGATGTCTGAAAACCAGTATTATTGAGTAAAATACAGGTTTTGTGGTGGAAGAAGCAAGACCCCATTCTGTGGATTTATGTTTACTCTGTTCTAAATGCCTTTACCTCGGGCTATGAACCATGCTGTGTCTCAGGCCTTTTGACATGATGAACCCACAAATAACAAGGGATCAAAAGACCAAACCCCCTTCATGGATCACAGTCTTGTTGTGGCAAAGGGTCTGTGTAACTCAATGAAGCTATGAGCCATGCCGTGCACAGCCACCCAAGACAGATGGGTCATAGCGAAGAGTTCTGACAAAACAAGGTCCTCTGAAGGAGGAAATGGCAAAACACTCCAGTATTCTTGCCACGAGAACCTCATGAACAGTATGAAAAGACAAAAAGCTATGGCACCAGAAGATGAGCCCCCAAGTCGGAAGGTGTCTGATATGCTACTGGGAAAGAGCAGAGGGCAATTACTAATAGCTCCAGAAAGAAAAGTGGCTGGGCCAAAGTGGAAATGATGCTCAGTTGTGGTTATGTCTGGCAGTGAAAGTAAAGTCCAATGATGAGATAGTTAGATAGCATCACCAACTCAATAGATATGAATTTGTGTAAACCCTAGGAGATAGTGAAGGACAGGAAAGCCTGGCATGCTGACGTCCATGGGGGTGCAAAGAATCAGACATAACTTAGCGACTGAACAACAACAACAAAAAAATCAAACATCTCAGGTCCGAGTCATGCATTTCCCAAAACAGGAACGTAGTTCATGATTTGGAGTACACAGGAGCAGGGTAAGAAAATAAAATTTATTTGAATACAACAAAACAACCAACAGTCTCAGAACATAAGTTATGGCAGCCACAGGGAGAAGTCATGAATGGAATCCTCAGTTTCCTGAACATAATTTCAAAGACATCAGTAAAAATCTCTTTGATGAACATAAAGAGTGAGTTACAATCAACACACATTTGAAACGCCATTTGTAGGACCAATGTATAGACTGCATCATTTTTATACTTTGAGTTACATATTACACAGATGCAACCTTCATGGTTGATTAGACAGGATGTTTAGGACTCACTGCAAAAATACTGTTAGGAATATCTTACCATCTCCCTTTTTCTCGTTTATATTTTGAAATAATTATAGATACACAGGAAGGTACAAAAAATCTACAGGAAGGTTACACCCACCCTTCACCCAGTCTCTCCCAGTTAACATCTTGGGTCACTATAGTACAGCATCAGGATCAAGAAACACATTGGTTGACACTGATGTGGTCCACTGAGCTTTTTCAGATTTCACCGATTTTACATGCACTCATTTGTGTGTGTGTGTGTGTGTGTGTGT
Organism: Moschus berezovskii; assembly: GCF_049115385.1. NCBI lineage: Eukaryota > Metazoa > Chordata > Mammalia > Artiodactyla > Moschidae > Moschus > Moschus berezovskii. Next base: position 71,825,138 of record NC_142462.1, read on the forward strand.
GTAGTTCTATTCAGTTGAATCACACGTGTAAATTTGTGTAACCAATCAACATACAGAACTGCACTATCATTACAAGGCCTTGTCAAGCTATTCATTTATAACTACACTCACTCCACTTACAGCCTCCATCCCTAAGCCCTGACAACCATGAATCAGCTCTCCACCTCTGTAATTTTGTTATTCCAGAATGTCATATTTTAAAAAAGAATGTTGCATAAATCACTCTGTAGCCTTTTTATATGGGTTCTTTTCTCTAAGAATAATTCCTTTGAGATCCATCCATGTAGCTTCATGGATCAATGTTTTCTTCCTTTTTATTGCTGAGTAGTATTCCATGGTATGGATGTACCAGTTTGTTTAACCACTCCCCCACTGATGGTAGCTGCCAGTTTTTTTGCCTATTACAATTAAAGCTGCTGTGAACATTTGAGTACAGGATTTTGAGTGAAATCAGGTTTTCACCTTAAGGTATACATAGCTAAGAGTGCAATTGCTGGGTTATATGGTAAGTGTATATTTACTTCTATAAGAAACTGCCATACGGATTTCCAGAGTGGCTGAAACATTTAGCATATTCACCAACAATATATATGAGATTTCCCATACCTTTTCCAATATTTGGGGTTATCATGCTATACACTGTTTCTGCTGCTTAGTCACTTCAGTCATGTCTGGCTCTGTGTGACCCTATGGACTGTAGCCTGCCAGGCTCCTCTGCACATGGAATTGTCCAGGCAAGAGTACTGGAGTGGGTTGCCATGCCCTACTCCAGGGGATCTTCCCAGCCCAGGGATCAGAGCTGGGTCTCCAGAATTGTAGGCAGATTCTTTACCACTGAGCCACCAGGGAAGCCCATGCTATACATTATATGAATATATATTTGCCATTTTGCTAAGTGAGAAATGATATCTCACAGTGACGACATTATATCTCACCCTCCCCCACCTAAACTTGGCATACACAAACTCATAATTTAACCAGGGGAACAATCATTCCAGTGACTTCCAAAGTTGTTGACCATCATGTGAGGGATGATTCAGAATATAGATACTCAGTGGAAACAACCCAAATGTCCACTGATGGATGAATGGATAAAAAAAAATATTGTGTATATATACAATGGACTATAAGTCAGCCTTTAAAAGAATGAAATTATGACACATGGTACAACATAAATGAACCTTGAAGACATTGTGCTAAGTGAGATAAACCAGACACAAAAGGACAATATTATATGATTCCACTTACACAGAGGTACCTAGAATCAGCAAATTCACTGAGACAAAAACTAGAATAGGGTTACCAGGGGCTGCAGGAAAAGGAGAATGGGGAGTTACTGCTTAATAAGTATACAGCTTCAGTTTGGGATGATGGGAAAAGTTCTAGAAAAAGATTGCAATGAAGATTGCATAACAATGCATTTAATGTTACTGAACTACACACTTTAAAATGGTAAATGTTATGCTTTGTGTATTTTACCACAATAAAAATTAATAAAAAACACAGATGCCTGGGCCGTGCCCACTGAAAATTGTTTCCCTTGGTCTGCAGTGGGACTGGAGTATCTGAGTATTTCACGAGCAGCCCTGGCAATTCTAAGGCACATTCAGGTTCAGCACCCCTGCATTTTACAGAAGATGAAACCAAGGCTTTGGAAAGAAATCACTGAATTAAAGTCGAGTAACTAGAAGTGGCACAGGAGGGAATTGATTCCAGATCTAATTCCAAGTCCAGTCCCCTTTCACTTCATTCTTCAAATGACTGAGAATCTTTCAGTTCAGTTCAGTTCAGTCGCTCAGTTGTGTCCGACTCTTTGCGACCCCATGAATCACAGCACGCCAGGCCTCCCTGTCCATCACCAACTCCCAGAGTTCACTCAAACTCATGTCCATCGAGTCGGTGATGCCATTCAGCCATCTCATTCTCTGTCATCCCCGTCTCCTCCCACCCCCAATCCCTCCTAGCATCAGACTCTTTTCCAGTGAGTCAACTCTTCGCATGAGGTGGCCAAAGTACAGGAGTTTCAGCTTTAGCATCAGTCCTTCCAATGAACACCCAGGGTTGATCTCCTTTAGAATGGACTGGTTGGATCTCCTTGCAGTCCAAGGGACTCTCAAGAGTCTTCTCCAGCACCACAGTTCAAAAACATCTTTACAACTATCCAATCCACAGGTCACACGGCACACAAGCTCTCTGTCTAGATGCCTGAAAATATGACCCTGGCTTCTGCATTTAGCACTTCAATGTGGTCTTGCCTCTAGAGTTTTGAAGTTGTTACCTTGCATTCACAACCTCATCAAAGTAGCCACATAGCAGTCACCCAAATCCCAAATATCAAAAATTCCAACTGTATTTTTAAATCTGATCCCTCTGCTAGATCTATGTATGGCATAGAGAATGCCCAGACATTCTCAGGGAATCAGGGGCCTGCCTCATGTGCTAAACATCAGCTAGCTGATGCCCAAGCATGTTTGCAGATAAACAGATACTCAGCCCTTTAACCACCAAGCTACTGGAAACATAATTAGATGATTCTGGTGTAAATAAGCTCATCACAGTGGAGGAGACACTCAAGCTTACGAACATACCAAGGTACTTTGTTCACCTTTATTATCACATCAGCCCTAGTAAAATGTGAGCCTCTCTGGCAGATAAATTTCTAAGGCAAACACACATTCGTTCTCAAGGGGAGATACCTGTCAAAAAGAGAACCTAAAACATTTGATCCTAAAAACCAGTTGTGCCAACTCTAAAGAGACTGAAAGAGACTATTCTCTGATCAAAGCCCAATAAGACTGCTTCTAATTGTCACATGATGGTCATTTAAAAATAATAAATAGACATATAGAGATTCATGTATCTTCACAGAGTGATGTATCACACATACAGACATATTTTCAATTTTGCAGCTGCCATACTCAGGTGGCAAATAAAAGAGACCCTAAACGGACATTGGTAGCTTCTATTTCAAATCACTCCTTTCCTGCAGTTTTTAATGATGCATTCCAACTTTCCACTTGGAATACCTACCTTTATTTTTACCTCCATGAAACAATTCTATTAGAAGCCTCAGAGGAGATAAGAATGTTTTGATTCTAAGACATTTCAAGATGATAGGCATCATCATGATTTCATTCCTGTAAGTGAAATATCAGACCAGAGCAGGGAAAAATCATTTTAAAAGGCAGAGCATCTTACTCTCCATGAGCAAGTTAGAAGCAGTCACAGAATAGTTTTCAGAGCCGCTGTAGAAAACTCAAAGCCAATTTTAAAGTGTGTTTTATATGATGTCACAAAAGGAAGTACGTAATCCTATCAAAATGACAGCAACTAGGAAATCTGAAGTCATAATTGGTGAAAGATCTACTAAAACTATATTAAGGTTATCACTAAGTCTGTAAGTATGAAATATACTACAGCTACCACCACATGAAAATACACTTAGGTTATGGTGATTTTAAGGACTTTTTAAAATCTCTATGGAATTCAGCAAAGAAACAGTAAGGCATCAGGAGTTTGGGAAGGTTTAGAGACATGCTGCCATTTTTCATTTCTATTATCCATTTTTACTCTCTCCCTGAAATTCTCACTCAACTCTTTTAAAGTCCTGCTGAATTCCAAAATGAACTTAAGATGTATATGGCTCAACAGTAATATACTAAATACACAGTTGATTTCATGAGTCATGCAATAAACGAGGAAGACTGGAATTTGGTTCCAATTTTCCTTTCTCCTCCTTGCCTTTTTCCAACATATATTCAACTACCATGTGCCACACACAGTGATCACAACTGAGAATACTATGGCCCCTCACCGAACCTCTATACAGAAAAGCAAAACACTAAGTCACAGCTGTGCCTAGTGTAAATTCCACAGCAAGTAGCCATTGAGGCCAGGAAGCGATGTCTAAAGTGAGAGTTGAAGAAAGGGTAAAAGTCAACTAGATGACATAGGGTGGAAAAGCAGCCACGCAGAGGGAACAGTGTGTACAAAGCCCCATGACAAGAAGAATGCACACAACAGTGACAGAAACAATGTCCAGCCACAGAAGTCCAGAACAAGAGAAGGCTAGAAAGATAAGTAGGAGCCAGACCTTACAGGGATGAAAGGGAATAGACAAGGGTGAGCACTTTCCAGCACTTGCCGTGTGCAGGACCCATAAGGTATATTCTAGCTCTAAGCACCATTCATGATAGATGTTACTACCTGCCATGCATACCAGAGCTGCTCTGAGTATGGTCAGTAGAGTCTAAGGTGACTCTCAAGACTTCCACTCCCTTATACATCCACCTTTTATAATCCCGAGAGTGGACAAGACTTGTGGATGTGATGGATATCATTCCCATAATTAGGTTATGCAAAGACAAAGCAATTTTATAGGTGTAATTAAGATCCCTCATCAATTTCACTTTGAGTCATTAAAGAGGGAATTTTTCCTGAGTGTGCCTGACCTATTAAGTGAGCCCTTAAAGAGTCTATAGGTCGGAGAGACACTCTTCCGTTAACCTTGAAGAAGTAACCATTCTGCAACCACATGGAACTGAATTCTAACAACATGAGCTTAGAAGATGACCTTGAGCTTCAAATAAAACTGTGGTCCTAGCTGACCTTGACTGCAGCTCTGTGAGATCCACCTAAGCTATGTCCAGAATACTAACACATGGAAACCATGTGAATATAAAGGACTGCTATTTCAGGCCACTAAGTCTAGTCAAGGCTATGGTTTTTCCAGTGGTCATGTATGGATGTGAGAGTTGGACTGTGAAGATAGCCAATCGCTGAAGAATTGATGCTTTTGAACTGTGGTGTTGGAGAAGACTCTTGAGAGTCCCTTGGACTGCAAGGAGAGCCAACCAGTCCATTCTAAAGGAGATCAGTCCTGGGTATTCACTGGAAGGACTGATGCTGAAGCTGAAGCTCCAATACTTTGGCCCCCTCATGCAAAGAGTTGACTCACTGGAAAAGACTCTGATGCTGGGAGGGTTTGGGGCAGGAGGAGAAGGGGACGACAGAGAATGAGATGGCTGGATGGCATCACCAACTCGATGGAGGTGAGTGTGAGTGAACTCCAGGAGTTGGTGATGGACAGGGAGGCCTGGCGTGCGGTGATTCATGGGGTCGCAAAGATTCAGACATGACTGAGTGACTTAACTGAACTGAACTGAAGTTTGTCATAACTTACTATGCATCAGTAGAAAATACACCAACTGGACATTGGTAGCTGAAGGAAGATCTGTTAGGCTGGTAGCCATTGAAGAGGATTCCCGTGTTTTTTTATATGGGTGCCATGTCCACATACGATTGCAACACTTTGCATATGACATGACAAGTAACCAGGACCACACTTCTCCTCCGTAACAATGAGAAACATTTTCAACTTGCCCACTTCAGAAAAGTAAATACTGATGCACCCCAAGTCAGCAGCAAGACTTGGAAATCCAGTCTTCTAACTGAAAGGCAATCACAAGCTTTTCACTTAAACTGCCTTCCAAAGCCCATGGAGTCTAAAACACAGAGGCTATAAATGAAAGGACAGAAACAAATTTGATAGAGAAAGCAGATCTCTGTTTTAAGTCTTACTAGTTTTAACAAGAACAAGTTTTTGTAAACTATGATTTTAATGTTAACAAGATCCTTTCATACAAAGAGGATCTTTTTTATAAATTTAAATGCAAAAATAGCCCAGTTTATATTATGGGAAACCAATCTATGAAATATAACATTTTATACATATATTTTCAGTTAGAGAAAAGGAGGGAGGAAAACAAACCCCTCAAGTTTTCTTTTTTTTTGTCCTTAAAAATGCATTAACAATCTCCACTCAAATTTTGGGGGCTAAGTAGGTGAAATTAGTTATACTGTTAAAGGTTTAAATAGTTATAGGTTATAATATACATGCAATCATCTCATAACTTAACAATTTCAAGAAACATATTAAGAATTCTCCTAAGCTCAGAAAAGTCATGGTAAAAATGACAGCAGCACTGGAATTGAGTAGCTCAGTGATGGGAATGTTTTTCAGAGCAATGTAATTTCTTAAGATGTTTAAAGTTATATGTCAGAGGCTCAGCATTAAAGAAGCTAAGAGATAAGCTAGCAGAGACTGCTTTCTGTATGCAGAGACTGACCCTGGAAGGATTCCCACAAATCCGGGAAACGGTTATCTCTAGGAAAAGGTACAAGGTGGCTAGGGTCGAGACCAGGACAAAGCCTTACTTTTACCATAGGATGCTTGTGTGTATTTATAATTTTATGAATGGATTATCTATTAAATTATTTTATGAAACCAGGCATATGCACAAAAGAGTAAAGCTCAACTCTATTGTCTCAGTACACTGCAATGCAGTCATGGATACTGAAGAGGAAAAGAGAGAAAGTTAGGGGGTCTCCAGAACAGTAGGTTCATAAGAAAAGCCACCACCTCCTAAGCCACATGTTGTTTCCAACACTTCCACAAAGTTTCACTGCCCACATAATTCCTTTGAAATTGATGGTCCACCCAGAGTATAAAAGTCCAGGGAGGCAGAAAGGGTGTGGCAGAGACAACACTGCTGCAAAGTTGATGCCAGCGTCTCTCTGGTTCCTTCATCTCTGGAGCCCTCCTAATTCTCAAGTCACTCCTCCTTCCTTCCCATCTAATAGGCAGCATATGTGTTACCAGGAAGAAGAATGGAGTGTTTGGAATCTGAGTCCCGCTACTTCTGAGCAACTGTGCATCTTAAAAAAATATCTCTTCACCTCTTCAGGTATCTCTGTTTCCCCATCCGTTAAGTCAGAATAATAATAACCACCACCTCAGAGGTGACTATAACATTATCTATGAAAACCTAAAGATTGGAGTTTGTCTATTTCAAAATACTGTCTGAATCAGCATACAGTTAATATGATTGATGGACTATTCTTGCCTGGAGAATCCCAGGGACTGGGGAGCCTGGAAGGAGGCCGTCTATGGGGTCACACAGAGTCGGACACGACTGAAGTGACTTAGCAGCAGCAGCAGCAACCTTAAGGCAGGTTATACCTTATTTGGGATATGAAACCTGGGGCAAACAGCATCCAGGTCAATCATATATAACAACCACCAAAGAATTTGGTCATGTCTAAAAGAAAGGAAAACAGAGGCTGGGGAAAGAGCTGGTCTTTTGTTTGGGCAGCAGGCAAAACACAGTTAGGATTGCCAAAGCAGTCTGGTTAAAAGCAAACAACCAGATGGACACGAGCGTGGTTAACTCAGCCTTTCCATCTTAAAACATGTAAACAAGAGGACAATTTACTCTGTCAACACAGGGATTAATTATTTTTTAAGTGTTTTTTTTAAGTTCATTCCTATATATGGTAATCAGCTGGCACCCTCCAAAACAGCCACATAGCAATATTCTGAAAGGCACAGTCATCTCCCAGGTCATTCTCAAAGCAACAGGCGAAGAAAACCCTTCTGTGTGAACCTGCACTATGAGAAAGGCAGTCTGTGATTAATAATAGGCAACCTTTACCATTATTCATGCTCTTTGTTACTTTGGTCAGCACTTGGTCTCTGTAAATAAGCCTAGAACCTAGGATGGGTGTCCAATTTTGGAAATCAGTGTGCAAATATTTATATTGTGTCTCTTTCCTTTCATTTTCAGAGACATCATAGGATCTTTTAAAATCAAACATAAAAATTAAACTATTAAAAAACACAACCCATGGGATCATAATCATAGAAAAACAAGATGAAGCACAAAGAAATCAGAGAAATCAAAGGCAAAAGAAGATTGGGAAAAATAAATCCCACTTAAAAAACGAAAAACTATGTTCTTCTATCTTTCATCAAAGTATTCTGGACAATCAATATTTTATGCTGTATATGAAGAAAGAGAATAGAATTGAACCTATAAAGGTTTGAAACACACCTCATTCACTTATAATACACTAATAACAAACATATTCGAATAACAAGTACATTATTGTTCATGAAAGAACCCCAGATTAAAGAATGGTTTGCAGTCCAAGTAAATATACAAAAGCTGCCAAAACTGTCTGTTTGACTCTCAATGATCTCATTTGTTTTTAATCAAACAATATTGAGTTTTTTCAAATTAGATTAATCTTTTTCCTAGTTTTTAAGCTATTTGGATAAAAATGAATAACAATTATTAGCATAAAATAATCTGAAAAGTTAACTGAAACATTTACTTGAGAATAACTCATTATAATTTACTCGCTTTTTCTGTTTTAAAGAATAATCTGGCTTCATGAAAGGTATAAGACCAACTTGGTAAGCAGTGTCATCCTATAAATACCTGGCACAGGATCAGTAAATACTTGAATGAATGAATGGAACATATGAACAATGCAACTAAAGCAAACAAGAACACAAATCCCTACACACACACACACACACACACACAAACACCTTCCTAAAAATCCTTTTGGAAATAATGAGTTTTCATATTTCTAGCTTCAGCAGATTTACTCTACTGCTTCCTCTTTAGTATCAACTTATTTTCTGAGGAAAATAAGCAGAAGTCATAATAGGATTCTTCATGTGCTTGTCTGACTCCTCTACTTTCCTCCAAACATTAACTAACAAAAACTTAAAATCCCAGAAAATGGTATTTTAACAAGTTCCCTAGGTGATATGAGTGGAAGGCAATGCCGAAGAAATATTCCATGACTTTGTGTGGATTATGACCTTCACCTGAGAGCTTCCCCCAAAGAGCCCTCTTGGATGTGGCCCTTCTTGATCACAAAAATGAGTCATCTCTTCTGGAAAGCCTTCCCCAGTGCACTGCACTTGTCCTCTGCTCTCTGGCATACCTTCCCTAGAGAACTTCGCCCACCAGATGGTAATTCTTTGTCCCTGTACAGCAAGCTCCTTGAGGGCATAGATACCCTCTGGTTGACCTTTGGGTCACTAACACCTTGGCAAATGAATTCAGTTTTCTGAAGCCTTCAGTTTCCTCATATATAAAATGAGAAAGATAGAAATGGCTTTACTGTTGTGAGGACTAAGTGATGAGCATAAACCAGCTAACCCAGTGTCCAGCAGTGTGGGTGCCTTTGGGACCACTACTATGAAGGTAACAGATAGGATAAAGTTTTCAAACTCAATCAACACCTCACCATCTACAGGGCTTCAACAACACCATGTGGAAAGGCAAATGCCACAACTTTCTTGGAGTTCTTGGTAAATACAAAGAGGTTCCACTTTTTATCACACCAAAAGGTGAACGACACACAGAATATCTTGCTTTCCTGTAGGAACAAGGTCATCACTAAGCCTAGCCTCAAACAAAAAATAGCAATGACCCTTAAAAACCTATAGGGAATGAGCATGGTCTTTATGAATACAATAAATTGTGGTGGTGGTGTTTTAGACGCTAAGTCATGTCCAACTCTTTGCAACCCCATAGACTGTAACCACCAGGCTCCTCTGTCCATAGGATTTTCCAGGCAAGAATATGGAATGGGTTGCCATTTGCTTCTTTGGGAGAGCTTCCTGACCCAGGGACTGAACCCAGGTCTCCTGCATTACAGGCAGATTCTTTACCAATCCATCAGGGAAGCCCATAATAAAGATTGTTATTGCTGTTGTTCAGTTGCTTAGTCATGTCTGACTCTTTGTGACCCCAAGGACTACAGCACACCAGGCTTCCCTGTCCTTCACCAACTCCCAGAGCTTGCTCAAACTCATCTCCATTGAGACGATGATGCCATACAACTATCTTGTCCTCTGTCGTCCCATTCTCCTCCTTTCTTCAATCTTTCCCACCATCAGGGACTTTTCTAATAAGTCAACTTTTGGTATCAGGTGGCCAAAGTATTGGAGCTTCAGCACCAGTCCTTCCAATGAATATTCAGGATTGATTTCCTTTAGAATTGACTGGTTTGATCTCCTTGCAGCCCAAGGGACTCTCAAGAGTCTTCTCCAATACCACAGTTCAAAGGCTTCAATTCTTCGGCACTCAGCCTTCTTTATGGTCCAACTCTCACATCCATACATGACTACTGGAAAAACCATAACTTTGACTAGATGGACCTTTGTTGGCAAAGTAATGCCTCTGCTTTTTAATATGTTGTCTAGGTTAGTCATAGCTTTTCTTCCAAGGAGCAAGTGTCTTTTAATTTCATGGCTGGAGTGACCATCTGCAGTGATTCTGGAGCTCAAGAAAATAAAGTCTGTCACTGTTTTCATTGTTTCCCTATCTACCTGCCATGAAGTGATGGGACTGGATGCCATGATCTTAATTTTTTGAATGTTGAGTTTTATTTGTTTATTCTGTAATTATTTAAAAGAATGAAATGTGGCTCCACATGATAAACTATGAACACTAATTTAAAATGTTCCCAAATATACATCAGTACACATGTAGACATAAATATAAGCATAATTTAATATGGGAATTTTAAACTTCCCCAATTAATTTTTACCCAAATTTCTTAACAGACTGTTAAAGAAAAAATGTGCTGATAATATGCCTTCTCTCCATGCTTTCCCCTATTAGAAGTATCAAAACAAACAAAAAATAGTAACCCCAAAGAGTCTTCAAAGGCCTCAAATGTGAAGTATGTTTGACAACTGGAATGACGAAAATAATGATATTTCTCAATGAAAAATCATTCTTAGAAATAAGAGGCATGTCATATATGATAAATCCACAGCAAACATTATCCTCAATGGTGAAAAACGAAAAACATTTCCCCTAAAGTCAGGAACAAGACAAGGGTGTCCACTCTCACCGCTACTATTCAACATAGTTTTGGAAGTTTTAGCCACAGCAATCAGAGAAGAAAAAGAAATAAAAGGAATCCAGTGTGGAAAAGAAGTAAAACTCTCACTGTTTGCAGATGACATGATTCTCTACAAGAAAACACTAAAGACTTCACCAGAAAATTACTAGAGCTAATCAATGAATAAAGTTGCAGGATATAATATTAACACACAGAAATCCCTTGCATCACTAACAATGAGAAAACAGAAAGAGAAATTAAGGAAACAATTTCATTCACCATTGTGATGAAAACAATAAAATACTTAGGAATAAATCTACCTAAAGAAACCAAAGACCTGTATATAGAAAACTATAAAACACTGATGAAAGAAATCAATGACACAAATAGATGGAGAAATATACCATGCTCATGGATCGGAACAATCGATATAGTGAAAATGAGTATACACCCAAAGCAATCTATAGATTCAATGCAATCCCTATCAAGCTACCAATGGTATTTTTCAGAGAACTAGAACAAATAATTTCACAATTTGTATGGAAATACAAAAAACCTCAACTAGCCAAAGCAATCTTGAGAAAGAAGAATGGAACTGGATGAATCAAACTGCCTGACTTCAGACTATATTACAAAGCTACAGTCATCAAGACAGTGTGGTACTGGCACAAAGACAGAAAAATAGACCAGCGGAGCAAAATAGAAAGCCCAGAGATAAATCCATGCACCTATGGACACCTTATCTTTGACAAAGGAGGCAAGAATATGCAATGGAGGAAAGACCATCTCTTTAACAAGTGGTGCTGGGAAAACTTGTCAACCACTTGTAAAAGAATGAAACTAGAACACTTTCTAACACCATACACAAAAATAAACTCAATGGATTAAAGATCTAAATGTAAGACCAGAAACTATAAAACTCCTAGAGGAAAACATAAGCAAAACACTCTCTGACATAAATCACAGCAGATCCTCTATGACCCACGTCCCAGAGTAATGGAAATAAAAGCAAAAGTAAACAAATGGGACCTAATTAAACTTAAAAGCTTTTGCACAATGAAGGAAACTATAAGCAAGGTGAAAAGACAGCTTTCAGAATTGGAGAAAATAATAGCAAATGAAGCAACTGACAAAGAATTAATCTCAAAAATATACAAGCAGCTCCTGCAGCTCAATTCCAGAAAAATAAACGACCCAATCAAAAAACTGGCCAAAGAACTAAACAGATATTTCTCCAAAGAAGACATCCAGATGAAAAGATGTTCAACATCACTCATTATCAGAGAAATGCAAATCAAAACCACAATGAGGTACCATCTCATGCCAGTCAGAAAGGCTGCTATCAAAAAGTCTACAAGTAATAAATGCTGGACAGTGTGGAGATTCCTTAAAAAACTGGAAATAGAACTCCCATATGACCCAGCAATCCCACTTCTGGGCATACACACTGAGGAAACCAGAATTTAAAGAGACACGTGTACCCCAATGTTCATCACAACACTGTTTACAATTGCCAGGACATGGAAGTAACCTAGATGTCCATCGGCAGATGAATGGATAAGAAAGCTGTGGTACACATACACAATGGAATATTACTCAGCTATTAAAAAGAATGCATTTGAATCAGTTCTAATGAAGTGGATAAAACTGGAGCCTACTATACAGAGTGAAGTAACTCAGAAAGAAAAACACCAATATAGTATATTAATGCATATATATGGGATTTAGAAAGATGGTAACGATTACCCTATATGCAAGACAACGTGAGACACAGATGTAAAGGACAGACTTTTAGACTCTGTGGGAGAAGGCAACGGTAGGATGATTTGAGAGAATAGCATTGAATCATGTATATTATCATATGTAAAATAGATTGCCAGTCCAGGTTCAATGCATAAGACAGGATGCTCAGGGCTGGTGCACTGGGATGATCTTGAGGGATATGATGGGGAGGGAGGTGGGAGAGGGGTTCAGAATGGGGAACACATGTACACCCATGGCTGATTCATGTCAATGTATGGCAAAAACCACTACAATATTGTAAAGTAATTAGCCTCCAATTAAAATAAATAAACTTTTTAAAAAACTAAAAAAAAAAAGAAATAAGAGGCATGTAAAATAGCCCCCCTTTCTTCATCTAGCCTATATTCTAAATTCAGTTGATCCTATAATTTCAGTTCATCAGCCTGGGTTAAGATTTTGCAAAAATAGCATCATTCAAGTCTTCATTTGTTGACAACTGTCAGTGCTTTCTACATATCATTGAAAAACATAAAAGTAATGTCTGGCCCTCACCTAGGTTAAAAGGAGCTTGATACCATTTCTCACAAAACCACAGAAAGGGGGAGAAAAGTTCCCATTATAATGTGGGAGAAATCCAGAACAGGAAAAACTTGGGATAGGAGTGTGCATGTAGCAGTCTCAAGTAAATAATTGGTTATATGGGCAGTGTAGGGGCAATGTGGCTGTATGGGCAAGATTTTAAAGCAAAAACAGCTGTAGAGATATTTTTACAAAGCAAATAGCAAAAGAATAGGTACTAGTTAATTTCATTTATGTAAAAATTTATGCTCAAAATCCTCCAAGCTAGGCTCCAACAGTATGTGAACCAAGAACTTCCAGATGTACAAGCTGGATTTAGAAAAGGCAGAGGAAGAACCAGAGATGAAATTGTCAACATCTGTTGGATCATAGAAAAACCAAGAGAATTCCAGAAAAACATTTACCTCTGCTTCATTGACTATGCTAAAGCCTTTCTGTGGATTGCAACAAACTAGAAAATTCTTCAAGAGATGAGAATACAAGACCCACCTTACCTGCCTGCTGAGAAATCTGTATGCGGGTCAAGAAGCAACAGTTAGAATTGTATATAAACAGTGGAGTGGTTGGGAAAGGAGTACATCAAGGCTGTATATCGTCACCCTGCATATTTAACTTATATGCAAAGTACATAATATGAAATCCAGGGCTGGATGAAGCACAAACTGGAATCAAGATTGTCAGGAGAAATATCAATAACCTCAGATATGCAGATGACACTATCCTTATGGCAGAAAGGAAAGAGGAACTAAAGAGCCTCTTGATGAAGGTGAAAGAGGAGAGTAAAACAGCTGGCTTAAAACTCAACATTCAAAAAACAAAGATCATGGCATCCGGTCCCATCACTTCATGGCAAATAGATGGGGAAACAATCAAAACAGTTTATTTTCTTAAAAATCACTTTGGCTCCATAATTGCTGTGGATGTTGACTGCAACCATGAAATTAAAAGACTCTTTTTCCTTAGAAGAAAACCTGTGACAAACCTAGACAGCATATTAAAAAGCAGAGGCACTACTTTGCCAATAAAGGTCTGTAAAGTCAAAGCTATGGTTTTTCCAGTAGTCATGCATGGATGTGAGAGTCAGACCACAAAGAAAGCTGAACACCAAAGAATTGATGCTTTCGAACTGTGGTACTGGAGAAGACTCTTGACAGTCCCTTGGACAGCAAGGAAATCAAACCAGTCAATCCTAAAGGAAATCAATCCTGAATATTCACTGGAAAGACTGATGCCGAATCTGAATCTCCAATACTTTGGCCATCTGATGCGAAAGAACTGACTCATTGGAAAAGCTTTGATGCTGGGAAAGACTGAAGGCAGGAGAAGGGGACAACAGAAGATGGGATGACTGGATGGCATCACTGACTCAATGGACATGAGTTTGAGCAGACTCTGGGAGATGATGAAGGACAGGGAAGCCTGGCATTCTGCAGTTCAAGGGTCACAAAGAGTCGGACACAACTGAGTGACTGAACAACAACATATAAAATAAAACCACACATACAAGATTACATATATATATAAATGTTTGTATATGTAATAAACTGGAAAGGTCTGGGAAAGACAATAAATTGATAACAACTGTTATTTCTTAGAAGATTCAGTTTTATAGAAAATACTTCATTCCCTCCTCCCCCTGATGTTAAGTGGGAGAAGAAAATAAAACAGAAGTAATACAATTCGATGGTAAGATACCAACTGTGTGTGTGCTTAGTCTCTTCAGTTGTATCCAACTCTTTGTGACCCCATGGACTATAGCCCATCAGTCTCCTCTGTCCGTGGGATTCTCCAGACAAGAATACTGGAGTGGGTTGCCATGCCCTCCTCCAAGGGATCTTTCCTGACCTAAGGATCGAACCTGCATTTCCTATGTCTAATTGAAGAATCCACTGAAAGTGGATTCTTTAGCCACTGAGCCACCAGGGATGCCCAAGATATCAACCAGGTAAACACTTTTACATGGGAAAAAATACAGGAAAAATATATCAAATATCAACAATTATTTATTACTTCTGGGTGGTAAGATTATGAGTAATTTATTTTCTGCTTTTCCACAGTTTAGCCTATTTTTAAAAGCTTCTTCTGTGAGCATATGTAACTATTCTAATCAGAAAAATATAAATAAACCAGTAGCTAAGAGCAAACACAACTGTGTTTCTTAAAACCCAGGAGACAAACATTGTATTATGGAGTAGAAATTAAGAAAATAAAGGAGACATCTTTAAGATCCCCCTCTAGAGCCTGACAGGTCAGATCTACTCAAGAGTTTCTATCAGGAAGGTCCATCTTGTGGCAGGTTGAAGATTTTGACCTCGCCAGAAGGCCTTGACTTTACTGTCAGAATGAGAACTCAGGGGACTTCCCTGGCTGTCCAGTGGCTAAGACTCTGTGCCCTGGGTTTAATCCCTGGTCAGAGACCTAGACCCCACATGATGCAACTAAAAAAAGATTCTTCATGCCACAACTAAGACTCAGCACAACCAAATAATTTAATTAATTTTTAAAAGTGGAGAACTCAGAACACTGAATTCAGTGGTCTATTCTTGGGTCCAGTTCCATTTGAAGAGCCTTATCTTAAGAGAAAAATGAGTACTCAGGAAAAGTATCCCTCTCCCTTGGAAGATCAGGATGATGGGAAGAAAGAATGATGATAAAGGAAACAGCAGGACAAGAAGGAAAGGAGCTTACACACTAGAGCAACCCAAGGTGCCCCCGTCCCATGATAACAAGAAACAAACTGAAAGCCTTGGGCATGGTCCCTTCACATATTCTGCTTTCACCCTGTAGCATCCAATTCATCTCTCACTGGCAAGGCTGCCTTGCAAGATGAAGTTGGCAAATCAGCAGTTAAAAATTAGAGAATGAAATGGAAGAGGTTCTTTAAGGTGAATCAACAGTAAATTCAGTTCAGTTCAGTTCAGTCGCTCAGTCGTGTCCGACTCTCTGCGACCCCATGGATCACAGCACGCCAGGCCTCCCTGTCCATCACCAACTCCCGGAGTTCACTCAAACTCATGTCCATAGAGTCAGTGATGCCATCCAGCCATCTCATTCTCTGTCGTCCCCTTCTCCTCCCGCCCCCAACCTTTCCCAGCATCAGAGTCTTTTCCAGTGAGTCAACTCGTCGCATGAGGTGGCCAAAGTATTGCAGTTTCAGCTTTAGCATCAGTCCCTCCAATGATCACCCAGGATTGATCTCCTCTAGAATGGATCTGGAATGGTTGGATCTCCTTGCAGTCCAAGGGACTCTCAAGAGTCTTCTCCAGCACCACAGTTCAAAAGCATCAATTCTTCGGCGCTCAGCCTTCTTCATAGTCCAACTCTCACATCCATACATGATCACTGGAAAAACTATAGCCTTGACTAGACGGACTTTGGTTGACAAAGTAATGTCTCTGCTTTTTAATATACTATCTAGGTTGGTCATAACTTTCCTTCCAAGGAGTAAGCATCTTTTAAGTAAATTAGACACACATTAATTCAGCAATGTATTCTTAATTGTAACTACTTTATCTGACCATCAGCTTAGGAGATTCCTAAGAAATTACTATTTCAAGTCTTGCATCCATAGCTCTCCGAAGTCATGTGAGTAAAACATGTGACTCCCAACTCCATAGGAAAGAGGTGAGAAGTAAATGAATGATTACCCCTACTCCAAAAGGCTTCAGATAACACATTGCTATAGTCAAGTCCATCAGGTATTTATAGAGTACCCACTATATTTATACTGAGAAATGCTTACATGCCGGGCACTGTGCTAAACACTTTGTTTCTTACCTTTAGCTACCTCTCCAACACAATTACTTCGTTTAACAGGTAGAGAGAGGCTGCATGTCTCTAGCTGCTCAAGTGGAAACCTTGAGGTATTAGTTTCTCAGGCTGCTGTGACAAATTATCACAAGCTTGGGAGCTTAAGACAACAGAAGTGTATTCTCTCACAGTTTCAGAGACTAGAAGTTCCAAATGAAGGTGTTGGCAAGGCCATGCTCCATTGAAGATTCTGGGGAAAAAACCCCCTGGGCTTTTCCCAACTCTTGGTAGCCAGAGACATTCCTTGACTTGTAGCAACACAACTCCAACCTCTGCCTCATGTATTTATTTATAGCCTTAAACATTATAGTTTACTCTTATAGTCACTCACAAACAATTGGGCATTAATTCTTGACATGTGGACTTCATATAATAGTGTGAGTTGCAAAGTTCAAACTCTTAACTGAGTATAGAGACTTGGGGGTTGTCACTAGAAATGGTGCTTTAGTTTACCTGGGTTTCTAAAGAACTGCTTTTGAAAGCTCTATAGAAGGGACCCCTCTCTTGCTGCTCCAAAAATGCATTCTCTTCTGTGAGGGTAGAAATCACCCGATCAAGATCTCTTTCAGAGGTCCCCACCCAGGCTGCATATTAAATCCCCCAAGAGCTTTTCAAAACGACAGATGCTAAGCTTCTCTCCCCAGAGCAAGTGAATAATGTGAATCTCAGCAACACAGCCCAGGCATTCATACCTGCTTCTCTCATTACATGACCACCTCCTCTGTGTGTGTCTGTCTTCTCTTCATATAAAGACACCAGGCATAATATATTTGGAGCCACCCCTAATCCGGCACGACCTTAACTAATTATACCTCCAAAGGTCCTATTTCCAGTTAAGGTCACATTCTGGGGTTCCTAGTGGATGTGAACTTTTGGGGAACACTCTGCAACCCAGGATGCATCTTTGGCATGAGAAATCTCTTTGCAACCCAGGACTATTGGATCTGGACTTGGCAGTGTGACTCCAGAGCCACATCCTGAAGCACTGAGCTCATTTTGACGTCTGCGGGACCACACTACATACACTAGGCATCATCACAGCAGGACCTGGCTCCTGTCCTGAGGAGCTGACAATCTATTGAACACAAACGAGACAATGAAGGAGAAAAATCACATCACTGAAATGTCTGTGTGGCCTTCTGATGCCGTGGAAACTTAGCTGTGATGTGATGGATGAGGGCTGGGGGACCTTGAGCACAGGCAGCATCTGGGCAGGTTGGGAGGAAAGACCTGAGTGAAGGCAGAAGCAAGGCTGGAAGAACAGGTTCTAGAGAGAAGGGCATGCTGGAGAGTCATAGGAGACGGGGCGGAGGGTAGGGGAGGGGGGTGGAATAAGAATATTTTAAGGATGTTTCAAAGACAAAGGGAAGAGCTTCCGTTTAATTCAGAAGAAAAAACTTTTATGGGGACCAAAATGATACAAAGTGGTCTTAAAGACTCCTCTGGCAGAGGTGCACAGGGCAAGCTAGAGCCTGGAAAAACTGAGTGCTGAAACTTCTTGACAAAACAGGCTTGTGTGTGTGTGCACCAACACGCAGGGCCATCATCTTTACATCTCTTCTAGGACATTTTCACAACTTGCCTCAGAAAATAAGCCAACAATGCAGATGCTTCCTGTGCTTTCATCCCCCACTAGGAGATTCCTCCTTACCACCAGCCCCCCAACACTCACTCACTTCCCTCCTGACACCCCCTTGCATCCCAGCCAAACGTTGAATGAATAGAAAGGTGAGAGAAAGAGAAATAAAAATGTCTGCAGGAACAGCCAAAAAAAGGCAGCCAAGACATAAATCACCTTTGCACCGCTCACAACAGGCTCCCCTCTGCTTGATGGCCAAGGCACAGTCTCTGGACAACACTGGGCACTTTTCTCTCTTACACGTCACTTCCTTGTTCTAGGCAAAAAAAAAGACAAGATACATTTGAAATCAGCTTCAAACAGAATCACCAGAATCCTAGCACACAGTTGAGGCTTTCCCAGCTTCCCTCTTCCTATCTTGCCTTCATCTTCATGAGACAACTCTGTGATAATCAACGAGATTTTGCTCTTTCTGGAGTGGGTATATCCATCCAGGAACAGATTGAGATTAGAGGCAGATGAACAGGATGGGAAGTCCCTTCTTGACCAGTCAATTTAACATAGATAACCAAACTCCAAGAGAGAGAAGCTTTCTTTTGCTCTACCATTTCTTTCTGGTACACATTATAGAAATGATAATATTTGTGTAAATCATATTTTGCCTGTTGGGCTACCTGGGCCAGGACTGCATTGTGAGAACAAAAATATTTGCACACGGCCGTCCAACTATCCTTAATAGTAGAGTGCATTAAAATGCAGCAATCTAAAGTTCCAACTCAAATAATGACAAAGTTGAGTATTGAATCGGCTCAGTAAGAGAAAAAATAATATTCCCCATGCCAAGCAGAGACACAGGCGTCAGTGTTTTATAGCTATGGGACAGCTGTACTATATTAGCACTTATGCTAATGAAAGTGTGGTGAGTATTTGCATCTTTGGTTTTATCCAGAAAGGTTAGCCGTTAAAATGACTTTGAGAAGATCCAAACATGATGCATTACCTCTTTGCAGGACAAGATGCAGATGAACCAAAAATACTATGTCACAACACTTCAACAAGACTGGGACTGGAAAAATGTCTACTAAATGCTAGGGGAATAATCATTCCTATTAAATTCCTGGGAGATAAATATTATCACTCTCTCATTGATGCCCAGGAAAATTGCTGTTCCGAGTAGCTCTATGACTTTTTGAAGATCATGTAACTTTGCAGTGGTAGAGATGGATTTCAAAATTGAGCTCACAAACGTACACAAGGCCCACCTCCTACCCTGAGTTAAGGCTGGAATGACCACGTTCATCACCTGATTTGGGGACAGACTAGAGAGGAGCAACTGACCAGCTCTCTTACCTCGAGATGAACACTCCTGGAACGTGTGCAGGAGACATGTGCAGGAGACTCAGCCCTGACAAAGACCTTGGGAAGTTTCACAAGTGCACTCAGTAGTCTTCAAAGTCAAGAGACTAAAGAAGATCTTTCCAGTTCTATTCTAGCACCAAGAAGAGATGTAAGGAGTATCTGTAAGTGTTTGAGTGTGTGTGTGTGTGTGAGAGAGAGAGAGAGTGGGGGGGAGGGGATGGTATGTTGGGGTCTGGGAGTCCAAGTTCAGCCTATACACCAAATTCCGACTGTAAATCAGTGCTAAGATAAAACAAGTGTCTACTAGCATTTAGTAGACACTTGCTACAGTCCCAATCTTGCTGAAGTGTTGTGACATAGTATTTTTGGTTCACACGCACCTTGTTCTACAAACAGGCAATGCGTCATGTTTGGATCTTCTCAAAGTCATTTTAACGGCTAACCTTTCCGGATGAAACCGAAGATACAAATGCTCACCACACTTTCATTAGCATAAGTGCTAGTATAGTGCTTCTCTCCAGTCTCCTGGGGTTGCAGAGCCTCTCAAGACGCTCCCAGGGTCTAATTCTAAAATGAATCCAGACTGTCATCTCCTCCCTTTTTGAATGAGCAGAACCCCTGAGAGTCCCAGAACTCCACACTCTCCAACTCACGCATCAGCTCTCCCCTAGAGTGAGGTACGTGGAGCCTGGGGATGGTGGGCCCCGCCATCCCAGCAGTTCTGTTTCGGCACGGTCTTGTTGTCGCAGTACCCTGATGGCTTTGCAAGGCCACTGAAGTGTGGGAATAATGAGCCCACCCCAACCCGGGTTGCTCAAACATTCCCACTGGATGCCACACACAGAAAACAACCATCATTTCCAAGGCCAATGGTAAACACTCTGATGGGGTCATCCCAGGATCTGCCTGGCTACTGAAAGCGTGAGCTCAGTCTTCAGCCATTGTACCCATTCCTGCAAGGCTAGTAGACAGACTTCTAGTTTTCTCATTTATTGGTTATTGGTGTCTGATCGGAAGGTGTGGTTGCGCTGAGTAATCCAGTCTCCTTTTCTTTGCCCATTTTTGGCGTCTGTTATGTGATAAGAGTTCTCATAGAGAATCTCACCAACTCCTTAAAACACTGTGAGGTAGTGATTCTCACCCTGGGCTGCTAATCAGAACCCGTGCGTAGTTCTTCATAAAGCCTGGCACTGTCTCCCAGCCCCTGAAGCTCAGATCTGATTTCTCTCAGGACCGGGCTCCCCAGATAATTCCAGCGTGCAGCCCAGGCCAAGAACCACTGCCATGAGAGGAATGTTCTTTCTGCCTGCGAGGCCCAGGTGGGCTCAGGAGCTGTCCACAGTCCCGGAGTGAACAGCTGACTCCAACCTGAACCCAGATATCCTGGCTCTGAGCCGGGCAAAGCTCCTTCCCTCGCCCTCTCTTCTTCATAATAAAGGTGGCACCATGACTCACTGTCAGTCTCAGCCCTGTGATTTATGTTCATACTTTCTTCTTAAATTACAAATATAATATATAGTTATGGTCACCTTTCAAATTAAAGGAATATATTTTTTAAAAAATTATAGTGCCCTTTAACCACCACCAAAGTAATCGAGAACATCGATCAGGTATATACACTGCTTGGCATGATGAACATTGACTTAGTTTTGCAAAGAGCGGTTACACAAAACCATTTTGATCGGCTTTATGCATTCAGCAAACCTGGCTGCAGCCTTAAAGGAAAGTCACTCCCAAGTGCATCTCCTCTCTGAAAGGAAAACTCCTTAGACACGAGGAATTAAAAACTCTAAGGGTAGTCAGAGTGGATGTGAAGTCAAAATTTGGGATCTAATGAACAGGAAGACACATATTCTTACATGTCAGAACTCTGCTAAATTAGAAACCCAGCAGGCAGTCAAAAACCATAGATCCAAGATCCATAATAAATAGCTTGTAATTACAGTTCAGCACAAAAGTTATTTCAACCAGATGGTTTGTAGATTCACATCTGGAATTTTTTGTGTATACACACACACACCAAACAAACCTAAACCTTAGCTGTAGGTTTAGTGAGTTTTTCCCTACTTCTGATAACACTTGGGAGGGTTTTTTTTATTTTCTACCAAGGGTCATGTTGGTACAGAGCTGCCAGATCTGATCATTTCCCTGTTGTCTGGTTGCGTGGATGTGGAGCACAAGCTCAGATTCACAGGCCCTCCAAGAAACAAAGAAAAACTTCAGAGAATCACTGGTGAAAGGCTGATTCCTCCATTCCCTTAATTGAGTCCAGCAGCTATAGAGTAAATTCAAGCACAGGTTAATTAAGGCCACTCGCTTTGCTTTCCCTGATTTTGCCAAAGGACAAAAACACTGGTCTTCAAGCCAGCTGCTCTGGTAAGAAGGGGTACACACACAAAGCCATACCTTCAAGACTCCCTCTCCATTGGCCACCTCATCACACATACACCAAGTTTCCTCTGCTCTTACTCAAGATCACGGCTCATTCAGTTCATTTTTTCATTCAAGAAATGTTTTCTGTTACTGATTCATGCTTACCGAAAACTTTCAATGTATCAGGCTCTGTGCTAAGAGTTGCATATGCATTATTTCACAAAAAATCCACATTATCCCCATTTTACAAATGAGGAACCAGAGTTAGTCAACTTGCCCAGACTCCACAAGAGGCAGATCTGGAATATTGGTTTGGCCTAAAAGTTCGTTCAGGTTTTTCTGTAACGTCGTATGGAACATGGGTTGGGGTGGGCTCATTATTCCCACGCTTCAGTGGCCTTGCAAAGCCATCAGGGTACTGCGACAACAAGACCGTGCCGAAACAGAACTGCTGGGATGGCGGGGCCCACCATCCCCAGGCTCCATGTACCTCACTCTAGGGGAGAGCTGATGCGTGAGTTGGAGAGTGTGGAGTTCTGGGACTCTCAGGGGTTCTGCTCATTCAAAAAGGGAGGAGATGACAGTCTGGATTCATTTTAGAATTAGACCCTGGGAGCGTCTTGAGAGGCTCTGCAACCCCAGGAGACTGGAGAGAAGCACTATACTAGCACTTATGCTAATGAAAGTGTGGTGAGCATTTGTATCTTCGGTTTCATCCGGAAAGGTTAGCCGTTAAAATGACTTTGAGAAGATACAAACATGATGCATTGCCTGTTTGAAGGCACTTAAATGCTGCACCAGCTATTTCCCAGGCATTCGGGACACTGACAAGAACTAAAGAACATCACAGTTCCAAGGCCCCAGGGGAGACTGGTGCCTTGCAGGTGGTTCCACAAACATGAAGTGAGCACACTGACAAGAGCTGAATAACTCCAAGGTGCTGTGTCATCACCAACCATGAGAAGGTCCACAAATACCGGCTTGTTTCCGGTAACAAAGAAAGATGCACTATTTTGGACATGGATAGTTATCTGTGCCTATCACACTGCTGACGGCTAGGCTCATATCTCCAAGTAAATCTTCCCCAGGATTTCAGCTTGAATTTGAGTCTTCCCAAATCAGGGCCACAGAAAAGGTGGTAAAAATGCACTGGAGGAAAATGTCAGAAGATTTTTAAAAACCCAACCTAGCCCATGCCTAAGGATAATAAACCTCATCACATTTTTCATTCTCAGTCTCTGTCTCCCCATGTTTTCCACTTTCTAGGGTCAGCAAGTCTGCCATTTACCTGTTGTCAAAGGCATCTATTTGCATTAATGCCTTCTTTTGGAAAGACCAAATATATCAAAACTCAAAACACAGCCTTTGCAGGCACATGAAATGAAGTGCCAACAAACAAACGTTAAAGAGGGGCATAAGGAGTAAAAAGGAAAAAAAAAATTACATGGCTGGCAACAAAGCTCTATAAGGGTGCAAGCCAAACCACAGCTCTGGCCACAGCCAAGTTCAAACAGGCCTCCAACAGCCAGCTTGCTGTGTCTAAGATCTGCCACTAGATGGCAGCACAGAGTTCCCTGGGCTTAGAAATGTGGACAGGAGACCTGCCAGTGCCTTCTGAACATTTTTCAGTGTCTGGTGTGGAGGGAAATCATCTCTCACTGATTTGGGCTGGGTGGGGAGAGAGCGGGTTAGAGAAGACAGCAAATCGCCATTGTGAGAATTTCCTGTTTGCTTTTCTCAACGAGAAAAAAAATGTTTTTGAGATGCTTGTTTTTTATTTCAAGCCAACGTCTTGAAGATATTTTTTTTTCTAAGATTCTTCCAGTCCCAATCCTATTATAGACTATGGAAAGTATTACCTGACCTTTCATTTATATTTAAAAATAATAATGAAATAAAAACCTGGAGAAGAAAACACAGCAGCTGATATGATAGAGTGAGCAATCAGGGAGAAATGTCAGCTGGCAGATGCTGTATTTCTAGACTATGAAATGGCAACACACATTTCTTGAAATAAGAAGTAAAATGAAAATACTGGGTGCCTTGCCTGCTGATCCGCCCTGTGATTAGCTGTATTAGGAAGGTGGCAGACCATCTAGAAGATGGTGTGATTTTTCCCTCCATTCTTGTCTTTTATGAAAGCAAAGCCTGCCTTGGAGGCAAACAGCTGTCATTTGGCGAACTCACAAATTCTCAGTGCCAAATCCTTTTTCAGAAAATCAGAAAGGCTGTGAAGTTGTAATATTTTTTTCTGCCCCAAATGAACAACAAAATATGTCAATGAGGCAAATGGGCCAGGTAGTATCATTAGAAGGGGTAAAGAGGTAGAATTCTCTTTCCTAAATTAGAAACTCTCCAGACAACCAAAAGACAAAAACACTGGTTTCCAAGTCAGCCTCTCTGGTGAGAAGGGGAACATACAAAGCCGCGCCTTCAGGACTCCCTTTCCATTGGCTGCCTTATCCCACAGGTACTAAGTGTCCTCTGCTCTTGGTGGAGTCTGGAGTCTGTCCCCACCAGACTCCCCTACCCTTACCCTGCCTGTGCGTACATCCATAGGATGGATCCCCTATTACAACACAAATATCTATGGGGCTAGACTCACATTGATTCTGACTAAGGCATTCCCTCTGTCATCAGCTCCAGTCAGGGGACATAGGTCCAGGACAGTGACTTGGAGAAGGAGAGGAGTGGCAGTTCTAAAGTAGCCAAACCAAAGATATGGTCCGTGAGACACTAGACCCAGTGCCATGGGAGGAGAAAGAAACCACGAAGCAAGCTTCCTTCCTATGCTCCAGAAATCTCTTGGAGGAAACTAGACACCAGACATGAGCAGGGTCACACAACACTGCCGTGTAACTTCTGGCCCCAAGTGAGAATTACAGAAGAGAATTCCACTTTGACTCAAAAGCCATCATGGATGGTAAACACAAGTAAGACACTGTGACCCTTAATCAAATTCTGTTTATTGGAGAATTTGTTTGAAGCGCACACACAACAGTGTTTCACTATTTGAGAGTCTTAAAATTGCTCACAGAGGAAATTTTTTTGAGGGATACAGATGTCTTCTGTCAAGTTTCCCAAGGAAGAAGGTGATCCAACATCAGCGCATGTATTCTCCTTAGAATTCCAAGTCTTCACACACACGTAGTCAAAGAGGTCAACTTTTCCTTGAAATGCCCCCATTGTAACCCAATTCCAGCCCCCAAAGAACCAAGAAGGAATTTTATGGTACTTTTGTACACCGGTCACAATTTCTTCTAGGCAATATTATAAAACGTCTCATAAACAGAAGAATAATACTTTATGTTTACATAGCACTTTTCTTCTAAAGAGCTCTGGAGACATTATTTCATTAATCCTCACAGGTTTCCTAAGATTTGCAGACGGAGGAATGGCACACAATGAAGTTAAGTGTCTCAGGTCCCTCAAAGAGCTAGCTAGCAGTGAACTTGGGAAGAAAACCTGGTTCCCAGACTGGGATTAAGAGGCCAGCCAGGGAGGTTAGTCGCTAAGGCACAGCATTAAACTTTATGGATGTATCATATTAAAATTAGGTTAGCTCCTACATGACTGCTGAGAGTTTAGGACTAGATTAGTATGTAGTTGAGCGAGTCTGGAAATTTCCTGGAAAGACAGGCCACCTGGGTTGGATATGTGAGGTCTCCTGTCATGTTCCCTGCCCTGTTAGAAGGTAACCTGTGAAAGATGCCATAGAAGAGATGGGTCACACCTCAAACAAACAGACCTAACTGCAAAAATTACAGTTCTAGAATGCAGAGAAACAGACAGAAACTGAAAGAAAAGATCCAGAGGGGTAGGTATCATTGATGTCACTGGTTTTGATCATTGAAAAAGTGAAATGATTCCCTCTCCAGAACATACAATCTGGGGAAATCCTGCAAGCTAGCATGAGCCTCCGAGAGGAGACAACACAAGTTTGTACCTGCTCCAGCTGAGCTCCTCTGGGTGAAATCTGTTCTTAATCTCTCAGAAAAGAATCACTGGAAGGTGAGGGAGACTGAGATAGCTCAGTGGTTGCCAATGGCAGTAGTAAACTTGATCGATGATTTATTATTTTAATTAAGCTTGGACTTGCGTGTTCTTTGTTACTGACAGTACAATTGACTTCTCCATAACTCTTGTACCAAAACAGCTAAGAGGAAAAAAAAAAAAAAGGCAATTTGGTCCACTCCAAAGCCTTAGTGTACAAGTACAAGGCTCCAGGGCTCCACGCCAGGTTTCTCAGCTCAGTGAATGTTGAAAAAAACACCAACACAACCATGTTTAAGGTGAAGAAAGTGTGTTCAACAGGGAAAATGAACCAAACTTCCCAGCCAAGAGAATGGTTTCCCAACACCTCTTCTCTTTCCCAACTGAGCGAGGTCAGTAGAAGAGGCTGGACACATCCAAGGTCAGTAGAGGTGAGGGATGTCAATGGCCCTTGCTGTTAATGTAAAGTAACACTTCCAGATTTTTCTGAACCCCCACCACTTTTGCAAATCCCTTCACTTTCAAAAGCCAGAGCTGACCCATCTCTAACGAAATTCTGTGAAGTGGCAATAATAGTTTTCCAGGAAAGTTGCTGAACTATTAAGAATAATAGTGCCTGACATTTATAGAAAATCTATTATTTGCTAGACTACGCTGAACAAGCTTTGTGTATTATGTCCTTTTTAACCCTCACAACAAACCTAAAGAATGCACTGATTTACCCATATTTTATGGGTAAAGCTGGGGCTCAGAGAGGTTATTTTTTATTAGTTTTTATTGGAATATAGTTACTTTACAATGTTGTGTTAGTTTCTGGCTGTACAGCAAAGTGAATCAGTCATCCATATACATATAGTCACTATTTTCTTTTTTTCACTATTTTCAATTTCCTTCCCATTTAGTTCACCACAGAGCATTGAGTAGAGTTCCCTCTGCTATACAACAGGTTCTCCTTAGTTATCCATTTTATATGCATTTGTGTATATTCAGAGAGGTTAAAAGGCTCATCCAGCTTCACATGGCTGCAGCAGAGATTCAAACCCAGGACTCACTGAAATCAGAGTCGGTGATTTCATCGCTATGCCAGCTTCCCTGGTTTAGAGGCTAAGATGAGCCTTCTCTTCCTTGCAGCCAACACATTTAAATGCGTGCCTTTGTTAAGCACTTCCCCATTTTAAGACCATTACAAACCTTAGTTTATGATTCTGTTTTGAACACAAGAGTAAAAATAGTGCCTTTTAGAAAAAAATTGATTAACTCTCTGACTTAAAAACTCAAAACAAGTGTCAGTCTCTGAATGCCCTGTCATTTGCAAATCAGACCAGATCCTGGACCAAAATCCTCCAAGTCCTCTGGTTTCTTTCTTGATTTGGGGGTGCGGGAACAGAGTGTTCCTCTCCCAGGAGGCTGGCAGCATCCCATAGCCATACTTTTGGAGTCTTTACGTGAAAGCATCTTGCAAGAATATAGTTTTGGAGACTTAATGTGAAAGCATCTTGCAAAACATCTCACAATTCATCGTACTCCATCTGCGAGTGTTATTCTTTCTGCCTCTAGTCTAGGCTCGGCAAGCCTTTACCCCCGAGACCTGGACCCTGGCAAAGGCGGCCTTCCCTGGCCCAGCTAACGGCTCAAACTCTGAACAAAGCTGCCCTTGAAGCCCAGCCATTTAAAAGACTTTATGAAGTCCACTGGGGCCCCCCGATTATTTTGCAACAAGTCATATCCCATGAAGAAATTCACTTCTCTGCAACACAAAACAGAGGGAGATTAAAGAAAAAGGCAGAGGGGGTACAAGGGGCTGGAGAAAAGAAGTAAGACCCCCTGTTGCTCTGTCTGGCCAGAATCATGTCTTTTAGTGCCCATATCCTCTGCCAGGACGATGTTCTGATGATATATGGCCCTAATACATCACTAAATGACAGTGTTCTCCTGATACTGTACCTTGAAAATATGACACGTGCCAGCAGAAGCAGCGGGGGATTAATAAGGAGGCCCTTTTTATATTTAACTTACCTAACATTTCAATTCTATTTTAATGGGCTTTAGTTTGTTGGGGGGATTGTTTGGGGGTCCTAAGCTGTTTAAAGATTTAGGTCTGGCTTTTTTTTTTTCCGGGGGGGGGGGCACCTTTTCAAGGACCTCTCAGAACAAAGAGAAACAGGTCATTAGACTGTCCCAGCCACTCAAGTACAGCTCTGATTTAAAACAGGGCAGTGTCAAACAGTTCTCATTCTGTTTAATCATATTCTGAAATAGAACCAAAGCATTAGAGAAGGCAGAAGACAAAAGAAATAACCACCAAATAAAAATAGTAGCCCAAAGAAAGTAGCACTGCCTGGTTTTTATTAGACTGTACATCGTATAAGCAAGGGATCTGCTGGCAGCACCACATTAATGTAACTGGAATGGTCTGAGCACAAAGCAGCCAGTGACTGAGTGCAGGGCCCTGTCACAGATGCAGCTCTGTGACACCACTCAGGCTCCCAGAAGCAGACCGGAAAATCAGGGGGTGGACTGACGTCGTCCTCTTCTACCAGAGAACAGGAGCCAGGTATGTGACCTGAAAGGAGTGATCGTCAGCATCTTTATATGGTCCACATTCCCAAGTCAAATGATAAGTCCATGACAGATTTTAGACAGTGTATTAAAAAGGAGAGACATCACTTTGCTGACAAAGGTCTGTCTAGTCGAAGCTATGGTCTTTCTGGTAGTCACGTACAGAGGTGAGAGTTGGACCATAAAGAAGGCAGAGGGCCAAAGAATTGATGCTTTCGAAATATGGTGCTGGAGAAGACTCCTGAAAGTCCCCTGGGCAGCAAGGAGATCAAACCAGTCAATCTTAAAGGAAATAAACCCTAAATATTCATTAGAAAGACTGATGCTGAAGCTGAAGTTCCAATACTTTGGCCACCTGATGTCAAGAGCTGACTCACTGGAAAAGATCCTGATGCAGGGAAAGATTGAAGGCAGAAGCAGAGGAGGGCATTAGAGGATGAGATGGCTGGATGGCATCACCTATTTAATGGACCTGAACTTGGGCAAACTCTGGGAGATGGTGAGGGACAAGGAGACCTGGCGTGCTACAGCCCATGCGGTCACAAAGAGTCAGATATGACTTGGAGACTGAACGACAACAACAATTCCTGAGTCTACCTTTTTCTCCTCAAAATCAAAAGGGATTCAAACAGCTGGGATGTAGGATGAAGTTGGGGCTGCAGAGAAAGCATCCACAGACTGCCACTATGGGAAGAAGTCACCGCTTCCCAGGGTGAAGGGAAACAGAGGCTGCAAAGGAACACAGGCTCACGCACAAGTGGCCCAGCTGCCTTTCCCATCCTTGACTATTTTACACTACAGGCGCCCTTCAGCACATGACAAGTAATAAATTAGCTTTTTCTCTGACCCCCTCCCCTAAAAAATAAAAAATGGAGGGGGGTGAGATTCTAAGAATATTTTTATGCCTTTCTGGTGAGTTCTTTTGAACTAGCAAGAAGATGGGGCATCCAACCCCAATGACCAGAGGGATCTTCATCAGAGAGCATCATCACAGGCATTAGCCAGGCTTCTCAGTCTTGGGACCAGGTGCTGCCTAGGCCAGCAGGGGCATTGGAGGAAGCAAGGTGTGAGGGTTCAGGAGTTAAAGACAACAATAAAATCGGAGTCACTTCCATGGGAAAGCTCATGATACGGTGTTAAGGAAGGCTACCAGGAGATATTATTTCAGCAGCCCCTTTTCTGACTCGCCATAATATAACAAGCTGGACTCCCTGGCAACCTAAAGAAACTGCAAACTCAAGGGACCCTTTTAATTGTACACATAGATGATTGTCTGGGCAATGGAGAGTGAATGCATCCAAAATATGGAAACTGAGTGAATGTCTCAGGCCCCGGCGGTGTCCTGCCAGGGTGTTTGGTGGTGTCAAACCACTTCTTCTCAAGACCAGCTTTGGAGGGCTGTCACCCTCTTGTCAGCAGGTATCTTCTGCCTGAATCTTCTACCCACAGTGAGTGGGACTCACTAGATCCTCATTCACCCCTCATTCCTGTGGGTCAACAGCAAGCCACTGAGCTGATTTTTCACAGAAGAGAACAGATTTTTCACAGGTTGCCCATGAAAGTCCACGTGCTGTGGGGAGCTACAAAAATACCTAACCTTGACAAGTAAATGGAGCTGACATCACAGGGAACAGGCAGGGCAGAGGAACTGCTCACAGCCCATCTGTCATCTTGACAAAGTAACTTTCTGGTCACTAGTGAGACACTTTTAAAGACATCTGTACAATTGACCTTGACCACCAGCAATCACAGAGGCTTTCAAAGGGACCCCTGGGATGGCAGGCGTTAGAGCTGGTTCCTGCCGTCCTGCCTGAGGATAATGGTGAAGGCTGTCTGATGCATCAGGTGCTGGAAACATCCCTGCTCCTGGACTATATTCATTCTGGTACTGATGGCAGAGGGTGTCCAGTTAGCCCGAGGAGTGTCAGGCAGAGGAACAAGGGGACAGGAGCCCTCTGGCCAGATGGAAATTCACAAAACTGAGAAAGTGAGTCTCAGATAGCATCCTCCTTCCGAAAGCAAGCGTGTGAGCTGGGGATAGTCTGACTCATTCACCAGGGCCATTAACAGCCTGTTCTCGTCACCAAGTCTTCCCCAAGGGCCACATGCAGATGTCAGAAAGAACTGGAGAAGCCACAGATTTATTTCATAGGTTTAGAATGTAATTTTAATTCACTGGCTTCCACTTTCAAACTCATGAAACAATCAATGAATGCCAATTTTGCATATAATCCATTTCTGATTAAGGTGTTATGAAGAAATAAAAGTGACCGGTCACCCATAAAACACCATTAACATAAACTTGTTGCTAAAAGGATTCACAACACATGCCCCACTTTAAAAAAGAAATGATTGGCCATGATTATTACCCTTCGTCATTGGTTTCTTTTAAGGATTTCATCTTAAGACAGCTTCTCTGAAGCTTTAATATCTAAAATAAGAAAAAAATATCAACAGAAGACAAACGGCCTTTAGAAAATGTGACATCGTGGCTACAAACTTGGATTTTTCTGCAGGTTAAACGTTGGCTCCACAAATTCAAACCTATCTGACTAAAAATGCATAAGTTTGTTTAATAGATATTGCTGAGCCCCTGTGGTGGGCCAGGCACTATGCCAGGTTTTTGCTGAGAACAGAACATATGAATCAGATCCATCCTCTGCCCTGGAAGAGATTCCAGTCCAAGAGGGAGAAGGGCCAGAGCATAAACACGGCAGAAGCACCTCCCATGTTGCAACATGAGTGGACGCAGGGGCAATCATGAGTTAGTTCAGAAGAGGCGAAGGTCTGTTTCAACCAAGCTCCATTGCCATAAACCCCCAGAGATCATCCTAACCCTCCTGGTTCTTCAGACCATACGTGGGCCCCTGAATGAGCCTCCAGAAAGTTGTGTTGTACAGTTCTCTCACTGAGACAATTTGACCTACCTATGTTAGACCCTTGGGATCTTACAACCCACAAAAGGGATCTCCTTTAATGATGCCACTCCAGTGCCCTCTGAGGTGGGTGCAGCAACATGGCTGGGCACCACCAACAGAAAAGCAGCCCATCTTACGCACCTTATGGGAAAGCCTTTGCCACTTTTCTCTTGCTCTATGAAACTGTATAGTTTAACACCCTTTGCTAGTCTTTCTTCCATCATATGTTTTAAGTAAATTGTAAAATGCCAACATACTGAATTTTAATTTACATTTAATTTACATTCCAAAACCAATCATTATTATGTCACCAAGTATAAGCAGTAACACACTGTGTGCTGTGCTCAGTCGCTTCAGTCGTGTCTGACTCTTTGCAACCCTGTAGCCTGCCAGGCTCCTCTGTCCATGGGACTCTCCAGGCAAGAATACTTGCATGAGTTGCCATGACCTCTTCCAGGAGATCTTTTCTTGTTCCAGGGAGGGACCGAACTCGCGTCCCCTGCATCTCCTACATTGCAGATAGATTCTTTACCACTGAGCCACTGGGGAAGCCCATGAGCAGTAATACTTATTTTTAAAACCCCTTTTCTAAAGCACACTTTTTATTTTCCAGTTATTATTGCTTATTATATATTTTACTATGATTTTAGTTGGTTCATTAGAGATAGCTTTTCAGCTTTGTCTGTGTATTGGTACAATTTCCCCACCATCTGACTTGATACGTGGAGTAACATGAGCCATGAATATGGCAAGCTGTCAATATAGAAAAAGCAGAGTTTAGAGTGGAAGGGAAAATACATAACTTATCCTTGAGGAAGAGAATGAGTTTTATCTTCAAATTACTAAATCAAAAGATTAAAGACAACTAACTGAATTAATTTAAAACTAATTAATGCAATTTAATTGGACCAAAAAATTAAATTTAAATAAATTAAACACGTCATATACTTAGTCATCAACAGGTATGCTCTGGAGGGGACCAGCACTGGTCCAGGCCCAGGGGTACAGCTTGGCTGGGAGAGTCCACAGCCTCCAGAGCTGACATTCTAGTAGGGAGACCTTCAGGAAACAAAGATGTGCGAGATACAAGGGACACTGGTGAGGGCTATGGAGAAAACGAAGCAGGACAGGGGAACAGAATGACAGGGTGTGTACTTCAGGGGTGAGGGGTCAGAAAAAAGGTCCTCAAATAAGAAAGCGTTTCTCCAGAGGCCAGAAAGAAGAAATGAGAATGTGTAACTATATTGGATGGGACTTCCCTGGTGGCTCAGTGCTAAAGAAGCGCCTACCAGTGCCAGAGATGGGGTTGGACCCCTGGGTCAAGAAGATCCCCTGGAGAAGGAAATGGCGACCTGCTCCAGTATTCTTGCTGGAGAATCCCATGGACAGCGGAGTCTGGAGGGCTACAGTCCATGAGGTTGCAAAAGAGTCAGACACGACTTAGTGACTCAACAACAACAACAAATATATTGGATAAGTGTGTTCCGGGGACAGGAAAGAGCAGACACCCTTGTTAAGAGGGAGCTGGAGATCATGTAACAGTAGCAGAACAAAAGGGGAGGATGCTCTGGGAGGTAGAGTCAGAGACAGCATCAGAAGCCAGATCCTGCAGGCCTTGTAGTTAGACTTCAGACTGCAGTCCAAGTCAGATGAGAAACCACTGCGGGAATTTTTGTAAATAAGTGAAATAATTGGATGCATACATTTCAATGGCCACTGCCTGATAATGTATTGTCCAGAGGCAAAAGTGATCATGAAGCTAGGAATTATCAGATACATTGTCAAGGTTTTGCCATCAAGATATGCGAGTAGATCGAACATATGATATAAGAGAAAGATGAATCCAGGACATCATGGTTGATCCCTGAAAAGATGGAGCAGTGCAACTGCTACTGCCAGCTAGAAGAAACAGGATTTGGAAGAGAGGTGGAAAATGAAATCTCTACTTGGGCCATTTTAAGTCTGAGATGCTTCCTAGCATTTACGTGGAGATGCCAAGTAGGCATTTGAATTTACAAGCCTGCCCTTGAGGGGTCAGGGCTTTCCCAGTGGCTCAGCGGTACAAGAATCCACCTGCAATGCAGGATCGCAGGAGATGCAAGTTCAATCCCTAGGTCAGGGCTTTCCCAGCGGCTCAGCGGTACAAGAATCCACCTGCAATGCAGGATCGCAGGAGATGCAGGTTCAATCCCTAGGTCAGGAAGATCCCCTGGAGGAGGGCATGGCAACCCACTCCAGTATTCTTGCCTGGAGAATCCCATGGACAGAGGAGCCTGGCAGGCTACAGTCCACAGGGTAGCAAAGTGTTGGACATGATTGCAGCAATTTAGCATGCACACATGCCTTGAGGGGTAAGGGAGCTGGGAACACAAATGTGGGAACTTTCAGCATATAAATGTTTTTAATCCATGAATTTATATAAAAATCACCTAGGGAAGGAGTATAAACAGAGAGAATGTTTTGATCAAATCCTGGGGCCCTCCAATACATTAAGTTCAAAAAGATAAGGAAGACCCAGGATAAAAAGGTCTAAGAAAGAGTAGCCAAATAAACATAATTCTTATAAACCCATCTGTTTGGTTCAGTCGCTCAGTCGTGTCCGACTCTTTGCGACCCCATGAATCACAGCATGCTAGGCCTCCCTGTCCATCACCAACTCCCGGAGTTCACCCAAACTCATGTCCATCAAGTCAGTGATGCCATCCAGCCATCTCATTCTCTGTCATCCCCTTCTCCTCCCGTTTCCAATCCTTCCCAGCATCAGAGTCTTTTCCAGTGAGTCAACTCATTATAAACCCATAGAGAACTCTACATGTGTGTCTTTATACACACATATGCATGTGCACACACACACACCCCACAGCCACTAACTCACACGACTGTGTAAGATCACTGGTTCAGACTATTATATTAACCCAGTGACCACCAGAGGTCACTTTCTCTCAGCACCTGCCACTATGTCAGATACCTACCAACCAAGATGCCTCAGCACAGCTGTCAGTGTGGCTATTTAAGGCTCATGAGAGAGCCACTGCTTGGCTACTGCTGGCCACTCCTTACCCTAGTGCTAATAACTACCATGCCTGCCAAGCTACCTCTCCGAAGGAACAGACTCTAGCTCAGGAAAGTGCTGATTGCCTAGAAGATCTAAGAACACCAAGGGAAAGCTCTAGAACTTGTGTCCTAAGGGAGCTCGGACCCAACAGAGACCAGTGGCCAAACACTAAGTAAGTGTTAGAGATGAGTTTGGGAGTAAGAGAACATTAAACCCCTAGGACTCAAAAAGGAAAAGGAAAACCCACCATTTTAGGTTTTCCTTCTCAGTTGAACTAAGATCTAAAGTCAAATCCCTGGAAAGAACAGAGCCCATAGTCAGACCCTGCTTTCAATTTCTGATCCTAACAAACGTGGCTCAAAGCTGGGAGCAGGAGTGATCTCATCTACGGGAGGATAACTAGGACTCAAGGATCTAGGGAAGTGGCTTGCACTCATAGGCAGGCACTGGCCAAGAAGCAGGGAAGCCAAGACCCCACAAGCACCTTGGAGTGCATTCTGAAAGTGAACAAGAAGCAGAGAGCAGCCGGCGGAGAAGCTGGAGCTGAGGATATGTTTCAACTTTGAGATTTGTACTCCTCTCTGTCCTTTCAGCATCATATTTCTCCCACATACTTGAAGGCCGTTAAAGTTCCCCCGGGCATTCTCTCCAGCAGGCTAAATGGTATCAGCACACCATCGTTAGTGAACAGTGTTTACTAAACCCCCACCTGGGTATTTGACACCACTCTAGCTTGTGCTCCAGCTAGTCCCAGCCATCTTTTTCTCGACCACTGCGTCATTATCACAAATAGCCCTCCTCTGGCCTCCACTGACTTCCAACTCAGCTGATGTCAGAGAGCTGCCCACTGGACAGTCCATCCCTCAACTGTCTGGCCCACGTAGGTGTGCAGGAAGCACCACCACCTCACTGTAATTGTTTGCGTATTTCATTATCGGGCTGGAACCAAGAATTAAAAACTGAAACTGAGACAAACAAGACACAAAACTTGGAGAGCGGTGACATCATGGAAACGCTGGGCTAATAACAGAGAAAGAAAATAACATGGTAAAAAAAAAATAATAAAGATGGAAATGATAAGGGTGAAACCCTGGAACAATGGAAGGCTGGACTAATTTAAAATTTTTTTTAAAAAAAGGGATTCTCATTAAAAGTATGGAAAATAGCAACGTGACCAGAATTATGTGAAGGTAACACAAATCAGAAGCCTGTTAGCTTGACTTTTTATTCTCCCTGATCAGGGAGAGGAAAGTGTGGGCAGAAATTGGGTGCCATCGACAGAACGGAAAGAACAAACATTTCCCAGAATGGATCTGTTCCGGATGAGGAAGGGACCTGCTGGGCAGAAGCTGCCATCAGAAGGAAATAGCTCCCGTTATAGAGGTTTGGGAATGGAAGGGATGGGGGTGGGGAGCATCTCTAAATCCTGCTTTACCTGACCCTCAGCTCTTACAGCTTGCCTCTGGCTCCTCCAGATGCTGCTGGATCCCAGCAAGTCTGTCATAAAACCCCTGGCTGTTTTGTCAAATTGCTACATCTAGTTGACTCAGGCTGGAGAAGCAACAAACACACGTCATATCAGCTTCACCCTGCAGCTGCTGCCCATCACAGAAAGATAACAGGAAACAGAGTGTATTCCTGTGGGAATCCATCTCATGAGAAGGCCGGCAGCAACCCAGAGGGTCAGCCTGTCCCACCCAAAGGCGCCAGTGTCTACCTCATTGGACTACAAGGACTGTTAAAAACATAATCCCCAGGGAAGTTATTTTCTGGGTGTCTCTCACTAGCCCCCTTGGGGTGCTTTCTCAACCCCTGTGGTCAGGAAGCATTCTGAGAGACATCTCAGTGGAGTCTACCCAGGATGGGTCTCAGTTCCCATACTTGAATCGTAGCCCTGACTCTGATTAGCGGTGTGAGCTTCGTCTTGTTTCACTTTTCTGAGCCTTTATTGTCTCAACTGTGAAACAGGTTTCCTGAGAAAGCCTTCTCTCCTTCACAGGGTGGCTTTGAGGAAGATGAAGGTCAGGCTATCCCCAATTTAAGAACATGGTATTGACTCGTAAAATAGTTATTGAGACTTACAGAATGCAAGGTGCCATGAAAAATGTTTTCAGTGATGGTGAGAAGAATCAGACACTGTTTCTGCCCTGAAGAGGCCTAGAGTCCAGTAGGGAGACAGCCATGTGAATAATTAATGAAACCTCAGGGTAGGCAGGAATAGCGATTATAATACGAGAAATCAACATGAGGCTTCAAAGAACAAGTGACTAGTTCTGATCAAGTGACTAGAGGAGGCTTGAGAGAGGAGATGATGCTGCTGCTAAGTCACTTCAGTCGTATCCGACTCTGTGTGACCCCATAGACGGAAGCCCACCAGGCTCCCCCGTCCCTGGGATTCTCCAGGCAAGAACACTGGAGTGGGTTGCCATTTCCTTCTCCAATGTGTGAAAGTGAAAAGTGAAAGTGAAGTCGCTCAGTCGTGTCCGACCCTTAGCGACCCCATGGACTGCAGCCTACCAGGCTCCTCCATCTATGGGATTTTCCAGGCAAGAGTACTGGAGTGGCTTGCCATTGCCTTCTCCGGAGGAGATGATACAAAGAGAAAAAATAGCACTTGAGAGTCCCTTATACTGCAAGGAGATCCAACCAGTCCAT
The DNA here is from genome assembly GCF_049115385.1 of Moschus berezovskii. Lineage (NCBI taxonomy): Eukaryota > Metazoa > Chordata > Mammalia > Artiodactyla > Moschidae > Moschus > Moschus berezovskii. The sequence continues at coordinate 71,862,474 of NC_142462.1, forward strand.
TCTAAAGGAGATCAATCCTGGATGTTCATTGGAGGGACTGATGCTAAAGCTGAAACTGCAATACTTTGGCCACCTCATGCGACGAGTTGACTCACTGGAAAAGACTGATGCTGGGAAAGGTTGAGGGCGGGAGGAGAAGGGGACGACCGAGAATGAGATGGCTGGATGGCATCACCGACTCTGTGGACATGGGTTTGAGTGTACTCCGGGAGTTGGTGATGGACAGAGAGGCCTGGCGTGCTGTGATTCATGGGGTCGCGGAGAGTCGGACACGACTGAGCGACTGAACTGAACTGAACTGAACTGAAAGATGGCTGATGTACAAGATAACTGCAAAGGTCCACAAAAATAACGTTATGTAAATGAGTTGACCTATGGGGAAGTTTGGTACCAATAAGAGAATCTCAAATGTACCTGACCACTAGAGGACATGTTGCTTCATTGGGGAAATGACCTATATTCATGGTTATATTCATATTTCCTTCTCTTTTCCCTAACCTCAGATGGGAAATTTTTCAAATACTGGCTCCTGCATGGAGTCGCTGGATGAGGTCATTAAAAATGGAGATTCTTTAAAAAAAAAAAATAGTGATGCTGATAGTAATAGCAATTAAAAAAAAAATGGAGATTCTTTGATCTCTGTCAGATCTATTGAATCAGAATCTCTGGAATAGAACCTTAGAATCTGCATTTTTAACAAGCTCCCTGGGGGATTCTCACGTTCATTAAAACTGAGAGTTACCTCTGCTGGGGCCCAGGTGGGAGAATTCTTACTACTGACCTGTTAATGGTCTACAACTGTGTGAGAGAAGACAAGTCATCAGACTGAAGTGGGTGGGCAAGGAGGGAGGAGAGGCTGCCAGTGATGAGAACGCAACTGTGAGTCCTTAGTCACCAGTGCTCAAAGCTATGCTCTAAGGGTCCCTCCCAACATATATACAACCTCTGGTTCAATCACATTTTCACACTTTTATTTGAGACTCTCTCATGAGAAAAAGTCATTTGCAAACTAAATACATGACCCAAACTTTACATCAAATGCCTACATATACAATACATATATACATGTGCATATACACATATGTCATCCAGCACACTATCCTCCTGGACTATGGCTCAGAGGGTAAAAGCATCTGCTTGCAGTGAGGGAGACTCGGGTTCGATCCCTGGGTCGGGAAGATTCCATGGAGAAGGAAATGGCAACCCACTCCAGTACTCTTGCCTGGAAAATTCCATGGATGGAGGAAACTCGTAGGTTACAGTCCATGGGGTCGCAAAGAGTCAGAGACGACTGAGCAACTTTACTTACTTACATCCAGCACAGTCAAAGAATAATAATTTGTTCTGATTATCAGATACTCCAACCAAGAGTTAATATCTATGGCCTGCATGAGTTCTTCAATTTTCAAAGAATTTGAAAGCAATAAAAGAGATCTAACTTCAAAACGATCTGGAACATAATTTAATCTCTTTTGTTCATGCAGGAAAAAAGTTTTTTTTCCAATCTCACAGCGCCTCAGGCCATTATTAACATAAATGCTCAGTACATATGTGCTGCATTTAATAACCATCAATCATTTTCCTACTTCAGTCCTGCAATTCAGTTCCCACGTTTCCTGCGGGTCACCATGTGCCCCTCTCACTGGTACCAAGGTGAATGCTGTTTCCTCCCTTCCCCTCCCCCCCACCATCAGACGCATCCTGAGGATGTGCAGGAGAACCCATTAATCCAGATCTGGGGGCTCAGAGATGAAGAAGGGCTATGTTTTACCATATCAACACATTTTATGTTTAGTTTGTGAACCAGTGTCATTTCACCCTGAATTTAAAGGTCCCTCATTAAGATACACTGAAATAACCTGCCAGGATAAGTATCTCCAGTGAAAAATTCTCGAGGTGCTTAAAGTACATATTAGGTTGAACTGTAAGAAATTGTTGTTTTGATAGGTCAACACCAAATATCCAAAATCTGGAAGCTGTTTCTATAACTTGGCCAAGTGGTGTGTAAAGTACTTTAATCAAATATCTTTTTGCCTTTGCCCGGTGTACAGCTTTTACGAAACAGAAGAAAAAAAATCACATATTTTAATAAATCCCAACTAGTTCCCTACACGCATACAGGCAGCCACAAGAGAAAGCAGGTCACTGCTATCTGGTACATGCTCATCCTAGGGGGGAGGAAGAAGCACCAGTTCCTCTAGCAGATGCCACTTCAGAATTAATTAAAGACACCTACCCAAAAAGCAGGTTCCTGCCCCCTTCCCTGCCATCCAACTATTCCCCAGACTCTGACTGAGTCACCTCCTAAGGGAGAGGAATCTCCATCTGGGTGCTCACCTATTGTGCTAATGAGAGTGCAAGTTGAGCTCTGGTGGGTACCACTGGGTGCTGGAACCACTGATCCACACATGCTTGAAAACAGGAAATCGCCTCATCTCAATTCTCATAGGCCCGTTTCCCTCAAGGAGCATAAACCCAGGAACATGGCAGAGCAGCTCTCAAGTGGGAAAATATCTGATTAGTCTTCCCATTCAGGAAAACAGCATCCCCCTGAGACCTAGAAACACGAGGATGTGAATGTCCTGATGCTACTGCTTTTGCTCTATAAATCCACAACTCAGGAGAGACCCAGCAGGCTGTGAGAGCCTCTAGAATTCATGAATTTCTGAGAAGTACAGGGGCAATGCATGCGTGCTAAGTCACTTCAGTTGTGTCTGACTCTTTGCAGCCCTGTGGACTGTAGCCCACCAGGTTCCTTTGTCCATGGGATTCTCCAGGCAAGAATAGTGAAGTGAGTTGCCATGCCCTCCTCCAGGGGATCTTCCCAAACCAGGGATCGAACCCATGTCTCTTATGTCTCCTGCATTGGCTGGCAGCTTTTTAACTACTTATGCCAACTGGGAAGCCCACAGGCAGTCAAACAGCACAGCAAGGCTCTCCTGGAGGGAGAAGTGGCAAGTCCCACAAGACACTGACCAGATGCAGCCCTGCTCTCTGAACCCAGAGGAAGCAGTTCTCATAACTTGCTTCAAACAGGTCTCTTCAATTAGAAAATAAAATGGAAAAGGAATCCCCCAATATTTTTTAGTAAGAAGTTCTAGGAATAAATACAGAAAAGAATGCAAATGTCATTGCTCTGCTCACTAAAAGGAAAGCAGTAAGGAGGGAAAAGAACCTTCTTGCTAATGCTATAGTCTGCAGATCTGCCTCCAAGAGGAACCTGAGAGGACAGGTTCCAAAATGTTTTTTTCACATAGAGAGAAGGAAAACAAATTAAGACAAAGATGCTAAAAATGCCTCTCAGTGAGACCCAAATAAATGTAAAAACAGTTTTGGGCCTCCTAATTTTCCTGCCTCCTTTCAGAGCACCAGCTCCACCTCTCCTGGAAATAGTCTTTTGAGGTCACCCACAGCTGCAGAGGCCAGCAGCACAAACAGAGAGCCCACTGCACGGCATCTCAAAATAAGATGCTCAGCCTACGCCTGCAGCCTTTGCGGCCATGAAAAAACCATCTGGCCAAAACCGATTACTTGACCAAGAGTACAAGAGTTATTTTGGAAACACGTGCTTTTATCAGTGAAAATGTGAGGATAGTTATCTCCGTGATTTTTACTATCACTGTCATTCTCTTTGAAGTGTCCCTGGGGTATCATCACTTATGTTGCTGGTCCTCTCCCACAGCCATTTTATGGTTATTCCATCAAAGCAGGGCATTCAGGGGACGTGCTCTGGTCAGGGAAGATGCCACTTGTCCCTCCCTCTCACTTTCTCTGGTTGAGTTACCTGCATGAAACCTTCAAATTGCCACTCAGGGTATAGACCTTTGAACTTCTCATTTGCCAGATCTGGGTTAGTCCCGCCCATTACCTAACATTAAAAAAAAACAAAACAGAAAACTCATTACACTGCACGACGTGTACATACAATAAGGCCTTTGTCCTTAAAAGAAAAACATAATTTTCAACAGAGTCGGCTCCCAGAAGCCAAGGGAGCTAACATCCAAAACCTAATATAAACACTGAGGCTTGTGTCCAGGTTTTGGAGTTAGACTCAGTGAAAGGGGGAGGAAATGATGGGAATGGCAGCCAAGGGGGTCCAAGACATTTTTCATTGTGATTTTTGAAAACAGAACTGAGATAATCCTGGATCCTCCCTTCTTAGGCACCTCCTGTATTGTCGCCTACAAGGCAGCAGGGTATTTCTATAAGAGAGAATGTTCCTTTTGTCACAAATAAAAGCAGGACTTAATGTCTATATGACTTTAGTTCTCAAATGGGAGTACATTCCTTTCAAAGGAAGAAAAAAAGTGTTTTTGCAATGATTATTTAGGATGTCTTTTATAGATGGGGTTGACCTTCTGTGACAAACTCACTGGGAGAATCCTGTTTTGGAACTTGGAGTTCCATTCTGGGGGGTAGCGATCCCAAGTGTTAACAACCCAAATTATAAACAGGAAACTCCAGCCTGACTCCCACTCAAGTCCCAAGGTTACGGACCTCTCGCTGAAGCTATGGGGCTTCCAGAGATGAGGCGACAAGGTTCTTACACTTGAAGACCTCATCTCCTAAGATAAATCTGCCCAAGTTAACCACATACATTACTACACAGAACATGCTCTCAAAGAGGCAGATTCTTAGAAGAGTTGATGGGACAGTGGGTCAAAAACACACAACGCTCTGTGAATGTGGAGGGTCTACAAGTCCAAATCCAGTCACATCAGTTAATGCGGGAACCTGCAGCACCGCAAGCATCCACAGAGTGACTGGGGCTGGGGAGACAGCAGGGCTCTGCACGTTTTAAAAGTGGGAGAACTGCCTGGTGGTGCAGTGGTTAGGAATCTGTACTTTCACTATTGAGGGCACGGGTTCAAATCCTGGCTGGGGATCTAAAATCCCACAAGCCATGCCTCTCAGCCAAAAATAAAAATGTAAGCATACAAAATCATTAAATTTTTTAAAATATATAAATAAATTAACATTTAATAAAAGGGAGAGGATTCTGAAGCATCGGTCTCAGGGGCTCCACTCCGTGATTAGCTTTACATTTCTGCCTCCCACCTTCACTTCCTCATTCAACGGCAGGGCCACAAAGGACAGGTCGGCCTCACTGTGAAAGCAATGTTTCGATTAGCTGTCAGGAGACAAACACTAAACAGGTAGACTTCTGAAAATGAAAAACAGGGAAGCAGCCATCTTGCTAAGCCCCAAATACTTCCCAGGTTTTCTATCTCTTACGGAAAAGATAGCAGTCAACTCTACTAGAGTTCTATCATCTGCCCTGATAGAAGTTCAGAGTAAAACACATCACAGGAATTGGCCATACACTGAAATAAAAGCAGTAGTCCAGTTAATCATTTCTTAGAAGATTTAGAAGTCTTGTAGTCTTCTATTTAAGCACTTCTTAGAAGTCTGGGATAGGCAGTAATCGCATAGCATTTAGATGGCAGCGTGTGTGCATGTGTACTAAGTCACTTCAGTCGTGTCCGACTCTTTGCAAACCCATGGACTATAGCCCGCCAGGCTCCTCTGTCCATGGGAATTCTCCAGGCAAGAATATGGAGTGGGTTGCTCTGCCCCCCTCCAGGGGATCTTTCCCACCCAGGGACTGAACCCATCCATGTCTCTTATATCTTCCACATTGACAGGCTGGGGCTATCATTTCTGAAGTGCTTACCATGTTCCAGACCCTGTTTTAAGAATCTTGACTTAAGAAATGTTTTGACTCACAATTCTGACAAAAGCCCTATGATGAAAATAAAGATGTCAAGATAAAGAAAGATTAGGCAACTCATGCAAAGTTGTACAACTATTAAAGGAGATAAAGGAATCATTACGGAGAAGGCAATGGCAACCCACTCCAGTACTCTTGCCTGGAAAATCCCATGGATGGAGGAGCCTGGTGGGCTACAGTCCACGGGGTCGCTAAGAGTCGGACACGACTGAGCGACTTCACTTTCACTTTTCATTTTCATGCACTGGAGAAGGAAATGGCAACCCACTCCTGTGTTCTTGCCTGGAAAATCCCATGGACGGAGGAGCCTGGTGGGCTACAGTCCATGGGGTCGCTAAGAGTCGGACACGACTGAAGTGACTTAGCAGCAGCAGCAGCAGCGGCAGGAATCATTACACTATCACTGCTAAAAAATATAATCACTAAAGTATTCACTAAAAACTGGTTTATAGCATACACTTCACTGTCTTCTATTCAAGTTCTGACCCTTAATAATAATAGTGCCACTCACACTGTTTACAGAGGTCTTTCACACACACTAGTGTATTTAACCCATACACGTCGCCTCAGTCAATGGCTACAGCCCACAGATGGGGTCTCCACTTCGATTCCTCTTTAGAAATGAAGCCGAAGGGCAGACATACCTTTGTGACTTGCTCAGTACCCACAGCTAAGGCTCAGGGAGACCAAGGTGGCTCCACAGTTATGCACAGCTACAAGGCGGCCCTGGGGAGACTGGAACCCATAATTTAAGACACGAAGGCTGCCATTCCACAGGTCTCCTTCAGTGATGAAACAGACATCAAAAATTTAGTGAAAAAAGAAAATATTTTTCCTGAAGATCTAACTAAAGGATTAAATTATATCATAATATTTTTAAAGCACCATTAAGAGTTTCATAGAGCAAACTTGAAAGTTTATAATGGTAAGATTTTATGTTAGCCAAGTTCTTTGATATTGTTGCTCTGATTCATAATAAGAAATGCCTCCATGTAGCTTTGTACATTTTGCAAGTAACTACAGAAACATTCCAAAGGCACTTCCAAAGTCTATTATTTTTATTCATGAAATTAGTTTTGTTTGGGGACCTTTGAAAATGTCATGTGGTATTTATTCACTTTTGCTGAGACCTTTACATTCAGAAAATGTGTGATTTTTGCACTAAATTTTCAAAATCCCTAGAGCAATCTTAGTATTTCTCTCAAACTGGGTTCCACCAAATTCTATCTATGATCAATTTTATTCCATGGGTAAATGAGCGACAGGTCCTAGGGACCTGGACACCATTGTGTTTGTTTCAAATAGTTCAAGATGATGATGAGAGAATTACATCCTTGATGTTCTCCCAGAAGGTCCAGTCTAACTCTGCAAGATCTAATACCACTGATCTTCCTCTTCTTCAAACATCTTCTGCCTTGGACAGCAGTTTGCTGGTTCTCCTTCTGTAACTATACCTCAGTCTCCGTTGTTGGCTTCTCCCTTCCTAACCTTCTATTAAATATAGCCTTTCTTCTATTTACTATTATAAGCTAATTTCTTGAAATCTCAATTTAGACCCCTTCCAAAGACAAATAATTTATCCCCAATGTTCTGAAATTTATTTCAGTGCAAACAGTTAACACATTGGTTTCTAGTCTTGATGTCTCTATTACTATCAAGATCCACATTTTGCAGAGCCTACTAGGTTTTCCTAATTGGAAGGTCTTCAAGCCCACTTCAGTTCTAAACTTATTATCCCCCATCCATGTCCATGACCTCTTCTCTTCCTACACTGGGCATAACATTGGCTAGAATTCTCAAAATTCCCTTGAATCCACCCCATCTCTCACCTTTGCCATTTATTTTATTGCCAAGTTCTATCAACAGCTTCCCAGGTGTCACTAGTGGTAAAGAACCCACCTGCCAATGCAGGAGACATAAGAGAATGCGGGTTCAATTCCTGGGTTGGGAAGATTCCCCTGGAGAAGGGAATGGCAATCCACTCCAGTATTCTTGCCTGGAGAATCCCATAGACAGAGGAGCCTTGAGGGCTACAGTCCACGGAGTCACAAAGAGTCAGACATGACTGAAGTGACTTAGCACATTAACTTGGGCTCTGAAACTCCTCTGCAAGTCTGGGGGTCCTGGCACAGGGGTACACTTGCTTTAAGGTGGGTTGTACAATTCTGATTGTTGTAAAAAAATGTGTGCTAACACTGAGAATACATACTGCCATAACAGTATCTGTCAAACTGAATAATTTGCCAAATGGGTCAAGCAACAGTGCAGAGCAACGTATCACTGTGGGTAAGAGGAGAGAGAAGGCCCCAAAATGGAATTTTGAGAGTGAGGTCTGGAAGTAAACCATTCTCTTCAAATAGGAGCACTGAGAGCTGCTCCAGAGACACCAAGTGACAAGCAAAGTGACTGCCAGAGACACACCAGCACATCATCCCACTGCAATGACTGCCGCAGTTTAATTACTGTGCTTTTTCTGGTGCCTGTTGTCCAAACTCTGGCCTCTCCGCACTCTAAACAGCTCTCCCAAAAGCTTCTAGAGGAATTTATACAAAGCACATCTTGCTGTGCCATGTGGGTGAGCCAAAATATTAAGTGGCTCCCACAGCCCCACAAGTGGAATTGAGCTCCTTATTATTGCACTCAGCGTCCTCCCCTTGATGCTTCTCATCAAGCCTTCTAACCCCAGCTTCTGTCAGAGCTTTGGGTACACAGGGCAAACTGGACTCCTCAATCTTCACAGTTCCCAAGCACACACTCTTCTGTGCCTTTGCTCCAATCATGCTTTGCCCAGACTGTCTTCTCTCTGCCCATCAAGGTCCCAGATAATCCAATCAGAATTCGTCTACATCTCCCTGAGTACTTGGGTTTGAGTCTAGCAGAGTGTTTTTCTGGCACTCCTGTAAAACTTATCCATGCATGCGTTTTTCTCTTCCATTCCACTGTGGGCAAGAATCTGTACTATTGGTCTGCCTCCCCAAGGTGCCCAACCAGCACAACGCTTCAAACACAGAAAAGGCAAAAAAGGAAGGGGAGAATGAAGTGTGAAGAGAAGGAAGAAAGAATAATATTATTGAGTTTATAACCTGTTATCCCTAGTGCTTTGAGTGATGTTTTATAGAACTAGAACTGGGAATCAAGAGGTCTTAAAATATACACCCAGCTCATTTTGCTGATCTTAACTAAGTTCAACAAGCACACTTGACCTCCTGGTGCCATGAAAGGTGATGTTATTAGTATTCTTTTATAGCATAAAAGATTTAACAGCCTATCAGTTGGACCCAAGTGCCATAGAAGAGGGTGCGAGAAACTGATATCTTTTGTTTATTCAATAATTTGTATTAATTGGTTTATGTTCCATCGCTTTGCGTTGCCTGACTTTTCCTATGATGTCCTGTTCTCCTGCCCTCACTATCTGAATCCTCATCTGGGGAAGGGCTCTCTTTCCCCAGCCTGCTTTCCCACACTTAAAACACAGTTTACTGGTGGCGCACACTATGAAGACTGGTACCTTGAAATGAAAAGAAAGAGTGTTTAAAAAGGGATGGGAATGGGGCAGGGGAGCACACCAGTAAGTAGGCAGCAAAAACCTACTCAGGTCTGGAACAGGGTTGAGAGACTTGCACAAGGCGGTCCAGGAAAATCACCATGCTGCCAGACCACTAGGCAGTTTTTCCAGAATTACAGCGCTCCTGAGTCCCAACCCTATCCCTCTGCCAATAAAAGTACAAGTGAAGGTGACCCCACAGGCATAGAGATGTAAATACTCTGCAGAAAAACGAGGCCCCTCTTCCATGGAAAGTTTGTTTTAGTGTTTAATGGAGAGCAAGGGGAAAACTTACAGCAGGGCTCACAGACCATTGGACCAATAAGAAAGCAGCTCAGATCAACCTAGTCCAAGTCTGGAGGGACAGAAAACCCCACAAAATGTTACTGACCTAGCCCTGTCCATTCATAACGATGGGTGGGCTTGGCATCATTATCCCTAGGTCTCTTCTCCATCAGCTTCCTTTCCCTCCCTTTTCTTTCATTCTTTTTTAATGAGTCCATAGGGTTTCTTTCTTTCTTTCTTTCTTTTTTAAAGAATATTTATTTATTTATTTGGCTGCACTGGGTCTTATTTGCAGCACACGAGATCTTCGATCTTCCTTGCAGCATGCCAACTCTTAGCTGCAGCAGGTGGGATCTAGTTCCCTGACCAGGGATAGAACCTGGGCTCCCTACATTGGGAGCACAGAGTCTTAGTCATTGGACCACCAGTGAAGTCCCCCCTTTTCTCTCTTTTCTGATGAACATTTGCCTCTAATTCCGCATAAGGAAATAAGAATTTAAACATTAACATCATCATCAACAATAACAATAATGAATCGCTCTGACTTAATGCCAAGCTTTGGACCAAGTCTTAAATTTATCTATTTCATTTAGTTCTCACAGCAAGCCTATGAGCTTGTTAATGACAGCCATCCCACTCTACAGATAAGGAAATGGAGGCTTAGAAAGGTGAAAAAACTTTCCTGAGTTCACCAGCAGTAAGTGACTGAGCCGGGTTCCCCAGATGGCTCAGGGGTAGAGAATCTACCTGCCAATGCAGGAGACAAGGGTTCAATCCCTGGGTCGGGAAGATCTCCAGGAGAAGGAAATGGCAACCCTCTCCTACATTCTTGTCTGGGAAACCCCATGGACAGAAAAGCCTGGTGGGCTACAGTCCATGGGGTTGCAAAAGAGTTGGACATCACTTAGCAATTAAACAACAACAGAGCCAGTATTGGAACCCAGGCCTGTCTGATGCCAGGGCTAAAGCACTTTGCCAAAATGATATGATACGAGCCAATGGCTGCCTGCACTGTATCTGCCTCTGAAAGGCCCTCCAACTCCAGACTTGGTTTGTGTTATAAGACAAAATCACTCTAACTACTCCCTAGAGTGAGCCTACGTCAGCTTTGCAGAGGTTGAGATAACTCTCGGAAGCCCTTGGAGGGATCTGTAGACATTTGGAAATAGTAAACAACCTGCAAAAGCAAATTGGTTTAGCAGAGAAAACACTGTTTTCACATCACAGGTCTGCTTCTTAGTAACTATATAACGTCAGGGCATTTGCTCCACTTCTATGAGCCCCACAAAGCACTAATGATAATAATCGTCTATGAACTGGTATTGGCGAATTTGTCAGTAAGATGCTGTAAATTTCAGTTCAGTTCAGTTCAGTCACTCAGTCGTGTCAGACTCTTTGCAACCCCATGGACTGCAGCACACCAGGCTTCCCTGTCTATCATCAACTCCTGGAGCTTGCTGACCCATGTCCATAGAGTTGGTGATGCCATCCAACCCATCTCATCCTGTCATCCCCTTCTCCTCCTGCCTTCAGTCTCTCCCAGTATCAGGGTCTTTTCCAAGGAGTCAGTTCTTCGCATCAGGTGGCCAAAGTATTGCAGTTTCAGCTTCAGCATCAGTCCTTCCAATGAATATTCAGGATTGATTTCCTTTAGGATGGACTGGTTGGATCTCCTTGCAGTCCAAGGGGCTCTCAAGAGTCTTCTCTAACTAAATGAGTTACCCTTTCCTAAAACTCTATTGAATACCTTATTCTATGGGAAGGCAATTGGTCATACCACCTTCTAAACAGAGTATAAATAAAAATAAATACATAAACTCTGATCATTGCCTTAGGGAGCATCCAATATCCAGTCTAAAAATGATACAAAACAATTTTTTAAAAATTGCAGCAACCTATTCATATGCGCAGGTATGAAGCATAGCTCTCTAAACACATCAAGACTGCTTTATATTTCCCCTGCCTCCCTCCTTCCTTCACTCTCCCCATTCTCCCTCTCCACCTCTCTCTCTCTCAGACACACACACACGCAGACACACACGAACTGAATCCTGATGCACTGCCGTCTCCCTCATCCTGAAACACGCGCCTTACACGTGTTCAGTTAATAGATAACTATTCTCCAGACAGTTAATTTGAACAATAAAAAACATGAGGCTTTCATAGAGATAAACTACCCAAGAGAATCAAAGATGCTGGTAGCTGCTTGTTTAGTGACAGAGGATTCTGTGATTAAAAGTACAAGACAGCAGACAAAGCCCCCTCTGTTTGCACCCCTTGGTTGGCTCCAAGCGAGGTAGAGCCCCACTTCTTGTAACACCAAATTTCACGTTGTTTTTTATGAGCAGAGGGTCCATTTCTAAATTGCACCTCTGGATTTAAAAGAGGAAATTTAAACCTCAGAATAATGTTTTTTGCTGAACAAAAAGTATGCCAAACTAAGCTCGGACTGACTTCTGTTTTCTGTGTCCCAGCCTCCCAAGTTTTCTCAGGTTTCCAGTACTGGGCCGAACTCACTGGCTTTTGCCATTTCCTTCTATGTTATGGTTAGGTGGAAAAGGGGTGAGAAGCAGGGGTACCACATCCTCAGGTTCACTGGATGGATTTGGGGATGCCCAAAAGATCCAGAGGACCACTTTCGATTCATTAGCTGAGACGGGCTGGCTCCTATCAGCTGTACTTCACATAAGGCACCAATATGTTTTTCTAGGCATTACGGGAAAAATAATTCTAGCAAGGAAGGGAAAAACACCACAGAAAACAGCAATAAGTCTGGCCTTCCTTCCCCAGCCCCACAAAAGACCGTTTTGTAAGACGAGGAAAAGCTGTGCTTTGCTTTCTAAACGAACAATGAAGCGTTTGCATCTTTAATCCAAACTGTCTACCCACTTCCCTAGATTTCGGGACAATAGTCCAACTTCTCACCTTCCCCCTTGAACAGTTGAACCCACACACTTTAAAATAATATCCATCAGCAGCTGACAAACTGGTTATTCTTGGACCACAACTGATGCTGGCAAGAGGAGGTCCAGGCAGACAAGGATAAATGAGAATAAAATTATTCAGGTCTGCTCGCCGTGGGCACTGCATCAGCTGTCATCCTCAAAATTCCCACAGAAATGAGTTCATTCCACCTTTGAAACATTTCGGAGCTTAAAAGTTTAAATCAGGCCAAGTTGATTCTGTGGGATTTTTCTAGCTTTTACACTGTAATTATATGCAGGACTTTGTGCCACCTATTTCCTCTCAACTGTAACACTTTATGTCTTTTTTAAGCATACGTTGAGGTTAGCTTTTTTTTTTTTTAGTACGTGTTATGAAATAAGATACGAGCTTATACTCAGCTTTAGGTAGCTTTCTGCCAAAAGGCTGGACCAACACAAACTAAATATGACTATTTTCTTTATCCAAAGTACAGTTTTGACTATTACATACCCTCTTAACATACATACATAAAACTAGCTCACAACGAAAGCTCCCTGCAGGTCAACTGAAATCATAACGAGATTTTCCTTTCATATAATGTGATTAACAAATGTTAGCTAACCGAACTCCTAAAAGACTCAAAAGAAAAAAGCAAAATAACTCAAGCAATGCCAAAAAGTCAAATAACTCAACAATCTATTTTTTCCTTGCTTTTTCACATCTTTAACTTAGAAAATAGCCTGTTTCACTTGACTATAGGCATGTGCTCTAGAGGCAGGTGAGAGTGAGTTCCAGCTCCACTGTTTACCGAAATATGACCGTTACAAGCTACTAAATCCTCTAGCTTCAGTTTCCTTACCTGCAAAATGGGGGGACGGGTAAAAATCTTCAAAAGATTTTTGTGAAGATTAAATAAAATGATGCAGTCTTAGATAAGTGCCAGCAAATAAAGTATTTCATAAGTGTTAGTTGTTATTTCTGACATTATCTGTTTGCTAAAAAAGCCTACCTTCCAGCCGAAATATAAAATTGTCAACTAGCCTCATGGTAGGCTAGGTGCTTCGAAATTCATATACTCCAGTGGGTCCCTTGGAAACTTACAAATAAAGAACCAGTTGTCCATCTAGCCTTACTCAACTTTATCAAGTACGACAAATGTTTGGGAAATAATAATAACTATGACAACTTGGGCCCCATAATCCTAAACCCCTGCAAAAGTCACGGCAACATATCACTGAACCTTTCAGCTAGGGGGAACTTCAAGGCATCCTCTGAAAAGCAAGTGAGTCAGAATGAAAGTCTCGACTTCATGTGTTTGGAAACGATTTCTAATAGCTCTCATGAAGGCAGATACTTCCAAACGTTACTCAAAGATATAAATGAACCTACCACCCTTCTGAACGTAATCAATATAAGTATCACTCCAGAATTCCAAGCGACGCATCTTTTTTCTTCAGATTCACTCTTTACCTTCAAAACAGCAAGGTCTTATTAGCAGTAAGCTATACTTTCGGGGAAAGGCACTATTTCCACCAGGGCAAGAGTAACCAAAAAAGGGAAATGCTGTATGGAGAATTTTCATACTATTTGAAAAAAGTTTGCAAAACCCAAACTCTGTGTTTAAACATTATAAATGTAACAATATTGCTGAGGAGAAAAACAATATTTTGGCATGTGGAGTTCCACATTCATTTAAATATTACCCCATTTTCTGAGATCTTATGAGATTAAGATAAAATAATTCATTAACACTATGCAGATAGGATAAATAAAGAAATCATCTCCCTTCCGCCCCCACCACACACACACACACACACACACAGAGGCAGACACACTACATTTGTAAATACACAACTGAGCCAAAATTTAATGCAAAGCTCCTTTTCAACAGGTCCTTTGGTGAAAGATCATTCAAGGCAGCTCATAAACACAAACCTAATTGTCCCTCTCACCTCTCTTTTGTTAAAGCAGCAACACTTATCATCTCTGGAAATGAAATGCATTTTTACCTCTATTTCTGCTGATTTCCTTAGTCTTCAGAACCTGATAATCATTTGATACAGACATTCACCTTCACCCATTTATCATTTCACAACATTGACCTCATCTCTTGTCATGAAAAACTGGCTAGTTTAAACCCAGATGGCTTGGCTTTCCCCTAAACAGAGAAAATTCCCTTCTCTGGTTGCATACAGCATGTTGATCTGATAACAAGCAGTCATCTATCATTTGGGGGCTTTGCATTTAACTTTGACTGCCTTAATGTATTTCCAACAGGGTTTTGTGATGTGTAGTTTTTAATCAAGTTTTGCCAAAAGTGATTGGCATGTAAAACACTTTTAAACAAAAATGTTCTTTGTGAGCCGCTATTTCAGCTCAGAAATTCTTATTCATATAATTTAATCTCCCCCATGTGGCTACTTATTAGATCTTATCATTAAGTATAAAGCTAAAATAAACTGAAACAAATCATTTTTTTAATCTACCAGCCACTGCTAGTGCTAACTAAGCAGCTGACAGCCAAGTCATCCTCTACTAAAGACAGAATGTCCTTTCTGACCCATGGCTTCCAAATCAGATATATAAAGATTGTTTTTAAGAGCTTAGGACATAAGAGGCAAAGAAACTCAAGATTACATCTCGTCCCCATGTTCGTGCTTTGTGACTCTAACCTCTCTTTCCCCTTGTCACATACCTTATCCCAGACCTTTATACCTAAATGTTATCATTTTCACACTGAGCTCAGACAATAGAATCAGAGCAGAAAGTTTGGTGGCACCTATGATTTGGTGGCAATAGCCATTCCCGGGAGCAGAAGTGCAAGTGGTAATTACCACTGAGGTGACGCTATACCAAGTCCATCTGAAGTTTACTTCTGCAACCTGATGTCAAAGATAAACATCTCCAGCCTGATGAAATAGAAATTGCCAAAGTCCATAAAACTTGGAAATTCAGCTGAATTCAATTCACCAGCCATCTGTGGTTTTGTAATGACCAAAAGCAATTTTTAAGATCTGGTCATAAAATTACAGCTAAAGGATTCACCTTGTCAGAGGGAGCAATTGATTTCCCATTACCTGATCTCCATACTCACCATGCAGACACACATTATACAAGGGTTGTCCGTTATAAATGGAATCTGGAGGACTTCACCTTCATTTTCACATTTTGCAACAGAACCTGAAGGGAAAAAAAGTTATTTAAATTTAGCTGCATGGCCTTGTTACAAAAATATAATTTTTATACTAATACTTTTTGAAAAAACTATATCCAAATTTCAAAAATCCCTAATGAGTTTTAAACAATCAAATTCACCCAAAAAAGTCCCCATGAAAAAAACCTATTTTAAACAATTTTATTAGAACACGTTTTGTTTTTTTTTAAAGCCTGTGCTATATAGATATATTTTCTGCTCTCAGATGGTTGGTTTAAGCACAATTCCAAGTATTTCATTGAATCTTTAATAATACCCCTCCTTTATAAAACCATTTCAACTAAACAAACACTCCCATAAGCAAAAAATTCAAATTGGCCATTAAGGCAGATTTTAAATCTGAACAGAATTTAGGACAGTGTCAATAAACAGGCCTTTATATGAATCCGCCTCATATTGTGTTGAATTGAAATTACTTTTCGAAATACAATCTTCTTTCCTCTTTTCTTAGAAATAGACTCAATATTTTCTTTTCTGCACCAGGTGTCAGTAAAGTATGTCCTTCAGAATAGCAGCTGAGGTCTTCACCTGCCTGAAAGCATATAATTATTATATCCTGCTATTATTACCCTTTTAAAATATGATAGTTTTTTTAAATTCCAGGTCTGGAGGGCGGGTGCTTTAAAGATCACTACCAGTAAAGAAGCTATATTGGAACCCTATAGAGTGAGACAGGCCTATGGGTGGAAAACGATGCAGTTTTTTTTTTTTTCTTTAATTGCATACGGGAGAAGAGATCAAACTAAAGGTTGAAGAAAACTAAAGATAATAAAGGAACTTCTCAAATTCAAATAGAAGAATTTCCGTTATCACTAGAGTTTTAACGTCAACAGCCTGCCCGCTCTCCACTCCTTAGCCTACTCACGGCTTTCCCACCCCTTAACCCCGAAGGGCTTCCTTCATCCCCACGCGCCAGCGAGCAGCAGGCTCCGAGGTGCTCGTTCCCCACCCTCCCGTCCCCGGGGCCAGTCAGCGCCTTCTCTCCCAGGTACCAAGCCAGCGTCTGGGAGGGTCGGTCCCTCCCGACCCCTCCCCTACCTGTCAAGAAGGAGGAAGCCAGAGACATGGGGACCCCCGAGCAATTGAGCAGCAGCAAGACGCAGCAGGTAATCCCGGGCGAGCGCCGGCAGGGACGCTCAGCCAGAGCCCTGACGCCGGAGAACCAGAGCATCGTCACCTGGAGGGAATCCCGGGCGACTGCAGGTCCCGCGCCGCCGCCTGTGCTCCGCTACCGCCGCTCGCAGTCCAAAAGGGCTCCCAGCCGGCGAGTCGGGAGACCGTCCGCGAAGGAGGGAGGCGGGCGTCCGGGAGCCTGGGGCGGGGGAAAGGTGGGGGTGGGGGTTGGCGGGGGGAGAGGCGGGAGAGCGAGGCGAGGGGTGGGGGGCGCCCGGGGAGGAGGGGTCCTGCGGCCAGGCTCCTCCAATGCGGCTTTTTTTTTTTTTTTAAAGGAGTTGCTCGCAGCGGTTTAGTCGTCGGCTCCTCCACGCCAGAGAGGGGGCCAGGAGGAGGGGTATCGGAACTGCGGGAGATGGGCAGAGAGGAGTGGCTGCGCTGCCCGCTGCGCACCGCTGCTCCGCCGCCGCCGCCGCCGGGGCTGCAGCGACTGCCCCGGGGCGCGCCGCTGCTGCAGCTGCCGCGTCCTCCACTTCTGCACTCCCACCTCCTACCCGCCCCGCCGGCTCGCCACTCGGTCCGCTCGCACGCTCGCTCCGGCGCCGGAGACCGGGGCGCACCGAGCGCCTCGGGGAACCCGCTGGGGGCGCCCGGACGCAAGAGGGACAGTGGAAGCCTCGCGCTGGGCGCTTGTCTCCGCCGGGGGTCCAGCCAGCTCCCCCAGACCCTCGAGGGAGGCCGCTTGCCCCGGGGCACGGATCGGAGCGGGACAGGCGTGTCTCCACCACCCGGAGCGCGCAGCGCCTCCTCCCTTTCCCGGGGGGCGGGTGGGGAGGGATCCCTCCCCTTACGGGGGATGCCGCGCCAACCCTGCTCCTTCTCCTGTCCTCCAACCCTAGGAGGGAGGAGAATCTGGGACGCAGGGCGCCCCACCACCGCCGCTCGTTCCCTGATGCCCCAGCTTTAGGAAGGAGTGATAAACCCAGCGCCCGGGGCGGGGTGGGGGTGCGGGCAACTTTTCACTCTGCTTTGCCTTCCTCTGGCTGGGGCAAGACGGCCGACAGTCCCTGAGCGGACAGAGGGGCGAGAGGCCTTCGAGATCGCTGCTCAGTGCTTCTGTGTCTGTGCGTCGTGACACTGGGGAAGGCAGAGTTTGAAACGACACGCAAGGTCGATTAATACACGCACAGAGGCGAACTCTTTTCACCCTTCAAAAAGAGGAACAGTGGTTCCATGACTCCTCCCATCCAACCTCGGGCGAACCGGGGCAGGGAGGTGCTGTTTGACTAATCATTCATTCACCCGAAAAAGAGGGAGGGACCCGCGCGGCGGCTAATCTCTGGCAAGGACCGCTGCGGCGTTCTCCGGAGCTTGGAGTTGTCGCTTCAGCATCCCTGGGTGTTAAAGAGTCGGACCCTACCTACCGCCCAGGGATGACCCCGTCCAGATCGCGGCCTCTCTCTTGAGCCGTGGCCCACTCTGCCCAAAGGAGGATATGCAATGGAGGAGAGAATTTTTGTAACCAAATGGGAATTAGGGGACGCTCGGCAAGTATTGGGACCTGACGATCAGCTGTTTTCCGAGCTCACCCGGGTCCCCGGCTTCCTCTCCCTAAGAACTGGGTGGGGGCCCCTCACGCGTGTCCTCCTGGTGGGTCGACCTGGGCGTACCCGAAAGGCAATCACGGACTAGCCAAGCATGTTTCTCAGCAGGACGCATCTAACAGTTTCTGGGCAACGTGGGGGTTGTCTGTAGTCACAGAAACTATACCTTTGCAAATATATTCGTGTTTGCCGACACATTTTGTACAGTTTCCTCTTAAGCCCTCCCCCCTTTGGAGTGGGGGGAATGGGGCTGTTTATTTGTTTTTATTTTTTCGAGTCGTTGGAGCCTTCACTTAAGGCTGCAGTGCCCACATCCAGGCACGCCGGGAGCCTATAGGAGCGTTGCTCTTACACGGAAAAAATAAGGGTAAAGCTGTCATTAGCTTAACACGCTCCATTTCCCTCTCAAAACAGATTTTTAGTGTAAAACTTAAATTAAAAGAGAAGAAAGATGACGTGTGGTTGCTTTTTTCCCCAAAAATAACCACCATGGCCAGGCAGCTCCTTGAAAATCAGCGTTTAGTGTATTTACTAACCATAAAGAGAACATGCAAACAAAAAGAAAAGAAAAGAAATCTCTAAACCTAGTCTGATCTCCTATATAATTTTTGATCTATAGTGACCAATCAAAAAATAAAATAAAAATTTTTATGACTACAGATAAGTACAGTCAGTTGAAACTCTACCCTACAAAGATTCTCTTTGCACGGGGCTTTTATATAAACTTGTTAAGCGTAACTTAATGAAGAAAAACGGAATAATGGGTAGGCTGGGAGACCTTTCATTGCCCTAGATTTCAGCAGTAGACCTGGATAAATTCACCTTAGAGGATTGCAGAACTTTTGAAGAGTGTCTTCCCTGACATCCTCAAGGGTTTGCAGAACAAAAGTCTTTGGAATCTGTGGCATTTCTCAAACTAGGTGCTTTGAGGTATACTGGAACTTCCCCTATAGGTTCAAATGCAAAAACCACCTGGAAAGCATTTTCATCTGCCTGGAAGTTTACCAATGGGAAAGATGTACAGAAGCCTGTCCTTTCTTCCTGTTTGTTTATCAGCTGCTACCAGTGATTTCCCCTGCAGCCTTCTGGATAAGTGGCCCTACTTCTGGAAGAGCATCCTTCTCCCCAAAGGGCTTATCAGTCCTTCACTGCTGCTGCCACCATCCCTTAAACTGACAGTCTGTCAGCTGCCAGTTGGCCTCTGTCTATACAAACATGAGATATTCTGGAGTCAAAAAAAATTTAAAAAAAGAAGCAAGTATGCAAGAAAAAAGGTATAGATCTGCCTTTACGTTTAAAGTTAAGGGCCCCCCACCTTGCCCCCCAGTCGGGTCCGACTCTTTTTGACCCCGTGGACTATAACCCACCAGGCTCCTCTGTCCCTGGGGTTTTCCAGGCAAGAACACAGGAGCGGGTTGCCATTTCCTTTTCTAGGGGATCTTCCTGATCCAGGGGTTGAATCAGCATCTCTTGCATCTTCTGCCTTAGCAGGCAGATGCCATACCATTGGGTCACCTGGGAAGCCAATGATGTTAAGGGTGATACCATCCAAACCCCCAAAAGCTCTTGACTGAAATCAAAAAGAGAGCAAATCTGTCTTTGGCTCTGTTTATGACATTTTTCAGTGTAAGAGAGGTAATGGATCCCAAAGATCATTACCTATGGATAATGAGGACCTGTTCCACTATCAGCCAGAAAAAGCTCTATCTCATCTTCTTTAAAATATAAGATATAACCTAATCAGACCAAAAGGGAACCAGGCCTGTGGTAGGAGAAATTCTCTTCATCTCCTGGTAAAATTATGATGCTGAATCTGCACTGAAAAACCCAACTAAATATACCAGTTAATAATAGTGTATTCAAAGTTACTTCAAGAGAAATTACAGCAACTCAGTTTCCTAAAAATAAAAATAAATAGATCTTTCAAAAGCATCAGGGTAAAGAAATGGTGATATTAACCACTAGGGAGGGCCAAAAGTATTCCATAACAGTGTGAGTTTTGTTCTATGAAAGGCACCAGGCATACCATTTTAGACTTGAGGATAAGGGATGATGTTGCCTTGGAGCTTATAGTCTAGGAGGTGAGATAAAGCATATTTATAAATGAATGCAGTAATGGGAGAAAATTATTGCAAATGAAGCAACTGACAAAGGATTAATCTCCAAAATATACACACAGCTCATGCAGCTGAATATTAGGAAAACAAACAATCCAATCAGAAAGAAGGGAGAAGACCTAAACAGACTTTTCTCCAAAGAAGATATACAGATAACCAATAAATGCATGAAAAGATGCTCAATGTCCCTCATTATTAGAGAAATGTAAACCAAAACTGCAATGAGGTATCACCACATACCAGTCATAATGGCCATCATCAAAAAATCTACCAACAATAAATGCTGGAGAGGATGTGGAGAAAAGGGAACCCTCTTGCACTGTTGTGGGAGTGTAAATTGATACAGCCACTAAAGAACAGTACAGAGATTCCTTAAAAGTCTAGGAATAAAACTACCATATGACCTGGCAATCCTGCTACTGGGCAAATACCCTAAGAAAACCATAATTCAAAAAGACACATGTACCCCAATGTTCATTGCAGCACTATTTACAATTACCAGGGCATGAAAGTTTAAAGAAAGAAGAGACTTAGCTTCATGGAGGAGGTGGCACAGGAGCTGAGATTTGAAAAGCAGAAGCTTCAGTAGATGGAAAGACCATCCAGGAGCTGCAGAGTAACAGCAGGGAGATAGGAGATTCATAAAGAGAACGGGGAACAGTCATATAATTGGGTTTGTCAGCTGAGCTCTGGGAAGGCTTGATCATGAGAGATGTATGAGCAGCGCTTGGATCCATCTGAGATGAGCAACAGGATGTTTACCGTGGAGTAAGTGCCTACCTCTTAGGAACAATCAGACTACATTTCTTTAGAATGTGAAGTATTTCTGCAGATGTATTAATCAATCTGCACATGTATTCATTATTAATCTCATACTGGAGAGCACCATTTCCACCTCCATCTGTTTGAAAGGGTTTGGGTGATGGAATAAGTAATACATCATGTATCAGTTTCTTAATATCAATGGCTGTATGATTCTTCTTGGGACAAAAGTAGAAATTATGCTTTTGACATTTTTTTTTTAAGCACTAGATGACTTAGAGATCATATTAACCAACTTCCTGCCCTTTCCCTTTGAGAATTCTGAAGACCAAGAGGAAAATGGCTTGCCCTAGGTCACCCAGATAGCTAATGGCATAGCCCATTTAAACAAAGTTCCTCTGGCTTCCTGATCGTGATGCTTCCCATTACAAGTGTTCTGCCTTCTTGAGTCATAAGAATATAGGAAAGGACCACTGGATTAGATGCAATACAAATTAAGTTTTAGAGTTGGCACAGTTGGTACTCATATGTTTATTAAACTGCTACCACTGATACACGTTGGAAGACCAAGTAAAACAGACCACAGCTTCACTCACTGGTTGAAAGATGATTTTATTCTTAGGTCACAGGCTAAAATGTTAAGGAACTGTGCTGTCATCTGGGTTTCGCTGCTGGTTTGCTCAGTTTCTGGTCCTTCAGACAGGAGAGGGTATCATTGACCCTGATGAGAAGTCCTCTAGATTCTGCCAGATAGGTCTAAATAATGCCATTGCAAAACTCAGAGGCTCTGAAGTTACTTTTTGTGGAGGTGAGGGAAGTGGGGACAATGACAAAAGCATCATTCTAGTGATATTGGCCTATTTTATTTAAATTAGTTTTATTAAAATTGAGTTGTCACTAACCTGATCTTTTCCTCACTAACCATTTTCTCTACTGCTTTCCTTGGTGGCTCAGACAATAAAGAATTGGCCTGCAATGCAGGAGACCTGGGTTCTTTCCCAAGGTCAGGAAGAAGGGAATGGCTATCCACTCCAGTATTCTTAGCTGGAGAATTCCATGGACAGAGGAGCCTGGCAGGAAGTATAGTTCATGAGGTTGTAAAGAGTTGGACACAACTGATCAACAAACACACACACGCACGCAATCATTTTCTCTTTTGTTTGTAACCTCAAGGCTCTTTTCATAAGACTAGAGCAGAGCATTTTAATACAGATGGTGGGACCAGACATTTTTAGACACAGTCGCATTGAAATAATAAAATCTGGTTTGTTTTGTTTTTATTTTGATTTAATATTGTAATAAATCCCCTTCACTTCCCGGACCCTCACCCACCTTTGATCTCACTCCAATTCCTGCCTCAAGGATGATGGTACATCACTAGTGATGGGGTGAGTTTTGCCTGTTTCACATAGTACATGTTCATTTAAATACCCATGAGCCAAAACAGCCACACTGGAGTGTCATAAATTCTCCAGTTCTACAATTAAAACAAAAGCAATGATTTTTCAAAGATGCTTTTTAATTTTCATCAACATCTAAATTACTTAATAAAGAAGTTATTTTTATATTGGAAGCTATAAAAATCAGATACCAATTTCACCCCACTAGGTATGAATGTTTGCTCATTAATAGAGAATGATCCTTGAGAACAGATTCTCATCTCTACATTTCATCTGGGAAGTAACTCCCCAAACTAAATTAGCCTCATCACCATCTTCCTTGGCACTAAAACTATAGCCTTATAGGTCTATCTGAAGTAGGGGATAGTTGAAGGAAGCCCAAGGCACCAGAATGTTAAGCTAATGCCTTAAGCCTATTGCTCTAGGTTTTACCAGCTCTGCTACAGGACTTTTAAATGGATCTCGTTTGAAGTAGGTTTATCAATAAAGCCATGAAACTCACCACTATCTCTGAATTATTATTCAAGATTATTTACAGATTCAGAGAGAAACTGTTAAACATTACCTACCTAAGGATGTATATCCCAAGATGCTGGTTAACATGTGTGGAGACTCCAGGCAGAGAATTCTGGCTGTCCCCCAATGTCTCCCATTCTTTCTCAGTACTGAGTCCCTAATTTGTGTAGTGTGTATGGTTTATCCGCAATAAACACCACTTTTCCCAGCTTCTCTGAGATAGGAGTGATCCCATGACTAACTTGCAGGCAAAGGAGTGGAAATGGAAAATGTCTTTAAAGTAGGGATGTATACCTCCTTCTTCCCTTTCTCCTTTCTGATGGCTGGAATAGAAACAGAAATAATGCTGCTGGAGTGCCAGCAACCACATTGTTCCAGGAAAAGACCTTAGGAGGAAACCTTTAGGGACATGGTAGAGCTAGAAGAGAGAAGGTTAGACTCTGATACCATGAAATGCAGTATGAACCCTGAGCTGACGGCCTCTGATTTCAGTGCCTGTCTTGTTTCAGCCCTTGTTGGTGTTTTTTTTTTTTCCCTTGTTCAGTTCAGTTTAGTCGCTCAGTTGTGTCTGACTCTTTGCAACCCCATGAATCACAGCACACCAGACCTCCCTGTCCATCACCAACTCCCGGAGTTCACTCAGACTCATGTCCATCGAGTTGGTGATGCCGTCCAGCCATCTCATTCTCTGTCGTCCCCTTCTCCTCCTGCCCCCAATCCCTCCCAGCATCAGAGTCTTTTCCAATGAGTCAACTCGTCATTTTCAACTAAATATAAAATCTTCTGAAATAATTAGGCTCAAAGACAAAATGCCCAACAAAAAACTAAATATGTTAATTAATTATTTAATATTTGTGTTGAATCACTTTCAAAAAAATGAGTAAATTTAGGATTTCAATCACCTGTGTAGTCCCTGTTTACACTTGCCTTATCAGTTGCCTTATCAGTTTTAGGAAATTTGGGGAAACTTATACTATTTTTTCTTTGAAAAAGCAGTCTTTAAATATTTGTACACTCATGTTCATAGCTGTATTAGTTACAATAGCCAAAAGGCAGAAGCACCTCGACTGTTCATTAATTAATAAAACATGGATAAGCAAAATGTGGTGTTACATACAATGGAATATTACTTACACTTAGAAAGGAAGGAAATTCTGACACAGGCTACAACATAGATAAATCTGGAGGACATTATGCTAAGTGAAATAAGTCAGTTGCAAAAAGACAGATACCGTACAGTTCTGCTTTATATGAGGTACCTGCTGCTGCTAAGTCACTTCAGTTGTGTCCGACTCTGTGTGACCCCATAGACGGAAGCCCACCAGGCTCCCCTGTCCCTGGGATTCTCCAAGCAAGAACACTGGAGTTGTTCTTGGTTGCCATTTCCTTCTCCAATGTGTGAAAGTGAAAAGTGAAAGTGAAGTCGCTCAGTTGTATCCGACCCTTAGCGACCCCATGGACTGCAGCCCACCAGGCTCCTCCATCCATGGGATTTTCTAGGCAAGAGTACTGGAGTGGCTTGCCATTGCCTTCTCCAATATGAGGTACCTAGAGTAGTAAAATTTATAAAGACAGAAAGAGTGGCAGTTGTCAGGGGGCTGGGGGATGGGGGGAAAGGAGAGTTCTTGTTTAATGGTGTAGAGTTTTAGTTTTGCAAGATGAAGAGAATTTTGGAGCTAGGTTGCACAACAATGTGAATGTAAGTAAAACTAATGAACTATATCCTTAAAGATGATCAAGATGATAAATTTTATATGTATATTATGACAATTTTTAATGATTTTAAAAATTTTACTTTTACATTTTCTTCATCAATACCAAATTAACATAACTTTGGCCCCCTAAGTAGGAAATACAGATTAGCAAAGAAAGAAAAAGTTATGCTGTTATACCTTATTACGGGGCCTGGCTCTGCGCTAAGCAGTTTACATAGATTACCTCATTCATTTCACCCAACAAGTTTCTGAGCCCAGTGCTGTCTTTATTAGCCTCATTTCATATCTGAGTAAAATTAAGTACAAAAGATTAAGTAAATTGTTCAAGGTCACACAACAGGGGGTTGGTTGAGCTAGAATCAAGATCCAGTTTGTTTGACTCTGGAATTTATGCTTCTGTGGGTTATGCTGTTGTGAATATTTTTGTCTCTAATTATTCTTTGGCAGCATCATTTTAAATGATTATATAATATTCTATTTTATGAAAGTGTCACAATTTTCTTCAACAATCTCTCATCTAAATTGTTCCCTGATTTTACTACTCTAAGAGATGCTTCAGTGAGCATACTTTTACTATTCATTTTCGTTTCCTGGAGGATAAATTTATTAATTGGCAGACCAAAGGTATGTGCATTAAGACTTGTGAATCATAATTTTATACATTTTTAATCAAAGATTATTTTCCATTTTAGTCCTAAAATTTTTATACACCAGTCTGAAATACTTCAAAAAGAAAGCCAGCCGTTAGGAGCTCTAAGCTAGTTCTGAGAGTGATCTTAATAAATTTTGCAGATGCAGAAGATATACAATTAATTTAAGGCTTGTTAGAAATGAAGCACATTCCATTGACTTTCTAGACTTCATTGATTATGTGGTGTAAATATTTATTTAGGGAAAACTTAAACAATAGTGACTTATTTGACTGCTATCAGCTTCAAGCATAATATCAACTGTCTGTGAGCTGGAAGATAATAATCAGTTCTCTCCAGGCCTTCCCTGGATCTCTTCCTATATACAGTTTCTTTCAACTTGAATTCTCGGTGGCTTTTCTTTCCCTAACCATAGTTTCTAGTACCTCCCATCAGAAAGATAATAATCATATTAATGAACAACCTCAGTGTCTCCCAGAAGGCAGCAGAATTAAAAATTCAAGTGCCCAAGATTTAACTCATCAAAACTTTCCATCAACTCTAGCTTAATTTATAACAGTTTGCTACCAATGAGATTAGTTATTGGTCATTGCAGAATGAACAAAGCTAATTTCACTAATGTGGGTAGCATTCAAAGGGAATTCTTTGAAACTAATCCAATCACTTAATATGTAGTCCTAGTTCTGCCACTCGACATTCTAATCATTGAGGTCAATTAATTAACTTTGTGAGGCTTGGTTTCTCCCATCTAATAAGAAGGTGAAATAGCATCACCTCTGCCTGCTAATCAGGGTTGGATATGAAATCATTTCATAAAGTGCTACATAGAAAGATAACTGAAAACTAGAGATTTTAGATATGGAAAGGCTGTCAGAAAACATTTAATTCTACTCTCTCAAACAAACATACGAATTCTTCATCTGGAGTTCAAATAAAATAACTTGTCCAAAGTTGTGATGGATATGAATTTTTTTCCGGAAAAGCAAGTACCTTCTTTGGGAAATATTCCTCAAAATATATGGTTTAACTCAACTTTAAAATTACCCACCCTAAATCCCACCCACCCACAAACACACATACTTCCAGCAATCAGGAAGATCATGTGGTCAAGACTGGGCCAATTGTAATCTCTATCTCTCCGACCACATTTTTTTGGTCCAGGGTTGAAAAAAATGACCCCAGCTCTTCTCCTGGATTTTTCAAACTTAAGTTGCAAGAACAGTACATTTTCCTCTCTGCCCGAAGCCTGCAACACGGTTGCCCTGAGCAGAAGCTGGCCACCATAGATATTACCGGCAATAACTAGAGTACATAGTTAATACACCAACACCTAGGTAATACAGCATCTTCTATAAGCAGTGTCTCAACCTAAAGAACTAAAACTAAAAGAAAATTTGGGGCATTAGAGTGGGAACTGCAAAGGAGGACAGAAATATTAGCTTTGCTGAAGCCCTGAGTTCACAGGAAGCAGATAGCAGCAGCCTGTTTCCCGACCCTGGAGCCCACCCTTATCTTCACAATCCCATGCCAGTCTTTGCTATGTTAACCTAGCAATCAATCTTAAGGCCTACAAGTCAGTAAATGCACATTTTTGACAAATTCCAATGTGCATACTTTGTTCCCATCAAAGTTTCCATACTTTCTTTCATTTTCTTCTAATTAAAGTTGCCATAATTTCTACGATTCTGAGACATTCTATTCTCTCAGGCATATAAGGCAATCATTTACATTTAACTATCTAAGTATATATATTTTATTTGTGTAAATAGGAAGGCATGGGGGGAGAACTCAACATCTTTCTTGCATATTTTAATTGATGTTGGGGGGGGGATCAATTTTAGACAGAAGATCTCATTTCATTGCATTTCTCATCCCCAGTGAAGTGTATGATGGAAATGATTGCTGGACATTATCTATTGCAATACTAACAGCTGCCGTTCAATGCATCCTAGACAAAACAAAGAAGTAAATGACACTCTGTTTATGGGTCAGTTTATTTTTTACTGCTATAAATAGCTTGTCCTTTGAACATTATCATAGGCGTTTACTCTGTATCACATGTGAGTGTGTTACTTTTTGCCCTTCAACATCTGGAAACTCTGATAAGCATAAGCATAAATGGACCTCCAGATCTGAGAGACAGGAGGAGGTGCTCCTTGGTTTTTCAGTGGGTCTGAAACCACTCACTGCTCTATACATCCATACAGTCAATTCTCTAGATGGCAAAAGAGTCAAATTGAAAAACCTAAGTAAGTGGAAACCTTAATTTTAACAAGCTAACAAGTTTTTTTCTTATGTTAGTATCATCATTACTCTCACTTAGAGTTTGGAGAAGAATTCCTGTGGTGCTTAAATTTCTCTTTGGTTGAAGATGAAATCTCTTTAAGTCACAGAGTTTCTAAAGATAAATACCTTATAATCCAGTCTGGGTAAAGTAATAGAACATTCTTGTAAGTTCATTGTTCTAGTTGAGAAAGTATTTTATTTTTGATAAAGCATTTTAGATGGAACATAGTTTACTGATTCCCAAAGCACTAGGAAACAATAAAATATAAGCAATGTGCAAATAAGTAAAATTTCATTTGGTTGGTCAAAAAGCTCGTTGGCCAACCCAATATTTTGATGATCCAGAAGAACTTTAAGATCTTCAAATTCCTTTGAAACTCAATGTGTGCTTGCTGGACCAGCAGCCTCCACATCACCCAGGAGCTTGTTAGAGATGCACAAACTGAGACCCCATTCCAGGTTCACTGAGTCAGAATCTGCATTTCAACAAGGTCCCCAGGGGACTAGCATGTACAGTAAAGTTTGAGAAGCACTGTAGTACCACTGGATGGTCAATTTAAACATGACTTTGGTAGTGTACATAGAGCATAAATGTGCTCAAATGTCGGTTCATTAATAAAGTATTTGAGTTGGTAAAACAAGGCAGGACACTTTGTTTTGTAGTTTAGTCCACATTATAAATTCATTCAGGTTGGCTTGGATAAATAGACAGAATTTACAAATGGACAAAGATTTAGGTTGTGCTGATAAAGTCCTTACTCACTTATGTGAGAATTTCTGCTCTAGCTTCTTCATTTGAAGAGTTCTGATTTTCATATCTCAAGGTAAGCACCATTTGCCATGTGCAAACAGAAACTTTTGTGACTGTTGATCCTGTTTGTTCAACTCAGTTGTGTGTGCTTTTATACTTGGGAAAGATGTAAAAATAATTTTTCAGCTAGCGTGTTGTAACACATATGGACTTTGGAATGGGAGTGGCATGGGTCATAATCAATTTTGTATGGGATTCCTTAACCTGTCTTGAAAGTGGCATAATACTAGTGATGCCATCTTTTGTTTGGATCAAGTGCAATTCCAAGTGCCAAGCCACTAACCAATGCCTGGCATGTGGTGCTACATCAAAGTGACATTTCTACATTTCCATGTGGGAAGCTCTCTGATTTTATCTTTTAAATTCCCCCCTTGGGGAAATAATGTTTAGAAATATCTCCTAGAATTTCTATGTCTAGGGCTAAAATCACTTAAAACCTATAGGAGAGAGGAGCTAATGAGGAGGTTACCCTTCCAGGGCACAACCAGTTCCCTGCTGCCCAGGAGTCTTCAGGACTGCGTGCCCTGCCTCGCAGGCACTGTAGGTGGCAGCACTGAGGCTACCGGCGAAGGCAACCCTGGATGCTGCATTTAAGGTGGCCGCCGCGACCCTGACTGAGGTTAAGCCCCCGTCATCTGTTGGAAAGGACAAGGAGTTTGCTCCCACGCATGTAGAAACTGTTCTTCCCAGTACCTGTCAGAGTTTCCTTTTCCTTCCAGCCTAACTTCTCTGCATGCATTTATATTTGTAAGGTTTCTCTTTTACGGGGGAGTCTGAACTTAAACTCAGAAAACTGGCCTTTCAGGACCTAGCTCTCTGACCAATTCCTTTTGATTCACACCTAAATGTTTTCCAATGGCCTTTTGAGACTTGCTTCTTCCTCTTCCTGGCCACTCCTGCCCATCTCCGCCCAGGTTTTGCAAATAATAATGCTCGTAAAACCCATATAAGAAATGGTTTGCACAGCCTGTTAAGTACCTTTAGTCACTGAGTCCTTAAAACTAGTCGGTGTCTGAAACACACTCCAAGTCAGGCTGTAAACCAGCGTTCAGACCTAGGCAGCCTGGTTCTCAAATGGGTGTTTGTAACACCACATTGAGCTGCCTCTTAAGGGAAGACCATAAAAGAAATTTTCAAAGCCATCAGATAATTGCCTGCAAATTGAAGAGATCTCAGGAAAGAAATGTCTCTACTCTTGGAGAGCTCCCCAAATACAGATAATAACTCTTCTGGCCCACAAATAGGCAAGTTAATGGGCTCAGTAATGGCCTAATTTAGGCTTTCACCAAAGCAGTAGGAAGATGAGAGGGGTCAGACCTGGCAGCAAAACAGGGAGTCCCATTTAGAAATGCATGTGGAAGGAAGAGTTTCCTCTCTCCAGTCTTGAGAAAAGCCACACCCAGTTCATGTAATGTCAGGTCCTCACCTTTAGGGTTGGCTTTATGTCACCTCTCATTATTCTGTTTTCCCAAGGGAGATCTAAAGCAGAGGTGGTATGTGCTCAGTCGTGTCTGAATCTTTGCGACCCCATAGATCATAACCCACCAGGCTCCACTCTGTCCATGGCAGTGTCCGGTGAGTGTATACTCCTCGGTTCTGTCTCTTCACAACAAAGATTTGGAGTGACGGACATTAAAGCCCTTGGCATGTCACAGCTTTCAGGTCTTGCACGGACCATGTTATAGCTCTTAGACAAGTCAGTGTTACAGCTCCATGTTACAGCTCTTTTTTATTTAGATAATAACAGGAAAGTCCATCCTTGAGGTGTGAGGGCATGTCGACCGAAAGACATGAAGAAAAGAGCGCCCCAGCGCCTGGTGGGGAGGGGACGAGGAGAGAGAAAGACCCCCAGCCCTTTGGCTCCTCTTTTTATATGTTTCCCCCTCCCCCGCACCGGGCCTGCCTATGTAAACTGGGTTAGCCAGGAGTGTTATTTATTCTACCTGAGGTCCTCACTCCGGACCTCGGACCTTCCTTTGTTCTATTTTCGCGGGCTTTTCTCTTCCTTATCTTTTAGCCACCGCCATTCTGGACTCCTTTTCCCTATTCTAACTACCAAACAAGAGGATTCTCCAAGCAAGATTACTGGAGTTTGTTGCCATTTCCTCTTCCAGGGGAATCATCCTGATCCAGGGATTGCACCAGCATCTACTGGGTCTCCTCTATTGGCAGGTGTAGTCTTTACCACTACGCCACCAGGGAAGACCCAGAGGTGGTGGAGTTAAATACTTTCTTTTGTGGTCTTTGGAATCCAACAGACCTGAGTTAAAATTTTTCTTTCTATACTTACTTTAGGACTTTAACTTAGCCAATGATAAACCTCACTTCCTTGTCTGTAAGATGGATCTCTTGATAGCACCTGCCTCAGAGTTACACAAGATATTCCAGGCAGAGCTGTTTGCACTTATTAAGTACCCGGCACTCAGTAAGGGCTTCACCTGAGTTTTTACGGTAATACTCCCAAATTGCTTCCATTACCATCTTCTATCTGGTCCAGTCAGAGAGATACACCCCCTCAACTCCTGCTAGATTCATTGCCCTGAACTGAGCAACAGGATGTCATTCCTCTTCTCACCAACCCTCACCAGCTTCCACAGCTCAGCAAAGAGCATTGAAACTTTCCCCTGACCATTGGTTGGCTGTGCATCCCTCACTGGCTAGTCCTGCTAGTGTCCTTCTCACACCCAGGGCTTCAGCTGTGCTCAAATGCGGGCTGCACCTCATGCCCACTCCCATCATTTTCTGCTTCTCGCACTTTTGCTGTTTCCTCTGGCTAGTCCTGAGCTGTCCAGTACTGTAGCCACTGGCCATATGTGCCTACTTAACATTCATTAAAGCTCATTCAGAAAACTAAAATCATGGCATCTGGTCCCATCACTTCATGAGAAATAGATGGGGAAACAGTGGAAACAGTGTCAGACTTTATTTTGGGGGGCTCCAAAATCACTGCAGATGGTGATTGCAGCCATGAAATTAAAAGACGCTTACTCCCTGGAAGGAAAGTTATGACCAACCTAGACAGCATATTAAAAAGCAGAGACATTCCTTTGCCAGCAAAGGTCCGTCTAGCAAGGCTATGGTTTTTCCTGTGGTCATGTATGGATGTAAGAGTTGGACTGTGAAGAAAGCTGAACACTGAAGAATTGATGCATTTGAACTGTGGTGTTGGAGAAGACTCTTGAGAGTCCCTGGGACTGCAAGGAGATCCAACCAGTCTATCCTAAAGGAGATCAGTCCTGGGTGTTCATTGGAAGGACTGATGCTAAAGCTGAAACTCCAGTACTTTGGCCACCTCATGTGAAAAGTTGTCTGATTGGAAAAGACCCTGATGCTGGGAGGGATTGGGGGCAGGAGGAGAAGGGGATGACAGAGGATGGATGAGATGGCTGGATGGCATCATTGACTCGATGCATATGAGTTTGGGTGAACTCCGGGAGTTGGTGACGGACAGGGAGGCCTGGTGTGCTGCAACTCATGGGGTCGTGAAGAGTCGGACACAACTGAGCGACTGAACTGAACTGAACATTCATTAAAGTTAAATTTAAAATTCTCTCCTCAATCTCACCAGTCACTCCAAGTGCTCAGGAGCTACCATCTCAGACAGCACAGATTAGAGCACATTTCCATCACTGCAGAGGGTTTAATGAGACCCCCACGGCCTAGAGGGCGTGTCTAAATCCTAACCATCCTTAGGGACTAGCCCAAATGTCACTGACGCCACAAAGCCACTTCTGAGCCTCCCCAGCTGCAACTTATCTCTCCCAAAGCAACAGAGACCCCGCTAGCCATGACTCACCAGGCCGCCTGGTTCCCACTGAGACATCCAGTGTCCCTGGCCACATGTCACTTCAAGCAGCTCTTTGGTTCTGAGTCATGTGTGGTAGACAGCGAGGCATGGAGGCTGGAAGCTCCAGGGGACTGAAAATATAATCTTATTGGTCTTACATGAGTTTGGCTCCCAGTTTGGGTACATTACAAACATTATCTTACTTGACGCCCTTCAACTTTAATGAGTAGATATGATTGTCCCTATGGTACAGATGCGGAGAAGGCAATAGCAAGCCACTCCAGTACTATTGCCTAGAAAATCCCATGGATGGAGGAGGCTGGTAGGCTGCAGTCCGTGGGGTCGCTGAGAGTCGGACATGACTGAGCAACTTCACTTTTCACTTTCACACATTGGAGAAGGAAATGGAAACCCACTCCAGTGTTCTTGCCTGGAGAATCCCAGGGACGGGGGAGCCTGGTGGGCTTCCGTCTATGGAGTCACACAGAGTCGGACATGACTGAAGTGACTTAGCAGCAGCAGCAGCAGCATGGTACAGATGAGAAAACTGAAATACACTGTGCTTAGGTAACTCATCCAAGATCACATATCAGGAATTAATCAAACCACATACAGAATCCAGAGCTTGTGACTCAGTGTTGGAGCTTGTTCCATACACAAGCTGCCTGCCCTCAAGCCTTCATTGCTTTCAAGCTAAATTGAATGACTTCAGGCAGAACTGGGGGAGGGAGTTGAGAGGAATGGATGTCCCTGAACAAAGGACAAGAGTGTTGTGAGTAGACCTGCCTTTCATTCCTAGAAACCTGCTATCTCATTGTCTTCTGGTTTTCTTACCTCTCTAAGGTCCCAGAAAATAAAGAATAAGTCATATTGTGAGTGCAAGTGTGTGTGTGTCTTAGCTTTCTGTGTGTGGTCTTAGCAGGAAACAGGGTACAGGAAAAGAAGTTAGGAGGTGTGGGATATAGTGAAAAGATAAAATGAAAACCTTTCAATATCTCTTCATTGATGTCTGAAACCATTTTGCAGTGTTAGATCAAACCGTAAGAAATTGCTACACTGATAAGCAAAAAATGGCTGAATATTGCCAATTTCTTATATTCAGCTGAATAACTTTTATAATTATCGATTATTTTATCAATCTTGCTATCAATTATTTTATCAATTTTCATCAGTTAGAAACAATGGCTATTTAGGGGCCCAGACTTGAATTTAGCACAATCCAAGGATGAATGCTTTCACATGCCTCTCAGACACCTGGGACCCAGAAATGATACCCTCTGCCTGAAACCCTCATCAAACTTGTAAACAGGGAAGCCAGGCTACACACTCAAGCCAAATCCGTGGATGCTGTAAATGATCTGAGCAGAGATATAAAATCCCCTCCTAAGAGGCTGCCCTCAGGTAGCTCCCTGGAGAAGACATTAACATTTCTAAGGAAAGAATGTGAAGACCTAAAGAGAAGGAGTGAGGCTTAGAAAAGGAGAATCTCACCACAAGCCAGAAATGTGGGGACACAGCTTTGTCAGGCTGACTGCCTTGCCAAGATATCTCCCCTGGTTGAGATAAAGAAACCAGGTTAACTGCCATGAAGATAGCACAACTCAGCTTCCTTGCAACTTTTCCTTGTTGATTTTTCTGCAGAAGGAATGCCTTGCACTCTGCTAGCCATCCCTGTAAATGCAACAGTTTCATTAGGTTTGCACAGAAATAAGGTGATCCATGCTCCACTCCAGGCTCTCATTTCTGGAGCCGGCTGCATCCTTCTCTAGACAATATCTGAATCAGAATGGTCAAAGTGAAAGTCGATTCTACTTGTGCAAGAACCTGGTGTAGAATCAAAAAGTTAAATTATGAGAATATTTACTTAAAGGAGGAGAAACCTATAATTTTGTGTGTTTGGCTGAATTTTTTAGTCTGTTCCAGAGTCAAGTACCTTGGGACATTTCACTTCCTGTGAAACTGATGTCCACAGTTGAATGGACACATTTAAACAATCACACCACAAGCCAAACTACTTTGAAATGTTAACAGCTTTATCAAACACAAAAAATGGAAGTGAAGAAAATTTACCCTTGTAAATATGAGTGGTCATGTGTCCTCTTATACAAATGGCTTACTTCTGACTCACTAAAAACAGTTCACGTTAAGATTTAAATGTACACAGAAATTTTTAAATAGTGTATGATATTTATTTTAGTTATCTTTAAGAAAAGACTTTGAAGTCTTGTAAGAAAGATCTCCATAAATTCAAATGCATTTGTTTAGTGATAAATTATCCTTGAAATGTTGAACTAATGTTTCTGCTCATTTCATTTAATATTTTTTAATCCTTTGTGGCCAAATCATCTCATCTTCAGAACTACCTAAAAATCTAGAGATAACCTTAGGTCCATTTTAAAATTTAAGATGTCAAGATGGACCTGTAATAAAAATATGCAAAATATTTCATTTTTCCCACCAGAAAATGTTTAAATAAAGCAGCTGAGTGGCTTGCATTTCTTACAATTCCTGACTCCAAAAAACAAAACAAACAAACAAAAACACCTCAAAATGCAATATTTAAAGTCTGGTTAATATTCAAAACTATCCTTTGAATAAGACAGTCCCCCTTTGAAAGATGGAGAAAATAAAACCAAGGACAGGAGCTGACTGGCCAGCAATGCCTCCGTGGATTCTAGCAGGGATCACTGTCATTAGCTAAAATTACCTGATTGCATCTGGAGTCCTGGGGCCTGGCCTCCACCCCCGACTGTGTCTTAGTTCCATTCTCACTTTCTCTTAGGTGCCTCTCAGGCTGAATCACATTTGCAAACTATTAAACCAGAGATTGGTGCTGCTGGTCAGGCAGTGGATAACAGTGATGATGGACCAGAAATGATCTTATCTCTTTCAGAAGCAGCAGTCCCTCTATACCTGGCTCCAGGATGTTCCCAGTCTCACAATCCAGCACTGTCTTCAGAGTTTATAATCTATTATAACCTGTTCAAAAGATAGGGAGAGTATTTTAGGTATCTTTTAATCCTACTGCTCTAAAACTGAGGCTGTCATATAGTTGGTTTAGTCTCTCAGTCGTGACTGACTCTTCACAACCTCATGGACTGCTGCATGCCAGGCTTCCCTGTCCATCACCAATCCCCGAAGCTTGCTCAAACTCATGTCCATCAAGTCAGTGATGCCATCCAACTATCTCATCCTCTGTCATCCCCTTCTCCTCCTGTCCCCAATCTTTCCCAGCATCAGGGTCTTTTCCAACGAGTCAGCTCTTTGCATCAGGTGGCCAAAGTACTGGAGTTTCAGCATCAGTCCTTCCAATGAATATTCAGGACTGATTTCCTTTAGGATTGACTGGATGGATCTCCTTTCAGTCCAAGGGACTCTCAAGAGCCTTCTCCAACACCACAGTTCAAAAGCATCAGTTCTTCGGTGCTCAGCTTTCTTTATAGTCCAACTCTCACATCCATACATGACTACTGGAAAAACCATAGCTTTGACTAGACAGACCTTTGTGGGCAAAGTAATGTCTCTGCTTTTCAATACGCTGTCTAGGTTGGTCATAGCTTTTCTTCCAAGGAGCAAGCGTCTTTTAATTTCATGGCTGCAGTCACCATCTGTAATGATTTTGGAGCCCAAGAAAATAAAAGTTTGTCACTGTTTCCATTGTTTCCCCACCTATTTGCCATGAAGTGATGGGACTAGATGCCATGATCTTAGTTTTCTGTTAAGTTTTAAGCCAACTATTTCACTCTCCTCTTTCACTTTCATCAAGAGGCTCTTTAGTTCTTGTTCGCTTTCTGCCTTAAGGGTGGTGTCATCTGCATATCTGAGCTTATTGCTATTTCTCCCGGAAATCTTCTGGAATTCTCCCGGAAATTCCAGCTTGTGCTTCATCCAGCCTGGCATTTTGCATGATATACTTTGCATATAAGTTAAATAAGCAGGGTGACAATATATAAGCTTTATGTACTACTTTCCTGATTTGGAACCAGTCTGTTGTTCCATGTCCAATTCTAACTGTTGCTTCTTGACCTGCATACAGTTTTCTCAGGAGGCCGGTCAGGTGGTTTGGTGTTCCCATCTCTTGAAGAATTTTCCACAGTTTATTGTGATCCATACAGTCAAAGGCTTTGGCATAGTCAATAAAGCAGAAGTAGATGTTTTTCTGGAATTCTCTTCCTTTTTCAATGATCCAGCGGATGTTGGCAATTTGATCTCTAGTTCCTCTGCCTTTTCTAAAACGAGCTTGAATATCTGAAAGTTCACGGTTCACGTATTGCTGAAGCCTGGCTTAGAGAATTTTGAGCATGACTTTACTAGTGTGTGAGATGAGTGCAATTGTGCTGTAGTTTGAACATTCTTTGGCATTGCCTTTCTTTGGGATTGGAATGAAAACTGACCTATTCCAGTCCTGTGGCCACTTGCTGAGTTTTCCAAATTTGCTGGCATATTGAGTGCAGCACTTTCACAGCATCTTCTTCTAGGATTTGAAAGAGCTCAACTGGAATTCCATCACCTCCACTAGCTTTGTTCGTAGTGATGCTTCCTAAGGTCATTTGACTTCACATTCCAGGATGTCTGGCTCTAGGTGAGTGATCACACCATCGTGATTATCTGGGTCATGAAGGTGGTCACATAATGTAATGCAAAATAAAAGTGGATTATTCTGAAGCCTGAATATCAGTGGACCTCAGGCAGAATGAATACTCTTTACTATTTCAGCTTCATGGCTATTTAAAGAGATATTAAGTGGGTAAAGTTCACTAAGTAAACAGACCTTCTAAGGGTCTATTTCCATTGGATGCAAAAAACATATACAAATGTAAAAAAATGAGTAGGACCAGCATCACATGGGTGCAATCCATGCAGTGACACAGATCCCTGAGCTCAGAAGGGCCCACTCTTGGTTCAGTGCTCTGCTAGCTCAGTCTTGAAATTCTTAATCATTTTGAATAAGGGGCCACTCTGCATGTTCATTTTGCACCAGGCTCTGAAAATTATATATCTGTTGCTGAAAATGAGTCCACACTTGATTCTTGGGGACCTTCTGAATCAACAATCAGAATGCCTAGGTCCTATTATTCTGGCATTCTCTAGCTTCAGCTGGATTCTTACTTCAGTCTTTCATCAAACCCAAATACAGTGCACAGCGACAATGTTTTCAAACAAAACTATTAATGCTGCAGTAGATGCACATAGTCATCCTCATTAAAATAAAATATTAACCAGCAGCCAAGTAAGTTGTTTCTGTGGTCCATGGTCAATTCAGCCTCATACGTGAGGGTCTACTATGTAACAGCTGCTGTTTGGGGTACTGGAGATAGCAATCAACCA
Organism: Moschus berezovskii; assembly: GCF_049115385.1. NCBI lineage: Eukaryota > Metazoa > Chordata > Mammalia > Artiodactyla > Moschidae > Moschus > Moschus berezovskii. Next base: position 71,900,262 of record NC_142462.1, read on the forward strand.
AAGAGCAATCTCTCCTTTCAGCTGGCAGAGATCCTAGTTAGGAGATCGATCATAAGTATAAATAAATAAGCCAATTGTTGGAACTCCCCTGGTGGTTCAATGATTAAGACTCTATGCTCCCAAAGCAGGGGGCCCAGGTTCCATCCCTGCTCAGGGAACTAGCTAGATCCTGTACATCACTAAGAACTAGTGCAGCCAAATTTTTTTTAAAAAAAAGTCAGTTGTATGTTAGAAGGTGATCAACTATAATAAAAAAAACAAGACAGAAAGGAGGCACTGGGGGTGTTTTAAATAGGATGGTTAGGGAAGATCTCAATGAGAAGAGGGCATTTGAATCGAGGTTTGAAGTAGATAAAGGCACAAGTCATGCATTCTCTGGCCAAGAAACAAAATGCAGAGGTTCTAGGGCAGATGTGTGCTGCTTGAGAAATAGCAAAAAAAGAAAAAATGGAGGGAGAGGGAGAAAGAAGAAGAAAAGATGAAGGCCAAGAGGTAATAGGAGTCCAGTCTTGCACGGACTCGCAGGTCACCGTAAAAGACTTTCCTCTGAGTAAGAAAGGAAGCTATTGAAACTTTTGGAGCCTGGGAGTAACATGACAAGTTTGAACAGGATTGTTCTGGCTGCTGTGTGGAGGGGGGAAAGGCATCAATCTGGGATGAAACCAAGAGACCAGAAAGGAGTGTGTTGCAATCATGCAAATGGAGGCGATCATAGCTTGGACCAAGTGATGAGCAGTGGTGGTGATGAGAAGTGGCTAGACTTTGGCTTTAGTTAGAAAACAGAGTTGGTAGGATTTGCTGAAGAGGAACCATGAACAATAACTACAAGAAAAATAACAATATCTTAGACCTTAGAATTCAACTAGCCTAACTCTAGCCAACTTGACTATCAATATTATCTCAATCCAGCTTCACAGCAACCTTGGGTGAGAATTAGTATCTCTATCCTACAGATAAGGAAACTGGGACTCAGAGGATTTAGATAACTTGATAAGGTCACTAGCCAGTAAGTAGAGAAGACATCCATCTGTTTAGCACTAAAATTTTCCCAGTATGCCATGCTGGATGTATGCTAGATTCCAGAGTCAACTAAGAAAATAAATAAAAGAGAGCATGAAGAGTCGTATTTGGACTCTGAACTTTATTCTCTGTTTCCTGGTTGAAATGGTAGCTAATTGTGAGTTGCAGTGGGGGTACCATAATGAACTTTATTCTGGGAAAATGAGAACTCTCCTACCAGGCACTAATTTAAGAGAAATGAGCTCATCTTGTTCATTGAAGAATTTTAACAACCACGGAATTATGCCAGTGGGGTAGAACCTGAGCTACACAGATACCCGCTAAGGCAGCTCCATACCAACCCCTTTCACAAAAAGTCCATAGCTGCTCCCAGGGTGTGGTGAATGGAGTAATGGCAGAAATGGCTCAGAGTTGATGGGAAGTTTTTGCCCTGGGGGCTCAGTGGACTGAAAAGTATCTGCCATCCAAATGGAGATGCACAGAGGAGGCAGTAAGGAGCTGTCAGCTAGAAGTGAAGGATGGAGAGGGGCTGAGAGCAGGGCCTGAGAGCCTGACTAAGAGAGGCAGTTGCAAAGCAACTGGCTTATCTTCGCCCTTCTAATCACCCTCATCAAAGGATGAGATCAGCCTGTGCAATCTTCAGAGGACAGCCGCTACTTGTATCCACAGAATTCACTGAAAAGTAAGAGGTTGGCAAGGGAGGCAAGGATAGGAACATGGGCTTCTCCTAAAAATAAATGAAGTGACTTGATGTTCTGGTTACTATTGATGGGCAACAATTCACTCCATGACTTTGTGTCATAAACTACTTGATTGTGCTCTTGGAGTCCACCTGTAGTTTGATGGGGTGCAGTCATAGTTTATCTTTGCCCCATGATAACTGGGGCCTGGACTGGGAAGATAAAAAGATGGGGTGGGCATGGGGGCTGGAGGAGACCTGATGGCTGTTGTTGGGACCTCATTTAGGGCTTTTGGCCAAAACACATGATCTAGGGTCCCTCAGCCTTTGGGAACCAAATTTCTCACATTTCTCAGGGTTCAAAAGATGAGCGTTCCAACAACAACAAAAAAAGGTGACAGCTGTGTCACCTTTCTGAGCTGGCCTCAAAACTCTTGCAGTCACTTTTCCTGCATTTTACTAGTTATTAACAAATCAGAAGCCCATGTAGGCTCAAAGGATGGGTACATAGACAGTCCCCTCCTGATGGGATGAGTATCAAAGAATTTGTGTGCTTGTTTCAAACCACCTCAAAGGAGCCTAAAATATTCCAGTTTGGGGGGAGCCTGCACTTATCTCAAAATCTGGGGGGAAAGTGAGAGGTCACTATGGCCTCTAGGCGGCGCCAACCTCCAACAGGAAGTGCTTTCACCTGTTCTCTGCTCCTTTTCCTCTTGCTGTTGTTCAGCCACTAAGTTATGTCCAACTCTTTGCAACCTCATGGGCTGCAGCACGCCAGGCTGCTCTGTCCTTCACTATCTCCCGAAGTTTGCTCAAACTCATGTCCACTGATTTGGTGATGCTATCCAACCATCTTATCCTCTGTCACCCCCTTCTCCTCTTTCCCTCAATCTTTCCCAGCATCAGGGTCTTTTCCAATGAGTCAGCTCTTTGCTTCAGGTGGTCAAATTACTGGAGCTTCAGCTTCGATGTTAGTCTTTCCGATGAATATTCAGGATTGATTTCCTTTAGGGTTAGACTGGTTTGATATCCTTGTTGTCCAAGAGACTCTCAAGAATCTTCTCCTTTTTCTACTCCTCCTCTGAATCAAGTGGATTCCACCCTATTTCACTCAGCATCTTGGGGAGGACATTATTTTCCTAATAGTTCATCAGAGTTTAGAAGTTCATTCTCATTGTCTCTTGCTCCTTTATGCAGATATGTGTTCCTCCCTGCCTTATTTATTAAATTAAATTAATCTAGTGAAGTAATAATTCAATATGTAGGATTCCAGGTGGCCCGAGTTCTGACCCCACAAGTCCTTTGTCATCTGACTTTGGACAGGTGGTATGACCACTCTGAGTCTCAGTTTCCTCATCTACAAAATGGAAGCTTTATAAGGATTAAAAATAATGACACCTGGCAGAGAAAAGCCACTCAAGAAATGCAAAAATCAGATCTTGATTTTAAACTGTTCAGGGGTAACTCTTTTTTATTTTTTAAAAATTAATTTCCTACTGCTAATGCTTGGTTCATGGCTGGACCCCAGATGGACCATATTCCCATCCTGACCATAGATCTATTACCCTCAGTTTTGCTGTATGTGTACAGTGAATAATAGATACACAAATAGTCAGATAATACGGTTCTCAAGAGTACTTGGGCATTTTAAATCAAATAACACATATTAAATAGCACCACCAGACCAGGCCCTTAATGAAGGCTAATTCCCTCCCTTATTCCCTTTTCTTCTTTGGTACCAGGGTGCCTCAATTAAGGGGACAGAGTTCACTCTGCAGAACTTTCTCTCCAGCTCCATCTCTGAGCTTTTCCCATCGATACCCATTGCCAATTTCCCTGTTTCCCACCCTGAAAATTCAAATACCTGAACCTGTTGTGAGAAGATGTGGCTTAGAGATAGCACAATCTATGGAACCTTAACAGGAAAGGCTGCGGGACAGCCCAGGTTAGGCTGAGGGCAGCCCTGGATCACAGTGGGCCACCTTGCCTGGGGGCCTGGGTAAATACTTGAGCCAGGCCTGACTCCAGCCCCCTGGTGGGGAGGCTGACACCTGCCGGCTGGAGGGAAAACCCCTCTCACCGCAGTAGGTCTGTTACTCAGTTCCCAGCCTTTGTACTAAAGGAGCTAGAGGGGCGATTTGCTAAAACCCTGGGTTTTCTCATTCAGGACTAAACTGAGCGTAGCGTGACAGTGGCTGCCGGGTGTGACTTCCTCCCAAGAGAAGAAAAAGCTTTAAAAAAAAGTCTCCCCACAAATGGGGCAGGCCTTAAATGATCCCAGCCTTGCCTGTAGTGTCATTGCCCAAATACCCATCACAGCCACAAACATGTTCCCTGGCGACCTAGCAGAAACCATTCCCCCAAGTAACTGTCAGTTTTCCTTCCTTTTTTTTTAAATGGAAGAAGTTATTTATCAGTGAAAGGAATCTGAGTGTTTACATTCCATAGACCAAGAGAGGAGAGGCAGCTCCTGGGAAAAGGCTAGCCAGAAAGCTGAATGAGCTGCATCCTTCCCGTTTCATCCTCTGACTTCTTTGAGGGGTTGAAGGTGTTGTCTTTTTGCTCACATTACCCATGTCTACATTGTTTCATTGACTTATGCCTTCAACTAGCATTTAATGGGCGTCTGTTCTATGTGGCCTGTCCTGAAAACATAAAGATAAATTAAACAGGATTGAGTCTTTGAGATGCTTCATCTACGTTATGGTGGGAGGTGGTGGGATGGCCAGACACACGAGAGCACGTAAATGTAGAGTAGCCAGATGTTGCTGTAGGGCCCAACGGTGCAGCCACACACTGGGACTAGCAGCTTCTGGTGATGAGTGAGTGATGGGTGAGTGGGTGCTGACTGTGTGGGAAGAAGCAGGAGAGGATTCCAGCGAGAAGGGGCAGCACTCATAAAGGCATGATGCAACAGGACTCCCTGCAACAGGTCATTGGGTGCAAGAAGGACTCAGCCGGAAATGCAGTGAGCTTGCTGGCTAGGCTGGGACTTGCCGTGCTACAGAATCTGGGCTTTTCTCCAATTCTCTGGAGAGCTGTTCTTCCAGAATAGGACAGCTGGCAGGCAACTTTCTGAAGGTCACGCTCCGGGATTCAGACCTGTTACTGCCTCAGTTTCCCCCATTTGCAAAACACAAAATGATTGAGTCTCCAAGCCCTTGCGTAGCCTGGATGAGCTACACAGCGAGCGTCATGTGGCTTCCAACTTTCATCTGCTTTATTGGTTCAAGAGTGAAAGCATTCATTTATTTTTATGGGACACATGGGCTTGGTGATTTTTTTTTTTATTATTAAAAATGAAATTCTTGAGAAAAATTCAAAAGTTTGGTTTCACAGCTTCCTACAATATTGAGTTTGGACTGTGTTTCTCAGGCAAAGCCAGAGACTGATCCATGCTGAATAGCAGTGAACCACATGGGTTTCTTTGGAGACAAAAATGAATGTGTGCATTATTCTCCCCACTCCTTCTCTACATGTTCCCCCAAAAGACTTGTGATCATTTTGTTTCTCTATGATTCAAGGATTTGATGTCCAAGTAATAAGCTGGCTAGCCGGCTGACTAAGTAAGGCTGAGAGCTGGTTGTTTCAATCTGTGACCACCAGGATGTCCAGCTGACCAATGAAAAAATACTGCTTAAGAAGAGAGGAGGATATCTCACTCCTCCTTCCTAATTATCCTCACTTTTTAGCCTCCGATCCCAAAGAATTGGGACCTGATGTTTTTTGTGAAGCTAGACACGTGGCTGAAATTATTCTCATGTTGAGGGTGATGGATAGGAGGGGAGGTGTGGATACTATAGTGAGGTCAGCCCAAAGTGATGGGATGAAGAGTGGGCTTTAGAAAGAAATGAACTTGGTTGAGGAGTTGGATAACATAGGCAGTGAGTCTTAAAAGGGGATCCAGGAAGCCCTTGCCCCAGAACCATCTGTACCGCTGGCTTTATGGAGTTTCCTACTACCTGACCTCAGATTTACTGAAAGGAATCTTTTGAATTGAAGCAGGGCAATCTGCATTTTTGACAAGGATCTCAGCTGAAATTAGAGAATTACTATGAGGGGGAGTAAGTGTTCTGAGTCTGGAGTCAAAAAGAGGATGATCCCAGCCCAAGCAGCGCTTCTCACTAATGTGTCACCCTGGGAAGACTCAACTGTCCCTACCTACATGAAAAAACAGTAACAGGACCTATCCGTATCAGTAGGGTATGGTCAACTGCAATGAATAGAATTCCCAGTAGGGTCTTGAATAATGAAGGTATTTGATTCGCTCACATAACCAGAAATCTGGAGAGGAGTCCCAGAGGGTCTGGTTCTGTAACTTTGCACTTCTTCTGACCTTGCCTCCAAGCTCCAATATGGCAAGATGGTGGCAAAAACACCACCATGGAGCTTCCACATTAAGGTCACAAGAAGAAGGAAAGAATAACTCTAATGGCTCTCCCCAGAGGAGATTCTGTCCCATTATCTTGGGAGACTTCCCCTTACAAGTCATGGGTCTGAACATACCACTTCTTCTGCAAAGGGGGCTGGGGTTGGCATCCCCAAGCAAATGGAAACTGAAATCCATGACAGGCTTTCTGCAGGGTTACCTGAAAAAGGGTGACTTTCCCTGACACCTGGATATCTTTACTGCCTGAATAAACTTGGCTCTGTGAGCAGGAACAAAAAAGGCATACATAGCCAAGGAACAGGTGTATTTTTCCTCTTCACCAAGAACCTGTAGGGAATCCTTTTAGAGTTTTGGTGGGTTTTTTTTTTCCCCTTCACGTCCTTTTGTGCCACTCAGTCATAGCCACTAAATGATCCTACATGTCCTGGCCCAGGACCTTGACTTCCTCTTCCATTTATATTAGATTGTAAGTGCTTAACACTTTTGTGCTTGGATAAAATACGTGAAGACAAACACACAATCAGGAGAACTCAGGAGTGAAAGAATATGTCTGTTCTGCTGTAACTGCACAGAGCAACCTCCCTCAGCCTGAGTCAGCGATTGGCTACCCTCATTCTAAAGAGTTTCCTGGTTGGAGTTAACAAGAATGAAAATCAAAACAGTCCAGATTCGGGGCCTCACCCCATCCCGTCTCCACCCAGTGAAGGGCTGGGAGCCAGGGTGTTCAGTAGGAGATCAAGGTAATGGTCTACTGGATAAGTAGGGAGGGGACCTTGGGCAGCTCTCTTGGGAGCCCTGAGGCTGGCACTCGGAGATAACCAGTCTAGAGCGTCTGCCAGTGCCTGGGAGACAGCCACTCCCCAAGGGCAGCCCTGCAAAGCCACCCACCCCTTCCCTGTGGCTTCCTAGCTGCTGCCACCATGGAGTTGTCAGGAAATTGTGATAATTATTTTTATTGATTGCCTCTATTGATTTTGTCGATGGTGAAAATATACTGCAGACACATTAAGTAGCTATTATAGGTGAATTGTCTTTTAATGAATTGTACCAACAGACAGGATTTTACATTTAACCCTAACAGGGACTTAGACTCCTTCTCGGGCCCTGAATGATGACAGAGGGGGTAGAATCTAGGACAGAACTCAGGCTGGCATTTGACTGTGGAGACTTTCCTGGATCCTGCTGGGGAGTACCAAAACCTGCCCAGAGGGAAGGGCTGAAAAAAGTCTTGTTAAGAGATGAACCAGATCTTCAACAAAATCACGCAAGAATCAGTCCTGTGACTCAAAAGCATGCAATTTTAGCCGTTTATCCAAACTTTAAATATTAGTCTCTGAATTTCAAAACTCCAGCAAAAAAAGTGGGGGAGGGCATCACTTTGGATGGACTCCCTGTTCTCATCCCACATCTTCAAACAAGATTGTTGCTTTTAAGAGGCAAGAAGAAAGCAAGACTTCATGCTTTGTCAGAGTGTGCTTCTTCCTCCTTTATGTGGTTTTTTGAGGCTTGTTTTCTCAAAAAAAAAAAAAAAAAACAACTGTGTCTGTGTATGTGTATTCATGTGTGCATGCCTGCATATTGGCAAAATTGTATTCACAGGAATGCTTGGAAGCTTAAATCTAATATGCTAAGCATTAGCCAGCTGCAAAAATTTCCATCTCTGTTATCATAGCCCCCAAAGAGGGCTTGAATTGGAAGATTCACCTTGCAGTGTTGCTAGCAGATACTTAAAGGATACTTTATGACCAGAAGCACGATTTTGACTGTTATTGTACAATATCATGGGCAAAATCCACAGTAAAAATACTATCTCTGTTTGAGAAAATACTTCTTTAGGCCAGACTCTTCAAGACTGTAATTTCCACAATTTGGCAGAAAAGGCAGTATTTTTGATAGAAATGAATTATGACTACAGGCAGTGATTACGGAGGCCAATGTCCCAGTTGTACTTGAGTTTTGGTTTTAAGGAGAACAATCACTTAAGGCTGGTCACATGATAAAACTGCACTTTCCTTACACAATATACGGGAAATAGAGTAGCCCTTCCAATCCTCACTGGCCAATGCCCCAGAGTCCTTTTGGTGCGGATTGAAATGAGGGTTCCTCTCCAACTCAACAGAACCCAGGCTGTTGCTCAGTTAACACACACTAAGCACTGATGATCGGTCAGGCTCTAAGCTCTGGCCCTCAGCTCTTCTGACTTTCAGCAGAGGTTCTGTCCCACAGCTGTTTTGCCTTTTGGTTACAAGATGGCAAGAAGGAAATGGCAACCCACTTCCAGTATTCTTGCCTGGAGAATTTCACGGACAGAGGAGCCTGGAGAGTTATAACCCACGGGGTTGTAAAGAGTCTTGGACACAACTCAGTGACTAACACTCACTTACAAGATGGCTGCCTATAGCAGTGAGTGTTCACACAATTCCTAAATCATACTGAGCAGGAAAAAGAAAAAACGCTGCTTTTTCCCCCAACATGGGATGCAAATCATTCCTGCTTGTATGACTAGGTCAACTCATTCTTGTGCCCTCTCTTAAACAAATGTAGATGACAAGGAGGAGCCGTGGTCTCATTGGTTTACACTGCTCAGGACACTTCTCTTGAACTGGAGACAATGTGGGTGTCAAATGTGTACCCACAGGCTTTTAATTAAGGGTGGTGACTGAGTGATGATACAAAGAGGATAGCACCATTGAAAGAAGATTTTCATTGCTTAATGTTTCCCATGGAGAAGGCAATGGCAACCCACACCAGTACTCTTGCCTGTAAACTCCCATGGATGGAGGAGCCTGGTAGGCTGCAGTCCATGGGGTCGCTACGAGTCAGACACGGCTGAGCGACTTCACTTTCACTTTTCACTTTCACTCATTGGAGAAGGAAATGGCAACCCACTCTAGTGTTCTTGCCTGGAGAATCCCAGAGACAGGGGAGCCTGGTGGGCTGCCGTCTATGGGGTCACACAGAGTCGAACATGACTGAAGCGACTTAGCAGCAGCAGCAACGTTTCCCAAAAGAAGGTGGCACACCATGCCTTCTGCAGTGGAAGCTCAGAGTTCTAAACACTGGACCACCAGGGAATTCCCTAGAGGCTTTCAAATGGTTATCAAACACTCTCTTCAATCAGGAACTAGCCCAATCTAGGATATGCTGCTGCTGCTGCTAAGTCACTTCAGTCGTGTCCGACTCTGTGTGACCCCATAGATGGAAGCCCACCAGGCTCCCCCGTCCCGGGGATTCTCCAGGCAAGAACACTGGAGTGGGTTGCCATTTCCTTCTCCAATGTGTGAAAGTGAAAAGTGAAAGTGAAGTCGCTCAGTCGTGTCCAACCCTTAGCGACCCCACAGACTGCAGCCTACCAGGCTCCTCCATCCATGGGATTTTCTAGGCAAGAGTATTGGAGTGGCTTGCCATTGCCTTCTCCGAATTTAGGGTATAGAACAAAATTAATACAAGTATTTATCACCTTGAAGTCCATGTTGAAATCTTTAAGTCCCATATGATCACTAACGTTTTTGTTTAACGTTAGGACTTAAATTTGTTTGGAGGGAAGGCAGAGCAGGTTAAGGTAGAAATAAATAGACCTAAGCTTTAGAAGGTTTCCCTGGTGGCTCAGAGATAAAGAATCTGTCTGCAATTCAGGAGACCCGGGTTCAGTCCCTGGGTTGGTAAGATCCCCTAGAGAAGGCAATGGCTACTCACTCCAGTATTCTTGCCTGGAGAATCCCACAGAGAAGCCTGGCGGGCTACAGTCCATGAGGTTGCAAAGAGCGACTAAGCGACTAACACTTTCACTTTCAAGCTTTAGAAACTTGGGGTGTTTTTGGATTATAAAACGTTTAAATGAACAACTAGATTCAACACAAAGATACTATGTATTTATTGAGGTTGCTAAAGTTGTATCTGGAACAAAACAGTTGATATTAAGGTCATTCTTTCTAAGAAAACAGCAAAAATATTTTTGTCTATCTTGAGTCCAGGGAAAAGGAAAAACTGCAGAATTACTTCTGATGAAAATAATCTACTTTCTCTCTCTCTTTGGTATTGAAAAACATAAACTGTATATTTCGATAAAAAAGAAAATATACGTATTTGTGATGTAATTTTTAAGCCTGACATGAATTAGACAACTTGTGCTGTGAGACTTAGTTAATGCAATGACATTTTTTTCATGTAGACAAGTTTTCAAACAAACTTTCTACCAGCCTGTTTTGTAAAGAATGGTGGAAGAAAAGATTATAGACTCTCCACTGCTGGACCAGATTAGGTTTCTTGGAAATACAGGATATGCTTTTATCCATTGCTCTATTCAAATATGCTTTGGATAGAAAATCATTCTTGGGGTACACAAACCACAGAAGGCTTTTGGATAGAACACAACCTCCAAAAATTAAATGATTCCAATCTTGCAGAGTTTCGATTGGATTCATGTCCCTATAAAAGCCATTTTTCTTCTGTTTGGTAATTGCAAGGTCAAAAGGAAAGTGGACAGATTATAAAGTCTTAAACAGTAACTTTAGGCAACCAAACCTACAAAATGTCAGCTGATGAAGACAACGTACAGCTCACTCAGTGCTATTGGTAAAATCATTTTATTTCAACAAACTTGTAAAATGGTTCCAATGAAAAGCAAAAAACAAACAAACAAACAACATTCAATGCCATCAGTTTTTGGAAGGAGAACATTACTGCCACATATCCAGCCATAAGATGAAGATTTCTATTTGTTTTTGATATAATTGATAGCATCTTGATCAATGTCAGATTGGCTATTGAATAAAATCCATGTCAATCTATCTCACAAAAAGACAACATTTTCTTCTGATAACCTTATGAAGTCAAGGCATTCCCTGGCCTTGAAGCTTGTTCCAGTGAGAAACAATAAGATCCTTATGCAGTTATTCATTCTGAGGTATAAATAACCAGAATCCCAGATAAGAAATTTATATTTACAGCCTAACTTTATTATTTTTCAATTGTTGTTTTTCCCCTTAAACAGGTCAGCTGACTGTGGATTGCTGGAAATCCCTGCACATTTTATCACGCCTGGGTCAGCAATATATTCTTGGCTTCAGGAACATTGATGTTGAAAATTGAACATCTGGTCTTCCCTTCCCATTGCCCCCCCACACCCCTCCCACCATTTCTCTCCCAAGTAATCAGCATTTCCTTCTTTGTCTTTCTGGCTTGAATAGCATTTAAAACTTGAATTTGGTGTATGTTATATTTGTTTGTTTCTGGAGCCAATTTGATTCTGTTTCCAGTTCTGAAAAGTTCCTAGCAATGCCATTTCCTGTGGTTCTTGTTTATAAACCACTTAAAAGTGAGGGCAAATGTTATTCTGATGAGTTGGATTAATTGGTCACTAGTGAGTGGAATTATATCTCTGCCCAAAGTTAGAATCCTATTTCTCTCCTCCTGTCTATCATAGATATTTTTAAAATAAAAACTCTCCCATAATGATGTTCTAGACCTGGAGTTTTGAGAAGCCTGGAACGGAAAGCGATGTGTATATGATAGGTGTGTGCCTTTTTGCTTGTCTTGAATCAATTTCTCAAAATGATCTCTAAATCTAATACAGACGACCTTTGAAAATCATAGGTTTGCACCGCATGGGTCTGACCTACATGTGTCCACTTATACAAGGATTTTTTTCCGTGAGTAATTTCTTCAGCACTGCACAATCTACAGTTGGTTGAATCCATGGATGTGGAACCACATATATGGATAGAGGAATCCATATTGACTGCTGGCCATAAATTATACTAACATTTTCGATTGGGCATAGTGTCCGTTCCCTTAGCCCCTACCTTGTTCCAAGAGTCAAATGTGTTTTAGAAACTTCATTTCTAAACCAAGAAGGTTTGTCAAATAAGCACCCAAATTTCCTCCCAAGACCACTGCTGGTTTTCAGATGGTGTGAAGGATACTGCTGAACAGGAACTTGTTAGATGGACACATCCGGGTGACCCCGTAACTTTCCCCAACACTTATGAAACGTGAGGCACGTGCTGACTGCAGAGCACACCATGATTACTTGAATTCCATCAGGATCCCTCCTCTGCCAAATCTGTTCTTTGCAAAAACAGGTCATTCTTTTTATTATTATTATTATTATGTAAGATTCTTTAACAATTCTTGCCTCTCCAGTTTAAGACACCTTGACTTTTTTTTTCCTGATTATCTAGCAATTTTTGCTGTAGTTGTTGAAAAATACCACACACTATCTGGGGTCTTTGAGGTACAAGGCAACTAAATGTATGATTGAGGAGTATACTTCCTGCAGACTTTTCTAGGGTCACTGAGATGCGAGCAGAACCCAACAGAATTCATTACTGCTGTTCCATTTTAAAGCAGGGCAGGGAATAGAAATAATCCCTTTTAAGAGATGCTGTAGATTTTTGATAGCACAAGGGCATGTATCTGAGACCCAGCATCCCCATGTGGTTTTCAGCTTCTAAAATTTTTCTCATGTGTTTTAAGTGTTTAGGATAAATTTGAGGGACTCCACGTTTCCACCTAAGGTGTTAACGCTTAGATTAAGATCACACTTACACACCTTTTTAAAATTCATGAGCAATTAAATGATGCACTAACAAGAAAAGTGACTTTATAGTACCAATGGGAAAAAAAGTCAATGTGATAATTCAGTATAAAAATATGACTTGTTTTTATACATTTCTGAGATCAATCCTGGGTGTTCACTGGAAGGACTGATGCTATAGCTGAAACTCCAATACTTTGGCCACCTCATGCGTCGAGGTGACTCACTGGAAAAGAGTCTGATGCTAGGAGGGATTGAGGGTGGGAGGAGACGGGGACAACAGAGAATGAGATGACTGGATGGCATCACCAACTCAATGGACATGAGTTTGAGTGAACTCCGGGAGTTGGTGATGGACAGGGAGGCCTGGCGTGCTGTGATTCATGGGGTCACAAAGAGTCGGACACGACTGAGCGACTGAACTGAACTGAACTGAAGCTAACTTTTAGAACAAAATACATCTTTTTTCAAGGCAAGGCCCTTGGAACCTCTTGGTGAATATATATTGAATGCTTTCTTTTTCTGTGATACAACAAAAAGTTCATCCAAATAGAACCATGCCTCTACCACATAAATCATTGAGAAGATCTGGTAACTTTCCATGTGATTCAGTTAAATCCTTTAAATCCCACAGGAGAATTTACTTGCTTTTGGCATATTTCACCATATTAGGAGGAAAACCAGTCTCTAGGGACATGGTGGTTAATGAGAATGGGCCAAAAGCAGATGTCCTAAACTCAGTTTTGTTAGCTGAGGCATTTTCAGATGGTGTTTCTCTTGGTTCCTGAAGAAGTTTCCTTTCTGAGTTCTCAGTACCTCCTAGGTTCCCCACAATGTCTTTAAGAGGGCAGAACCTTTCCTTCCCTAATTAAAAATAAGACAAATACAGGAAAAATTAACATGTTGAATTAAATCCATTGACCCTGAGCTGCAAATCCAACCATACCTAATACCAGAATTGATGGTTTTGCAGGCAGCAGGAAGAAATGAAGGAAACTGAAGAGCAGGACACTTGCTGGGAAGTGGAGGGGCTGTGGGAGGCAAATCAAAGTTTTTCCACTTCTGGATTTTGCTCAGTCTCTATATGTGTGTATAGTCTCTGAGCTGAGGAGGAAATCCACTTTCTGGAGGCAGTTGGTACTATATGGGTAATGCAAACCCCCAAGTAAATTTTAAGCCATAAGACTTTCCCATTCTCTATTTTTTTTTTGCAACTACCATGCCCAGGAGAGAGGTGTCCTGGGCCCTAAAAAGACTACAGTGTGTTCAGAGGTGATAAGATCATAACACCCATTTTGTTCAAGAGACTCTTCTCTCCAGTAGATGGAAATAAAATGGGAGGGGGGAGAGGAGACAAAATCAGACCTGACCACCACCTATTACAGAGCACAGTGATGCCACAATGAAAGGAAGCTTCTCTTCTGAGAGACTTCACTACTCCATTCAATCAATCAAGAGATGGTGTAAATATTTCTCAGTTCCATATATTGGAGAGTAAATTTTAGAAATCTTCCTGGGGTTCTCTGCTGAAATATGTAGCAAAGTCTAGTTTCTCCCATGATCAGACTGGCCATTAATCATCCCCACCGCAGGGGAGTTTGATGAATCTGTATCTTCAGACTGGAGAAGGAGGACACGGAGTAAGGAAAGAGAAAGGGAAGCTGTCAGAGTGTGGCCTCTACCGCCAGAGTCACTGGTGCTCTCAGCATTTCCTGGTGACTTCCTCCCCACTTTTGTGCCAATATCTGCCATAGAAAACTTTGCAGAGCAGAGGTACTAAATTTGTAGCATTTCTACAAATATGCTTGCTTTGAAATGCAATAGACCTCTCTGCTATTCATGAGGAGGAAAAGAACTACATCCAGTCTAACCTAAAAGGAGCATGGATCAGTGAGGTGCTTTCTGTACCTGACCCGGCCCCCAATAAGGCTCTCACTGGGGTTTTGTTGTTTGTTGTTTGTTGTTGTTAGTTTAGTCGCTAAGTCATATCTTACTCTTTGTGGCCCCATGCACTGCAGCTCACCAGGCTCCACTGTCCATGGAATTTCCCAGGTAAGAGTACAGGAGTGGGTCGCCATTTCCTTCTCCAGGGGATCTTCCCAGCCCAGGGACTGAATTCACATCTCCTGCATTGCAGGTGAATTCATTACCACTGCATCACTGAGGAAGACCTCACTGGGGCTTATTCTTCCTTGAAATGAAAAATAGACTGTGCCTTAAAGTCTGTATGCAAAGTTTCAAGTAAAATACAAGATGCTGTTTGTTGAGGAGGAGACGAGGTAAGGTATAATAGAGGGATGAGTATGTATCAAGTAACGTCAATAGATGGACTGTCAACTTTTCAACTGAGTGTAGCTCGGTGAAATACTTCAAGCCTGCAGCTGTGACCTGAGCTCCAGGCTCCAAACTTCAACAGAATGGCTCTTTCCAAAGTCAGCACTTAAACTAACCGTTCCCACCCCTATGCCAGCCCCAGATGTCACAAGAACTGGATTAATCTAAGGTCTTTCAAGTCTCTCACTTAGCATATGTATTTAAATGCTGGAACTCCAAGCCAAAATTCCCTAGTGGACCACCTTATCCCTCATTAATTAGAAAAATAAACAGTTTTATAGTAATGGAGAAGGGCCCTTTTCACAGAAATGTCTTTGATATTAAGGTTGCTTTAAGGGTACATGTCCCTACACTTCCTATGAATTTTAACACCAGAAAAACTCAAGGACCCCACAATAGAGAAGGGCAACCAACAATCAAGCCCAGAGGATTTTCTGTAAAGGCAATGCATGGGTAGTTGTAGTCACCCTGACTCGAGTTTCAGGGACTGGACTAAAGGGTGGTGAGGGCCTTGGGGAGTAACAGCTCATGCATTCAACACCAGAAGGCAGAACTCAGCACAATGACGATGGTGTGACTGATACACACACACACACACAAAACACACTCACACACACCAGGCTGCTGCTGCTTCTCTGGAGAGGTCATGACAGATTATGACACTTAACTGTTGCTGATCCTCTGGACGGAGCCCATGGAATGTTATTTCTCCATTTACTTACCTGTTTCCATCATGGTAGTAGGAAAGAAGAGTCTGTTGCTATTTCCTTTATTTTTATTTAGGTTGGGGAGGAAAGGAAGCAAGGAAATGTCTGTATATTCTTGTTTTCAGTTGTCTGGTTTTAAATAAGCTTGACACCTTGTCTTACTGTGACTTTCTTCTCTGTGCAGAATTTCTAGCAAGAAGTCAAGAACACATATCCTCAGGATGAAAAGAAACAGCTTTATGTGTGGTAGAATAAGAAATGTGATTATATAGCCTTAACATCTGGGTAGTCTAACTTGCCAACAAGCCCACACCAATAAACTGGGAACATGTGCTAGTTAAAATTGCATGTGCTTGAGTCAGTTGGCCTTGGGTTCAGATCCTGACTTCTGCCACTTAGGCAGATAACTGGCTTTAGTCAGCATCTCCCAGAAGCAGACAATGAGCCAAAGATTCAAGTTCAAGTGATTTATCAACAAAGAACTCTCGGGTTCTTATTTTCAAGGTCACTCTGTATGTGGGATCTTAGTTCCCCAACTAGGGATCAGAACCATGTCTCCTGCATTGGGAGCTCAGAGTCTTAACCACTGGACTACCAGGAACGTCTCCAAAAAATGGTAAATTTTGAGACTCAGACTAGGGAAGAAGAAGCTAAGCAAGGGTCTAATTTCAGTTGAAAACCAGCCTCAGCCTGATCCCAGGAAATCTCTGAAGTATGAATTGCACCTCAGAGTTTATCCAGAATTAAAAGAAGCTGGGCTTTTGTACCTGAACCTCAGATAGTCATCAGCTCAAGGGTGGAGGTTCAAGAGTAAACTCCTGAGCACTTGGGGAGGCCTTGCAGCTATGGTGGCCCATAGAAGATACTCTGAAGAATTTTGTAGCTATAAGTTATTAACACTCCAACACACCAAACTTAGAGATGGACACACAGCACTGGTGAAGACCAGAAAGGATCTTAGTGAGGGTGCCAAGATCAAGTAGGGGTATGGTAATCGTGAGCACATTTCTTAATTTCTTAACCTGTTTCCTTCTATGTAAAGTGGAGAGACTAGTACTAATCTCAGAGAATTGTGATAATGCAATGGAAATATCACATGTAAAATTCACAGAAGCTGATACAGAGTAAGTGTTCAATTAAATACAGTCAGTCTTCCATATCTGTGGGTTCTATATCCACAGATTCAACCAATCACACATGGAAACTATCCAGGAAAAAAGAACTCCAGAAAGTCCCCACAAGCAAAACTTGAATTTGCCCCATACTGACAACTATTTACATAGCATTTACATTGTATTAGGTATTATACATAATCTAGTGAGTCAAAGTCTATGGGAGGATGTGCATGAACTATAAGGAAATATTAAACCTTTTATATAAAGGATTTGAGCATTCACAGATTTTGGTATCCATGGAGTTTCCCAGAACTGATTCCCTGGATACCAAAGGATGACTATACTATACGTTGTATTTTCTGACTGAACTATCAACTCCAAGAACAGGATAGCATCTCCTTCATTATGCTGTCTCCCTAACTCCCTAGGCAAGCACTTTGCACATAGTGAAAGTGAAAGTCAGTCAGTCATGAGCGACTCTTTGACCCCATGGACTGTACAATCCATGGAATTCTCCAGGCCAAAATACTGGAGTGGTTAGCCTTTCCCCTTCTCCAGGGGATCTTCCCAATCCAAGGATCGAACCCAGGTCTCCAACATTGCAGGCAGATTCTTTACCAGCTGCGCCACAAGGAAAGCCCAAGAATACTGGAGTGGGTAGAATTTCCCTTCTCTAGCGGATCTTCCCAACCCAGGAATTGAACCAGGGTCTCCTGCATTGCAGGCAATTTCTTTACCAACTGAGCTATCAGGGAAACCCTCGCATATAGGAGACACTCAATAAATATTTGTACAGCTTCACGGTAAGAACAGCATCACAAGGACGCATGAGACTTTGAAAAGAGAGAAAACAATGTTCAATTGGGACTGGACAATGACATGAGAATTCAAACTTCCATATCTGACAATAGAAGCAGAGTCCCCATGGGAAGAGGGATAAGTCCATGAAAGTGACAAATGAGACTTACTAAAAATACTTTTACTGGCAAAAATCAAAATCACTGTTCTCCAAGTTTAGAGATGGATTCAGAGTTGAGAGAGGAGTTGCCTTCAGTAACCTGCAGCTCTCAAACCAGTAATTTGACTTCTTGGGAGCTTAAAAAAGGATTGTCTAGGCCAGCAATTCTCAAATTATTTGGTTGCAGGACCTCTCTACATTCTTAAAAATTATCGAGGACACCAAGAGCTTTAGTGTGTAATAAAATTATGTCTCTAGGTTGGTCTACACTGGAGAGAAGTTCTTGCCTTCCTCAAATATTCTTCTGTATTTTATGACTGTCTGTCTACCTGAATGTAAGCTCCACGAAGGCAGGAGCCTTTGTCTCTTTTGCTTACCATTCAGTCTCTGAATCTGATGTTCTGAAGCTAGAACATTGTCCAGAACAATGCATGGTGCACAGTAGGCACTCAAGAAATATTTCTTGAATGAATGATTAAAAGAATCGAGAAAGACAGGATGTTCAGTTTTTACTCGAACATTGTGGAGTATTTCATATTTCTCACTCCTCCAACCTCCAACCTTTAGGTCCCAGCATGCTAGGCAGGCTCCAAAATTATATTCTGATCCTTCAGGACTGTCCCGACTCAAGCCCTTGACACAGCTTTGGTGTTTGGAATCCTGGAGATGAAACAGCAGTTAGCAGTAGGCTTTATGTTTCCAGGGCTCTGTCACTCAGAGGCATCACACAACTGCCCACAAAAATGCCAGCTTGCGAAACTGTTAAGGAGAACGGGGAAAAGATTGTTTTCATCACTATACACATAAAAATGATCAGACATAAACAGAGAGCTGCCGCCCTGGGAAATAGCCGTCAACCATCAAGAGAAGGTGACATTGTTTACTTAATATTCCCCATATACTCCATCGTTAGCAGGATTTGCTAATTTTTTCTTATAAATAACTTCTGAATGAACATTTTAGGATATAATTCTTTTATATTTTGTTTATGTCTTTATGGAACATACAAGTGTAAGTACTGAATCACTCTGTAAATTTTATTCTTGATCATTTTCTAGTTCCATTTCCTGAGCTCAATTATTCACATTTAAATTTCAAAAGACGTTTTCACTTTCGTCAATAGTTCAACTTCAGACTATTTTAACTGAATATTTATACTGTATTTTTTACTTTTGGTGAATTTTTGTAGCTTTCAATATTATGAACAAGGGTGACTTTTTAGGCAGTTGTTTAACACTTTATATTTTATATATTATCTTTAGTAACATATATAATAAACTGAGTAACAGTTTGACAGTTTGAATTTATTTCTTAGCTAAACTATAATAAAATTGTAAGCAATTCTCAGGTATTGGAAGCTTGCTCTATTATGAAAATACTCTTATTGTGCTCAAAATCTTCTTTTCAACTTTGATGAATTTCAATAGGCTCTGTGGTGTGGTCAACATGTCCTTGGGTCAAAATAGTAGGGGTGAAAGCAGTGAGGACAACATGTCCTTCTTTGGATCAAAAAAAAATCCTAATGCGAGATGTTAAATTTCAGTTAGGCATTGAAGGATAATTAAGATTTACTCCCAGAAGGAAAGAATGCAGATTTTTCTCACACAGCTGCTTTGCTCTGTATTTCTGACTCCACCATTTAACCAGGTGGACAGTATGAGCTCACCCTTCCAGCTTATTTTAGCTCATGTTTATGAATTTCTTATCCAGATTTTGCCAACACTGATGAATCATCTTCTCATGAAATCTTTCTCAGTTGAAAATCATTCTTTGAATCAAATGTCATTAAATCACTTTACTTCTTTGGTCAAATTCTATACCACACATTCAGACTTTTAAAAATATTTTTTTCCATTTTCATTTTTATTCTACTGAATTTTTTTGAATCAGATTGTATTCCTGTACATTTTAAGATTTTGTTCAACACATTTTTAACTGAGATACTATTATATACTGGGCTCTGCTGCATACGCTGGAATATATAATAAATAAGATAGATACTAATTCCTGCACAGGGAACTTAATATTGAATCATCAATCAAGATTTCTTGTTGTCTAGAAATAGACAACAAGGAGGAGGAGTTTGGAGGAGTAACCTCTGCATTTGTGAGCTTTCTTTTTGAGGCCACTCTTTCTACCAAGTTCAACTTTCTGGGACCAACTTTGCAGGTTTCATTTTTAAGAAAACTTGATTCTTCTTTCAGTTTTTGTTTTTGTTTTAATCTGTATCTTGCCATGTGTAATTTTAGCTGTTGACAGTTTTATTTCATGTTGATTATTTCAACCAAGTCTAGTTTTTGTCCTGAGCCAATTCTTGCAGTATCCAAAGTCACTGACATGGGATGACCCATTAGGCAGGTTTTCATTTATAAGAAGTTTTATCACTTTCATCTTTAGCCATTGTCAGTTTTATTTTGTGTAGATTATTTCAGCCAAACCAAAAATTTGCTCAGCAACCTAGTAAAAATGCCCTTTGGGTCAAATTTGTGTGATCCAAACTGCAGAGTATTAAAAAATAGTCCTTGATTGAAATGGTATCGTAAAAATTGTGAGTCGAGACTTTCTATTTTGAAAGAAAAAGCATGACAAAAATCTGAGAAGTCCTGGTTGTTTGGAATAGCACTACTTACTTTTTCATATGTATTCAAATTACCTGGGACCTTGAGAAAATGAAGATTCTGATTCAATAGAGTCTAGGGCACAACCTGAGGCTTGACTTGTCTAACAAGCTTCCAGAGTGATGCTGATACTACGAACCCTGGGCTGAGTTTGTTGTCATTGTTGTTTAGTTGCCCAGTTGTGTCCGACTCTTTTGTGACTCCATGGATTGGAATTTTCCAGGCAGAAATACCTGAGTGGATTGCCATTTCCTTCTTCAGGGGATCTTCCTGACCCAGGAAAATCCAACCCAGGTCTCCTGCATTGCAGGTGGATTATTTACCCCTGAGTCACCAAGGAGCAGTTTGTGGCAGGGAACTGGGTTCAAGTCCCTTGCTGTCCTCTAAACATGAGCAAGTTACTTAACCTTTGAGTCTGGTTTTATTCATTTGTAAAATGGAATGAAAATACAGTTATCTATCTAAGAGGTTTTTGGTTAGAATTAAATAAGATGATTTATGTAAAATACTTAGCACAGGGGTTCACACTTAGTAAATAATAAATGGCAATCATTATTAACTGACGAGTAAAAGCACACTGCAGTTTCTGAGAACTTAATGGTAAGCGGCCTGGCTAATCAGAATGTGGTCCATGGACCGGCAACATCTGGGAGCTTGATAGAAATGGGGAATCTCAAACCTGCTGAATAAGAATCTGCATTTTAATAAGAACCCTGGAGATGCATGTATCTTTTTTAGTTGGAGAAGCACCAGCACTGAATCAAAAGAAAAGAGATGAGTCTAGGAAGATATCCTAAGAACTGTCAAGTGCCTTAAGTTCGCACTGAGGACTCTGAAAGTTTTTTGAAGAACTGTGTGGTGGCAAATATCCACCCATCTCATCCCACTTCCTTGCCACAGAGCTGCTCTGGGGGCAGGCATTATTAATCAATCAGGCACCCTTCCAGCTGAGCCCTGGTTCCTGTCAGGATCCCTATCTACACAATGCCCTGGGCAAGGCCCTACTGATGGATCTGATGTGACAGAAATGAAAAATTGCCACCACTGCAAAAGACCGTTTGAAGCCATCAAAGAATTTTAAAAGGTGGGGGGACAGGAATGAGATAGCACACGTCAGGGCTTAAAAGAGTGCCTAGTATACCTGGAAAACACTCAAGAACAACAGGTCAGTTATTTCTACCTAGCCGAGGAATCTGTACCAAAATTTTCTCCAGACAGTGAGTAAATGAGAAAACTTAGGAGAGTATCCACATTTTAGGTGTTGCTTTTATTGTAACATGATAAAGAAAGTAGATAGAATTTTTTTTCATATGGCAAAATTAAAATGAAAGGAACCCCTGCTTCCTATCTGTCTATTTTTTGTTTATTTCCATAAAGAATGATACCATAAACACCTGGAGGGGATTATGGCCTGTATTTCCGGGCCTGTGGGCACTCGGGCCACTCCAGTTGGCTGAAAAGGCCCAAGCAGAGTAGAACAGTCTTTCAAGGTCTGCCTTTGAACAAGTGAGGATGAGAACGTTCTCTTCTGTGAATGGCATGAGTTGTACCTCTTACAACATCACACTAGAGTTGACTCCGCATTTATAGAAATACTGTTGACAGGAGTGGGAGCCCGTGGCAAGTCCAGGGGTGGTGGCAGGAAGCCATCATGGAACAGTAAACATCAACTGTCCCCATGAAGCACAGTCCACTCTACATATCAGCAACACTCAGACAGGCTAAAATTGGGTAGGATTAGCACAGACTCCAAGGCCCAGATTTGAAAAGGGTTGCTTTGCACTAGATGACCCGAGAGAACTTTTCCAGCACTAGAATCAACCTTTTGGACACAACTGAACTCTTGGCTACATTTTCTGGACACTGCACTCCACCAGGATACCCCGAGCTCCTGGAGCCAGCCCTGGCTTTGAAACTCATGTGCTGGTTCTTCCAAGAGCTCAGCTCTCCCTGAGAGCTCACTTAGTGATCCAGAGACCAAACTGTTCTCACAAGCCCATGAACCAAAGTCTGTTGAGATTTAAAGCTCTCTCTTATTAAAAATATGTTGTATTTATTGCTCTTTGTTTTTGGTCAAGCCCAGGAATCCATGTGTGGTAGAAAACCACTCACCCCTTCATACCCTCCCTGGTGTCATGTATGCAGTGGCACTGCCATCTGATTCTAGAAAATTAATATTCAAATGGCAGTAACAACAGTGCTATATAGTGAAATACAGTGTGATGTGTAATTTTCTGACTGGCTTCTTCTTGGCAGGGTGACCCAAAAGAGAGAGAAAGAAGGGGAATCAGAGTTCATGTGGGGTTGACAGCAACACCCTTTATACCACAGTGTAAGCTGGTTCCAGTGGGGAACTCTCCTGACATCTTTTTGAATACCCAGCTTACCCAGGCTCATCATTAATTCACTTTCAAAGTGAAGTATCAACAGACTCTGCATAAAAACATCTCTCAAATAATGAACGCTTTGGTTCTACTAGATTGCTTTGAAACAGCAACTTTTAAAAACATGATTAAAAGTTTCCATTGAAGTTTATTATCAATGAATAAGGTTTTGTACTTATGAATGTGAGGCCTTATACAGAGAAAGATTTCAAAATCCTTTCCAAGTGAGGCCTGGGACAAATATAACCACTTCCCTTTAGGAGTAGATACATGAGGGCTGGTCTATGTGTTGAAATAGGGGCCATGACTTAAAATGTAAAGTGTTTTAACCTTTTATGAAAGGTTTTAAAAGAAAAAGAAAAAATGGTGCTCACCACCTTCCAGCTGGCTTGTGGTAATAACCACGTCTTTAATTTTCTCTATTTGTATGCTCTGAACTCTGGGGCCTTGCTGACTGTGGAAGGACTGCCCTTCCCAGAGTTAGCTAATTCCCAAAGATGAGCGACTCACTCAGGAACACACTTCTCAAGATACACACCGACAACTCTAGAGCCCATATCCCAGCCACCTCCTTTATCAGACTCTCACACTCCAGGCCACTGACCACCTGTACTAATCACCCCAGGACAGGGTCCAGGCAGTAAGGGACAGTCCTGTGCCCCTGAGTCCACTGAAACCATTCAAAATGGCCAATCTCAAGCCTGCTTACCCTGCCTTGCCTGTACCTCCCTGCGGAAACCACAGTCTTCTCTCTCTCCTTCTGCCTTCTAACCAAACCTGGTACCTTTTCACGTGCTACCCCCACACGCCTGCCTTTGATGTGCACACCCCATCCTCTTGGGAACTGTAAGTTCCCATGTTTTCTTTTTCAGCACCACCCAGCATATGGGATCTTACTTCCCCCAACCATGGATTGAACCCAAGGACCCTGCATTGCAAGCACAAAGTCTCAACCACTAGACTGCCAGGGAAGACTATAAACCATCTTTTAATGACAATCATCTCTGGACCTGTTGACCTTAGTTCAGTTCAGTTGCTCAGTCATGTCCGACTCTTTGCAACACCATGGACTGCAGCATGCCAGGCTTACCTGTCCATCACTAACTCCCGGAGCTTACTCAAACTCATGTCCATTGAGTCAGTGATGCCATCTAACCATCTCATCCTCTGTCATCCCCTTCTCCTCCCACCTTCAATCTTTCCCAGCATCAGGGTCTTTTCTAGTGAGTCAGTTCTTTGCATCAGGTGGCCAAAAGTATTGGAGTTTCAGCTTCAGCATCAGTTCTTCCAATGAATGTTCAGGACTGATTTCCTTTAGGATGGGGTGGTTGGCTCTCCTTGCAGTCCAAGGGACTCTCGAGAGTTCAAAAGCATCAATTCAAAAGCACAGTTCAAAAGCATCAGTTCTTCGGTGCTCAGCTTTCTTTACAGTCCAACTCTCACTTCTGTACATGACTACTGAAAAAATAATAGCTTTCACTAGATGGACCTTTGTTAGCAAAGTAATGTCTCTGCTTTTTAATATGCTGTCTAGGTTGGTCATAACTTTTCTTCCAAGGAGCAACTGTCTTTTAATTTCATGGCTGCAGTCACCATCTGCAGTGATTTTGGAGCCCCCCCAAAATAAAGTTTCTCACTGTTTCCACTGTTTTCCCATCTATTTGCCGTGAAGTGATGGGACCAGATGCCATGATCTTAGTTTTCTGAATGTTGAGTTTTAAGCCAGCTTTTTCACTCTCCTTTTTCACTTTCATCAAGAGGCTCTTTACTTCCTCTTCACTTTCTGCCATAAGGGTGGTGCCAACTGCTTATCTGAGGTTATTGATATTTCTCCCAGCAATCTTGATTCCAGCTTGTGCTTCTTCCAGCCCAGCGTTCCTCATGATGTACTCTGCATATGAGTTAAATAAGCAGGGTGACAATATACAACCTTGACATACTCCTTTTCCTATTTGGAACCAGTCTGTTGTTCCATTTCCAGTTCTAACTGTTGCTTCTTGACCTGCATACAGATTTCTCAGGAGGCAGATCAGGTGGTCTGGTATTCTCACCTCTTGAAGAATTTTCCAGTTTGTTGTGATCCACACAGTCAAAGGTTTTGGCATAGTCAATAAAGCAGAAGTAGATGTTTTTCTGGAACTCTATTGCTTTTTTGACGATCCAGCAGATGTTGGCAATTTGATCTCTGGTTCCTCTGCCTTTTCTAAAACCAGCTTGAACATCTGAAAGTTCACAGTTCACGTACTTTTGAAGCCTGGCTTGGAGAATTTTAAGCATCACTTTACTAGCGTGCGAGGTGAGTGCAATTGTGTGGTAGTTTGAGCATTCTTTGGCATTGCCTTTCTTTGGGATTGGAATGAAAACTGACCTTTTCCAGTCCTGTGGCCACTGCTGAGTTTTCCAGATTTGCTGGCATATTGAGTGTAGCACTTTCACAGCATCATCTTTTAGGACTTGAAATAGCTCAACTGGAATTTCATCACCTCCACTAGCTTTGTTCATAGTGACACTTTCTAAGGCCCACTTGACTTCACATTCCAGGATGTCTGGCTCTAGGTGAGTGATCACACCATCGTGGTTATCTGGATCATGAAGATCTTTTTTTGTGTGTGTAGCTCTTCTGTGTATTCTTGCCACCTCTGTTGACCTTGCTATACTTCAAATTTCCTGTGAATATACTTTATATCAATTTTGAAACACTCATTTACATAGCCTTGGCAGTCTTGGGCATCATCTCTGCCACCAGGTGAGAGCAGCATAGCTCCAGTTTCTTTGCTCCCTGATTCTTCGAGAAGGCTCCTCTAATCTTCCAGGCTCCCCCACAACTGTACCAAATGCCCCATCTGCCACACTCACTCCCCTGCAATGACAGATGGTCTCAGAGCTGCTGCCATCACTAGGCAGCACTTGGAAGTTCCAACAGCTTCACCTTCAACTCTTCCCAGGGCTTCCCTTCCCTGATTTGAGGACCAAACTCTGAGATTGCTCACTTCTGTTACTACTTCCAAAAATGTGGAGTTCTTTCATTTTGTCCTTAGAGGGTATCACAGAGATGTTTTTATGTCTCTTCTTCTGGAAATTCTTCTGTGGCCTCTGAAATGACATCCTTTCTATAGATATTGAGGGTTCTTGGCTTGGTAAAGAAAAGATTTCCCTCCCTGCTGCCCCAAACAACTCATTTCAGTGGGACTTTATTTCCTGGAGCAGGAGACTTCTGCCCCCACTGCCCCACCCACCCACAGATCTATTCCCTCCCTCCCTGGATTTGCCATGTGCATGTCCTCCCTCAGGAGGATTTGGTAATGATTTTCCACATAGTTTTTCATGCTCAGGTATGATGTGAAAGTGTTAGTCACTCAGTTGTGTCAAACTCTTTGTGACCCCACTAACTGTAGCCTACCAGGCTCCCCTGCCCATGGAATTCTCCAGGCAAGAATACTGGAGTGGGTTGCCATTTCCTCCTTCAGGGGATCTTCCCAACCCAGGGATCGAACCCAGGTCTCCTGGATTAGATGTGGATTCTTTACCATCTGAGCCACCAGGGAAGGCCAGGGTAAATGTTTTCAAAAGATCCACAGGGCCCAAAGTTCTCCCACTGGACTTGAGCTATACAGAGAGATGCTGGGCTTCAAACCACACCCTCCCCCAGCTGCCTGCACCCACCCCCCACAAAAAAGAAGGAAACATTTTTTCTAATCTTCCTGTGCCAGTTGTGTCTGAGATGACTTCCACGTTTAGATTCTTCTCCTTTTTCTATTTTCCCAACCATACTCACAATGAGTGAGTGATAGTCACTCAGTCATGTCCAACTCTTGGACCCCATGGACTGTACCCTGCCAGGCTCCTTTGTCCATGGAATTCTCCAGGCAAGAATACTAGAGTGGGTTGCCATTTTCTTCTCCAATATGCCCAATATGGTTTCCTATTTCTCTAGAGTATTCTACCTGAAATAGAAGCACTGTTCAAATCATAATAAACAATCATATTTGATCATGTGGAAAGGAGAACTAAAAGAGAGGAATAGTTACTCATTGTTTCACTCATTGCTGTGGGGTTTTTGACTGAATTTGTGTTTAAGTTGGGAGAACAATGTATCTAGTTTGGGGATTTGGCATTTTAGGAAATAATGCCCCAACTATTTCTCCATATGCACCCTCAGGACCAGCAACCTTAGAAAATGAATCCTTTCAATCCCCTGAGGCAGATGTTCTCAGTGCTCTGTGGCCCAAATAACTCCCTCCCAGGGAAACGCACCTGTGCTTCTCTGTTAGAAGGCCTATGCTGCTGCTTGGTTGGCCAAAAGTGCAAGAAAATTCTGTCCCCTGTAAAGAGACCTAAACAAAACACTAATGGCTGTTGGTGTGTAAATAGCCCAGCTCCCTTATCTCTCAGTGGAGATAATTTCCACCCCAGGATGTGCCCCATGCTGGCTCCCAGCGACCCATAGCAGGACTAATCTTCAGCTATCCACAGTATGAGCTTGCTTGATAATGAACTCTTCCCTGGGCTGCCTTCTTTTCCCTGTCTCACTTCCCCAACTCTCTTACCTGTGTTTTTTCTGGGATCATCTCTGTTAGAGTCTTGGTCTTAGCATCTGCTTCTGCAGAATCCCAGACTAAGACCATTTGCTAAAGACAGCAATCCCTTTGCTCTAGTTCTCCTTTTTCAGACTAAGCTGTGAACTTGCACGGAATCATTCACGTAAGGTGTAGTTACTATACATATCACAGTGTACTAAGCCCTTGCCTGCTGCCTCTGCCTACAAAGCCAGGCTCAGTCATACTACTCGTCTTTCCACACACTAAAGAGCAATGAGGTATAATGGTGAAAAGTCGAGGGTCTTGAGTCAGAGTGCCTGGGAAACTAACGCGCACTTATATGCACATATGTATATATTATATGTATAAGTGTGCATTAGTGCATAGGCAGACAAAGCGATGCCTGATTTCATGGAACAATAGAACATAATTTTTCATCAAAGAAGACAGGCATTAAACACATATTTGAAATAAGGGGTAGTGAGGATTATGATCAGTGAAGAACAGAGAATATGTGAGAACATATAAACTATTACCTCCACTGGAGACATAAATTACTCAAAATTGCATACCTAACAAGTGTTAGGGCTTCCCTTGTGGCTCAGCTGGTAAAGAATCCGCCTGCAATGCAATAGACCTTGGTTCGATCCCTGGGTTGGGAAGTTCCCCTGGAGAAGAAAAAGGCTAACCACTCCAGTATTCTGGCCTGGAGAATTCCATGGATTGTATAGTCCATGGGCTTGCTAAGAGTCAGACATGACTGAGTGACTTTCACTTCACTTTAAGGGCTTCCCTCATGGCTCAATGGTAAAAGAATCTGCCTGCAATGCAGGAGACCTGGGTTCAATTTCTGGATTGGGAAGATCCCTGGAGAAGGAAATGGCAACCTACTCCAGTATTCTTGCCTGGAGAATTCCATGGGCAGGGGAGCCTGGCAGGCTACAGCCAGGGGTCTGTACCCATGGAGTCGCAAAGAGTCAGACATGACTGAGCGGCTAACACACACACACAACAAGTGTTAGGACGTGGACCTATCTTTTTGGTGAGCACCACTCAGTCTACTACCATATACAGATGTAAAATATATAATGAATGCATGTATAATGTATTCATTATACATATACACACACACACATATATACCCTCCATGGGTAGCACAGAGCTAGTCACATAACAGATGCTCAATAACAGTTGTTGAAGAAGCAAATAGCTAAACAGAATAGGATCTCTGCTTTCGAAGAGTTACTGAAACTAGAGGCAAAGATAGACAGAGTTACAAAAAGGCAAAGAGTTACATAAAGGCTTTTAGGACAGATGTAAATCCTTCTAGAAGTTCTGCTGTGTTCAGGTCACTGACCCCTGGAGAAAATACAACAGCCCTTTCACTTTCTAATCAGCCGGATCACCTCCAGAACATTTTAGCATTTATAAGAATCTTTCATTCACCATCGTTTTCTCTCAAGAAATCCTAGCTCTCTACCGTTCACAACTTTTCATTATGAAGCAGAGAAAGAAAGAGTTGGGGGTGGGGGGTGGGAACCCTACTGTTTCCTTTTCCTCAATATCTACTATTTCTCCCGGGCTCTTTTGCCAAAAATGGCACTTCAGAAGATATAAGAGGGAACAAGAGCTGATTATTGCCAAGATAACCACAGAGACTACCACCCATTGAGGCCACACACTCTCGAGAACACAGGCAGAAAATTTGCTTTACATTTCTTTCTATTTGATAAAGATAGATCTCCAAAGATATGATCCAGTGTCTGTGGATCAGTTCATTATTTGGAAATGTCACTTGGATAGTGGCCACCCTGTCAGAGTGGCTGGGTCATCTGAAGGTCACAGAGAGGTATAGCTCTTTCTCCCGCGTCACAGTTCGGAGGAAGGGCAGGGGCACAGAGAGGGGACGCCTGTGCAGAAGCCCTGTGGCAGGCCACCTCCCCCCATCACCTCCCGTCACGGGCAACTCCAGATGGTAACCATTTCACGTTTTCCCAGTTAGGTTTGGAACTGAACCAGTAGCAGCATCTCTTCCCCGCCCCCACTGCTCTGTAACGGGATTGCTCAGGGTCAGCTCCTGTCACTGACTCTTCTCTGTGATCCTCCCAAGCCCTAACCGTGATGCCCAAGCTTTTAGTCAAGGAGCCGTGGACACTCTGTGCTGGCACAGAGCAAATGGATGCCACAGGAAAAAGACGGTGTAGCCTGCTTTTTGTCATTAAAAACTGTTTTTCTGACTACAAGAGTTGAGAATGTAGAATAAAAGTGTCCAAAAAAATATAAAAGCAAAATAAAGTCACTCATTATCCTGCTATTCAGAAAAACAACAACAACAAAGATTCTCTTACTATCTGATGTCACTTTTCCAGTCATTTTTCCCCCAGGCTTTTTAAAAATGCAAGACATACAGTATGTGGGGTTTTTTTTGTTGTTGTTGTTCTTTCTTTACCCCTGCAAAACTGGGATCATATAACCACTGCTGCTGCTGCTGCTGCTGCTGCTGCTGCTAAGTCGCTTCAGTCGTGTCCAACTCTGTGTGACCCCATAGACGGAAGCCCACCAGGCTCCCCCGTCCCTGGGATTCTCCAGGCAAGAACACTGGATTAGGTTGCCATTTCCTTCTCCAATGTGTGAAAGTGAAAAGTGAAAGTGAAGTCGCTCAGTTGTGTCCGACCCTTAGCGACCCCACGGACTGCAGCCTACCAGGCTCCTCCATCCATGGGATTTTCCGGGCAAGAGTACTGGAGTGGCTGCCATTGCCTTCTCCGCATATAACCACTAGATCTCAGTAAATGCTCTAAAGAAACTTCCCCAGTTTATGAAGTGGTTTTAATTGCTGCAGCAAAAGTGATATGTTAGACAAGGAAGGTGAGAACTCAGTCTAATGTGGGCTAGGACAGTGCAGAAGGCAGAGAAAACAGGTACAGCCTGGCTTCTGAGCCCAGCAAACCTGGCATATCCCACGGGGGCCCTCAGCTTACTAGCCCTGTGACCTACCAAGTTGCACAAGCCCTCTAACCCACAGCTTCCTACCCAGTGCATTGGCAATGATTAGTTCCTGTCTAACAAATATGTAAAAGCACAAATAATGTTAGGACCCTCCTCTTTCTAAGGGACAATGTGATTCCCAAAGAGACTTCTATCCTTTCCTCTGGGTAAACATTTTATTCTTAAGAAATTAAGGTCAGTCCATAGGATAATAACTAATGATATTAGTTTACTCAGGTTGTCATAACAAAATACCACAGACCGGTGGCTTAAACAACAAAAATTAATTTCATTCACTTCTGGAGGCTGGGAGCCCGAGATCAAGGGACCAGTTGGTTTGGTTTCTGGTGAGGGCTCTCATCTTGGCTTGCAGGTGCCGCATGTCTCTGTGTCTTCACATGGCAGGGCGAGAGAGAAAGAGTGAACTCTCTGATGGCTCTTCTCGTAATGACACTAATCCTGTCACATCTGGGCCCCACCTTTATGGCTTCATTTAACCAAAGTTACTTACTTATTGGGCTTTCCCTGCAATGTAGGAGACCCCGGTTAGATTTCTGGATCAGGAAGATCCACTGAAGAAGAGAAAGGCTACCCAGTGTTCTTGGGCTTCCCTGTGGCTCAGCTGGTAAAGAATCTGCCTGATATGTTCGATCCCTAGGTTGGGAAGATCCCCTGGAGAAGGGAAAGGCTACCCACTCCAGTGTTCTGGCCTGGAGAATTCCATGGACTGTATAGTCCAGGGGGTCACAAAGAATTGGACACAACTGAGTTGATTGTGCTCAGATCATGAACTCCTTATTGCCAAATTTAGATTTAAATTGAAGAAAGTAGGGAAAAACCACTAGACCATTCAGGTACGACCTAAATCAAATGCCTTATGATTGTACAGTGGAAGTGACAAAGAGCTTCAAAGGGTTAGATCTGATAGACAAAGTGTCTGAAGAACTATGGACAGAGGTTCTTGACATTGTACAGGAGGCAGTGATCAAGACCATCTCCAAAAAAAGAAATGCAAAAAGGCAAAATGTTTATCTGAGGAGGCCTTACAAATAGCTGAGAAAAGAAGAGAAGCAAATGGCAAAGGAGAAAAGGAAAGATAAACCCATTTGAATTCAGAGATCCAAAGAATAGCAAAGACAGATAAGAAAGCCTTCCTCAGTGATCAATGTAAAGAAATAGAGGGAAAAAATAGAACAGGAAAGACTAGAGATCTCTTCAAGAAAATTAGACATACCAGGGGAACATTTCATGCAAAGATGGGCACGATAAAGGATAGAAATGGTATGGACCTAACAGAAGCAGAAGATATTAAGAAGGGGTGGTAAGAATACACAGAAGAACTATACAAAAAAGATCTTCATGACCAAGATAATCACGATAGTATGATCACTCACCTAGAGCCAGACATCTTGGAATATGAAGTCAAATGGGCCTTAGGAAGCACCACTATGAACAAAGCTAGTGGAGGGGATGGAATTCCAGTTGAGCTATTTCAAATCCTGAAAGATGATGCTGTGAAAGTGCTACACTCAATATGCCAGCAAATCTGGAAAACTCAGCAGTGGCCACAGGATGGGAAAAGGTCAGTTTTCATCCCAATCCCAAAGAAAGGCCATACCAAAGAATGCTCAAACTACTACACAATTGCACTCATCTCACACGCTAGTAAAGTCATGCCCAAAATTCTCCAAGCCAGGCTTCAATAGTACGTGAACCATGAACTTCCAGATGTTCAAGCTGGTTTTAGAAAAGGCAGAGGAACCAGAGATCAAATTGCCAACATCCGCTGGATCATCAAAAACGCAAAAAAGTTCCAGAAAAACATCTACTTCTGCTTTTTTGACTATGTTAAGCCTTTGACTGTGTGGATCACAATAAACTGGAAAATTCTTCAAGAGGTGGGAATACCAGACCACCTGATCTGCCTCCTGAGAAATCTGTATGCAGGTCAAGAAGCAACAGTTAGAACTGGACATAGAACAACAGACTGGCTCCAAATAGGGAAAGGAGTACATCAAGGCTGGATATTGTCACCCTGCTTATTTAACTCATATGCAGAGTACATCATGAGAAACGCTGGGCTGGAAGAAGCACAAGCTGGAATCAAGATTGCTGGGAGAAATATCAATAACCTTAGATAAGCAGTTGGCACCATCCTTATGGCAGAAAGTGAAGAGGAAGTAAAGAGCCTCTTGATGAAAGTGAAAAAGGAGAGTGAAATAGCTGGCTTAAAACTCAACATTCAGAAAACTAAGATCATGGCATCTGGTCCCATCACTTCATGGCAAATAGATGGGGAAACAGTGGAAACAGTGAGAGACTTTATTTTGGGGGGCTCCAAAATCACCGCAGATGGTGACTGCAGCCATGAAATTAAAGATAGTTGCTCCTTGGAAGAAAAGTTATGACCAACCTAGACAGCATATTAAAAAGCAGAGACATTCCTTTGCTGGCAAAGGTCCATCTAGTGAAGGTATTATTTTTTCAGTAGTCATGTACAGAAGTGAGAGTTGGACTGTAAAGAAAGCTGAGCACTGAAGAACTGATGCTTTTGAACTGTGGTGTTGGAGAAGACTCTTGAGAGTCCCTTGAACTGCAAGGAGAACCAACATGTACATCTTAAAGGAAATCAGTCCTGAATATTCATTGGAAGGTCTGGTACTGAAACTTCAATACTTTGGCTCCCTGATGTGAAGAATTGACTCATTGGAAAAGACCCTGATGCTGGGCAAGATTGAAGGTGGGAGGAGAAGGGGCCAATAGAGGGTGAGATGGTTGGATGGCATCACCAACTCAATGGACATGAGTTTGAGTAGACTCAGGGAGTTGGTGATGGACAGGGAGGCCTGGAGGGCTTTAGTTCATAGGGTTGCAAAGTGTTGGACACGACTGAGCAACTGAACAGAACTGAACTGAACTGAGCAACATTCACTTCCACTTCCACTGGTGGCTCAGATGGTAGAAAATCTGCCTCCAATGCAGGAGACCTGGGTTCAATCCCTAAGTTGGGAAGATCCCCTGGAGAAGGGAATGGTTAACCAGTATTCTTGCCTCGAGAATTCCATGGACAGAGGAGTCTGGTGGACAACAGTTTATGGGGTTATAAAGAGTCTGATGGGACTGAGTGACTGACACACACACTTATTTATAGGGCTTATTTCCAAATACAGTTATTTTGGGGGTTAGAACTTCAACATTTGAATTTAGTGGGTAGGGGAGGTAGAGTGCAGTTCATAACACTGATTAATAATACTAACAAAATGATAGTTCACTTCTGTTGAGAAAAGCAATAAGATGCTTTTAGTTTGCAGTTAAGTTGAACAAATAAGAAAAAAAAGAAAAGAGGGCAAGATAAGCCCTTTTCACTGTGATGAGAGAAGCTCAGTGAATCTACTCCCTCAGGAAGATCAGCATTTTCTTCAGGGCCTTTGTCAATGCCTAAGAGAAAGCATAGCTTCTTTCTATAGGCTCCAAGAGGAAGTTTTCGGTATAAGCTCACTGTTTTGGAGACTTGTAGTATGAGGAGCGGAGAAGGCAATGGCAAGCCACTCCAGTACTCTTGCCTAGAAAACCCCATAGATGGAGGAGGCTGGGAGGCTGCAGTCCGTGGGGTCGCTAAGGGTTGGACACAACTGAGCGACTTCACTTTCACTTTTCAGTTTCACACTTTGGAGAAGGAAATGGCAACCCACTCTAGTGTTCTTGCCTGGAGAATCCCAGGGATGGGGGAGCCTGGTGGGCTTCCGTCTATGGGGTCACAGAGTTGGACACGACTGAAGTGACTTAGCAGCAGCAGTATGAGGAGAGGGGCTTTCCCAGTGACTCAGTGGTAATGAATCCACCTGCCAAGGTGGGAGACTCAGGTTTAATCTGGATTGGGAATGTCCTCTGGAGAAGGAAATGGCAACTCACTGCAGTATTTTTGCCTGGGAAATCCCATGGACAGAGGGTCCTGGAGGGCTACAGTGGATTGTACAAAAAAAATTCGGATGTGACAGTGACTAAATCACAAAAACAACATTATAAGGAGAGGATCCTAGTTTCAGGATTCTTCTTTACCTTAGATGAAGAAGAGATAAAAGGCCTATTGACTTCTTTTTTGAAAGTTAAGGAAACTTTTCTCTCCGCCTCCACTCCCTGTTTTGAAGTAATTTCCTGATTTTTTCTGTAGCTGGCCGGTCAGTGATGCTGCCGAGGAGGACAGGAATTCATTCTAACTCCAGAATGATACATCTTGACTCATCCATTCCTTCCTCCCACTCTTCCCTACAGCCATGTAAACACTGGTTTGACCCCTTGCCCTCAAACAGTCTCCAGAAATTCAAACCGATGCTTGACCAAATGTAATCGTACCTAGGGACTGTGAGGGAAGCTTTACTTCCAGAATCCCATCACCATTTCCTCTTCATCTTCTGCACAAAGAACCCAGGTTTGTTTAATTCCTGAGAAATGCCTCAGTCTTTTGAAGAGCAGAAGCGCCTCCAGTGGTGGGAACTGTGCTGTAATTTCTCAGTGGTTCCCGACTTCCAGTTTTTGCACACCAGTGTAATGTGTTCTGGGGAATTCCCAGAGAACTGTCAACTGAGTACACACTGTCATAAAAGAGGGCATTTTAAATTATGGAGAAGATAGTACTAAAATAAATGAGAGGCTTTCTCACGAAAAACCTTTGCACCCGTAAATGGGCATACAGTAAATTACCACACTGTGCTTTCTCTATCGTTTTGCTATAGGTTATAAAATATTACCATGATGGCGCCAGTCTATAGATTAGGCTTTTTGAAATCTTTGGCCTTTTACTCTGTTCTTCCTATTTTTACATTGCAGAGTATTCTTGTTTATTTTGGCCATATGGCATGTGGGATCTTAGTTCCCTGATCAGGGATTGAACCTATATTGGAAGCACGGAGTCTTAACCACTGGAATGAATGAATTCCAGCCACACAAGCTGGCTCTGTTCTGCTCTGCAGTTATCTTCTCATTTTGCCTTTCTGTCTCTTTTGCCCCCAAATTTTGTTGGCTAACCCCATAGAATCAATGGGTGGTCAATTCCAGACAGACTGGAGTTGAAGGGCTATCAGGTCTGGTGTGGGACAGCTATTCCTGCTTCTTTGTAATCCGACCTCCAGCCCTGCAAGCCTCTGGTCTGAAATGACATACATAGAATACATTTATTCACCCACATTTCCAAGTGAGTCGAAGCTCTTTGAGGACAAGAACTAGTCATCTTTTATCTTTATATCCTCTGGCTTAGCACAGTGTCTGGCCCAGTGTAGGACCTCAATACTTTCCTGTTGAATTTCTATATATTGCATGATTATTCATTCTTCTCCTTGATTATTACTATCTTTTCTTGCTGAATTCCTGGACCTAGTTCAGCCAAGGAGACTTGAATTGTGATTGAGACCCATCTCATCACCATTATACATTGCCATATTTTATTCTCAGAAGAAATATAATCCAAGGGTGACAGACTTGGAATAAGAAGCAGTCAAGCACAGTTAAAAGCCCAAATGCTATGACCAATGTTTCCCACTTTGCTGAGACTTTTTCCTCCTACTCTTTTCTGCAATAGACTGAATCATGTGACACAAATGCATTCTCATAATAACCTCCATCTGTAGACAGACTTGTACCATACAAGTAGTGGTCATTTTGTAAACTTCAATATCTTGGCACTTTATACTAATTTCTAAGTCTTAACTAGGCTCTATTTAGAGCTTAATCAGCAAAATGAAAATGCAATAATTAAAAGATCAACAGGGTCAGTGCAGTTTCACACTAATTGCCGAAAACTTTTGTCTCTTTCAAGGTGGAGAATTTCAGAAAAGAGAGAAAATATAGGAGCCTCTGGATTCCAGGGGTCTTTCTAACTAACATTCCCACTGACTCACACCCTGAAACTAGATCAACCTCTTCACCTCCTTCAACTAAATCACTGAGTTGATGCAGTCCAGGAGGGTTTATGAATTGTTGTTTTAAGAGAGAGCTGAAAGAAAAAAGATTAACCACTTCATCTAACTCCACTATCAACAATGTAATACCTAAATAGTAATGCCAGAAGTCCAACTCTCACTAACTAAAGCAGAAATTAGAGATTTTTGGAAGGAGAATTCTTAAGGTCAAAGGGGTGCTGAAGGACAAGCTTTGGGCAATGGCAGGACCCAAGGGAACATAGCTGAGACACGCTACTTCCAGACTTTGGACACAGTGGGGGCTGCACCTGCCTCTGACACTACGTAAAAGCCTGTAGTCTCCCCAACCAGAGCAATCACCCCAATGTCTCCCTCATCTCACCTTAACACTGACAATGCACATAGTGCCTTGTGTGTGTGAGTGTAAAGGAGAAAGAATAAGAACAAACACATCCATTCAAGTAGAATTTTATAGCAAAATACAAACAGACCATTACCATATGCTGTCATTCTGCCCCAAGCAAGCTTTACATCTCAGATTTCACACTGTTCTTTGTCATCATTCAAGACAGATAGATAGGGCTCAGACTTTATTTAAACACCAGTAGTGGGACATCTCGGAGAAGGCAATGGCAAGCCACTCCAGTACTCTTGCCTAGAAAATCGCATGGACAGAAGAGCCTGGTGGGCTGCAGTCCATGGGGTCGCTATGAGTCAGACATGACTGAGCGATTTCACTTTCCCTTTTCACTTTCACACATTGGAGAAGGAAATGGCAACCCACTCCAGTGTTCTTGCCTGGAGAACCCCAGAGACGGCGGAGCCTGGTCGGCTGCCGTCTGTGGGGTCGCACAGAGTCGGACACGACTGAAGTGACTTAGCAGCAGCAGTGGGACATCTGGAGAAGGAAATGGCAACCCACTCCAGTGTTCTTGCCTGGAGAATCCCAGGGATGGGGGAACCTGGTAGGAGGCCGTCTATGGGGTCACACAGTCGGACACGACTGAAGTGACTTAGCAGCAGCAGCAGCAGCAGCATTGGGACATGATCTCTAAGCACACCAATAGGGTAAGGAGACCATGGACCTCTTGGCCACCACTGAGCTCTTCTCAAACCTGTACTAACAAAATCCAAGA
Organism: Moschus berezovskii; assembly: GCF_049115385.1. Lineage (NCBI taxonomy): Eukaryota > Metazoa > Chordata > Mammalia > Artiodactyla > Moschidae > Moschus > Moschus berezovskii. The sequence continues at coordinate 71,937,582 of NC_142462.1, forward strand.
GAGAACCTGAGCCCTCTTCCCAGATGGGCCCCTCTGTTACGATCCTTAGTCATCAGATATTGGGGATACAGGACAAGGCTGGCTGGAATCAGTGACTGGTCACCTCACTGGGGCCCATCACAGCAGCAATGTTTCCCAGTGTTGAAATGCCTTTTCCTGGACATAGATGGCATCCTTGCAGCAGCAGGCATGAGAGAATCACTCAGGTAATCTGAATGAGAATGTTTAAAAACAAGTTCAAACATGAACAAGGTTCCAGGCCTTCGAGGTGGATGATGGCCCCCAAATGGAGAGTTATAGAGGGGAAAGAATGGCTGCTATGACTGAACAGTTGCTAACTTAGGTCCTACTCTTTGAGACCCCATGGATGGTAGCTGCCAAGCTCCTCTGTCTATGGGATCTCCCAGGCAGGAATGCTGGACTGGGTTGTCATTCCCTCCCCCAAGGTATCTTCCTGACCCAGGGAATAGAACCCACACCTTCTACATCTCCTGCACTGGCAAGCAGATTCTTTACCACTGAGTCACCTGGAAGCCCTGGGACAGTGGACAGAGAAGACGGAGTAAATTCAGGTGAATACAGCATAGCAGAGAAGCACTGGATACAGAAAAGTAAAAGATTTGGAATCAGAACTTTTCTCCCCGCCTTGCGGCTCAGGCTGAGATCTGTGTTTCAAAATGAGGGAGGGTGATGCTTGTTCCTACTTGGCTGCCCTTGTCTAGCATGACCTTGGCAGCAGTCTCAACTGACGCTTATGTCTGGACAACCTAATGTCACTGACAAATCAGATCTCAGTGACACAGACCTGCTTGGCAAAGAGACCATCAGCGCCTCTAAACTTTATCCATTGGGAGGCTGTGTAGGAAAACAAAAGCTAGTCTTTTGGCTTGCTAAAACCATCTGACACATTTCCCAGATTTTGAAGGTCAATTCAGCTGAAATCTGAGTATCTAAGATTTGAGGTGTTGAGTTAAAACAGCCTGGATATATACAAGATGACTCATATGCCAGCCGAATCAACTATCAACCCTGTGATTTTTCGACTAGATAATCCAAATGGTTTCTGAAAACTTGTAAAGGAATGGCTTCTGTTTTAAAACCTTTGGGCTGCCGAGTAATGTTACATTGGAAAAGAGCCTCTTAGGTTGCCAAACACCAAGTTCATCTCAAGACTCAATTTCTTAACAGTTATTCCTCCTTCAGAAGGTGAACAGTCCTAAATAATTTTGTTTTAAATGTCACTTTATTTTATTTGAGGGTTATCCTAATTTATTAGCCTTGCATAATTCCTTTCATAAAGGACGAAGTGCTGTGACTACACAAAGGAGGCATCAGAACCCCTTTGACTATCAGGCCATAACTTGAGATGCAATTAGAAAACTGCAAGCAAAAGAAATGAAAGAGACACAGATGAAAAGTACTGGCCAGAGAAAGGCTCCCTATTTTTGTTTTGTTTTGTTTGTTTGTTTCTTCTTTTTTTAGCCACACCACTTGGCTGTAGAATCTAGTTCCCTAACCAGGGATAGAACCTGTGCCTCCTGCAGTGGAAGCATGGAGTCTTAACCACTGGACCACCAGCAAAGTCCCAAGACTCCCTAGAAATGATTTTGGAGTGCTTTCCACTGTGCTATCTGAAATTGCTCAGGAAATGGGATTTCCATCCTTCCTTTGAAACGCTTAGCTGCCCAATGGATCCAATGTTTAAATTCTTCCCTGCTGGAATTTCCCTGAGCAAGTTTTATCCAGATTCATCTAGGAATCTATGCTAGATTAATGCAAATTTTTACCCCCTTAATATCTGCTTGTTCTTGATATCTGAGTGTGCAGGGCTAAGTTGGGTTCTTATGTGTTCATAGGGCCTTTTTTCTTTTTTTAAGAACATGTCTTTCAGTTTTCAATTACATATTTGGTCATTTGTTTAACATGTATCTCTGCCCTTGAACTGAAAGCTCTCTGACTGCAGGAAACCTATCCATTTTGTTCACCACTTACATAAGTTCACTAGCACTCCTGTAACAATGTACCACAAACTGGGTGGCTTAAGCAATAGGAATTTATTGTCTCAGAGTTCTGAGGCTAGAAATCCTAAATCAAGGTGTTGGCAAGTTTGGTTCCTTCAGAGGGCTGAGAGGGGGACATCTCTCCCAGGCCTCTTTCCTTGCTGATCAGTGACCATTTTTACGTTCACATGAGATTCTCCCTGCCTCTTCATGTCATCTTCCCTCTGTGTGTCTTCCTGTGTCCAAATTTTTTATAAAGACCAGTTAGATTGGGATAGAATCCGTTCTAATAACCTCACCTTCAGTTCATTACCTCTAGAAGGATGGCTACATTCTAAGGTACTGGAGGTTATTTCCAATGTTGGGTCATGAAAGACAGTGACTTGCATCTTGTGTGCCCTCTTTTGCTTTCTCACTTGTTGCTCTGATAAAATTCAGTGGCCATGATGTGCATGGCCCTTTGGAGGCACCCGCATGGCCAGGATTAGGAGTGGCCCTTGTTCAAAAGCCACTGAGGAGCTGAGGCCCTCGGTTCATCAGCCACACGAGTGAGCCTGGAAGTGGGTCATGCTCCAGTCAAGCCTTAGGAGCAGGGCAGCCATGGCTGCCACCTTGATTGCAACTTTGTGAGAGATCCTGAGCTGGAGGATCCAGCTAAGAGGTGCCTGAATTCCTGACTTACAGAAATTGTAAGATAATAATGTCATTAAGGTCCGTCTAGTCAAGGCTATGGTTTTTCCCATGGTCATGTATGGATGTGAGAGTTGGACTGTGAAGAAAGCTGATCGCTGAAGAATTGATGCTTTTGAACTGTGGTGCTGGAGAAGACTCTTGAGAGTCCCTTGGACTGCAAGGAGATTCAACCAGTCCATTCTAGAGGAGATCAATCCTGGGTGTTCATTGGAAGGACTGATGCTGAAGCTGAAACTCCAATACTTTGACCACCTCATGCGACGAGTTGACTCACTGGAAAAGAGTCTGATGCTAGGAGCGATTGGGGGTGGGAGGAGACGGGGATGACAGAGAATGAGATGGCTGGATGGCATCACCGACTCAATGGACATGAGTTTGAGTGAACTCCGGGAGTTGGTGATGGACAGGGAGGCCAGGCGTGCTGTGATTCATTGGGTCTCAAAGAGTCGGACACGACTGAGTGACTGAACTGAACTGAACTGATGGGTAAATAAAACAAGAGATAATTAATATACCTGGCACATGTATTTTGCTCATTAGAATTGGAATTTCACAGGATAATTTCTTTTACAATTTACTTTGATAGCAAATAACTTACAGAAGTATGATGTTGAGAAAGATCTGTTCCTCTGAAGTTAGCAGTCTAAAACCTTATCCTCATTTACTCCCACCTCAGTTAGTATACCAATCATTCTGCTTGTTTACAATGTAATATCTTCTTGGGTTTATCTGCTCAAAGGATACTCTATTGTTTGCTAAGAATTCAGTTATCTTTGTCATTTTTCCAAGCCTTAGAATTAAAGATCAAGACAATGTCAGATCCACTCATTATTCTACCTTATGTTCTGATAGCATAATCTCTGATAGGTTGAATCATATGACATAGTTCATATTCAATTTTTTCTGACATACAAAGATGGTCATTTCACATGGTTCAGCTTAACACCTCTCTGATACTGCTTACTGCTGTGTTGTCTTTCTTTTTCATATGCCAGTTACCTTTAGATGTTAGCAGCTATATATAGCTAACTGATTTGTTCATGCTTGAGCCCTGACATGTTGTCCAGTGGCTGACATATGACAGACATCAATAAATATCATCAGAAGTGAATTGTTGGTTGATGTACATTGTCTTACAAAGTAATAATTTATCAATTCAATATATACATTTTCAAAGAATCTAGGTATCAGGACTGGGTAAGGTGCCAGAGTTATAGAGATAAATCTGTATTCATGACCCTGAACTGTCTACTGTCTAACAGATAAATAAACAGAAAATTACAGTTCAATATGGAAAGAGCTTAAACATAAGTATTAATAATAATAAATATCAAACAGAGCTAATTATACTTATAGTAGAAAAATTTCTTAATGGAGGTATATTCAGAGCTAGCAGAGAAGGGAACAATAGTGTATGTTCTGGACTCAACCAGGCATGGATTTCTAAGTCCCAGGATCTTAAGAATATGACTGTATTTAGTTACCTTTGTTGCATAACAAATTATCACAAACTTAGTGCCTTAAAACAACAAATATTTATTATCTCACCATTTCTGTGGATCAGGAATCTGGACATAACTTAGAAGGGTCTTTTGTTTCCGGGTCTCTCACAAAGCTGCAGTTCAATTATTAGGCAGGGCAGTGGTCTCAACTGAAATATTATCTGGGAAAGAATTTGCTTCCAAGCTCACTTACATAGTTGCTGAGGATTCGGTCTCTTTTGAATTATTGGACTGAGTGTCTCAGTTTCTAGTTGGATTTTTTGGTTGGAGGTTCTGTCAGTCCCTGGCCAAGTGAACGTTCCTAACACGGCAACTTAACTTATCAAAACCCGAGAGGAAGAGAATCTGCTAACAGGACAGAAGTTAAGCATCTTTATGGCAGAACTGATATCTCATTATCTGTGCCATATTCTATTGGTTAGAAGTTACTAGACCAGCCCACATTCAAGTGGTATGAATATCAGGAAGTGGAGACCATTGTGGGCCATTTGGGAATCAACCCACTATAGTGACTTAAACTCTCTAAGCCTCAGTCTATAATGTGAGAATTAAGAGTAGTTCTAATTTCATCAGGGGCTTGCCTGGTGGCTCAGATGGTAAAGAATCTGCCTACAATGCAGGAGATCCAGGTTTGATCCCTGGGTTAGGGAGATCCCCTGGAGAAGGGAACAGCTACTTACTGCAGTATTCTTGACTGGAGAATTTCAAGGACAGAGGAGCCTGGCAGACTACAGTCCATGGGGTCACAGAGTCGGACACAACTGAGCAACTAACACACGTATGTACACTAACTTCATACAGTTGTTCTGGGAATTATGGAAGATGATGTATATAAAGTGCTCGGGCTAGGTAAGTATGTAACAAAAATGACCTTTATTATGATCAGTTTTATTCTGAAGGTTTAACAGTCTTCCATCCAGAAAAAGGGAGAAGGATATTACTGGCAGAGGGAAGAACACAGATAAAGGCATAGGAGGGGATTGGGACTTAGTGTATTCAAAGAAAAAAAAGAAGTTCATACGTTGGAGGGTAGGCTGTATAGGGGCTGAGGAGAGCAGGAGAGGATGCAGGGTGCCCTGGAATATACTGGAGATATTGCTTGGTCATTAGAGATGTCAGGAGGCTGAAACCTGCATCATTTAAAAAATATCACTTACAGCTTACTTACAAAACAGAAACATACTCACAGGCTAAGAGAATGAATTTATGGTTGCACAGGACAGGGGCAGGCAGAGAGTGTCAATGATAGTGGGAAGGTATAGTTAGGGAGTTTGGGATTGACTTGTACACACTGCTTTATTTTAAATGGATAACCAACAAGGACCTACTGGATAGCACAGTGAACTCTGCTCAGTGTTACATGGCAGCCTGGATGGGAGATTCTGGGGGAGAATGGAGATATATATATATATTTTGTTTGTTTGTTTGTTTGTTTGTTTTTACAGCATGCATACTAAGTCTGACTCTGTGTGAATCTATGGACTGTAGCCTACCAGGCTCCTCTGTCCATGGGATTTTTCCAGGCAAGAATACTGGAGTGGGTTGCCATGACTTCCTCCAGGGGATCTTCCTAACCCAGGGATCAAACCTGCGTCTCTTGTGTCTCCTGCATTGGCAGGCATATATATAAATTTTTTTTTACCACTCGTGCCACTAGAGCAGGTATATGTATAGATATGTATGAAAGTGAAAGTCACTCAGTTGTATCTGACTCTTTGCAACCCCAAGGACTATACAGTCCATGGAATTCTCTAGGCCAGAACACTGGAGTGGGCAGCCTTTCCCTTCTCCTAGGGATCTTCCCAACTCAGAGATTGAACCCAGGTCTCCTGCATTACAGGTGGATTCTTTACCAGCTGAGCCACAAGGGAAGCCCCTATATGCCGTAATAAGACTCAACTAGATGAAAGCAATATTTTCCTTAAGTTATGGGCAGAAACAACTCTTTCTGCAAATGCAAATGTCATGAACGGTGAGAGGAGGAGTAGGAAGCAAGGCATGGACAGTGCCTTTCTCCCATTTGGGAAAGGACTGGTAAGGGACACAAGGTTTCAGGTGGCTTCTAAAAGGAAGAGACATTACTGAAAGAGTGGCTGAGGAGGGGCGTGGGAGCACATTGAAGATGGAGTAAGGCAGCCTGAAGCAGAAACAGGAGTCATTAAAAAGAAAACACACATTGCCTCTGAGGAGGACATCTCAGAAATGGTGGCAGCCAGTCACGGTTTTAGCCTTGGGTCAGACTGAAGCCTGGAGCGGCACAGCCGCTGGCTCTGAAGCACAGGCATTGGTGCCCATGCCACTCCCCTGGCCCGCCTCTGCCTTATGGACTAGAGTTGTGACTGTGGGGTCAGTTCCCAGCAAACCCAGGGCTCCCTTCTCCAGCACGGCCACACCTCTTGACCTTCATCTCAGGGTCTGGAGGGCAGGCACATCCAGGGTGTGGGGAATGTTCACACCACAGGCACTGCCCCTTAGCCAGGGAAGGGCAATGTCCCAGCTGCCTCTCCTTTGAGGAGCAATTAAGTAGGGGAGGGGAGTCTTCTACCTAGATCCTCATATGGTTTCTAGCATGAGGGACCCTCTGTGATCCTCAGTGACCAGCTCTATAAGAGGCTCTTTATTAAAAAAAAAAAAAAAAAATTGCATTGTATGCTTTGAGTGGGTGAATTGTATGTGTATGTGTGTGTGTGTTCAGTTGCTTCAGTTGTAGCCAACCCTTTGTGACCCTATGGACTGTAGCCACCAGGCTCCCCTGTCCATGGAATTCTCTAAGCAAGAATACTAGAGTGGGTTGTCATTCCCTCCTCCAGGGGATCTTCCTGACTTAGGGATCCAACTCACTTCTGCATTTCCTGCATTGGGAGGTGGATTTTTTTTTTTTTTAAACCACTAGCACTATCTGGGAAGCCTGGATGAATTGTATGGTATTTACTTAAGAATATAAGAAAAATAAGCTTCTCTTTATATGTTTCAGTTATATCACAAAACAAACAAACAAACAAAACCCCTTTATGGGCTTTCCCTGCCTCATACTCCTACTTCCTGGGATAGCTTCCCAAATAAACTACCTGCACCCAAGTCCCATTTGGGCTCTGTTTTAGAAAAATCTAAACTACAACAGGCCCCAGGTAATTGCTCACTGAATCACATTTTTTAGTTCCTCCACTGATATCCGTTGAGTGATGGCAACTTCTACAGTAGAAATATCGCCAAGAAGTATGTTCATCTCGCCCTTTGGTGTCTACCAGATAAAGTCCAACACTAATATCTCTCACTTAGGGGGCTCCAAAACTTTGCCTCTCCATCATCTAAGGATTTTCCCTCTTTGTTCCAGCCACTAGGAAACATCATTCAATCTATGGCTTGACTAATACGATTCAGTAGGATTTTATGGCATGTAGATCTGGGTTGTATTTTTATCTTTCAGTCTTGTTGTATTCAATTTTATTTTTTATTCAGTCCTAATTTTTTATTTGTGTTTAATAATTGTATCCTATGTATGTCTCATAACTAGCCTCAAATCTTATATGGAGAAAATGTAGCATGGTTAAATTAAATAATGCTAGTTTTGTCATATACCCTTTTTAATGAACTGTTCAGTTCCTCAAAAAATATCACAACTATAAATTGTAAATTATAGAGTATTGCATATTAGTTGTTAAAAAGATGATGAATATATAAAAGTAGAGAAAACAGGTTTTCCAAAATCTCATCGGCCAGATATAAACCAAAATGTATCAATGATTATGCACTTCTAATATTTTTCCTATACATATATTATTTACCAAAATTATTTAATTAATTCACTTCATTTCCTGCCTTTTAAATTTAATATTATATTTGAAAAATATTCTTTTCTATGTCTCTAAAAAGTTTTCAAAAATGATTTTTTTGTCTGCAGACCATATATGCCATAATTTATTTAACCATTTTCTTCTTTTGGAAATTTTGTTATCTTCAAAGCTTTCATTCTTAGAATGATATGATGAAAATCCTTGTATATATACCTTTATATATGTTACTGTTTATGTCTTTAGGATAAATTATTAAAAGAAGCATTACTGAACCACAGTATACAAATAATTTTATTTAAAATTCCATTACCATTTATATTCTTGTTGGCAATGTAGGAGTATGTCCATTTCTCAACCTCTCAACAACACTGGGTTCTATCTTTTTAAAAAATGTCTACTTGATAATATACTGCTCAAGGTTAAACAGCCAACTAAAGAGAGTGGACACAGCTGCAAGTCACTTTGTTTCTCTTAAAGCAATACCTCCCCATAAAATCTACAACTTCTATTCAAAAGCAAAAATATTCTATCGAATAAATATGTATTGACCATCTCCGTGTGTAAACAAAACCTTTAATTCTCAGTTTTTTCAGTCAATATCAGCTTAAAGAAGTTTCTTAACTCACATACATAAAAAGTAAGACTCTGCCGTGTGCCTGGGAGGTTCAACACTACAACCACAACCAGCAAAAGTCACAGCTATATGTTTTGGTGCAAAGCTACCATTTGTCAGACACTGCTATAAATTAGTGTTTCTGAGCGTTCTAGAAGTGTGCACTGTCCCTCGGAGGTGGGACATATGGAAAGTTCCTCTGGAGTGTCAATTTTGAATTGAATTCCAACTCCAAGGTCACCACTCCAGCTAGATTCTTCTCCCAGGATAGTAATTCCACAGCAATTCCCGTAGTCTGTATACAACTGCCACTCATGGAGTGTGAGAAATTGAGATGAAAATAAATCTTCTTTGAGGTCTATGTCACTTGGAAAAAAATTAACTTTAGCAGGTGGTTTTGACATCTTCAAGATCCTGGCTTTAAGGTGATCCACAAAAGGAAAACTTCACTTGAATTAAATTCTTGCAGAAATAAGAAATCCCCTTACTCCCACCCCCAGCGGGGGCAGTTAAGTGACTCTGGCAAGGTTTCCTTTGGAAGCCCAGAGCACATTCTGTACTAATTGTTCCTGGCCAAGAGCTAAGAGATGATTGGGAGGGGCTGGCCTTTAGACTGAATCTCAGTGCCTTCTTCTTCTCAGAGATGCATCATTTTATTTTTCTTATATGCTCCAAACTTTGGATTCTCCCTTAAGAAGAAAAGATGGAGATCAGGTCAGATTTCCTGCCTAGAAGCTCAGAGGCAATGGTTTTTCCTCTTACACAGGCCATCTGATACACTGGCAGATATGGAATCCATTCCTGCTCCAATATCCTGAATCCCAGAATCTTCTCTCCTTACACTTTGCACTCCAGAAACAGTCAGATCTCCCCCACATCTCACCCCACTGAGTGAGAGTTCATGTGTGTGTGTGAGAGAGAGCGTGCACACAGACACATAAAGACATGTGCATATATACAGACATGCAGAACTGCTCAGCAGTTCCTTTTCCAATGCCTTTTTACGTAGGAACTTCTTGTTTAGTTTTCCTGAAATTCAGTTCATTTTTCAATCTTATTTCTTCCAGTTTTTTTTAGCATCATTTTAATGGGGCAACTAAGGCAATTCAACAGATGCTTCACCATCCCTTTGGTTTGTGTATTGTACCCTTCAAAAATGAAGAAAATTCACATTACTCAATGTCCACCCATGATATAAATAATTGTTTTATATGTAGCAAAGGCAAGCTCCAAGTTAAATTAACCCATTTTAAAACTTTACAGAAGATATTTTGATTTTCTTATATTCCTGAGAGAGAAATTAAGGAAATAAAATTCTCCACCCTTCTACCAAGTAGAAAAAATAGCACTTTTGGGCACAATTTGGGTTCAGAGAAAGGGTGAAAAAATGTAAGTAAACAAACATGTCACCATATATTTTCATATCCCACCTTGTTTCTAGAGGATTTATCACGGAGGAGAAGAAAACACACCAAAACTGTGGCAATTTTCCCCTCAATTCACTGGAGGCAAAAGGAAAAACCTAAGCCTTCATGTGGGTTAGGGTTATTAGGACTTTATCTCAACCATTCCCTAAGATTATGAGTAGAAGTTGGAGGAAATTTAAGAAAGAAAGCAACCAAGTTAAGACTATGTATGCTAAAGCTAATTTATTTTTGGCTTGGAAGTCACTATAGCACAAACAACTTCCACTTGAGTCCCCCAAGGTTTGCCCATGAAGGAGCCCATGTTCCACTCTGGGAAAGAAGGAACATGTGCTCTTCACCATGTTTTTCACATCATGAAACAGGCAGACTTTAGAGCAGGAACCTCAAACAGCCAACAAAACTCAGTGAGGCTGTGAGTCAAGAGGAGTCCTGAGTCAATAGCAGAGGCTGGTCCTGCCAGTAGGTGTTACTTTAGCCATTAATCCGGGGCTCTCCATGGATGGAGGATGGTCCTCTCCTGCCAAGAAACACACAACAAAACTCCAAACCAAACTGAAATCTGCCAGTCTGCAAGTCTCCTCTGAAGGCAGAGTTGGGCCCCGAAGACAGGATGCAGAGCTTGCCTGAGAGGGCTGACAGCAGCCCTGCCCAACTGGGATAGAACAGAGAGCCTTCTGGTCGCCATTGCAGGCCACTTCACTTCATCATTCACAGTGGCTTTTGGCATTGGGATTAGTATGATTTAATGTAATCACAACAATCACCATCCTCACCTACTGTCTGAGGCCATGAGAGCCCATCCAGCACTGTTTATTAGCTTTGGCTCCATTCACCATGATTAAGTTCTTTTCAAGCAAGCTTTTCCTGTCCTCTCTTGGTTTTACTTCTCTCCAAAGGAGCTTTACACCCTAGTTTGAGGATCCAAATTCCCCTAGTTTCCCTACATAAAGCACCTGCTTTATGAGTTCAAAGGCATCAAGAGCAAGCGGAAACTTCCTTACTGACTGGCAGAGATTGCCCTGTTGAAAATGGGTCTGAGGGTCTGATTCCAGCACAGATTTGTTACTTTCTTATAGTTCTTGAGCCTACTGTTCCAGCAAAAGGACCTCCTGGCCAGCAGGGGGTGATGCAATTTGTCACTGTTAGGACAACTGCCTTGTGGATTGTTGTTTTTGCTTTCTGGTTTTTGGATTCAGATTTATAACTCTGACTTCATCTTCCCTGACTCTCCTTTTCTTTTTTCTTGTGGTTAGAGACAAAAAGTGAAAGTGTCCTCAGAAATCACTTAATCCAAGATTAGACAAGATTTTTCTGTAAAGGGTCAGACAGTAAGTATTTTATGCTTTGCAGGTCCTACAGTCTTTTTTGTAACTATTCAGTTCTGCTATTGTAGCTGAAAAACCAGAACGTGTAAACAATGGGTGCGGCTGTGTTCTAAGAAAGCTATATTTACAAAAACTAGCAGTAATGAGGAGCCCCTGGAGCCAGGGACTCCTTATCAATTAATGTCTTCATTTTCTTTTTTTTCTTTTTTCTTACTCCTAAAAAACAGAATCCCAGCAAGGTCCACTGATTTGCACAAGCTCACGTGTGCTTAGTCAGTCAGTCATCTCCAACTCTTTGCAACCCCTTGGACTTGAGCCTGCCAGTCTCCTCTGTCCATGGGGATTCTCCATGCGAGAATACTGGAGTGGGTTGACATGCCTTTGTCCAGGGGATCTTCCCAACTCAGGGATCGAACCCAGGTCTTCCACATTACAGGTGGATTCTTTGCCAACTGAGCCACCAGGGAAGCCAGCACAAGCTCATCAGTTCAGTTCAGTTCAGTCGACTCTCCGCGACCCCATGAATCACAGCACGCCAGGCCTCCCTGTCCATCACCAACTCCCGGAGTTCACTCAAACTCATGTCCACAGAGTCACTGAAGCCATCCAGCCATCTCATTCTCTGTTGTCCCCTTCTCCTCCCGCCCCCAACCTTTCCCAGCATCAGAGTCTTTTCCAGTGAGTCAACTCGTCGCGTGAAGTGGCCAGAGTATTGCAGTTTCAGCTTTAGCATCAGTCCTTCCAATGAACACCCAGGACTGATCTCCTTTAGAATGGACTGGTTGGATCTCCTTGCAGCCCAAGGGACTCTCAAGAGTCTTCTCCAACACCACAGTTCAAAAGCATCAATTCTTCGGCGATCAGCTTTCTTCACAGTCCAACTCTCACATCCATACATGACCACGGGAAAAACCATTGCCTTGACTAGATGGACCTTTGTTGGCAAAGTAATGTCTCTGCTTTTTAATATACTATCAAGGTTGGTCATAACTTTCCTTCCAAGGAGTAAGCGTCTTTTAATTTCATGGCTGCAATCAGCATCTGCAGTGATTCTGGAGCTCCAAAAAATAAAGTCTGACACTGTTTCCACTGTTTTTCCATCTATTTCCCATGAAATGATGGGACCAGATGCCATGATCTTTGTTTTCTGAATGTTGAGCTTCAAGCCAAACTTTTCACTCTCCTCTTTCACTTTCATCAAGAGGCTTTTGAGTTCCTCTTCACTTTCTGCCATAAGGGTAGTGTCATCTGCATATCTGAGGTTATTGATATTTCTCCCGGCAATCTTGATTCCAGCTTGTGCTTCTTCCAGCCCAGGGTTCCTCATGATGTACTCTGCATATAAGTTAAATAAGCAAGGTGACAATATACAGCCTTGACGCACTCCTTTTCCTATTTGGAACCAGTCTGTTGTTCCATGTACAGTTCTGACTGTTGCTTCCTGACCTGCATATAGGTTTCTCAAGAGGCAGGTCAGGTGGTCTGGTATTCCCATCTCTTTCAGAATGTTCCACAGTTTATTGTGATCCACACAGTCAAAGGCTTTGGCATAGTCAATGAAGCAGAAATAGATGGTTCTGGATAATTAACTACAAGGTGGAGGAGAACTTAAGGTTTCTGGATCCCCTTTTCAGAACTCTTTGTTCTCTGCACTACTTCCTGTAGTGAGAGCTTACCCAAAAGGTCCAAAACTATCTCTTAGCTGTGACTGGCTAATATCAATCAAACATGCAGTGGCTAAAAGGCACTTTATTACTTATCAGCCCGAAAGTGTGAAAATATCACTCTATAAATACTTCCTTGATTCGGGCCTCTGGAATTTGGGTTTGTTCAGCCTCTAACTTCACATTCAAAAAACTAAGATCATGGCATCCAGTCCCATCACTTCATGGCAAATAGATGGGGAAACAATGGAAACAGTGACAGACTTTATTTTGTTAGACTCCAAAATCACTGCAGATGGGGACTGAAGCCTTGAAATTTAAAGATGCCTTCTCCTTGAAAGAAAAGCTATGACCAACATAGACAGCGTATTAAAAAGCAGAGACATTACTTTGCCAACAAAGGTCCATCCAGTCAAAGCTATGGTTTTTCCAGTAGTCATGTATGGGTGTGAGAGTTGGACTATAAAGAAAGCTGAGCACCAAAGAATTGATGCTTTTGAACTGTGGTGTTGGAGAAGATTCTTGAGAGTCCCTTGGACTGCAAGGAGATCCAACAAGTCCATCCTAAAGGAAATCAGTCCTGAATATTCATTGGAAGGACTGATGTTGAAGCTGAAACTCCAATACTTTGGCCACCTGATGCAAAGAACTGACTCATTGTAAAAGATCCTGATGCTGGGAAAGATTGAAGGCAGGAGGAGAAGGGGACGACAGAAGATGAGATGGTTGGATGGCATCACTGACTCGAGGGACCTGAGTTTGAGTAAACTCAGGGAGTTGGTGATGGACAGGGAAGCCTGGCATGCTGCAGTCCATGGGGTCACAAAGAGTCGGACACAACTGAGCGACTGAACTGAACTAAACTGACTTCACAGTTTGAAAAAGCTGATCTGGGTCTAATCCTGTACAGATCTGTTACCTTTCTTGTAGTCCATGAACCCACAGTCCATTTAACTGTGATCGTCAGTTCCTCATTTATTCCTCCAAATTTTATGCCTGGTCACAGAAGACAAAGTGAGAGAGGATGGGATAAATCCAACTCCCCATCACTGGAAAACAATGGAAAGAACATGCTGCCCTTTCAAATAGCTTTGAAAATAAATTAATTTGCCTCATTGGTGGATGAGTACCATTGTTTTGGCATTGATAAAATGCTCTTTGGGAGGTACCATGATGAAGCAGAAGGAATTTCTTGTCAAATTCCCATGTTAAGTTGCATGTGTTGAACTACTTAACCTCTCAGTGACTCAGTTTCCAGACATAGACAGCAGGAAGAATATTTTTCCCTAAAAAGGGCTCTTATTCAGATTATGCATAGGACAGTGGTGTAATTTATTGTCTGAACCAGGACACCTCCGAAAGTGAGACATTTTCCGGTTCATTACCCTAAACCTGTAGGTAAAATCTCAGATTTGGTATATGGCCACTTGTGAAAAGTGAAAGTGTTAGTCCCTCAGTCAAGTCCCACTCTTTGCAACCCGAAGGACTATAGCCCACCAGGCTCCTCTGTCCATGGGATTCTCCAGCCAAGAATATTGGAGTGGGTAGCCATGCCCTCCTCCAGGGGATCTTCCCAACCCAGGGATCAAACCTAGGTCTCCTCCATAAGTGCCTGACAAATCTTCGTTTTCTTTCTCTTCCTTTTTCTCAAGGATTCAATCAAATCTACATTAATATCCTTCTCTTCCAGTGGTCATGTATGGATGTTAGTCTTGGACTATAAAGAAAGCTGAGCGCAGAAGAATTGATGCTTTTGAACTGTGGTGTTGGAGAAGACTCTTGAGATTCCCTTGGACTGCAAGGAGATCCAACCAGTCCATCCTAAAGGAGATCAGTTCTGGGTGTTCATTGGAAGGACTGATGTTGAAGCTGAAACTCCAATACTTTGGCCACCTCATGTGAAGAGTTGACTCACTGGAAAAGACTCTGATGCTGGAAGGGATTAGGGGCAGGAGGAGAAGGAGGCGACAGAGGATGAGATGGTTGGAAGGCATCACTGACTCAAGGGACATGGGTTTGGGTGGACTCCGGGAGTTGGTGATGGACAGGGAGGCCTGGTGTGCTGCGATTCATGGGGTCGTAAAGAGTCAGACAAGACTGAGCAACTGAACTGAACTGAACTGAACTTCCATTTGTAAATGTGATGTAAAGCACTCTGACCGGGTAGGGAAACCCCCATTTAGCAGCTCTATAGAGCACTTCCCCTCTGCCATCCCTTTCATAAGACTGTAGAAAACCACTCTGAGTGTAGAAAAAACACTCTGCCTTGTGTGTTCCACTGCCCTTCCAACCTCGCCGTGACACCCACAGGGCCCGAAGGGGGCAAAAGGAGATGGCATTCACTATTCTGCCAAAAGCACAGATGGTCATTTAAAACAACAGCATTCCTCTTTGGGAAGAAGGAGCGCTGTGCCGTGAATACAACACTTATGAAAGCAAGGGAACTGAATGCTTGGATGTGGCAGAGGGCCGTGTGGGGGTTTCTGACCGGCCCCGCCCATGTACACTACATGAACCCACTTAGAAATAATACAGCCTCTGTGCTCTCT
The DNA here is from genome assembly GCF_049115385.1 of Moschus berezovskii. Classification (NCBI taxonomy): domain Eukaryota; kingdom Metazoa; phylum Chordata; class Mammalia; order Artiodactyla; family Moschidae; genus Moschus; species Moschus berezovskii. Next base: position 71,953,149 of record NC_142462.1, read on the forward strand.
CAGTCTTGTATTTGTCTTAAACTCAGGCCCACCAAATTGTGCCAAATTATGTGTTGTTCAACTTGCGCTGCCCGGAGAACACTAAGCTCATTTTGTGAGTTAACTGTGCTGTATTTATAAGATTTCAGCATTACAACCAGGAGTTATCGACAGAGAAAGGGAAATAAACAGATAATTTTTTAAAAGTCAAAACTACAGCCGTTTTCTCCTCCAAGCTTGAACCAAGGTTAAATTCGTTTGGGCCTGTGGGTGACATTTACACACGTGTGTACTCATGGGCAGCCTCATAGTATACAGTGCTCAGTGTATGAGAACACGTAAATAAAGAGGATTAAGATAAACAGCATGCATTGCATTTCTGAATTTTGTATCTATTTTAAGACAGGATATTTTGGATGAACTTCTCTTTCACTTTATAGAGTATCTTTTTTTTAATATGAAAATTTGATTTATTCATTTCTATTTCAAGCTAGGTATTTTTTCCAGGATAGTAATAATATGATTATACTAATAAAATTCTTTTGAAATGTTACATTTCCAATATTTTTTAAAAGTTTCTTCCCCTTCTCGCTCTACCCTCCATCCCCTCCACAGTCAGGTAGTAAGGCACTCATAATGATTAGGAGTTTGGAAGGCAGGTTCAAATTTTGGCTACTTCTTACAATATGACATTGATCAAGTTACTTGACCCCTCTAAGCCTCGATTTCCTCATCCAAAAATGGGACTAATGAGAATTCCTGCATAACAGAATTTCTGTAAAGATTAAATACATGCAAATTACTTAGCAGTTTGGCCAGCACATGGGCATTGGCTTGGGTAATTTCCTGGCAGTCTAGGAAGCAGAGTGCACATGTTCAATCCCTGGTTAGGGAACTAAGATTCCACATGGGGCAAAAAAAAAAAAAAAACGTTGGCTCTTACTCCAACTTTCAACAATTAAGCATAGGTACTTCCTCCTCTGAGAATCCCCTCCCTCTTGCTTCTGTGGTAACTGGGGATCCGGGTCTCCTGGCTGCACCCCTTGATTCCTGCTTTCTGGTCTCCTGTCTGGTTTTCTTAGCACTTCTCTCATCCTACCTGCCAACAATCTGTCCTAAGAACACCTATCAAACGTCATCTTCATTCACATCAGAGGCTCCCTATTTTTAGGGGGATAAGATCCAAACTCCCAAAATGTGACAATTCAGGTCCAACACAGTCTGCTACAATCTCCTTTTCCACTCTTACCCAAACTCCAAATATGAACCACTAATTACTTTCCTATGACCAGTGCATTCTCTTGACAAAACTCTATTAGCCTTTGCCCTGCTTCATTCCGTGCTCCAAGGCCAAATTTGCCAGCTACTCCAGGTGTTTCTTGACTTCCTACTTTTGCATTCCAGTCCCCTATAATGAAAAGGACATCTTTTTTGGGTGTTAGTTCTAAAAGGTCTTGTAGGTCTTCATAGAACCGATTAACTTCGGCTTCTTCAGCATTACTGGTTGGGGCATAGGCCTGGATTACTGTAATATTGAATGGTTTTCCTTGGAAACGAACAGAAATCATCCTGCCATTTTTAAGATTGCATCCAAGTACTGCATTTTGGACTCTTTTGTTGACCATGATGGCTACTCCATTTCTTCTAAGGGATTCCTGCCCACAGTAGTAGATATAATGGTCATCCGAGTTAAATTCACCCATTCCAGTCCATTTTAATTCACTGATTCCTAGAATGTCGACGTTCACTCTTGCCATCTCCTGTTTGACCACTTCCAATTTGCCTTGATTCATGGACCTAACATTCCAGGTTCCTATGCAATATTGCTCTTTACAGCACCGGACCTTGCTTCTATCACTGGTCACATCCACAACTGGGTATTGGTTTTGCTTTTGCTCCATCCCTTTATTCCTTCTATAGTTATTTCTTCACTGAGCTCCAGTAGCATACTGGGCACCTACTGACCTGGGGAAATCCTCATTCAGTATCCTATCATTTTGCCCTTTGTTACTGTTCATGGGGTTCTCAAGGCAAGTATACTGAAGTGGTTTGCCATTCCCTTCTCCAGTGGACCACATTCGGCTGTGGTCCATGTGATCAGATTGGCTAGTTTCCTGTGATTATGATTTCAGTTTGTCTGCCCTCTGGTGCCCCCTAGCAATACCTACCGTCTTATTTGGGTTTCTCTTACCTTGGTCGTGGAAAATCTCTTCACAGCCGCTCCAGCAAAGTGCAGCCGCTGTACCTTACCTTGGGTGAGGGGTATCTCCTCAAGGCCGCCCCTCCTGACCTTGAAAGCGGAGTAGCTCCTCTCGGCCCTCCTGCGCCCGCGCAGCCACCGCCTGTTGGACGTGGGGTAGCTCCTCTCGGCCGCCGGCCCTGGCCTCAGGCGTGGGGTAGGTCCTCACGGCCGCACCTGTTTGCGTCGTTCGTTGCGCCGGGGCCGGCGTCTCTCGCGTCGCGTCACATCACCAGATGGTCAACACCGAAATCAGATTGATTATATTCTTTGCAACCAAAGATGGAGAAGCTGTATACAGTTAGCGAAAACAAGACCAGGAGCTGACTGTGGCTCAGATCATGAACTCCTTATTGCGAAGTTCAGACTTAAATTGAAGAAAGTAGGGAAAACCACTAGACCATTCAGATATGACCTCAATCAAATCCCTTATGATTATACAGTGGAAGTGAGAAATAGATTTAAGGGACTAGATCTGATTGATAGAGTGCCTGATGAACTCTGGACGGAGGTTCGTGACATTGTACAGGAGACAGGGACCAAGACCATCCCCATGGAAAAGAAATGCAAAAGAGCGAAATGGCTGTCTGAGGAGGCCTTACAAATAGCTGTGAAAAGAAGAGAGGGGAAAAGCAAAGGAGAAAAGGAAAGATATAAGCATCTGAATGCAGAGTTCCAAAGAATAGCAAGGAGAGATAAGAAAGCCTTCCTCAGTGATCAATGCAAAGAAATAGAGGAAAACAACAGACTAGGAAAAACAAGAGACCTCTTCAAGAAAATTAGAGATTCCAAGGGAACATTTCATGCAAAGATGGGCTCGATAAAGGACAGAAATGGTATGGACCTAACAGAAGCAGAAGATATTAAGAAGAGGTGGCGGGAATACACAGAAGAACTGTACAAAAAAGATCTTCACGACCAAGATAGTCACGATAATGTGATCACTGACCTAGAGCCAGACATCTTGGAATGTGAAGTCAAGTGGGCCTTAGAAAGCATCACTACTAACAAAGCTAGTGGAGGTGATGGAATTCCAGTTGAGCTATTTCAAGTCTTGAAAGATGATGCTGTGAAAGTGCTGCACTCAATATGCCAGCAAACTTGGAAAACTCAGCAGTGGCCACAGGACTGGAAGAGGTCAGTCTTCATTCCAATCCCAAAGAAAGGCAATGCCAAAGAATGCTCAAACTACCGGACAATTGCACTCATCTCACTCGCTAGTAAAGTCATGCTCAAAATTCTCCAAGCCAGGCTTCAGCAGTATGTAAACCGTGAACTCCCAGATGTTCAAGCAGGTTTTAGAAAAGGCAGAGGCACCAGAGATCAAATTGCCAACATCCGCTGGATCATGGAGAAAGCAAGAGAGTTTCAGAAAAACATCTATTTCTGCTTCATTGACTATGCCAAAGCCTTTGACTGTGTGGATCACAATAAACTGTGGAACATTCTGAAAGAGATGGGAATCCCAGACCACCTCACCTGCCTCTTGAGAAACCTGTATGCAGGTCAGGAAGCAACTGTTAGAACTGTACATGGAACAGCAGACTGGTTCCAAATAGGAAAAGGTGTACGTCAAGGTTGTATATTGTCACCTTGCTTATTTAACTTATATGCAGAGTACATCATGAGGAACCCTGGGCTGGAAGAAGCACAAGCTGGAATCAAGATTGCTGGGAGAAATATCAATAACCTCAGATATGCAGATGACACTACCCTTATGGCAGAAAGTGAAGAGGAACTCAAAAGCCTCTTGATGAAAGTGAAAGAGGAGAGTGAAAAGGTTGGCTTGAAGCTCAACATTCAGAAAACAAAGATCATGGCATCTGGTCCCATCACTTCATGGGAAATAGATGGAAAAACAGTGGAAACAGTGTCAGACTTTATTTTTTTGGGCTCCAAAATCACTGCAGATGCTGATTTCAGCCATGAAATTAAAAGACGCTTGCTCCTTGGAAGGAAAGTTATGACCAACCTTGATAGTATATTAAAAAGCAGAGACATTACTTTGCCAACCAAGGTCCGTCTAGTCAAGGCAATGGTTTTTCCCGTGGTCATGTATGGATGTGAGAGTTGGACTGTGAAGAAGGCTGATAGCCGAAGAATCGATGCTTTTGAACTGTGGTGTTGGAGAAGACTCTTGAGAGTCCCTTATACTGCAAGGAGATCCAACCAGACCATTCTAAAGGAGATCAACCGTGGATGTTCATTGGAGGGACTGATGCTAAAGCTGAAACTGCAATACTTTGGCCACCTCATGCGACGAGTTGACTCATTGGAAAAGACTGTGATGCTGGGAAAGGTTGGGGGCGGGAGGAGAAGGGGACGACGGAGAATGAGATGGCTGGATGGCATCACCGACTCTGTGGACATGAATTTGAGTGTACTCCGGGGGTTGGTGATGGACAGGGAGGCCTGGCGTGCTGTGATTCATGGGGTCGCGGAGAGTCGGACACGACTGAGCGACTGAACTGAACTGAACTGAACTGAATTACTTTCCTACCCCCACAGGGACCACACCCTTCTCCCCTGCATGCCTTTCCTTTTTTGAGAGCCATCTTATCCCCTCCTCTGTAAAGTCCTGTCTGCCTTCTGCACCCTCACTGACTCACCCCGGCGATAAGTCCACTCCACTCCCTGTTGCCAGAGCTCATTGGCACATAGTCATAAACTGTCCTTGACAGCTCAGCAGACTTTCAGGGAGCAAGGAATACATATTTAGATTGTTATAGATTTCTGCCACTTCCACATAGGAGATGCTCAGTAAAACAAACAAACAAACAAAAAACACTTCCTGAATGAATGAATAAATAAATTAAAAGAAAAGAAAATATAAATATAAGAGGTCAGTATTTTATAATCTAAAAATCACACACTATGATAAAGACCAAAGGCCCTAGTTTATAATGACTTTAATAGGCTTTTCTACTCTAGAAATGTGTAACATGCTATCATTCGTAAAGTTGACGTTGAGAGATACGGTGGACATTCCTTTGGGCCACTTCTTGTGGATGACTAGTCCAGAGAATTTGGCCAAATCAAAAATAAATGCAAAAAAAATTATATATAACTGTTGTATTAATCCCATCTCAGGGGCAAAATCCCATGAGATCAACCTAACTTTTACTAAAGTTTCAGGGAACAAATTCCTTTAAATGATCATCTATATACACCAACCCATCAAATGCAATGTCAGAGAGTCAAACAGACCTTTATTCTCTAAATATACGTAACGTACCTCACAGTTCCCTTTAGGCCTATATTTGCCACAAAGGCAGAGAATTTGCTCAGTACACGGAGAAACTTGATAATGTCTCAACATTGCCCAAATATCCAAGACATATGCTACCCATCAGACCTGAAAAATGTATAAATGCATCTGTTTTTACTCAGAGCCCGCTTTTACATCTTTATGAAGTGAGCAAAACCGAAAAGTCACAAGGAATAAAAAGATGGTTGTAACATACACAGTACTAATCGCTTAATCCTCTCTCTAGTGCCCAGGCTGTCAGGGCCAAGGACGATAATGCCGACGCTAATACGTGCTGTCTGCAGGAGCTGTCACTGCCGCCTGCGTCCCTGTGTTCTATTTGTCAATACCAGAGGGATTACAGAGAGACAAACTACATAACTGAGCAAAGCTCATGTCCAACATGGATCCAGTTTCCTTGTTTGTCAGTGAGTGCTGATGGATCCAGGAGGACGGTGATGACACCAGCTGAGCTCTCAGCAAGCAGATGCCGTGGAATTTCTGTTCCAACACCAAGTTAACAGGCAGAAGAGGCCAGGGAGAGCAATTCAGTGAGCCAATCTCTGAAATAGCAGGGCTCACTTAACTCACACTTCACCAGAAAAGTGCCAGTTCAGCTGAAATTCCATAGGAGAAAGTGTTGGCTTTTAAATTACCTGGGTGCTTGGGAACCAAGTATCAAAGACCACCTCCATGGCTATGTGAACAGAGCAATCACCTCCCTTGTGTAGACTCCCTCAGCTCTGCAAGAAAAGCAGTAGGAAGATCAACTGCTCAGGAATATGGTGAAACTAAGAGAAGAAAAAGAATTGAGTGCTCTGTATGAGTCCTGCAGCTCCCAGAGACGTCTTGCAAGGTGAGAAAGCAGAAGCGCATAGGGTGGCCCTGAACTGTTTGAAGAACTGCACAACTCTTTTTTTGCATTGGCTGGGGGATGTCCAGCTTAGGTGTGTGGCCAAACTCATGCTGCAGTGTTAAGTCACTTCAGTCACGTCCCACTCTTTGAGACACTATGGACTGTAGCCTGCCAGGTTCCTCTGTCCATGGGATTCTCCAGGCAAGAATACTGGAGTGGGTTGCCATTTCTTCCTCCAGTAGCCAAGCTTAGTTCATCTTATTTAAAGACCACCATCGAAAACAAAGTTCTGCTCCACGACACCTTCCCCCAAACCTCAATTCCAATCCAGCTGGCATTTGAAGAGAAACTGGATTAGGTCAAGGAGCCAGCCTTCATTAGAGCCAAGGTTGATAATGTTTAGAAGAATAACAAGGAGGCAACAAAAGGGAAAATTGCCCTCACTTATAGCTCTATGACTGTAGCTGCTTCACCTGCACCTCCCTGGCCTCACCTGGAAAGTGGGCTCACCATGTCCATTGCCACAGTCCAGCGCTGAGGCTTAAGGATAAGATTTATGTAAAATGTACCTGGCATTGTTTCTAAAACTTTACAGCCACTCAAAAATGTGTCATTAATATCTTCTTCCTGAACACAAAAGTTTCCAAAACATGGAACAGTTAGGGACAGTTTCTGATTCAATGAGACTAGAGTGGCTAGTCTCAGACTCTACTAGAACTTGGAATATAGGAAGGTGGCGGTCAATAACATGGAAAGAAATATTCTATCAATATCTTCACAGCTGGCTCTGACCAATAGTGGCTTGGGTTTGCAAGGACACGGGAAGCCATAGCCATAGTTCTTTGTGCCTAGACAGATAATTGAAAACACAAAGGTTGAATTTTGGGGGTTCTCAGCCTATCACAGCAAGTGCCCAGTCAGATTTTACAGGCCCTTTATTTTTCCCTTACAATAATGGAAAAACGGGTGCTGGGAGGGATGGGCTGAGGGCAAATTCAGCTTCGGAAAGGGACAGATAGATTGGGGAGATTTCATGAACACATGAACAAGATTGAGGCTTCCATTTCCTCAAGATTTGCTTCCTGTCACTCTGCCCCATTTTCAATGGGGTGGAAAAACACCAGCTTCTCACTAAACACAGTGCATGTGTTCAAAACCTCTGAGGACCATTCCAGGCAGGGAGGTGGTAAAAGGTAGAGGCTGGGGCAAGCCCTCATCCCTGAGAGTACCAGGAATAACAAGGCAGACATTCAGACCTCAGTGCCTCTGTGTCCCTGCCTGATGGTCTCTGAAGACTGTCTGCCTTAGCCCTTGATGAGGTTAAAGACACAGCATCATGTAGAGACTGTGAGAGGCCAGCACCCAGAAATTAGATAAGTCTCAGATGGTCTATGCTCCTCTCTAGGGTTCCCGTGAAAACCTCTGCGGGACACAGATGCTGAACCGATGGTGCGTTATTCTTATTACCTTTCATAATTCTGTGCTTCATCTCTTACTACCCTTTTCTGGCTCCACACAATCTAGAGCCACACTGGTCTCCTTTGATATTTCTTCCAAATGAGCACATGGTCCAACCTCAGGACCTTTGTACTAACTGTTTTCTCTGTTCAGAACACTCTTCTGCAGATAACCACCTGGCTTGTTCCTCACTCATTCAGGTCTCTGCCCACATGTCGGCTTACTGGAGAGAGGCTTTCCTGACCACTGCCTCTCAAGCAGCACCACGAGGCACTCCCACATCCCACCATCACCATCATTCCTTACATTTCATCCCACTTAATTTCCCTTCCCAGCACTTACTACCTCTGATATGCTACACATTCATTTGTGTTTCTTTTATTGTCTGTCTCGCTCTCTGATATATATGTTCTATGAGAACAGAAGCTTTACTGTTTTGTTTATCACTGTAGCCCCAATTACTACATTGCGCTTGGTACTTTCTGCTGGATAAATAAAAGAACAGTATTCCTCATACTATAGGATGCAGAGCTGTAGGGTACCTTATAAATTATCTGGTTTCCTTCTTTTCTTTTACAGATAAGGAGATTGAGTCTACAAATAACTAACCTGGGAGCTCATAGCTAATAAACTGAACAACATAAGAGGCTGGAGCAGTGATCAGCATGAAAAAGTAAATAATCTAGCGGAGAGAAAAAGTGGATCGGGCCAAAAAGCAAAAGGGAAAAATAGAAAGCTTGAAAGAGCAAGGGGAGCGGGGAGAAGGCAGGGGGAAGGGAGAGAGGAAGGAAGGAGGGAAATCACATGTTTTACTGGTTGAAAAAATGAGTCTAGAATCCAAGGATGTTTTAGATGGCACTGAATTAACACTGAATATCCTTAAAGTACTTTGCAAATCACATCTTTTACAATCATACAGACAACATTTAGGAATGACCCCTGAGATGTTCAGCTCTCCATTCATCGCTGTGGTGTGGTGGGGATATTCTAACTGCTGAGGTTTCTCTGAAGAACAATTATTATTTTGGTTCAAATCTCCCACCTGCAGACTGAACTCCACTTATCTTAGACTGAGAAGAGGAAAGGGGGAAGTCAGAGATGCTTATTGAACTAGGCACTCTGCCAGGGGCTTTCAAGTATCTCAGTTAATTTTCATAACACCCCTATGGCCACTTTACAAATGAGAAAACTACATTTCCAAGGGTTGAGTGAACAGCTCAAAACCTCACAACTGATCAGTGGCAAAGCAGGACACTAACTAGGGTCACTCCATTTGGCTCTTTTCTCTAGTTTCTAAAGAATTTCAGGAAAGAAAACTTGCTTATGTGCATTTTCACCTAGCATTTTTACAGTCACCCTAAGGCAAGGCACGATGGATGTTTAGTCCCCAGAGTATCTCTGGGCTCGTCAGTTTTCACAGACGGATCTGATTCCACCACCCAAGCACTGGACTGCTAAATCATTCCGATTTGGCAATGCAGAACATGTGTGTTGGCTTTGGGGCGAAATCCATCAGTATCCCCCAGAGCCACCCCTAAATAAACATGCAATCTAAGTAAAAATAGTGTGCTTGTTATGTCAGTGTGGCTTTGGAACTCCCAGCCTGGCACTAGGGTGATCCACTGCTCCAATTGCTGAGGTCTGAGGAGCATCTAGGGGTGTGGGATTTTTAGTCCCCCAACTGAGAACATTCTTGGCAAGCTGGACAAATTGGTCACTGTACCCAGCACCCCCAGTTCCAGTCTGTCCCCCTTAACCCTCCACCCCATGGAGCAATTTTGATGCCACTATTGTCTTTATATAACCTCAAACTGTCTTCTGCCCACTGCCCAATTTTTGATTGAAACTCCCTTGAGAAAAACGTGCCATATAGAAGATAAATTAAAATATATGCATCCGATCCATTTTTATTTTAGATTTTTAAATCCTGGATTTGTTTGCACTCCAGAAATACATACCAATGAATCACACACATTCTTTTTTTTCCCCCTTGGCCATGCCACAGTGGCAAGTGGGATTTTAGGTCCCTGACCAGGGATCAAACCCATGCCCCCTGCATTGGAAGCACAGAGTCTTAACCACTGGACTGACAGGGAAGTCTCATAAACCATATTCTTTTAACCCCTTTGCAGAATTCCTTTCAGAGGACTGTGCTTTGGCATTTTGCCTCTATTGTAATATTGAATTTAAGAATTGTTTTCTTGGGTCCAAAATCACTGTGGATGATGAGTGCAGCCATGAAATTAAAAGATGCTTGCTCCTTGGAAGAAGAGCTATGACAAACCTAGAAAGCGTATTAAAAAGCAGACATTACTTTGCCAACAAAGGTCCGTCTAGTCAAAGCTATTTTTCCAGTAGTCATGCACAGATATGAGAGTTGGACCCTAAAGAAGGCTGAGAGCTGAAGAATTGATGCTTTTGAACTGTGGTGCTGAAGAAGACTCTTGAGAGCCCCTTGGACAGCAAGGAGATCAAACCAGTGAGTCCTAAAGGAAATCAGTACTGGATATTAATTGAAAGGACTGATGCTGAAGCTAAAGCTCCAATACTTTGGCCACCTGATATGAAGAGCCAACTCATTTGAAAAGGCCCTGATGCTGGGAAAGATTGAGGGCAGGAGGAGAAGGGGGCAATAGAAGATAAGATGGTTGAATGGCATCACTGACTCAGTGGACATGAGTTGAGCAAACTCTGGGAGATAGTGATGGACAGGGAAGCCTGGTGTGCTGCAGTCCATGGGGTCACAAAGAGTCAGACACAACTGAGCAACTGAACAACAGCAATTGAATGTAACGGAGGGAGGGGAGTGATGAGGACTCTAGTCACTTTATCATCCAGTGTCATCCTCAATCTTCTAGAGAAATTTATTTCCTCTCTAAGTGTGAGGGAAATTTCTCTGTCCCTGAGAAACTATCTTTTCCATAGTTTTTCTTTATGAGAATTAATATTAAATATTTAATCTTATTTCTCTTTTTCCTTTGACCAGCAGGAAATTCAGAGCCAAATTTTTCTGCTCAGTATTAAAAATTGTGTAGGACTCTTGTCTGTATAGTCATATTTTAACTTCCTGTATTTTCCAGCACTTAATTTTTTATATAATGCAATGAAGTGATAAATGAGAATGTGATCATTTGCAGTTTCTTTTTACAATAACCCAGCAAAGTGGATATTATTGGGGGGATTTAAAGTTCATGTTGGAATCTTTCAGACAAAGGAAAACTTTGGTTCAGCATTGGAATGAGAATTTAAGCAAGAGACAGCTGAACAAACATAGCAAGGATTGGTTGAAAAATTTCTAATTTATTCCAACATTTGTCAATACCTTCTAAATGCTACCTAGGAAGACAGAGAATGCCTAGCTGAAAATTTCATTGTTCTTATCCCTAATTCACTTTCTCTGCATGATCTCAGATGGAGTGGGAAAGAGTTTGGTTCCTCCTGACCCATGGATGACAAATAACCAGCCTTAGACCATCTGAAAGAAAGAAAGTGAAGTAGCTCAGTCGTGTCTAACTCTTTGCTACCCTGTGGACTGTAGCCCACCAGGCTCCTCTGTCCACGGGATTTTCCAGGAAAATCTAGAGTAGGTTGACATTTCCTTCTCCAGGGGATCTTCCCAACCCAGGGATCAAACCCAGGTCTCCCACGTTGCAGGCAGATGCTTTAACCTCTATGCTGCCAGGGAAGCACTAGGCCATCTGGCTCTATGTTCTTAAGTCATCTTAGGGGCAGCCTGGTACAGAGGAGGTAATGGGTTTGGAGTGGAATCTCAGCCCCAGTGTGATCTCGAGTTTGTCATCTAAACAATTTGCATCTCCATTTTACCATGATAAAGTAGGAATAATAATACCCACATAAGAAAGATATTATGAAGACTAATATTAATATCCACATTAGAAAAATATTACGAAGACTCCACTACTTGGACCATCTGATTCAAAGAGCTGACTCATTGGAAAATATCCCGATGCTGGGAAAGATTGATGGCAAAAGGAGAAAGGAGCGGCAGAGGATGAGATGGTTAGATAGCATCACCGACTCGATGGACGTGAATTTAAGCAAGCTCCAGGAGTTAGTGGAGAACAGAGAAGCCTGGAGCGCTTCAGTCCATGTTGTCACAGAGAGTTGGACACAACTTAGCAACTGAACAGCAACAACATAAGACTAACTGAAATCATGCATATAAAAGCATCTCCCCCCATTCCCACTCCCACGACCATCACAGTGACTGGTATGTAGTGAGAGCCTCCCCCACAACCTCCCAATAAAGGTCTGAGCTGTTACCACAGAAAAGTTAATCCTCAGACTGACAGGGATCACACTGTCCCTGGCAGTGACTGGAGATTTTATCATAAACCTCTGGCAGCATTGCCTAATATAACTTTGGCCACTTCTGCTCATTTGTTAAAGGATACTCCACAGGCCCAAAGCAGAGGCCCCACATTAAAGCGCTGGTTATAGTGGGTCACTGGGGTTCTTTCTCCCCAGGCAACAATGAAACTGAATTAACAAGCATTCACCAGGGCAAACCATAGGCAAGGAACTTTAGAACTCTGCAAAAATAGTAAATTTTTAAAGAGATGCACTGCTACACAGGCCAAAATTTGGGGCATCTTGCTTCTTGCACATACTGAGCTGGCTGGAGCCAACACAGGAAAGCAAAAGTGTGCAGAGAAACCTTGGAGTGCCCACCCCTGGGATCCCTGAGGGCTAACCTTTGAGAAGTCGCAGATACCTCTTCAGGTTTTGTTAGCCAGGGACACATTGCCTCATCCTGTCCGTCTCACCTCTGCTCAATTCCTCCCTGTGTCCACTCAGTATCTCAGCCTGACTGAATTAGATATTCTGTGAGCTTCCCCCTCCTCACTGTCTCCAAATTCAAGGGCTACAATGGTCTGAATAAACATAACCGATTACAAATTTGACCCCAGTCTTTGGGTCACAAAGTTCAACCACCAGAAACAGAGAGACCAATGGGGTCAAGACTCCCAAATCTCCACCTGGAGATGCTGCCAAAATGCTCCATGGACTGAAGGTTCCAAGAGGGCAGGGACAGGGACAGTGAACAGAATGGCAGAGCACCTCCCGATAAGTTCTCTTCCAGGTGTGACTTGAATATGTGGAGTATTCAAAGCACAAATTCTCAGAGCTGACTCTTCGAGGTCATCTGGGTCAACCTCTGCCTGATGTCGGAATCCTCTGTAGATGTATGAATCCCTATTCACTAACAAACATGAACCCACCCGAGGCAGCCCACACCCCACTCCCCCATCCCAAGAACAATTATAATATATAAGCTGGTCTTCATTGTTACCCAATTTCTCTTTCATCTTGAAACTTTTTATGTATTAATGAGCACCAGCTGTGGTGTCAGGCATTGGGCAAAGGGGGTGCAATGGAGCGCTGAGAAGCTAGAGTAGCTAGAGATGTCATTGAGGAGATTATAGTCTAGTTGCGGAGACATGTGTGAATCACACATAACTGATGAGCACTCTGAAGAAAGAGAAAGGACAATTCTATGACATGGTACGAGGAGAAGGGGTACAGAGAAGGGGCCAGGGTGAGGGTAGCTGGAAATCCTCCTCAGAAATCATGAAAAGCTGAGACCCCATGGATGAATAGGAGTTAACTCTTGAATGGGGGTATGGACATTTCACAAAGATCTTTTGTGGCAGGAAGGATCATGGTATACTCAAGAAACCAAAAGAAAGCCAACATGACTCCAACACAAGGCAAGTGGGCAGGAGCCAGTAGGCCATGCAAAGGATTTTGTCTTTATTCTCAAAGCAGTGGGAGCAGCTGAAGGAGTGTGTGTGTGTGTGTGTTAGATCCAATACATACACATTCTCCTCAGATTCCTGCCTCAACCCTATCCCAGACCTCTGACTGCTTACTCATGAAGAACCTTGGATGACAACCATGGGAGCTGCCACCCTCCCACCCTGCACCATCACCACTCAGATGCTATTCAAACTAAAGGACTATAGGCTGCCTGGAGTGTGTTCTTCATATGCAGACCAGAGTAGTGAAAGAAGCCATGCCCACTGCCCCAAACTCCAACAAACTGCTCCCGTAAAAGTAAGAGAGAGAGGAAAAGACACAGAGAAACACAGAAGAGTAGAGCAGAGAAGGCTGAGTGAAGACTCCTGTGAAGAAGGCAGGGATTGAAGTGATGCATCTACAAGCGAAGGATCATCTGGACCCACCGAAAGCTGGAAGAGACAAGAAGGCTCCTCTCCGAGAGCCGATAGAGGGAGGACAACGTGCTGAAACCTAGAGTTTGGACTTCTGGCTTCCAGATCTGTGAGAGAATAAATCGCTGTTTCAGGCTACCACATTTGGAATAATGTGTTTTGGCAGCTCTAGGAAACTAATACAGATTTTGCCGCTGGGAATGGAGATGGTGGCTGTAACAAGTACCTAAAAGTGTGGACTTGGCTTTGGAACTGGGTAATGGGTAGAAGCTGGAAGAATTTTGAAGCACATGATAGAAAAAATGACTATGTTGCCTTGAAGAGATGGTAGAACCATGGACTTTAAAGGTGATTCTGGTGAGAGCTCTAAAAGAAGTGAAGGGCATGGAAGAGAAAGCTTCTATCATCTTAGAGAAAACATTCATCATCTTCAATAGACTCTTGTAAGAAATGTGAACGTCCAAGGTATTTCTGGTGAGGAACATGCTTTTAAAAACTGGAGAAAAAGCAATCCATGTTGTAAAGTGTGGAAAAAACTTGGCTGAAGTGAGCTCTACATTTGGGGAGAAGGCAGAACTTGTAAGCCATGAAGTTGGATATTTAGCTGAGGGATTTTTCAAGGAAAACGTGGAAGATGTAGCCTGGTCTCTTCTTGATGCTCTTATAAAATGTGAGAAGAAAGATAAACTGCTGAAGGAACTGCTAAGAAAAAAGGAGCCAGTGCTTGGTAATTTGAGAGGTTCTTGGCCCACCCAGATTGTTAAGTACGCTAAAATTAGAAAACTAATACAAGTGTGCTCACTTACTGACAATACATCAAACTGATACTTACAAATTATATATTTTTATGTCTGTCTGTTGTACTTAAAAGTTTGTTTATAGCAATGTAAGCTTACAGCTGAAAAATTAGGAAATAAATAGGCAAAAACAAGAAAATAAAAATACTATCCATATTTCCAATACCTAAAAACAACCTATCAACATTCTCTTTCATAGGCATCTAAATTTTCTTCTATATATTTTTATATTTCTACATATATTTTCACCGAAACAGGACCTTATCACATATTCTAATCCTTTGGTTATTTTTATCTCTTAGGTATTCATTGATGGATAACTTTCCAATAAATATACCCCTAGAAGATCATTCTCAAGGATTAAGAATTTGGTAAGGGCTTTACAGGTTTGCAAGATTTCCACAGTAGCATATTTTATCTTTTAATTTTATTTGAATTTTTTTTAGAAAGTTGCTTAGGAATACAAAAGTTTATAAAGTAAAACAGGAAATGTCCCAGTCCTCAGAGGTAACATTTAAATATTCATTTCTTTGATTACAAGCAAGATTAAAGATGTTTTCACATGTACTGAGCAATTTTGTTTCTTCACTGTGAATTGCCTCTGTATAGCCTTTGCCCCTTTCTTTCTATTCATGTTTATTTTTTTCTGAGAGACTTGTAATGATGCCTTACATATTGAAGATATTAATCTCCTGTTTGTCTTATACATTACAAATATTTTTCTCAGTCTTACCATTTGCTTTTCATTTTGTTTATAACTTTTATGCATAATTTCACATTTATATAGTTACATATCTAAATTTTTTATGGCTTCTGCCCTAAGGTTATGCTTGAAAAGACCTCCCACATACCCAGATTATACAACTAGTTAACTAAGATTTCTTCTGGTGATTTTATGGTATGTTTTACTTTTTGACTTTTTTATCTTCCCAAAATTTATTTTAGTCTATGGTGAGAAGGAAAGAATTAACTTAATTTTTAAAATAAAATTTATTCTCACATCACTCATTGGATAATCCATCACTTCACGTTATTTTCAAATGCTGGGGATTTTTTTTTTCATGTACTAAAGATAGATGTATCCTTGCATTTGGGGCTGACTATTCTAGTCCATTGTTTTCTCTGTTTGTTACAGGCGCTGTATGTTTATTTAAATGTAATTTTATGTTGCAATTTATTATTAGTGTAAGATTGCCCTCCAATTTCTTCTTTTAAATTTATTTTTGCTATTTGTGTGTCTCTCTTCCTTCAGATAAACTTAACACAAATAAATGTATTTGCATTTCAACTGCAACTCGATTAAATGTGTAGACCAATTTGGGTAAGAACTGCCATCTTTTCCTTAATAGACAATATTCAGGAAAGAAAGACAGGACATAGGGAGAAACAGTAAGAAATACAACTCTGTCCTTGAAGAAAAGTATTCATGTAGAATCTTTCTGTAGAAGCAGAAAGACAGAAACACTGGTTGTGGTCAGAGTGTATTTAGATTTTTCTTAGAAGCAGCTCAAAGCACTTTTAAGGAAAATTAAATCTCACAAACAGGTATCCCTTAACGAAACTGGAGAGACATAGAATGCCAGAGGCTGACTGGGGGCTCCTGCAATGGTTTGAAGGTGAAAGGAATAGAAAGATTACAGAATCAGAACCTGGTACTGCTTCAAAAGTGAACAAGAGAAGAGCTTGTTATGATGCGGCTAAGGTATCAGCCTCATCGGACAGGAAGAAGCTGCTGCCAGGAACAGAAACCAGGAAGTCAGGAGTAGCTCCCAAAAGGTAAAGGAGATGCTTAGTTCCAATTTAAACAGGCCGAGACGAAAAGATGGCTTGACTTCTAGGTGGAAATGTTCTGAAGGAGGATCCTGAAAGTGAGGATTGCAGAAAACACCAAGCCTGGTACACAGTGGACCCTCATCAACGAGTGACTTGCACTAAGTGATAGGTGCAACAGGACTGAGAGCTGAAAATCATGTTGTAAAAGAGCAAAATTCAAGAAGTGTCCCTAAACTTTGTTGAATACGACACTTACAGGACAGAGAGAAAACTAGAGTCAGAAAAGTCAGCAGGTAAAAACAACCAACCTACAACCAATCAGTGGGCAGAATGGCTGTGATTTTGAGCAAACATTGCTGAGTATCACAAATCTATGACGATGATTCAAAGTGAACACAAAGGCACACCCCCAAGATAATGCACTGGAATCATTAGAGACTCTTAAAACATTTTAAAATCACCTTCTTATTTGATCCTTATAACGATCCTGATGTTCGGAAATGTCAGAATGCTCCCACCAGCAAGGAGAGGTTCTAATTCATCTAAAATTTGCCTAGTCCAATTGGGACATATCACTGGTATTTACGGATTCAATTCTATACAGTCAGCAAGAAAAAAAAAAAGTAGTGTCGTCACACGGAGGAAAAGGCTAGTCATTGGATATGTGAAGAGCTTACTGGAGTTTGTAAAGAATCCATTGCCTCATGGTTTAACACTGTTGTAGCAGGTTGCATGCATACAATTATATACACAGAACATAGTGAACAATTTAAGAGATTTCCAAGGATAGTTTTGACGCCATGTGATTTTCATGGTTGGCAATGACTTTCAGATTCTAATCTTTTCATGAGATGCGACTTTAGCTTGGTCCTTTCACATAGCTTTTATCATGTTACATCATTATACTCAAGTTGCCATGAGCCTATTATCTGAGCTAAACCCTGCGCGATATCAGGTGGAAATCCCACACAGATAACTTTGATGCAAACAGTGCTCAGTGCTGCTGAGCCTCACACTCGGGTCTGTTGCTCACAGACCTTTTTCATCGCTACTAGAGGGAGAATAATATAATGGCTAAAATAATAAACTCTGGAGTCAAACTCTCTGTGCTCACATTTTAGCTACATCACTTTCCATCTGAGTGACCTTGGGCAAAATATTTGATCTCTGTGAGCTTCAGTAGTCCCATCAGTAAAAAGAGGTGAAGAACAACCTATCCCATGAGACTGTATTTAGGTAATTATCATTGAGTTTGATGTATGTGAAAAATTGAGAGAACACTGCCTACTCTCTTATAGGTCCTTATGAAATAAATACTAGCTATGAACTTTAATTAGTATGCCACAGACTTTTCCAGCTTGTTAAATGGTTATATAATTAATAAACATATGCTGTTAGTAAGACTCGGAGTTCTTTTGACTAATTCAATATTTTTTTCCTACTATTTTACAATTCCTCAAACAGGTATACTCAAAGGAACAAGCTGTGTCCAATTTGGATAATAATATTATTTGGCAAAACACAAGGACTGCCTAATTCAATTTAATTTATTTTACTTTCATTCTGTGGGGCATGTTAGTTATATTTATATACAACTTATCTTGCATATGACTGATATGTTGACATGTTATGATCATATCACTAAAGATTGTTCTAGAGTCCCTCAGAAGAGTGAAGAGCCTCTGTAACCAGTCAGTGACACAGGTCTTCTTACTCTAAGGGATCCTGTCACCAAAACTTCCAAGTCTGAAGAATGAAACCCCTAATGAGAACCATTCATTGGGAGCCTGTGGTGTGTTGTACATGTACATGGTACATGTACCATGCCAACCTCCTTATAGATATCATGTCTAGAATAAGTCTTCTCATTCCTATTTTACAGAGCAGAAAACTAAGGCTTAGGGAGGTTTAATAAAGACCAACTTACTAGTATGTGATAAAATAAGATTTCAAGTCTTGGTCTAACACCAAAGCTCTTGTTCTCCCCTACCTCAATCATGCTGCTCCAGCTGATGATAATAGGAATTAAAGGAAAAATTAAGTGGTTGAGATTTATAGATGATGAACCACTATAAAAGCCACTGTTGTGAACTTTAAAAGAGGGAAATCAGCCAGTTAAACATTGGTTAAGGAATTGTTTTTACAATGAAGACTTTTCCCCTCTTATTTTTCATGTTGTCCCACAACAAGTGAACAAAGGGTCAGTCCAAGTTCATGGCAGGTACAGTTAGAGAAAAAAAGAAAGGAAAAATATGTTTCACCCCCCAGCATGGAGTCTCTCTATGGAATACCATATCTGCTGAGTCAAATTTCAGAGTTGTAGGGTTTGTGTTGATTTAGTGCCCCAAAACAATACTGGCTGTTGACTAGGCGAAGATGAGAGTAACCAAGTCACATACTTCAGGACTTCGACTGATTTCTACAGAAGCCAAAAGCTAGTTTTCTTCTCTCCTACTTTGCCATCTGCAGGAGACCCAAGGATCCAGGGGCCCTCCCGCTGTCTTCTGGAGCTGCAGGGTTCCAGCCTGACCAGAATGTGTCTGAAACCCCATCTAACTGAGGCAAAAATTCTCAGTCCCCACAGAAGTAGCTAATCCAGTCATTGAGGGGTTACCCAGTCCAAATCCCCAGCCACAAAAATGAAAACAGAGCAGGGTCTTTGTTTATTGATCTGCCTAGGACCCTCTGACTGGCAAAGGAAGAAAAAAATAACCCAGCACAAAATAAATGTTCGATTTCTCTTATGTAAACAAGATCAAAATCAACTTGGCTGTCCAAAGCAATTCTTTGCATGTAAAGCAAAAAATAGCTCCCTTGAGGAGAAAGGAACCCAAGCCCTATTCAATTGCCCCTCCCTTCTACTCTTTCCCTGGCCATTTTCAGTAACCACTGCCTTTCTGCCAATGAACGTCTATTCAGGGTCCCTGTGCAGGGGTCACTGCAGGCAATGAGCTCACCCCCACTCCATCACCCCATCCAAAATGTTTTCAGATTGTGATAAAGGCTATGGACTCTATGTGGAAAGTCAGTATTATTGAAAATTATCTCCATAAAAAGGAAACACTTTTATCCAAAAATCTCAGTCTTCTATTTTTTTCTGTAGGGCTCTGAACAATCCCAAACTGCTCTCATATGGGTTTCAGTTCAGTTCAGTTCAGTTCAGTCGCTCAGTCGTGTCTGACTCTTTGCGACCCCATGAATCACAGCACGCCAGGCCTCTCTGTCCACCACAAACTCCTGGAGTTCACTCAAACTTATGTCCACAGAGTCGGTGATGCCATCCAGCCATCTCATTCTCTGTCGTCCCCTTCTTCTCCCGCCCCCAACCTTTCCCAGCATCAAAGTCTTTTCCAGTGAGTCAATTCATCGCATGAGGTGGCCAAAGTATTACAGTTTCAGCTTTAGCATCAGTCCTTCCAATGAACACCCAGGACTGATCTCCTTTAGAATGGACTGGTTGGATCTCCTTGCAGTACAAGGGACTCTCAAGAGTCTTCTCCAACACCACAGTTCAAAAGCATCAATTCTTCGGCGATCAGCTTTCTTCACAGTCCAACTCTCACATCCATACGTGACCATGGGAAAAACCATAGCCTTGACTAGAACACGGACCTTTGTTAGCAAAGTAATGTCTCTGCTTTAATATGGGTTTAGAAGTGCACTAAAGGGAAACCTTTAAAAAAATCCAAACTCTTCTTTGTCAAATACCCAGATAGTAGATGACAATTTGGATTCAAATCCCTTAAAGAAGGGTCTCAAAAACTTAGTTCACCTTTTGGGACCAAGAAAGTTAATCCTAAATCCTTGTTCAATCTTTATTCATGACAAACTTTTAGTGACTTAAGCAAAACATTTGCCGAGTTGGATCACATGGCTCAGCTTCATTAGCCAGTATATCTATGGACAGGAGTGCTTTACAGAAAATAAGAATCTGGCTGAACCTTCACTCAAAACTCAACACCAACACAAACAAAGACATTCAGATTTCAGAAGACCCAATTTCCTGTGAGAAAAAAGGTCTTCTCTCATTTTCATATAGGTTCCATTTTCTTAGTGCACTCAAAATTAAGCCTGGATACATCCCTCTAAAACTGGAAAACCTAGTCCCCTTACAACCCAGAGATACCAAGCCAATCGGCATTTGGGGGAGAGGGTATTTGTAATGTTTCCAAAGCTCCAAGTGTTAGGGAGGTATTTGGATTCAAAGTTCCCACAACTCAGTAAATGTGAAGAAGATAGAAAAATGGATCTCACACCTGACTTGCTGATACTTCTCCATCTGGGAACCCAGATCTTAGGAGGGAGGTCCTGAGAACAAAAGGATGCCCTCTGATGAATGATACTGGCATAAGAATGGTTTTCCTATCAACAAACCTATGGAACATCCTCCCACTAGAACACTTGGAGTACTCATGAGAACTATCGTGGTTTGATACCATTCTTCCTTCCTGATCACTTGGTAAAGAATGTTCCAGGAACTGAGTGGCCTGCTTATAAAAGATGACAAGGGACAGAGGCATTCCTCTCCTACCTAATTCTGCCCTTTCCCAGCCATCCTGGTGATCAGGGAAAGCTTTTGAGTGTGGAAGCAGGCAGATGTAAGGAAGAGATAAGCAAGTCTTACAGGTTCACATGAAAATTCCTGGTACTCCACCCCTACAGCTCTCCCAGGCATGAGTGAACTTGTGGTAACTCAAGGTTTCTATCCAGCAATGAGATTAACCTCATAAAATAAGCAAGAAGAGCTATCAACAGAAACTTGTGCTGCTTACTTACTTGCTCACACAGGGATCTATTTATAGCCTGCCTTGCTCCACAAAGAATTTGAGGTAGAATGACTTCATTCTCAAAGGCCCAGATAAAACTCTTTATAGTGGCTATTATCATGACTCAAAAAGAGGATTCAAAAAACATGGGGCAAAATTGAGAAAGCAATCACCACCAACACGTCAACAGGCCCCACCTAGCTGCCACTCTCTGGGTAGAAAACACTCTGATGGTTAAGAGTATTCTATTTTTGGATTTTTGCCCTGGTACAAACTGTATCAGACTGATACTCTTTTTCATTCACTCTAATGTCTTCTTTAACCCCTGGTAGCAAATTCATACCCGAGCTATGGTACTAAAGGCATAAGAGAAGGGAATTATCATCAAGGGACATAGGCCATCCCCCTATTTCCTTTTTAAAAGATCTAATTTCTAAGTCAATTCTTAAGAGAGAGGTCAATTCAGATTAGATATCTAAATTTTAGACTTTTTTAAAATATAAACTTTATTATTTAGAGCAGGTTCATAGCAAAATTGAGCAGAAATACAGACAGTTCCTGTGTACTCCCTGCCTCCACACAAACAAACCTACTCTATTATCAATGTCGCCACCAGAGTGGTACATTTATTCAGTTGATGAATACCTATTGAACACTATAATCACCCAAAGTCCATAGCTTACCTTGGGGTTTGCTCTTGGTATACATTGTACGGGTTTTGACAAATGTATAATGATACATATCCACCATTACAGTATTAGGCAGAATAATTTCACTGCCCGAAGAATTCTCTGTGTTCCAACTATTCATTCCTGCCCCAACCCCCCACTGACCCCTGGCAAGCACTGATCTTTTCACTGTCTTCACAATTTTGCCTTTTCGAGAATGTCATATATTTGGGATCATACAGTATGTAGTAAATACATAGCCTTTTTCTAACTGGCTTTTTTCACTTAATAATATGTATTTAAGGTTCTTCCATGTCTTTTCATGGCTTGCTAGCTCATTTTTTTTTAGCAATGAATAATATTCTATTATATGGATGTACTTCTTTTTATTTATAAATTCACCTACTAAAACACATCTTGGTTGTTTTCAAGTTTTGGTGATTATGAATAAACCTGTTATAAACATTCATATACAAGTTTTTGTGTGGACATAAATTTTCAGTTCATTTGGGTAAATACCAAGGCAGGCAATTGCTACATTGCATGGTTAAGAGTGTGTTTTGTTTTGCAAAAAGTGTCAAATTGTCTTCCAAAGTGCCTGTACCATTTGTATTCCCACCAGCAGTGAATGAGAGTTCCTGTTGCTTCACATCCTCACCAGCATTTGGTGTTGTCAGTGTTTTGGATTTTGTCCATTCTGATAGATGTATGGTGGTATCTCACTGTTTTAGACTGTTTTTCAGTTACATTTTTTCACTTCAAAGGCATCCACTGATGCGAATTCAATTGACCAAGGAAAACTGATATTTAGTGAAAGTGGATACCCTCTATGCTGAGGAACAGCACTAGACATTCCTTATTCCTGTTTCACAGACAAGAAAACAGAAGTTCAGAGATGTTGGTTAATTTTCCAGGTCACAGGAAAAGAAGCGAGCCCAGAATTCATATCTACATCTAGCTTTCTTTAAAGTCTTTCTTACTCTGTACACATACCCATCAAAGCAGAAGGGAAAGTGAACTCACGGGGAATGCCAAGCCTTATGCATTCACAATTAAATACATTCTTTAATTTAATCCTCACAAAACTAAAAATGGCATTCCTGTCCTCTACAGTGGAGAAAGAAGGTGAGACTCAGAAGATTCTCCCTGTGCTAGGCATTATTCATTTGATTGTTAGATTCCATGGGAGGATAAAAGGTGAGGTTCCATGGAAGGGGCTGGGGTGCTGAGATTGTGGGATGGGGGCCCTCAGTGGGGGACTCTTAAAAGAAATAATTTATCAGTCAGTCTGGAAGGATTTCAACATGTCAATCTGTATAACCACAGCAGTCAATGCCAACTCTGAGAGGGCCTAGGAGGACTTGTTGATGGATTGGACATGGAGGGGGTGGTGGTAAGAAAAGAGGGATATGGATCATAGGTGCTTGCTTCGGCACTTGGGTAGTGATGCCATTTCTTGAGACAGGAAAGATGGCAGAAGAAGCAATTTGAGGGAGGAAATCAGAGTTCCAGGAGGATGGAGTCGGTTAAGGGGAGGGTACCAGTTATCCTCAGAACTAATTCAGGGATACAACGATGCCAAGAAGAATAAAAAATCATTCCTGGTCTCATAGCTCCAACACAGCAGTCACTCATACCTCTGTACAAGACAGAACATGAGCAGTGGCTGAGAAGTAGAATTTGAAAGCTGGACTAAATCTTTGTTTTCTATATTATTGATCAAACCAATGCTATATCATAAACCTTGAAACTGAAATCCAACCTCAAGTCCAGTCTCCAGTTACAGAAGGAGAAAGAATACAGAGAAAGTCCCAGAGAGGCCAAGGAAAGACAGCCTTCTACACATGAGCATCTTGTTGGCTTGGTATGGCCTCAAATTGCATGAGAATCATTCGTCATTAGCCACCTCCTCCAGGAGCTTTTCTTAGTTTATATGGTAGGAAGGGAGGGAATATAGTGTAGTGTTTTGTGTCCTAGGTTTCTGACTCTGCTGCAAACTTGATGAGTGGCTGTGGGTAAGATATGGAATGTCACTAAAATGTGAATCTACAAATATCTGCAGTTTTAAAGGAATATAGAGAAAAAGGGATTCCCTGGTGGCTCAGATGGTAAAGAATTTGCCTGCAATGCGGGAGACCTGGGTTTGATCCCTGGGTTGGGAAGATCCCCTGGAGGAGGGCATGGCAACCCACTCCAGTATTCTTTCCTGGAAAATCCCCATGGACAGAGCAAATCCATATGCATTCATGGATTGGCAAATAGCTATTGGCGAAAAGCTCTGCCAAATATTGACTGCGTAGGAAACATGGGTTTTGCAGAGAATTTAGAGTTAGTGACTTAATCAGGGGCAAAGAATAGCTATGGAGGTGCTGAGGAGAGAGTGAATTTTAATGATAACGGAACTCTCCTGGGTGGCTGTCACAGGGAAAGACATACTCTCCTCTAATTCTCTTTCCAACCCCCAGGCAGGGAGAGGCTGGACCCCTACTTAGTACACAAGGAGAATGGAGTTCAGGAACTTGCCAGAGGTCAAACACAGGCAGAAGAGCCAAGATGAAGGCCAGGCTGTCCAACCCCCAGGTCCCGGCACATTCCTCCTGCCCCACATTGCCCAAGGCAGGTAATGTTTGCCAAAATGACTTTTCCTCAAGGATCAAATTCACTCGCCCTCAGAGGACCTTTGCCGTAAAGGGGAAGCTGTCTTAGGTGATCTCCAAGGACCCTGTGAGCTCTCTGGCACTGCCAGAGGCTTTCATGTGATATTTTTAAGTCAAGATGAGGCTGGTTTCGCAAAACAGCTTAGAGGATAAAACTGCCTTTATAAGTGCCACCTCGGATATAACTCTAATTTAACTGCCTTGACTTTCCCATTTTGAAAAATGGATCTGTACCAAGCTCACCACTTGCTCTCCAAATATACTGCACGTCCCTGAGAGACACATTTATAGCTAAGCAAAAAATGAAGGTTGATGACAGTGCTGTGAGAAAAAGCAGGGAATAAAACTCCTTTGCCAAATTTAACAAGGTTATCACTCTTCTTTGAAAATATTCTTTTAAAAATGCTGATCACCATGTACTCAGAGAAATGCAATCCACTGTGAGGATAAAGAATGGGTTGGGTAACTCACAATCTGTCTTCTTCCCTCCTTTGAAGTGTGAGAGCTAAAGTCTCACCAGCTCCCCACCGCCTCCAACACCCCCAGGCAGGGTGGTGCCAGGAGTATTTGTGGCAAAAATCTAAATTCAGTGTTGAGGCACCAGGCAACATACTCAATTTGAAGAAGAATGATGGCTAAGATAATATAGTCCTCGCCCAAAGAGTTCCCATTCTTTTCTCTTCTTGCCTGAAGATCTTTGCCTCTGTTTCCATCAAAACATACATGACTGATGACATTCCCATCACTGGCACACAAAGATAAAGGATCACAATGCTCAGTCATAACCTACTCAAATTCTGGAGATGGATCTTCATGACTCTCTCCTTCTCATATCTAACACTGAAATATTATAAGGAAAACAAAGCCAGCATATCTAACTCACAGTAAGTGATCAAGCTATGATGATCTTGGCTCTCTTTAACTCATGATAAAGAATGAACAAGTTTGCAAATGTTCGTACTTTACTATGAGACACAAGTGATTTACAACTACCCGCTGTGGCAACCCACTCCAGTATTCTTGCCTGGAGAATCCCAGGGACGGGGGAGCCTGGTGGGCTGCCGTCTATGGGGTTGCAGAGTCGGATATGACTGAAGCGACTTAGCAACAGCAGCTGAGGTATTGACGCAGCAGTACCTTGAACACAACATGAGGCTGAGAGCCCATGTCATGTGGGACTGAAGCTCAAGTTCAAGTTTCTGCCTCCTTCCGTGCACAGGTTCTACACCATATGACTCCAGTGGGTACCAGTCACATAGCAGGTAATATGAAAAATGCCCACCCTCCTCCCCACAGCCCCACCCCAGAGTCGTGTAATGAGACGAGACTGCCCACATTGGACTTTGGAACCAGGGTGGAAGTTCCTAGAAACCCACTTTGACCAGGTTAAACTTTCACCCCATGACCTTCCCTCTAGCCAAACTAGGCGGATTGTTTTCTACAAGGAAGTCCCTTAGCCTGACTTCTGATTTTGTAGTGAAGAAGAGAAAAGCAGGAATCCTGGTTTGCACTCTGATCAGCCTTTAGGAAGACTTGGTTTCTTGTGAACCTAGTTGCTTTCATACAGAGGATATCCATCCCTAAGAAAAGGAGCACTAAACATAAGAAGGCATGTCTCTACTCTCTTGCTTTCTTTTGCCAAAGGAAAATAGTTCTCAAAACCTAGGACCAGTCTCATGAAAATGACCCAATAGCAGCATGCTTGCAGAACGCCTGGCAGGTGTGGAACCATGGGAGCTACTCTAAGGTGGGGCAGTGCCAGAGGTCCATCTTAGGGACAGGAAGCAGCACCACATCTGCTCCAGTGGCAGTGGTTGATGTGGGCAATAGTAGCTCTGAGAGGTAGAGAGGGTTACGGGATGTCCTGACTTTGTCAGGGGCTCTCCTGTTCGTTAAACCTCCTTTAAAGACATTGTGTTAAGAGAGTTTATGAGTATATTGGACTATCTGATGAGAGGGCCTCCCTCTTCCCCCAATAAATGAGGAGATTTTCTGGGCCTCCTCCCTAATATATCCTTATATAATATGTCTCCATTAGATAGGCCATTAGAAATAAGTGCTCTTCATACCCCAAGAAAATTTCCCAGTTATCATGGAGGCTTCCATATCCTCCGACAAGCTGCTCTGAAGTTATTTCAAGATGGCAACATCAGAAAGATGGATTGGCTCTGTCAACAGGGAGTCCTAAAGTCCTGCCATTCACTGAGCAGAGAAACGTGTGCCTGCCATGGGCGGCTGATAAGGGAAGTGGACACAGGATAAACTTCAGCCCAGACAGCTGACAAAGCTCAAATGCAGTCTTTGGAAAAACAGTAACTACTGGGCCTCTGCTTTGGAAAGCAAAGACTGTGGGCTTTGTTCGATTCTCGGGCTATTAGCATCAGCAGGAGGCTTACAGTTCTGAACGGTTGCCGCCTGCGGCAGAGACAACGGAACCCAAAAGTATATCTTATAAAACAGTTTCCTGTAGGAAATCTAAATACTAAAATGTTCTTTCACCTCCAACACCCCAACTCTCTGCCCCTCATCCCTACCACCTAAACCTCTCTATTCCGATTCATATTCAGGAACAGAACATTGTTTGTAAGTGATGGACTTCACAATGTGTATTTTCAAGCTGCTGCTGCTGCTGCTAAGTCGCTTCAGTCATGTCCAACTCTGTGCGACCCCATAGACAGCAGCCGACCAGGCTCCGCCGTCCCTGGGATTCTCCAGGCAAGGACACTGGAGTGGGTTGCCATTTCCTTCTCCAATGTGTGAAAGTGAAAAGTGAAAGTGAAGTCGCTCAGTCGTGTCCGACTAGTAGCGACCGCATGGACTGCAGCCCACCAGGCTCCTCTGTCCATGCGATTTTCTAGGCAAGGGTACTGGAGTGGGGTGCCATTGCCTTCTCTGATTTTCAAGCTGGATAACCACTAAACTTACTGAAGGGCTTAGTATGTGCTTCATGAGAATAGTGAGAGTTTTACATGCATGTTCTTGTTGAATCTTCACAACACTCCAGTGTAATAAGCACATCATTTTATAGACAACAAAATTGAGGTTCAATGAGGTGAAAAGCATACAGTTAGTAGGTGGTGGCTTTGGGATCTGACATCCAGTCAGACAGGTCTGGTGCCCAGGCAGAGCCCTCTTTAATCAGTGCACTATCTTTCTCTCATCCCTTCTTAGTTTATGGAAAGAGGTCACATTGAGAGAACTTTCAGGGCTTGCAAAGGCTTGGGAATCCCTCACCCAGATTACAGGTTTGGAGAAGCACAAGTTGATTATGCTCCAATGTGATAAAATAATAAGAATGACTCCTTCTCAGAGTCCCTGGTGTCTGAGCTTGTCCCCCTCCAAACACTGTCCACTTTGTTCATTGCTATCTTTTTGTGGTTAATCAAGCCATATCTTACTTATCTCTGGCTCCTGTAAAGATTCCCTGAAGCTGTCCCTTGACTAGACAGGCCTCCCAGGGTTCTTTCTCTTCACCATTAGTCAATATTTCCTAATGTTGAGCCTCTTCCAGGAAGACAGGGGAAGCAGTTCCAAATGCGAGTTATTAGCTCATGTGTGGGGCTTTGACACAGTGTTCTGGTCACTTACAAAGGCAAACACACAGCTGGTTCAAGGGCAGCTCCTCATCATTTTCCATCACTGAAAAAAGTGTAAGTCTCAGTAACTAATTGCTTTCAAACAGCTAGTCCCTTAACATCTGTGGGGATAACTAGGCAGACCCTTACTAGGTCTCTGCACCTAGGAGCTCACCTTTTTCGCCTTTTTTTAATGCA
This sequence comes from Moschus berezovskii, assembly GCF_049115385.1. NCBI lineage: Eukaryota > Metazoa > Chordata > Mammalia > Artiodactyla > Moschidae > Moschus > Moschus berezovskii. The sequence continues at coordinate 71,981,556 of NC_142462.1, forward strand.
GTTCATGGGGTTCTCACAGCAAGTATACTGGAGTGGTTTGCCATTCCCTCCTCCAGTAGATCACGTTTTGTCAGAACTCTCCACTATGACCTGTCAGTCTTGGGTGGCCTTGCATGGCATGACTCATAGCTTCATTGAGTTATGCAATCCCCTCCATTCAATGTACATGAACTTGGGCAAACTCTGGGAGATGGTGAGGGCCCAGGAAGCCTGGAATTCTGTAGTCTATGGGGTCAAGGAGAGTCGGACATGACTTGGCGATTGAACAACAACAGAAGCTCACCTAATCAAGGCAATGTGCACATTGCAGAGTGCTGTTTTCTAAAAAGCTCTGACAGTCCGTTAGGACCAATCATCCAACTACACCGAGATGTACAAATTAAACACGTATGCCTGCGCCATTTCTTTAACAAACATTCCCCTCATTGCAATGCAAGGTCCAGAGCCAGAATACAAAACTGCACTGAAAACTTAACGAAAACAGCTGTGAATCAGTTTTAAGTACATTTCTCAAGTGGCCATTTTTTTTTCAAGGGGCGTAGAAACACTGTATTTTTATTAATGGTTTTCTATTGATATGCCTGGGATTTAAATGCTTTACTTCTGTTTGCATTCATTCAACAAATGTTACACTGAACACCCAGCTACCATGCATTTGCAAAATAATAGGGATGCCAGACTAAACTGGCTGAAGACTGTTGAGGACTTCACTGCCCCATGGGTATGACACATATTGTATCATTAAGAATTAGCGAGGTGATGCTGCAGGAATGTACATCCCCAACATCTTGTTGCCCCAAATTAGCAAAGGTTCTTCCTCATGTTATATGTGTATTGTGGGTCAAGAGTCTGGGTTGATGGAGAAATTACCATCTCTAACATTGCCAGTCACTGCACTAGAAGAAAAGAGACGTCTGAAGATTCTTGCGCTGGTAATTAAATGTTTCAGTCTAGAAATGACACCCATCCCTTCTACTCACAATTAATCATCCAGAACTAGTCATTTATCTTACCCAATCACAAAAAAATCAGAAAGGGCCATTCCCTCTTACAACTAGATTGAGGAAGATCCAGCAACACATGATAGATAGCCCTAAGAAATCCCACACACATTTTAGTAAGTAATCATGATACAATGTGAAAAGTGCTATAATAGAGAAATGAAACAAAAAAAGAGGGATTAACTGCTAACATACTTCATGGTGCAATTACAAAAAATACCCATAGGAGTGGCATTTGAGTTTAGTCTTAGAGGATAAAAAGGCTTCGTTGTGGGGGCAAAGGTATGACCATTCTAGGAGAAAGAGCACTACAAAGGCAGGGAAGTGGAAGGAAATTCAGTGTGTCTGAAGCACCAAATTCAGGAGGGGTAGAAAGAAGAGGGGCCAACTGTGGGACACATTTGCCTTTCTTGAGTGTTTCGCTTCATCCTGCCAACAACAGGAAATAACAGGGATTGTTGGGCTTCCTAGATGGTGCTAGTGGTAAAGAACCCTCCTCCCAATGCAGTAGACATAAGAGACATGGATTCGAGCCCTGGGTCAGAAAGATCACCTGGAGGAGGGCATGGCAACCCACTCCAGTATTCTTGCCTGGGGAATCGCCATGGACAGAGGAGCCTGGTGGGCTATAGTCCATGGGTTCACAAAGAGTCAGACAAAACTGAAGTGACTTAGCAGACACATCCTACGGAGGAGAGTTTGACAGTGGATTGTCAGAAGTATATTTGCTTGTTTTTAGGAAGATAACACAAAGGACGCATGGATAAGGACCTGAAATGCAGAGGAAAGCTAATTACGGAGTTCCAGGTGAGATAGTGAGCCAGGCCGCAAGCACTGCCAGTGGAGTCTGAAATTTGAGGCATTTCTGAGGAAGAGCTGATAAATCCTATTGTTGTTATCATTAAAAAACATTAATGGTCTTAGTTAACAGGGGGCTGGTGACAAGGGAAACCTTCGAGACCACTGTTTAAGATATGGGGCAAACACTACACTATTCACCAAGACAGCATTGCAGCTGGAGAACGAAGAGAGTCAAGACAGGAAGATTTGAACATGTTGGATTTGAGATGCCGTGGAGATTCAGGTGGAGATGTCCCTGGGAATACAGGGCCCAGGAGTCTGAACTTTTTTAGAACTTGGGATAAACGTAATTTATGGTTAGTGCATGGAGCTGGCAGCTGAGCCGTGTTAAAACTTGCAGTGCCTCACAGAGAAAACTGAAGGAATAAATGCAAATATACAGAAACATTCTAAAGTAAACTTTGTTAGCCACCACGTTAAAACTGGGGTTCAATCCCTGGGTCAGGAAGGTCCCTTGGAGAAGTGAATGGCAACCCACTCCAGTATTCTTGCTGAGGAATCCCATGGACAGAGGAGCCTGGTGAGCTGTATAGTCCACGGGGTCACAGAAGAGTCAGACATGCCTGAGAGTCTAATGCTTTCACTTTCACATATATATATAATACAGATATGCAGATATTTAATATATATATATGTCTTTATATATCTGTATAATGAAAACTCACGGGAAAAGAATTTGGAAATATCTCATCCACCCAAATGCTCAGAGAAAACTACTTCCAAAATTTCAGTTAATATCTGCCCTCATAGAAGCACAAAGTTGTTGCCTGTGGAAATGTTGATAATTTAGAACAAACATGTATATATTTCAGTCAGAACTGATTGGATGTTTAACCTGAGGAAAGAATTTTGAAACTGAACTTTTAATGACAATTATAAGTAATCAATGCTGTTTTTCAAAGTGACTAATCAAGTTTTCAGGGTTTCTGCACATTTGCGTGGCCAGCCATAGAACTTTCTATTATGCTGGGTTTTTTCCTTTAATTTTTAATTAAATTGGCCCAAATCAGCAATCAAGGTTTCCATATTACTATGTAATGTATAGGGTAGCAGAGTACACTGGGCTCCCACCAGCTCCAAAAAAAGATCACTTAGAAGACTGGAGGGAGAAATCTGAACCTTCACTGTCAACGTTCCAAGAGATAAACAGAGCATTGCAAGTCGTTTTGAGGCAACAGGACCAGGATTTTTAAATAAATCATATTAATATGTGAATAAGACAAGCATTATTCTCTTCCCTCAAAATTTACTAGAGCTTTTGTTTTTGCCAAGTAGGAAGGTGACTGTTGGGCTGTGTGCCTGGGGACACATGGAAGACTTTCTGGTCTTGCCTATCACATGCAGGCAGGGGTCACACCATTTTCTAAGTAGCTAATTTTGGCTCCTGGGATCAATCCACTTTTGACAGGCAAGCTCAGGTGGTTTCTGGTAACAAGCTATAACAAGGAAAAGAACATTTCTTCTGGGATGAAGACCACTCAAGAATTGGTAAAAATCCACACATTTCTAGGAAGTCAGAGCGAAGAACATACAGCTTAGGGCTTCCCTGGTGGCTCAGTGGTAAAGAATCTGCCTGCCAGTGCAGGAGACACAGGTTTAATACCTGGTCCTGGAAAATCCCACAAACCACAGAGCAACTAGGCTTCTGTGTCACAACTATTGAGTCTGTGCCTAGAGCCAGTTCAATTCAGTCAGGCAGTCCTCTCCGACACTTTGTGACCCCATGGACTGCAGCACGCCAGACTTCCTTGTCCATAACCAACTCCTGGAGCTCACTCAAACTCATGTCCATTGAGTCAGTGATGCCATCCAACCATCTCATCCTCTGTCGTCCCCTTCTCCTCCTGCCTTCAAGCTTTCCCAGCATCAGGGTCTTTTCAAATGAGTCAGTTCTTCACATCAGATGGCCAAAGTATTGGAGCTTCAGCTTCAGCATCAGTCCTTCCAATGAATATTCAGGACTGATTTCCTTCAGGATAGACTGGTTGGATCTCCTTGCTGTCCAAGGGACTCTCAAGAGTCTTCTCCAACACCACAGTTCAAAAGTATCAATTCTTTGGCACTCAGCTTTCCTTATAACCCAACTCTCACATCCATACATGACTACTGGAAAAACTATAGCTTTGACTAGATGGACATTTCTTGACAAATGTCCATTACCATTTATTGGTAATGTCTCTGCTTTTTAATATGCTGTCTATGTTGGTCATAACTTTTCTTTCAAGGAGTAAATGTCTTTTTATTTCATGGCTGCAATCACAATCTGCAGTGACTTTGGAGCCCCCCAAAATAAAGTCTGACACTGTTTCCAGTGTTTCCCCATCTATTTCCCATGAAGTGATGGGACCAGATGCCATGATCTTTGTTTTCTGAATGTTGAGCTTCAAGCCAACATTTTCACTCTCCTCTTTCACTTTCATCAAGAGGCTCTTTAGTTCCTTTTTGCTTTCTGCCATAAGTGTGGTGCCATCTGTATATCTGAGGTTATTGATATTTCTCCCGAAAATCTTGATTCCAGCTTGTGCTTCATCCAGCTCAGCATTTCTCATGATGTACTCTGCATATAAGTTAAATAAGCAGGGTGACAATATTCAGGCTTGTTGTACTCCTTTCCCTATTTGGAACCAGTCTGTTGTTCCATGTCCAGTTCTAACTGTTGCTTCTTGACTTGCATACAGATTTCTCAGAAGGCATATCAGGTGGTCTGGTATTCCCATCTCTTGAAGAATTTTTCACAGTTTGTTGTGATCCACACAGTCAAAGGATTTGGCACAGTCAATAAAGCAGATGTTTTTCTGGTACTCTCTTGCTTTTTCGATGATCCAACGGATGTTGGCAATTTGATCTCTGGTGCCTCTGTCTTTTCTAAATCCAGCTTGAATATCTGGAAGTTCATAGTTCATGAACTGTTGAAGCCTGGCTTGGAGAATTTTGAGCATTACTTTGCTAGCATATGAGATGAGTGCAATTGTGCGATAGTTTGAGCATTCTTTGGGATTGCCTCTTTTGGGGATTGGAATGAAAAAGGATCTTTTCCAGTCCTGTGGCCACTGCTGAGTTTTCCAGATTTGCTGACATATTGAGTGCAGCTCTTTGACAGCATCATCTTCCAGAATTTGAAATAGCTCAACTGGAATTCCATCACCTCCACTAGCTTTGTTCATAGTGATGCTTCCTAAGGCCCACTTGACTTCACATTCCAGGATGTCTGACTCTACGTGAGTGATCACACCATTGTGATTATCTGGGTCATGAAGATCTTTTTTGTATAGTTCTTCTGTGTATTCTTGCCAACTCTTCTTAATATCTTCTGCTTCTGTTAGATCCATACCATTTCTGTCCTTTATCGTGCCCATCTTTGCATGAAATGTTCCCTTGGTATCTTTGATTTTCTTGAAGAGATCTCTAGTCTTTCCCATTCTATTGTTTTCCTCTATTTCTTTTCACTGATCTCTGAGGAAGGCTTTCTTATCTCTCCTTGCTATTCTTTGGAACTCTGCATTCAGCTGGGTATATCTTTCCTTTTCTCCTTTGCTTCTCTTCTTTTCAGAGCTATTTGTAAGGCCTTCTCAGACAACCATTTTGCCTTTTTTCACTTCTTTTTCTTGGGGATGCTCTTGATCTCTGCCTCCTGTACAATATCATGAACCTCTGTCCATAGTTCATCAGGCACTCTGTCTATCAGATCTAGTCCCTTAAATCTATTTCTCACTTCCACTGTATAATCATAAGGGATTTGATTTAGGTCATACTTGAATGGTCTAGTGGTTTTCCCTACTTTCTTCAATTTAAATCTGAATTTGGCATTAAGGAGTTCATGATCTGAGCCACAGTCAGCTCCCGGTCTTATTTTTGCTGACTGTGTAGAGCTTCTCCATCTTTGTGTGCAAAGAATATAATCAGTCTTATTTCAGTTTTGACCATCTGGTGATGTCCATGTGTAGAATCTTCTCTTGTGTTGCTGGAAGAGGCCAAACTATGGTGGAGATAATGAAGATAATGGAGACCTCCTAAAAAAGGTCCCATGTACCCACTGCTGCACTTAGTGTCCCCAGCCCTGCAGCAGGCCACTGCCAACCCACAACTCTGCCGGAGACTCCTGGACACTCACAGGCAAGTCTGGGTCAGTCTCTTGTGGGGTCACTGCTCCTTTCTCCTGGGTCCTGATACACACAAGGATTTGTTTGTGTCCTCCAACAGTCTGTTTCCCCAGTCCTGTGTAAGTTCTGGCAGCTCTATGGTGGGATTAATGGTGACCTCCTCCAAGAGGGCTCATGCCCTACCCAGGTATACTGCACCCAGAGCCCCTGCCTCTGCAGCAGTCAAGTGCTGACCCATACCTCCACAGGAGACACTCAGACACAGTTTTGGCTCAGTCTCTGTGGGGTCTCTGGGCTCTAGAGCCAGGGAGCCACAATATCTGATGCCCACTGGCCCTTGGGCCAGTGCTCCACAATGAGACAGTTGACTCCACTCACCACAACTAGAGAAAAGCCCATGCAGCAACAAAGACCCAGCACAGTCATAAGAAAAAAAATTTTTTTTAAAAAAGAACAAACAGGTTAGATTCTCGAGGCTTGTTTTACCTTGATTTTTTTCTAAGGCCAGGTGACACTTGTGTTTATCTTTTTCACATGCAGCCCCACACAGTCGAGTCTGTCTTTTTGCATTTCAAAAACTAAACATATTTTTCTCCTTCTGTGCTAATCTATGTTCTGAAACACAGTGGTTTTTAAATGTTTGTGCCTGACTCATGTTAAGAAGGGCTTCCCTTGTGGCTCAGCTGATAAAGAATCCGCCTGCAATACAGGAGACCTGGGTTCGAAACCTGGGTTGGGAAGATCCCCTGAAGAAGGGAAAGGCTACCCACTCCAGTATTCTGGCCTGGAGAATTCCGTGGACCATATAGTCCATGGAGTCACAAAGAGTCAGACACCACTTTCACTTTCACTTCACATTAAGAAATATGGGCAAATATCACTGAAAGCAAAGATTCACAAAACACCATTTGTCCTTAAATATGTGACCCAGCCTGATTTTTTCCAAGTCTGTTCTGTTTCTGTCCTAAATCATTCATGACCCACTAAGTGAATTTGACCCACATTTTGGGACATACTGTTGTGGAACATCCCTCCCCAAAAGGTACATTTAAATGTACACTGAAAAAAAAAGCAAATAGCTTCGGTGATGAATGATGCTCTCAGCAGGCACACAGAAATACTGAGTTTTTGAGGAATCTGTTCAGAGCTGACTGTCTCCAGTCTCACATGGAAGTTGATCAGATTCTATTGGGCCTCACCTCTGTGGAACTGTCCACATGTGGTTTGACTCAACTTTCACCACCAGCATGTAAAGCAAGTTTGGTCCTTACCAGGTGGCGCTAGTGGTAAAGTATCTGCCTGCCAATACAGGAGACACAAGAGACCCGGATTTGATACTTGGATCAGGAAGATCCCCTGGAGGAGGAAATGGCAACTCACTCCAGTATTCTTGCCTGGAGAATCCCATGGACAGAGGAGCCTAGCAGGATACAGTCTATGGGGTTTCAAAGAGTTGGACACAACTGAAGCGACTTAACACACAGCACATTCTCAAACAAAGTTCCATCCTTTTTAGACTTAACTTTCAGCTAACAGATATTTGACTTCACTGATTCTAGACCAACACTACTCACCTGAACTTTTTATGTCTATGGAAAAGTTTTATACCTGTCCTGTCCAAATTGGTGGCTACTGGCAACAGATGGCTAGTGAGCACTCAAGACGTGACTAATGCAACTGAGGAACTGAATTTAAAATTTTAATTTCAATTATTTAAATGTAAATAACCACATATATTTGGAGAAGGCAATGGCAAGCCACTCCAGTACTATTGCCTAGAAAATCCCATGGATGGAGGAGCCTGATAGGCTGCAGTCCGTGGGGTCGCTAAGGGTCAGACACGACTGAGCGACTTCACTTTCACTTTTCACTTTCACACATTGGAGAAGGAAATGGCAACCCACTCCAGTGTTCTTGCCTGGAGAATCCCAGGGAAGGGGGAGCCTGGTGGGCTTCCGTCTATGGGGTCACACAGAGTCGGACACGACTGAAGTGACTCAGCAGCAGCAGCAGCAACCACATATATTGACAGTAACAACCATATTAAATAGTGCTCACTCTAGCTAAACTCTCAAATATGTTTCCATTTCTTCATTATACAGCTTCCCCTCTTACTGCATGCTTCCCAGGGGGCCTAGTGGTAAAGAATCTGCTGGTACAGGAGACACAGGTGTCACAGTTTTGATCTCTGGGTTGGAAAGATCCCCTGGAGTAGGAAATGGCAACCCACTCCAGTATTCTAGCCTGGAAAATTCTACAGGCAGAGGAGACTGGCGGGCTACTGTCCTGGGTCAGAAAGATCCCCTGGAGCAGGAAATGGCAACTCACGCCAGTATTTTTGCATAAAGAATTCCATAGACAGAGGAGCCTGGCGGGCTACTGTCCATGGGGTCACAAAAAGTCTGACACGACCGAGTGCCCATGCACACACTGCACCTTATTGCTTATGGTTAATTGCCTCACATCACATTAATAATGTACTCTTCACACATTGTCTGGCTCATCCTTGGTCCTTTAAAGTCATATTTGTAGACAATGGATTCGATCCACACACAACATTTTCCTGCCAATTTCCATTTTAAAAATGAATTTCTCTTTTATTTTTGTCACAGCTTCATTTCCCCACAACTTTCAACATCCTATCCATTTTTGAAAGCTTAAAAGAGAAAAGACAAACCTAAAAATTAATCACAGACTCAGTAGGCATGCTATGGACGGGTGAACAAGATGTGATCGAGGCTGAAATAAGCAATCCCAAATGTCATTTGGTGGTGGTGGGTGGAGTGAACTTGCTTATCTTTGGACTGTACCTTTTTTTTTTTTTTTTGCATCTATTCTTGAGAAATGTATGTATTTTGTATCTGAAATTGCATTGTACATTAGTAGAGATTACTATTTACATGGAGATTACTATTTATATGTTGGGGAATAAAAAAAGATTTTTTTCAAAAGACATTTTGCTTCCCAGGGAGCTTTGGATTGAGGTAGACCAACATAGGTAGATGTCACTTCACCACGAGGCAGACTCATAATGAAATGACACTGTGAGGTAGGAGTAATATTATTTAAGAGAGTACTAGAGAAGAAAAAGTTCTGAGTTTGGAAGGGAGGTGTGGAGGACTTCATAGAAAAGATATCTTATAGGCTATGTCTAATAAATTGACACTTAAAAGGATTTGGGGGCAGGGAAGAACATTCCAGGCTGGAAAACAGAGTAAAGGGAGAATTATAGAGCTTGAGGGTATGGCATGTTTGAAGAAAACTAACTTACATAGAGTGTCAAAGCCTGATGTATCTAATCAGTCTGTATTTTAAGAAGATGCATTCATCAGTAAATATTTACTTTGGACAACAAGATAAAAATGGTTAGAGGAAAATAATACTGGAGCAGGGAGATAAGCTTCTGGTGTGTGTGTGTTAAGTCGCTTCAGTCATGTCAGACTCTTTGTGACCCCCATGGACTGTAGCCTGTCAGATTCCTCTGTTCATGGGATTTTCCAGGCAAGAATACTGGAGTGGGTTGCTATGCTCTCTTCCAGACCCCAGGGACTGAACCCACGTCTCTTATATCTCCTGCCTTGGCAGGCAGGTTATTTACCACTAGCACCACTTGGGAAGATGAGATAATCCAGGTGAAAGACAGCAACCCTCTAAACAAGAAGGTAGCAAGCTATGTCCCTTGGGCTAAATCAGATCAGAAGTCTGTTTTTGTAAGTAAAGTTTTACTGAAACACAGGCATGCCTACCTTCTCATTCACCTATTATCCATGGCTGTGTTCATGCTACAAGAGCAGAGTTGAATAGTTGCAACAAAGACAGTGACTCAGAAAGCCTAAAGTATTTACTATCTGGTCCTTTCAAGACAAAGCTTGCCAGTCTGTGATCTAAACGTGGGTGGTGAGGGTGGAGAGGGTGGCATTCTCATCAGGGAAATGACGGCAGTGAAATTCACAGGATTCAGAGACACATGACATATTGGGATTGATTTACAAGGAAACCTTTACTCAAGGTGTCTTTAAGGTCTCTACCCTGGAAGACATGAAAGAAAGCAATTTCATTAACTAAGACAGAGATTAGAAAAAGTTGGGTTAGGAAAAGAGAAAAGGAGTTCTGAGTTAGGTGTGTTGTATTTGAAGCCCCTGTGGCTGCCCCCACCCCAGCAAAGGTGAATGTACCCATCTTTGGAGCCAAGAAAAGAGGCCATGCATGGCTGAAGATGCAGAGTTGGAAGCTATACACCTAAAGTCAAGAGGTGATAAGAAGACAGCCCAGAAAGAAAGGAAAGGAAAGAAACAGGAACAAGACGAAATCCCTGGGGAAATACCTCTATTTAAGCAGCAGATGGAGAAAAAAAGAACCAGTGAAGAATTCAACAGAAGGGTAGGAAAAATACCCCAGCATTACAGAACTAACAAGAGGGAAAAACATAAAGGAGAGAAGCTGGTCAGCAAAGTTGTCCAAAGTTGTCCTAAGGATGAGACAGAACAAGAATGTTTTAGAGGAGATAACTGAACACATTAGAACAGTATTGTTGGTATTTAGGGACAGAATCCAAGGAATGAACAGAAGGAGAACAAATTGTGACAGCAAATGAAGACTAATCCTTTGAGAGCCTTAGCTATTGAGGAAAGATGAAGACCGGCTGGATGCTGGAAGGAGAAACAGGTCTAAGGAGGGTTTTCTTGAGGAGAGGAGAGTTTTGGGTAAGCTTATTTTACACAAATGTCAATAAATTCTGGCATGAGGACATTTCCCAGACTTTGGACAGTTTACAAATGCTGAGATGCATTTGTTTGCTTCCTTTGGAACTTACATCATTGCTATGGTCTGAAGAGTTGATGCTTCTGGAACCCAAGCATGAGCTAAATGAAATCTTACTTCTAACTCAGGCTAAAATCTTCTTAAGTTTTCTAAAATGAACCAAAATGTTTTTAAGATCTTCATATATAGATCTTCAGGTCAAGAGCTTCATATCGTTTGAATTTCAAAGATGAAAAAAGCCACGGTAGAATCTGCTAAGTTGAGAGAGATGGTATCTAGAAACTTTGGCCTCCCCAGTTGGAACATTCCTTTCTCCTGCACCCAGAAGATTTGCCTCCAGACTCATTTTTCTGGGGTCCAGGGTTCCAGCCCTCAGGAATGTACCTCTTCTCTGGCGTTGCTTTGAGCCATCAATTTAACATTTGATTACAGATAAGCAGTACCTTAGAGGGAGGAGAACAGAAGCTAAAATATTCCAGCTTTGGAACCCTAAGTCCTGGGTTGAAACCAGTAGTTGATGAGCAAAACAGACTCCAGAGGACATTTGGCAATGTATGGAGAAGTTTTTTGTAGTCATAATTGGAAGTGGGATGCTACTGGCATCTAGTGGGTAGTGGCCAGGGATGCTGCTAGACTTCCTATGATGTCCTCATGCAACAAGGAATTATCCTGCCCAAACTGTTAAAAGTCCTATCCAGTGTGCCCTGAGTCAGCTGTTCTATTTTAAAAATTGTCATATATTAATTCATACTAAAATAAAAAGGGGACTTCCTGGGGGCACTAGTAGTAAAGAAAATGGTTGCCAAAGGAGGAGACAGAAGAGACTTGTGTTCAATCCCTGGGTCAGGAAGATCCCTTGGAAGAGGGCACAGCAACCCACTTCAGTATTCCTGCCTGGAGAATCCCCTAGACAGAAGAGTCTGGCGGGCCACAGTCCATAAGGTCACAAAGAGTTAGACATGACTAAAGCGACAGCACAAAATAAAAAGACTGATATTGTATTAATGTGTCCTTTAGCTGGTGGGTGTAGGTGACCTTTACAGGTGTAGGTAGTTTTGTCTGTCTAGCCAAAGTTCATCCCGTTTCCTTTTTTCCTAACAAACTACCCATTCCCAGCCACAAACAGTAATCAATATATGGCATTTCAGGTTTTAAGGGTGGGCATGTAAGCTAGATTGGTTCAATCAAACTAAAGGAATGAGGAACTGGTGCTAATAAATGTATAACAGTGACTGTCTAGGGAAAAATACAGTCTACATACAGCTGTCTGAGGAGGCCTTACAAATAGCTGTGAAAAGAAGGGAAGCAAAAAGCAAAGGAGAAAAGGAAAAATATACCCATTCGAATGCACAGTTCCAAAGAATAGCAAGGAGAGATAAGAAAGCCTTCCTCAGTGATCAAGGCAGAGAAATAGAGGAAAACAATAGAAAGGGAAAGACTAGAGATCACTTCAAGATAATTAGAGATACCAGGGGAACATTTCATGCAAAGATAGGCTTGATAAAGCACAGAAATGGTATGGACATAACAGAAGCAGAAGATATTAAGAAGAGGTGGCAAGAATACACAAAAGAACTGTACAAAAAAGATCTTCATGACTCAGAAAATCATGATGGTGTGATCACTCACCTAGAGCCGGACATCCTGGAATGTGAAGTCAAGTGGCCTTAGGAAGCATCACTACAAACAAAGCTGGTGGAGGTGATGGAATTCCAGTTGAGCTATTTAAATTCTGGAAGATGATTCTGTGAAAATGCTGCACTCAATATGCCAGCAAATTTGGAAAATTCAGCAGTGGCCACAGGACTGGAAAAGGTCCATTTTCATTCCAATCCCAAAGGAAGGCAATCCCCAAAAATGCTCAAACTTCCACACAATTGCACTCATCTCAGTTTAGTTCAGTTCAGTCACTCAGTCATGTCCGACTCTTTGCGACCCAATGAACTGCAGCACGCTAGGCCTCCCTGTCCATCACCAACTCCCAGAGTTTACCCAAACTCATGTCCATCGAGTCGGTGATGCCATCCAGCCGTCTCATCCTCTGTTGTCCGCTTTTCCTCCTGCCCCCAATCCCTCCCAGCATCAGGGTCTTTTCAAATGAGTCAACTCTTCCCATGAGGTGGTCAAGTATTGGAGTTTCAGCTTCAACATCAGTCCTTCCAATGAACACCCAGGACTGATCTCCTTTAGGATGGACTGGTTAGATCTCCTTGAAGTCCAAGGGACTCTCAAGAGTCTTCGCCAACACCACATTTCCAAAGCATCAATTCTTCGGCAATCAGCTTACTTCACAGTCCAAGTCTCACATCCATACATGACCACTGGAAAAACCATAGCCCTGACTAGACGGACCTTTGTTGGCAAAGTAATGTCTCTGCTTTTTAATATGCTATCTAAGGTGATCATAACGTTCCTTCCAAGGAGTAAGTGTCTTTTAATTTCATGGCTGCAGTCACAATCTGCAGTGTTTTTGGAGCCCAGAAAAATAAAGTCTGAGACTGTTTCTCCATCTATTCGCCATGAAGTGATGGGACCAGATGCCATGATCTTAGTTTTCTGAATATTGAGCTTTAAGCCAACTTTTTCACTCTCCTCTTTCACTTTCATCAAGAGACTTTTTAGTCCTCTTCACTTTCTGCCATAAGGGTGGTGTCATCTGCATATCTGAGGTTATTGATATTTCTCCCAGCCATCTTGATTCCAGCTTGTGTTTCCTCCAGTCCAGAGTTTCTCGTGATGTACTCTGCATATAAGTTAAATAAGCAGGCTGACAATATACAGCCTTGACGTACTCTTTTACCTATTTGGAACCAATCTGTTGTTCCATGTCCAGTTCTAACTGTTGCTTCCTGACCTGCATACAGGCTTCTCAAGAGGCAGGTCAGGTGGTCAGGTATTCCCATCTCTTTCAGAATTTTCCACAGTTTATTGTGATCCACACAGTCAAAGGCTTTGGCATAGTCAATAAAGCAGAAATAGATTTTTCCTGGAACTCTGTTGCTTTTTCGACGATCCAGTGGATGTTATCTCACACGCTAGTAAAGTAATGCTCAAAATTCTTCAAGCCAGGCTTCAGCAATATGTGAAACATGAACTTACAGATGTTCAAGCTGGATTTAGAAAAGGCAGAGGAACCAGAGATCAAATTGCCAACATCCTATTGTCACCCTGCTTATTTAACTTATATGCAGAGTATATCATGACAAATGCTGGACTGGAGGAAGCACAAGCTGGAATCAAGATTGCCAGGAGAAATAGCAATAAGCTCAGATATGCAGATGACACGACCCTTATGGCAGAAAATGAAGAGGAACTAAAAAGTCTCTTGATGAAAGTGCAAGAGGAGAGTGAAAATGTTGGCTTCAGTTCAGTTCAGTTCAGTTCAGTCGCTCAGTCGTGTCCGACTGTCCGCGACCCCATGAATCACAGCACGCCAGGCCTCCCTGTCCATCACCAACTCCCGGAGTTCACTCAAACTCATGTCCACAGAGTCGGTGATGCCATCCAGCCATCTCATTCTCCGTCGTCCCCTTCTCCTCCCGCCCCCAACCTTTCCCAGCATCAGAGTCTTTTCCAGTGAGTCAACTCGTCTCATGAGGTGGCCAAAGTATTGGAGTTTCAGCTTTAGCATCAGTCCCTCCAATGAACATCCAGGATTGATCTCCTTTAGAATGGACTGGTTGGATCTCCTTGCAGTATAAGGGACTCTCAAGAGTCTTCTCCAACACCACAGTTCAAAAGCATCGATTCTTCGGCGATCAGCTTTCTTCACAGTCCAACTCTCACATCCATACATGACCACGGGAAAAACCATTGCCTTGACTAGACGGACCTTGGTCGGCAAAATAATGTCTCTGCTTTTTAATATACTATCAAGGTTGGTCATAACTTTCCTTCCAAGGAGCAAGCGTCTTTTAATTTCATGGCTGCAATCAGCATCTGCAGTGATTTTGGAGCCCAAAAAAACAAAGTCTGACACTGTTTCCACTGTTTTTCCATCTATTTCCCATGAAGTGATGGGACCAGATGCTTAAAACTCAATATTCAGAAAACTAAGATCATGGCATCTGTCCCATCACTTCATGGCAAATAGATGGGGAAACAGTGGAAACAGTGGCTGACTTTATTTTTCTGGGCTCCAAAAACACTGCAGATTGTGACTGCAGCCATGAAATTAAAAGACACTTACTCCTTGGAAGGAAAGTTATGACCAATCTAGACAGCATATTAAAGAACAGAGACATTACTTTGCCAAAAAAGGTCTGTCTAGTCAAGGCTATGATTTTTCCAGTGGTCATGTATGGATGTGAGAGTTGGACTATAAAGAAAGCTGAGCGCCAAAAAATTGATGCTTTGGAAATGTGGTGTTGGCGAAGACTCTTGAGAGTCCCTTGGACTGCAAGGAGATTCAACTAGTCCATCCTAAAGGAGATCAGTCCTGGGTATTCACTGGAAGGACTGATGTTGAAGCTGAAACTCCAATACTTTGGCCACCTGATGCAAAGAGCTGACTCATTTGAAAAGACCCTGATGCTGGGGAAGATTGACGGCAGGAGGAGAAGGGAGCAACAGAGGATGAGATGGTTAGATGGCATCACCGACTCAATAGACATGGGTTTGGGTGGACTCCGGGAGTTGGTGATGGACAGGGAGACCTGGCATGCTGCAGTTCATGGGGTTGCAAATAGTCAGACATGACTGAGAGACTGAACTGAACTGAACTGACATATAGATACCTACATGCTAAAACTCCAAAACTTTGGCCACCTCATGTGAAGAGTTGACTCACTGGAAAATACTCTGATGCTGGGAGGGGTTGGGGGCAGGAGGAGAAGGGGATGACAGAGAATGAGATGGCTGGATGGCATCACTGACTCGATGGACATGAGTTTGAGTGAACTCCGGGAGTTGGTGATGGACAGGGAGGCCTGGTGTGCTGTGATTCATGGGGTCGCGGAGAGTTGGACACGACTGAGTGACTGAACTGAACTGAACATGTATATATATCTGTCTACATAGGCATACATTTATTATAAATCTTTACTAATCTAACGGATGTTTAGGACCCAAAATACAAATATAATAACACATGAAATGTTCTTCATTGTAAATTCCACACTATAAATTGATTTTCACAGAATATTCTTACTGGCTTTTGCCATTCTTACATCTCTAACCAATCGACGGATGCAATTGACAGATGAGTTTTAATACTGGCGTGAATGCTGGCTGCTTTTGCTTCTGTTACAAGTAAAACAATGAAAGCACGTGGTCAGAATTTTACTCATCTTTCAATGATGTGACTTTTTTGCTGAATCAGATAAAACTGGAAAAATATCTCCTCAATTTTCTGCACTATTCACAACCCAGCTGATTTAGAATAACACTTTTTAAAATTTAATCTGCATTATTTGAATTTCTCCATCACTTTCTGTAGTCTGTGTGTATGTGTGTGGGTGTGTGTGTGCTTAGTCAACCAGTCATGTCTGATTCTTTGCAGCCCTATGGACTGCAGCTTGCCAGGCTCCTCTGTCCTTGGAATTCTCCAGGCAGGAATACTGGAGTTGGTCACCATTTCCTCCTCCAGGGGCTCTTCCCGAGCCAGGGATCACACCTGTGTCTCCTGCATTGGCAGGCGGATTCTTTACCACTGAGCCACCAGGGAAGCCCTAGGCAAACAATAAACAGTATCCCAAAACCTGTTTATTGCACTTGCCCATTTCTAGGCTGTAAATACTGTCATCATGGCCGATTTCAGGTCACCAACACGGAGCTGGGAAGGGCAGTGCAGTAGCTCCCACTGTAGAGTATTACTGTCATCCACATGCGATGGATGTAAATCATGCCAGGGGCTCAGATGAGAGTAAAATTGATAGAATAAGAGGGAGTGATGAATTTTGAATATTTATTATCTTTGCTTTTAATCAGGTTTATTTTGTTTTCAGTTCAGTTCAGTCGCTCAGTCGTGTCCGACTGTTTGCGGCCCCATGAATCACAGCACGCAAGGCCTCTCTGTCCATCACCAACTCCCAGAGTTCACTCAAACTCATGACCATCGAGTCGGTGATGCCATCCAGCCATCTCATTCTCTGTCGTCCCCTTCTCCTCCCACCCCCAATCCCTCCCAGCATCAGAGTCTTTTCCAGTGAGTCAACTCTTCGCATGAGGTGGCCAAAGTATTGGAGTTTCAGTTTTAGCATCAGTCCTTCCAATGAACACCCAGGATTGATCTCCTTTAGAATGGACTGGTTGGATCTCCTTGCAGATTTTTCTATAATTTAATTTTTAATAACAGCTATGTTTAGCAACCAGTTGCAAAATTTCTGAAAATTTGACAATCAGATCTCAGGAGCCAGGAGAAGCCAATTTGAGCACACCAAATTTTGGAGAAGAGGTTTTCACTTTCTCTCCTAAAGTGTGTGAGTAAGTAAGCATGTCACTTGGGTTTTCACTGATGGCCATTGTAGCCAGGAGAAGAAGATCCAGCCTTTGTCTGAGGCCACTGTAAAACAGGCAAAATGGAGAGACAAAAAAAAAACCTGAGTTGTCAATGCAATCACTCAGTGATCAAACGGTGCCCGGAACCCACTCTACCACTGATCTACTTACGGAAAATACTCTTGCCCCTGTTGTGCAGGCCAGCTTGTATAATAGTCTTATGATGTGTGTAGCCAAAAGCATTCCAAGCCAATATTGTTTTTTGTTTTTGTTTTTCCTTAGGAAACAATGGCTTAATGAAAGAAGTCACCTCTGATCATAGAAGCTTGGCTTTTGAAATTGGGGAGAGTATTTTAGAACCTTTCAGAAGTCAAGAAAGAGACTTGCCTTATTTCGTCTGTATTCTTTATTTCGTTTCCTGCCATCCTGCCTATGCCAGACTTCCTTCAAATCTCAATTCACTCAGCTCTGTGTCTTTGAAGACTTCTCTAAATCTTTTCCCTTTCATTTCCCAAAATAAAGTGGATTCTCTCCCTCAGTGCCTTTGGTGTAGATAAATTGCATATCATACTGCATTTTTTAACGTTTGTCAGACTCCCAAATTCTCAGAGGTCAGGTTATTATACTGTTTTGTTTTGTTTTTTGTTTCCCTGTATTGCCAGTCCCAAAACATAGCAAGTCCTCAATAAAGTTGTTAAGGACTTAATTGTGTTCCCTCAAAGTTCATATGGATCTTCCCTTGTAGCTCAGTTGGTAAAGAATCTGCCGGCAATGCAGGAGACCCATGTTCAATTCTTTGGTCAGTAAGATCCCCTGAAGAAGGAAATGGCAACCCCCTCCAGTATTCTTGCCTGGAGAATCCCATGAACAGAGGAGCCTGGCAGGCTATAGGTCATGGGGTCGCAAGAGTCGGACACGACTTAGTGACTAAACAACCAAAGTTCATGTGCTGCAGCCTTAGGTTCCCATGTGACTATATTTGGAGATAAAGTCTTTGAAGAGTTCAGTTCAGTTCAGTCGCTCAGTCGTGTCCGACTCTTCGCGACCCCATGAATTACAGCACGCCAGGCCTCCCTGTCCATCACCAACTCCCAGAGTTCACTCAAACTCATGTCCACAGAGTCGGTGATGCCATCCAGCCATCTCATTCTCCGTCGTCCCCTTCTCCTCCAGCCCCCAACCTTTCCCAGCATCAGAGTCTTTTCCAGTGAGTCAACTCTTCGCATGAGGTGGCCAAAGTATTGGAGTTTCAGCTTTAGCATCAGTCCCTCCAATGAACATCCAGGATTGATCTCCTTTAGAATGGACTGGTTGGATCTCCTTGCAGCATAAGGGACTCTCAAGAGTCTTCTCCAACACCACAGTTCAAAACCATCGATTCTTCAGCAATCAGCTTTCTTCACAGTCCAACTCTCACATCCATACATGACCATGGGAAAAACCATTGCCTTGACTAAACAACAGAATAGGAAAAACAAGAGACCTCTTCAAGAAAATTAGAGATTCCAAGGGAACATTTCATGCAAAGATGGGCTCGATAAAGGACAGAAATGGTATGGACCTAACAGAAGCAGAAAATATTAAGAAGAGGTGGCAGGAATACACAGAAGAACTGTACAAAAAAGATCTTCACGACCAAGATAGTCACGATAACATGATCACTGACCTAGAGCCAGACATCTTGGAATGTGAAGTCAAGTGGGCCTTAGAAAACATCACTACTAACAAAGCTAGTGGAGGTGATGGAATTCCAGTTGAGCTATTTCAAGTCTTGAAAGATGATGCTGTGAAAGTTCTTCACTCAATATGCCAGCAGATTTGGAAAACTCAGCGCTGGCCACAGGACTGGAAGAGGTCAGTCTTCATTCCAATTCCAAAGAAAGGCAATGCCAAAGAATGCTCAAACTACCGCACAATTGCACTCATCTTTGAAGAGTTAATTAAGGTTAAATGAGGTGGCAAGGGTGGGGTCATAATCCAATTGGACTGATGTTCTTATTGGGAGAGGAAAAGACACCAGGGATATATGCACAGAGAAAAAGCCCAAGGACCCAGAGAGAAGGTGGCCATCTACAAGCCAAAGGAAGAGACTTCAGGAGAAATCAAAGTAGCTGGTACTTTGATCTTGAACTTCCAGCCTCCAGAACTGTAAGTGAATACATTTTTCTTGTTCAAAGCTTCCAGTCTGCAGTTTTTTGTTATGGCAGCAATACAAAATGTGGGTTGACAATGTATGTGTCCTTTAAGAAAGATGATTCACACAGACCCATGAATCTACTGCTGTTAAGCACTTATATGCTTTCACTACCCCAAGAATATGGACTTTCCAATAGCTCAGTAGTAAATAAACAATGTGCGTACCAGCAGAATGAGGTGCGGGAGTTCAATCCCTAGCCCAGGAAGATCTCCTGGAGGAGGAAACGGCAACCTAATCTAGTATTCTTGCCTGGAAAATCCCATGGACAGAGGAGATTGGCAGGCTGTAGTCTATGGGGCCATAAAGAGCACTCATGCACCCCAAGAATATGATTGCACCAAAACTATGGCAGAGTAATTTAATTTTGTTTTGGTTAACAAAAGGAAAAAAAAGAGAGAAAATATAGCATATCTCTCTGCCATGGAAATTATAAAGAAAGATATTTTCTCCATTAAGTCCTTCCATATCCCTAATTTCTGATTTGTTCTCTTGTAGGTTTGTTTTGATTGGAGAATGATGAACCTAGTGGAGACCTGGGAAATACATACAAAAGGGAAATAGGACTAAAGAAAGGGGTTGCTTTCATCTCCATGAAAGCAAAGCTGTTTTTGTTGATACATATGGAAAAAATCAGGCCCAATTATAGATTGTGATTTGGCACCAAGGTTGCAGCCTCACCACAGGCCTTTTCTTTCTTTCCACAGATATACCATTACAGTCCACTGAGCCCCAAGCCCTCCATCACTGGCAGGACTATTCCTCGGAGAAATGGGCCTCGCCAGAAGTGTCTCCATCACTGTGGTAATGGGTTTCAGTGAAAACGGGTTTCCTGTCTGTCGACTCTAAGCAAGAAGATGCCTGCTTGGTCAGGCCAACACCCAGTTAGGCTCCTAGTGGAGAGGGTCACACAATGCAGGACATAAACGGATGTGGGCATTCCTTATTGCCCCCTCTAGCCTCAGCCCCTCTTCAAAACCAGAGCCTTCCTGGTATTTCATATGGATTTTAGGTTGATAATGATCAATTTTCTTTTCTAATCTACTTATAGGGATATTCATAATGCTTAAAGTAGAGAATATTAGAGTGCTTGAAGACCTGATTCTAACCTGCTCTCTGCTAACTTACCAAATGACCTTGGGCAAGCTCCTGCCCCACTAAGAACATCAGTCTTCTCATCTGTGAAACAGAGGTTGAACTCAAGGATCTCCGAAGTCTTTCCCAGATGAAAGCATCTCCTGTGCTTTCACCATGGTAGCAACCAGCCACACGCAGGCGGTTCAAATTAATGAAATGAAATTTAAAATGTAGTTCCTCAGTCTCACTAGTCACATTTCAAGGGTTTTTATAGCCATATGGGGCCAGTGGCTACCATATTGAACAGCATCCATAAAAAGTGTTTCCATTGTTCAGAAAGATCATTGGACAGCCTGGCTTTAATGCTTTCATTTTACCAAAACTGTAGATAATTTCACAACACAGTCTGACAGTTCAATAGCACTTTTGTGTGTCTATTGTGTATTTCAATGCACCATTACATTTAACCACACAAAATAGGTAAGAGAGGTGTTCTTATGTCTACTCTATCAAACAAGGACACTACTCAAAGATGAAATGCCTTGCTCTAGGGTCATGCTGCTAATGACCAAATGTATTTTCCAAATTTGAAACTCTCTCTACCCATGGCACTAAGTTACAAGGAAAAGCTGAGCATGGCCCCTCCAAGGCCATTCCAACCCACGGCAGCAAAGAACTAAGGCCCACTTACTAAGAGCCGATCTAGAAACCCTGTGCTTAGTTTAGATTTTAACTCAGCATGTGTTTGCTGTGTGGCCATGGACGAGCTACTGAATGTCTCTGGGCTCCTTTCCCCTCATCTGTCAAACGGAAATGACAAGAGTCACTGCTTATGAGAATCACATCAGCAGATGCAAATAAAGTGCCGAGCTCACAGAGTCAGGCAATTGCTCTCTAGAAGTTAACTACTGTTAACTTTCTCCTTCCTCCAGACCTTTGCATTTCCTCCATCCCAGCAGCCCCACTGACAATCCTTGCGGAGTTACTGCCCTTGTCTAAGGAAGATGCTACTCTTTCCACCTGAACAACAACTCCCTTTTGGAAACCTACTGAGTAATTTGGCCTCATAACCTCCTGCAGCCATGAGCTCTCTGGATTAATTACAAGTGTTCAGGAAGAACTCTCTCCTCAGAGGGATTGGATTAACCCACCTGGGCAGTGTGCCACAAGCAAATAGCTTTCCCCCTATAATTTTTCCAAGCCTTTTCAGTGCCAGGAGCCCACTGTGTGCCTGCCCTGGAGAAAGGCCTGGCCACAGTAGGTGCCACTAGTTCATGGGGGGCAGTGGGGGGCCCTTCAGATCTGTGCAGGGTTTTCTCCCCTGCCTCAGGGTCCAGCAGTTTGACCCCACAACTGGCTCTGCCCAGACTGTTATCCCCTGGAAGAGGCACTGCAGACATATGTGTCCCCCGTGATGTCTTTTCCTTCCCCATCCCCCGACAGTGGAGCCTCTCAACAATATTTACATCGACGGAGCCACAGAGCGTGGGGGGCCAGTCTAAAGAGCCCAGCTCCACAAGACAGGGGGTGGGGGCAAACAGGGCAAGGCCCGGCTGCAAGGGTGTTTCCCCATCCTGCCCACCCTCTCCTGGGGCCACCCCAGGACCGAGGAAGCGAGGAAGGATCTTATAGTCATGCCTCATTTCTCCAGGAGCCGGGAATGGAGTTGTGGGGAGTCTCTAGATGTCTCTTGGGGCAGAAAAATGAAGTGCTTTGGCTCCTGGCTTTGGCTATGGGGCCTCGCGGCACACAGGTGTAGTGTGACCATTAACAGGGTCCAGTGGTAGAACCAGTCTGCTGGCTGCCCTGGAGTATCAGAGCCACAGGCAACCCATGGAGAAGGGGCATCAGGCACACACACATTCATTTGTTCATTCATTCAACAGTACTCCTGAGAACTTAGTCTTGGGATGATTCTGAGGTAAGTGAAAGCCAGTTCCTCTTGCAGAACCTCGGAGACCAAAGCGGGCATGGAGCAGATAAGAGAGAAATTGGGTGTCAGTATAACACCTGAGACACAAGCAAAGGGGTGCACAGGGGCCCAAGGGTTCTTCAGGAGGTTTGGGGAATGTAAGCCGGGTCTCAGTGGCTCAGTGAGAAGTTAGAGGTGCTGGAGTGGGAAATAGAGTGTTGAGGGGAGATCTTGGCCATTCACACGTGACTATTGTACAGACTTACTCCGAGAGATGCTGAAAGCCTCTGGAGGGTGACAGGACCTGAACATACATTTTCCTGGGATCACTCTGGCTGTTCTGTTGATAAGATTGTGAAGGGTGAGGAATGGGTGAGAGCAAGGAGACCAGTTTGGGGGGCTCTTACAACATTCAAGTGAGAGATGACTGCTAATCCGAGATCCCAGCAGTGCCTGGTGTATGTGATACATGTCATATGTATGAAGGAAGGATGCAAACAATCATTATAACATCCACTCGTGATATTTTTTAGCCACCTGGCCAAACCAAACCTTCTCTCTTCAGCAGCGGCCAAGGTTCTGAAGACCGCTTACCAATGACTGTTACCATCTCTACCTCTTATTCCTTCCTCTAATTTTCCTCCTGTTGTTTTTGTTGTTTAGTTGCTCAGTTGTGTCCGACTCTTTAACCACTAAGCTCATCAGGTTTCCCTTCATAGTATCCTCTCTGATCTAAGTGCTTTGCAGAGTGCCCACTCTATCTCTGGGGTAGTAGAAATCCCCTTCCCATGGAATCAAGGGGATCCTGCTTTTGACAATAATACTGGCTCAAGCCAAACCTGCTCCTATGGCTCAGCAGTAAAGAATCTGCCTTCAGTGTAGGAGATGCGGGTTTGGTCCCTGGGTCAAGAAAATCCTCTGGAGGAAGAAATGGCAACCCACTCCGGTATTCTTGCCTGGAGAATCCCATAGACAGAGGAGCCTGGAGAGCTACAGTCCACAGGGCCACAAAAGAGTCGGATGCAACTTAGTGACAAAACAACAACAAAGAAAAGCTTGAGCACAGGGAACCCCCAAAATTCCTATAGGCCCAAGCGTTGCTTGGAGGATTCATTCCAAGTGATCTGGGATGACAGATATCTAAACGCCACGTGAGTACAATAGATGCTATTCTTCCCAGAGTTCTTAGGAGAGACCCTGGCTGTCTTACAGAAGACTCTCTTTTGTTTCGTTTCTCTCTCTGCCATAGTGAGCAGAGTCCTTCAAAGGAAGCATTTAGAGGAAAATGTCTCCACAGGAATGATCCCTTTCTTTGAAAACATAATCACACTCAAGAATGACAACAATGTAAATCGCCAGCATCATTAGGCAGAATCTCAATGAATTAAAATTGCTTACATCAGGGTAAGATTAGGTCAGTTGTCTTGACGGGAGCCTGAGTGCTGCTGGGGTTCGGACTTCCAGACTTTCAAAAGCAAATATTGTTAGAGCTCCATGGATGCCTCAGCAGCACCGATAGTCACCCCATAATAAGACCATCCTTGTCTGGGACGGAACAAATTACTCTTGTTATTCAGTCTCTGAAACCCCTTCATTATGCGTCCCACAAAGACAAATAAATCTGGACACGTTGATAGGATTGATCCTCCAAAAAGTCTAGGTTTGTCACACAAGCAGGGGCTACCTCTGCTTATAAAACAGGTGGAGGCAAACAGGATGCCCCAAAGTCCAAGTTGAGAAAAGTTGCAGTCAAATTGCCAAGCAAACCCAGGAAGGTCTGAATGTCCAAGGGGGTGAAAGGAGGATATGAAAAGCAAAATAGAGCCTTTATGTCTCAAGCCTAGGGGCAGCCTGAGATATTCTGAAGCCTGAAATAAATAACAGGAAAAATATGTCAGATGTGTGGTCGCAGCATAAATCATGAACAAAAACATAATCTAAAGGCTCCAGAGGGGCAGGAGGAGCAATCGCTTGAGTACAAACTTTGATAACTACGTATACGATTTTCGCTGCCCAGAGGCAGGCAGTGTAACCAAGTTTATTTTAGGATGTCAAGAGTGACTTGCCCTGGGAAGCTATGATGTGTTCCTTGCCCTGCCCCCCAACCCCCCACATAAAAATATCAAGTAAAATTTCTCTTTAAGAAATTGGAAGTTGATTTTTTTCTTGGAGTAAAACTCACTCCAGACCTCAGCTGACTATGAGAGTAAGAAGCGGACTGGCTTCAAGGTCTAAACATTAGTGCAAGTCCCCCAGGTATGTGTGAACCTCACATCCCATTTCCTGTTCCACCTTCACCATTGATACATGAGCCTTTGGATTTATCTGATCTGTGTTTCATGATTTGGCTCCTCATTTGTGCAATCTCTTCTAATGCACTGAAGGAACACCTGGTAGATAAAGGCATAATCCCTAGAGCACAGGTTCTAAGGTCAGACTCAGTTCAGTTCAGTTCAGTTCAGTCGCTCAGTCGTGTCCGACTCTGGGTTCAAATCCCACCGCCACCACTTATTTGTTGGATGATCTCAGACAAGGTGAAGATTAAATTAGATCATCCAAGTAAGTCACTTAGCTATCATGAAACATTTGCAGAAGTGAATGAAGAATGGACTAGAGATGAGACAGCAAGGGAAGAGCAAGGGCCTGTATCACGCATGGAGAGTAAGCCTTAGACCCCTAGTCTATGCACAATCAAGACCCGACCCAACAAAAGCAACAGCGACAGTCCTACAGTAATCCATTTTCATCTGGTGAAGAATATTTTAATATTTTAAAAAGTAACAAGAGAAAACAGTTTAAGGTTCCACCCAGTGATCCAGGGGGGCTTCCAAAGAACCCGGCTGCCAATGCAGGAGACGTAAGATACTTGGGTTCGATCCCTGGGTCAGAAAGATTCCCTGGAAGAGGGCCTGGCAACGCACTCCAGTATTCTTTCCCGGAGAATCCTATGAACAGAGGAGCCTGATGGGCTACAGTTCAGGGGGTCACAAAGAGTCAGACACAACCGAGTGGCTTATCACAGCACACAGCACCAGTGATCCAGAGGGCCAATTATCACAGCCGCCAAGATAGAGGCAGATGATCCAAAGTGGCCTGGTGAGAATACAGAAAAGTCTAGGAAAGGTTTATGTACAGCCACTGAATGTGGTCATTCTCTGTTATATAGCAAGGAACCCTCTTGGTCCATCATGAGGGCTTTAAAATAGAGAACACAGGAGACAACCTTCTCAGGAAATGAGAGGTTAGGATGGAAAGGAAAAATGTTCCATGACACTCAAATATTGTTTAATCATAAGAGCACAAAGAAATACCCCATTTTACAGATAAGGAAATTGAAGCACAGAGAAGTGCCCAAAGTCATGCCACCAACCAAGTGGAAAATCTAGAATTACACCCAAGTTTGTCTAGTGCATCCAAAGATCAGGGCTCACTAGCTGCACACATTTGGAGAAAGATATCAATTAATCCTCTAGGCCTATTAACAGGCCAGTCTTTCATTAGTGACAGATGGCAGCGATGGTGAAGGGATCTTTAGTCCCTCACCGGGTCCTCCCTCTCTACCCTCACAATGCAGTTATCCTCGGGCATGTTTCTGCAAGGCAATTTAAGGTTTCAGTGTCCCATAATGTCAGGCTGCCAAGCAGGAAAGGAAAGCCAGTTTTAACAATGCATCTCATTTTTCACCTAATTAGTACCAACACACTTAGGGATGTTAAGGGTAAAGTCTGACTTGTCAGCTGCTGGCAAATACAGACCCATCAGTGTAAATCTCATCCCAGATGGGGGCCAGGGTATTTCCCCAGTTAAAGGTTGTTGTTCTTGGCTGGGTGATTGATAAAACACGGTCCTTCAGTGCCTCTGGTTCTGGGGGAAGTCTGGCGCTGCCTGGAGCGAGGCTGACCTCCCTTCCAGAGTAAAGGTTTCTTGTGATTCTTTACACCTAGGAATCATGGCTCTGAGCGAGTGAGGCGACAGGGCCACCCTTTCTTTTGCCTGGGAATAGAAGCTGCACTATGTCAACTGTCCCCCACTATGGATTCTCCCTTCTATTTACAAAATGGAAACAGATGAATTCAATCAAATGTAAGCCCCCCGAATTATGGCTTCCTTTATACCTTGTGGTAAAGGAGTTTATACATAATTGGCACATGATTTTCTCCAGTGGTTTCAAGTTCTTCCCAGTTATAAAAAGGAACCTTTCAGTTTGGGAACGAGATGGTTTTGTTTCAAACCAATCCATCATGCCCTCCAAAGGAAGAGGGTGGGTCGACTGAGTGAAACCAGGAAAGCAGCAGGCAGGTCATGCCCTCCACTACTTTAATTGGGTAAATGGAGGCAGGAGAAGAGAAGCACAAACCTCCTTTGAGCAGTTGTGGTTCCCATCCCCAGGAGACCCTCAGTCATAGTGGAGTTAGAAAGCCACTGGCTCCCATGCATTTACCAATGAAGTCTCTGTTATTAAACCCTGAGATATAAAGGTAAGCCCTCTCCTTGTTCAGGTCAAGGTCCAACACCCACGCCTTCACCTTTTACAGACTGCAGATCAAAAACACCTTTGGCCTGCAAAAATCAATTCATATAATTGGCTGGCACCAAAAAGCAAGAGTCACTGTTCAGTTATGTTTATGCAAATCTTTAATGAAAGTCAACATAGAAAACAAGGAAAGACCATTTTACCCTTGGCTTTAAAAACCTGGGCTTGGAGCCTGAGAGATTTTCCCTAATTATGGTGAACAAAGTTGACAGGTTAATATGCTTTCAAGGCTTCATCTAAATGGGGCACCCAGATAATGATCCTATTACATTAAGGTAAACAAGAGTGCAATTGTGCTCACCCCAAGATTAGGAGCCATCTTAAAGGCTCTTTCATATTCTTTTTCCAGTTTAGCAAGCCCAAAAGGGAAACATCCAACATCATTAGAGAGGATTGCTTACATGTTGTGGAAACCCAAATCTGATCCCATTACTTGCTCCCTTCGAACCTCACAATGTCTTTCCATAGATTCCAGAGTGGCTCTCATTTCTTAAATACAAGATGAGATCTTCTGCAGATGGCCTGGCCACCATCCATCTCAGCAGCCCCAGCTCTTACCCATTCATCACTTGTCTCCCAGTTTACGTTCCAGCCACTGCTGGTAGGAGCAACTGGTCCTTCCACAGATCATGGTCCTCTTGCTCTAGACTGCTGGTGCCGTTCCCTCCACATGAACTGCCCTTTACCTTGTAGACACTGGACTAAATCATATTCCATCTTTAAGACCCAGGCTCCCCGTCCTGCTCTCCCCGTCCTTGCCCCTCGTTCCCTTCTCCAATACAGTCCCTCGTTCCTCTGTGTTCCTGTTATATTCAGCAGCTCCCTGCCATCACTTGGTGTCATATTATAGCATCATTATATATGTGTGTGCCTGCCTCCTATGCCAACTCGGGATAGTATGTGAGAATGAAGTTCACAGAGTACAGAAGCCTGAGAATGAACCTCTTATCTATGCCCTGAGGGCCAGAGAGAGTGCTCACACCGAAGGTAAAAAGCAAGGCAAACGAAAAAATGACAAGCAAAGAGCAGAGTCACATGGTTGCCTGCCGTGGATACAGATTCAGGCTTGTTTGCTAACTCTGTTCTCAGAGCAAAAAGGTCATACAACCATACCTGGGTGGCCAAAAAAAAAGAAATCCTCTTTCTGGATTCAAATCAAGCACATGTGCTGAGGGAGTTTCAGGCAGATATGGGAGAATATCAGGCCAGCAGAGGCAGGGATATGGGTGTTCTCCAGAACATTAATGTCACCAAGTGCTCCCTCAAAAAGCATTTGAGGGGCAGATGGTGTCACGCGGTTCTTAATATTATGACCCCTTTCTGGGAAAAAAAGGCATGTCACAAATCCTGCATAGCAGTATATTATAAAGCTCTGAAAAGTCCTGCAGTTTTAAAAACATAAATGTCTTTGATCTAACACACTCCAAATGCATTTGGTCATGGCCCACCGCTGCCCATATCTGTTTCCACACATTACCCATGGTATTCCCATTCGAAGCACACCTTCAGTTCAGTTCAGTCACTCAGTCATCTCCGACTCATTGCAACCCCATGGACTGCAGCACGCCAGGCTTCCCTGTCCATCACAAACTCCCGGAGCCTACTCAAACTAATGTCCATTGAGTCAGTGATGCCATCCATCTCATCCACTGTCATCCCCTTCTCCTCCCATCTTCAATCTTTCCCAGCATCAGGGTCTTTTCAAATGAGTCCGTTCTTCACATAAGGTGGCCAAAGTATTGGAGTTTCAGCTTCAACATCAGTCCTTCCAATGAATATTCAGGACTTATTTCCTTCAGGATGGACTGGTTGGATCTCCTTTCTGTCCAAGGGACTCTCAAGAGTCTTCTCCAACACTACAGTTCAAAAGCATCAATTCTTCAGTGCTTAGCTTTCTTTATAGTCCAACTCTCACATCCAGACACGACCAATGGAAAAACCATAGCTTTGACTAGATGGACATTTCTTGGCAAAGTAATGTCTCTGCTTTTTAATATGCTGTCAAGGTTGGTCATAACTTTTCTTTCAAGGAGCAAGCTTATTTTAATTTCATGGCTTCAGTCACCATCTGCCATGATTTTGGAGCTCCCCAAAGTAAAGTCTGTCACTGTTTCCACTCTTTCCAAATCTATTTGCCATGAAGTGAGGGGACTAGATGCCATGATCTTAGGTTTCTGAATGTTGAGCTCTAAGCCAACTTTTTCATTCTCTTTCACTTTCATCAAGAGACTCTTTAGTTCCTCCTCACTTTCTGCCATAAGTGTAGTGTCATATGCACATCTGAGGTTATTGATATTTCTCCCAGCAATCTTGAGTCCAGCTTGTGCTTCATCCTGTCCAGCATTTCTCATGATACACTCTGCATAAAAGTTAAATAAATAGGGTAACAATATACAGCCTAGACATACTCCTTTCCCAATCTGGAACCAGTCTGTTATTCCATGTCCGGCTCTATCCTGCATATAGATTTCTCAGGAGGCAGGTTAGGTTGTCTGGTATTCCCATCTCTTGAAGAATTTTCCAGTTTGTTGTGATCCACACAGTCAAAGGCTTTGGCATAGTCAATAAAGCAGAAGTAGATGTTTTTCTGGAACAGTCTTGCTTTTTTGATGATCCAACGGATGTTGGCAGTTTGATCAATGCTTCCTCTGCCTTTTCGAAATCCAGCTTGAACATCTGGAATTTCACGGTTCATGTATTGTTGAAGCCTGACTTGGAGAATTTTGAGCATTACTTTGCTAGCATATGAGATGAGTGCAATTGTGCGATAGTTTGAGCATTCTTTGGGATTGGAATGAAAACTGACCTTTTCCAGTCCTGTGGCCACTGCTGAGTTTTCCAAAGTTGTTGACATATTGAGTGCAATACTTTCACAGCATCATCTTTTAGGATTTGAAATAGCTCAACTGGAATTCCATCACCTCCACTAGCTTTGTTCGTAGTGATGCTTCCTAAGACCTGTTTGATTTCTCATTCCAGGATGTCTGGCTCTAGGTGAGTGATCACAGCATCATGATTATCTGGGTCATGGAGATCTTTTTTGTGTAGTTCTTCTGTGTATTCTTGTACACAGAAATACACCTTTAGGAAATGTTAGCTTAATGGGAGTGTGTACAAGCTACAGAATCAAGCAAATCCAGGTTGAATATGTGCTCCATCATGTTCCAATTGGAAAAGACCTTGATGCTGGAAAAGATTCAGAGCAAGAGAAGGGGGCAACAGAGGATGAGATTGTTGAATGGCATCACCAACTCAATGGACATGAGTTTGAGCAATCTTCACGAGGTATGAAGGACAGGGAAGCCTGGCGTGCTGCAGTTCATGGGGTCACAAAGTGTCAGATATGACTGAGTGGCTGAACAACAACCATCTCCTAGCAATGTGGGCAACTCGTTTGAATTCTCAGAACCTGAGTTTCCTCACCTCTGCAAAGATGGACATAATATCAGCCTTGTAGGTTGTTGTGAGAATTAAAAAGCTACCTGAAGTAAACCACTTGACAAAGTACTTAACAGTCACTAACTCACTTTCTTCCCCAGAACCGACTAATTTTTATCCTGGAACTCTGTCAATATGGTCTTAAAATCTTTAGCAACAAATAAAATGCCAGTTGCATGGTTACTTGATTTCTGAAAACATCAAACTAACACACACCAAGCTTTACTGATTTTTTTTTTCACTAAGTCAACCTAAAACAACACCTCCTGTAGGCACACCAGCAGACCCTCCTGTTCGAACTGACTAATCACCATTTCAAAATAATGACTCCTTTTGTGCCATGGATATTAGAAGACCATGACACAGACAATAAAGCTGAATGTTCTGGCGCCTGGGAGACACTCAGTTATAAATTAGCCCCCCAACTAGAGGACCAGGGCCACCAGGGTACCATTCAGAACACACAGCAGACACAACCTTCTTTTTGTTTCTCTTCCTTTGAATAAAAATGTGTCTGATGCTTCACCTACAATGAAAATATTCTACAAGTTGTAAAAAACAAAAGTAATAACACACTTCATAGGCATGCTTAGCCGTGAGATAATTGTGCTTCTCAGCCCGTTGCTGTCACCCCTCTCCTAACCCGGGTGTCATAATGTACGCCTTGTTGTGTGGCAGCTCCCCAAAATATTATTCGTAGGAGGTTTATAATAACAAAGCATTACCATAATAAATACTGGCTACAAGAGTCTTCTATCGTAAAGCAGCCTGCTAATCTTGCTCACATTTCCCTCCCCTTGATTCAAGATTAAATTTCACTTTTTTAATCAAAGATTCTAAATCCGAAGAACTCTAAACCTTGAAACTGATACTCTTTTTTTGAAAGAAAAATTAAATCGGAACTGTCAGAAGGAGTGATCAAAATGGCATGAAGTAAATCAGATGACGTGTGTGTAAGAGGGTTTCTTTAGTTCAGCTGTCAAGAAAACACTGAAGTGTCTTATCTCCCCAAAAGCCCCAAAGCCAGTGTCCCAGGCCAGGCAAGCAAAAATTGTTTTAAGAAAAAATAAAGGCACAAAAGACTTCTTAAGAAATTCACATTTAAAGTGTTACTTAAACCCACAGTTTGGACCAGTAAGAAACAAGGAATCCAGGATGGTGGTAGGCAAATTAAAGAAGAAATTATTTATACTAAAGATCAAATCCTGTTTTAA
Organism: Moschus berezovskii; assembly: GCF_049115385.1. Classification (NCBI taxonomy): domain Eukaryota; kingdom Metazoa; phylum Chordata; class Mammalia; order Artiodactyla; family Moschidae; genus Moschus; species Moschus berezovskii. The sequence goes on from NC_142462.1 coordinate 72,013,086, forward strand.
AAACTCTAAAGAGACAGAGATTGTTTAATTATTCTACTATATTACCCAATCAAATATTCCTCCAAGTAAGTGGATGAGGATTTAGACCTTAGAAATTTAATTATAATTTATAATTTTGTTGGAGGAACATTTGTTACTATGCGATTTGACCTTCAGCTTTCTTTGATTGAAAAGAGAGACTCCTTTTAAAACATCCACTTATAATGAAGTATTGGTAACTGCTCTTGAAGGGTCATTGTTGGGATGTCTCCTAGATCATTTAAAATGGATATGACATAGAGTTAAATCTGTAGTTAAGCCATCTGGGAAATACTGATTATTAAAGTTGCCATGACCAGGAAGTTAACTAGAGCCCCATTTGCCTTAAACCTTACATAGAAAAAATGTTCAGAAGTTTGCAGGCACATTCATCTTTGCAAGTACTATATCATGACCAACATAGAATGAATGGCTTCAATTCTTCGCCATCTCTTGCCTGGCCATGTGATGGACAAAGTGCAGTTCCTCAGCTGCATCAGGAAAGGTCCAGTCAGAAAAGCAGAATCATGAGGCAAATACTGGACTTATTTTAGAATTATATGCTATGTGATCTTGGGAGTGGGTCCCAAGCAGTCCATGGAAGGGTGATGTGCTTGCATCAGGTGCTAGGTCTAAGGTCAGCAGGCCCAGTTCTTGAGCTGCGTGCAAAGTGGGAAAGACCAGTGGCCAGCTGGAGCCTACAAGGATGAGCTAGTGTTCACATGGGTGTCTCACTGCCTCCAAGACCCCAGTGCTCATGCAGACCTGCAGAAATCTGGAACATTTCTCCCTCCATGGAGTTGCCTACAAACCCAACCCATGAGTCAGAGAAGCTGAAGGTGATCTGGAGGGAGTTAAAGGAGTGTGGGCTGGCATACTTCTTCACAAGGTGAGCCAGCAGGTCCACAGCAGTGATCTGCCACTGTCATAGACACCACCATGGCTTCAATTCCACCTTCTAAATCTTCTGAAAATTTTTCTTGTGGCCAAGCCTCCTCTAGGACCTCGCAGGGAAGGGCGTTCTCAGAAACACAACCCCAACTTAACTAAGCCACCACATGCCCACTGTCTCTGACTTCAGCTAGATATCTTGTCTTGGCCAGGCACACGCCTCAAAGGGACAGCAAACTGGTTCAATGTCCAAAATTTAAGAGACCTTAAATTGAATCTGACTGCTTGTCCCATCTTGGGCAGAACTGAAGAGACAGCAGAGTGAGCTCAGTGCTTCCCCAGTAGTCACAGCCCAAAGCAAAGACCCCACCCAGCCAAGCCCCAGTGAGATAAGCTGAACCAAAACCAAACTGCAGTTGTGTGAGCAATAGCAAATGGCTGTTGAGGCCCCTGCATTTGGGGAAGTAATTGATACAGACCTGCCTTCACTTGAATGATTAAGGACCTCTTCTGCTACCCATCACTCTCATGATCCTGAACTCCTGCAATGTACCAGTCCCCTGCAGCCCACAAGCATGAGGTGTATCACCCATGAGGTGATAAGAGTCTGAACCACTCTAATAGGTATCTAATCCACTCACTTAATTTCAAGACACTTCCCTTTTCAGAACTGCTGGAGTGTGTGTGCATAAATTCAACATTAAGTCCCAACAATGGCCACAACAGTACAAAACGTTGAGGAATACAGTTAAAGAAATGCATGCATCCTGTGTGGAGATAAACCTAAAATCAAATCAAGGGACGTGAATAAACACAGAGAGACATGATGTTCCTACATGGGAAGAATAAGTATTGTCAAGAGTTCAGTGCACCAAATTTAATTATGAATGTCATGCAACTGCATTTAAAATCCCAGCGGGGTTTTTGGATGAGGGAAGCTTGGTAACATCATGAGGGGAAAGAGATGCATGGGAATAGATGAGAAATGGTTTTCCGAGGTAACTGAAGCACACTTAGAACCTGGAGGTGAAGGCGCTCCTGGTTGCAGTTCAGTTCAGTTGATCAGTCGTGTCTGACTCTTTGTGACCTCAGGGACTACAGCACACCAAGCTTCCCTGTCCATCACCAACTCCAGAAGCTTGCTCAAACTCAGGTCCATCAAACTGGTGATGCCCTCCAACCTTCTCATCCTCTGTCGTCCCCTTCTCCTCCTGCCTTCAATCTTTCCCAGCATTAGGATCTTTTCCAATGAGTCAGTTCTTCACATCAGGTGGCCAAAGTGTTGGAGTTTCAGCTTCAGCATCAGTCCTTCCAGTGAATATTCAGGACTGATTTCCTTTAGGATTAACTGCTTTGATCTCCTTGCAGTCCAAGGGATTCTCAAGAGTCTTCTCCAACACCACAGTTCAAAAGAATCAATTCTCTGGTGCTCAGCTTTCTTTAGTCCAACTCTCACATCCACACATGACCACTGGAAAAACCATAGCCTTGACAAGATGGACTTTTGTCGGCAAAGTAATGTCTCTACTTTTTAATATGCTGTCTAGGATGGTCATAGCTTTTCTTCCAAGGAGCAAGCACCTTTTAATTTTCCTGGCTGCAGTGATAATCTGCAGTGATTTTGGAGCCCCCAAAATAAACTCTGTCACTGTTTCCACTGTTTCCAAATTTATTTGAAATGCAGTGATGGGACCAGATGCCATTATCTTAGTTTTCTGAATGTTGAGTTTTAAGCCAACTTTTTCACTCTCCTCTTTCACTTTCACCAAGAGGCTTTTTAGTTCCTCTTCACTTTCTGACATAAGGGTGGTGTCATCTGCATATCTGAGGTTACTGATATTTCTCCCGAAAATCTTGATTCCAGCTTGTGCTTTATCCAGCCCAGCATTTTGCATGATGTGCTCTGCATATAAGTTAAATAAATACGGTGACAATATACAGCCTTGATGTACTCCTTTCCCAATTTGGAACCAGTCTGTTGTTCCATGTCCAGTTCTAACTGTTGCTTCTTGACCTGTATATAGATTTCTCAGAAGGCAGGTCAGGTGGTCTGGTATTCCCATCTCTTTTAAGAATTTTCCACAGTTTGTTGTGATCCACACAATCAAAGGCTTTGGTGTAATCAATAAAGCAGAAGTAGATGTTTTTCTGGAACACTCTTGCTTTTTTGGCAATCTGATCTTTGGTTCCTCTGCCTTTTCTAAATCCAGCTTGAACATCTGGAAGTTCATGCTTCACGAACTGTTGAAGTCTGGCTTGGAGAATTTTGAGCACTACTTTGCTAGCGTGTGAGATGAGTACAATTGTGAGATAGTTTGAACATTCTTTGGCATTGTCTTTCTTTGGGATTGGAATGAAAACTGACCTTTTCCAGTCCTGTGGTCACTGCCGAGTTTTCCAAATTTGCTGGGATATTGAGTGCAGCACTTTCACAACATCATCTTTTAGAATTTGAAATAGCTCAACTGGAATTCTATCACCTCCACTAGTTTTGTTTGTAGTGATGTTTCCTAGGGCCCACATGACTTCACATTCCAGGATGTCCGGCTATAGGTGAGTGGTCATAGAATACTGATTATCTGGGTCATGAGATCTTTTTTTGCATAGTTCTGTGTATTCTTGCCACCTCTTCTTAAAATCTGCTTTTGTTAGGTCCATACCATTTCTGTCCTTTATTGTGGCCATCTTTGCATGAAATATTCCCTTGGTAGCTCTAATTTTCTTGAAACTCTAATTTTCTAATTTTTCTCATTCTCTTGTTTTCCTCTTATTTGTTTGTATTGATCACTAAGGAAGGCTTTCTTATCTCTCCTTGCTATTCTTTGGAACGCTACATTCAGATGGGTATATCTTTCCTTTTCTCCTTTACCTTTCACTTCTCTTTTTTTCTCAGCTATTTGTAAGTCCTCCTCAGACAACCATTTTGTCTTTTTGCATTTCTTTTTCTCGGGGATGGTGTTGATCACTGCCTCCTGTACAATGTCACAAACCTCTGTCCATAGTTCTTCAGGCACTGATGCCACAAATCTTTGCCTGGAAGATCTGGACTTCTGCTGCAAGAACAGGCCGAGGAACTCAATATAGAGAATCAATAGAAGCTGATGAGATAAACATGTACCTACCCACATACACATAAAAGTCTTTGTGTGTTTGTGTGTGAGTGAATTTGTTTTAACTTATTTTTTAAGGGTATCTTTCCATTCTTTGAGCTACTTCAAATGTCTGGAAGTTGGGAATTGTTTCTGGGCAGGAGAGAGCTAAAAGGAGGCAACCTGGGGCTTTCAAAGACACCCCCAGCCCCTGGCAGCACAGAAGCTGTCAGCTGCTTGGTCATGATTTAGACTCAAAACACACTGCTGCCCAGGACAGGGCTGTGAGAGTGATGTGAAAAGTCTCCAGTCTTGTAGAGGATCTGAGAAGGACAGCACAAAGGTTGGTTACTTTGGTCTTGAGGTAAAAGGCTTCACTGGCACCCGAAGCCTTCTGGTTTTAACCACAAAAGCCCTGAGTATCAAGGAAATCACTTGCCAGCCATCAAGATTCAACTGTGGGTTTTCCTGACTGCTGGGCTATTTCTTACACAAGAAACATCAGCTACAGCCTTTTGAGTCAGAGGCTTTACCAAGACTTGGGGAGAGAGCTGAAGTAAGAAGTAACTTTTAGCCAACAAACAGTCCTGGCTGCTTCAGTGAGCCAGGGCACCGGGGATGCCAGAGAGCCATCTAATGGGAATTTTGCTCCCAAGAGGGTTGCCACTGAAGATGTGGGCTGAAGATGGAGTTAGGTCTGGGGATAACCAGCACAGAGTTGAAGGTGGCGAATCAAGTGGTTTAACCAAGAAACAGAGAGAGCTCCAAGAATAGAGAGTCCTGGGTTTAAATCCCTCTTCTACAGACCGTATCACTCTGAGAAAGTCATGAGGTGACTCAGAAGTTCTACTCATCTAAAGAAGGAGGGTAATCATGGTTTCTACTTGACAGATCCTGGTGGGATGAAATAAAACAATTATACAAAGCCCTTAACAGTGAGCCTTGTAGAACTTCATACATGCTTTTTGTATAAATGAATGATGAAAGCAATGTCACAAGTGTGGACTCTGGACACATTCAATAGGCAGCAGAGGGTGCGGCCAGGGAAATCTACTGAGGCTGGGGCATTGGGTTAGGCTTCTCATAAGAAGTAATGTTTGGGCTGAAGTTTCAAGAATGAATGATTTCAACAGCTAAGGAGGAAGGGGGTGCTTTCCAGGATGAAGAAAGAGCTCACGCAAAAGGGTGGAGATACAAACAGGACAGGGGGGAAACTATGGATGCGGAAGAGTCAGGTGAGGCCACAGGGTCAGGTGGGTGCAGATTTGGGGGTGCCCTGAATGCATGGAAAAGAGTCTGATGCTGGGAAGGATTGGGGGTGGGAGGAGACGGGGACGACAGAGAATGAGATGGCTGGATGGTGTCACCGACTCAATGGACATGAGTTTGAGTGAACTCCGGGAGTTGGTGATGGACAGGGAGGCCTGGCATGCTGTGATTCATGGGGTCGCGGAGAGTCTGACACGACTGAGCGACTCAACTGAACTGCACTGAACTGAATGCATTGGTGAAGCTGGGAGGCTTCATCACGTAGACAGTGACGGAAAGTTGTGAACGAGGGGCAATGCCTTGTCAAATAACAATCCATTTCTTATGCCACCTTTCCCTTCTAAACTTAAAACCTTCTAAAATGAAATAAAAGCAATTGAGGAAGGGCTGAGAAGCAGATGGCCCCAGAATCCCATCACCCGTTACCCTGAAGATCCTGTACAGCGTATTACAGTGTACCCCATGGAACTTAATCTTCCCACCATACCCTGGCCGGCAAGCCTGGTTGCCAGGCTGTTCCATTTTCCCAAAGCCCCTTCAGGTATAAGAAAATATTTTTCCACTGGGAGTCTACTAAATGTCATGTCTAATTTAATCTTAAATACATTTCCACAGAAAAAGGAGTCAAATGAGGAAACCTCTCCTAACATTCCTGATTTCTTGTTTCTCTAGCCCTTCACCCACATCTCCGTTCCATCTTTTTTTATTTTTTGCAAGGGAAGTAGAAGTGAACAGGGCATTTGAGGAGGGGGACTCTGCCACTTGCTAATTTGTTTTCCATCCTCAGCCCTAAATTTCTTTTTCTCTGACTTGCACTGAGACAGGACAGGTGGGATGGTGCCAAAGGGAGACTAACTTACTTAACCTGAAAGCACAAATTGCCTCCAATCATCAGAACGCCTCTTATACCTGAGCAATCACCTCTGCTTCTCCGTAAGCATTTTGGTTTTCTTGGATACTCATTTAAGTTTTAATGGGATAACAGGAGGTCAGAGAGTCAGGGAGAAATTTAACTTTGCTGTTGATCTAAATTCCTTCTGACTTCTACCTCTGTTTTCTTCCCTGGTCTTTCTTATGGAGGAACCTGAAATGATTCCAGTCAGAGTCAGATGGTGGGAAGAACCCTGGTTCTTCCCAGAAACCCAGGTTCCCCATCAGTTCACCCCTACATTCCCTTGTGGAACTGAACGCCTGAAACTCACATTCAAAATGTGTAGGGTAAGGAAATTGACAGGATTCTCACCAAGATCCCTTTTCATTTTCACTGCAATAGTTTCACGATTCCAACTCAGATTCACCTTTTATTTCTCAATCACACTCAGTTTGATTTCAAATTACTTTCTGCAACTTCCTGCATTGTATGGGCTAGCATGAGGCTACTCAAAGTGTGGCTGTGGACCCAGGCCAGTCTGTAGACATTTACTGATCTGGGATGAGATAAGCAGGCAAGTTGAGAATAGGTATTAGAAACTTTCTGGCACTTGACATGGCCACAGCATCCAAACATGTGACCAGTGGCCTCATTTGGTTGTGCTTGCCTATGAGTTGGGTGAGTCGTGAACTGTGTCCTAAGCTGTGTGCAATAGAATCAGGTGTCAAATGGAATGGAGAGAAGAAGCGAATGCTCCAATGGTGATCAAGATCAGCATCAACTATCATAAATCATATTGATGGTTTGCATCCTGGATATGATGTGATGAGAGTGATACTTTACCTCTGTGGTCTTCCTTTCAGTAGCCCACAATCCCAGTCTTATCATGAGAGAAATATCAGATAAATTCCAATATTGGGACATTTTATGAAGTATTTGACCAATATTTCTCAAAATTGTCAAGGTAATCAAAAGCAAGGCAAGTCTGGAAAATTGCCATAACCAAGTAGAGCTAGGGAGAAACTACATGGTGTCCAGAAGGGTATGTGAGAACAGATGAAGGAGATTCAGTAAAAAATAAGAAAACCTAAATAACTATGGACTTTAGTTAGCATATTTTTTTAAAGAAAAAAAGAACAAATTGGTCCTTACAGCTGATCACTTAGAATTGTTTTTACCATATATAGTCTATTTAATCCTCACAAAAGCCATGGAAATGTTGGAGAATAAGAAGTATGGCTGCCACTTTATGGATTTTTATGGATGAGAAAACCCACTTAGTGACACGCAGTAAATTATGAAAGAGTGACGTTTGAGTCCACTTCTTTTGACTTCTCTTCTCTTTTACTTTTACCTACTTGCTTTTCTAAGTGAAAGTGTTAGTCACTCAGTCATGTCTGACTCTTTGCGACCCCATGAACTGTAGCCTTCCAGGCTTCTCTGCCCATGGGATTCTCCAGTCAAGAATACTAGAGTGGGTAGCCATTTCCATCTTCAGGGGATCTTTCCAACCCAGGCAATCCAACCCAGTTTTCCTGCATTGCAGGCAGATTCTTTACCATCTGAGCTACTAGGTAGATAAGTAGAACTTTTCCTAAGTAGATAGACATTCATCCAAATTTAAGCTGCTTTCCTGATTAAAACTACGCTTAATGTAAAAAAAAAAAATTGTAAAGTACAAAGAAGAATAAACAGATTCCTTTTTAAAAAGCACCAAGAGTGCACATGAAGAGCCCCAGCAAGAGATCAGGAGGTGGGACCTCCAGCAGAGGATGCAGGCAACCTGCTAGAAAAGGGTAGAGGAGAAAAGGGGAAGCTTATACGAGCGGCAGAACAGAGCAAGCTTGATATAGACCAGAGTAGCCATGACTGTTACAGCACAAGTAAGAAGGTACTTGTTGAGTGAGATGAAGGAACTGAAAATGTACAGGAGAGATGGCTTGACAGATATGCAAGCTCTGGAAGGGTGTGAGAGATGGGCCAAGAGCCATGGGAGGATTCCAGTGCTGGAACCAAGAAAGGACTAGATTCTTCATAATCAAAATGAAACAAAGAGGGAGAATGAAAAATACAGTGCTCTTGGAGGCATGAAGGACACCACTTGTATCAAATGACCTCATGCTTTTGTTTTGTTTTTAGAAAACTAGGATTTGAGTTCTCCTTCAATGGAGGAGGGGACAGAAATGTAGTTAGAATTTGGGGTTAGATACACTAAGCTTGAAACATCTGCTGTAGGGATTAAGCCAGAGAATTCATAAGACATTAAATAAGAGCAGTTTCTAGCACAATTTAGGCCAGGGATATGTCATTTCTCAGCTGCGTCTGTGGAACAATGGCCGTACTTGAGCAAATTGTGTAAACTTGGCACTGGTGAACCTTCGACCTCATGACAGCAAACCTGAAAGGAAGCCCCACAGTCGCTAGTGAGTTCTCCCAAGCCTGCCACCAGCTGCTTCATCTGCAAAGGATTGGACTCGACATTCCCCACACACAGCGCTGTGACTCAGCTCAAGCCACACTGGAAACCGTCGTTAGCCAGGGATGTGACATGCCTGCCACCTAAGCATGCTGTGATATTCCAATAAGCAATCTGAGGTCATGAAGAAAAGCAGAACCCAAAACACAAAGAAAAGCTATTGTGAGAATGAAGTAGAGTTGAATCCACAGGTTCTACATCCTCAGTTTCAACCAATCATAGATCAAAAATTTTTGGTGAAAAAAATTCCAGAAAGTCCCTTAAAAGCAAAGCTTGAATTTTCTGCATGCCTGCAGCTACGTACGTAGCATGTACATTGTATGATATTATAAGTAATCTAGGGATGATTTAAAGTATAGAGAGGTCTGTGTGTTATATGCAAATACTCTGCCATTTCATGCAGGGAACTTGAGCAACTGCAGATTCTGGTACCCACTGGAATCCTGGCATCAATCCCATGTGAATATCCAGATAGAGCAGGCCCTGGGGTGCTATGGATGTATCCTGAGGAGTTAGGAGGAAGGAATCGTCTGCTAATTGTCAGAATGGTATACCTTCTCCCCTTCTTTGGAAATGAGCCCCAGTTTTCTTGGGGACCACAAGACTCTGAGCTAAAAGAATGGCATTTGCAAGACTCCTTTGCAGATGAAACGGCATGTGACATAGTTTCCAGTTAAATTATATAAGCTAAAGTTGTTGAATAGAGTTTCCAGAAAATCTCCTTAAAATGTGGGCATGGGAATAGAAGAAGGAAGAGCTCAGACTCAGCAGCCTCCTGCCCATTCACTCTTTGTCTGCCCTCTTCATTCTGCCTGGAACTTGGAAAAGGTGCCAGGGAAGATGGGAGCCACTACGGGTCTGTAGGGCAGAGAGCCAAGAGATCACTGAAGACCTGGATCCTGGCTTCCCTGAGCTGCCTGCAGACTTGCTGCTATCTAAGAAACATGGGGGCCTTTGTTCCTCTCAGTCAAATACAATCCCTAATCCGTACACTAGGCAACATTTCATTTCAATCAATAATCGAGAAAGTTTGTCAGAAACTTGCTTGTACTAGAGTTTCATGTAGTAAATGCCCCTTAAAAGAACCAGGCCATCCTTCAGGGTCTGGGAAATCCTTTCATAGAACTGAGCATTTTGTTTTGGGGGTGTCTGTCTTGGCTGTAAAGCGAGCTGACCTACATGCAAAACATACAATAAGCATGAAGCAGCCCAACTGGTTTTATTAGTTTTCCTTGGTCTTTGGTCTAAAAAGGTTTCTTGCTGAGTTGATTTCACCCCCGATAACTTCCTTCACACTCCACTTCCTAATCGAAAAAGGCCCACATCAGGGGTAGAGAAACAGAGACCGATCCTTTCCCACCCCTCTCCTGGGACTCCTTAGCTCTTTACTGCACCGCTGGGCTGGCTTAGAGAAAGCAATTTGATGTCCAGAATTTCCTGGCAGCCTTCCACGAGTCTGTCTGCCTCATCAGAAAACTCCAATCAGTAAGTCTGTGGGCTAAAAGGAGTCTGGCCTCACTGGTGGTGTTGCCACACTTTGTTCTTCATGGTATGCTTTGTATTCACAATGGTTTTGTTCTTTTTCAGTCCCGAAAGCTGACATGAGTTTGGAAAGTGAAACATGCTTCCCTGAATTCTGGCCCATGCTTCCTCAGGTGAACCTCTCCAAGTCATTAACCTTAAGGTAAATCTCAGAGGAAGGCTTTTTGTATTCAACTCCAAGAGCTACCATTCCTAAAGCCTTGATTTTCAAATTGTTAGTTGCGATGTAACTTTTCTAAACTAAACCAAATGGGGAAGACCAGTACATAAAACCGATAAAAGCAAAGTTGTTCTGATTGAAGGGAAGGTGGGGTGAGGGGAAGGAAGAGGCATATGGGGGGGGGGGCAGCTGAGAGCCCCTCCAGATTAGCCATAACCTTTCCTGTACAGGAACCCCATGGGGAAACCTCCAAAGAACCCTAGAATCCCAAAGAACACAGTTTGAAAACCATTTTGCAAATGAATCTAAAGTGTCAGGAAGATGTTCCATCATTGTCTTTAAGCTAAAGATAACTGGAATCCAGGATATTGGGGATTTGTGATGAAAAGAGTATTTAAAACCTGCCTTCAATCTTCAAATCCTATTGATCATTTTCAAGGCCCTTGCGTTTTGTTTGGGTTTGTTTTCAACAGGCTTGGAAAGGTTGTTGATGTGCCAAACCTGAACAAGCTTGGATCATTACTACAGCTCCCCAGCATTTTCCAAGGAGTAAAGTAATAAGCCTGCTATGTAGGAAAATGACCATATTACATGACCAACAAAGAGTGATTCAGAATTAGGGGCTGAATTAAGGAACACATTCTTCAGGGTGTGGTTCTTAGGCATAAACAGTAGGTATTCCCTCATCTGCAATGCCAGATTATATTTCTTTTATTGTTCTAAGGTTTTGCTTTGCTTTTCTCCAAAATCTGCCTTCAATCTCAAAATGGAAACTTTCCTCCCATCTCTTCAATGTTTTGTTGTTGTTTAGTCACTAAGTCATGTCTGACTCTTGGGACTCCATGAACAGTAGACTACCAGACTCCTCTGTCCATGGGATTTTCCAGGTAAGAATCCTGGAGTGGGTTGCCATTCCCTTCTTCAGGGGATCTTCTCAACCCAGGACTTGAACTCAAATCTCCTCCATTGCAGACAGGTTCTTTACTACTAAGCCACCTGGGAAGCCCATCTTGTGTGTTTAACTTTCCTCAATATACTATAAACGTTCACAAGCAGACATACCTAAAAAGGGCAAAAGCCCATTTCCAATAGGAACTCAGATTCCTTACCAGCAAAATGGGAAGAATAAATTTCCATATTACCTACCAGATAAAATAAGGCCACAGGCAAGCATTTATCACAGTGCCCAACACATCTTAGACATTCAATTTAAGATGTCATTTTTCTTTTGTCCTTCCTTCTACTTGCCTTCCAGGGCAACATGAGAGGATATGGGTGAAAATGTTCTTAATCATTTAGAAAAATCAGAGTCAGTGAGTGATTAGCACTCACAGGCTCAAAACTGCTGCTAAAGCTTTGTGTTGAATCACTGTGGAAACTCTCAGCCCAAAAGTTGAAGCTCCTTCCACGCTCTTCACCCTCACCAGCACTCGCTTGCTCTTTCTTTGGTTTGTGTGTCTTTGACTCACCCCCTGGGCCTGTGAGAGGGGAACTTCAACACCTGCAGTGACAAATCTGGGTTCTGCTCTAAAATAAAGTCTTCCATTTCATTCTGGAAAATATGGCTTCTTTATAAGGGTGTCCTTTGACCAACAACAGAGTTAAATGTTAGACTGAGGAAAATGTGTCCCATTTCCTGCTCTGATTTGGACCCATTTTTGACAGAGCGGTGGAGACCATGACTCCAAGTGACATCACATTCAGAGTGTGGCAAAGAAGTCATTTCTACTCGGGCCTCATCCTACCATCATGAAATTTCACCACAGAGCCATCTTTAAATTACTCTGATGGTTAGAAACTATATTGCATTCAGATTTCAGTTTAAAAAGACGTGTGGGTGTGGGTATGAGTGTATGCGTGCATGCTAAGTCACTCAGTTATGTCCAACTCTCTGAGACCTCACTGACTATAGCCTGTTCAAGGGATTCTCCAGGCAAGAATACTGGAGCAGGTTGCCATGCCCTCCTTGACAGGATCTTCCCGTCCCAGGATGGAACCTGCATCTCTTACAACTCCTGAGTTAGCAAGTGGGTTCTTTACCACTAGCACCACCTGGGAAGCCCATGAAGGTACACGCATGTGTGTATATACTTATGTGAATTCACCAAGATTTTGATGGCATTTGGTGGAAAAAAGCTCCAACTGCTGTCTGCCTTCCAACTTTTATATCTCATCTTTTAATGTTTCTGACAAAGCTTCTCCTGTGCCTGTTGCCCAAAACTAGAGGTAGCAGTGGGAATAGAATTCATGTATTTTGATTCTAGACACTTGACACTACTTTAATTCATGCAATAGCCCTTAAGGTCAAATACCATTATCTCCATTTGAAGCTGAAGAAGACACTGAGGTCAAATACTGCAAAATTCAGCATTCGGATTAAACTCCCAAAGAGTACAACTGTGTTTTGCTTACTTTTCTATCCAGACCTCAGTTTCTGACATGTCATGGGGACTCTCTCAGAAAGGCTGAGCTCACTATGGAGGCAAGGATGATGACTAAGAAGAGAAACTCAGGCCAAGTGTAAGATGTTGGTGAAGGAACCCAGGCTGAAGAGGGGGAGAAGTCTTCTCCACGTGCATTGTCTGGATTTCCTCAATAATAGATTATGGGGTTGCAGTGAAAAGTGGGTTTCAGAGTAGGAGAGAAACACACATTCTGCCAGTTGCAAGCTACATTATTTTTCCATTTCTTGAATAATTTCTTTGAGCTTTCATTTTCCATCTGAAACAGAGATGTCAGTATTTACCTCAGTCATGAGTACTGGATGAGAGTATTACATGAGACAAGTGTGGTTCTTCCTGTATGTCCAGATCTTTGCATATAGTGAACGCTTCATAAATATTTGTGAATATTTCCTCCTACTCCAAAGCAGTCCTAGACTCTCTTTAGAAGGTGACAGGCTATATTAGGTATCACCACAACTTCCAACGTTCACAATCTCAGCATCTTTATGAAATAGAACAGTGTCTAGAAATGATGATATTTTAAAAATTCAAAATAATGAAACAAGAATATGATACAGTAGAATTATTGTCTTCATTTCATGTTTTCCCCACCCCCCATAATTGAAACCATTTTCAAGTTTTATTTAGTATAAAATTAATTTCACATTTCATCAAGGAACTCATGTGGATCCCAGGGTGATTCAGATTTTCCGATACAGAAATTCATAGCATTCATTACTGGTATTTTTCAAGACAAAAGAGTTTATGCCAGAGGAAACCATTTCAGTCCTGCTGTATGAGTGAAATAAAAAAACCTTTAATGTGTTACTTCCAAATTCAAGCGTAACATTAATGTTTCGGAAGAAAGCTATTTTTTTAAAAAGTCTACGTGAGTTACTAAGGCCCAACTTTCTTATTTCCCAAATAAAAAATACAACTTGATTTACCTTAGAAATAAACTGGTTCCCTCTTGAACTGAACTCGTAATGACACTGGGCTCAGTTGTTAGGGGCAAATGTATGTTGTGTCAACATGTGTGGGTAAAGCTCTGGCCACAGGAATCCAGGCAAGCTGGCCTCCTACACCTTCCTGCTGTCACAGGCTCCCTGGGCAACCCCAGGGATGTTGTCCAGAGGTCCTCGTGGTACACATGGCATCAGCTCTAGGACCCCTTTAGGCTGGATTCTGTCCCAGGCAAAGAAGAGTGGAGGCTGGGCTTTGGGACATCAGACCTATGCATTTTAGGAAGAATTTCCTGCTTTTAGGGCTTCCCAGGTGGCGCAGTGGTCAAGACTCTGCCTGCCAATGCAGGAGACACAAGAGACCCAAGTTGGATCCCTGGGTTGGAAAGATCCCCTCGAGGAGAAAATTGAAACCTGCTCCAGTATTCTTGCCTGGGAAATCCCATGGACAGAGGAACCTGGAGGGCTACAGTCCACAGAGTTGCAGAAGAGTGACTAAGCACTCACACACGCCCTGCTTTTAGTCACCAGAACATAATCCAGGGTCAGAAAAAACAGCCAGATAGGGGCAGTGGCCAGGGAAAGGTGCGTCGGTACTTTCTGGACGCCTCCTGGACTCAACAGTCCTGACCCCAAGATCCTTCACCTGCCAGTGCTAGAATCTACCCGCCTTCTTCCCAGGCGCTGTTCTTGGAGCACCTCTTGGCAATCTGCAGGATGCAATCAGCCCTCTGCTCCCCATCACTGGGGAGATCTAACTTTTTGTTCCACAGCTTAACACTCTTAGTTCCTGGTCCCTATTTTATTTTTTTTCCATTGAGGTAAAATTCACTTAACATAAAATCTACCATTTTTAAGTGTACAATCCAGAGGCTTTTAGTAAATTTGCAGTGTTGTACAATCATCACTACTGCCTAATTCCAGAACATGTTTATGAACCCCCAAAGAAACCCTGAACCCATGAAGCAATCATTCCACATTTCCTCCTGTCCCAGCGTCTGGCAACCACTAACCTGTTCTGTCCCTGTGGATCCAGATAAGTTCAGTTCAGTTCAGTCACTCAGTCAAGTCCAACCCTTTGTGACCCCATGGAATGCAGCATGCCAGGCTTCCCTGTCCATCACCAACTCCCAGGGCTTGCTCAAACTCATGTCCATTGAGTTGGTGATGTCATCAACCATCTCATCCTCTGTCATCCCCTTCTCCTCCTGCCTTGAATCTTTCCCAGCATCAGGGTCTTTTCCAATAAGTCAGTTCTTTGCATCAGGTGGCCAAAGTATTGGAGCTTCAGCATCAGTCCTTCCAATGAATATTCAGGGCTGATTTCCTTTAGGATGGACTGGTTGGATCTCCTTGTAGTCCAAGGGACTCTCAAGAGTCTTCTCCAACATCACAGTCCCCCCCATAAGTAGCACTCTGGCATTGGCCAAAACCATGAGAAATGAAGATTAAAATACGACCTAAGCCTTTTTAAGGATGACACGCAAATTCGTGAAGCGTTCCATATTTTTAGGTGACTGGATGGCATCACCGACTCTGTGGACATGAGTTTGAGTGAACTCCAGAGTCGGTGATGGACAGGGAGGCCTGGCGTGCTGTGATTCATGGGGTTGCAAAGAGTTGGACACAACTGAGCGACTAAACTGAACTGAAGCCTTTTTAAGATATCTGAGTGTCTTCAGTAAAATAGTAAATTGCTCTCAGAATAGAAATAATATATTTTGTTCTCTTATTAATATTTGATTCCCTAAACTCTGGTACACTGCAGTGAACCTGGGCTCTTGATCAATAGATCAGATGTATGCATAGACAGCTACATGTGTTTTCTAAGTATGTCCCTGTGTATGTACATGTATGTTACTGCACATGTATATTCTGGTTACACAGAAAGGCAACATCCCATGGTCTCTGTACTAAAAGGCTTTGCTACTATCAAATGAAGGGAAACACATGATGCTAGCTTCCAGGGAGAAAGAAGGGCTCTTGATTATAGCCGGGCTTGGTGGGAAAAACAACACCACCTGATTTTGGCCAAGTCACCCTTGCCCATGAGTCTCATGGGATCTGTCCTTCTCTGGATGTTATGGAAGTTCAGGAGGGGAGTTGTCATGCATTGATCTGTCCAATCTCCTGGCAACACTTGGGGAGCCCAATAAGTCTTGTCGAATTACGTTCAAAGGTCAACTCTACTTGTTAAGATTCTTAAGGTGTCTGTTTCATTTAAATCAAGTTTTGTTTTTGTACATGTGTGTTTTTTAAGGGAGAATGGAATCTCCTGAGAGAATAATTCCACGCAAATTTGAAACATGTGCAGGCATTCAGTAGGTCAGCTCTGTAAAGATGTGTTATTATATCTCACGTTTATAGGAATTTTATTCACAGATAAGGCCACATATACATTGTATGATTCTCTTGTGCCTAAGTTAACAGGTTCAAGAATTTGCCTGCCATGCAGGAGACCTGGGTTCAATCCTTGGGTCAGGAAGATCCTCTGGAGATGGGAACGGCTACCCACTCCCGTATTCTTGCCTGGAGAATTCCACAGACAGAAGAGCATGGCAGGCTCTCTCGAGTGGGATGACCAAGAATCGGACATGACTGAGTGACTAACACTTCACTTCCTGTGTTGATATTGTTTAGATACAAAAAACAAAACAAAGCAAAACATTTCGGTGCTCCTTCAGAGAGTGGTAAGGAAGAAAATTATATTACAACTCAAAGAGCTAGAGATCTTTAAGTGGGTACACTTATGAAATATCTCAATGTGGCAACATATTTGACATCAAAAAAGTGGAAGAGATACAAAGTCCGTGTGGACCACACTGCTTTTCTGTACCTTGACCTGTTTTGCTTTATCTAAGAACGAGAGATTTAGAGACAAGGTTCACACAGCTAATATGACTTTCTGCATTTAAAGTTGAATATATGAAACTATATTTTAGAGTTTTCCCTGATGGTCCAGTGGTTAAGAATCCTCCTGCCAATGCAGGAGACATGGGTTCAATCCCTGGTCCAGGAAGATCTCACAGGCCACTGAGCAACTAAGCCCATGTGTCACAACTACTCAAACCTGCATGCCCAAGAGCCCATGCTCTGCAACAAGAGAAACCACTGCAACGAGAACCCCTTGCACTGCAAAAAAGAGCCCCTGCTCGCCACACCTAGAGAAAACCCTAGCACAGCAGTGAAGATCCAAAAATAAGTAGATAAAAAATACTAAAAATCAACTCCATTTTTATTTATATTAAATAAATTTTATTTATATTTAAAAAATTGATATACTTAAATAAATATATTTATATTTAAATAAATTATTTAAATATAAATATATTATCTAATATATTCATATTAAATAAACTTATTTTATTTAATATAAATAAAAAATAATTTTATTTATATTTTAAAAAACTGTATTTTATATGCTGTTTACAATTACTGCTTCGTATTCTGTTTCCAAAAATGGCTAAATCACCTACGTCAATATAATGGGAGAAAGAAGTGGGAATAAGAAGGAAAAGAAAACTAACCTTTATTGACTATCTTGTCCTCCCTATAAGTTTTAAACTATTTGGTCTTGTATTTTTCCTTACAACTACAACGTGGAGCAGATAAAATTATCTCCATTTTACAGGTGAGAAAACTGAGATTAGGAGACATTGAGTGACCCATTTGAGCACATAGAGCAACTAAGCACTGGAGCTAGAATTTGAAGTCAGGCTGACCTGATTTTAAGAATCACATAAGGCTGTTGGTATTAGGCTGTGCTGTGTTTAGTTGCTCAGTCGTGTCTGACTCTTTGCAACCCCATGGTCTGTAGCCTGCCAGGCTTCTTTGTCCATGGAGATTCTCCAGGCAAGAATATAGGCAAGAATACCTGGAAAGCCCTGGTATTAGCCTGCTGCTGCTGCTAAGTCACTTCAGTCGTATCCGATTCTGTGCGACCCCATAGATGGAAGCCCACCAGGCTCCCCCATCCCTGGGATTCTCCAGGCAAGAACACTGGAGTGGGTTGCCGTTTCCTTCTCCAATACAGAGTGAGAAACCCACTGGAAGGGTTGGACCCTCTTGATTCTACTCCAAACTCTGCCACATTCTTGGTAATGTTATGAGAGAACCAAGAATTCTCTGGGCTTCATTTTCCCCACTGGTGATTTGGAAAAACACTGCCTGCCCATCCTGCCACTTAGGGATATCATGAATATCAAATAAGGAAATTTATGGTGAGACTTTGAAATATAAGTGTTTTCTAATATGATTTAGTGATCTATATATATCCCCAAAGTGGGATACACAGGACAATCCTTTGGAGTGTGAGGAGAAATCAATCATTCAAACTTTAATTTACATTTCATTTTACTTTAAAAGAAGAAAAAATAGACATATTAATAATAGTAGCTGTAGACAGTTTATCAATAAATTCTCAGATATTAGTAATGAATGTTCAAAAGATGTTTACTGATTAGGTGCATGATCAAAAACGTTTGAAGACCACAAATCTCTACAACAAAAATAATTTTGTTTGACCACATATGCTTATATATTTAAACAATATATTTAGATTATTTGCTTTTGAACTTCATAAGAAGTTTTTATAATATATTATAATTTATTATATCTGTATTATATATGTATATTATAAAAAGTCTTTTGGGACTAGCTTTCATTTAACACTATATTGAATGAAATCCATATTGCTGTGGGTGGTTGTAAGTCACTCCACTTCACTGCTGTGTAATATTCCATTGTGTGATTATACCATACTTTCTCTAGTTCTTAGGGATAGGGATTTGGATTATTTATAGCTCTTTGCTACTAAGAACAACACTTCTTTGAACAGTCTTATATGTGTCTCTTGGCACTCTCATATACAAATTTACTTTAAGAATAAAACAAAAAGTAAAAATCTGGGATTGCCAGTGAAAATTCAGTTTAGCAGAATAAAACTAAATTATTTTCCAAAATAGTTGCACCAATGAGTCACTTTCTTAACCAATTGACTCATCTGTCTTATGTGGGAAATCTGACTAAAATGACTGTTTTTCAGGGACCTGTGGAGGTTGTCAAAGAGGAAAGTACTGAGCACCTTTCCTGGAAAACAAGACTGTCAATAAATTAGCACTTAAATCTCTCTCCCAGTTACCTTAAGCCCATGCCTCATGCAGGCCTTTCACATCTATAAAATGAAGGAGCAGGATGAGAGGAGCTCCAAGGCCATGGCAGCTTTGACACATTGTGTGGTAGTAAAATAAATGCTGGGCTAGTAGTCTCTCATTGTAGATTCCAGAGGCTTAACTTCACAACAGGATACACTTTCTCACCACCCTAGTTCAGTTCAGTTCAGTTCAGTTCAGTCGCTCAGTCGTGTCCGACTCTCCGCGACCCCATGAATCACAGCACGCCAGGCCTCCCTGTCCATCACCAACTCCCGGAGTTCACTCAAACTCATGTCCACAGAGTCGGTGATGCCATCCAACCATCTCATTCTCCGTCGTCCCCTTCTCCTCCCGCCCCCAACCTTTCCCAGCATCAGAATCTTTTCCAGTGAGTCAACTCGTCGCATGAGGTGGCCAAAGTATTGCAGTTTCAGCTTTAGCATCAGTCCCTCCAATGAACATCCAGGATTGATCTCCTTTAGAATGGACTGGTTGGATCTCCTTGCAGTATAAGGAACTCTCAAGAGTCTTCTCCAACACCACAGTTCAAAAGCATCGATTCTTCGGCGATCAGCCTTCTTCACAGTCCAACTCTCACATCCATACATGACCACGGGAAAAACCATTGCCTTGACTAGACGGACCTTGGTTGGCAAAGTAATGTCTCTGCTTTTTAATATACTATCAAGGAGCACATACTCTTTGGAATTCCTGCAAAATTGGATGAAAGTTGGCAGGTTCTTGATGCTATATAATGGTTGAAATTACAATGGGAAGGGAATAACACAAATGATGAAATCGTACTGAGAGTGTGTTAGTCTATCAGTTGTGTCCTCTCTTTGTGATCTCATGGACTGTGTCCTACCAGATTCCTCTGTCCATGGGGTTCTCCAGGCAAGAATACGGGAGTGGGTTGCCATTCCCTTCTCAAGGGATCTTCCTGACCTAGGGATTAAACCTGGGTCTCCTGCATTGAGGATGGATTCTTTGCTGTCTGAGCTACCAGGGAAGGCCAAATCATACTTAGAATGAAATCCAGACTCTCTACCAAGGTCATGCCTGACCCATCCTTGCTGACTCCTAACTTGTTCCTCCATAGCAGTTCACCTCTTTGTTCTATAGGCCATATCCTATTGGTCTTGTTCAGTTCCTGGAACAGTAATGCCTGCCTCAGGCGATGTTACTGCACAGGCTGCTCTTTCTGCTTAAAATGCTGACTCTTTCATGGCTGACTCTTTCACATGCTTTAGCTCGCTGTTTAAGTTGCCTATTCAAAAAGCATTCTCTTTCCTACCTGGGACACAGTTTCACTCTTACTCCAAATACCATTAGTCTCTGCATTTGGAATCTTTTTAACATTTGACTAAATTTATAGTGATTATATATACTTATCTACTTTTATTTTGAGTCTGTCTTTCCCACTAAAATGTTAGCTCTATCAGGGCAGAGATCATCTGTCATTCTTGTGTTGTGCAGCCTCTCAGTTCAGTTCAGTTCAGTCGCTCAGTCATGTCCGACTCTTTGCAACCCCATGAATCACAGCACGCCAGGCTTCCCTGTCCATCACCAACTCCTGGAGTTCACTCAAACTCATGTCCATCGAGTCAGTGATGCCATCCAGCCATCTCATTCTCTGTCGTCCCCATCTCCTCCCACCCCCAATCCCTCCCAGCATCAGAGTCTTTTCCAGTGAGTCAACTCTTCGCATGAGGTGGCCAAAGTATTGGAGTTTCAGTTTTAGCATCAGTCCTTCCAATGAACACCCAGGATTGATCTCCTTTAGAATGGACTGGTTGGATCTCCTTGCAGTCCAAGGGACTCTCCAGAGTCTTCTCCAGCACCACAGTTCAAAAGCATCAGTTCTTCGGTGATCAGCTTTCTTCACAGTCCAACTCTCACATCCATACATGACCACGGGAAAAACCATAGCCTTGACTAGACGGACCTTGGTTGGCAAAGTAATGTCTCTGCTTTTTAATATGCTATCTAACAGTGTGCAAAATGTTTGTTGAATGAATGGCTATATTGAGGGTCCACTAGGCATCACGTTTTGTGTAAGCCTCTCTGCACAAGCAACTATGTTCATCCTCTCAACAACCCTGTGACATAGCTATTGCTAACCCTTTCTAGAGAGTAAAGGAATAGGCTTATAAAAATTAAGTAACATCTCCAAAGGCTCACATCTAAGGAGTAACAGAGCTGGGATTTGAACACAGGTCTGACTTCAAAATCTGTACACATTCAACTAAATCATGAAAACCATAGGCAAAGGTATTTAAGGAATCCAAGTGATGTTGGATGCCCTTTTCTAATTACCAGTCTACACTTTCCCTGGGAATTTCTCATGTTCTATGCTAAATCTCAGAGCTGTTAGTTTTACAGTATTGCATAACACACTGGTGGAAAATATCACCTGACTTCTTTATCTGTTAACCAAATATAAGAATAGCTATTTGGCCAAACTTATGCTATTGTTCCTCATCTATTACACTACAGCTTTACTTATCAATGGAAAAGCATGTTCCCAAAATGTCACAGCAGGACTTTAAAAGCTAAGTAGACCCATAAATCATTCTTCTAAAATCAACAAAGCTGACCCCTTCCTAACACTCAGTTTTTTTAATCTGTAAATTATTTAGGTTGCACCATTGCTTTTTACCAAAGCTTAAATAATAAAAAAAATAAAAACCTATTTTTGTTTCTTTGTATATTTCCATAAATGCTTAGAAAATAGCACTTTTCAGAAACATAGGTCACATTCATGTTTTCAATAAATGGATTAAAAGAATAGGCTTCCTAGGACCACTAGATGTACTGTGCTCCCACTCAAGGGACCCAAATGCCAAAGGAAAATTGATAGAATATAAGTAACTTCCAAATTTTCAGGTAACAGTGACACAGTTGGAAAAGACTAAAGAACCATACAACTCTCTGGCAACCACAGGCATCATTTCTCTTAAAATTTAATTAAAGATTGTGTTGCCCAGAAACTCTTGTCTTTACTAGTCCCAATTTGTGCTGCTCAATCCCGTTCTCAACACTTGCACATGACACACGTATCATACCAGTAACTCCTGATTTAGTTGCTTCCTTGTGTTTTTGTTCCAAAAACATGTTTTGCTGCATGAATAAAAGTAAGTCTTGTAATATTTAGATGGCAGCCATCTCAAAGACATAGACAATATCTTCTAAGTCTTTTATGTCCTACATACACCTGTGTATGCATGCATTCATAATTCTATCTCTCCATCCACACAGCAGATCCCTCAGAGCAACTTTCAGGCTTTAGAAATAGTGCTAGGCCGTAAAAAGGAATGCAAGTGAGTCATTTCTAATGAGGTGGATGAACCTAGAGCCTATTATCCGACTGAAGTGAGTCAGAAAGAGAAAAACAAATATTGTATACTAACGTGTATGTATATGGAATCTAGAAAATGGTACCAATGAACCTATTTGCAGGGCAGCAGTGGAGACACGGACATAGAGAACAGACTTATGCCCATGGGCGGGGGGAGTGGGCAGGAAGGAGAGGATGGGGCAAACGGAGAGAGTTGCATGGAAACATACACTACCATATGTAGTAGATAGCCAATGGGAATTTGCTGTATGACTCAGGGAAATCAAACCAGGGCTCTGTAACAACCTAGGGAGATGGGAAGGGGTGGGAGGTGGGAGGGAGGTTCAAGAGGGAGAGGACATATGTGTGCCTATGACTGGTTCATACTGATGTATGGCAGAAATCAACGCAATATTGTAAAACAATTATCCTTCAATTAAAATTAATTTTTTAAAAAAGAAAAATAATGCAAGGGCCACCTGGGGAGAGAAAATGGAAGCATGTACGTGCAATCTGACTTCAGTCAAAATGAAGAGGTGCTGACTCAATATGTACAGAAAAAAATACAGCAAAATGTTGTATAATTAAGGTGAAGCGTTCCTTCACTGATTTCTTCTATATTTTCAATAAGAATATGTGTTTATTTTGTATCAGGGAAAAGCTATGTTAAACAAATCTAATCAGCAGTCAACTTCACAAAACAAAGAGTCAGATAGAAATGTAGTGAACAAGCCTAAGTCAGATAGGACTCAGGTTTGAATTTGAGTTGGGACTTTGCCCCTTACTAACCGTGTGAACTTTTCAAAGCTTGGTGTCTTTGTCTATAAACTGAAAATGAAAATATCTTCTTCAATTAGTGGTTCTGAGGATTATATGAGAGAAAGTGACTGAAAATGTTTTACAGGGCTGTAAAAGGCATTAAGTAATGAAAGGTATTATTAATTATGTTGTGAATTGGGTCTAATTTCAATTGGCCAGTGCTGGAAGTCAGGCCTATTGCAGACACCACTAAGCATATTATGGGATTAGGAGGCTCAAGGTCAGTTATCCACAACAGTGGTTTAAATGTTTGGTTCTGCCTGTCCTATGGCTATCACAATTTGTGCCAGATGAGTGAATGCAATAAAGTCTTACCAATTCAAGTGCCCTTCCTACTTGCAATGAAGACCCATGCACTGGGGACCATAGAAAGAGTGGGTTAACAGATCACTTGGGTTCATGCTTCTTTCATCTTCTTGGATGGGATAACATTTCAAAGACCTATTCTGACTTTATTTTCACAAGTCAGGAAAACTATAGGAAACAAGTGGATTTCTTTTTCCTATTCAAGAAAGAAAAAGAGCAGTGGAGTTCTGTCTAGATCTCTAAGATGGCAAACTTTGGTTGAAAGGAGAACAAATTGCATTTCTACCCTAAACAAGTCTCAGCTCCTTAATATCTTGTATTCTTCCTCTTCTAAAACTCAGTTAATAGTTCTGAAATTTACTGTGTCTTCTACAAAGCTCTGAGGGGAATATTCACTTCACAGGTCACTTACCTAAGGATGGAAATCAAATCCCTCACAGCATCACTAATGCATTTCCCCTCATTCTAATTTCTCAGCATCACACAATAGAGCAAGTGATTTTCTGAAGTAACCTGACAAAGGCTTGATAAAGTCATAACTGGCCTAAGAACTACAAAGTAAATCACTAGACATAAGGCACTCCCATCTCCTTTGAACCTCAAGTTTTCAAGCATTCTCTCTGTCTCTCTCTCTGTCATTAACTGGAAAGATTACAGCTGTTGGAGTCAAATTTACCTTGGGTTCAAGTCCTGGTGACCCCACTTACAAGGTTCATGGGCTTCGGTAAGTCAGTTGATCTCTTCATGCTAGTAAGAATTCCTAACTTGCAAAACTATTATGAGGATTCATAAAACGAGATGCCTGTAAAGCATCAAGCACAATGCCTTGCAAACAATCAAGCTCAATAAATACTAATTTCTGGGAAGCCTGGAGTGCTGCAGTCCATGGGGTTACAAAGAGTTGGCTACAACCTAGCGACTCAACAACAACAACAAATACTAATTTCTATGTCTCCCTCTTTTGCCTACTTAGTGCTGGTTTGAGTGCAGCATATGTCTTGATTGTACATTCATCACAAATTCCTGGACCTCAAGCACATCAGATGTTCCAGGCATTCAGAGGTAATAAACTGGAGGAAACCCCCAGGGCTGTGAGAAGCCTGACGTCCCAACTCCTGAAGCAGACCACCTACTGCTGCCTGAAGCAGCTACCCCGTGAGGGGAACAGCTGCCAGACACAGGGACAGGGGACCGAGGCCTCCATCTGCACCTCCACCCTCTTGCCTCTGTGCACAGAGCGCAGCCGCGGTCCCCCAGGAGACGCCAGGAGGAGATTTCAGTGTTTCAGATGACAGATCAGCCTGTGCTCTCTGACCCAGATTAGACCCGACTCAGAACCAGCCCATCCGCCTATGTCACCAGCAAATGATTTTAATTCACTCCCAGGAGACTACAGGGACTGCTTGGCCCAATAGTGCATGTAATCTGGCTGAGCTCTGCAGTGAGCACTCGTAAGGCTGTGCGTTTCACATGTTCCACTAATATTTCACAGGCCTGTCAGCCTCAGCTTGTCCGCGGGAGCCAAGCTATGCATTCAGCACTCTGTGTCCCCGGACAGTTGTGAGAGAGAGAGGCAAGGAGGGGATAGGACATGACCCTCCCCTTCCCGCCAAACAAGAAGAAGAAAAGAAAACACACTTAGGACCTAACACAGCGGTTCTCAGAGTGTGGCCCCCAGGTCAGCAGCAGCGGCGGCAGCAGCAGCAGAGAGCCTGCTAGAAAGGCAAATTCTCAAGTCCTGCCCTGGTCCCGCTGAATCAGAACCTCTCGGGGTAGGGTCCAGCACTTCATGTTTTCACCAAGCTTCCTGCAAACCTGAAACAGGTTATAGTTTGATAACCACTGACCCAGCTAAACAATGTACAGGTAGACTAAAAGTCTAAATTCACAGAGAAAAGCAAGAATCCAGGAGGGTGCAATTATGATACAGGAGAAAACCTCTGGGTTTGATCAGGAGGCTTTCATTTGAATTTCACCTCCCATGATTGCTCATTGTGTGATCTTGGGCAAGTTGCTTAACTTTTCTGAATTTCAGTTTCCCTGTGTTCGAAATGAAGGTAATTAGATCTCACCTGCAGAGCTGAGAGATAAGATACTCCCTGTGGATGGCCTAGGAGCTGTAAGCTTATTCTTTTCTCTACTACACCACACAGCTTCCCCCGTTGCCTTCAGAACAGGATTTCTCAACCTTGGTACCGTTAATATCTGAGTGTGATTGTTCTTTGTTGTAGAGGGCTGTCCTGTGCATTGTAGAATCTTCAGTAGCATCCCTGGTCTCCGTCTACTAGTTGCTGGTAGTTGCCCCCAATTTTGACAAACAAAAATGTCTCCAGGCACTGCCAAGTGTTCCCTGCAGGGCCAAATTGCCACTGGTTGAGGACCACTGCATTAGTGTTGGGATACAGCATAAGTAAAAAACAAGAGTATCATGTTCAGTTAGACCTAGGATCTATATGCCAGTTTGCCCACCAACTAGCTATCTGACCTCAGGTAAATTTAGTAATCTGTCTGAGTTTTGGTTTCCCCACCTGCAGAATGGCAATAAGAACATCCACTTCATATGGGGCGGGGGGACAAGATTGAAGAGTTATCAAATACAAGATTCTAAACAAATTTGCAACTCACAGTGAAAATCTTTCTGTGCTTTTGACTTGACTACTATAGGGCAAAGATGAACTTTTAATGACTCTTCTTAAATTACAAGGGAAGAGCAGCCAGAGTCATGAAATAAAAGGAAGGCAAGTTCAAAAAGAAGGGCTATGTCTTCACCCTGTTGAGCTTGGTATAACAAGATAAATCTCTTCCAGAAAAGAAAGAACAGACAAATCTTTGACAGGTCACATGACGGCCCATTTCCCCAAGTTCTCATTCTGAAGTTCAGCCCCAAGTCAGTAATGGAGCATCATATGCCTGCCATTCCCATCAGCATGGCACAATGAGAGGCAGTGAAGAAAAGGAGTGATAAGAACTTGGGGTCTGATTCACACAGACCTGAGTTCAAATCCTAAGTCTGCACATACTGGTTCTATAAGCTTGGCCAAGCTCTATACAGGCAGCAAAAACAAGAATGGGAGCTGACTGTGGCTCAGATCATGAACTCCTTCTTGCAAAATTCAGACTTAAATTGAAGAAAGTAGCAAAAAACACTAGACCATTCAGGTATGACCTAAATCAAATCCCTTATGATTATACAGTGGAAGTGACAAATAGATTCAAGGGATTAGATCTGATAGAGTACTTGAAGAACTATGAACGGAAGTTTGTGACATTGTACAGGAGGCAGTGATCAAGATCACCCCCAAGAAAAAGAAATGCAAAAAGGCAAAATGCTTGTCTGAGGAGGTCTTACAAATAGCTGAGAAAAGAAGAGAGGTGAAAGGCAAAGGAGTAAAGGAAAGATACACCATTTGAGTGCAGAGTTCCAGTGAATAGCAAGGAGAGATAAAAAAGCCTTCCTCGGTGATCTATGCAAAGAAATAGAGGAAAACAATAGCATGGGAAAGGCTAGAGAACTTGTCAAGAAAATTAGATACCAAGGGAAATTTTCATGCAACAATGGGCACAATAAAGGACAGAAATGGTATGGACTTAAAAGAAGCAGAAGATATTAAGAAGAGATGGCAAGAATACACAGTAGAACTATACAAAAAAATATCTTCATGACCCAGATAATCACAATGGTGTGATCACTCACCTAGAGCCAGACATCCTGGAATGTGAAGTCAAGTGGGCCTCAAGAAGCATCACAACAAACAAAGCTAGGGGAGGTGATGGAATTCCAGTTGAGCTATTTCAAATCCTAAAAGATGATGCTGTCAAAGTGCTGCACTCAATATACCAGCACATTTGGAAAACTCAGCAGTGGCCACAGGACTGGAAAAGTTCAATTTTCATCCCAATCCCAAAGAAAGACAATACCAAAGAATGCTTAAATGACTGCACAATTGTACTCATCTCACACACTAGCAAAGTCATGCTCAAAATTCTCCAGGCCAGGCTTCAACATTATGTGAACCATGAACTTCCAGATGTTTAAGCTGTATTTAGAAAATGCAGAGGCACCAGAGATCAAATTGCCAACATCCGCTGGATCATTGAAAAAGCAAGAGAGTTCCAGAAAAACATCTATTTCTGCTTTATTGATAGTGCCAAAGCCTTTGACTGTGTGGATCACAACAATAAACTGTGGAAAATTCTAAAAGAGATGGGAATCCCAGACCACCTGATCTGCCTCCTGAGAAATCTGTATGCTGGTCAAGAAGCAACAGTTAGAACCAGACATGGACGAACAGCCTGGTTCCAAATCGGGAAAGGAATACATCAAGGTTTTACATTGTTATCCTGCTTATTTAACTTATATGCAGAGTGCATCACACAAAATGCTGGGCTGGATGAAGCCCAAGCTGGAATCAAGATTGCCGGGAGAAATACCAATAACCTCAGATACGCAGGTGACACCACCCTTATGGCAAAAAGTGAAGAAGAACTAAAGAGCCTCTTGATGAAAGTGAAAGAGGAGAGTGAAAAAGTTGGATTAAAACTCAGCATTCAGAAAACTAAGATCATGGCACCCGGTCCCATCAATTCATGGCAAATAGATGGGGAAACAATGGAAACAGTGAGAGACTTTATTTGGGGGGCTCTAAAATCACTGCAGATGGTGACTGTAGCCATGAAATTAAAAGACGCTTGCTCCTTGGAAGAAAAGCTATGACCATGCTAGACAGCATGTTAAAAAGCAGACATTACTTTGCCAACAAAGGTTCATCTAGTCTAAGCTATGATTTTTCCAGTAGTTATATATGGATGTGAGAGTTGGACTACAAAGAAGGCTGAGTGCTGAAGAACTGATGCTTTTGAACTGTGGTGTTAGAGAAGACTCTTGAGAGTCTCTTGGACTGCAAGGAGAACAAACCAGTCCATCCTAAAGGAAATCAGTCCTGAATACTCATTGGAAGGACTGATGCTAAAGCTGAAGCTCCAATCCTTTGACCACCTGATGCGAAGAACTGACTCCTTGGAAAAGACCCTGATGATGGGAGAGATTGAAGGCAGGAGGAGAAGGTGATGACAGAGGATGAGATGGTTGGATGGCATCACCGACTCTGTGGACACAAGTCATCAAGCTCCAGGAGTTGGTGATGGACAGGAAAGCCTGGCTTGTTGCATTCTATGGGATAGCAAAGAGTTGGACACAGCTGAGCAACTGAACTGAACCTCAATTTCCTTATCATTAAAGTGAGGAGAGAAAAAGTAACCACCAGCTGGGGGCTTAGCCAAAAGGTATATGAGTTCTTGTGTGTGTAACATTTAGTACAGTGCTTGAAAATTATCATAGCATTATTATATCAGAAGCACAGGAACCATGAATTTTGCAATGTCATTTCACTGGCTAGGCTCAGGACAAGCATGCATGATAAAGCTGAAAACAATGATCACAACAATGATACATTTTAGAACCTTGAAAAACTGGTTCTGCATTTCAGTTTCCATCAATGGGTCCTTTACAAATCATTCTGAATCTAGTAGCTGTCCAAACAGAGGGGTTGTAGCTTTCACCAAGCTCTGAAAGTGTTAAGTACCACAGCTTTAAAGGAACACTTTCCTTAATACCTGTAGACTTGTGTGTGTGTGTGTGTGTACAGAGTGAGAGAGAACATGAGAAAGAGCGTCTTTTCAAACTCGATAACAATCAGTTGGAATCTCTCACTTCTAGGATTGGGAACCTCTCTCCATAATTCATCATTTGGGGACCACTAACAACAGTGTGGCTAGGTGCATTACCTACATTACTCATTTTATCCTCACAACCACCTATCGAGGTAACTATTACTATATCCTCATTTTAAAGGTACAGAGGGAATTCACTGGCGGTTCAGTGGTTAGAACTTGAAGTTTTCATTGCCGGGGACTGAGTTTCAATCCTTGGTTGGGGAACTAAGATCCTGCAAACCAAGTAATATAACCAAAAAAAATAAAATAAAATTGAGGCTTATGGGACTGATCATATCTATATTATAATCAGCAGACACACAACTGGTCTAAATAACTTTCGTCCTAATCCTTAAAGAGATTTTACAACCAGGCTTTGTCATCTAATCTTTGTCATCATCTAACACTTTCCACAGGCAGAAGAATTATCTTCCTCTGCATTAAGCTCAAGTTGCTCTGAGACCTAATTTAGGGAGGTGAGTGAAACTGGACTGAAGCCAGGGTCATGGGCTAGATTTATGGTCTCCTCCAAACATCTTTACATCCAGGCCAGATACAGCCCCAGGGAAAGAAAGTCAGAGAGGTACAATGCAGTGTTCTTAATTTCTGCAGCAGGATGGGGCTTCCAAGCTAGATTATGCCTGAACGACAGCTGGTAGACACCTGTCTGCATCTCAGTCAGATTATCTGGCACCATTCTGAGGACTTGATGTCCTCCTTTTCTTTATGAGGTTACAAAATTTCACTGGTTCACACACTCTTCATTTTCTGAACAGTTGATCACAAATTTGATGCCTCTGAAATCTGTCCATTTATCTTGGGTCTGCAATGACTGAGCCATCAACAAACAGCCTCTGGACTTCATAGGTGGTTCTTCAGACATAGTTGCAGTTCGCTCTCCTCCTAAATTCTTTAAAATTTAGACACCGAGGATACAGTAAACCAGGTTCTGAAAAAAATCCCACTGTGGGCTCCTTCCTCAGTGGCTTCTTGCAACCCTCTCAGTAAAGTCTTGTTGAACGACTCTTATTAGGTTGGTAATCTCATTGTCCTGATTAAATAATGGCAAGTGATCATTTTCAAAGGTCTCTTCTAATTTATTTTGATGATGTTTACACTTAAGTCCCTTCCAGTTCCTTTTTTTTCACAATTTTTTTTTAAAATCTCCTCTCCAATCTCCTCTGGTGTAAGTCCATCTGAAACCACTTGGAGCATGTCGTTAGGAAGATGCTTAGTCGAGAACACCATTGGGAGGGGAGAGTAATGTGATGAGGTGACTGTTAGGATCAGCTTGATCAGCTTATAAAGCAAAAACAGTCTGGGAATCACTTTTACCATAGAACTTTCACTTCTTTTAGGTTTAGTCCAAAAGGAAGATCCTTCCTTCTGTCAGTGGAAGAATCCAAATAGTAAGCATGGTTTGTAACTAAGTTCGTGAATTTTGAATCCTAAGGCGTGTGTGACATTGGCTCTTGAGTCACAGTGCTCCCTAGGCAGTGGGAAATAATGCAGAGGAATTGAGGGAAGTGGCTTATATCAATCCTTAATCTAGTAAAACTCCATTTCATGCTGGAACAAACTTGGCTCCAAGGTTTTGAGCAACATTTGGTCTTACCATCTTCCCCTCTTTCTGAAGCATCTGGACGTCTGGATACCAGGCTAACTGGGAATGAAAAAAAAGCTGAAATCTAACAGCCAGAAAACCTGGCTGTTTATTTTTATTTGAAGGACTTAAAAATCATATCTGGGAGGAAGTGTGGTCTAATTGTTAAAATTGTAGGTGATCCCTCACGTCCCGAGTTCTAGTCTCTTTTACTACTAGCAACTAATCCTATAAGAACTTTGGTGATTTAATTTAAACTAAAGGTATCCTTGTTTTCCTGGACCCTAGAATTAAAGTTGTTAATTGTGTACAAGTAACCATCTGAAATAGATAATTTTATCCTGAGCAAGAGCTAGAATTTATGGTCAAATTTGGCCAACAAAGAGAATCAACAATTATTACTTTTAGGGAGCCAGCACCACCATTGTGTATTTACAAAATTTCTACCTGGCACCCAGGAATTAATGATAAAAGTCTTCAAAGGCAGTAATGAGATGCACAATGTCCATCACTTCGAAAACCCCATTAGAATTTGTATGTCTGTGCTGGGTAAGACCACACAGGGGCTTCTCCAATGGCTCAGCAGGAAAGAATCCACCTGCAATGCAGAAGGCACAGGAGACACAGGTTCAATCCCTGGGTTGGGAAGATCTCCTGCAGGAGGAAATGACAACCCACTCCAGTATTCTTGCCTGGGAAGTCCCATGGACAGAAGAGCCTGGTGGGTCACAGTCCATAGGTTTGCAGAGTCAAACACAACTGAGCACTCACACAGGCAGACCATACAAGCACACTATCTAAAACACTAAATTTCTTTGAATTTAGCTAGAGAAACATAACACATCCGGTAACACTTGTCATATTCTGAGCAGAAGCTCTGATAGGCAGTCTTTAATGAATGAAAATCCAAAAATGAATTTCTATTATAATTGAAGTTTATTTGCTAGACCAAAGTGTTTAAAATATGGGGTCTATGAATTTAAAAAAAAGATAAAAAGGAGTACTTGGTGGAGATGCTTGTTCATTGGACCATTGGATGGTTGGTGTTTCTTGAGGAGGATTGGCAAAGTAGGCAAAGAATTAAGTGAGTGTGTAAAGGAAACAGAGTAGCCAGCAAGCAATGCACAAAGTTTTAATAAATTAAGGGTAATGGATTATAGCACCAGCTAATGTTTGGAGGAGTTTTTGTTGTAATATTAATTATTTGGGCAAACTCAGAGAGATGGTAAGGGACAGGGAGGCCTGGTGTGTTGCAGTCTATGGGGCTGCGAAGAGTCAGACATGACTTG
The DNA here is from genome assembly GCF_049115385.1 of Moschus berezovskii. Classification (NCBI taxonomy): domain Eukaryota; kingdom Metazoa; phylum Chordata; class Mammalia; order Artiodactyla; family Moschidae; genus Moschus; species Moschus berezovskii. The sequence goes on from NC_142462.1 coordinate 72,045,027, forward strand.
GTGACTGAACAACAACAAAGTCTTCCTTCACTTACCATTTTTTCTGCAACTCAACTAGAGGGTGGGAAATAATTTTTCTCTAAATAGTATTTCAGGATACACTAGGTATTTCCTGGGCATCTTTAGGTGTGTTCTACTTCTAAGAATATGAGCCTCTGAAACGCTGATTGACTACAACTTCATAGTTTCCATAGTAGCATTTGGAAGGCATTCTTTTTATGTAAATTTCTTCCCAATAAGACATGAACAATACCTTGCTACCAAGTTATGAGCATCAGACTACTTGATGCAGAATGTATGTACAGGACATACATTACTACTCAACACAAATTTCACACAGGCACAATTTTACCAAAAGATAGACTACGTTCCCTAGTAGCCCAGGGAGTTCATTTCAGTTCAGTCCCTCAGTTGTGTCCAACTCTTTACGACCCCATGGACTGCAGCATGCCAGGCTTCCCTGTCTTTCACCAACTCCCGGAGCTTGCTCAGACTCATGTCCACTGAGTCAGTGATGCCATCCAACCATCTCATCCTCTGTCATCCCCTTCTCTTGCCTTTAATCTCTCCCAGCATCAGGGTCTTTTCCAATGGGTCCGTTCATCGCATCAGGTGGTCAAAGTATTGGAGCTTCAGCTTTAGCATCAGTGCATCCAATGAATATTCAGGACTGATTTCCTTTGGGATTGACTGGTTGGATCTCCTTGCTGTCCAAGGGACTCTCAAGAGTCTTCTCCAACACCACACTTCAAAAGCATCAATTCTTTGGCACTCAGCTTTCTTTATAGTCCAACTCTTACATCTATACATGACTACTGGATAAACCATAGCTTTGACTAGATGGACCTTTGTTGGTAAAGTAATGTCTCTGCTTTTTAATATGCTGTCTAGGTTGGTCATAGCTTTTCTTCCAAGGAGCAAGTGTCTTTTAATTTCATGGCTGCAGTCACTATCTGCAGTGATTTTGGAGCCCCCCCAAAATAGTCTTTCACTATTTCCATTGTTTCCCCATCTATTTGCCATGAATTGATGGGACCAGATGCCATGATCTTTGTTTTCTGAATGTTGAGCTTCAAGCCAACCTTTTCACTCTTCTCTTTCACTTTCATCAAGAGGCTTTTGAGTTCCTCTTCACTTTCTGCCGTAAGGGTGGCATCATCTGAGTATCTGAGGTTATTGGTATTTCTCCCAGCAATCTTGATTCCAGCTTGTGCTTCATCCAGACCAGCGTTTCTCATGATGCACTCTGCATAGAAGTTAAAACTAAGCAGGGTACAATACACAGCCTTGACATACTCCTTTCCTGATTTGGAACCGGTCCATTGTTCCATGTCCAGTTCTAACTGTTGCTTCTTGACCTGTTTTCTCATATAGATTTCTCAGAAGGCAGGTAAGGTAGTCTGGTATTTCCATCTCTTGAAGCCCAAGGAGAAGGCCAGCATATGCTCAGTCTGTGGATGACTGTTCTCCCTGCAGCATACGTGCCAGACAGTGGTAATCAATCACAGATACTTTCTCAGTAAGCCTCTTTCTCAACTCAGCATTCCAGGCACTACTACTAATTGACCAAATCTGGCATAAATTCTATTGGCCTATCCACCCTTAGAACAATGAGGACACATGAATTTAAGCTATCACTCTTGGGAGATAAATTTATCTCCCAAGGTAAGGCATAGGAGGAGGAAATGGCCACCCACTCCAGTATTCTTGGCTGGAGAATTCCATGGACAGAGGAGCCTGGCGGGCTACAGTCCATGGGGTCGCAAAGAGTCAGACATGACTGAGCGACTAACATTACATTATTATTACATTAAGGCATAGAAGGAAGAGCATTTCAAATCCCAACTCTGTCCCTCAATGGGTTCTGTGTGTTTGGGCAAGTTACTTTGCCTCTCTGGGTCTTGGTTTTGTTCTTTCTTAAACAAGGATTATATCATCCACCAACAGGATTACCATAAGGATTAAATGAGAGAACATTCCCAAGCCTGGTAGCACAGCACTTGGAATTTTATGTTTGTTTCAGTTCAGTTCAGTTCAGTTCAGTCGCTCAGTCGTGTCTGACTCTCCACGACCCCATGAATCAGAGCACGCCAGGCCTCCCTGTCCATCACCAACTCCTGGAGTTCACTCAAACTCATGTCCACAGAGTCGGTGATGCCATCCAGCCATCTCATTCTCGGTCGTCCCCTTCTCCTCCCGCCCCCAAGCTTCCCCAGCATCAGAGTCTTTTCCAGTGAGTCAACTGGTCACATGAGGTGGCCAAAGTATTGGAGTTTCAGCTTTAGCATCAGTCCTTCCAATGAACACCCAGGATTGATCTCCTTTAGAATGGACTGGTTGGATCTCCTTGCAGTACAAGGGACTCTGAAGATGCAAATTCCTTCTCCTGTGAGTATAATCAGAGAAGGATTCTGCATATTCCCTAGAACTCCAAATCCTCCCTTAGTAGCCCCTGTTGGTCTCCACAGCTTTGGTCCTTGAGCTCTTGAGTGTGAAGCTCATGAGAAGAGGCATACATTGTGAATTTTGGGGTAGGTTAAACACTTTCCAGGTGGTGCTAGTGGTAACAAACCTGCCTGCCAATGCAAGAGATGTAAGAGATGTGCGTTCAAACCCTGGGTTGGGAAGATCCCCGGAGGAGGACCCGGCAATCCACTCTAGTATTCTTGCCTGGAGAATCCCACAGACAGAGGAGCCTGACAAACCACAGTCACAAAACGTTAGACGTGACTGAAGCAACTTAGCATGCGTGCATGCACAAAGAACTAAATACAGACAGAAAGCCCGAACATTAAGCTTCATGGATCAGCTTTGACCTTATACAATCAACAAGTGTTAACTGTCCTACTGTACCCAACGCAGGCATGAAATAGACAGTTAAACCTATGAAACCGGGGACATATGCTGCTAAAGCAAAGGGAAGAAAGGCCATCAAGAGGCAGAACTGAGCAGGTTTGTCATCTTCCAGGCCATTTCTGGCCCCAACTTTTGTTCCAGGTCCTGTGACAGAATTCTTTGCCTCAGCAATTTCATTTTACTATGTAATCTTTTGCTGTTTCCTTCCTCTGCAACAGAGATTGTCCCCAGGTCTCCGGGACCTGATTCTCAGTGTAGATACTAACTTTTGCTGAATCCATGAGTGTAGAAGGAAAAATCAAAGAATCAACAAAGAGAGACAGCTACTACCTTGAACTATTTCCAAAGAGCAGCCCTGCTGTTTTTGACAGGCAGAAAGGAGCTGTGAATGTAATTACAACCAATGTTGAGATTAAACTAATGAATGATTTGGCTTGAACTCTTGAAAGATCAAAATTGTGTAGTATAGCAGTGTTTACAGGTTTATAGATCTGCCTGGGCCATCTGACGCCCTTGACCATGATTTATTATTACAGGACAGAGATTATCTCAGACTGGGCTGGAAATGGATCTTGGCTGAGTTATTTACTCACCGGATGCAATGTGTGAGAGTTGATGGCCTTGTTTCTCAATTTGTCAGTTGTAAAGGGAGTCCCCAAGGCTCAATTTCAGGCCCGGTATTGTTTACATAGCCCAGCAATAATACATCACATGTGGCAAAATATTACAAATTCATTTTTATGCTGATGATATGGCTCATGCATAAAAGCAGCTAATGTGCTTCTCTTTTTCGTTGAAATTGCAGCTAAGTTTCTAAAGGCACAAAGGGCCTTTTGTGTTCTGAACCATAAAGAAGAGAAAGTATATGACAGTTTTTAGAAGGACTAATGAAGGGTTTGATCTGCCTCGGCTGCCATCTGTGAGTCCCATTATAGCAGTTATGGTCATTATAATACCATACCCTCTGAAGGCATCTGTCAGGATTTTTAACACTACTATTATTATTATTATCATCATGATTATTATCATTATTATTTTGGAAGCTATGGAAAATGGCTTTCCATTTTGCTGTTTGCATTTAGGTGATGGGAAAAGAATTGTTTGAACGATGATTTCCATCTGGTACTTTATTCAAATGGCCTGTACCAACCATATGGAGATGACACATTAGCATGTATCTACGTAACAAGGGATACACTGCATTTAAAACAGTCTCCATGTAAATTAACTCATTACAAGTCACAGTAAGTTGCCTGCACTTTGTCTCTGAAGAATCTTCAGCAGGAAAAACATGAGCATATTTTAAGGAATGCACAAAGGTGCCCCAAAGAGCCAAAAGCTGTATTTAGTTTTTGGACTTAGAGTCTGAGAATGCAAACCCTGGGTATCTTTCTCAAGAAAAGAACAGTGCCTTGTAAACAAGATTTCATGCTGTGTAATACTAACAAATCAGAAAAGCAAACAAATAAAATGGCAACCTCCTCAGGAATTTGGCATGTTTTAAATGAATATTTACAGAAAGGAAAAGGAGAAAGCCATTTCATACCTTTTCTTTAGACACATTCTAGCTCTAAAGCCTGACTTTTTCTGACACCAAAAGACAGCAAGTAGCTGCCCGGCCATGGGTAATTTGGATTTAATTGTGTTTGCTTAAACCATGCATTCCACCCCCAAACCATAAAAATGAATCCTAGAAATCTCAGACTCAAAAACTCAGAGTCCACGTCCTGTTTGCCTTCTCAAAGGAAGATTCTCAGGAATTTTTTGCAACTTGCATGTTTACCTTTAGCATCTTTCTAACATGCTCCACGTATTCAGCAGCACCTTATTTTGAAGATGCAAACACAGGCACCACCAAGTACTGTTATCACAGCCAAGTGTAAGAAGGAGTGAATCAAGAAAGCAGAAATGGGGACTACCCTGGTGGTCCAGTGGTTAAGACTGTGGTCCTGTGCAGAGGGCCCAGGGTTCAATCCCTGGTCAGAGGATCCTAAAGGCACTAAAATGAAGCACAGCCAAATAAATAAATATTTTTTAAAAAACATGGATAACTTATGAAGTAAAGACTATTTTTTTTAAAAGCAGAAATGGATTCACAAGGGCTTTACTCTCATTAGCATACTACATGAGGAGTTTGCATCCATTCATTTTTTGTTTATTAGCAAGCATTTAGTAAGCACCTTCTCTGTGCTGAGAAGAAAAAAACAAAGCAGTGAAAGCATAGACTTGGAATATGAGGGGCCTGAGTTCAATAAATGGCTCCTGCAGCTTTTTAAATGGGTGACCTTGGGCAAATTATTTAACCCTTGTAAGCCTGGCACATAACAGGAAGTCAATAAAGGTTTGTCAAAAAAAAGTAAACAACTAAGTTTTGCTTCTTAGTCTGTAAAATATGGCTATCAACCACTTACCTAGCAAGGTTGTGGAGGATCTGATGAGAAAATGGTTGGATATTGCTTTATTAGAGCATTTATTTCGTAATAGTCAGTGGTCCCCACCGTTGGTTCCATTGGGAGGCAGACAAGCAAATCTACAATTATTTTACAGTGGTGTTGAAGATCAAACCAAACTGGAGATGGGATGGCACATAATGGTGAGATTCAGAAAAGGCTTCTCAGGGGAAATAACTCTTGAGCTATTTTATAAAACAGGAAAAAACCTACGCAGGCAATGGAAGGGAAGAATGGCATTCCAAGCAAAGGCATTGGAAAGCATGGAGGCAAAGAGGCGTGAGGACATCACACGCCATGATTGGGTGGTTCAACTTCCAGGCCTGAAGACCTGGACTGTGGGGACTCCTGCTGGGTCTCAAAGGCTAAACTGAGGAGCCTGAAATGTGCCCTGAGGGCTGGGAGCTATGAGGAGCATGCAAGGGCACCCTAGGGTCTTAAATTCAAACCGAATACCAGTGATGGAGGCTGCACTACTGTGATTTATAACAAGAAGTATATATATGTGGCTTCCTCCTCATTTCTGGTACAGAACTCCTAAAATCATTGAAATTTCCTAAGTGATGAGAGCGTTAAAGGTGGCTTTTGTTATGTTAATTAAGTGACTTTTAGACCACACAAAGGATGAGAGCTGGTTGCCAGGAGAACCAACTGAGTGATTGTCATGTCCGACTCTTTACAACTCCATGAACTGAGGCCCAACAAGCTCCTCTGTCCCTGAGAGAGATTTCCCAGGCAAGAATAATGGAGTGGGCTGCCATTTCCTACTCCAGGGGATCTTCCTGACCCAGGGATCAAACCTGCATCTCTTGCATCTCCTGCAATGGCAGGTGGATTCTTCATCACAGAACCACCTGAAAAGCCCAATCAAGTGATTAGAGGGTGGGAACTTTCAGTCCCACCCCCACTTACCTTCAGAGAGGGAAGAGGGACTGGAAGTTGCATGAACAATCACCAATGGTCACTGATTTAATCAATCATGCCTATGTAATGGAGCCTCCAAAAAAAAAAAAAAATGACCTAGAGGAGAGGGTTCAGTGTTAGTACACATGTGGAAATGTAAGGATAGTGGTGCTCTCAGAGAGGGAGTGGAAGCTCCATCAGTTCAGTTCAGTTCAGTGGCTCAGTCGTGTCCGAGTCTGCGACCCCATGAACCGCAGCACGCCAGGCCTCCCTGTCCATCACCAACTCCCGGAGTACACTCAAACTCATGTCCATTGTGTCGGTGATGCCATCCAACCATCTCATCCTCTGTCGTCCCCTTCTCCTCTGGCGTTCAATCCTTCCCAGCATCAGGATCTTTTCAAATGAGTCAGATCTCCGCATCAGGTGGCCAAAGGATTGGAGTTTCAGCTTCAACATCAGTCCCTCCAATGAACACCCAGGACTGATTTCCTTTAGGATGGACTGGTTGGATCTCCTTACAGTCCAAGGGACTCTCAAGAGTCTTCTCCAACACCACACTTCAAAAGCATCAATTCTTTAGCACTCCGCTTTCTTTATAGTCCAACTCTCACATCCATACATGACTACTGGAAAAACCATAGCCTTGACTAGACCGACGTTTGTTGACAAAGTAATGTTTCTGTTTTATAATATGCTGTCTAGATTGGTCATAACTTTCCTTCCAAGGAGAAAACATCTTTTAATTTCATGGCTGCAGTCACCATCTGCAGTGATTTTGGAGCCCAGAAAAATAAAGTCAGCCACTGTTTCCCCATCTATTTGCCATGAAGTGATGGGACCGGATGCCATAATCTTATTTTTCTGAATGTTGAGTTTTAAGACAACTTTTTCACTCTCCTCTTTCACTTTCATCAAGAGGCTTCTTAGTTCCTCTTCACTTTCTGCCATAAGGGTGGTGTCATCTGCATATCTGAGGTTATTGATATTTCTCCCAGCCATCCTGATTCCAGCTTGTGTTTCCTCCAGTCCAGAGTTTCTCGTGATGTACTCTGCATATAAGTTAAATAAGCAGGCTGACAATATACAGCCTTGACGTACTCTTTTTCCTATTTGGAACCAGTCTATTTTTCCATGTCCAGTTCTAACTGTTGCTTCCTGACCTGAATACAGGTTTCTCAAGAGGCAGGTCAGGTGGTCTGGTATTCCCATCTCTTTCAGAATTTTCCACAGTTTATTGTTGTGATCCACACAGTCAAAGGCTTTGGCATGGTCAATAAACTAGAAATAGATGTTTTTCTGGAACTCTCTTGCTTTTTCCATGATCCAGCGGATGTTGGCAATTTGATCTCTGGTTCCTCTGCCTTTTCTAAAACCAGCTTGAACATTTGGAATCTCACAGTTCACATATTGCTGAAGCCTGCCTTGGAGAATTTTGAACATGACTTTACTAGCGTGTGAGATGAGTGCAATTGTGTGGTAGTTTGAGCATTCTTTGGCATTGCCTTTCTTTGGGATGCAAAGAAAACTGACATTTTCCAGTCCTGTGGCCACTGCTGAGTTTTCCAATTGTGCTGGCATATTGAGTGCAGCACTTTGACAGCATCATCTTTTAGGATTTGAAATAGCTCAACTGGAATTCCATCACCTCCACTAGCTTTGTTCATAGTGATGCTTCCTAAGGCCTACCTGACTTCAAGCTCCATACCGTTCCCATATGCCTTGCCCTGTGCATCTCTTCCATTTGGCTGTTCCTAAGTCATATCCTTTTATAACAAGCTAGTAATTTAGTGACTAAAATGTTGCTCTGAGCTCTGTGAGCCACTGTAGCAAACTGTTTGAACTGAAGGTAGCTGGTCGTTGGAACCTTCATCTATAGCCTGTTGGTCAGAAGTACAGGTGACAACCTGGACTTACTATTGTCACCTGAATAGGAAGGTAAGGATGGTGGGGGCAGTCTTTGTGTATTGAATTCCAGTCTCTGGAATCTGATACTATCTCTGGGTATAGATACTATCAGAATCAAGGTGAATTGTAGGACACCCAGTTGTTGAAGATTTGTTTGCTTGGATGTCTGGGAACCCTGCCCCCACCATGTTAGAACTGAGTACAGAATCTTCAGAAGCAGAGAAACCGCTGATGTCATTCTGCTGGGCAGTGAGAGGTTCTGGTGGCTCTCACAGAAGCCACCAGAAAACTTGGGGGAGCCACCAGGAAACCCATTACCCCTAAGCACTCAACTCTGAAGAACTGCTGAAGTCTTAAGAGTTTTCATATTTTTAGCCTAGTCTTTTTATTTACTTACATTCGGCCATGCCATAGAGCAAATGGTATCTTAGTTCCCTGACCAGGAACTGAACCCAAGCTCCTTACAATGGAAGTGTAGAGTCTTAACCACTGGACCACCAGGGAAGTTCCAGCCTATCTTTTCAGTCCTGAATTCTTGAACTTAATTCCTAATCCCATCTACTTTTTATACTTCAAGCTTTTCATCTCATGAGCCTTTTATCTTAACATTTTACTTCTTCTTCTCTTCTGTTTTTAACCTTTTATCTCATTAGCTTCGAGCCTTCTAATCTTAAATATTACCCATTTTATCTCGTGTACCTTATCTCACAAAGATTTAAATTGATTTTAACTAATACTCTATTTCTTTTCCTTTATTTTTTTCCTTCTCATCTTGTTGGAAATGTTTTAGTTTTATTCTCCTTGTAACTTTTTAGTTTCCTTTTATTTTAAAATAGTTACTTCATCTCTTTCTTTCTTATTTTCCTCTTCCTCCTCCTCTTTTTTACCTTTCTCTTTCTCTTTTTGACCTTATTTTGGGTTTGTGTTTTTAATGTTCAGGAAGACAAATGCTGATAGAAAAAGAAACGTGGTGAGAGGCTGCCCCAGACTCTCCACTATGAGGCTGAAATTGAGGAAGGGTTACAATGGAACGAAGGCTTAAAGAGAATTTAGAAGAATGGAGTCACCATGATGGGGGAAGGGGGTGTGTGCTCTCCAGGAAAATGAAGGAGGTTTGCTGCACTCCATTCAGATCCCAATAAGCATCGTTATTCCAAAATATATGATGTTATAACGTTACCCAGTTGTGCAAATTTCCTCTGGTGATTTTTCAGATGCCAGGAGAAGGTGGGTGTTACATTGATCCAGGGTTGGAATTGCCTGAATTCCATTCTGGAAAAAGACATAAGCATAAGAACTTACTGCATGTGCAGGAGAGTTGTTTTATGAAATCTGGACTGAACAATAAGGACATAAAGGTAAGAAGCAGATACTGGATGATGACAAATTATGTGTATGGGTCAAAAGACTGGAGGTCTCAATTCTAAGAACAAATGATAAGAAGGGAATGTTGAATGAAGAACTGTAAAGAACAGAGGATAAACTAGAGAGTGAGAAGGTTGATTTCTGTGGAGAAGTTCCTGGAGATGGCCACAACCCAGGTGTGACAATGGGAGGAAGCAGCTGCAGTTGGATTGAAGAGAAAAAGATGCTATTGTCACAGGACCAGAAGGACTTTGGATGGGCTACTGGCTTGTTAGCCATCTATTGCTGCTGCTGCTGCTAAGTCGTGTCCGACTCTGAGCGACCCCATAGACGGCAGCCCACCAGGCTCCCCCGTCCCTGGGATTCTCCAGGCAAGAACACTGGAGTGGGTTGCCATTTCCTTCTCCAATGTGTGAAAGTGAAAAGTGAAAGTGAAGTTGCTCAGTCGTGTCCGACACTTCACGACCCCATGGACTGCAGCCTACCAGGCTCCTTCGCCCATGGGATTTTCCAGGCAAGAGTACTGGAGTGGGGTGCCATCACTTTCTCTGTAGCCATCTGTTAAGTGACCATGCATGTGAACCTAGGTAGAACATTCTACCACAGTTTATTGCCGCGGATGTGGCATTGAAGAACACTGGGAGAGCCGCTTTGGTGGAGAATGGTCATATCTCTAACCCAAAAGGCACAGTGTGATATTTATAATTTGCCCTTCTGCTCTCTACCTTCATTCAAAAGAAGGATCTGAATGAGTAAAAAAGATTGTCTCCCACCTCCATTTTAAAAAGGGAGTTTCATTTCCTGGTATAGGAAATGTACAAAATAAAGACAACAAAAAAGAAACAGAAAATGGGAAAAAATATGTATACTCCAAATATCATCTTAAGAAGAAAACAACTATTTATACTTTGGGGTGTTTATGAGTACATGTAAGTGGTTTTTTTTTTTTTTTCTTTTAAGAAAATGAGATTATACTGTACATACTATAAGGTAATATACTTATCTCATTTACTTAATTACAAACATGTTTCCATGTCAAGAAAAATCATCTGACAAGATTTACTTTTAAAATATTTTTCTTCAATATGATTTTTTTTTTTTTTGGTTGTGTTAGGTCATCATTGCTGCATGGATTTTCTCTAGTTGCAGTGAACTACTGTCTAGTTACAATGCTCAGACTTATTGCTGTGGCTTCTCTTGTTGCAGAGCACATGCTTGAGGCACACAGGCTTCAGTAGTTGCAGTGAGTGGGCTCAATAGTCGTGGCTCAAGGGCTTAGTTGCCCCGAGGACCACGAATTGAACCTGTGTCCTCTGCATTGGGAAGTGAATTCTTAACCACTAGACCACCAGGGAAGTCCTTCAATATGATTTTTAACGCCCATCCTGGTAGCTCAGATGGTAAAGCATCTGCCTACAATGTGGGAGACCCGGGCTCAACCCCTGGGTCGGGAAGATCTCCTGGAGAAGGAAATGGCAATCCACTCCAGTATTCTTGCCTGGAATATCCCATGGAACCTGGTAGGCTACAGTCCATGGGGTCGCAAAGGGTCGGACACGACTGTGCAACTTCTCTTTCTTTTACTTCATCTTATGAGTGAACTCCAATTTATTTAATCTTCCAGTCCATCATTTTTAGAAATTAGAAACAATGCAGCAACAAACATCTTTGTAGTGACATCTTTGGGCACACCCATGATTATTTCCTTCAGTGAATTTCCTAGAAAGAGCCTTCCTCTAGGCTACTAGTAATATAAAAAGTACCAGTTTCTACACACTCTCACAGGCATGAGGCATTATTATTCTTTTGTGTTCTTTATGACCTTTGCCAATGTGATAGCTGGAAAGTGGCTTTGCATTGTGCATTTTCTGGTTTCCCAGTGATGTTGAACATCTTCTCAGACTATGCATTTCTGGCCCCGCTTCATCCTTTCCTTCCCAAACTGGTTTTCCCTGTCTGAAACTTGGAGCATTGCCCTGAACATACATGGAAGTATACCGCAAAGAAAAGTCCCATATGTTTGTTCTCATGCTAAGATGTTGTGAAGGGTTTGGGTCATTATGAAATAATGTCCTTTTTAGGACCCATTTTAGTACCAGGAATAGCTATGCTTCCTCTTGAATATACATTTTATTTTTATCTTATTGATATTGGAGAATGTACAATTGATTTTGTTGTCTTTTTTTTTTTTCTTTTTTGCATTGGAAGCTGGAAAGTTCTGAGATATTTCCTTCCGTGCGATGCCTATTTGTCTACCAATATCATTCTTAGTTCCATCTTATCTTTCCAACTTTCCTTTTCCCTTTGTCATGTTTTCTTCAACTATTTCATATTGGACTGCATCTTGCTTTGCAGGTATTTATCCCATGCAAGGTATAGATAAATAAAAAATATTTCAACCTATGGGTTGATTATGGCTCAATCCCAGTTGGTGCCAACCAGTGCCTTAGCAGTCACTGATACGAAGCTAATGGGCTACTTCCCAGGATTTTCCACATCATGGTGGACATTGAAAATAATACTCTTGGCATGATTCACTGCAGTGAAAGGAGGAGATGCTCAGAGGCCAAGGATAGACTGAGGCTTCTATCCCCACTCTGTCCCATTCCTCAATGTGTGAGAAGATCATTGTCTCAGAATACTTGCAAACCATTGGCACACAGGTTGAGAGTCACTGGGCTAGAGGGGGAAAAATACCTTACAAAAGTAAAGCTAAGAAAAGTAAGATAAAAGTCTTCTCAGGCTGTTAACTACTTCAAAACAAATGCTTTCATTTCCCTTCCAAGAAATGTCTTTTTTAAAGATATTCTGCAAATGAAATAAGCAATTTCCCGGTACAGAAGTGGCATGCATAACTACTACTCTGACATGCTTCCTGGAATTTATGCTTGTCTGTGCCCTTCTTCCTTCTTTTTTTCCCCCCATGCTTCTTTAACAGCATTCAGTCCCGTTCTCAGAGGCCCAAAGTGGTATTCTTTATTCATGGAGATCATGGATTCTTTGGTTCTTCATCCCATAGGCAGCTCTTGAATATTTCTTTCTCTTTGCAGCAGGCTTCACAAACTCTTGCCTCCCTTGATTTATTCTCAATAGCATCCACTACCTTCTCCATCTCTTGGGTCTCTTCCTTCTGCTCTCCCACCAAGATTAGCATCAGAATAAGATTCAGATAAGCAAACTGAAAATCCCATGGATGGAGAAGCTAGAGGGCTACAGTTCATGGGGTAGCAAAGAGTCGGAGATGACTGGTCAACTAATACTTTCACTTTCACCCAAACTGAAGATTTTTTTTTTCTCTCACAGAGACAGAGATGAATTAGATGTTCACCAGGTATGTGTCATTTTTCTAGGCCCACAGCTAAGCTGCCTTTCCTAGCACATGTGTATCTAAGTGGCGCACAGGACTGACCTCAGCCATGGAACATGAGTAGAACTGACTCAGCAAATCAAGAGCATGCCTTCTTTCTTTCTCTCTTCTCTCACATCAGAGGACCTCAAAGTCCCATTCTGAAGATGGCAAAGCCACAGAACAGGAGGAGTACGGATCCCTGAATGACTGCATGGAGCCGAGCCCCCATTAACTGCTTTAGACTGGGGGATAGCCTGTATAATTTAAGATCACTGAGATTTAAGGAGTTGCTTGGTTTTGTTTTTAGCAGTTGCTGCTGCTGCTAAGTCGCTTCAGTCATGTCTGACCCTGTTTAGCATATGTTAATTAATGCATTCATTTTTCTTGCTATTTATAAAGAAAAAATAGCCTTTCCTAAGTTTGTCAAAACATTATTAATTACTGGGGGATTACATATATTTTTTAAGGAAGGAAAGGTTTTGGAGTTATAAAATTCTTAGAACAATGCTTCCCAAAAAGTGTTTTGTAGAACAATAGTTTTACAGGAAGCGTATAGTAATGCACTTGAAAAGTAAAGTATGTGAAAAAGAGAGTCCTACAATTTAATGAAATTAGGAAGTGCAGTATGAAAAGAAGTTGGCCTCCTTGTTGCAGAACTTCTCAGAGCCTTTAATACAAAGCTGTATATATGATTTTCCACAAGGGGGCTCTGTTGAACAGGTTTGTCTCATCCTCAGAGATTGAAGATCAAATCAGAACAAAACAAGAGCTTGCTTCTTTCAAATGTGAGATTTGTACTTCCGAGTTCATTTTGATGCAGAAATTCTATTCCACTGGAACTCTGCTGTAATCTAGAGTTCCTTCCCAAACAGACATTCTAATGACCTCTTCCTCTTCAAGAAGAGGAGCCAATCAGGGTTAACTGTTCCATCATCTACCTCATTCAGTTCAGTTCAGTCGCTCAGTCGTGTCCGACTCTTTGCGACCCCGTGAATCACAGCACGTCAGGCCTCCCTTTCCATCACCAATTCCCGGAGTTCACTCAGACTCATGTCCATCAAGTCGGTGATGCCATCCAACCATCTCATCCTCTGTTTTCCCCTTCTCCTTCTGCCTTCAATCTTTCCTAACACCAAGGTCTTTTCAAATGAGTCAGTTCTTCACATCAGGTGGCCAAAGTACTGGAGTTTCAGCTTCAGTCCTTCCAATGACTATTGAGGAATGATTTCCTCAGTTTACCTCATTATGATGCATCAATCCCACCAGAGTTTTTGGCAGTGCCACCTCCCCCAGTCCAGCCCCTTCCCAAAGTAGCAGGCCCTTACTGCTTCTGAGTTCCTAATGCTTGGAACAATGATGGCCTCTTTCCTTGAAGATGAAAGAAAAGACAATCTGCGATTGTTCGACAGCTACTGCAGTTGGATAGTTGTTCCAGTACAACTACAAAGAAGGATGGTGAGGGACATACCGTGTGTGACGTGAAGAGAAAGGACAATGGGATGGAGAAAACTAAACCAGCAAGGCAAACGTTTGGAGTGTGTGTTTAATGATAGCCCAGAGAAGGCAAGACAAACTGTCATCTAAATTCCATGTGAGCACGTTGACAGCCAACTGCCTACAAGCCTCTTGGCAAATGGAGCTCGGATTTGCCTAGATTTCTGAAGGAGAGACTGTCTGCGCTTGCTTTGAATCCCATCCAACTGAATGCTGTAATGCAATAGTCTTCAAGCCTCAACACCAACTCCAAACTGTATCATCTACCTCTGCCTAGAATCGTTAAGATTCCAATCACAGAGCACAGATTGCAGCAAACAGGACTGCTTGTAGGACACTTTCAGGACCCCACTAAATATGCATTCTAGGTTTTAGTCTTATTTGGGAGACCACTAACACCAAACCAGGAGAGCTCCAGACCAGAAAGATCCAATGTCAACCTCAGAAAGGAAGAAAAATAAGGCCTGGCCATAAGCCTGCACGCCAATGGTGCTCACTAATGACCCTCACATCTGTGGCATGCTGATGGAGTGACAAACACCAGCTGACAGGATAGAAGTCATCCAGCACCCAGAACCCTGGGCTGCTTCTTCCCAAGTACTCAAGTCTCTCTTCCTAGCTCAGATCTCTTGGCTCTGTCAACCAGACTTTATAGCTACCCAGACACAGCATCAGAGTTAAATGTCCAGGCTGAAACTACCTCTTGCCTCTCCTGGAGGCCAAAGCCCTGGTGTTACTCTCATTAGAGTCAGACCAGCTCTTGGCATCAGCCCCAAGGCATAAGCCCAGCAAACGAGCCAGAGCTGCCCCCAGGGCTCTGCATACCTAAGCAGGAGCCACGCCTTCTTTACTTGAGTTTCCCACAGCACCAGACATACTGGAGCTCAATAGCTACTGTCAAATGGAAGAAATATACACAATAATGCACTTATCTCCCAAGTTGCAGACAGTTTCTCCTGTTAGACTTTTATTTCCCCATGGTATCTCCTAGATGAGATAATTGTTTGCCAGCATCCTGATCTCAGGGTGTTTTTAAAAGAGTAATTGCCAGGTCCCTCATTAGAGTCAGAGGGAAGAGCCCAGGAATCTGCATTCTGAAAACTTTGCCTGAGAAATGCTTCTGCACATAGTCTGAAGAATGCTGCTCCAGGTTGGGGTGGGGGTGGGGTTCTATTTCCAACAGTCTCCCCTCCTATCAAGAAGACCTGCCTCCACAGACTCACTTCTGATTCCCCATCAGCCCCCTCCTCCCCACCTCTGCCAGGCCATCTGGGCTTCACCTCTGAGCCAAGCTGTAGCCTTCTCATTCTTGCCCATTCTTCCCCATAATCTTCCCTTCACTGCCTAATCCAGGACAGTCCTCCACCACACAGACTCTAAGCACATGTTCTTCTCCTCTGTCTGTGAGAATATTTAGGGCACCCGCATTCTCCTAAAACAAGAGAAAGTCTCAGGGCTCTCTTTCCTTCACCACCAGCTCTGTTAAACTCACTGCCTGCACCTGTCCTCCTTCTCCACATCCCACTTACTCTCTAACCCCCCACCATCAGACTTCTGCCTACGCCACTCAACTGAATCAACTCTGCAGCATTTGTCATGAAAATGATGATATATTACACCCAAAGGGTACTTTGCAGCTAATAAAATACTTTCACACATACTTTGTCATTTAGATTTCATGACCCTGTGAGAAAAGCATGTAATATCTCAGAGATTCCCAAACCACAGTCTAGATTAACATACCACCTTCCCAATTTTTGCCATATCTATTTGTCCCTGCGTTTTTATGTGCTTATTCTTTTTCTGAAAATAACTCATTTATTTTAACTTACATTCATTTGAAAGAAAAATGTCTATAATTTTCATAAGTGGAGAATCTATATCATTTGTCTTACATAAGAGGAACTGGTGTAAAGAAATCTAGTGAAGAAAAAATAATGTTATTACATTTAAAGTGAAAGGATGATATCACTGTTACGTAGAGTCTAAAAAACAAGTACAAATGAACTTATTGACAAAACAGAAGTAGAGTCACAGATGTAGAAAACAAACTTATGGTTACCAGGGGATAAGGAGCAGGGAAGGATAAATCGGGAGATTGGGATTAACATATATGCACTCAGTTCGGTTCAGTTCAGTCGCTCAGTCATGTCCAACGCTTTGCGACCCCATGAATCACAGCACACCAGGCCTCCCTATCCATCACCAACTCCTGGAGTTCACCCTACTATATGTAAAATAGATAACTGACAAGAACCTACCCTATAGCACAAGGAACCTGACTCAATACTCTGTAACGGCCTATATGGGGAAAGACTCTGTAAAAGAAGAATGGATATACGTATAATTGATTCATCTTCCTATACGCCTGAAGCTAACACAACATTGTAAATCAACTACACTCCAATAAAAAGAATTTTTTAGTTAAAAAAAATAAAGTGAGAAAGACTCTTGCTTGGCCTGTGGGCCTTATAAATTGAGGGGAGACTCTGAGCCCCTGGAGAAAATCAGTTCTCTGGTTTCTCCACTGTTCTTCTCAGAGAGTGGGAAGTTTCAGCCCTACTGAGCTTCTTCTCCACATTTCCAGGTTAACAGAGGCCTGGCTTATTCACAAGCCAACATCAACCTCTTCCACTCCCCACCTGCCAGGCCTTTCCCAAGACCTAAGCCCAGATACTGGTCCCTAACCAGCGTCCGGCCCATGGGGCAGAGATGCCACAGCTGTTGTCCCATAAGGATCTCAGCAGAGCCCAGGGTCTCACTCAGCCCATTGCCCACATATTTCTGCCACAGGACATAGAAGAGGCAAAGAACTGGTATGAGGCCCTCCCTCAGGTGGCCACGTTTCCAGCATTCCGTTATTCTAGCTAGAATCTATTGCCTGCTAAGGCTTAGTTAGAGACCAAAGTCCATTCACACTTCATTTAAAAATGGAACCATCGCATCTGTTAGGATGGTTATTTATCAAAGAAGAAGAAGAAAGAAAAGAAAAGAGCAAGTGTTGGGGTGGAGGTGGGGATACTGACACTCTTATGACTGCTGTTGAGAACTGGGATACCCACTGTGGAAAGTAGCATGTTGGTTCCACAGAAAATTAAATACAGAATTACCATTTGATCCAGGAATGTCATTACTGGATATACACACAAAAGAATTGAAAGTAGGGTCTTGAAGAGATATTTGTAGGCCATGTTCATAGCAACATTACTTGCAACAAACCAAAAGTCCATCAACAGATGATTGGAGCATTATTTAGCCTTAATAAGGAATTTAAGTCAGACACACGCTACAAGGTTATGAATAGTAAAATAAGCTAGTCACAAAAAGAAAAATATTGCATGATTCCACTTCTTTCAGATACGAGTAGACAAATTCATAAAGACAGAGTGTGCAAGGGTGGTTACCAGGACCAAGGGGGAGCGACAAGTAGGGAGTTACTATTGAATTAATAGAGTTTCAGCAAAGACTATGGAAAAGTTCTGGAGATGGATGATGGCCTTGGTTGCGTAAAAATGTGAATGTGTTTAATGTCACTTGCATTTTACACTAAAAAATGGTATGTGAATTTTATGTTATACATAGTTTAACCACAATTTCTAAAAATGAAACCAGCAATTACTTATTTGAAATGTGTTACACAGCTTCCCAGGTAGCTCAGTGGTAAAAAAAAAAAAAAATCCTCCTGTCAGTGTAGGAGATGCAAGAGATACGGGCTCAACCCCTGGGTCAGAAAGATCCCCTAGAGTAGGAAATAGCAACCCGCTCCACCATGGGTTGCTACTCCACCATCGGTTTCCCTGGTAGCTCAGCTGACAAAGAATATGCCTGCAATGCAGGAGACCCTGGTTCAATTCCTGGGTCAGGAAGATCCCCTGGAGAAGGGATAGGCTACCCACTCCAGTATTCTTGGGCTATCCTGGTGGCCCAGCTGGTAAAGAATCTGCCTGCAATGTGGGGGACCTGGGTTTGATCCCTGGGTTGGGAAGATCCCCTGGAGAAGGGAACAGCTACCAACTTCAGTTTTCTGGCCTGGAGAATGCCATGGACTGTATAGTCCATGAGGTTGCAGAGTCAGACACAACTAAGCGATTTTCACACTCTTTGTTTCCACGATTCTTGCCTGGGAAACCCCATGGACAGAGGAGCCTGGTGGGCAACAGTCAGTCTATGGGGTTGCAAAGAGTTGGACATGACTGAGCGCACACACACACACACAAATACGAACACACGCACAGTCCTCCAAGCACCAAACTGAGACTTTCACTTGACCAGGTTAGGACTGAAATTGAACTGGAAAAGAAAAATGGGTAGGAGGAGAACAAAAAGAGTTAGTGTCTTGGTTACCAAAGAAGAGGAAAAGGGAGTTAATGATGTTATATCAAAATTAGCTCATCAGTTTAATTCAGTTCAGTTCAGTTGCTCAGTCATGTCCGACTCTTTGCGACCCCTTAATCAGAGCACGCAAGGCCTCCCTGTCCATCACCAATTCCCGTAGTTCGCTCAAACTCATGTCCATCGAGTGATTTCACACAGATAACTTTCTCACTATGTGATTCAATATCATCAGAGATGACATTCTAGCATCTCCAAATCCACCAGTAATATGTTTACCAAGAATTGAGAAAACACTCTAACATCTTACATACCCATTACACAGATGAGGACACTGAGTCTCAGACTCAATGGAGATAACAAGTGAATCTTCCAAAGTCGCACAGTTGTTGGTATTGTTTAGTCGTTAAGTCGTGTCAGACTCTTGGTGACCCCATGGACTGCAGCACCAGTCTTCCCTGTCCTTCACTGTCTCCTGGAGTTTGCTCAACTCATGTCCATGGAGTTGGTGATGTCACTCATGCCATTGAGTAGGTGAAATCACACAGTAAATGGCTTCTTATGAGCTATTCTGATTCTGATTTAGTGTCAATCTCATTAATCCAAACTTCTTTGCAGCCCACTCCCTTTTCCTCTTCTTTGGTATCCAAGACACTAACTCTTTTTGTTCTCCTCCTACCCATTTTTCTTTAATATTTTTTGTGATTAAAAATTGCTGCTGCTGCTGCTGCTAAGTCACCCCAGTCGTGTCCGACTCTGCGTGACCCCATAGACGGAAGCCCACCAGGCTCCCCCGTCCCTGGGATTCTCCAGGCAAGAACACTGGAGTGGGTTGCCATTTCCCTCTCCAATGTGTGAAAGTGAAAAGTGAAAGTGAAGTCGCTCAGTCGTGTCCGACCCTTAGCAATCCCACGGACTGCAGCCTACCAGGCTCCTCCATCCATCGGATTCTCCAGGCGATAGTACTGGAGTGGCTTGCCATTGCCTTCTCCGATTAAAAATTACAGAGACTTTATTTTTCAGAGCAGTTCTGGGTTTATAGAAAAATTAAGCAGGAAGTACAGAAAATTTCCCTATACCTCCCTTCCTCCTCAGTTTCCTCTAAGATTAAGATTTTGAATTAGTGTGGTATATTTGATATCATCTATGAGCTAATACCAGTCCATTCTAAAGGAGATCAGTCCTGGGTGTTCACTGGAAGGACTGATGCTAAAGCTGAAACTCCAATACTTTGGCCACCTCATGCGAAGAGCTGACTCACTGGAAAAAATTCTGATGCTGGGAGGGATTGGAGGCAGGAGGAGAAGGGGACGACAAAGAATGAGATGGCTGGATGGCATCACCGACTCGATGGACATGAGTTTGAGTGAACTCCGGGAATTGGTGATGAACAGGGAGGCCTTGCGTGCTGTGATTCATGGGGTCGCAAAGAGTCGGACATGACTGAGCAACTGAACTGAACGGAATTAAACTGATGAGCTAATTTTGATATAACATTATTAACTAAAGTCCATAGTTTACATTGGGTTCACTCTTTGTCTCCTAAATTCTGTTGGTTTTGAAAACTGCATCCACTATTACAGAATCAAACAGAATAATTTTACTGTCCTAAATGCCCCTGTTTTTTCTCTTTTCTTTACCCAAGTTGGGAGATTCCCTGAAGTTCCAATCCTAATCGGCTTCTCTTCTTGTTCTATTCTCCCCTTTATGGAGTCATTTCCATCCTCACATTTTCAGGGACCACTTCAAGCATTCTGACAACTTTCCAGTTAAATTCCTGCTGGCCTGTTGCACACCTCCTCTTGGATGTTGAAAGCCAGTCTGCTGTGTGCTCTGCACGCCAGCCCCTGACCACCCATTTCTCTTAATGACACACCATCCCCCTATCACCTCATCACCCTGGAATCAACTTTGACTCTTCCCTCATTATCCTTTGAGGCAGAGGCACTTAAAGGAAAGGGGAGGGCACCCAGTGACAGGTTGGAGTCATGTTCACGATGAGCTTAGACTCTCTGGCTGCAGGAATCTGTCTTCGAGTCCTCTGACCCATGCAAGGTGAATAGCAAAAATAATGACCTGGTGAGCCAGCAGCCATTTCCGCAGAAGTGCTTCTTTGTAGTCAACTTAGCAAAGACCTCTCCCTCTCTTTTCACATCAAACAGGTCTTCCCCTCTCCACCCCAGCTGCCTTTGATGTCTCTCTTCTCTGACCCAGATCTTGGCTCTGGTGAGAAAGAAAGTCAGGATGAGACCAGACTTACTGATCACCAATAGAATGACTGAACTTATTCTCTGAGGTCAAAAGCTCAAAAAATTCATTAAAGCTTTCTTTTAAATGTAAACCCAGTAGTTTAATAAAAATGTACCACACAAAGTTAGGTATAATCTGATGTTTTCCTTCATTAAGTTCAGTGAAAAGTTGAGGAGAAGCCCATGTCAGAAGGCCTAGAACTTTAGAAGAAGACAAAGGAATGTGTTAGGATTGTGTCCAGGTGCATGAAACAAGAAACTGACAACAGGAGTATAACCGAATTGGGTCATTTTTCTTAAGTAGTAAGAAGTGAAGAGTTAAGCAGTCTAGTCAGGAATAGAAGCTCCATGAAGCTGTCAGGGTCTAAGCTCCTTTTATCATTCCGCTCTGCCATTCCTCATATGTGATGCTCATCATGATGCTTGCACATCCAGACAGCAAATGCGAGTTTCATGCAGGAAAAACAGGTAACGGTAAAAGCATGTGCCAAGTGAGACTCTCCCTTAACCAGGAAAATAAGAGCTTTCTCTTACATCTTATTGGCTAGAATGGTATCACAGGGCCACCATAGGCCCAGTGAGCTTGGGAATTCAAGTTTATAAGGTGGGCACACTGCTGCACTGAACTAAATTTGACATCAATAAGCAAGGAAGATTTGGGAAAAGCCAGTCACCATGTCTGTTGGGGGACATCAGCTCAATGAGGAGGTTCAAGTGTTGAGGAACTGAGGCATCCTGCTGACAACCAGCGCTAATGTGTCTGCCATGTGAGTGAGCCATTTTAGGGGCAGATCCTCCAGCCCCAGTCCAACCTTCAGATAACTACAGCCCAGCTGTAAACTGACTGCCTCCTCACAAGAGCCCTGAAGCCAGAAACACCCAGCTCAGCCATTCCTAATCCCTAATCCTCATAAATGGCATGAAATCATAAATAATTATTATTGCTTTACATGAGTTTCAGGGCAATTTGTTGTGCTGCAATGTATAACTGATATGGAAAATAAGTAAGAAGAGATGGGGGAGTATGGATTAGGCAACTAGCTGTGCCTCTCAAAAAGAGGGAATAATTAACTTTGTTTTAAATTTGGAGGGCAGATAAATATTTACAGAGGGAGTAATAGCTTATAAATTGTATAGAAATAAATAGTTTACCAGGCAAAGAAGGAAGGCAGAGGAGAACCCCTTTCAGATAGAGAGGATACATGTACTACTCCCTGATCCAACTAGCTCCTGTTTAAGTGTGGAAACGGGAGCTGGAGGGAATACAACCACTTCCATCTTGCTTCCATCTATTGCTGCAATGGAGGTGTAGGAGGGGGTCAGGGGAGATGACCATGAAAGAAGTAGGAGATACACGCAAGAGCTGGATCATAAGTAGTCTTGAAATTCCTCTTAGAAATCTTGTTTTTTTTCTAATTGGCAATGGGCAGCCATAGAAGGTTTTTAGGAGGGAAATACTCATGATCAGATTATATCTGAAAAAGGTGGCCCTGACAATGATGGGGAACACAAACTAGACATGGGCTTCCTAGAACATCTAAAGAAGATTAAATTTGACAGTTAGATGCACAGTATTTGGCAACCATATGGCTTTTGGTTTGTTGACTATTTCCATGAGGTTTAAAAACAACAGAAAATTTCTTATATCCAAAATACAAGTGGTGGACAATGCATGGACTCTGAGTTTAGGCTTGGGCCTGAATCATACTCTGCTACTTAGTGGGATGTACTTAATACTCTTCCGTTGATGATCCTATTTTACCTGTAAAACTGATGAGTGAGACACACTGGTCTGAGTCATTCTCCTCACAGGTGGGAAAACTGAAACAAGATGATTTATGATCTATGGCAGAGTTAGGATTTGGATCTGGGCATCTG
Source organism: Moschus berezovskii (assembly GCF_049115385.1). NCBI lineage: Eukaryota > Metazoa > Chordata > Mammalia > Artiodactyla > Moschidae > Moschus > Moschus berezovskii. The sequence goes on from NC_142462.1 coordinate 72,067,811, forward strand.
GATTGTCAGTCCAATGCTATTCTACTCTGCAACAACATACAACTGGACAATTACCCTGTCACTTCTTTTTGGTGGGGAAATATCAGTGAAAGACAAAATGAATAATCAGAATAAAAGCAAAGGATTATTCCCACAAAAATGACCTTTAGTCTTCTCTCCTCCACTTCCAATTTACAAATCTCCATTCCATCGTACTTTTATTCCTTGCTCATGTTCATCATGTGCCATAAAGTAGCTGATAGAAGATAATCATACTTTTCTATGAATGATTTCATTTCCCCTCATAACTGTTTAGTGAGTAAGAAGAAAACAGTGCTTGGTGTTGTCACATATGTTACAGGTACAGTAATTTAATTCAGAAGAAATTAAGGATCTATCAATTTGTGCTGGTTTGGGGGTATCTAAAGATGAGTAAGCCTTAATAAAAGCCTAGTACTTACTGGGGAAATCAAACTTTGAACAAATAATATCAAGTCCAGATGGTAAGCCCTGCACTAGTGGAATAAACAACTTGCCCTGAGCACAACAAGGAAACTTTCAGTTTATTTCAGAGTTACAGTAAGGAGGGTGAATGGATTGCAGATTTATGAGGGCACTCAAGTTAGGTTTTGAAGGATGAGTAGAAGCTCACCAGAAACATGGGATTTGAGCCAAGAAGAGTTAGCATGAGTAATTCCAAGAGGCATAGATGTATAAATTGCTTGGGAAATTTAAAGTATCTTGGTACTGCAAGCTGGGGAGGGAACAGAGGCAGGGAATGGCAAGAGATGAGGCTGGGGAAAAAAAATAAAAGAGAGAGAGAGAGATCTTGATACTTCACTGGGAAGTTTAGGCTTGATTTTGAAGGCAATAGGGAGAACCTGGGGTGTCTATAAACATTATGTTCAGCTATAGACTTTTTTTTCCCTTTAGCTATAAACTTTTGGAATAGGCGCCTACCATGGGCTCCTCTTTTGGCTGCTTGTCTTGTCTTACAGTACCATGGCTGGCTCGCGTGGGGAGTATAAGGTATCCGTTTTATTGCGGACTGAGTCTGTCCCTTCTGTGAGCCCACTGGTGTCACAAATGAGAATTACTATGAGTAATTACAGGCTTGAGAGACACTTCATCTGAGCCAAATGCATTTGGTCACAAGGATGATTTATCAGGATAGTAAACCCACTGCCAAGATAAGGGAGAAGTCTCCTGATTTACACTCACCAGCAGAACAGGAACGTCACTGCAACTTACACCACAGCCATCTCCGCTCCCTGATCACTTTATTGTCTCCCCACCATCATGCAGGACTACTGGGAAGCAGAACTTCACTCTTCAGACCACAGTACCAGGAACACAGTACCAACCATAAGAAAGGCTTTGGGGTCCATGGAAGTTGTCCTGAGTTCCCACCCCATCCAGTCCCCCAATCCCCACCTCAGCTCCAGTAATATGATTTCCAGCTCTTATGGTGGCCTCATCGAGGGGCCAACTCAGACACTCCAAAGACACTGGGCGCCACTGGGACTGAAGACATTATTTATCACCTGCAGCTTACAGGGTAGCAGGGTTCAGAGGGAGACTTAGACAACTCCAAGCCTCCCATGGTTCACAGAACACTGTGCCCAAATATTATTCTGCACCAGGCATTTACTGTCCTTCTCAACAGCCCCCTGGATTCCAGCTTTCAGGTATTGACACACCCTGTGGGAGGAAGCCTTTGCCACCCCTGTCACCCTATCTAGTTCTCTCAAGTGACATCGAACCCAGCCATAGAGCGCACTGATCTAACTGGCAACAGTCACCTCGCTACCTGCCAGACACATAAGGATCTCGGGGCCAGGACCTCAGGCTGTTTTGTAACATAAGCACTTTCCACCCAGGATACAGAAGTCAAGGAGGCTCTGATTGTGGACTCCAAATAGTGCCTATCGCAGTGTTATTGTAGCCTCCCATTCTTCCTCTTGATTGCTCCACTCAACATAATCTACTGCATTCAGCGATAAACCTGCTGGCACTCAATTTATAGGCAAACAATTCCCGTCTCTTTTCAGCCACTTATCTTTTCCAGCAGTCAAAGAAAAACTATATATAGTGTCTCTCTGGCGTCTAATCATCTTCTTTTTTTGACACAAGGGAGACATCAAGGTTTTATGTTGGGTAAAAGAGCAGAGTCTAGCTTCTCCCTGGAACACAACAAATGGCTGTGAAGCAGGGCCAGGCGGCTGCTGATGCATGACCAGGTGTGGAAGGAAAGGCGAGAGAAGATGACCAAGCCTGGAAACATGGCCCTGGTGTGGCCTGTCAGTGACGAGCCTCCACGCACGCACAGACTCAGAAGTGGTAAAAGCAGAATCAGTGTTAGAAAATACAATAGCAATGATGCCAGTTAACAAGACTAGTCTTTTACAAAAACACCTCCACACAGAGTGTGGTGTCATGGAAATGCCATGGGAAGTCTAGGCAGTACTTTATTTATCAAGCACTTTCTAAACATCTGACTCTATCCCCATAACAACACCATAAAGCTGGTAGAAATGAGAATTAGTCTCATTTTTAGATGAGAAAACATATATAGTAAATTTACTTGCTAAAGGTCCTAGCATGGTAAGCAGTAAAGAGAGAGATAAAATGCAGAGGTTTCTGATGTCTAACCCACTGCTTTTCTCATTCATTCCACTGGAGATTTAACCCCCCTCAGGCTAACTCGGTTACAACCAGACTCAGTCACACACACGCACACACACACACACACACACCCCCTACGCAAGCAGGAGGAAACCTGCAAATGTGGTCAAAGCCTCTCTCTATGGAAACATTTATAGTATTCTCGATTACTGCTAAGAAAATATTCTTAGCACTTCAGAAAGAAAGAGAAAACTAATGAGAATTCAGCAAAAAGAAACTTTCATTTAATTGACTTTTTTTGCCCTCTGCTTTTGGAGAAAAACAAAATTCTCTGAAAGCAAGATAAATGGGGATTTACGAAGGCTCTGCTCCAGATCCCTCGCTTGATTCCCAAACCAGCGTCTCTAGTCCTCGATCCCAGGAGTACAAAATGAGTATCCCATTTGCCACCTTTCACCTACTGATGCAAAAGAGAGATGTGGTTCAGGCAAAATAGCACCAAGAATTACAACTGAAAGGGGTTTGGTTTATAACAAAGAAGAACCAAGTCTCCAATTTCCCAAATGCTCCTGGTAATCAAGTTTTTGTTTTTTTGCTTTTTTTCTACAGAACTTTAAGAGGCTTTTAAAACACTTCTCAGTTAAAAATGCAAACTCACTACAAAAAAAAAAAAAACCAGCTGCACCTTGTTGTTCAGTTGCTAAATCATGTTCAACTCTCTACAACCCCATGGACTGCAGCACACCAGGCTTTCCTGTACTTCATCATCTCCCAGAGCTTGCTCAAATTCATGTCCGTTGAGTTGGTGATGCCATCCAGCCATCTCATTCTCTGTCATCCCTGTCTCCTCCCACCCCCAATCCCTCCCAGCATCAGAGTCTTTTCCAGTGAGTCAACTCGTCGCGTGAGGTGGCCAAAGTATTGGAGTTTCAGTTTTAGCATCAGTCCTTCCAATGAACACCCAGGATTGATCTCCTTTAGAATGGACTGGTTGAATAACACAAAGTTTCTTCCCCTCCTCTAGTCCCAGCCCTACATGTTTCTAATGTGACTTTTTCAATAGCAGCACTTCTTGAGCAAGGATTGTGTTGGAAGCCTGTGTGATTAGGTCCAGGGTGAGGGGGTTCAGGCAAACCCCCTGGGGTTAGGTTCCAGACTTGTGAGGTGGTCAGATGGTGGGCAGAGCCACACAGGAGTAAAGAAAGCTATTTTTATCCCAAAACAGGAAAAGAGAACTGAAAAAAAGACAGAAGGTCTTCATGGAAAAGAGAAGCTGAGAGGTGAATCTGGCCCTGGAAGCAGAGGACACAGGCCCTGCTCTGTCCTTGAGGAGTTCATGGTCTAATGGACCAGACTATTGAGGCAGCAAACGCTGCACACATGAACAAAGAACTGTATACAGGCCCAAGAGGGTTGTGAGCGAGTCTATCTGATTGTGCAGTTCAGGCAAGGTTTCATACTGAAGGTGATACCAGAGTGGGGACTTGAAGGATTTTTCTAGATAGAGAAGGGTTCAGGAAATACAGCTTCAGCAAAAAGAGATTGTAGCAGGTTGAATGGTGCCTTCCCCAAAGTACCCCCACAGCCTTGCATCTAGCACCTGTGAATGTGGCCGGATATGGAAAAGATGGAAGTGAGTTAAGGATCTCCAGGTGAGATCATCCTGGGTAATCTGGTGGTGATTTAGTCACTAAGGTGTGTCCAACTCTTGTGACCCACGGACAGTAGCCCACTAGGCTTCTCTGTCCATAGGATTCTCCAGGAAAGAATACTGGAATGGGTTGCCATTTCTTTCCCCAGGAGATCTTTTCCACCTAGGAATCAAACCTGGGTCTCCTGCATCGAAGGCAGATTCTCTACCGGCTGAGCTATGAAAGATAGTGGTGATCTGGGTCGGTCCTAAATCCCATGACAAATGCCACACAGAGGAAAGAGGAGAAGACTGGGTTAAGACAGAGGAGAGACTAGAGTCATGTAGCCACATCCAAGGAACACCTAGGATCCCCAGAACCTGGAAGAGGCAGGGGAGGACTCTCCCTGACAGCCTCTGGACAGTGGAGACTTGCTGATGCTTTGATTTTGAACTTCTGGCTTCTAGAACTGTCAGAGAATAAATTTCTGCTATTTTTTAGGGCACCTAAAGTTGTACCAAGTTGGGGTACAATTCCTCAGCATCCATGGAGCACTGGTTCTTGGACCCCTCATGGTTACCAAAATCTATGAAATCTCAAGTTCCTTATATAAACTGGTGTAGTATTCGCATATAACCCATTCATATCCTCTCACGGATTTTAAATCATCCCTGCTGCTGCTGCTGCTAAGTCACTTCAGTCGTGTCCGACTCTGTGCGACCCAATAGATGGCAGCCCACCAGGCTCCACCGTCCCTGGGATTCTCCAGGCAAGAACACTGGAGTGGGTTGCCATTTCCTTCTCCAATGCATGAAAGTGAAAAGGGAAAGTGAAGTCGCTCTGTGCGACCCCATAGATGGCAGCCTACCATCCACCCATGGGATTTTCCAGGCAATCATCCCTAGATTACTTGTAATACCGAATACATTGTAACTGCTTTGTAAATGGTTATAAACACAAAGTAAACACTATGTGAATAGTTGTCCATGCCCAGCAAATTCAACTTTTACTTTTTGGTACTTTCTGGAATATATTATTTTCTGAATATATTCGATCCAGGGCTGGTTGAATCCATGGCTGTGGAACCCCTTGGATAGCAGATACAGTGGGAGGACTGTAATTCATAGTAGCGGCCCCAGGAAACAAATACAGGGAGGGGGTGAGAGGAAGGCCAGTCCTAGGCCTGCTTGCCCCAAGGTCCATTCTTCTCCCTTTACCTGCTCTCTAAACCTGGGGGCTGCCCCCCGCAGGCTGTTTCCCAGACCCCTGTGGTTTCCTGCAGGGCTCAGCCCGCAGGATGAACGTGGCAGAGACCAAGTGTGGGAGGAAAGGTGGGTGCAGCCTGGACCTTTCTTCCCTCCTTTCTCAGCCTTGAGAGGCTTCCTCAGCAGCAACCCCAGTCTCCTCCAAGGCTCGCGTGCCCACCAAATAGAGCCACTGTGATTCTAGGTTCCACTGAGTGATCCCAGCCCCTGTTTTAACCAAAAGTCACAATAATTTCCAGAAAAAATAACTCTGGTACAATGAGAGCACAGACCATTTTTAGGGGGAGGGGGATAAGAACCTGGAGCAGTTGGCTGATGCCAGGTTGGGAGGCTTTAAAAAGTGAAAGTCACTCAGTCATGTCCGACTCTTTGCAGCCCCAAGGACTATACAGGCCATGGAATTCTCCAGGCCAGAATACTGGACTGCGTAGCCAATCCCTTGTCCAGGGGATCTGCCCAGCCCAGAGATCAAACCCAGGTCTCCCGTGTTGTGGGAAGATTCTTTATCAGCTGAGCCATCAGGGAAGGCTTTGGGTCTCCCCTATAAACCAAAACCTCAACAGAAGTCAGAAGCTCTCATCTCTCACCTGATGCCCACTGGTATCCGGCTCAGTCACTGAGAAAGCTCCAGACATTTCTTGGCAGGGGACTGTATTAGTTAGCTAGGGTTGCCATAAAAAGCACCACAGACTGGGTGGCTTAAACAACAGATATTTATCTCCTCACAGTTCTGAAGGCTGGATATTCAAGATCAAGGTATTGGCAGGGTTGTTTCTTCTAAGGCCTCTCTCCTTAGCTTGGGGATGGCTATCAACTCCCTGTATCTTCATGTGGTCGTCCCTCTGTGCTTTTCTATGTCCAAATTATCTCTTAGCATAAGGATACCAGTTATATTGAATTAGAGACCACCCTGATGATCTCATTTTAATTTAGTTACTTCTTTTAAAACCTTATCTTTAAATTCTGAGGTACTGGAGATTCAGAGTTCAATATATGAATTTGTGGGGAACACAGGTCAATCCATGAAGGGACTGAAGAATGCAGGGCAGACTGAAAGGTAGTGAGAATTAGGGCATGCCAGATCCAACCAGTCCATTCTAGAGGAGATCAATCCTGGGTGTTCATTGGAAGGACTGATGCTAAAACTGAAACTCCGATACTTTGGCCACCTCATGTGACGAGTTGACTCACTGGAAAAGACTCTGATGCTGGGAGGGATTGGGGGCGGGAGGAGAAGGGGATGACAGAGAATGAGATGGCTGGATGGCATCACCAGCTCGATGGACATAAGTTTGAGTGAACTCCGGGAGTTGGTGATGGACAGGGAGGCCTGGCGTGCTATGATTCATGGGGTCGCAAAGAGTCAGACACGACTGAGAGACTGAACTGAAAGGGAATCTGATGTAACCAGCAGAGGTTCACTAAGAAACAAAGTTGCAGGTGGACTCAAGGGTACAGTGGTAGAAATCATACAGTGATGATGGGTGAGAAACCTGTCCAGCAAAAGAGGCCAAAACAAGGAAAAAAGGAAGAAAACAGAAAACACTGCGTGGGAGTTGACCAGATGGACAACTAGACTAGCTTCTGAGAGTATGTGAGAAATTCACCAAAGATTTGCAGAAGACTTAAGTGGAGGATCTTGTGGCTGATAAGGACAAAAGCTGGCAAAGGAAAATTTTACACTATTCTTTCTTCTTCTGCCATTTGTTTTTCCTATGATGTTGATCTCTTTTTTAAATTTACTTATTTGTCATTTATTTGGTTGCATTGGGTCTTAGTTGCAGCAGCAGCCTCTCTAGCTGTGGTTTGCTACCTCTGGAGTCACAGATGCAGTAGTTTTGGAACATGGGCTAAATTGCTCCTCGACACGTGGGCTCTTAGTTCCCTGACCAGGGATCGAGTCCATGTCCCCTGCATTGCAAGTTGGGTTCTTAACCACTGGACCACCAGGGAAGTCCCAAAGAGTTGACATTATTAATGTGACTCTGCTTGTACCCACCGGTTGATAAAAGTTATACAGTAGAAGTTTACATTTTAGAAGGCGTTAAATTCTTCCTTCAGCCCCACTGTACCACCACAACACAAACACCCACAGATGGTGTCTGATCTCCTTTCTGCAGCATCCCTGTAGAGATTAAAAACAAGAGACCAGGGCCTGCAAACAGGGTTTGCAAGGGAAAGCAAAAAGCAGACAGAGGCCGCGGGAACTTGACTGCAGCTCCGTTCCACCGGCACAGCTCAGGCCGTGTGCTGGCCACATGCAGACGTGCTGCAGCTCTAGGACCATAAGCCTATGTCCAAGGGAGCCGTATACACGTGCTTTTGCAGATGAGATGCAATTTATTAATATGAGACTCTGCGGGGTGCAGGGCAATAAATTGTAATTCGTGAAATTTATAAACTGAGATAGCAGTAGTGAGGGTCCTGTGAATTGTAATTCTCCCCACCTGACAAATGAACTGCTTTGGGCAGCGACAGCTTCTGCAGGGTGAGAGAAATAAATCAGCTGAACTGTGGTAAGAAAGCAAACAGTTTTATTAGTCTACGGATCTTGAGAAATGTTGATTAAGTCAGATCTGGAAGCCCCCACGGTTGTTTTACAAGCTGCTTTATCCTGGAGACCCCCCAGGCCTCCCCATATTACCACAATCTCCCAGGAAAAATGGGAAGTGAGTTATGCTGTGTTTGGGGTGGAAACAAAAATATATATCTTTACGGTCCTGGGAAAAAAGGTAAGCCTGACCATTCAAGGAGGCTTCTGTGTTCCCAAGGTCTATATTAGAGAAAAATCTTATGAGAGGCTTTCCACAACATTGATAACCTCACAGTCTCCAGAGAGCAGAGAACTGAAAATACCTTCAGGAACTCATGATTTGAGAATATATTTAGAATAAGTAGGATTCATCAGAGGTTAACTTTTGAATTCATAAAGTATGGGTTTACTCTGCAAGAGTAGAAAAAAAGAACACTGTGAGCAATGTTTAAACCGCAGACACTAGAGCAAACTGCTTTTAATTATATTTGTGTCCTAAGAGAACCCACTTGCTCTCAAATAAGTAACACGCTAATGACCCTCTGGTCTGTTCATGAAGCAGGACCCTACGGATTTCATTCTAGAAGATGGTTTGGTTTCAGTAAATGAGCACATTTATTCTACAGATTCAAAATGTCGTGTATTCAAGACTTGTCTTCTCTTTAGTTGATCTGAATTGCCAGTGGGAATTATTTTAATTCAGAAGTTTATTTGCAAGAAATAGCAAGAAGGAGGTAGCAACTCTGGAGAAGGGGAAAGAAGGAAAACTAACATTGGTTGGCTATCCACATGCCAGGTGGTACGCTCAGAGCCTCACCACATTTGAAAACTGATATCATCTCATTCTAGAGAGAAGGCTGAGGGATTCCCTGGCAGTCCAGTGGTTGAAACCCTGCCCTTCCATGGCCGAGGGCTCAAGTTCAATCCTGGATTGGGGAACTAAGATCCTGCAGGCTGAAGAAAAAAAAGAGAGAGAGAGAAAGAGACAAGGCTGAGACTTAGAGAGGTCTATTAACTGGCCAAAGTCACAAAGCAACAATTTTAAAAGGCAGGAACAAACTGACAACTAAGTCATGCCCTTTCCTTTCAAAACTGAGAGGCTTGGAATCTTCCAGTTGAGCTCTTTCCATGTCACCAGCCTCTCTTTCTGCCTGCAGATGCAGGCCTAACTGGGTCCCAGACCTGCACCATTGCCTCCCTTATTCTCAGCCATCTCTATGGAAGCAGTAATCACCTCCTCCCTGGGGTCGGAGGCACAGGAAACCCAATCTGTCCAGCCCATTGGGCAGGGCTGGCATGCTTGGACAGAGAGGGGAGGTGTTACGGGCAGTCCTCCTCACCCCCCTGGGAAGCAGAAACCAAGGGGCTCTGGGAATCTCCAGTTTCAGGAGCTGGCTGCCCTGAAATTGACTAAAGCAGGTCACAGCAGTGTTGTGGGGCAGACCCCAACAATTTGTTGCAGCCACAGGAAACTTCCGAAATGTCTTGCACAGCAGCTCTGGCTCCACCAGCTTTGTGTTTGTGTGGCTGCAGGGCACCAGCCAGCTCCCTGGGGTTGGGCATATGATCAGCCACGGCAATGAAATCTGACTTCAAAAGCACAGATCCTGGGGATGGCCACTTCTGGAGCACACATCTCCCACCTAACGTACAATGTCTGGGCTGCCCACCATGTGAGGGATAGTTCAGGCAATGGAGGTCTGTCTTGGGGGTGTTGTTGTTCTGGTCAAAACACCCATCTCAGACTCTCCTCCTCGTCTCTCTCCTCTCTGCCACAACTGGATTACGGCCACAGGGTCCTTGGTGGGTGTTCTTTAACCATTTCCGCGGGCTGACAACTAAAAAGATGCACAACGTGAGAGCTGTGAATTAAGCTTTATTTGGGGGAAAATGAGGACTGCAACCTGGGAGACAGCATCTCAGGTAACTCTGAGAAACTGCTGCAAAGAGGCAGGGGGGAGGTTTGGGTATATGTGATTTTGGTAAATCAGGGAATACATACAACCAAGCACATATTTTTCCAAGTTTTCTACTAGTCTTGTGACTTCTGCTAGTCATGAGGAATAGTCGTCACCATGAAGGATTTTAGTGTTTTAGATATGAGCAGATACAAGACTTGGGCTCATATAAACTCAGCCCTGAGAATTTCTAACTATTTGAAGACCTGTCCTGCCAGTTTTTCCCTGAGCACAGTGTGCCTCGTTTCTGCTCTCCACCCTGAACTCCTTTAGGGAGTGCTGAAGGTCAGCAGCTGCAGCAGCACATGATCTAATCTGTGTAGAGGTAGACCGCAAGTGCTCGTGGAAAGTGTCAATACGTGGTTGACAGGCTTATTCCAAAACACATTTTCCATCCTAAGCTGCAAAATCTTCCTTGCTTCTTCTTAGCCTAAAATAAAGATATAAATTTGTACTGAAGGAGGAAACAGACAGAACAGGCTCCATCTTGAAAGCAGGATTCCATCTGGGGCCGGACTGTGGACTCTGAGCTATATGCCCAGTATCGATGGAAATGACATGCCAACTGGAAAACCAGACCCACCAGACAGAAGAACCCCCGGGCTTGTACGTAGACTCTCCGGAGCCTAAAAGAACACCCGAATTGTCTGTGTAACCAAATAGAATCATAAATTCTATTATGCTTATTTGGGTATAACCACAGGCCTATTGATAAATTGTCCACTGTTCACTACCAAGGCTTAAGGCATATGAATCACGGGTTAACTTTGTATCTTTCTTTTCCTTTGTTCAGACTAGTTTCAGGGAATTTGGGGAGGTGGGTTTGGGCTCACACACTTAGGGTATATAAGGTTTTGACAAAAACTGGTCTGGGTTCTTGGCTAACAGGAGACTCTGCCTTGGGCCCGCCGGTGTAATAGTCTGCACTCCACTATCTGCATTGTCCTGAGTGAGTTTGTTTCCCCGGAACGCGTGGCTACAATAGTACCTTCTAGCCTCCAGACAGGACTGAAGTGACTTAGCAGCAGCAGCAGCAGCAGCTGCCTTGAATAAAGATACAAATCTGGCCTTTCCTGGTGGTGCAGTGGCGCAGGGATTTGATCCCTGGTCTGGGAGGATTCCACATGCCACAGAGCAACTAAGCCCACAAGCCACAACTACGGAGCTCACGTGCTGCAACTGCTGAGCCTGTGTGCCTGGAGCCTGTGCTTCATAATAGAAGAAGCCGCCACAATGAGAAGCCCATGCACTGCAAGGCAGAGCAGCCTCCGCTCACTGCATTTAGAGAAAGCCTGCATGTAGCAACGAAGACCAAGTGCAACAAAACCAGATAAATTTCTACAAAGATACAAATCTTTTGGGGTTCATGTTCAAATATAGATTATGATGCATAGGTTTGAGGTGGGCCCTGGGATTCTGCATTTCTAACCAGTCTCAGGTGGCAAGGGTGCTGCTGATCCTGGGACCACACTCTTGAGTGGCAAAGATCAGTAGGCTATGTCCCGGGTTTCTAAAGCTGGGGTTGAAAAACCTGGGCTGCCCCTCACCCCCAGACTACCTTTCTAATCTCCTCAGTCCATCCCCTCCCCTCCCTATTCTGCTTCAGGCAGACATTATTCAGCCCTCAAGGACACCCACCCCCACCAGAATTATCTGCCTGTCTTTCCCTTACCAGCAGGGCCTGCCTCCTCTTTGCTGTTCAGATCTTTCTTCCTTGCAAGGCCTAGCCTTCCCATAAAGACCATTGTCTTCCTAACAGGAAGAGCTGCATTCCAGAGTTGTGGCACACAAGGGAGCCAGTTTGGCGCTCTCAGGAAGGGTCAAACCCAGGGACTGTTGGAGAGAGAAGGATTTGGATCACCTCCTCCGAGATGGAGCACACCCAGAAAGCTGTGTGGGCTGGCCCATCACTCTCCAACTGAAAGCTTGCTCCAAGGTGGTCAGTATCTATTCTTGACTATTTAGGGACCAGAGTCCCTTGAACACTGAATACCTGTGTTTCAAAGAGCCTGGCTGACACAGCTAGCATCAAAATTTCCTACTTCACATAGGTGAGGCCGAATACTCCAAGAAACAAATGAAAAGCGGGTTAGATACTTTCTATAAAAAATACTTTGTATAGTCTGATGTTAACTGGGGAAAGGACTAAAGAGTACAAACTCTTGGCCATCCTTTGTTTCAATTTAAATATTCAAAAGCCTCTATCCTAACAAAGCCCCCCTAGAAAAGCTATCTCAGACTCTCCTTAATTTTCCTCTTTTGTTTCTAAACAGTGAAACTGCAGCCAAGATTTTCTGGTTATGGAAACTCTTCCGATCCTGATATCTCACTGGCTGCAGAAATAATTGGGAACTGGAATGAAATTTTCCATCTTATCTGCCCTCTGTTGTTTTGCAGGAGGGTGTGGCGTTATCAGTTTGTAGTGGGTGTGGGGGAGGTTTAGCCTTGCTGAGACTGGTGGGCCCTCTCTTCCCCAGAGTTGCTGTCAGTTGTTTTGAGGGAAGTGGGTAAGCGGATCTTAGAATCCCTGGATGTGACGAGATAACATTGACTATAGGCAATTCTATGTACTGATAAAAATAATATATAGTTTTCAAATAGTCCCATAGTGAGTCACTTCTAAATAGTCAGAAATACATTTCCTGCAATTCTTCTTTGAAATTTGAATTAATAGTTTTATAAAATTACTCCCCTCATGAAGGGAGTCCTATTGAATGCTCGTAGAATTAACACCATGCTCTTAAACTTGCCATAACCAAAGGCTTTGGGAACCACCAGATATGAATCAAAGTCCAAAGTATATTCTCTCATAAGAAATGTATTCTACTCCTAGCCTGACTTCCTGAAAGTAGCAAAGAATAGCTAAGAGCAAGAGGGAGACAAAAATCTGTCGGCAGGTTTCCAGAATGCCAGACCACTGGCAAAAGGTAAACATCCCAAGTCATGGATGGATGGTGCAGCTGAAGCCTAACAAACACCATGAGCTAAAGAAACTGGGGGATCTTGAAGAATCTGCCAAGATAAGTTGTCCTGTTGAGCCACTCAGCTCTGTAAACTTGGACAAGTCTTTTAAACCATCTAAACCTCAGTTTTCTTAACTGGAAAGTGGGACTAATGACTGCCCTGTGTACCTTTCAAAGTGGTTGTGACAGCCAAATCAGATCACCACCCCCCAGACCCCCCAGCAAGCACCTTCTCAGTGTACAAAGAGATCGATGCCCTGTCATCGGCAGGCAGTACCTCCTGTTGCTTCTGGAGCTTCACAAAGCAGCTGTGTTCTGCTGCTGCCCTCCAGGCCCTACTCCCTACACTGGTTACTCTGCACAGGTAGAAGTGGGAGGAAGGGAAGCAACAGGTATTTCAGAAGAACCAGAATCTTACCCAGTTTCACATGTGATTCTCTAAATCTCTCTCCTGCATTTTCCTCATTAAGTCCCCCAATTCACCAATCCTATCTCCTTCCCCAACTCAGTAACACAGTTGGTTAATTCTGCTGCTGCTGCTGCTGCTAAGTCACTTCAGTCATGTCCGACTCTGTGTGACCCCATAGACGGAAGCCCACCAGGCTCCCCCTTCCCTGGGATTCTCCAGGCAAGAACACTGGAGTGGGTTGCCATTTCCTTCTCTAATGTGTGAAAGTGAAAAGTGAAAGTGAAGTCGCTCAGTCGTGTCCGACCCTTAGCGACCCCACGGACTGCAGCCCACCAGGCTCCTCCATCCATGGGATTTTCTAGGCAACAGTACTGGAGTGGCTTGCCATTGCCTTCTCCATGGTTAATTCTAGTTAACCTAATAAGCTACCTTCCCCCTAGCCCCAGAAAGCAGAGGCCATCATTGTGTTCCTAAAGGCTCTCTGCAGGGAGCTTACTGGTTGTCTTCTCTAGAAGATGGAGAGGGAGGCAGTGCTATTAGTGAAGGAAATCCGAAAAGAATCCTGCTGCCTCCTCCAGGGACTGGAGTGGGATGGAGAGCTGTGTCCCCAGGCATAGGGGTTCTACCTTCCTGAAAGCGCTCTGGGGAGGCAGCAGGGCCTCAGGGAGAAAACACAGCCATAGCAAAGTTTTCCCAAGAGATGGTAAAGCCTCCAGCCTCCAAGGTTGATAAGGGCCTGACAAATGAACATGAGAGTGGTCATCCATGTGGACAGGAGACCAGGGAGCTCTACCTGAATGCTCTGGCTGGAAGTTCACAGAAACGGGGGAAGAGGGTGTTCCAGGAAGGCCGCATCTAACTTTCCGCCATCCTGGCAGGATGGCTACAATAGCATATCAAATTTAATTTAAAGTAATAAAAGAAATGTGACATTTCTTATGCCTGATCATGTGGCAGAGAATTCACATGCCTGCTGTTCTTTCTGGGACATTCTGGCAGGTAACTCTGCTTTCTTTGGATGCTCCAGAGTTTCGGGGAAATGTTTCTAAAGATCAACATAAGCTCTTTCTGAAGTTACCTTCCGCTCCCACCCCCAGTGAGAATTTACCCAGGGAAATACCAACCCAGCAAGTATTTCCTTCACAACCGGCAACTCCAACCCTGAGTGGCCTACGCTCCCTTCACTCACGAACGCTTCTAAGCCAACCTTTAGTGGAAAAGAATGTCTTCTCTTTCTTACATCCCAAAGTTACACATAATAAACACATCAAGAAATGAATACGAAACATCATGACCAGCAAGCAGTGTCCGCGATTCCCAGGTGAGAATGATTGTTGAACTCTAGTACTAACTGTGCTCACAACCTTGGAAAACAGAAGTGTCATTGACTTATTTCACCCCAAGGAAAGCGAGGCCGGGAGATATTAACTAACCGGCTAAAAGTTTCAAGCTATTAAGTGTCAGAGCTAGGGTTAGAACCCAGCTCTGTATTCTACTATTCCTCTGGACTACTTAATCCCAGTTATCTGGGGGTTCTTTAGCAACATGCTTCTTTTTCTCAGTGTGTGTGTGTGTGTGTGTGTGTGTGTGATGAAGGGCTCAGCTGCTGAATGTAGAATAGAGAGCACAGATTTTTAAATAGAACCATTGCCATATTTGTTTAAGTCTGGAAGGAGAAACTCAGTTCCAGTAGGCGTCTGTTGAGCTTGGGCTGAAATGTGCCCATTGCTGATTTAATGTGATAATCAGGGGCGGGGGCCCTGCTGACAGACTATGATGTATTGGCTGTTGTTCTGCACTTTGATGTTCTTTGGAATTTGTCAAAACTTCACTTCAGCACTTTAAAAAGTGCCATGGCGTCATCTGTCCCTCTCTCTGACTGCAGAAGCAAATGGCAGGGGAGTGGTGGCCACTGGAGTGAAGGTCAGCGCCAGGTCAGAAAGTGACAGACCTCTCCTGCTGCTCCCCCACTTCACACCCCAGGGACTCCTAACTCTGGGGGATAAACGTCTTTGCTGTCTCTGACTGAAGGGGGCCCACAGATCCTTCCCATCTCAGCTCAGTCACGGGGCATCTGGAGACAGGAATTGCTTTCCACACCCTAAGTCCTGGGGGATCAAGCTGTAGGCAAGCAAGGAGGGCGGGGAGTGCAGGGGGCATGGCAGCTGAGCTCTCTGCCTCCAGGTGGCTCCATCTCAGGGCCGGGTGGCTGGCAGTGCCCGGGGTCATAGCCACCACCGTGCCTGCAGGCTGCTGTGGTCACGGCGAAGACAGCGGCCAGCAGCAGGGCGTGCTGATGCTCAGGCCCCTGTGACCAGATGAGTCACCCCCTCGGCTCGCCAGCTGGACAGTGCCATCTCTTTCCCAAGGCTGGTCTGGGCAGCAGAGAGATTTTGGAACATCGCTGGCAGCCAGCACTGGGGCTCTGCAGAGCCATCTTGAGAGCAGCTGATCTGAAGGGTCACCCTGTCCTAGAGGGAAGGAATGGCCAGGTTTTGTTGCACCAGCTCTCCTGCTGGAGAAGGAGAGATTGGTTTGCCTAGAAAATCCCTGTTGGGTTTTTCTTTTGGGGTGCTTCATCAACCTGAGGGGATGGGATCTATCAAATGGAGTCCCAGGGAGTCCTGGTTCTGTGACATTGGGGTCATAGTTTTCATATTCCTGTACAAGAAGACATCACCTCTATTGAGAAGCCAGCCTCCGCGAGAATCAAGAAAAAGCCATAGAGTCCTTCATTTTATTTTAGCTTTCCAAACCTTAGTTTCCAGATCTGTAACATGAGGTTTATAATAATGTGCTAGCCTGGGGAGTTCTTTGAGAGCTAAATGTGATTATGTACATTAAAATATTTACGCAGAGTGCCTGGCGCAGAGTAGGGGTTCAGTAAATGTACATTTGTTTCCTTCTTCCTTGCCCCCTTGGTTTCCTGGATCCATTACCATATCCTCCCCAATGGCCAGATGAAAAGGAACACCATTTTGTAATCACTAAAGCTTAGGAAAGATGAAGTGACACTGTCAACCGTAACACAGCCAGGGACTCGGCCTGAGAGCAGGGTTCCGCTCAGTCTGTTGTTGGAAGTCACATTCTAATCCTCCAAGCTGAGGTAGAAAATAGTGCTGAGTGCCTGTGGATGGCATCTAGCTGGCGAGGGTGACAGTTGTTAGAACTTGTGGAGGCTAAGATTTAAAATATAAGGCGTGGACTGCCCAGACATGGGTCTGCGGGGGAGAGGGCCTCTAGTCCAGAGAAGCCGTTAATTTCCCTTCCACTTCAGATGGAAGGGAAAGCGTCCTTGCCAACCTCAGGGACCCTGAGAGAGCCACTTCTCACTGCAGACCAACAATTTCTGACAGGTGAGTGGCCTTAAGGGTCACTTGGGATTAACAACTGGGAAGCAGTTCCAGAAAGGAGCCACAGACATTGAGACAGTTTGGCTCCTTGCGCTGAGAAGGTGACGTCAGCTGTGCAGATAAATTCCAAAGACTCTATCACCACCACCACCCCCCTCAACAATGTTTCACCAGCTTGTAAAATGTTCCCAAGCTCTTTCTGTACTGACAACTTCTGGGGGCTATCCAGGGCATCCTGGAAAATTACAGCAAGAGGGTATCTTTCCAGTTCTTTACCCAGATCCTGTTTTTTTTTTTTTTTTTTACATTTAGTCTAACTTCTTTCTGTTCTATCAATTATTGTTAAATGGGAAAGCTTGTTTCAGTACTAAATAGTGAAGGCTGTGCAGAATAGACTGGAAAAATCACCATACTTTAGGTTCTGATCAGAAAATATGCCAGAGTTGGATGATGATCACAGCACTGAAATCATTAGTTTTCCTCTCTGAGTTCTTACTAAGTCATTTCTCAGGACCTGCTTATGGGTACTTGTGTGTCCATTATACAGATCAAGAAATTGAGGTAAAGACAGATTAGATATAATCTGCTGAAGGACATTCAGCAAAAACCTGTCAGATCAATCAAAAGTATGATGCCTTGCTCCCAGACCTCTTCACTTTCATTCTTCTGGAAAACAAAGTGAGATTCAGGAGATCAAACAATGGTGGGCACAGAAGGGCCTAAATAGAGCAGGAATTCCCTTGATATAATAGCTCCCTGTGTCCTTTCAGAGGCGCTATGAGAGAAAAGAGATTTCCATGGGGTAGAGAAAGGAGGTCATATGGGAGCCAGTGAAGGCCAAGCAAACATTTGCCAGCAGCCCACATCACTGAATGAAGAAGGCAATGTACTTTTACAAAGAACACTCTAAAGCTGCATAAAACATCTTCCCATTTGTCACTGACAACAGAGCTATGAGTACAGTCTTTTTCTTGCCATTTTCCAGTCAAGGAAACAGAAGTCTGGAGAAGTCTACCTTGCCCAGTGTCATACAGCTAATGAGGAGTAAAATCAGACCACCCAGCAACCCAACTTTTCTGAAGCCAAGTCCAATGCTGTACTTGGACTTGTCCAGTGATTGCTGTGCAAGCCAAGTCTGTACCCTATATTTCCAAAGCTCTTATATAGAAGAGTTAACCAGAGTTTGTATTTCTGGACACCAAAGAAAACGCTTATCAGAAAAGTGTTACGACTGGAACTACTGACACAAGACTCAAACGGCAGAGGGGTTTAGGGCAGGCACCAGAAGTCCCCAAAGCCTTTCTTTGACCAGAGAAGCTCTTAGGGTAGGTGTCTTTCAATAGTGGGGTCTCACGTTCACTCAGTGTAGGCCAGGGTGACCACTAAGACCTTGGACCATGGAGCCTTATGGGGAAGCCCCAGAATGTCCCAGGCCTCCTGAAATCCTGGGATCTGATCCAAGGATTCGAGTGTCAGATCTGGGCCTTGTGTTCCCCCAGGACCATGTCAGAGACCCAACCCCCTGCCCTCTGTTCTGTCCTGTGTGCAAAGAGCTGGGCCTCAGGAGGTGAAGTGGGGACAACACAACGTCCCCAGGTGTCAACTCCAGCCTAGGCACAGACCAGGGGAGCCCAGTCCACAGTGAAATGGCTTGCACTGGCCAACACAGTCATAAGCAGAGACGATCACAGTCCAGGCTAAAAAGGCGGAAAACCAGTAGGCAAGGAAAAAGTTTTGTCATCCAAGGACAATAAAGTTTATGTATTCCCAGATGTGGGTCCTCCCACTTAATCAAAGCAGAGGCCCATTCCAGTGAAAAGTGCTTTTCTCCAGCAAAATGGGAAGGCAGTTTCTCTGGGGCTAAATTTAGACTTCACCCACAGGGGAAGAGCTCCAGTTCTTCAGGGCTGCCGACAGAACAAGCCAATGGTTCAGTGTCCCAGCTGGCCACAGCCAACTCCAGAGCCAAGCCAACATGGGTCTAAAGCGTTCCTGGGCTTGGAGTGTGGACTGTGCTGTCCCTGGGGCTGGGCTCTGCCCCAGGCTCAATCACAGCTTGGAAGATGTGTGCTCTGGGCGCTCTGAGCTGGGGCGGTGGGGGTGGGGGTGTCAGGTCTCCTCATTTGCTCTGCCAGGGGCAGCTGCTCAATGCTCACTACTCAGAGCTCCAGAAGTGCTGCAGGGCCGGGCTTATGCCCTCAGACTTTTCAAAGGTGTCTTGGAGATCCAACTTTGAAAGGGAAAGGTTTAGCAAAATGACCAAATTAGTATACAGAGTGGTGTGGTTCCCAAGAAGGAAGAATAAATTACGCATGTCGCATAAGGCTTCATGGGGAAGTGGCTGGGATTTTTCTCCTACAACAGGACCTCTTCCCCACATTTTAAGCCCTCAGTGTCCTCTCCCTGACTCGGTACTTTTCCTCAGTGACCCATAAGAAAGTTGTAGCAGAATACTGAGAGGCATGCCTTATCTTAGGGAAAAGTTAGTGTGGCCCCAACCAAAGGAAATCAAACAAGCTCCATTCACTTCTCTCCTTAGCCAATAACAGGCAAGAGGGAAGAAGACCCAAGACCTGGCTTCCCATCCTGAACTCTTAGGACATGTATGCCAGCTCATCCTATTGTGCTCACCAATTCAAAACTGTCAAATCCGATCACAACTTATACCAGGCAGGGCTGGGACACCTGGAGGGAGAGTGACAACAACTAAAATTGACTGCATCTTTCTCATCCAGCATCCTTGGAGACACAAACCAAGCTTTGCTTAAGAAGTGAAACAAGATGAAAGATTCTGAAATGCATCCCATAGCACACAGACACAGCTTCAACACCACCTCCCTAGAGGGCTCCCACAGATAAAGCCAATCACCATTTCCTAGTGTGCTCTCATGACCATGCACTCTTAGCTCAGTTACACCACTTGCTCCTCTGTGGGTCTTTAATGGTTTGCATCGGATTCCCCCAGAGACTGGGAAGTGTCTTGATCCTACTTCATTTTGAATCTCTGAAACTGAAAGTCACTCACTCGTCTCTGACTCTTTCGACCCCATGGACTATTCTCCAGGCCAGAATAATAGCGTGAGTAGCCTTTCACTTCTCCAGGGGATCTTCCCAACCCAAGGATCAAACCCAGGTCTCCCACATTACAGGCAGATTCTTTACCAGCTGAGCCACAAGGGAAGCCCAAGAATACTGGAGTGGGTAGCCTATCTCTTCTCCAGAGGATCTTCCCAACCATGGAATCAAACCGGGGTCTCCTGCATTACAAGCGGATTCTTTGCCAACTGAGCTACTAAGGAAACCCTTTGAATCTCTAGTTCCTGGCAAATAGTAGGCCTTCCACTGGTATTTGATGAATGAATGGATGAATGATACTCAAATTTATAAACCATCTTGTTTAAATATCTTGGTGCCTTCCTCAATAAAAGGGGCTGGTATGATATGAAAGTTAATAGATGTCCAATAAAAAGAAGAGGCACCCCAGGATTGCCTGTAATTCCACACAATGATGGGAAAAGCATGTTCCTCCCCAGAGTGAACAAGCAAGCATCTGCTAATGTTTGATTATCCTCTCTGCTCTCATTAACTGGAAGCAACTGGGCTGCCTTGTGTATCTTTCTCTGTCTCCCTCTCTGCTTAGTTGGAGGTGATTGCAGTGGCTTGTTCTAGTGTGGTTCCCCCGGCAGCAGATTAAAACAGAATATCAAAGGTGCCACTGTGCTCATCATCTGCAGTGAAGCCCCCAGTGACTTCCCAGTCTCTGCGTCTCTGACCCACTGACATGACAGCTGTCAACATCATAGGAAGGAGTTCCTAGACCCTGCCAGGTAGACTCAGAAGATCAGTTTCTTGGTGGAGAACCCTCTCTACCAATCTTAGAATGAAATACATATAGTGACAGCCCAGCACACAGAAAGTGTAGGTGGGAGAATTCCCACCTGAGGAGTGGGAGAATTCTCAGATAACCAGTAACAATTATCCTATCATATAAGAGGAATGCCAAGGCATAAATACTCAAAAGAGAAGCATGCCTATGTCATCAGTCCTAAACCACTATTTGTTTTGCATTTTAGTCAGCCAATCAGGAAAGAAGGGAGAGAATGCAAATCCTATTTTTTTTAAAAACGAGTTTCAACGCCATCAGACATTTTCAGAAGTTTAGGTTAGAAGGCAATATACCAAACAAGAATATCTGAAAATTTTTGAATGGAAAGATTACTAGGTTAGACACGTGTGTTTCTTTTAAATAAGTATTAATGATCATAAATTGCCGTGATTGTACTTCAACTTGATGTTTAAAGACACTGGACTTAGCTGGTAGGAGCTGTTGCCCTCTACTGGATGGAATGTCACAAGAAAACCATGATTTCATATTTGCGGTTGCCTGGATGTTTTCATCCCCTCAAGGATGCAGAGGGTCCTGATGGTGGTGATGGTGAAATGAAGATGGAGGAGGGGGAGGGGAAGGAGAAAAGGAGGGGGACTATGTCATAATAACTGTGAGAAGAGGAAGAACCCCTTAGATTTACGTAGCACTTTAGTGTCTTACAAAGTGCACAAAGTTGTCTTACTTGAACTTCACAATTATCCTGTGAAGATGATGCATAATGTTGCAAATGACAAGACTTTGGCAGAGAAGTTACATCATTTATCTACAGATTTGGAGCCAGAAAGGGGCAGAAATGAAATTCCGACCCAGACTTTCTAAATTCAAGCTCTGGAATGGTTTTCCTTTATTCTCTGTACTTGGTGGACTTTACTTAAATTTGCTTAAGTCCACTCTTACAGATTTTTTCAAAAGTCTCTTTTCTGTATTGAAGACACAATTCATTCACACATTGATTCAAAACCATTTATTGTACACCTGCTCTATACCTGGCCCCCAAGCTATAAACTGGGGGATAGCAGAGAACAAAGCAAGGTCTAGCTCTCACAGCAGGGGTAGTCAACAGACAAGGAAACAAATCAATAAAGATCATAGTGTCAGAGAGATAAATGCTTAGAAAGCTGTGAAACAAGATGAATATGTACAAAGTCCCCATGATGGGAATCCACATAGCAGATGGCAATTTTTAATAGCTTGAATTTTTGGAAAGGTTACCTCTAATGGCAGAGGACCAACTTGGTTTTCCCAAACAAAAGTCTGAAAATCATTGGTAGATATCAGAAGGATGACCTGGGAATGGTCATTTGTCTAGACAACCCCTTTAAGAAGCTCATCAAGAATGCAGGTAGGAAAGAACTCCCTTAGAAATACGTGTGTTTTTTAATTTAAAAAGATGAAGAGAGCTCATTTGTAAAATATCCATGTAACTGTTACATATTTAGCTTATTCCACAGTTACAGCACTTAAACACTTTGATTTACAGTATCCAGAACCTGGAACCAATCTAATGTCCCACAACAGATAAATAATAATACAAACTGTGGTGCATCCATACCATGGAATACTATTCAGCAATAAAGAGGAACTGGTTATTGATCCATGCAACAACTTGGATAGATCTCAAGAGCACTATGTGAAGTGGAAAAAAATCCAGTCTTAAAAGGTTATACTCATTGTGTGATTCCATTGATGCAATTTTTGAATCGTTGCATCAGTGGTTTCCTGTGGATAGAAAAGAGGAGAGGGTGGCTACAAAGGGGATATTTTATGGGACAGAACAGTTCTGGAACTCGATGTGGTGACGGCTATACAAATCTATATGCGTGATAAGATGTCACAGAATTGTACAGAGACATACCAAGAATGAGTGCATGTAAAAACTGGTGAAATATGATAAAATCTGTAATTTAGTAGGTGGTTTTGAGTCAGTCAGTTTCCTTGCTTCAGGGAATGCCCTAGTGGTCTAATGGTTAGGACTCCATGCTTCCACTGCAGGGACAATGGTTTCAATCCCTGGTTGGGGAACTAAGATCCACAAGCTGCATAGTGTAGCCAAAAAAGAAAAAATACCTCCTTGCTTCACAATATATTATTATATAAGAAGGCATCATTGGGGAAACCTGAGTGATGGTACACAGTACTACTCTCTTTCATTACAATTTATTTAGTCTATAATTAATTCAAAATAAAAAGTTTAAAAAAGAAAAAAGATGAAGAAGGCGTCCTTGGAATTGCTAAGTTGTCTCACCATTTAATGAGGCTCTGCTAGTAACCTTAAAGAGAGGTATCCTGGGGTCCCTGAGCTTTGGAGGGTGGGTAAACAATTGTATGAGGTACAAATAACCTGACAATGGCAAGTATCATATGAGAAGAAAGAAATCAGGACCCACAATGACTACTGAGTTTTCAGATCAAAGAGAACATTCTGCAGGGAAGACTCCATTAACACAAGACTAGTCAGCCCCGTGCAGTAGAGAAAAGAGAGTGAGGGCAGGGGAAGCACTGGGCTGGGTTACATCCTCCACCCTTGGTCTGTTGCTTCAGTATTGATTCTCTTTGGTGCCTGAGCCCAGAGCTGAGGTGGCAGCCAGAGCCCCTGAGAGCCCCCGCTCACAGTAGTCAGGACTCTGGTGCTGGCATCTGTGCCATGTAAGGCGCTGTGGTGGCTCACGTGGCATCTGTTCTCAGGACTGGCCCCACAGCAGAAAGAGCCTGGAGAGGGCGTGGTCTTGGGGCACTTTTCAGTCACTTAGGAGAACATTTGGTGGGGGCTGGCACAGCTGCCTGGTCTGCTGGCAGGACATTGTGGTTGGAATTCAGTCAATGCTGAAAGATATATATTTTTATTTTAAATGGAAGGGTTGTGTTAGATGGCTTTTAGGACTATTCCAGCCCTAATATTCTGCATTTCCATGAGTCACCGAGGCTAATCTAGTCACTGTGATTCAGCATTTACTTGTGCTCTTTGCTCTTAGCTTCCTGGCAGCCAAAGTGAAATCACCTAATTTTTGTGCCAAGTACTTGACACTCATCATGTACAGCTTGTATTATTGCCAATAGTTTTAAGTATCTTGTCTCAACTAAATTATAAGTTCTCCCTGAAATGATAACTGACTATTATTTGTAACCCTTGGTGTCTTTCACACAGCAGATAGAATTGTGGTATTTAATTAAATATAACTCAATAACCAAAAAAGAATTCAGTTGAAAATGTTGATAGATTTGACCACTTGACTATATAAAAAGTTTAAAGTTTACAGAGTAAAAATTACTACAAATCAAAAGATTATTGGCAAATTGGGCAACATATTTGTAAAATATACAGAAGATAAAGATCAGGCAACTCACAGGACAAAACCTATAAATGGCTAATAAGTATAAGGAAAGGTGCTGTCTCACTACTCATCAAAGACATGCAAATTAAAAGTATGAGATGATGACTTTTTGTTGTGATTAGCAAAAATTTAAATGCATCAGAACATGAAATGTTAGTGATGATCTGGGGAGACAGACATTCTCATAACCCTGCTGGTGACGCTATAAATGATGCTGGCGGAGATGGAGCAAAACTTGTTAGGAGACAATGAAGGTCCTAAAAATGTGCCAAATAGTTTGTCCATTAAGAATTTGTCTTAAAAAATAATAATTTGGAAACAAGGAGACATACACAAGAATAGTCATTGCAGAACTGCTTGTAAATTTGAAAACAAACTAATTGTCCATTGAGGAATAAATAGTAGTGTTTTTATTCTATATACTATTATACTAGTTAAAATTAATGGACGAGAGCTAATGGATCTATTTCTAAAATACACTGTTGATTCCAAAGATCAGATTGGAGAAGGAAATGTACATTATAATACCATTTGGGTAAATTTTTAAAACAGAAAGCAGCACTATTTTTTCTATTATACATTATCCATTGAAATACAGCAAAAGTATTTTAAAAAACCAGAAAAGATCCTCATCAACTTCAAACTTGTATTTGAGAGACAGGGGTGAGACTGGAAAGAAACACAAATGAGGCTTCAATTGTTTCTATGGTTTTTTAAAAGAAAAAGATAGATTAAATGCAAAAATGCACCTAAGGCAAATATCGCTGTATCTGGCTTAATAAGTAGAAATATCAATTACCTTAATTACTAAATCATACTGTGGCTAAGTATAAGCAGGACTTAAAAGAACTTGATGTTATGGAATAAAATAGAGTGAAAAAAAGGCTGAAGTTTGAGCATGTGTGTAAAGGGGAGCAGATGTTGAGACGCTGCTGGTCAGGAATGGTGCTGGGTGTACAGCATCCATTGTCTCACCTACTCTTCACAGCAAACTTCGACATGATTTCACTGGGCACAATTCAGTTCAGTTCAGTCACTCAGTCATGTCCAAATCTTTGTGACCCTGTGGACTGCAGCACGCCAGGCTTCCCTGTCCATCACCAACTCCTGGAGTTTACTCAAATTCACGTCCATTGAGTCGGTGATGCCATCCAACCACCTCATCTTCTGTCGTCCCCTTCTCCTCCCGCCTTCAGTCTTTCCCAGCATCAGGGCCCAGACTACACAATTAGGACAAATCATGTTTCTGCCAGTGGAAGACTCAGGCTGTGAATCCCTGCTGGTTTGATGCAAATCCCTTCTTCTGTACTTTGGAGTACACGGAATCCAGAAGTGAATAAATAAAGTTTCCACACAGATGCTGGAAGGGTTTGTAAAGAAAGGCAGTGCGTCATCATGGGCCTTTCCACATCTGGCGATGGGTTTGCCATCAAATTTCCTGCTTGCTTATTCTCAGAAGCTGTCCCAGGACTGGGCACTGGGTCATAAACTGACATAAAAAGAACTCAAAAAGAGCTCTTCACTGACAAATCTCAAAGCTGCCAAGATGGGACACGGAGTGAGTAGGATACTGACTAGCAGATTCCAGCACCCGCAATATGATCAGCAGGATTTCCATAAAAGTGCTCAGGCCTAGAGGATTGGGGGTTTCCTAGGTTTTGACCCTTTGCTGAGGCCATAGAAGAGCACAAATAATATGGAGATAAGAATCACCTGGCAGAAAGAAACAAAGGGACTTGGGACTTTTTCAGGGACATGTGATTTGCAAAAAGGTTTTATTTTTCCTTTCTGTTAAAATTGCCAAGACTTGAAATGTGAGTGTTTGGGAAAGGGGGAGATGGTGGTGTTGTTATTGCAAATAATAGAGTTTCTTAGCCAGAGAAACACGTGAAGGACCACTGCAATGGAGCAAGGTAGTGATTATAACAGGAATAGCTGCATACCTGAGCTATGAAGTAAAAAATCTGAGAGGAAAAGTTGGCTAACACCAAAAAAGAAATTCTCTTGGGAAGAGATAACCAGACTTTAGGATGAGCCCTTGGAAAAACTGACCTCAGGACAAGAACGAATGACCTAGGAGTAGGACCGCGGGAAGCCTTTAACTGACCAACATCCCAGATAAGCAGGACTTGGGAAGCCTTGGGACAATGATGCTGGAAAGAGGGAGAAGAAGAATGAAGAAGTAAGAAGGAGCCTGGTAATTTGGCAAAAGCTAGAATCTGCCTAGAAATTAACGCTGCTAAGAATTTCTCCAGAGCTAGAACAGTCTACAAATTTCCAAGAACATGGATAGCTGCTCATGCCTGCTCCCCTCACACGTCCCTCAACCCCATCCTGCCAAAACTGCAAGTTCTAATCCTTGGAACCAGTGAATGTTACCTCAAACGGGGAGTGGGGAGGAGTGGGGGAAGGACTTTGCAGTTCTGATTAAGGATCTTCAGATTGGGAGACTATCCTGGATTATCCAGATGGTTCCTAAATATTATTGCATGTACTTTTATAACAAGTGAGCAGAGAAAGATCTGACCATAGAAGAGAAGGCCACATAACTATAGAAGTAGAGACTGGAATGGTGTGTGGCCACAATCCAAGGAATGCCAGAAGACACTAGAAGAGGAAAGGCAAAAGCTAGAGCTTCCCTATGATACCTTGGTATCAGGCCAGCGAAACTGATTTTGGAACTTTAGCCTCCAGAACAGTGAGAGAATAAATTTCTGTTGTTTTGAGTCACTGAATTTGTGGTAATTTGTTACAGCAGCCATAGGAAATGAACACAATAACGGACGTTCGATTTTGAAAAATTTGTTTTGCTGTTTTGGTAAATAATCCCCCTACATTGTTAAATGGCCATTTCAACTTTGCTTATAACAGTAAAAAGTTGGAAGGAGCCTAGAATGTCCATAAACAAAAGTTTAGTTAAACAAAGTATGATGGATTGTTGAGTGGAGTACTATGAAACTATTAAAAATGCAATGGCAGAAGTATATTAACTGACACAGCTCTATGTTTATAATACCCTTACCATTAGGATATTTTTAAGTTATATACTAATCTTTTTAGATTTAAATTTTGATACATTGGGAATTTATCCTGATATTTGGCATGAGGTTCAGATATAAATTTATCTCTTTCCACTTGACTATGATTTTATGATTTGTTCCAGTACCACTTATTATATAGTACAGGCTTCCTCCACTGATTGCCCACATATTAAATTTCCATATACTAAGGTTTATTTTTGGATTTCTTAGTCTGTTCCATTGATCTGTCTGCTTACTCTTGAACAATACCACATTGTTGCTATTACTGAGCAGTTATAATATAATTTAATATCTAATATGACAATCTCCTCCATTGCTCTGGTTTTTCTAGAATTTCTCTGCTCTTCTTTCTTGATTTAGAATTACTTCAACTTTTTAAAAGTCCCATGGGTTACTTTTTGTTGTGACCATGTTAAATTTATCATTAGTGAAAAGTGACATTTTTATAATATTGTCTTCCTATCCAAGAATTGATGTCTCCCATTTGTTCAATCATGTTTTTGTGTGTGTGTGTGTGTCCGTGTGCACACATGCATGGTAAATGCTTTCTGTAAATGAGTTTAAAGTTTTATTCACAGAGTTTTGTTATCCGTATGAAGCTTATTCCTAAAAATTAAAAAGGAGGATATACAACTGTATCTATTTGCAGAAGATATTGTAAATCTGTTGAACTCAAGAGCAGCACTTGAAAGATTGCTGATAATGAGGAAATTCAGTAAAATATCAGGACACAGAGTTAATAAATAAAATAAAATAGTTTTAGTATAAAACAATAATTACTTAGGAAGCATAATGGGAAAATATTCCATGTTTCAGTTCAGTTCAGTTCAGTCACTCAGTCGTGTCCGACTCTCCGCAACCTCATGAATCATAGCACGCCAGGCCTCCCTGTCCATCACCAACTCCCGGAGTTCACTCAAACTCATGTCCACAGAGTCGGTGATGCCATCCAGCCATCTCATTCTCGGTCGTCCCCTTCTCCTCCCGCCCCCAACCTTTCCCAGCATCAGAGTCTTTTCCAGTGAGTCAACTCGTCACGTGAGGTGGCCAAAGTATTGCAGTTTCAGCTTTAGCATCAGTCCTTTCAGTGAACACCCAGGATTAATCTCCTTTAGAATGGACTGGTTGGAGCTCCTTGTGGTACAAGGGACTCTCAAGAGTCTTCTCCAACACCACAGTTCAAAAGCATCAATTCTTTGGCGATCAGCTTTCTTCACAGTCCAACTCTCACATCCATACATGACCACGGGAAAAACCATAGGCTTGACTAGACGGACCCTGGTTGACAAAGTAATGTCTCTGCTTTTTAATATACTATCAAGGTTGGTCATAACTTTCCTTCCAAGGAGTAAGCGTCTTTTAATTTCATGGCTGCAATCAGCATCTGCAGTGATTTTGGAGCCCAAAAAAATAAAGTTTGACACTGTTTCCACTGTTTTTCCATCTATTTCCCATGAAGTGATGGCACCAGATGCCATGATCTTTGTTTTCTGAATGTTGAGCTTCAAGCCAACCTTTTCACTCTCCTCTTTCACTTTCATCAAGAGGCTTTTTAGTTCCTCTTCACTTTTTGCCATGAGGGTAGTGTCATCTGCATATCTGAGGTTATTGATATTTCTCCCGGCAATCTTGATTCCAGCTTGTGCTTCTTCCAGCCCAGCGTTCCTCATGATGTACTCTGCATATAAGTTAAATAAGCAAGTGGTAACAAAATTAGAAACCTCTGCATAGCAAAAAGTACCCATAGAAAAGTCAAAAGTAACAAACTGGGAAAATATTGCACCTTACATAATAAAGCAAGGGTTAATATCCTCATAAATGTATGAGACATTTGAAAAGAGCTTTTGTAAATACATAGGAAAAAGATCAACATGCTAGTGAAGTTACCAAATGATTCGATCCTACAGTTCAGGAAAACATTAGTATGGCTCTTGAAAATATGACCAGACCCTCTCATTCACATTAAAAGACAACCAACTTCTATGTAGAATATAAAAATGGGTACAAATGAACTTATTTACAAAACAGAGGTAAAAAGCAAAGTGGTTATCAGGGGATTGGCTGCTGCTGCTGCTGCTGCTGCTAAGTCACTTCAGTCGTGTCCGACTCTGTGTGACCCCATAGACGGAAGCCCACCAGGTTCCCCCGTCCCTGGGATTCTCCAGGCAAGAACACTGGAGTGGGTTGCCATTTCCTTCTCCAATGTGAGGGAGGGATAAATTGGGATATTGAGATTGACATACACACTGTTATATATAAAATAGATAACTAATAAGAACCTACTGTATAGCACAGGGAACTCTACTCAATACTCTGTAATGGCCTATATGGGAAAAGACCCTAAAAAAACAAGTGGATGGGGCATTCCCTGGAGGTCAAGCGGTTAAGACTTGGCTCTTTCTCTGCCATAGGCCCTGGTTCAATCCCTGGTCAGGGGAACTAAGATTCCACAAGCTGTGTGGCTAAAAAAAAGAAAAGGAATGCTGGAACACTTTTGCTTTCCTGGTGGCTCAGAAAGCTAAGAATCTGCCTGCAGTGCAGGAGACCCAGATTCTATTCCTGGGTGGGAAGATTCCCCTGGAGAAGGGCATGGCAACACACTCCAGTATTCTTGCCTAAAGAATTCCATGGGCAGAGGAGCCTGGCAGGCTACAGTCCGTGGGATCACAAAGAGTCAGACATGACTGAGCAACTATATGTATATGTATAATCAATTCACATTGCTATACACCTGAAACTAACAACACACTGTAAATCAACAATATTTCAATAAAATTTTTTTTAAAAGCCAAAATATCATTGCTTAAACATATGTTGGTGCAAAGTAAAAGCTTGATTACATGCTCTTTGTAGGGTGGGTTGGGGGGAGCAGTAGTCTCATATATTGCTGGTGGAAGTAAAAGTTTATACAATATCTAAGAGAAATCTGAGACTCTTGCATCCAACAGGAAAATGCTCTGACACTCCACCTGCAGAAACATAAGCTACATTTCCGGGACTGACAGCCAAATACAGCTTCTGACACCATCTCTGCTTACAGCAAGTTCCACAAAGTCTCACCGGATGGACAGTTTTCACACAACGAAGGACAGAAGCTACAACACGCCCAACAAAATCACACTTACTGACATTGGCCGGAATATTCCTCACAGCAGCTTCTCTTTCCTTGGGATCTCACGCCTCTTGAAACAATCAGCTATCTGATTTCACAATACAGCCCCAAGTCTTCCAACAGTGAGAAACCATTAATGAGATGGGTACTCCCATCACAGAGGGCTCTAAGATGAGATATGAATTAAAGTCACTCTTCCCTTTATCTAATTCAGACCCTTCTATTAATCTTACTTGGCTTCCCTGGTGGCTCAGTGGTCAAGAACCCGTCTGCCAGTACAGGAAACTTGGGTTCGATCCCTGGGTTGGGAAGATCCCCTGGAGGAGGGAATAGCAACCCACTCCAGTATTCTTGTTTGATAAATCCCATGGACAGAGGAGATTTGGCGGGCTACATTCCATGGGGTCACAAAAGAGTCAAACAGACATGATTTAGCAACTAAACAACAGCAACAAATTAATCTTATTATGCAGAAATGATTATCCAAATTATTCAATATTTCATTTAACAACCTGCCCTTCACTTCAAATGTCTGTCACATTTCTAGAGAAGGCTTTGGTTCAAAAGTGCCCTTCTTCCTTATATTTACTAAGTTGTGTACTCCCTCTTCCCTGCCTTTTCATAGCTCTGTATTCTGAGGGACAACATGAAAAGTGACACAAATTTTCTTCACCCCAAATGGTCATGATCCTAATACAACATATTCCATTTCTATCTCATTTTTCATTTGCCCCTGCATCCGTCAGCCCTTCCTCTCCTCCTTCTCTGCTATTGGAACAAGACAGAACCAGATGTTGGGTCCAGAGCTGACAGGAAAGGCAGCACTCAGAGGGTTAACTCCTTTCTCCCACAGAGTGAAGCGTTTTGCTGATCCAGTGTGAGATGGGTTGGACCAAATTCAATTTAGCTGCAGTCAACAGGAAAGTAGGAAGGAAAATAGGATTTAACAAACAAAGCATTAAAAAAAAAAAAAAAAAAGAGTCCACAGCAGGAAATAATTATTTGGGCAATTGTTCACTTTGTGAAGAGGCTGGCCTGTATGAATATCCATCAGGATGCAGCGCTGTGTCCGGGGGTTTCTCTGCAGCACCCTGTCTGTTCTAATTAGTTACAAAAGGGGTTCTATGGGCTGAAGAAATTTGCAATTGTGTTGTGTTTCAGGGGAACGAACACATATGTCATTGAAGTGGAGTCTGGCACCGGCTTATGCTGGTGAAGCCTCGAGTGGTTGGCCAGAATGAAATCAATACGAAAGGAAGCTCTAAATGCCAACAGAAGTGGTTTACAAAAATAATTCACTGACCGTTCCATCTGCCTCGGATTAAGCACGTTAAACGGTTCAGTTCAAGTTAACGTTGCTAACATATAGATACATATAAATAAACAAAACCACATATTTTTATCAAATATTTGCATTTGAAAACCTTCACTAATGCACACAGAACCCGGATTGAGGTCTTTCATCTAACCCTACACTTTTCCCCTTAGAACATTTACATTAAAAATATTTAATCTGAAGGAAAACTCAGATTGTCCCCACAGAGAAGAGTAAACTCCCTTTGGAAAGGAAAGTGAAAATATTATTTTCAGAATAAAAACCTTTCAATCTGTAAAAGGAGTTTTACAGCTTAGCCTTAGGAGCGTCAGCCAAAGGTTCAATTGACAGGGAAACAGTGGGTCTTGGGGAACTGGGGCCTAATGGATTGGTTTATTCACTGTCCCAACAATGGGTGCTAGAATGAAATCAATACTTACTTGATATTGATTTGCATTAATTTGCATGCAAAATCCATTGACTGTATATTAAAATTACATCAATTAGAAATCTAAAAAGGTGACAAATCATAGTTAAATAGCAAAGATATCAACATGTATTGAATATTTACTAAATCATTTTCATAGAATTGCTACAACCACCCCGTCAGGTGGGTATTTTATGACTACCCCTATATAACAGATGTAGAAACTGAAGGACAGAGTGGTTAAGAAACTTGCCCAAGGTCACAAAGCCAGTAGGCACAGGAAGCCTGCATTGGGATCTGGACAGTCTGACTCTGGATCATCCTCTTCTCTCCCGTGTACATAAAAAAGTCAGGAGAGGGGCCAGACAGAAACCTGGAGCAGGTCCCCAGAGCAAGATGCTAGGAACAAAAGATTGGATTCACCTACTCCCCTGCAGGCCTTCGCCTCCCCCTGACACTCTCCACCCCACCCATCACAGGGCTGTCACCCTTGTTCCTTGTTTTTCACTGCCTTACCTGCCTAGACTGGGATTCCCTGTCCTTCACTTGTGCTAAGTGATGGGATAACCTGAACATTCCATCAAGAGAAGGAAGCTGGCTCCTCCTTGGGAACAAATTCCTGGGCCCTGCTAACAGATGGCTTTGCAGATAGTCAAACTCAAGTCCTGCAAATGTATGTGTCCTCCTGGGTCAATCGGCTTTAGTGCTTTGGTGTCCCTGTAGGGTCACATGACCCATGGTTTCTAGGCAATATGGTAGGAGCAGAAAGTAGACCAGCAGGGCAAAGTCCTAGTGACTTGTGAGCTCATGAAGTTCTGACCACAATCACCATTTTCCCAGCTCACCTCATTTCAATCTAGCATAACATCCCTGATTATGGACAATGCACCTAAACCTCAGGCTTTGTAAGTGGCTCCACTCAACTTTGCACAGGCAGGAAATGGCAAAGCGAGGATTTGAGCTGGACTCTAATTCCAGAGTCTTCTTTTTTGTCCCTCAGTGTCACTTGGCAGCCCTGCCACCAGCCTCAAAGCCCACTTTGTGTGAATTGGTCAAAGGTGCCCTTGCTCGAGACACATTGCAGCCAACTGCCAGAAAATTGTCTTAATCATTATAAAAATCTATGTGATGAAAGGCATCGTCATTGGGGATAGTCCTGACCCCAGAGGACAGGAACCCCTGCTCCCCAGCACACACTCTCATGGGCTGACAGCATCCTCCTTCACCTTCCCCATAAGTTGTCACCTCCCTGCATGGGCACGGGCACGTCCTCCTTCAAGGATGAGCAGGCGGGGCACTCAGGCAGCTCCTGTTCAGGCTGAGCGAGACCATGGAGAGTTTCCAGCACTCAAGGTAACGGGAAACGTTAAGCAAAGTAGGTGAAAAGCCTGGTCTAACATTTCCATTTACCTCCTTTGTCTGTCTGAATAAGTGTCATTAATTCAAACCATTTAAAAATGAGGCTTGATGATGTGTGAGAACGGAAGCCCCCGAGCACCGGGCCACTGCTCACCACATCCTCGCTGACGCTATCTCTGGCCTGGAGCGATCAATTGAACCCCGCAAATGTGCTGTGAATATTGCAGCTCAGCCGACCACTAATGACCCTGTGTCTGAGGCTGCTCTTCCCACACACACTCCCCTGGCCTGACTTCCCACCCTCCCCCAGTACCCCTCCTTTTCAAAGCCCCCCTACCCCCACTTCGAGACCACGCAAGGCCCACTTCAGAGGAGGAAAAGACGGATAAGCATGGTTTTCTCTCTAGGAAATACCCCACACATCCACTGCTTTTCTAATGCTTTTTGTATAGACGGAGACGTTCTGACAGCCTCAATAATACTGTAAAAATGCTGCAGCTAGGAGAAAAACCCAGCCCTTTCCAAAAGCAAGAGAAAAGTCTGAATGCTTAGTAGCATACAGCTTTCATATTTTGGTGGATAACATGCCATGGAATCAGAGTATTTTCCATTTCCTCTTTGCCCTTTTCCAGTGATTTCAAAAGCCTTTATTAAATCTATCAAAACCTAAATAGGGTAAAAATTAGGTGACTTTTTCTAAAAAATACGTAAGAAAAGTATATGTATCCAAATAAGTCTCACTGTCTTCAAAGCAGATGAGACTTCGACTTATTTCAGCGATCCCCTTCTTCCCCAGCATATACATACACACACACACAATCAGTTATCTATCTGTGTGAGAAATCTTTTCACAATTGAGTTTAGAGCTTAGCACATCATTTTGAATATTCTTTATAGTATGCATACCATGATTTGTGGGAAAAGTCCAAGATGCTGAGTGCCATGTCTGAGGTCTTATAAAAAATAATCAAGCGGCAAATCAGGTGCTCTGTGACAACCTAGAGGGGTAAGATGGGGTGGGAGGTGGGAGGGAGGGTCAAGAGGGAGGAGTTGCTATGTATGCCTATGGCTGATTCATGTTGATGTATGGCAGAAGCCAGCATAATATGGTAAGCAATTATCCTCTCATTAAAATTTTTTAAAACAGAAAAAAAAAATGAATCAAGCTGGACCATAGTGTTTCAGGGTTAAAACGCGATTGCACCAGAACAAAAAATAGTTGATTTTCATCACATAGCTTATAAGTGGGCTCTACAGGCCACTTCAGGGCAGAGTGAAGCATGACTGGCTAAACGGACTCTGGGAACGTCATGGAACCTCAGGCAACCTGTTTCCTCACCAGCAAGACAGGGAAATTAAAAACTATCCCATCTGCCTCACAAGGCATCCCGAAGACCATTCGATGAAGAAATATTTCTTCAGAAATCATCTGTATTCTAGTCCAATATCCTAAACACATCAAAGCAAAGCTGTTCCAGTCTGAGGGCTGAGAAGGGGAGCACAGCCCTGTCTGTTGAACCTCTAGTACTCAAATCCTCCCCACCCTTCAGCAATCCAATTCTAGAAGAGTCTTTGTAAACTATCAAGCCCAGGATAAACATAGTCTCTTCTCCCCAGTTTGCTCTAACAGTCTCAAGGACTGTCTGTCATCTGCAGATATTTATGCTCATGGCTAAAATAATAATCATTTTAAAACGTTCATCTACAGGTTCATGATCCTGGCCCTGACCTCTAATAACTTCCTGTCCACAAAGAGGTTTCCTGTCCTCTCTAATAATTGCTACTATGGTCAGCAGAATTCTAAGACATCCTCCAAGATTATCACCCATGGGCATTTAATCCAACTCTAACCTAAGCTAGGTTAGAGTTGTATTAAATCTTGTGAAAGGATTTTGCAGAAGAAATTAGGTTACTAATCTGCCAACTTTAAATTAGGGACAGTGCCCTGGATTCTCCAGGTGAAACTGATGTAAACACGGGGGCCCCAAAAAGCAGAGGATGAAGGTGGAAGAGTGAGAGAGATGCGGAGGAAGAGGGAGACAGAGGAAATGGAAGGAGAGATCAGAGAGCGTTGACAGTTGAGAAGGACTCCAGCTACCACTGCTGGCTTTGAAGACAGAGGAAGGGAGCCATGAGCCAAGGAATGCAGGTGGCCTCTCAGTTCAGTTCAGTCACTCAGTCATGTCCGACTCTTTGCGACCCCATGAACTGCAGCACGCCAGGCCTCCCTTTCCATCCCAACACCCGGAGTTCACTCAAACTCATGTCCATCCAGTCGGTGATGCCATCCAGCCATCTCATCCTCTGTCGTCCCCTTCTCCTCCTGCCCCTAATCCCTCCCAGCATCACAGTCTTTTCCAATGAGTCAACTCTTTGCTTGAGGTGGCCAAAGTATTGGAGTTTCAGCTTTAGCATCAGTCCTTCCAATGAACACCCAGGACTGATCTCCTTTAGAATGGACTGGTTGTATCTCCTTGCAGTCCAAGGGACTCCCAAGAGTCTTCTCCAGCACCACAGTTCAAAAGCATCAATTCTAAGGCGCTCAGCTTTCTTTATAGTCCAACTCTCACATCCATACATGACTACTGGAAAAACCTGAGCTTTGACTAGATGGACAATTTTTGGCAAAGTAATGTCTCTGCTTTTTAATATGATATCTAGGTTGGGCATAACTTTCCTTCCAAGGAGTGCTGCTGCTGCTGCTGCTAAGTCACTTTAGTCGTGTCCAACTCTGTGTGACCCCATAGACGGAAGCCCACCAGGCTCCCCCGTCCCTGGGATTCTCCAGGCAAGAACACTGGAGTGGGTTGCCATTTCCTTCTCCAATGTGTGAAAGTGGAAAGTGAAAAGTGAAAGTGAAGTCGCTCAGTCGTGTCCGACCCTTAGCGACCCCACGGACTGCAGCCTACCAGGCTCCTCCATCCATGGGATTTTCTAGGCAATAGTACTGGAGTGGCTTGCCATTGCCTTCTCCGTAAACATCTTTTAATTTCAGGGCTGCAATCACCATCTGCAGTGATTTTGGAGCCCAAAAAAATAAAGTCTGACACTGTTTCCACTGTTTCCCCATCTATTTCCTATGAAGTGATGGGACCAGATGCCATGATCTTAGTTTTCTGAATGTTGAGCTTTAAGCCAATTTTTTCACTCTCCTCTTTCGCTTTCATCAAGAGGCTCTTTAGTTCCTCTTCACTTTCTGCCTTTAGTTCCTCTGCATATCTGAGGTTATTGATATTTCTCCCGGCAATCTTGATTCCAGCTTGTGCTTCTTCCAGCCCAGCGTTTCTCATGATGTAGTCTGCATATAAGTTAAATAAGCAGGGGGACGATATACAGCCTTGACATACTCCTTTCCCTATTTGGAACCAGTCTGCTGTTCCATGTCCAGTTCTACCTGTTGCTTCCTGACCTGCATACAGGTTTCTCAAGAGGCAGGTCAGGTGGTCTGGTATTCCAATCTCTTTCAGAATTTTCCAGTTTATTGTGATCCACACAGTCAAAGGCTTTGGCATAGTCAATGAAGCCGAAATAGATGTTTTTCTGGAACTCTCTTGCTTTTTCCATGATCCAGCGGATGTTGGCAATTTGATCTCTGGTGCCTCTGCCTCTTCTAAAACCAACTTGAACATCTGGAAGTTCACGGTTCACACATTGCTGAAGCCTGGCTTGGAGAATTTTGAGCATGACTTTACTAGCATGTGAGATGAGTGCAATTGTGGGTAGTTTGAGCATTCTTTAGCATTGCCTTTCTTTGAGATTGGAATGAAAACTGACCTTTTCCAGTTCTGTGGCCACTGCTGAGTTTTCCAAATGTGCTGGCATATTGAGTGCAGCACTTTCACAGTATCATCTTTCAGGATTTGAAATAGCTCAACTGGAATTCCATCACCTCCACTAGCTTTGTTCATAGTGATGCTTTCTAAGGCCCACTTGACTTCACATTCCAGGATGTCTGGCTCTAGATGAGTGATCACCATCGTGATTATCTTGGTTGTGAAGATCTTTTTTGTACAGTTCTTCTGTGTATTCTTGCCACCTCTTCTTAATATCTTCTGCTTCTATTAGGTCCATACTATTTCTGTCCTTTATCAAACCCATCTTTGCATGAAATGTTCCCTTGGTAGCTCTGATTTTCTTGAAGAGATCTCTAGTCTTTCCTATTGTGTTGTTTTCCTCTATTTCTTTGCATTGATCACTAAGGAAGGCTTTCTTATCTCTCCTTTGCTATTCTTTGGAACTCTGCATTCAGATGCTTATATCTTTCCTTTTCGCCTCTAGAAGCTGAGAATAAGCATGGCCAATAGCCAGAAAGGAAACCAGGACCTCAGTCCTACAAACCAATGGAAGTGATATCTGCCAACAATCGTAATGAACCTGGAAGCAGATTCTCCCCCAGAGCCTCAGGTAAGGAGCACCGCCTTGCCACTCATTGATTCTAACTTCATGAGACCTGTGTCAGACTTCCACAGAACTACTACCTACAGAAATGCAAGATAATAAAAGGGTTGCTGGAAATACACTTGGATTCAAATTTTAAATAAATTTTAAGCTGGTTAAATTGGTGGTAATTCATTATGGCAGAAATAGAAGCCTAACACAACTACCCAGAATGTTTGTTTGTTTGTTTGTTTTTTCTGAAAACTGCAGCCTTCTTGAGAAACAGAATTATTCTTGGTATCTGAAGACTTTGTTTCAGTCAAGTTCATTTGGGAAACATACGAAGACCCATGTACTAGGCATAAGAGCGGGCATGGGGCCAACAAAGATGGAGAAGACATCCCCAGCAGCTGGACTGGTTATGGTCTGTTATTTGGAAACAGCCATGGGGAAATGGGAGAAGGAAATGGCAACCCACTCCAGTAGTCTTGCCTGGAAAATCCCATGGACAGAGGAACCTGGTGAGCTATAGTCCCTGGGGTTGCTAAAGGCAGGACAAGACTTAGTGACTGAACAGCAACAACAATGGGGAAATAATGTGACTCTAGCAATGGTGCTCAATTTTGGCTCTCAGCAGAATTGCTTAGGGTGCACCTCAGACCAATTATATCAAAACCTCAGGAAAGGGAAGATCAGTGTATTTTACCCACCCTTACCCTCCAGCCACCCCCAGATGATTCCACTGAAAGCCAAGTTTAGGAACCACTATGGTCCGTAGACTGGCTAGACGTGAGGGCAGAAGAAACTCTGACCAGCTGGGGGAAGATTTCTCCTGCCGGTAGAATTCATAGGAAATACTCAAGAACATAAACTCATATTCAGGGGTTGGTAGGCTGTCCTGTTGGAGTTTATCTTCATCGTCAACATGGGCTGCTCAACAGAGGAAGGTGCAGAGGAAGGTATCTTGAAAATTTTCATATCCCCCAGAATTTAGCAGTATACATAGTTGGTGCTCAAATTGTTTATCCATGATCCTATCTTTTCAGTGCTTCTCAGTTCCACCTAGAGGAGAAAGGACACATTGCAAAGCTTCCTAATGTAATTGTTAACTGCATTCATTAAGGAACCAGGCCTTCTGCTCACTTTTGCCAGGAGCAGCCTTTAGAAAGATATAGAAGGTTACATGGTTGTTCTCAGAGGAGAGAGGAAAGTAGAGTGGAAAAACTGCCTGTCACAAGGCTTTTCTTTAAGTCCAAGGAATAGATACCAATGTGGGTGTGATCCTTGTGGAGAGTTTCTTTCCTGTGAGTAACAAGTCTGGAGTCATGATGGAACTGACATCTACAACTTGGTTCGATGGCTGAATTTCCTGAATTTGTAAATTTCCAGAGAGGGCTTTAGATTTTTCCAATTATTTTGTGCATTCTCAGTACTTGGTCATCAGGACAAGGTGGAAGGGAGGGGGGTTGATCTTTTTGTTAACACACTCTGTTGAATAAGGGCCGTAGGATGAATTTGCTGGCTAAAGTGTGATTCTCTGAGACACTAGATGGGATCAGTGTGATCACCTTACAGGATGTTTCCCACAGGAATTACATCCTTGGGCCATCTCTCCTACACCTGAGTTGGTACAAAGAGCTGGCATTAGGTATTTCCTGCCTGAGATTTTCCCACACAAACATGCAAGGTTTCTCTCATGTATGGATTCACTCAAGTGAATCCATAAACTGAATTCACTGAATTCACTCAGTTTATGGCTGAAGCCTTGCCCTCCAGTGGCCCTGAGGCTCTCCCAGTCTCCTGAGCTTGTGTGCTAATCACATTTTGAGACAATCTGGAAACGTAAGTTATTATTTCAAGTGTCCTTCTACTTCATATGTGTGAATTTGTTTTCATTTGGCCAATGGCCTAGACAAATACCATTAGCATCTTGAGCACGGGTTGGCACAACAAACTTTTCCGTAAGATGTTTTTTGAACACACAAATATTACTTTGTCAGAGGCTATAAATGCCACTCCTCTCTGGCCTGGGGACTGAAAGCTAAAATTTCTCAGCTGTTGCTACTGCTGCTGCTGTGAGCTGCTCCTTCACAGCCCCTCAAGCAATCACTTCTAATCGCCAGTAACTTGAAGGGAAATACTGAGCTGGGGGACCAACGTCTGGGGAGGGGATTCTGAATAAAAAATTGTGCAACTAAAAGTTGTTTATAGTTAATGCAGCTCTTTCCCACTGCAAAAGGCTACCTTTAAAAGTTGCTATTTCCTTTGCATTAACTAAAAATGGACACATCTGTTGAAAGAAAGCGGGGGAGGGGGCGGAGAAGACAATAGCTATTATGATAGGCAAAGCGTGTGTGTGCGTGTGTGTGTGTGTGTGTGTGTGTGTGTGTATGGGTGTGTGTATGCACACGCACACGAGCCACCAAATAAAGGGCAGAGAGGCGAGAGTGTTGGAAAGATCGCCGTGGAACTGCTGTCAGTTATTATTTATACAGCATCGTAAATGTACAGCCGTCAAAGCCAACAAGCCATCTCACTTAACTGCTACCTAAGTGCTGGCGGTGCGAGACCTCAGAAGAATGACTCTCCTATTTAATATTTAACCAGATGCTTCCATTTTTGAAAATATGGTTTGCTCCTTGTGGAGGAAGGAGGGGAGCTGACTTGCAACTTCTGTGATGTATGAGCTATTGTTGGGAGTAATGAAAGCCAGTTTTTTCTTTTCTAACTTCACTGTCCATATTTCCATGATGTTGGCAAAAAGAGCATTTTCTACAAGTTTGAATGACTGCCTGTATTATTATATTCATGAACATCCTGGCAAAATAAGCCAAGGCTTAGTTACTCTGATCCTGTAATGAAGACGTGAGAAACCAAGGCAGAAGGGAGTGATGCAGTTGGCCCCAAGTTGAGTCAGCAAGGGAAAGGATGAACCTGAGCCTGACTTCATTTAGGGTCTGAATTCTGTGGTCTAAGGGAAAGGCCATGTTACCTAGACTGCTGAAGTTCCTGAGAAATTACCCAGACTACCAAATGTATGCAGGATGGCCAGTTCCACTCAGCACACAGCAACGTGCCAGGTGAGGGCGTCATTTTACCTCCTGCAACTACCAGCAGACTTTCCACCTTTCTTCTTTGAGTCTCCCTCTCTTTGGGGGAACATCCCTTGAGGATGTCCTTCTCAGGTACATCTCTTGCCTATCCATCATCTCCTATCTTTGTCCTTCATCTCTGGGCCTCCCCTGAATCCCTGGAATGTCTCTCAGATATCAGAGCCACTACTGCCCATGGAAGGGACTGAATGCTTGAGTATCCCATGGACTCATCCAGAAATGGACTCAGATAGCTGTCATTTCATCAACAGAACAGCCAAGTGGCATATACTCTATAGGCGCCCAGAGCCTCTGGAGTTCACCTTCAGACACACCCTTTCCCCTCTTCAGCCTCATGAAGAATTTACTCTCTCCTTGCTTCTGACCGAGCGCCTGGTGAGTCTCTGAATTGCTCTGAGCTTCTGTCCACGATGAGGGGATGCACGGAAGCGGCCAGCCCCAGGAAAAGCCCACTGTTATTCCAGCACTGTTATTGTTACAGCTCAACTGTCAAGCTTTTTCTCTCGTGTCCCTCACACATCATTTCCTCCTGTGCCCATACATTTTAAATGGAAAATGTTAAGAACAATAAGACAGGCTAAGAACAAGAGAGCAGTATCCCAGGAAGGAAGACTGCCTGCTTGCGCTGCTCTTGGTTTACTTTAAGCTCACCTTTGGGCCCCTTTAATACACCCCACACCCCTAAAGGGAGAAAAAGAGCAACAGATGAGGCTTGAACAATGAAGCATTTCTCTGCTCTGTTCCCCACCTCCCCCACCCCACTGCTCCAGACCCCCAAGAGTCAAGAAGGACTCCCACACCTCATGAAATTTCAGGTAATGTTGAGGGGGCTGTCAGAATGACTTCACTGGCCCATACAGACAGCATCTACATGGGCTTCTGAGGAGAATGGAATGGGACACAGAGCGGCCCCATGTCCTGGGGACAGTATCAGAGGGTCCCATTATCTGCCAGAGGGTCCCGTTATCTGCCAGAGGGATGTGAAATTGGAACAACTCCAGCCGAGAAGGCAGCAAGCCACACCATTTACATGAAATATACGGTGTTGGGTCCGCCACAGAGCTGACTGGCTTTGATCTTGGTGAACTTTTGAATCATGTGTGACTAAAGTATTCTTTACAAAGAATTATTTCAGCTTTCTGAGTTAATGAAAAGCCAGCCCGTACAATTTATGGAAGCAAGAGACCAAGCATTAGAGGAAGGAAAAAAAAAGTCATAAAAAAAATCCCCAGGAGCCTTTAATGTGACAGTCTTCATGGTCTGTGTGGATCTCTAACTCCACATTTTTCTGTCAGATTTATTGGGTTTTATTGGAATTCATTCTTCTCAGTCCTGGGGTTTGTGGAGGTAATCTTCAGGAGAAAAATGTGTCTGAGGCAAAATGAACCAGATTGATGAGACAAAATCAAGGGAATAAACCCCTAATTACTGGGCAAGATCAACTCTGTGTAGGCCACGTTGCAAAACCAGCATCTCATACACACCACCGTGGTCCCAGGAGGAAGTTACAGGAGTCTCCACTACCCAGTATCGATTGTAACCCAAGTAGCAAAACGCCACAAAATCAACCTGCCTCTTACACTGTGTGAAATGGTTCTGCTTCCTAACCTACTTCATGGTCAACAATGTATTCTCAGGGGAAGAGAAATATGGGAAGCGGGTGGAGGAGGGGGGAAGTGACCACTTACAAGCAGAGTGCATGTCTCCTCTGAAATAGATAGCGTCTGTGAGCATTGGCTGGGAATTGGTGGCAGAGCCATCGTCCAGAGAGTAAATCACAGGATACGTACAAAGAGAGAAAATAGAGCAAAAAGGGTAAGATGTGAGTCATCTCAGATGTGGGAAACCATTTCTCTCCCAAGGCTGGGCATCGTTCACTTTCATTTATCCTTCTCCCAAGATTTTTCTTTCAAGAAGAGATTAAAGACAGCCGTGATCTCTGAGAGGTCTTCATTCTTTATGCTGCGGTAATAATAAATCTAATCCCTTTTGCTAGTTATCTCTCCCAACAAAAAAAGTTTTCTCTGTAAGCCATCATCTAGATGGCGAGAGGGTAGTGCTTGGGATAATTTCTCTGCTATAGGGAGGCAGCCTAGTGCAGAGGTTAAAAGCTTGGTCCCAGCCTTATGTTTCTTCCTAACCAAGCTCGCTCACTTCTTAGCTGAGACTTTGCACTTATTCTGGAAGCCTCAGTTTCCTCATGGGAGTAATGATATTGTCTGTCTCCTTGGGGTTTTATAAAGACCAGATGAGATAATCATAATAAATACTTTCTTGTACACAGCAAACCCTCAGTAAATATTAAATGACATCCTAAAACTAGGTGCCTTGAAAAATAGGTTATAGGTTAAGTCTTTTGTGCTTAATTTTAAGAAACTTTCAAATTTGAGAAGAAATATCTATTTAAAAAACAGAGCTGGAATGTAAATCACATCCATTTATTATTCTAGTTCAGCATTCAATTTAACAAATTCCCAATAACTATTTTTTAGGGCACGGACATCATGCCAGATTATCTGATGTATATTGAGTGAAAAAAAGTGAAAATCTGTCGCTAAGTCATGTCTGAACTCTTTTGAGACCCTATGGACTGTAGCCTGCTATGCTCCTCTGTCCATGGGTTTTTCCAGGCAAGAATACTGGAGTGGATTATCATTGCCTCCTCCAGTGATGTATATTACCTAATTTTAATTCTCAGAATAAACACATGAGGGAGATCACTATCTTATAATCTTGAACATTGTGCAGTGAGGTCATATGATCAGTTCACAAGTTCAGAGGTGGGAAGTGAGAGCTTGCATTTAAACTCAGATTTTCTTATTCCAAGTCCAGTATGTTTTTTAGACACCATATTTCTTCCCTACTTGCTTTCTATTAGTCCTTTTCAAAATTCAAATTATTATTTCATGCATAGACTTTATTAATGCTAATAGCTTGCCACATTGTAAAATTAAAAGTGTGATCATATCATAATCTGTCACTTAGACAAACACACATGTGTGTGTGCAAATCAGGGAAAGTAAATTATGTACCTCTTGGGCAACTAGTAATAACTAGGCATGGAGTTAAAGAATACTGATCATTAAGTGTTGAAGTTTAGAGGAAAACTAAAAAATAAGTTAGAAATTTGAAATGAAGAGTACAGAATACTACAAAACTTTAAGAAAATAAAGAGTTTGGATTTTGGGTTTTTTTTGTTTTTTGGTCATTTGACAAGGAAGAAAATCCACAAAAATACCTTCTCTCTTTAAAAATATTCCATCAATAACTTGTGAATTCTTTCACTGCTGGTTAAAAGTAAATATTATTAAAGTGCCCTGAGGGCTGTTTCTCTCTCTTTTTCTTCCCTGTCCAACATTCCACAAAATAAAAGAAAGATAATCTGTGAGTTCTTACCCTC
The DNA here is from genome assembly GCF_049115385.1 of Moschus berezovskii. NCBI lineage: Eukaryota > Metazoa > Chordata > Mammalia > Artiodactyla > Moschidae > Moschus > Moschus berezovskii. The sequence goes on from NC_142462.1 coordinate 72,111,892, forward strand.
CTCCAATACCATTTTCAAAAGACAAAAGGTCCTCTTGCTGAGTCATATTTAATTCACAACCCACGCTTGGCATCTCTGAGAAAAGACTCAAGTTCCCTTCTCACAGCACATTGGAAAGTGTGCTGACAGGCAAAGGCAATATGACCCATATTGGGTCAATAGACCCATATTCCCTCTACTTGAAGCCATGATGCCAGAGTTTGGTGGGTGTCTTGGTCAACTAGGCTGCCATAACAGTACCACAGACTGGGTGGCTTAACCAGCAGAAGTGTATTGTCTCACAGTTCGGAAGTCTAAAAGTCCAAAACCAGAACTGTGACAAGGTTGATTTATTCTGATGGCTGTGAGGGAAGGGTGTATTCCAGACCTCTCTCCTTGGCTTGTCGATGGCTATCTCCTCCCTGTATCTCTTCACATCACCTTTCCCCTATGAGTGTTTATGTCCAAGTTCCCCTTTTTATAAGGCTAGCAGTCATATTGGATCAGGAACCCACCCTACTCCAGGACAACTTCATCTTAATTATATCTGCTCTGAAATTTTGCATGGGAAAAACTGACTCTAGTCACTGAAAGGATGAGTTGAGTATTTGCCAAGTAACATCATGCCCAAATAAAATAAAATGTGAGAATGTCAAAATGCAATAAAAAAAAAAAATTGCACCTATTTTCTGGAAAAAAAAAAAAAGAGTCATTCTACAAATGCAGGTGGTATTGTCTCCATAATCTCCTTGCAAATTATTCCTCCTGGGCAAATAGATTCTCAACCAGTGTAGTTATGAGCTCTAAAATGACACCTGACATGTGAAATACCTAACTTGATTTCAGTTCAGTTCAGTCGCTCAGACGTGTTCGACTCTTTGCGACCCTGTGGACTGCAGCACACCAGGCTTCCCTGTCCATCACCAACTCCCAGAGCCTACTCAAACTCATGTCCACTGAGTCGATGATGCCATCCAACCATTTCATCCTCTATTGTCCCCTTCTCCTCCTGCCTTCAATCTTTCCTGGTATCAGGGTCTTTACCAATGAGTTGGTACTTCGCATCAGATGGCCAAAGTATTGGAGCTTCAGCTTCAGCATGAGTCCTTCCAATGAATATTCAGGACTGATTTCCTTTAGGATTGACTGGTTCATTCTCCTTGCAGTCCAAGAGACTCTCAAGAGTCTTCTCCCACACCACAGTTCAAAAGCATCAGTTCTTTGCACTCAGCTTTCTTTACAGTCCAGCTCTCACATGCATACATGAGTACTGGAAAAACAGACAGATCTTTGTTGGTAAAGTAATGTCTCTGCTTTTTAATATGCTGTCTAGGTTGGTCATAGCTTTTCTTCCAAGGAGCAAGTGTCTTTTAATTTCGTGGCTGTAGTCACCATCAGCAATGATTTTGGAACCCCCAAAATAAAGTCTCTGTTTCCATTGTTTTCCCATCTATTTGCCTTAAAGTGATGGGACCAGATGCCATGATCTTAGTTTTCTGAATACTGAGTTTTAAGCCAACTTTTTCATTCTCCTCTTTCACTTTCATCAAGAGGCTCTTTAGCTCCTCTTCACTTTCTGCCATGAGGGTGGTCTCATCTGAATACCTGAGGTTATTGTTATTTCTCCCAGCAATCTTGATTCCAGCTTGTGCTTCATCCAGCCCGGTGTTGCACATGATGTACTCAGCATATAAGTTAAATATGCAGGATGGCAATATACAGCCTTGATGTACTCCTTTCCCTATTTGGAACCAGTCTGTTGTTCCATGTCCAGTTCTAACTGTTGCCTCTTGATCTGCATGCAGATTTCTCAGGAGGCAACTAACTTGATTTAGTTTGTATCTAACACCTTGAACTAGGATTGGGAATGGAAAACCAGTAAATTAATATTCAGACCCATTACTAAGTCTCAGTCACAATCCATCACTTAGAAAGAAAGACAAACGTTTCTCACTGGAAAGTACATTTTGGGGCTTATTCTATGTAACTCATTCACATTTCAGAGTATCAGAGTCAGTTCCAGTGTGGTCTTCTCTGGATACTTTTCTTGGAAACCTCCCTTTGGCTTCACTATCAAGAGGAAGTATCTTCTTTCCCCTGGTCTCTCCAGCACCCTGTGTTACTTCAGTATGGTTACTGCTGGATTACTGATGTGTCTTCTTCAATACATTTGAATCAGTTCTAATGAGGTGGATGAAACTGGAGCCTATTATACAGAGTGAAGTCAGCCAGAAAGAAAAACATCAATACAGTATACTAACACATATATATGGAATTTAGAAAGAGGGTAACCTTAACCCTGTATACAAGACAGCAAAAGAGACACAGGTGTATAGAACAGTCTTTGGGACTCTGTGGGAGAGGGTGAAGGTGGGATGATTCGGGAGAATGGCATTGAAACATGTATATTATCATATGTGAAACGAATCACCAGTCCAGGTTCGACGCATGATACAGGATGCTCGGGGCTGGTGCACGGGGATGACCCAGAGGGAGGATAAGGGGAGGAGGGAGGTGGGAGGCGGGTTCAGAAAGGGGAACACATGTACACCCGGGGTGGATTCATGTCAATGTATGGCAAAACCAACCAATATAATATTGTAAAGTAATTAGCCTCCAATTAAAAAAAAAAGAGAGACTGTGAAATCCTTGAGGAAAGAGACCATGATTAATCCCTATGGTCACAACACAGAGTATGGTAAACATTTGCTAAATGAAAGGAGTTCAGTAAGTGTTTGCTGAATTACGATTGGATAAACATGGACCATCAAGGATCTCTGAATACCTGACTGTCCATACTGACTACAGAAGGATGGCCTTTCCTCACTTTTTCTGAAGACAGCACAGAGGGAACAAACAGAAAAAGGATCTGGAGCTGACCTGAGAATGCTGCGCACCCTGGGAGTGGTGCTGGCTGTTTATACCAGCCCCTCGCTGGGACATGTATGCGTGACATCAGAGACCAGAAACCACAGCTGACTCCGTTGTGAAGATGAAAAGATTATTTTAAATAATTTTGAATCTATTTTAATCAAACATATTAGGATTTAATGTGTTTTCCTTTATCTTGAGCTATCTTTGCTGAATCTCTGGCCAAAGCTGATATGTAATTTATGTATATGTATTTAATATGTATCATTACACATTATTTTTATTTACATATTATTTACATATTTAATATGTATGAAATATAGATAATAATTTAATATGTATTAAATATGTAAGTCCATTCTAAAGGAGATCAATCCTGGGTGTTCATTGGAAGGACTGATGCGAAAGCTGAAACTCTAATACTTTGGCCACCTCATGCGACGATCTAACTCACTGGAAAAGACTCTGATGCTGGGAGAGATTGGGGGCAGGAGGAGAAGGGGACGACAGAGAATGAGATGGCTGGATGGCATCACCGACTCGATGGACATGAGTTTGGGTGAACTCCAGGAGTTGGTGATGGACAGGGAGGCCTGGCATGCTGTGATTCATGGGGTCGCAAAGAGTCGGACACGACTGAGCGACTGAACTGAACTGAACTGAAATGAAATATGTAATATACAAAGTAATATGTGTATATATATATATAAATCTTTTTGCAATAGTTTACTTTTATGAGAATTTCTCTGTGCCACTGACCCCTATTTCATTTGGACACATCTGGTCTCTCCCCAAAGGACTGTATCTGTTGGCATCTGAAAACCTTAGAAATGTGTTTACACTAAAACACTCTTGAAATTGAATCTTCAAGATGACCCAAGTCTAAAGGGACTGTTATTTTTTTTTAATGCAACTCTATTTCTCTAAATCTGCTTTTGTGAAACTAAATTTTCTTGCAAGCTGGAGGCAACGAGCAAACTTGAGTTAACTCCTTATCAACAATTAACAGTGCCAAAAGGGGAAAAGTTAACTTCATTTGGGTTACTATCTCTGAACTGGCCCAGCATGTGACCAAACTTTTGGCAGCCCCAAGTTAACTGTATTCCAAAATGCTATCTTCAAATGTCTTCTCAAGCTACCTTTGCATTCAAATTCAAGCACTGAATGGACAGATGTCCAGAGAGGGGTTCCCGGACCCCAGGATGATGTGCTCTGCTTGAGTCTACATTAGTGTTAGTTTGACAACATTCTTTAGTATGAGAAAGAAAATAAATTTACTTTCTTGTTCAGTGGTATTTTCATTAGAACTCCAAGAACTTATATATATGTATATATGTATGGCTGAATCCCTTTGCTATGCACCTGAAACTATCACAACATTGTTAATCAGTTATACTCCAATATAACATAATTTTTTTTTAAAGAATAGCGTGACTGGCTTAAGATCTTAATTACCTGTGTTTGCTGGTTGAGAGATAAATAAAACTTATCTACAGTAATGGAATTCATTTGATAAATATGCATGCCACCAATTTTCCAGCCTCCATCTGAAACAAGCCATGTCCTTTGTTGTCAACTGCAGGAATGCATACTTATAAGTAGTTGGTTCAAAAAAAGAAGAACTCCAAGCACTTAAGAAAAAAAGGATTCCCTTCACCTCTCATCTTCCTGGTTCTATATGTGCACTGCTCTGGGGCTATGCGATCTAGTCTTCACCATGAAGAAGAAAAGAGAGCTCTTATTCTTTATAAGATATTTTATAACACCCTAGTCCACTGAAGTACAGATAAACCCTTCTCTCGCTCCATGGAAAACAGTGTCAAGAGGAGATGTGCAACCAGAAGTTGGGGATCTGAACCCCTTTTTACCACCCAGTCCTCCCCACCCTTCCGCTGAACCCTGATCACCTATCCTAAGTCTTACTCACACTGTTATGAACTCTACAGACCATCTTACTGAACCAGGCTCTGTCCATGGAGGAGATGATCTATTCTTCTATTTCCACTTTCTAAAGAAAATATTTTATGTTTGAAAGGGAGCTATTTAGTGGTGAGAACACAACATAAAACATGCTTCCTCTATAGGTCATGTGGAAGATGACTCATGTTTCTTTACACATTGAAATCTGGAGATAGATGAATGTCGGAGGAACTTTCTCATGACTCTGAACAGCTAGCACATGTAATAAAGTTATGGGCTCCCCCAGTGGCTCAGCGGTAAAGAATCTGCCTGCAGTACGGGAGACACGGTTTCGATTCCTGGGTGGGGAAGATCCCCTGGAGGAGGGCATGGCAACTGACTCCATTATTCTTGCCTGGAGAATCTCATGGACAGAGGAGCCTGGAGGGCTATGGTCCACTGGGTCACAAAGAGTTGGACACGACTGTAGCGATAGAGCACACACGCATGTGATAAAGTTATGGCTGCATGAAGCCAACACCACATAATGGATGGAAACTGCAAAATCTTTCAGTGACTTTCCTTACCTGCTGGATATTTAAACCTCACCCTCTCGTTCAGCATTCTGCAGTCCTATCCATCACAACCTTATCCTTTGCTCCTCTGCTGCTCCATTCCACTAAGCTTCATGCTGTCGGGTTTCCTCTTCCTTACATGGTTGCTCCAATTCCCAACTCCCGCATCCCCTCAGTTTGCTGTTAATCATTGCAGTTTGTCCTCTTTGAAGATTTGGTGAGTTATGTGTCACAGTCTTGTCAGAGCCACCTCCTCAGACTCTGTTTCATTCCCACCCCCCGTTCTCTCTCTCAAACTTCTCTCATACTGGAAAGATCGACTTACATTCCTTTTCCCTTTCTAACATTTTTTGTTGGACCCAGAGACCTTATCACAATCACTCTTAATTCCTTTGATATATTACATCTGAAGCCAGTTGTGTTGAATGTACTCAATAGGTTTCCTCCTCTGACTTTTTCCCCTTCCAATTCCCAGCTTTAAATTTCTCCTAAGTAAGTACTTTCTTGGTGGGCTCTTTTTTTTTTTTTTAAATCTGTCCAGAACTTTCATAGCTAGGTAAACTGCTGGAAATGTATTGGGTCTAATGAAACTGTGTTGAATGTCAGTAAGTGGCATTATCAGCTCTTCTTGGCCTCCTGGACTGTGGGCAGTGATCAGAGGGCTGGTCAGAGTCCAGAAGTGAGAGGCTTTTTGGGGAACCGCCATCCACATTCTTGGCTCTGAAGTTGGTGTGGGCCAGACTCTAAAGGGGGCTGGAAATCACATGGGGCAAAAAGACAAGCTATCTTCAGAAAATTAGTTGATGTCAGTTTAGAACCTTCTAAATCCAGAGATTCAAAAATGACCCAATTCCTATAATGAATGAATTAATAAGTACTGATGCCTCCACCTGTCATGCAGGACAAAATCATCCAAAGCCATCCTGGCCCTTGAGAGGACAGAGAACAGGTCTTATCCATCTTTGCATCCCTAGAAGAGACTAGACATGTGTACACAAAAAGAACCTGGCTGAATGAAGATATGCATCTGTGGTTGCAAATAATAAGGCCTTTAATTCTTGGTTTCTGGATAGACTGGATTTTTATCAATTTTCTATTAATTTCAAGAACTAGGGCAGAACTCCAGGTATAAGTGTTCTATTGCCACTGTAACAAATCACTAGCAACTAAGTGGCTTCAAACAATTCAGTGTACTATCTTACAGTTCTAGAGATCAGAAGTACAAAATCTGTCTCACTAGGCTAAAATCAAGGTGTCAGTCTGGCTACATTCCTTCTGGAGGATCCTCCTTCTCCAAAGCACATCATTCCAACCTCAGTTCCCCACCTTCTATCTCTCTCTTTTAAGAATTCTTGTTATGACATTTAGTCCACCATTCAGGACACAGAAAGTGTAAGAAAACTCTGTTGAATGAAAGAGAAATATATATATATATATGCCTTACTTTACTCAGTAGAAACGTTCCTAAGAAATTAAATGTACACCAAAGTGCTTAGGAATTTCTCATATTCATAATCCTCTATTAAACCCACTGGGTAGGAATGCTACTTAAATTAACTCTGTGGAAAGTTTTTTTGTTTTTTTTTAAATACAGCACAGAATTCTGCTTTACTACAAAAAAAAAAAAAAATCACCTCCAGATCAGCTGCTATTGCTGATGAAATGAATTTGAGGAGATATTTTCATGGCCTATGTTTAAATTTATGTTTGGAAGGGATGTTTGAGGTAAAATAAAATCTAAAAGCAACTACCAGAATATTTATAAATAAATTTCCCTTCTTTTAAAATGGGGAACTGGGACTAACACATTGTTTAATGTCTCCTATGGATATACACTATCAAATGAAGAATAGTTAAAATTACACATAGGCATTTAACGAAAATTAAAACATTATGCTTAAGTCTTTGTATTCAAAAATAGTAATAAATAAAGAACCTCTTAGGGATTGTTTTTATCACATGAGGAAAGCTCTCTCTCAACTTTAAGAAGTTCTGTAATCTTATTAAAGGAAATATAAACACTGACCTCTCAGTCATGTTTAGAAAAAGTAATTCCATATGTTGATTACATTAGAAAGGGTAATTATGTCAGAGGCCAAACATGCAGAAAATAAAGACAAACTTTAAGGTAAAGCAACCTCGTGATCACCCTCTTTCACCTTGAGATTAATCTCTGACCATGGGAGGAGATTCTGGAGCAAGCAAAGTAGGTGACTTAGGTGGCTATGAAGGGATTCAGATTTTGGATATGCTACTTAAAGAAAATTAAAACAACAGTGGGGAACTGCAACAAAATCCTTTTAATCACTGTCCTGGCATTGCACGAGCGCTGGCTATTAAACCTCCAGTTTTTCCTGGGCTATTTGGCTGATGCCTCTGTTTCCACTTTTCTACCTTTAACTTCTGAGGCGTACTTTAGCAAGAGAAAAGCAATTTAATTTAGGGTCCTTCGTCTAGATTTTCTATAAGAAGAGTTCAGTTGCTGGCTGACATTGGGAGTATTCTGGATGTCTTTTGGCCTCTTGAGATTTACCAAGCATCTTTCAGAGAGGAATCAGTCGGCTGAGCCCAAAACATGTCACAAGAGTATTACGTTACTATCTTATTGCTTACTGAGTGAGATTCAGCATAATCTTTCTCAATATAGAGCTTGTCTTTCTGACAGACTGTGTAAGGAGGAGATTTAACAGGAACAAAAGAAAGAACACCTTGAAGATCAGCCTCACCAATCCCCTGACTCCAGAACACCTCACGCAGGCTGGCAGCCACGTGCAGCCCACAGCAGCCGTGATACCAAATTAGGCTGCTGCTACAGGAGCTATTTGTACGTGTCAGTCACAGGACTACGCTGGCAGAAAACCACTGCAGGCCACCGCATTCACAAATATGCCTTCTCCTGGCCAAAAACATGCACTGTGATGTAATCTTCTTAGAGTGTCTATTGTTTGAGACGAGCAAAGAATGTTAGGTTTTGTGTGTGGTAGCTTTGTGGAAGGACTAGCTTATAGAACTAGAAACACATCTGAGGAGACTTTTTTTCTTTAATGTTGAAGATCAGCCTGGTTAACCCTTTACTGTCTATTAAAATCTCTCTCACTGATTTCAGACCCCAGGTCTCTCTGTCATTTTTAGCATTAACATCTTTTAGTAGGTTTTCTTATCAAGTATACATTTTTTCTATACAGTATATGTATAAATAATGTCCAAAATATAAAGCAGTCAGGAAAACACATGTGAAAGCATGTAGTTATTATAAACAGTCACTTCTTAGGCCAGAATCCAGGCCCTCAAATTCAATAGCATCTCGGACCTCAGAGCTGTGGTCACACACTTTCCTGACATGTAAACTTAGCAGTCCAATCCTGGGAGATTTTCAGATTCAAAACAGCAGCATGATGAACTGGGCCTAGCTTTAGAAGTTCAGCATCATTATACTTACTTTCCTCTGTACCGCTTGCCCCCAGAAATCACCCTTTTGTGAAACTGAATTTTATTGCATATTGCCTCATCAACAAGAAGCACAAACCATGCCTAACACAAGTATCCCTTCAATCTACTAGCGCATTCACTCCACGAGGGCAAGAACCATATCTTTGTGGAAACAAACTCAACACTAAACACAGTGCCTGGCAAATGTCAGGTCTGCACTAGTAGTTAATAAATCATTACATCCTACCAACTTAGTCAACCTTGAAATGTTTCTCAGGGTTTCAATATCTAGAGTTTATGCATGAGAGAGTCACAGGTCCTACAAGATTTGAATGTGAATCTGGCAGCAATATCACTTATTGCAACTCTAGCTTGATTTCCCTTTTCTTAAGGAAGGACCTAGGCTTTGTGTGTCTTTGTTAATGCCTCTAGGGCTTAGTACTAGCTGCAACTAATTCTTGTGTTGGCTGGAAGGCAATATTTCACTTCCAAAGGTTATGACCAATGAATAAATTATGAATTTTGTTACATTTATCTTAGGTTGAGACATTTATCTCTGCACAGAATGTTGGGTAGAAAGAAATGTTGAAAACAAGACCAATAAGTGCAAATATTTAGAATTGTTTTTAACTCTTTTCACTTCACAAATGGGTTGTTGCTTCTCTGTTTTACTCCAAAGTAATAAAATAACATTTCTCTAAAACATGCAGCAAAATATGCTTTGTGGCCATTTCCATTGCTGCTTCTTTCCTTTACTCTCAACTGGTAAATTCTTTGCTACAAGAGAAAAAAAGGACCTCTGTTAGTCATTTTGATAACCTTGTGTTTGAGAGCTGATTTAAAACATTCATGGGTACAGGTAGAAATGAAGACAATTGCAACTCCTATTTGGACTGTCTGAAAAGATTTTCATGTTCATTGTTATCTCAGAAAAAAGAACCATAGAATTTACTATTTCTCAAAGAAATAGAGTATATGACTTTCTTTTATAATTCATCCAGAAATCTTTCCTACTACAGACTTACCACTTGAACTTCAAATAATTCTGTATAATTCTGTCACAGACACTGTGATGATACTGTCTTTTAAAAGAAGGTAGAGCTTAGTTCTTCCTTTTCCAGGGAAGTCAGCTCTTCCCTGGAGTTGGTCCTATTCCTGGGTCACAACCCAGGAATTAGTCACTGCTGTTGCTGCTGTTGCTGTTGCTGCTGCTGCTAAGTTGCTTCAGTCGTGTCCAAGTCTGTGCGACCCCATGGATGGCAGCCCACCAGGCTCCCCAGTCCCTGGGATTCTCCAGGCAAGAACACTGGAGTGGGTTGCCATTTCCTTCTCCAATGCCTGAAAGTGAAATGTGAAAGTGAAGTCGCTCAGCAGCGTCTGACTCTTCATGATCTCATGGACTGCAGCCTACCAGGCTCCTCCGTCCATGGGATTTTCCAGGCAAGAGTACTGGAGTGGGAATTAGTCACTACTGAATAATAAAAAATATAAATAAGACACAAGAATACATCTATACTGCAGCTTTATCATAGTGTATTTTGTGTATTTCTTCCATGATTAACCCATTCCCACCACGCAAAGTGGATTGAGCACTCATCAAAGAACAGGTTAAGTCCCACTCAAGGTTTTTATTCCCAGAATCTAATAGACAATCAGAACAATAATAAGAGCCCTTGAAAGGTATCTAATGAAAAATGAGCAAATGAATAAACTACAAATTGATTCAATTAATGCTAAAGTTTTTTCTGAAACTCTTTTAAACTACCTTCAGAACCATTTTTGCAAGGCATCCAAGAAAATTATTTTTACTACTTTATAGTGATACCATACCTCATGTATAACTTAAAATGATATTTCATGCTTTATTCACACAACATGGTTGTGAGGTTTACACAATGGAAATCATCCTTAAAAGGATGAAATTAATTGAGAATATCCAACAGATCAGTCTTCAGGGTCTGAAGACAGCACTGGCACCAGAGTCCACTTTCCCAAGACACTGACCATGATGGAGGTCGTATTTTTCTCTATTATCTTTATCATTATTTAACAGATACACTTCATGGGAGAAAATGTTCACTGCTATTCTGAAATAAACTAAGCTCAGCAGTGACCAAGCCACATTATGCTTCCCATGGAAAATAGAAGCACATACAGAAGCACCAATAAAGCAACTTATATATTGTCCGTGTCAACTTATCTCTGATTCTAAGAAAGAAGATTGAGAACTTATGGGTGATCTATCCATCCCCTTTTGTGAACAATCTAATTAGAAAAACCCATGTTAACCTCAACAGCAGAGTTTTAATATTGAACTAGAATTCTGAATATGCCTCAGATGAGGGAGTTATGTCTTAATTCCATCACAGCCCTTGGCAGAAATAGCTTTACAGGGAATTCGGGAACAGGTAAACTTAGCTCACTGTTAAGTCTCCTTTGTGGTACCACTGTGACCACAAGGATTTTCATAGAACATGACAGCTGTTTTGTTAGAGAGTTATACAGAGAGTTCATAGAGAAGTACAGCGCAGTGTAACCTAATAGACCACATTAGTGTATATTTTATGTGCATAATATATACACGCATATTAGATTATAGTCTAATCTAATATACTAATGGCAAAGGTCAAACTGAACTCCTAAAAGGGAGAAATGGCTTCCTAACAAAATCTATATAAAATCAGCCATAGGTGACAAAGTACAAGCTCACCAACACACACACACACACTGATGAATGTGTGTATACACACACACACACATACACACATCCATTCTATAGTCATTATACCTGACATATGATAGATATCTCTACATCTTGACTCCAAGATTTGAGAACCCCTTAAATTTTAATAAGACTACATTCAGGGACTAAAGAGAGGGAGATAACTAATATTTCTGGAGGGTCAGAGTCTTTGTAAAGCAATTCAACACTGAATCCTTTTCCCTTTTCCATACAATATCGATTCTCATTATAATCCTTGCTTACAGTGTCTCCATAACACTCAATATTCCTTTGCTTCCTCTTCACCTTGTTAACTCTTACTCTTCTCTTAAGATCTGCTTCTCAAGTCTCAGACACCACCCTCTTAAGAACGACAAACCCCTGACATGATTCCAACGCCCAGGACAGGGTGAGTTGCTCACCATCTGTCCTTCCACAATGCATCCCTGTACCCCAGCACCTCCATTCTCTACCCTAATAAGCTTTCTTGTGTAACCTCCCCTGCTAAACTGTTATCAAGGATTTTTGGATTAGGTGTCTTTGCATCACCAAGCATAATGCTTGGCATGTAAAAGTAGTTTCAGAAATATTTGTTAAAAAATAAATGAACCAACTTCTAAATTCATTTAATAATAGCAATAATGCTGGAATTAGTTTCCCCAGCTTATGGGAGAATACACTGAATTTGTAAAATTGCTTAACTTGTTCAAGTTCAAATAGTTCACAAAGAACAGTCAAGATTCACACTTTGAAATAATGAGAAAGCCAATTATTTTTGCCTTGCACCAGATTAAGAGAGTGGAAACAGAGATAAAGAGGGTTAAACTTTTAAAAAAATTTATCATAAGCATCAAGGGGAACTAATCTTTTTGCTTGTTGGTTTTGTTATCATGCTTTTTATTTTGTATTGGGGTATAGCCAATTAACAATCAATGTTGTAACAGTTTCAGGTGAACAGTGGAGGGACTCAGCCATACATACATATACATCCATTCTCCCACAAAATCTTCCATCCAGGCTGCCAGGTAACATTGAGCAGAGTTCCCTGTGCTACAGAGTAGGTCCTTGTTGGTTATCCATTTTAAATATGGCCGTGTATACATGTCATGAGACACTAATCTTAGAGAGACACACACGGGGAAGGGCCCATTGATGAGGAGGCCCTTGTTTACCACATCACCAGTTTTCCTTCCAGAAATACCTGGTATCTTTGGCAAACTAGATGTTGATCATCTAAGGCAACTAAGTTCAGTTCAGTTCAGTCGTTCAATTGTGTCCAACTATTTGTGACCCCCAGGACTGCAGCACCCCAGGCTTCCCTGTCCATCACCAACTCCCAGAGCTTGCCCAGACTTATGTCCAGAGGGTCAGTGATGCCATCCAATCATCTCACCCTCTGTCATCCCCTTCTCCTCCTACCTTCAATCTTTCCCAACATCAGGGTCTTTTCTAATGAGTTACTTCTTCACATCAGGTGGCCAAAGTATTGGAGCTTCAGCTTCAACATCAGGCCCTCCAATGAATATTCAGGACTGATTTCCTTTAGCATTGACTGGTTTGATCTCCTTGCAGTCCAAGGGACTCTCACACCACACCACAGTTCAAAAACATCAATTCTTCGATGCTCAGCTTTCTTTATAGTCCAACTCTCACATCTATACATGACTACTGGAAAAACCATAGCTTTGACTAGATGGACATTTCTTGGCAAAGTAATGTCTCTGCTTTTCTTCCAAGGCTGCAATCACCATTTGCAGTGATTTTGGAGAACCCCCCCAAAAAAAGTCTCTAACTATTCGCATTGTTTCCTCATCTATTTGCCATGAAGTGATGGGACCACATGCCATGATCTTAGTTTTCTGAATATTGAGTTTTAATCCAACTTTTTCACTCTCCTCTTTCACTTTCATCTAAAGCCTCTTTAGTTCTTCTTTGCTTTCTGCCCTAAGGCTGGTGTCATCTGCATATCTGAGGTTATTGGTATTTCTCCTGGCAATCTTGATTCCAGCTTCTGCTTCATCCAGCCAAGTGTTTCTCATGAAGTACTCTGCATATAAGTTAAATAAGCAGGGTGACAATATACAGTTTGACGTATTTCTTTCCCAATTTGGAACCAATCTGTTGTTCCATGCCCAGTTCTAACTGTTGCTTCCTAACCTATATAAAGATTTCTCAAGAGGCAGGTCAGGTGGTCTGGTATGCCCATCTCTTTCAGAATTTTCCACAGTTTGTTGTGATCTACACAGTCAAAGGCTTTGGCATAGTCAATAAAGCAGAAGTAGATGTTATTCTGGAACAGTCTTGCTTTTTTGATGATCCAAAGGATGTTGGCAATTTGATCTCTGGTTCCTCTGCCTTTTCTAAATCTAGCTTGAACATCTGGAATTTCATGGTTCACATACTATTGAATTAGAGAATTTTGGCTTAGAGAATTTTGAGCATTACTTTGCTACAGTGTGAGATGAGTGCAATTGTGCAGTAGTTTGAGCATTCTTCGGAGAAGGCAATGGCAAGCCACTCCAGTACTCTTGCCTAGAAAATCGCATGGACAGAGGAACCTGATGGGCTGCAGTCCATGGGGTCACTACTAGTCGGACATGACTGAGCGACTTCACTTTCACTTTTTCCTTGCATGCATTGGAGAAGGAAATGGCAACCCACTCCAGTGTTCTTGCCTGGAGAATCCCAGGGACGGCGGAGCCTGGTCGGCTGCAGTCTATGGGGTCGCACAGAGTCGGACACGACTGAAGTGACTTAGCAGCAGCAGCAGCAGTTGAGCATTCTTTAGCATTGTCTTTCTTTGGAACTGAAATGAAAACTGACGTTTTAAAGTCCTGTGGCCGCTGTTGAGTTTTCCAGATTTGCTGGCATGTTGAGTGCAGCACTTTAACCACATCATCTTTTAGGATTTGAAACAGTTCAACTGCAATTCCATCACCTCCACTAGCTTTGTTTGTAGTGATGCTTCATAAGGCCCACCTGACTTCACATTCCAGGATGTCTGGCTCTAGGTGAGTGATTACACAATTGTGGTTATCTGGGTCATGGAAGATCTTTTTTGTACAGTTCTTCTGTGTATTCTTGCCACCTCTTCTTAATATCTTCTGCTTCTGTTAGGTCCATACCATTTCTGTCCTTTATTGTGCCCATCTTGCATGAAATGTTCCCTTGTTAGGTCTAGTTTTCTTGAAGAAATCTCTACTCATTCCCATTCTATTGTTTTCCTCTATTATTTTTGCATTGATCACTGAGGAAGACTTTCATCTCTCTCCTAGCTATTCTTTGGAACTCTACATTCAACAGGGTATATCCTTCTTTTTTCTTTTTTGCCTTCCCCGTATCTTCTTTTCTCAGCTATTTGTAAGTCCTCCTCAGACAACCATTTTGCCTTTTTGCATTTCTTTTTCTTGGGGGTGGTCTTGATCACTGCCTCCTGTACAATGTCATGATCCTCCATCCATAGCTCTTCAGGCACTCTATGAGTTCTAATCCCTTGAATCTATTTGTCACTTCCACTGTATAATCATAAGGGTTTGATTTAGATCATACCTGAATGGTCTAGTGGTTTTCCCCACTTTCTTCAATTTAAGTCTGAATTTAGCAATAAAGATTCATGACCTGAGCACAGTCAGCTCCCAGTCTTGTTTTTGTTGACTGTATGGAGCTTCTCCATCTTTGGCTTCAAAGAATATAATCAATCTGATTTTGGTATTGACTATCTGGTGATGTCCATGTGTAGAGTCTTCTCCTGTGTTGTCGGAAGAGGGTGTTTGCTATGACCAATGTGTTCTCTTGGCAAAACTCTGTTATCTTTACCCCCGTTTCATTTTGTACTCTAAGGCCAAATTTGCCTGTTACTCCAGGTATCTCTTGACTTCCTACTTTTTCAATCCAGTCCCCTATCATGAAAAGGACGTCTTTTTTGGGTGTCAGTTCTAGAAGGTCTTATAAGTCCTCATAGAACCGTTCAACTTTAGCTTCTTCAGCATTCCTGGTTGGAGCATAGACTTGGATTATTGTGATATGAATGGTTTGCCCTGAAACAAGCAGAGATCATTCTGTCGTTTTTGAGATTGTATCCAAGTACTGCATTTCAGACTCTTTTGTTGACTACGATGGCTACTCCATTTCTTCCAAGGGATTCTTGACCACAGAAGTAGATATAATGGTCATCTGAGTTAAATTCACCCATTGTAGTCCATTTTAGTTAACTGATTCCTAGAATGTCAATGTTCACTCTTGCCATCTCGTTTCACCACTTACAATTTGCCTTGATTCATGGACCTAACATTCCAGGTTCCTATGCAATATTGCTCTTTACAGCATTGGACTTTACTTCCATCACCAGTCACATTCACAACCGGGTGTTGTTTTAGCTTTGGCTCCATCCCTTCATTCTTTCTGGAGTTATTTCTCCACTGATCTCCAGTGGAGATTTGGCACCTACCGGGAGTTTGTGATGGACAGGGAGGCCTGGCGTGCTGTGATTCATGGGGTCGTGAAGAGTCGGACATGACTGAGCGACTGAACTGAACTGAACTGACCTGGGGAGTTCATCTTTCAATGTCCTATCTTTTTGCCTATTCATACTGTTCATGGGGTTCTCAAAGCAAGAATACTGAAGTGGTTTGCCAGAATCAAAAGTTGGAAATTCCATGTAAACCAAACTTAATTATTGTAAAAGGAAGAAAGAGGATTTGTTTGGCTTCTTTATCATCCACGTACTAATTTGTACCTGGAGCAACAGAGAGCAGTGTTTCATTTCTACTATATTCTGATGTAAAAGTTAACACCAGAGTCATCACATTTTAAGATGATACAGTAAAAGAATATCCCTATCTCCTTATCCTCGCAAAAATTATCCCCAAACAGTAAACAGAATAAGAAACAGAAGCACAAATTCTGTCTTCAGTAGTATTAGGAGACATTTATCAACTTATACTGCAATACATAAACAGAGAAAGATGGTCCAATAGGGTGCCAGAGGATCAGAATAAGTGCCTTGGAATGGTGCTTTTGATGAGAAGCAAGCCAAGTCACATTGAAACCTTTAAAATGCTCAGACATTCAAAACACCATGAAGACAGCAGAGGGATGACTGAAAACAGGGGGTTATTTAAAGTTTATGTTAGAGTCAGTTATAATTCCAGGTTCCATCCTTATCTGCTGAAACCCTTTTCCCAAGCAGAAATAAGATGGTATGATCTCTAGAGAAATTGTATTAGAGGAGCTCTTGAAACAAGGATATCAAACTAAAAAGAATGATTAAGTGAAAGCCTGAACGCTGAATAATGATATCCCCAGGCTCCCTTTCCCACCCACCTCTGAACACCAGCAGTAAAGTTTAAAACATTTACAAAAGAAATTGAAAGATTCTTGAGTTACTATTCCACTGAAAAGATCTGTAGATCTTTTGACATTTGAATTTGAGGCTGGCTAGCGACTAGACTGCGCTCAGAGAGGCATCACACTTAGACACTTCCAATCAGCTTTTTAATAACCCATATTTTACCCATGAAATGACATCCAAGTTAATTTTTTAAATTCACATTATTAGTAATTTATTTTTATTTCATCTTTTATTTCTTTCATGAATGACTAAATAAATTTGAAATATAAGGAATTTCAGAAGCATAGAAAACATTAGAACACATTAAAAGTTGCTAAACCATCCTAGAAGTCACAAGACAAGGATTTATAAACAAATGTTCTCTTTAGAATGCCTTTAAAGTGCATTAAAAGTTGCACATAACCAATATTTGAACAACCAGAGGCAGAAAATATCAATATTCAACCAAATAGTTATTTTGACATATTAATTGGCAAGAGAATAATCTGTTTCTGTTGACTTTATTACTGTCAGGTTACCGATGAGGAGGCTGAGGATGGGAAAAGCTATGTAACTTATCAAATGTCACACAGTTAGTAAGGGCAGAACTGATATAAAGCCAAGCCTATTGACTCTTGCTGTTCCCTGACTGGGCTTTCTTTCCTGTTCCTGTGTTTTTTCCTGCTTAATACTCTTAACATCTGATTCCAAAGCATTTGTAAAGTGAAATTTAAAGGGAAAAATCTCATGTCTAGGTATTTCATTTAAAACTTTAAGTTTTAAAAGTAGTTCGATGTGAGAGGAAATTGAAATCAGTGGTTAAAATGAGACTGAGATTCAAGATGAATTTCACATATATTTCACATACTCATCAAGAAAGGACTACTGTGGGAAATACAACCCCCAAAGACACTGGATCCTGAACACTGCCTTTCTCCACAGCAAAGACCAGGCACAAAGAGAGGAAGCAGCATCTGGGGCAAGTGTCTTTTTGCTCATACAAAGCTTCCAGTGGGAAGAGGGATTTCTTTGCCAAACACCCCCAGGCTGCTTCCATGTTTCTTAGACCCCCTCCTTGATTTGTCAACTCAGGAAGATGTTTGAAAGCAGGCAATGCATTTTAATAGGAACCAGTACATTTCCCTAATCTTCTAGCTATCTAAAGGATGCATATACTAAATGCAGTACATATTGAGGGTAATGGCACACGCTGCCAGAGAGGAAGACTTTGCCTAAAACAGCTAAGCTGGCTATAAACAAACAAATAAAAACTGAAATGTTTATAAACAAAACAAGTTAGATTCATGGCTTAATTTCTTTACATCTTTTTAAATACTTTTTAAAAATATTAAATATATAAGTCTGCTTATAATGTTAGTAAACAAAGCTCACTTGGAAATTCACTACTATTTGGTTAGTCAAAACATTTTTTTTCTTTTTCTTTTTTTTTCTGGAATCATCATTTGGAAACATTTAAAAGTAGAAGAGGGTGCAAGAGAGTGAATGAGTGCCACTCTCATCATATAAACTATCTCCTTTAATCTTCACAACAATCACATGAACAGGAAGGGTATTATTCTAACCATCTGACAGATAGGGGTAGATAAGGCTCAGAGAAATTAAGTAATTTGCTTGTACTCAAACAGATAGTAAGCGTCTGCACAA
Organism: Moschus berezovskii; assembly: GCF_049115385.1. Lineage (NCBI taxonomy): Eukaryota > Metazoa > Chordata > Mammalia > Artiodactyla > Moschidae > Moschus > Moschus berezovskii. The sequence goes on from NC_142462.1 coordinate 72,130,361, forward strand.
AGTTTGAGGCCAGGTCTGCTATTCCAAAGCCCCCATTCTACCCTGTGTGTGCCTGGTGCTGGCTTTCAAGGAGGGAGAGATTCTTAAACACTTTATTAAGATTTCTGAAAAATTATTAACTCCAGGGGAAACTCATGCTGAAAGCAATGAATGAAGACTAAAGGTCACTTTTCTCTGTGAATGCTGCGATCTCACCAAACACATTAGTCTTCTCTTGAGCTGACCCCACTAAGTAGGAGGAAACCTAGGAACCAAGCCTACCTCCCCCAACTGGAAATCCATCTCAAGAATATTGATTGGAAACTGCATTACCCTTTGGGCAGCTTTTTAAATGTTAAACAAACATGGTCATGTCCCACAAATCACCCTTCCTGTCCACTGCACAGAAGATAATACTATGAGTGTAGATTTTCTTATAGCTTCACTTTGCCTGATTCTGGAAGCTTCTCTCTCCCAGTCCTAATTCTCAGCAGGAAAATGGAGAGCCATGAGGGGAAGGGTCATAGCTGGAGTTTAGGAATTGCCTGATGGTTTCCCTTTCCTCATTTGCTGTGCATTTCAGAACAGGCAGACTTGGGGCACACATTGATTCAGATATCTGTGTCAAAGAATAGGTTTGGAGAAAAAGCAGTTTCTTGTTTAATCTGTGGGCAACTTGTGGGAGCCATTCTTAAAGAGCATAAAGCAACCTGAAAGGGACACATGCTAACAACACAGAAAGAGTGAAGGATAGACAGAAGGCCAAGGGACAGGAATGATGGTGGCATCTCATGAGATAGCACTAGTCTCACCTGTCAAGTCACAGACCTATATGAAAAATGGCAGAAATTGTCAAGGGGATATTGTGAGCTTGAGAGCAGAGAGATAGCTTATCCCTTTTCTCCTGTTTTTGAATGGAGGGTGTACTTCTTGTCCTGCTGTTTTCAGTTGGCCAGAACCTATAGATGTTCCCTACCACGGATAATTCCTATCCTCACTGGTGTGATACTCTTGTTGTTTAGTTCCTAAGTTGTGTCCGATTCTTTTGTGGCCTCCTGGACTGTAGCCCACCTGGCCCCTCTTTCCTTGGGATTTCCCGGGCAAGAGTACTGGAGTGGGTTGCCTTTTCCTTCTCCAGGGGTCTTCCCAACCCAGGGATCAAACCCACATTTCCTGCTGAGCAGGCGGATTCTTTTTACCACTGAGCCACCAGGGAAGCCCTTTGGTACTCTTGGGAGAGCCCCCTTTATAACTTGAGGGTATTAACTGGATCAGTCCTTCAAGCCCTCCTAACCTTGGGGAATATCTTAGTCATTTGGCTAGACTGTAGTTCTGTTACATTTTAGAGAGTAAACAGTCCCAAGAAGAGAGAGTCCCGTGTATTAAAAGTGCATAATTATGTGCTGGTCCATTTTGTGAAATTAATCAGATTTAGTTCTGAAGCATTACTCAAAGACAGTGAACTTCGACAAGAAGAACATACTGAATATGATATTCCAGGATCAAGGAAGAATGTTTATTTTTTTCCTCAAATGAATTATATATTAACATGATTATGCAAATGTTTGCATGCAGCATCTATTTTGCTTTATCATTTTTGTCTTCCAGAAAACCATATATCACTGTTACTTACAAAATCAATATGTCCTGATATTGCAACACAAATTCATAAATAATTTTAAAATTTACGCATTGGTCAAAGATAAAGAGATTCATACTAAATTCCTTAGAGACTCTTGATTTAAAGTACTGTCTTGTAAAGTACTCTTACGAGAGATTAGTTTAAGGTGCTATACTTTAAGAGAGTACTCTAAGCATTGTAAGGTGATAGTGCACAAACTATAATTCAAATTTTTGATTCAGAAAATTACATAAAAATGCCAGTCAGCTCACTCTCAGCAGCTATGGGACCATGAGTTGCCAAAATGGCAAAACGCTAAGATTACCCTGGTGTGAACCAAGAGGTACTCCAGAAGGCCAACCCCAGAGACCAAAGACTGGACTGCAGTCCTTGACTTGAGTCCATCTTGCTTGGCGTGGATTTCCATATTGAAGGTCAGGCATGAGACTTAATTCAGAGGCAACAGATACATGAAAGAGACCGTGCTTTGCTCTGTTAATCCTTCAGAGCGGGGTCCACAGGAAGCCATTGCCAGGCAAGAAAGGTCATAGCTGGAAAGAGCGATTCACATAAAGATGTCGATTCTTGCAAAGCCATGAATCTATAGGAAAACAGCCAGCCCTTTGCTTGTGTATATTGTGTAGTCTTTCATTCACCTGACCTGGGGCTCCCCAGCCAAGAATTAGACACCCTATGTATTTATTAATTATTATTTATGTAATGAAGAAAACGTTATCACACGGGAAGCCTGTCTCCTCTCACTCTTTGTCTTAGTCTATTTGGCCTGCCATAACAAGATACCATCTGGTCCCATCACTTCATGGGAAATAGATGGGGAAACAGTGGAAACAGTGTCAGACTTTATTTATTTGGGCTCCAAAATCACTGTGGATGCTGACTGCAGCCATGAAATTAAAAGACGCTTATTCCTTGGGAGGAAAGTTATGACCAACCTAGATAGTATATTAAAAAGCAGAGACATTACTTTGCTAACAAAGGTCGGTCTAGTCAAGGCTATGGTTTTTCCTGTGGTCATGTATGGATGTGAGAGTTGGACTGTGAAGAAAGCTGATCGCCGAAGAATTGATGCTTTTGAACTGTGGTGTTGGAGAAGACTCTTGAGAGTCCCTTGGACTGCAAGGAGATCCAACCAGTCCATTCTAAAGGAGATCAATCCTGGGTGTTCATTGGAAGGACTGATGCGAAAGCTGAAACTCCAATACTTGGCCACCTCATGAGACAAGTTAACTCACTGGAAAAGACTCTGATGCTGTGAGGGATTGGGGGCGGGAGGAGAAGGGGACGACAGAGAATGAGATGGCTGGATGGCATCACTGACTCGATGGACATGAGTTTGAGTGAACTCCAGGAGTTGGTGATGGACAGGGAGGCCTGGTGTGCTGTGATTCATGGGGTCGCAAAGAGTCAGACATGACTGAGCGACTGAACTGAATGGAACTGAACAAGATACCATGGGCTTCCCAGATGTCTCAGTGGGTAAAGAACACATTGGCGAAAGCAGGAGTTGTAAGAGATGTGGGTTCAATCTCTGGGTCAGGGAGGTGCTCTAGAGGAGGGCCTGGCAACCCACTCCAGAATTCTTGCCCGGAGAATCTCACGGACGAAGGAGCCTGGCGGACTATAGTCCATAGAGTTGCAAAGAGTCGGATACAAATGAAGTGACTTAACACAAGCAAACAGCAAAATACCACATACTAGATGACTTAGAAACAAGGGAAATTTATGTCTCACAGTTCTTGAGGTTGGAAGTCCAAGATCATAGCACTGGCAAATTCGGCGTTTGGTGAGGGCTTCCTGGTTTATAGATGACACCCTCTAGTCTTGACCTTACATGGTGGAAGGGGCCAGGGCGCTTTCTTGGGCCTCTTTTAAAAGACACAATTTCTGGAACTCTCATAACATAATCACTTCCCTTCATCACCTTGAAGGTTAGATTTTAACAAATGAATTGGGAGAGGAAGGGGAGTAAAAATATCCAAACCATAGTACTCTTCTCTTCTCTAACAACCAATAGAAAGAGGACCAAAGCAAATGTATCAGTTAAGTGATATCCAACAGGCTGGCCTTGTTTCCCTTCACACACTGTTTTTGTCAGAGTTAATATCTGTAATACATTACAAAATATACCAAGAAAATAAATAAACTAAACATAATTATAGTTAATCAAAAATAGGTTAAATGAAGGTAGGGGAATGAAACACACCTTTTGAATTTTGGCTCTGGATCAAACAAGGATTCATAAAGGAAGAGATTTTTAAGTGCTTGCTTCTTTTGCACATCTGGGGGTATAAAGAGATATCTCTCAGGCTTCTAACACTCAGGAAGCCACAAATATTCCTGTCTCCCCTGCTCTCAGGAATGACTGCTTGCTCTAGGAAAACCTCAGAGACATTTTTCTAGACTCTGAGGTTTCCTTGGAAATCAAAAGTTGGGGATAGTTAGAGTAGTGATGCATACTTACAGTAAAGAGATTTTCCAGGAAGACCCACCGAGGAAGAGTATGGGAGAAGATTTTCTTGATGTCTTGGGAATGATGAGGCCAAATGAAGGATTTGAGTGCTCAGGAAATGGCAACCCACTCCAGTGTTCTTGCCTGGAGAATCCCAAGGATGGGGGAGCCTGGTGGGCTTCCATCTGTGGGGTCACACAGAGTCGGACACGACTGAAGTGACTTAGCAGCAGCAGCAGCAGCAGCAGCAGCAGCAAAGGATCACCACCATCAAACGTTCCTTTTGCCCCAGGCTCCTACAGGGGTCTGCATGGCACAGGCCAACTTAGCTGATGGTTATTTAAATTTTTGATATTTTGTTCCTCTTGGAATTTTGTATTCATTTTTATTTTTTTTTAAATGCTGCATCCAAATATCATTTATCCAAAAGAAACACTTATCTTGATGACTGAGTTTTATGACACCTCCTTCTATTTTGTACTAAGGCAAGTGCCTCATTCATCTAGTCCTGCTCCTGTAATCCATCACAGAAAGTTTGCTGACCCCTGGCTAGAACATAGAGGAGAAAAACTGGATTCTTTCTATTAAGAAATACAATCAGCAGCCATTAAGAATAACTTGAAGGAAAGGCAAAGAAAAATGAAAGCATAGTGTATGTGTGGTGTGGCTTGTCATCAGCACAATATCATGATTAAGTCTGACAGCTGAGCCAAATGGAAGGCTCAGCTAACAAGTCCCCTCCCCCTCTGTTCTGCTGCCATCAGCTTGTTTCTCATCAGCCTTCACTGGAAAAAGCAACAGGTGAATTGCTGCACGTGAACAGGTGCTCATGGGAGCTTGAAGAGCCTGCAGTGTAGTCAGGTGTGGTGCTACCAGATACAACCACAGTTAGCTCATTCTCAAGCAAGCCCAGTGTGCTAACTGTACCAGAAAACCAGAAGACCTGTCCCATTCTGTTGGACTCCATGAGCCTCTACAACACTAGATGCAGGGACCTGCCTCTTCTGTTTGCCACATTTTTGTTGTTTAGTAGTTAAGTTGTGTCTGACTCTTTTGAGACCCCATGGTCTGTGGCCTGCCAGGCTCCTCTATCCATGGGATTTTCCAGGCAAGAATACTAGAGTGGGTTGCCATTTACTTCTCCAGGGGATCTTCCCAGCCCAGGTATCAAACCCACATCTCCTGCTTGGCAGGTAGATTCTTCTACCGCTGCACAACTTGGGAAGTCCCATTACTGGCAATAAATCATTGTGAATGAATGAACCGATTGAGTGGATGGAAGAAAGAATAAAAGATTAAATAGCACACAATCTGTAGAAAGAGACACTGGGCACAAATCCCACCATGTATGACCTTCGAGAATTTTCTGAAGTTCAGTTTCCTCATCTGTAAAATGGAGATGAGCAGGATAACTATTTCACAGGGTTTAAGGGAGGATCAAATGATAAAATGTTCCTAAAAGTGTTTCATAAACTCTAAGAATGTAATTTAACAAAAGATTGTATCGGTTTAAGTGATACTGAGAAAAATGTTGAATGTTCTGGAGGGTATTTTTGGACAAGGAGAAACTCTTTGGAGCCAAAATAAAAACAGTGAGGGAAGGTCATGAATGATTAAGGGAGGTGAGTGTCTGCTACTGTCTATGGAAAACAGAAATCAAAACATAATTCCCTGAAAACAGAAAAATGAAGCTTTCAAGTATTGAAAAAAACTCAAGGCAACAGACCACAGTCATCATTCCTGCATAATGTGAATATGTTTCAGATTATAGATCTAGTTTACTCAGGGCATAGTCAGAATCCCCCAAAGCCATCATTTTCTATTTTGAATGCTTTTCCAAATATGTAATATTCAAAATAAATGGTTAGATGCCACACACACAAAAAAAGGAGAGTGCTCATGTTTTTAATAGCTTGTGAAATGCAGCCATGAGCCTGCTGGTTGGGGTTGAAAGGAAGTAGCCCATAAACAACTCCACCAAGCGTGTCAGAGCATGTTTGAGGTAAGTTTCACACAAAGGAAATTCCTCCATAGATCCAAGTGCCCGGGCCCCTCAGACAAGATCACATGCTGCTGGAAGAGATATAAGGCCCTTCAAGAAAGCCACAGTGACACCTTATAGGCCTAGTCTCAGGACTGAGAGACGTGAGGTTTAGGATCTGTAAAAAATGTGGGATGTATTTATTGCTCACCTCTAAAATCATTTGATAAAATCTTTTCTAACAATCTTATACAATTGGAGTTTGAAAGAAAGCTTACTGGGGAGAGGGATAATTTCAATTTAATTTTAGCCTGGGCCAATTAAATGTATAAAGGAAAAGAGAAAAAGATAATCTTTGGGGGAGAGGCAGGGGTATAATTCTTTTAGATTTTATCTTCTAGTACTTAGAATTACCTCTCAAAACAGTTAGAGTCTATTCATATAAGCTATTAGTCAGATTGAGTGAAATATATTCAAATAGGGAGAGAACCAAAACCTGAGATCTGGGTTCCACTTTAATTCACTCAGCCATTTGCCATCTGAGTCCCTCTGTATCTCTTCATCTGAGCCACTGCCTCAGATAAATGGGAACCATGCTTTCATCTTCTAGAATGACTCAACTGGCTTAATATTAAGTTATGGCTCTTCTCTACCCTCAAAGGTGAGTGGGAAGTCCTTGACCCACCATCTGGCTTCAGTTGATTGACCCAGAGGGACCCAAGCAAGGGGAAGTCTGTCCCTGTAAAATCTGGATCAGAACTAAGAGATAGTCATTTTCTGCCACGTGCACACTTGAACAGCAAAGACTACTCTGTAAGAAAGAGATGAGAACCCATGAGAAGCCAAGAATGCAGGCACTCAGGTTCTCAGGGTTCCCCTTGCAGAATCCCTTCCTGAAGCCCAGCTGCTTCCCAGTTTGGGAGGTTCATGATGGGCCCCCATCATATTTTTTAAATGCCTGGTTCACCACCACATACTGCTGTTATTACTTCTATTAAAGAGCAGTTCATCCAAGCAGACAGAGAAATACAGGCCACTCATAGACCTTTCAGGCTCACAGGTTTTACCTTACCAACAATATCCTCTGCTGAGTCTGAGAGGAGCAACAAGCTGCTCCAGTTGTGAGAGAAGAAAGCAGACTCAGTAGAGATTAGGGAGAGCTTAAAAAGCCACCTGGCAGGGCATTCACAACCCTCCCAACTACTCCAAACAGACAGGTGTTAAAATAGGTTTTGTACTTTTTCACAGTTCTCTTTCCTGATTTCTGCCTCCAGGTGACTAGGAAGCTCATTCATATCCTGAAGCTAAATACTTTTCACATAAATGTTCAGAAATACTCCACTTACTTCACAGCGCTGATATTTTAACTATTTGAAAAACGTATTTTTCGATTTGCCCATCCCTGCTTCTTGTGCTTTCATTTCTAACACCAAACAAAAGCTCCCAGGCACTCCTTTTCTCACTGACACTGACAGAGAAAGTCATTTAGCAAAGTGGATATTTATTTAAGTGATGGCGTTGATTTAAACGCTAGTGATAAATTTGTGGATCTTGCTCTAAAGACTGTTATTCTTGGTAATGTAATTGTCATGGATCATAACTACAAGACAAAGGACAGCTTCAGTCATCCTGCTTGTTGCAAGAGGATGGAATGTCAAGTGATGTTTTGACTAGGGAGCATTTCCTGGAGAACAGAGAACAATAGACCCTTCTCAATACGGGATTAAATACATATGAAAACATGTCTTGAAACTTGGTGGAAGCATGGCACTAGTAAGGAGTCACAGGACTTTTTCTTCCTTCCTTCCTTTCTCTATCTCTCCCTTTCTTTCTTTCATAGCAGAAAACAGCATGCAGTTACTAAGTAACGATCAATGTCACCCCACAGCTGCCTGGTGCAGTTCTGCTTTTCTGTTTGATCCATAACCCCACCACACTTTCCTCCTTCTGTGTTTTTGCATGTGCTCTTTCACCTCTCTGAAATATTTTTTCATTTACTTTGCCAAACCTGCAAGGCAGGAGACCTGGGTTCGATCCCTGGCTCAGAGAGATCCCCTGGAGAAAGGAATGGCTACCCACTCCAGTACTCTAACCTGGAGAATTCCACAGATTGCATAGTCCATGGGATTGAAAGGAGTCAGACATGACTGAGTGACTTCCAGTTTTACTTTACCAAAACTTAACTAATTATTCTTCATTCCTTAAGAGTCAGCTCAGTTCTCACTTCTTAGAAAGTTTACCCCAGAGTTCTAAACGGAGTGGAGATCCACGCTCAGTGTTTGCAAACCTGAACTTCACAATTCCCATGCTGGTCAGAGTGGATGCCCATAAACATTGTCCCAGAAGCACGAATTCCTTAATGCAGGGTCCATGACACATTCACCTTGAGCACAATAGGTGTTCAAGTAGGTATTATTGAATGAATCCGTTCACAAATCAGTGCATGGCCTTTATGCCCCAGAGAAATTAAGACAGTATTTCTTGTAACTTACACAAACTGTGAAACTTCTGCCACTCCAGCCCAGTTGAAAGATACCCAGTGGATTTATGCAGGCCAGAGCAATTACAGTAAAATTTCAGTTTTACTTTTGGAAAGCAGTTTGTTTTAGAAACAATCTGAGATAAGAGATCATATTTTGTGCCTTCTCCTATTGTTTAATTCCCAAACCATTTTCAGAAAAATAGGATGTTACTTGTTTCAGATCACTTATTTCTGATCATGAGTCCCTACCCCATCAGAATGCCTAGTCCTTAATTACTAGGCACTAAAGAAAATTACAGTATAATATCCCTTGGCTCTTACAGAAACATGATGTCAGATGGATACTAAGCCATAAGAGCAAAGAGGAAAAATAGTAAATCATCATCATGCAGGTTTTATTTCTATCTTGTGTCAGACATGATGGGGAAAGGGAAAAGAATCCCACTATTCATAGGATACATATGTGTTCACTGGCTTGTTTTGCATAAGAAGCTCTGATTACACAGACTGATAAAACACAGAGAGATGGCATGCTATCAAAATAGAGATAGACTTGAAACTATTTAAACATTGTTCGTGAAAATTACCCAGAGTAGCCCAAAGTAGCAATTCTGTAGTCCTTAGGCAATATGGCAGGAAGGAACTTTAGAAATTAGATTACTGGTTCTTTTTAGAAACAGTCCTACTGATGAATCTTGCAGTTCAGGCTCATGAGAAAGGCATCCTCTCTCCACAGTGCAGAAGGCCATCCAGGTAGGTGTCTGAACCTCCACAGTAGGAAGGAACCCCTCTGAACTGTTCCTCACTAACACAACCTCCTGAGCTGACCAAATGCTTTCTCAAAGGCAGATTTTTCTATAGGCCATTCCTTAACATTCTAATCACATCTGAAAGAGCCAGTCTTTTATTTAAACATAAAAGCACATAGTTATCAAACTGTGTGCTCAACACTGCACTAAGTACACATTTCACAAAAACCCTTCGAGTATCCTAGTACTGTTATTTCCATTTTACAGATGGGGAAACTGAGCCTCAGAGAGATTGGTTAATTTGATTATTGGTGAAGTTGGGATGTAGTTGACCCATATTGGACCCAGACTGTCTAACTTCCAGGCACATTTTCTTATTCACCACAGTCAGATGATTGATCTCCATGGTCTCCACACTCAATCTATCAGAACACAGAAAAAGCCAGTTCCATCCCTGCATGAAAACTGAAGACTGTTTCTTTGGAACTTCTTTCAAGGCTGAATAATCATAGTCCTTTGCTGCTGCTGCTATGTCGCTTCATTCGTGTCCAACTCTGTGCGACCCCATAGACAGCAGCCTACCAGGCTCCCCCGTCCCTGGGATTCTCCAGGCAAGAATACTGGAGTGGGTTGCCATTTTCTTCTCCAATGTATGAAAGTGAAAAGTGAAAATGAAGTCACTCAGTCATGTCTGACCCTTCACAACCACATGGACTGCAGCCTACCAGGCTCCTCCATCCATGGGATTTTCCAGGCAAGAGTACTGGAGTGGGGTGCCATTGCCTTCTCCGAATCATAGTCCTTTAATGTTTCTTAATTCAGTTGACTTTCAAGTTCTCATCATCATCATCACCAGTGTCATCAAAACTACCATTTACTAAACCTATACTATGTGCCAGGTCATATATATATATATATATTTTATTACCAAAAGCCTGAGCTACACGATTATCTACACTCTATAAATGCACAAAGGAAATGCTCAGTGAACTCACTTGCCCAAAACATGTTTCCAGTAAGTTGGGAAGCCAGGATTCTAATGTGATTGTGCAACCCAATAGACCTGCTCTCCCTACAGTCCCTTGCTCTAGCCCCACTGCTGGGGTTTTTCATTTCTCCAAGCTCTTCCCAGCCCTTCTCTAGCCATAGTAACTAGCACTGGACCCTCAGAGCATGCTAGAAAGGGAGTTTCCATCATCGGGAAAGTTTATGTGCCATCATCGGGCCTCAAATACTAGCCCTCATTGCTGATGCAATGCTGAGTCTTCTTTGTCCACTGCACCTTTTCTCTCCTTTCTACATCTGAAACACTTGGGGACAGTGTGGAAGGGGAATTACTTGACCTAACACAGCTGGTCAAAGTCTTTCTGTTTGATAGTAAAAGTGAGAAAAAAAATGGAAGTTATATGGCTGCTATTCAGTATGGTGCCAGAAACTAAACATGACAAAATTAGAATGTGTGAATTCCACATAATGCTAGGAATAGTGGCTTTAAAATACAAAAATTATTATGTAGGTATTTTATCCATTATGAAGAATTTTGGGGACTATGAAACAAGATAAAATGAAGTACTTGGTCTTCAAAGGATTCAAAGATAAAATTTTACTGAATATCATAATGGATAAATCTGGCATTTTCACTTCAGTTCAGTTCAGTTCAGTCCAGTTCAGTTCAGTCGCTCAGTCGTGTCCGACTCTTTGCAACCCCATGAATCACAGCACGCCAGGCCTCCCTGTCCATCACCAGCTCCCGGAGTTCACTCAAACTCATGTCCATCGAGTAGGTGATGCCATCCAGCCATCTCACTCTCTGTCATCCCCGTCTCCTCCCACCCCCAATCCCTCCCAGCATCAGATTCTTTTCCAGTGAGTCAACTCATCGCATGAGGTGGCCAAAGTATTGGAGTTTCAGCTTTAGCATCAGTCCTTCCAATGAACACCCTACACCTTAGTAAAAAATGGTACCAAGATTCTTTTTCCAAATTCAAGGTAAACCAAGAAAGAAAGGAATTTTTCATTTTCAAATTTAAAATATCTCCAATATTATAAACATTTATGTCATGGTAAAGGTTTATACCATCATACATTAAAAAGTTTGATTAAATAAATAAAATTTTAAAAATAAAGGAACTGGACAGGAAGTGACTGTAGAATAGCCAGTCTTTCATAATGCTATAGGAAATTCCAAAACCCTTCCTGATTTAAAGTGTTTGAAAGGCTACTTAAAACTTTTTCTTCCTTAGTTTCCAGGAGACCCTCTGGGACAACCGTGGTAGAGTTAATTGGTCTTGGGTTCAGTGTCACTTTCAAAGTTCCAATAGGGACAATGAGCTAGCTGGAAGGGGTGGCAGTATGAGAGGAGGCTGTCTTAAATTGGATTTATTTAGCATGCTTAACTGTATTCATTATGTGCAATTTCTGCAAAATTATCAACATATTATTATTCAGTTAATTTTTAGTGGTGGCTTGTTGACAGTGATTAGAAGTTAATGAAACCCTTGAAGCCACTGCTTGGCACCACCTTCTTTATTCAAGAAAAATAACCTTTCTGAGAGGTCTATTCCTAAATCTATAAAATAGAAATAAAAACAGCCACCTCATAGAATTTGGGAATTCAGTAAGTTCACATATACAGGGTTGATATACAATACATATTCAACTAATGGTAGCTGCACATTACAATTGAATTGAGTTAAAACTACTAACCATGTTTCTTTCTCCTTCACAGAGCTGCTACAAAAAACATCCTCTTTAATATGTACGAAAGTGCTTGAACTTCTCCAACAGAAAAGTTTTATGCTGGTTTGACGGACAGATGACACTTTACATTTACTAAATAGTTATACCCCAGTGAGGGCCAAAAGGGATCTGAAGTGGCTCACAATTAAAAACCAAATTATAAGAGATCTAAGGAGCCATTAAAGAAGGTGAAAACAAGATGCTAGTAAAAGAAAGGAGCGTAACACAAAGACTAGAGCAAGGCTTCTCATGCTGTATAGGACCTGCCTGGGGATTTTCTCACAATGCAAGTTCTGCCTCACTAGGTCCTCAGGAGTGGAGCCCAAGATTTTTAACAAATTCCCCCAAGAACCATGCTGCTAGCCCATGGACCACGCTTTGTTTATTTAGCAGGGTTGGCGGGAACTAACAAAAGAGCAAAAACTATCACCCAGGTAAACCTGTCTGTAAAAGGCAGTGTAGGTCCTAATACAGAGATGCATTCTAATAACTTTTTAATTAGCAGAAACTTCTGAGGCTACTAGTGTGTGTCAGACAGCTTTCCCCTCTGAAGAAATCTTTCTACTCCCTTGCCTCCCCCTCCCCACCTCCTTCAAGGCTCTCTAGACCTGACACTGTGAGCAGGAAATCTGATGGACCCGATGAGCCTCTTTCTAAATGATTTCAAGGAAGAAGAAGCAGGCTGCACAGATACTGGAAATGCATGATGTAACCTTTTACATTCAGAGAAAGGGCTGTCCCTAATTCAAGCCATATTTCGCCTAGTGAAGCAGACATATTTGAAATTGGAAGACATCCAAAGAAAATATGGAATTCAATATAGTTCTGCAAGTCCCGGCCTTTGCCTTCTTGTGGCCCAATTACCTACCTGTGCCCGGCATGCCCCTTCCTCTTTCCTCATGCTGGATACCTCCCAATTCTAATTCCAACTTGAGCTCTCAAGTGAGGCATCTGTGGGTGAGAAATCTATAAAGCACTTAAAGGTTGCTGAGAGCTTCCCAGGAGTCAGGCCATGTGCTAAAAGCTGTAATAGATTATCTTATTTAACCCACAATGAGGACTTTACAGATGAGGATATTCATAAAGATGGAGTGTGTTACAAGGTCACACATCTACTAGATACATAAGAGGGATTCAAATTGACGGCTCCATATCTCAGGATTTCTCAGCCTTCACACTACTGACATTTTGGAGCAGGTTAATTCTTTGGCATTGGAGGGTTATCCCATGCATTGTCTAATATTTACCCATCCCTGGTCTCTGCCCATTAGATGCCATTCTCACTCCAGTTATGACAATCAAAAATGTCTCCAGACGTTACCAAATATCCCCTGAGAGGCAAAATTGCCCCTGGTTGAGACAGTTTCATGTCGAAGCCTGAGCACCTGGTAAACAATATAGGTATTAAATATATATATAGCCTATTTATACATACCTCCCAGGCTGTGGTACTTTGTTACAGCAGTCTTAGCAAACTAACACAAGCACCAAAGATCCACGCTGAGTTTTCTTCCTTTCCTTTCCCATTTTGTTTAGAATACACCTTGGAAGGTTTCAAAATCAATCCCAATCTTAGCAAAATGAAAGGTTAAGACCAACCTCGATAGTATGTTAAAAAGCAGAGACATTACTTTGCCAACAAAGGTCCGTCTAGTCAAGGCTATGGTTTTTCCCGTGGTCATGTATGGATGTGAGAGTTGGACTGTGAAGAAAGCTGATCGCCGAAGAATCGATGCTTTTGAACTGTGGTGTTGGAGAAGACTCTTGAGAGTCCCTTATACCGCAAGGAGATCCAACCAGTCCATTCTAAAGGAGATCAATCCTGGGTGTTCATTGGAGGGACTGATGCTAAAGCTGAAACTGCAATACTTTGGCCACCTCATGCGATGAGTTGACTCACTGGAAAAGACTCTGATGCTGGGAAAGTTTGGGGGCGGGAGGAGAAGGGGACAACCAAGAATGAGATGGCTGGATGGCATCACCGACTCTGTGGACATGAGTTTGAATGAACTCCGGGAGTTGGTGATGGACAGGGAGGCCTGGCGTGCTGTGATTCATGGGGTCACTAAGAGTCAGACACGACTGAGCGACTGAACTGAACTGAACTGAACTGAACTCATGGCAACACTGTTTATAATCCATGTTTCTTTCACAGGCATAGGGATAGCACTGCTGGAAAAATATTTTTGAATACTTAAACTGCCACAGCAATTTGCTTTAGATGTTTTATGACTGCTTGCCTTTCACACCCTAGCACTACCTCTTGTTGTGCCCTTATCTTTATAGATCTTTAATGAGAATATATTTTCTAGAAACTATGATTGGAAGGGTACTATGGTAGAGTTCCAGGGTAGCAAGGACACTTGTGATGTCAATCCCCAGTCCTAGCTCATGGTAGATATTATAATGATGCATAGTTTCTTGCTAAGACAAGAATGCCTCAGAATCCTTCCAGGCTCCAGATAAGACAAATGAAAGATCAGAAGTAGCAGGAAAGATGAAGCCTTATGCTATCCTAGATGTAAAACAGTGTTATCAACTCTGGCAACACACCGGAATCTTTTGGAGAGATTTAAAAATATATATGTGATCAGTCTCTAACCCCAAAATCTGAGAAATTCGTCTGAGATAGAGTTCTGTGACTCTAATGCATCACCAATATTAAGGCCACTGGCTCTCGGCATAGAACAGAGTATGCAAACTTGATCATACTGGCTATAGGGCTATGCACAGGTCCTCAATTTCTTGGGGCTTTAGTTTTCTCACCTGTAAAATGGTCATCACAACTCTCACCTTGCCTGTCTTATAGGTCACTGTGACCTAACTAGATAAACTGAAAATCACACAGAAATCGGTGTTATAACTTTTAAGTGTTGACATCAGCCCTGCTGGCTCTCATCACCTCTCCACACCCACCAATCAACTGTGCATCCTCGGGTGAGTCACTTCATCTCTGTAGTCAGACCCACATGGAATGAAGCAGTGTCTACTGTTACCTTCAGGCCCAACATTCCATGTTCTTGGCAGGACAGTTTAATGCATTGTATACAATAATGACAATTTCAATTGAGATCTGATTTTCTCATTAAACTAGAATGTTGAGGGATTAGATTCTTCCTCTTAACCATCAAGAAGGCATTAGGAATAAAATTTAAATTACACTGTGGCCTGGACAGTAACTTGATAATTTGGACTCAAGTACCTTAAATATCCATTTTTAGACCAGTTATTCCAAGCCTGGGAATACATTTTAAAGAAAGAATAGAAATATAGGCAAAGATTATATATAAGGATGTTTGCTACAACATTATTTATAGAAGTGGGAACACTGGGTTGTGTCTGTGTGGATACAATATCTAACAAGAAAAAAATGCTTGTGAAAACCATGATAGTCATAGGATAGAATATCATACAGTCATGAAAAAAAACATTAATTTTTGAAAAAAATACTTAGCAATAAGGAAAGTATGATAAGTAAAATAAATAAAAATAAACCAATGAAACCAGAGAAAGAGAAATATAGAAAACTTTATAATATACCAATTAAATACACACACACACACACCAAGGAATGATTAGAAGGAAGAACACCAAACATTAATCAGTCATAACAATTGTGGTGGTTTCCAGAATATTTTCCTTTGTGTTTTCTAAATTTTCTCCCATGTACATTGGTTGCTTTTATCATCAGAAAAGAAAAACCATTCTTTTAACAAGCTATTATGGGTTCAAGCAGGTTTTAGAAAAGGCAGAGGCACCAGAGACCAAATTGCCAACATCCGCTGGATCATGGAGAAAGCAAGAGAGTTCCAGAAAAACATCTATTTCTGCTTCATTGACTATGCCAAAGCCTTTGACTGTGCGGATCACAATAAACTGTGGAACATTCTGAAAGAGATGGGAATACCAGACCACCTGACCTGCCTCTTGAGAAACCTGTATGCAGGTCAGGAAGCAACAGTTAGAACTGGACATGGAACAACAGACTGGTTCCAAATAGGACAAGGAGTACGTCAAGGTTGTATATTGTCACCTTGCTTATTTAACTTATATGCAGAGTACATCATGAGGAATGCTGGGTTGGAAGAAGCACAAGCTGGAATCAAGATTGCCGGGAGAAATATCAATAACCTCAGATATGCAGATGACACCACCCTTATGGCAGAAAGTGAAGAGGAACTCAAAGGCCTCTTGATGAAAGTGAAAGAGGAGAGTGAAAAGGTTGGCTTGAAGCTCAACATTCAGAAAACGAAGATCATGGCATCTGGTCCCATCACTTCATGGGAAATAGATGGGGAAACAGTGGAAACAGTGTCAGACTTTACTTTTTTGGGCTCCAAAATCACTGCAGATGCTGATTGCAGCCAGGAAATTAAAAGATGCTTACTCCTTGGAAGGAAAGTTATGACCAACCTAGACAGCATATTAAAAAGCAGAGACATTACTTTGCCAACAAAGGTCCGTCTAGTCAAGGCTATGGTTTTTCCCGTGGTCATGTATGGATATGAGAGTTGGACTGTGAAGAAAGCTGATCGCCGAAGAATTGATGCTTTTGAACTGTGGTGCTGGAGAAGACTCTTGAGAGTCCCTTGGACTGCAAGGAGATCCAACCAGTCCATTCTAAAGGAGATCAATCCTGGGTGTTCATTGGAAGGACTGATGCTAAAGCTGAAACTCCAATACTTTGGCCACCTCATGCGACGAGTTGACTCACTGGAAAAGAATCTGATGCAGGGAGGGATTGGGGGTGGGAGGAGACAGGGACGACAGAGAATGAGATGGCTGGATGGCATCACCTACTCGATGGATATGAATTTGAGTGAACTCTGGGAGCTGGTGATGGACAGGGAGGCCTGGCGTGCTGTGATTCATGGGGTCGCGGAGAGTCGGACACGACTGAGCGACTGAACTGAACTGAACTGAACTGATGGGTTCAGATACAGTAAAAACATTACCTTTGGGGAAACATTTGATGAAGAAACGTATAAAAAGTGTCAACATCTCCCCAGCCAAGAAACCCACATTGTCCACTAGAAGCAGGTTCTATGAACATCGATGGGACATCAGTCAGGACATCAGGTGAAAACTAAAGCTGCTGTTAGCTTCTGTCTCCAGTCGATCATTATTCAAGTAGAAAAGTGGTAAAGTCTCATGCTTATGGGTTTTTTTCCAATCTGCAAAACTAACATTCTATCTTTGGAGGACACAGTGTCAATAGTAAGTTGTGATGTTAAAGTACTTTTAAACTATCAATAGCCAAACAAACAAGGTTAATTCAATCAATCATGCCAGAGGAAAGACAAAATTGTCTTTCTGTTCTCTCTGTAGAAAAGTATAACACAATATGTCATACAAAGAGATGGCCAAAGAATATACAGATCAAAGACAAAGATAAAAGTGTTTCAAGGTCAGAGATCCAGAGTCAATTAATTTTTTAAATTATGTTATTATTCCAGATGTTGTAATACTTTGACAATTACCAACTTTTTAATTTTTTCTCCTTCTAATATATATGCATATATTTTAATATTTTAATCAACTATACATATCTTATAGTCAGGTTATAATCCATGAGGGAATATTTATTACCATGCTGCATTTACAGTAGATGAATTAATTTGTAAAGTATCCTATTTCATTTTCTTGTTCTTAATAAATAAATTAGTGAAATAAATTAGTTTTCAAGTTGATCAATGTTTGAGCCCCCTGTTTTCTAATTTTATTATATTTTTAACTCATAATTCTGTATTTTTTCTTCTAGAGCCCCCAAATTGCAAGCTTCAGGTCTGACCACCAGAATACTAGCCAGGCCCTGGGTATAGATCCTTTCAGGTCATACTATGCTGCTAAGTCACTTCAGTCATGTCCGACTCTGTGTGACCCCATAGACGGAAGCCCACCAGGCTCCCCCGTCCCCGGGATTCTCCAGGCAAGAACACTGGAGTGGGTTGCCATCTCCTTCTCCAATGTGTGAAAGTGGAAAGTGAAAAGTGAAAATGAAGTCGCTCAGTCGTGTCCGACCCTTAGCGACCCCACGGACTGCAGCCTACCAGGCTCCTCCATCCATGGGATTTTCTAGGCAATAGTACTGGAGTGGCTTGCCATTGCCTTCTATACCCACTGATGAAATGGACCCTGTTATTATCCCTTTTACAATTAATCTAATCAATTGGCTCATATACCTTTCTCTAAAACATATTAAAGACTTGGAACTTAATTTAGAAATTCTCGTAAGTCCACATCACGGAAGAAATCTCTGCCATCCTTTATTACTGGAGTCCTTTATTACTGGACCAAATTACACCAGCTAGAGTACAAGTGGACTGAAGTTAAATTGAAGTTAACATGAATTCAAATTGCTGCATGTTGTTTCTAGGGTGACAGAGAGCAGCCACCTGCAGTAGGCAGAGGAACTTCCAAGACAGCAGCTAACAAGACTCAGCATCTACACGAATGGCTATGAACTAATCAGCTCCATTAAAGTGTCTTCTGTATTTAATGTGTGAAAGATATGTAAATTATATAGTGAATAGGGGAAAATAAATATTCAATACATTTTGTTTACTATCCACAAACTGCACAGAATAAAGATCAATGGGCATTATTTGTAACACTGGGTCATTTACACTGATAATACATGTTTTGGTGTTCTGAGCAGGAATATTTTTAGTCTTATAGGCTATGTGGGAGATTTGGAGATCTTTACATTTCCCAGAAAGCTTCACGAAGACTGTGTGACAGTGTTTCACACAGTGCCTGAAGCATATAGGTGCTCAACAAATATTCATTGAATGAATGAGCATCTACGACTCTCCCCTGTTTCCTGGAAGTGAGAGAGGGAAGGATATGAATAAATCTAAAAAGTCATTTTCTTTGCGCAGTGGCTCCTGCTTAAAAGAGGAAACTCATTCTTAAGACTATAGAAATGAGTGGATTCTTCAAAATGAAACAGGGATGAATCCTAGGGGATTAATTCAGACACATCTTAATGGCACCAACAGAGTCCAAGATGAAACTTATCAGAATCAAAAGGCAGATAAAAGCTAGAAATCTCCCACAGGGGGCTATTTATTTATCTTAAAGACTAAATTTAGCACAAATCTCTTTCATATCAAAGACCAGGCAACCCAAAGCTTTAGCCTCCAGAGGATGTAATTGACTATAAAATATTTTCAGATTCCATGCCTGCATTTCTACATATCTGACTGTTCAGACTATTAGCCAGAAAAGTATAGTATATATCCTCCTAAAACATGTGATTTATAAAAGTTGCTTCAGTCTCAACACTGATTTTTATTACATACTGGGACCACTTCCTTCTTTCTCTTTTGAAAATGTACACATCTAACAGCATATTCCACAGGAAAAAGTTTTCTACATCCTCTTTATAGAAACACATGTTAAAATGAGTTCTAAGAACTATTCAAAAATTCTGTCCTCACCAATGACAGGTTTTGTATTTATTAGACCTGAATCAATATACAACATTTTTATATTCTCTTCCTTTTGCCTTTTATAGACTTTTATTTAGACGTTCATCCTCATCTGTTTGTAAACAATCATGCATAGGACTGAAAGTTTGGTATTTGATCTCACTCTTTGGCATTCACTGAACTTTATGGTCTAACTTCACTCCTCTGATCCTTTATATTTCTTCCTGTCTATTTACCAATGGACAACCAGAGTAAATTAACTGTCACAGAAAGTGTAATGATTTTTCTATTAATCAAATTACCAACCCCATTTTATGGTCTATTTGTAACAGATATATAGAATATTATTTCTTTTAAAAATAATTTTCAAGATCACATAGGCGATAGCAACCTAGTTTTCCAAGCTAATTAAACTGGAAACCACACCACTGGGGGGGCGGGGGGGAAGATGCAAAAAACTCAAATGATTCAAAACAGCAGTAGGTTTCAGTTATATTTTAACCACTTTCACAACAAACCCCAGTGTCTGTTTTGGCAAAGGATATCTCGTAACTTTATTGAGAAAAATAAGCTTAAGATGTCAAAACATGTTTTACCAAAACCCTAGACTTGTGGTTTATTGCTTTGTGATTTAAAATAATAGCAATAATAATAATAAATCTGTAATAAAACTGCTAAAATTCAAACTCAAATTCTTCTATCTACCTGCAAATGGATGTTTATAGTAGCTTTCTTCATAATTGCCAAAACTTGGAAGCAGCCAGCATGCCCTTTAGTGGGTGAACGGATAAGTAAACCATGGCACATCCAGATACTGGAATATTATTCAGCAACAAAAAGAAATGAACTACAAAGTCATGAACATACTTAGAGGAAATTTAACTGCAAATTACTGCATGAAAGAAGCCAATAGGAAAGGCTACATATAGTAGTAAGATTCTAATTATATGATATTCTGGAAATAGCAAAAACCATCGACAATAAAAAAAAAAGATCAGTGGTTGCCAGGGCCTAATGAGTATGGAGGAATGAATGGATTGAGCACAAAGGATTTTTAGGGCAATGAAACCACTCTGTATGATACTGTAACAGTGGATATGACTCATTATACATTTGTCCAAACCCACCGAATGTAAACATCAAGAGTTAAGCCTAAGGTAAGCTATGGACTTGAGATGATTATCATGTGTTGGATGTAGGTTCATCATTTATAACAAATACACCCCTCTGATGGGTGATGCTGATAATGAGGGAGGCTAAGCATTTGTAGGGACAGGGTACACAGGAAACCTCTCTACCTTTCATTCAGTCTTGTTCTGATACTAAAACTACTCTAAAAAATATCTTTAAAAAAATACATTCCACCTTCTGAGGAGTGAGCCTGTTCCCCTCATTGGAGGTTTTCAAGCAGGGTGGAGGATCTCATTGTCAGAGGTGTGAACAGGACCCAGACAGGGACTGGATGTTCAGACTAGATCATTTCCAAGGATCTTAAAAACATGAAGGAATATTATATACAGCCAAAATAATTTAAATCAAAACACCACCAATAAAACAAAATTAAGGAAACCCTAAAGGCAAAAAAATTTTTAATATAATTAGGAAATTTAACAGCTAGTCTGGCTAGTAACCCTGGAGAAGGACTTGGCAGCCCACTCCAGTACTCTTACCTGGAAAATCCCATGGACGGAGAAGCCTGGTAGGCTACTGTCCATGAGGTTGCAAAGAGTCGGACAGGGCTGAGCGACTTCACTTTCACTGGTTAGTAAAGTCATATTAAGGTAGGCAATCAAAGGATGCCAGTCCCCGTCCCACATCAATACTCTGTCATGCTATCCCTCACAAGAGAAAATGATGCCTGCTGATAGTTACACTACTTCATGTTGTTTCTAGGGAGCTGAGCAAACTGGACTTCATACCACAGAGTCCCCCAATGAAATGTAACAGGCCCAAAGGACTGGAAGTACAAGTTAGGAGAGGGGTCAGTTCCTGGCTGGCCCACAACAAATCAGCACATGACTTTGACCCCAAGTGCCAATGGAACTAACACTTGACACAAAAGACTCCCTTGATGTTCTCTGGAGTGAGATAAAATTGGGGAGGAAATAAAATCTGAGGCTAAGTGCATCACACTCTCTCATCACAGATCACATCTAGTGCTAATACAGCCTTCCTGAGTAGGCTACTACTACTACTACTAAGTGCATCAGATACCAAATGACCAGACCTATCTTCTGAGACCTAGAGAGGGGAAACTACCAGCTATGTCAATCTGCAGCAGAGCTGGAAGGGAGATTTAAGGTTCTACACTTACAACCAGAATCTTCCATAGAACCTTCCCATCTCCTCCCACCTTGAAATAACTAATTCTACTTTTTACCCCTTCAAGTGATTGTGATTTACACTTTTCACTGAAACTCTGCTTGCCTTCAACAGCAGCTCTCTGCTAGCACCAAGTTCTATTTCATCTAGCCAATCCCCAGCCTCATCACACTTTAAAGCAAGTGCCAAATGAAGAAGATAATGATGTTAATTGAGTCTTCTCATTTCTTCCCATAAAAGTTATGAAGTTGCTTGATGAAGTTAATTTATTATAGAGTAACTGTGGGCTGGGGTGGGTGGGCTGCTGCTCCATTTCAGTTCCCGTGTCTTCTGCTGATGAGGCCTTTGAATTCCTGCCCACACCGAGCCCATGAATCAGTGTCATTTACCATGTGCATTTAGATAATTGAAATAATAAAGATGAAATGAATACAAAGCATCTCCTATTTCATGGATAGCAGCTCCTTTTTATCAGTGCACCAAGAGTGAAGCAAATTAGACCACCTATGTTCTTGCTTCATGAGAAAGATCTGATCATTTCACCCCTATCTTTCCATATTACCTATTCTCATTTTCTTTCTCAAAAAGTGCTAATATATGCATAAAACTACATATATGAGCTTCTAATCAAAAGTATAATTTTGAACAGAAATGATATGGGAATTTATACTAACGCTAACACACAGGAAGAAAGCTGAACACAAATATTTATATTTTCGTTCTTCATCATGGTTATAAAAAGCTTAAGCATACCAAAATTGGAAATTTAAAAACTCAGCTTACTATAAACTTTGAAATACTATGCTGAAAAAGAATAAAAGTGATCATATTTAAAGCCACTTAACCTACTATAATGTCAGGGGAAAATGTCATTCTTAAAAATTAAATACCCCTAAAGTAAACACCTCATGCAACGAGTTGACTCACTGGAAAAGACTCTGATGCTGGGAGGGATTGGGGGCGGGAGGAGACGGGGACGACAGAGAATGAGATGGCTGGATGGCATCACCGACTCGATGGCCATGAGTTTGAGTGAACTCCAGGAGTTGGTGATGGACAGGGAGGCCTGGCGTGCTGTGATTCATGGGGTCGCGGAGAGTCGGACACGACTGAGCGCCTGAACTGAACTGAACTGAACTGAAAGTAAACAGAGTCAGGAAGACAGTGTCACCATGAGAGCGCTTCATTAATCTTGAACATTATTTTGGATGTCCGAACCTGGTATGAAATCCCAGTTATGATGATAAATCATGCTTCATCTCCCTTACTAGAAACTAACACAAATTTAAAAGTGACAAAATACATACAACTCAAAAGGACTCTTCTAGATTCATTTCCAATTTCAATGTTGGTTTTTTTTATCTAGGATTGAACTTCAAAATGTTAAACAAACCATCCATGACCTCAAGTCAGAAAGAAAGTGATGTATAAAAAGAGCACGTATTCTTGACAAAAAATACCGAGAAGAAAACTGAAGGAAATCTCCATACAAATAAATACTTAACTAATAAACGTATGGTGTTTTCAATTCACTGTCTCTCGCTTTGTATGTTATGAGATGATACCTTGACAGTGGTCTAAGCTCCAAGTGTGAATCTCTTGGCAAATATCTAGGCGCTGTTTCCATCCTTTCCCATGACAGACCCTTTGTTATCCTGTGCCACCTCATCCTGCAAAAGCTCATGCTCCCTAAAGATAATTCTTCCTCAGAACCCAAAACAGTAGCAGGTATACACATGACACATGACAAATATTTGTGAATTAATTAGCCAACACTCCCATATCTCCAGGTGTCTCCTCCACCTAGCCTTATAACCCAGTGGAGAAAGTAAATTTCCCCAGAGCCCCTGGATCTTTCTGCTCAAACCATCTATTGATGAATATTTCCTTGGCTTGGCTTTCAAATGGGTATTTCTCCATCTAGTAGTGCTCTCTGGTACCTTTTCTGTAAGTGACCAGGTTAAATCCACAACCAAAGAGAAGAAATAAGCAAGTACACAAATCCTAAGCTCTCATTTCTCTCTCCCACCAAATATATTCAAACAAAATCAAAACCCTCCAGCACCCTCTGGGATACTTTTTATTTCTTTATTTTTTGCACTCCTTAAAATGTAGGTATCAGTATTTCATGAAGGCGTGAATTCCAGCCTTTTATATTAGGGAGTTTTATTAGAAAATCTGAGAGGTTAGAGAGTTAAAACATACCAGAGCCAGGCTTCAGGGATCAGAAGACCCCTCTGTCTACAGGACATCAATAATGAACTTTATACAGTTTTGAGAAAGTAATGGTTATTGATACCTATTTGCCAACCCAAGCATGGACCACTCAGCAAAAGGAATTCACAATTGAATTCAATTCCAAAATGTTGAGCATCTATGCAGTGCCAGACACTATGCCAGACACTGGGGAGTCAGATGATAGAGACATTGCACAGAGGAGAGACATAAACAGATAGTTGTGATGGGACAGATAGGTTTACCTTTTGTGATACTCAGTTCTGCATTCAACAGACTTCATTACCAAGAATGACTGCCCTTTTCCTCCAAATGTGTTTAAAAGATTATTTATAAATAGTGACAAAGCTCTGAAATTCCTAGAGAAAGTCATTTCAATTTAAACACTATCCAGATAAGAATTTGTGGGAGGCACTGCCAGGTAATCTCTGGGAAACACCAAAAGCAGAAAGGGTCCTTGCCTTCCTCCCTGTTTGAGAATCGGGGGCAAAATGTGATGCAGGGTCCCAGAAACTGGGGACAAGCCAGTAGAGAGACAAGGGAAGAGCACATAGTCAGGTGGAGAGGGCTGGGGTCTCCTCCACAGGTTCTATCAGGACCAAGGGAATCAGACACTGCTGAGAACCAGCAGGGCTGTCCCTGGACCTCACAGGCACAAACTCACCTCCTGGCTCAGCTTAAGCAGAGCAGCTGAGTCGGGAAGCAGGTGCAGGACCAAGGGGAGGCCTTGTCAACAGAGAAGGGCCACTCATCGCTGACCAATCTGAGCAAGATTTGGTGACCTCTTTATCTGCCGCAGACATCAGGGAAAGAAGCCAGAAAAACACACAGAGACATGGCTGTCTGCTTATGCCAGCAGCCACAGTGCAACTGGGGCCAGGAAGGGATAGGGGTCCCTCAAGTAGATCCAGGCACCATTTTGATGTAAAACCAGGGACCAGACCAAGGAGGGACCAGCCCATGAGAGCAAATGAGGCCTCCACTCAACACACCCAACCACTAAAAAGACAGCAGGAGCTGTGGGGTAGAAATTAGAAAATTAGAGCAATCATGCCCAAAGACAGGTTTTAGAGACATTCTTTAAATTATTGATTGGGTCTAAGGACCTCCCTGGTGGCTCAGATGGTAAAGAATTCCCCTGCAATGCAGGAAACCAGGGTTCAATCCCTGGGTCAGGAAGATCCCCTGGAGAAGGGGATTCTTCTCCCCTTGCCTCGAGAATTCCACAGACAGTGGAGCCTGTCTTGCCTGGAGAATTCCATAGACAGTGGGAGAATTCTTGCCTGGAGAATTCCATAGAGAGTGGAGCCTGGCGGCTACAGTCCATGGGCTCGCACAGAATCAGACATGACTGAGCAACTAACACTTTCACTTTCAAGGCTTTACATGGATTGTGTACTAAGTACACAATCTCCCTTAGAAGGGTGGAAGGTCTTACAGAGTACAAATAGTTCTAGAAAAAGAAGTGTATTCTCTTTTGTGTATCTGAGTTGTAATGGACATCCCCACTGACATACAGTAGTGGTGAGGGTAGGCCAGGATCAGAGAATGAATGAAGCAAAGGTACAGAGTTGGAAATATGAACAATACATTTAGGATTAAAAAGATTTTCAACTAGACTGCAGAAGAGGGTTTTAAAGGATCCTGAAATGTTACAGCAGTGTGGAGTCTTACAACTTCTTGGATATGGAATTTAACCTTATTTTGCTGACTTTAAGTCTGATTTCACTAAACAGCAGCTTTTTTGCTGAAAAAAAAAAAATCTAAATTTCAAATATGTCAGCAGTTACCTTCAATGCTCTAGTCTGAAGATCTTTTTCTTTTATCAAGGAATGCACTAATAATTTTATTCCCAATGGAGGGAAGATACATCCTCAGGGTAAAATAAATCTTGTGGGCAAGAGGAGCTGAATTCATTATATGCATGTTCACATAAAGAATGATCAAAATGAGCACAATAATAAAAAGAGACACACAGTAAAACTGTACCACACCAAGGGATTGCATGGTTTTACTTTCCACTAGTCTGTAAACTGTCTGAAAGAAACAAAACCAAAAAAAAAAAAAAAGCATGTCTGGGTTGAATTTCAGCACATTGCATGAGGAATTAATTACCTCCAATTTCAAAACTAGCCTTTTTGGAGTTTGCTTTCAGTTTGGGAGATTTATGACTTTGAATTATTTTTACACTGAATTAGCAGAGTTTTCCCTTTTTTATTATCTTTGATACAAAAACAGCCACATCCTTCCCCATCACACAGCACAGAGGTCCTCATGACTTCATCAGGAAACGTGGCCATCATCAGAAAGCCTCTTCTGTCCATCCACCCCCTACAAGGGTCCATAAGGATGTTCCCTTCTTCCCTACTTGAAAGTCTTCAGCAAAGAAGGGTGAGGGTGGACAGCAACCTACTTCAGCTTTGGGTGGTATAACCTGATGAACCAGAAAAATGTGTCACAGGCACCAAACAATTGAGGAATAGACTCATTGTAAAGGTCTTCCCTTCCACGCTAGCCTACATGCCTGTGCTCAGAGGGGAAGTGAATTCTGACCTCCTGGACCACAGGCATTTGTGACTCACATGCTACCTTACCCCAGATTTCACTAATTGAAGCTGGAATTTTGTTTGGCCTTTGGATTGGCTTTTGTTTGAAAGCCAGTTGTATATAGTGCTTCCACTTCCCAATTTCTATGGGCTTTCAAGCTACTGAAGGTTTTGGACATGTGGGATTATATGCAGCTCCTCAACCATGCCACATTGTTTCATGCTTTTTTCCTCTGAAATATCCTCATCCACTTATCCCCTGGTGAACTCCTACACATTCTCCAACACCCAGCTCAAACATCACTGCTAAAGTCTTCTCTTAACTCCCCCAGGGAGGGGTGACTGTACCCAGCCCCTGATTGTAGTTTAGATCACTCTTCATTGCAGTCATCTGTTGAGAAACTGGGCAGTATCTGCACCACTTCCAGGAACTCTAAGAAGCTTGAGGATAAAGAGTAGATTCTAAGACAATGCTTGGCAGCTAGCAGGTGTTCAATAAAGACTAATTGAATATTATGGATCCTTATAATAGACTGAGACCACTGACTTAAACTCTGTTATGAGACAGCAAGTTGTTTCAAAGGATTTGCTTTGCGATGAGCTTTGTTGAGTATGAGTGAGGTGAGTGGCAAGGGAGTTGGTGGAATGCCCATGTGAAATTCAAATTGATGCTCATTAACTGATAGGTACTGCTGCTGCTGCTGCTAGGTCACTTCAGTCGTGTCCGACTCTGTGTGACCCCATAGACAGCAGCCCACCAGGCTCCCCTGTCCCTGGGATTCTCCAGGCAAGAACACTGGAGTGGGTTGCCATTTCCTTCTCCAATGTATGAAAGTGAAAAGTGAAAGTGAAGTCTCTCAGTCATGTTTGACTCGTAGGGACCCCATGGACTGCAGCCCATCAGACTCCTCTATCCATGGGGTTTTCTAGGCAAGAGTACTGGAGTGGCTTGCCATTGCCTTCTCCATGATAGGTACTAGTGAATGACTAATGAAAGGAGAGAATATTAATCATATAAAACATTAGAGTTTGGTAGAATAAGTAGAATTTCCAAAAATTGGCTTGTTAACAGTGTCTTTTCTGCCACAGAAATCTATAGGAGGAACAAATGCAACCATATCTTTCCCCATCAGATAGCACTAAGGTCCTCAAGACTTCTTCAGGAAAGGGGCCGTCATCAGAAGTCCCTGTCCATCCAGCCTCTGTGAGGGTCACTATACACAGAAAATGAGGCAGAGAGAGGCAAGGTCTGATTAGCTCAGAGTGGTCTGAGTGAAACAGCAGTCCTCAGCGTGTGGATCAGATCCCCAGGCCTGAGAATCATTCACAGTGAATGAGAATCTCTGGGAATGTGGCCTAGGAATCGATGTTTTATACACATTTCATGGTGGCTCCTCTGCACAACAGTCTGAAAACCTATGCATGAGGAGAGAGTGATCTCTTTGTTGTGAATTTCAACCTTGAACTCTTTTCAAACATAAATTTTGGTGGAGAAAGTGTGAACTTTAAAAAAAAGTGATGTTGGAGAATTACAGTTCTGCATAGGAAAAAACAAAACATGTATTTTGATCTCCACCTTCAATCACAAAGTATCAAACGTAAATTGTTTTTATTTATTTATTTATTTTTGAAGAGGGTAATAAACTATTTTATAAAACAACAGTTTACAAAATAACATATGAGGTCAAGAATCATAATCACAATTAATGTTTCAAAACATTATCCAAAACCATCATAATACCCTTTGTACAGTACTAGGGTATGAACTTCAAAAATTTCAACCACATATTTAGAATTTTTACTAGCTCTCAGAAATTATAAATATTCCTCTTCTCTTTCCTCCACCAGTAACCTTTTTTTGTTGGTAAACTAGCCTTTTAAGATAGACACTGGCCTTCAAAAATTTATTAAGAACTTAGGCTCTTTTTTACAGATCCTGGTCCTATCCTGGTTACATTATTATTTTCCTAAAATTACTCTTTCCCTGTAAGTTGAAACATTTTCCCTAAGTACTCAAAGTGCAATTAATTTATAATTTCTCAATTGTAAATTGTTTTTAGATCCACATATAAAATGTAAAACAATAATTCTTCTGGAAAAGATATAGGAGAATAGTTCCACAGGTAAAAATTTCCTCACAAGTCAACAGGAGTATTCATTTTCCTTTAAGGAAAAATATACAAACTGAAATATATTAAAATTAAGAACTTATGTTATCAAAAGATACTAGTAAAAAAGTAGAGCCCAACAATGGATGAAGATATTTGCAATACAGATATTTAAAAAACTGACCAAGCCAATGTTGGTAAGGGTGTGGAGCAATCACAGCCCTTACACACCACTTAAGTGAGTGAAAATTGGTACAATCACTTTGGAAAATTCTTTACTAATATCTACCAAAGCCAATCAAGTGCTTCCCAGGTGACCTAAGTTACAAAGAATCCGCCTGCCGACCCAGGAGATGAGGATTTGATACCTAGGCTGGGAAGATCCCCTGGAGAAGAAAATGGCACCCACTCCAGTATTCTTGCCTGGAAAATCCCAGGGACAGTGGGGCCTGGTGGGCTACAGTCCATGGGGTTGCAAAGAGTCGGACACAACTTAATGACTGAGCACACACACACACACACACACCCAAAGCGAAGCACGTGGACACATACTTTATGAGCCAAGAATTCTAAGTACACATCTAAGATAGCTACACACATACATTCATCCAAAGACATCTGAAAGAATGTTAAGCAGCATTGCATTCAAATAAAAGGAAGCTATTCAACGCTATCCAATAGTAGAATGGGTAAATAGTGGCATATTTCTATAACAAAAGCCACAGAATAAAATTTTACAGTAAAAAAAGAACGGAAGAATCATTGCATAGATGAATCCTGCTAATACTATGCTGAGAACAAGAAGCCAAACCTACAGAGTACATTTTGTGTGACGTGATCTATGTGAAGTTCAATATCAAGCAAAACTAATCTGTGATGATGGCTAAAAAAAAAAGACAGATGACCAGGAGGGCTGGAGGGAACGAGAGGGGCATGAGGGACAGGTAATGTTCTAGCTCTCAGTCTGGATGGCAATTACACAGGTGTACTCCCCATGTTGAATTCGTCAACTTAAACACTTATGATTTGTAGACTTTTTTTGCTTTGTATGTTTACCTCCCTAAAAAGCATACTTAAAAAATAAAATTTCTCCAACAAGCCCCTCTACCTGAATATATACTTTGGCCTTGCCATTTCACAGCCTCGTTCACTCTTCCCTCCAGCAGCATCACTAAGCTGGACGTCACCCATAAAGCCACTCTTCGGTATAATGGATTTCTGCATTTTTATATGGCGCCTTTCCTCTGCAGAGATCAAAGGGCCTCTGCATAATAAAAGATAGCATATCAAATGCAGCATATCAGGCACAGTTATGTCTGAGAGCATAAAGGGGAAATGTTGAACTCAGGGACACATAATCTAGGAACCTTGTAGACGTAACATAAGTCATAAAAACCGTATGTAAAAACAATCATAAACATTGACTATTAAGAATTCAGTTGTGTGAAATCAAAGGCCTGTTGCTCTTGAGGCTCTTGACATGGGGAGGACAGAATGCAGCCCAGGCATTCAATTTAAGACTTAGACTCCTAGGCACCACACTGCAAGACTTCTCTGGAGTCAACTTGGCACCTCACTGCAGTAAAGCAGAACAACTAAATAAGCTCTCTGCACTGCTGGTTCAAAGAGCTTTCAAAAGTACTTTAAGACATAAAGCCACTAGCCCTGACAACTAATTAAATGGGCCTTTTTCATGTTTGTGAAATAAATATTCTATTGATGTATCTCTCTGAGGCATATAGAATTATATACACTGCTTCTGTGTTTTACAATGACATTCATCAAATGTGTTTGCCTCAAACTTCAATTCTTAAAATCACCAAGGGAAAAGGTTCACAGCAAGGAATTTCTGACTGACCTGAGGCCACTTTCTAAACCTGTATGGGCTTATTCTCAGCCTAGGCCAGTGACCTCAGGAGATATTTCCAGTAGCCTAACGAATGACATCTTTGGCTTTATGAATTGTGGAACAGCTACTCAGACTTCTCTCTGTAATCTCTCCAACACACAGAGACAGGAAAAGGAAAGTAGGTGGTCTTCAAAAATTTAGGTCATCGTGATAACACACATGGATAACTTCAATACAGGGAGTCAGATAAAGGAAAGCAGTGTTTTAACTTCATGTACGTATCCCTTGTGGAGAAGGAAATGGCAACCCACTCCAGTGTTCTTGCCTGGAGAATTCCAGGGACGGGGGAGCCTGGTGGGCTGCTGTCTATGGGGTCGCACAGAGTCGGACACGACTGAAGCGACTTAGCAGCAGCAGCAGCATATATCCCTTGAGAGGGATGACAACAGTCAAAGATAATGGAGAGGAGGAGGAAACTGGCCACAGTTGTCAAGCACTCTAAATGGATAACCTCACTAAATTATCACGACAGGCCTACAATTTAATAGGTAGTTTATTATCTCCATTTTACAGATACAAAAATGGGGATAAAAAAAGGTTAAGTAACTTGCCTAAGGTCACACTATACAGTAAGTGATGAAACCAAGACTTAAACCCAGGCGATGTGATTGCAAAGCCTGTACTCCCTAGCACTAGAGTTTATGGAATTAGGCAGAAGGGGTAACAAAGCATCCCATGGTAAGATTTTGTGTTGAAAGAGTGCTTTGTCATCTATAGGGGATCATGTTTTCTAGGGACTGCTCTGGAAGAAGATGCTCCAAAGAGAGAAGGACCTGTTCCTGTAAATGGATCACAAGTCTCATGTTGTTGCAGGGACTGTTAAGATGTGTGCCAGGAACCAGGCACCCCTTGGAAACATACTTTGACACAATTCACACAAGTTTAAAATGTTAGATTTTGCAGATTTCTGACTTGTCCTCATTTTCAGGCTTTTAGCCTAACAACATTCACAAAGGACTCCTGGAGGGTGAATTCACGTTCCTTGGAAGCCCTATGGAATAATTCAGATTTCCTCTATAGGCAGTAGCAATGATTCATTCATAACGAGACTGTTGCTAACTTGTTCAATAGGAGATCAGTCTTTGGGGAAAAAAACAACAGCTAGGAGATTTTCATCTGAATAGGAGGTCACTTTAAAATTCAATTTAGTGACACCCTTGTGGGTTTTCCCTGGCACCTAGAATATATGGACTAATAATTGGGAACAGCTGCTTGTCTTGACTGGAACCACTCTATTTTAATAGCTCCAAGATTACACCCTTGGCCTCTGCTTCTTTATATACTTTGGAAATAAACTACTGTGGATGCCCAAATGTATTCAGACAATGGAATAAATGATTTATGGAGACTGACCACATCCAGAGCTGCAAGCCTCATTCATTTCTCTGGTTTAATCATCACCACCCATGCAAAGAAGAGGGAGCAAAATAACAAGGTCACATGGTTACTTAGCCCCAGGAGTCACCCTGAATAAAAGTTACCCTCAGATTAAAGCACTTTTTCATGACCTTCACTCCAAGACACAGTTGTTGCATTTGACTCTTCCAGAATCCTAACTTAATTATCAAGTTTATTCAACCTGACATTCTCAGAGCATTTATTTCTGATGTGCCCCTCAAGTGAAGTCCTAAACAGTTAATGAAATTCCTGTAGAATATGAGATTTATATATTTTAACTGGACATTTTAAAGGACACCAATTTTCTTCCCATTTGGGTAGATTTTATCCAGTTTTATTTTTCTTCTGAATCTTTGATTCCACAAAGATTTATTTCATGCTTATTCTGGGCCAAGTGCTCATCCCTCAAAATGGCCTGAGCTAAAATTTATTCATGCCAAGCACACTTGTAACCTTCCTTTTCCAATGTAAACATCCAACAATAGAAAAGTAATAAAATACAGCATGACATATCCACTTGGCAAAATATAATGGGCTTATTCACAAACAAGATAGCATCTATAAGATTATGAAAGAAATTGGAGAAATTAAAATGATATTGTTAAGTTAAAAAGAAGCAAAATTGAATGATGACATTCCATGATGACAACTACGTAAAATTATGCACAGACAAAAGATGGAGAGGGAAGAATTCAAAGGAAATAAACATTCTATATTCTGAATCTCTCCATAAATATTCCAGAAAACCATACACATTAACAAAATGAGTTGGTCAAATCAACCAGAACCCATGCTTATAGGACATCTATGAGATACAGAATACTATAAACTTCTTACCTTCTGAATAGGTAAATAAATGACCAAATTCAGAAAAGACAGTTTAGAAAAGAGGAAAGGAAAGCAGACCCAGGTGTGGAAAAACATATACAATAACTCTCAGAGTGTGTCTTCCACTAAATAGGAATGAGATGTGGTAGGTATAAGAAATGGTAGATTAGAGCATTGATTGACAAATCAAAAGGAAGGAGATTGAAAGTCTTCAAGAACAGGGGTAGAAATCTTGGGAAAGTACCAGTTCTGGAAAAGGGGTAACTTGGAAAGGATAGCTTTAAGATACATGGTGGTGAAGAAAAATAATCAAGAACTGGAAATTACAAGTACTCCAAAAACTAGAGGATCACAAAATGAAAAGATGTCCCACCAACACCACCACCTCCTCTCAAAAGGGGGCAATTTTTGCTTTTTTTTTTTTTTTAAAGAAACTGTACTCCACAAACAAAAGAGGAAGCTCTTGAAGTAAGAAATCTCACATATGAACCAAACCTTCACCTCTTCACCTCCCGACCTCCACACTTTTATCTACAGGTGGCAGTTATTCTGGTCCAAGAAAATAAAACCTCTCAAAATGAAGAGTAAACAGCATCATATCCATACAAAGTGACTGTAAGAAGAAAACAGAACATAAAAATCAAAACCTTTCAGCTCATGAATATTCTCCCTCCCAAAACAATAACAAAGCAGAACAACAACCTAACCTGAATTAAATACACTTAAACAAATGTTTGAAGCTCAATTCAGAAATGTTTAAACTCAAACTATAAGTGGACAAAAATCTAACAAGACTGACCCAAAATGGTTAACTTCAAGACATATCTTAGTAAAAGTTCTTTTTTTCTTAGTAAGACTTTTAAAGAAAAAGAAAATGAAAATCCTCTGGGCCTCCAAGCAAAATGACCAAGTCACTCACAAAGGAAATAAATCAGTTTGGCATCAAATTTCTCAATAGTTAACAGTACAAAATAAGACAACAGTGGATCAGCAGTTTTATGAGATTTGAGGAAAGAAGGAATAAACCAAGGTGAAATGTATAAAACATAAGGATGTAAAAGACAAACAAAACAGTAATATATGTAGATGTATAATTTTGATCTCTATACATGGAACATTTACAAAAATTGATTAGTGTCAGTTCACAAAGAAAGCCTCAATAAATTCCACAAAGGAGAAATAACAGAAACCTATTTTACAGTGCCATAAAATATAAACTAATATCAAATTTGTTAAAACAAAATGGCCTTTAATTTGGAAATTTAAAACCTTTTATTGTTTTTAATTTTTTTCCTTCATTTATTTTTCTGATTGAGATATATTTAACATACAACACTGTAAGTGTGAGGTATACAATATATTGATTTTTTTGCTGTTGATTTTCTGTCTGGATGAACTATCCATTGTTGATAGTAGGACACTGAAGTCCCTTTCGTTGTTCAGTCGCTCAGCTATGTCCAACTCTTTGTGACTTCATGGACTGCAGCATACAGACTTCCCTGTCCATCATCTCTCCCAGTTTACTCACACTCATGTCCATTGAGCGGTGATGCCATCCAACCATCTCATCCTGTCACCCCCTTCTCCTCCTGCCCTCAATCTTTCCCAGCATCAGGGTCTTTTCCAATGAGACGCCTCTTCACATCAGGTGGCAAAAGTGTTGGAGTCCCCTACAATTATTGTATTGCTGTCTATTTCACCCTTCATATCTGTTACTATTTGCATAATATATTTAGGTGCACTAATGGAAAGTTATGACCAACCTAGATAACATATTAAAAAGCAGAGACATTACTTTGCCAACAAAGGTCCGTCTAGTCAAGGCTATGGTTTTTCCCGTGGTCATGTATGGATGTGAGAGTTGGACTGTGAAGAAAGCTGAGCGCCGAAGAATTGATGCTTTCGAACTGTGGTGCTGGAGAGGACTCTTGAGAGTCCCTTGGACTGCAAGGAGATCCAACCAGTTCTTTCTAAAGGAGATCAGTCCTGGGTGTTCATTGGAGGGACTGATGCTAAAGCTGAAACTCCAATACTTTGGTCACCTCATGCGAAGAGTTGACTCACTGGAAAAGACTCTGATGCTGGGAAAGATTGGGGGCGGGAGGAGAAGGGGACGACAGAGAATGAGATGGCTGGATGGCAACACCGACTCGATGGACATGAGTTTGAGTGAACTCCGGGAGTTGGTGATGGACAGGGAGGCCTGGCGTGCTGTGATTCAGGGGGTCACAAAGAGTCAGACACGACTGAGCGACTGAACTGAACTGAACTGAATGTTGAGTATTTATTTATGAGTTTTACACATTCTTGACCAATTTGATCCCTTTATCACTATACAATGATCTTTTTTATTCTCTTGTTACTATTTTTGGCTCAAATTCTACTTCATCTGATTTAAGTATAGTTCACTTCAGTTCAGTCACTCAGTCGTGTCTGACCTTTTGCGACCCCATGGACTGAAGCATGCCAGGCTTCCCTGTCCACCACCAACTCCCAGAGCTTGCTCAAACTCATGTCCATCAAGTCGGTGATGCCATCCAACCATGTCATCCTCCCTCATCCCCTTCTCCTGCTTTCAATCTTTCCCAGCATCAGGGTCTTTACCAGTGAGTCAGTTCTTCGCATCAGGGGGCCAAAGTATTGGAGTTTCAGCTTCAGCATCAGTCCTTTCAATAAATATTCAGGATTGATTTCCTTTAGGATTGACTGGTTGATCTCCTTGCAGTCCAAGTGACTCTCAAGAGTATAGCTCAGGGAGTTGGTGATAGATTAAGTATAGCTACCACAGTTTATTTTGGTTTCCATTTGCATGGAATATCTTTTTCCATCCTTTACTTACAGCATATATGTGTCCTTAAATATGAAATAGGATATCTGTTAATGTAATTGGCCATATTACTAGAGCTAAGGATAAATTTTATAAGCTTCTTTTTAGAAGCAGAAAAAGTATTTGAAAAAATTCCAACCCATTCCTGATGAAAATATCCTATTTAAAAGATTTGATCTTCTAACATAATTATATATATATATACAAACATACATACACATTCAAATCACATATATATGTGTATTGTGCATACCAATGTATAAATACATACATACACATAGACTTGGGTTTAGAAGACAATATGTAATGGGAAACATTAGAGGCATACCCACCAAGGTGAAGAACAACTATCATCATATTGGAGGTATTCACTGATGCAATGAAAACTAGAAGGCAATTATACAAGAGAAAACACTGAGATAAGAAAATCAGAACTCAAGAATTAGAAAAGATGTAAAACTATTTTCAGATAATAGCAAGCTGTATCTTCAATGGCTAACTTAACCACTAGAGAGTCAATAAAATAATATGCCATTAAATTAATATATAAAAATTGATAGTATGCATTGCCCCCACACACAAGACATCCGTTCCGTTCCGTTCCATCGCTCAGTCGTGTCCGACTCTATGCGACCCCGTGGACTGTAGCCTACCAGGCTTCTCCGTCCATGGGATTCTCCAGGCAAGAATACTGGAGTGGGTTACCGTTTCCTTCTCCACACAAGACATAGCAGAGTAGAAAAACCTCATGCATGACAGTGACAACAAAAGATAATATACCTTGGAATAAACTTTTTAAAAATGTGCAAAAGCTATATGAAAAAAAATTTAAAACACTCAAAATTATTCTTGAGAAAATGGTACAACATCTCATGCCAGAAAGAAGTGTTTAAAAACTGCGGTGACATCGATAGGACTCATGGGCTCATTAAAGGGACTATCACTGGCCAAATTTGAGGGCATTGAAACAACTAGCAATGATAATTTTATAATATATTCAGTAAAAGAATTCAAACAATCCATGGTGAAATTAAGGAAGGTGGCGGCGGGCGGGGGTGTGTGGATGAGAAGGGAATGGAAAAATTCTTTACAGAGGAATGCTTAGTTAATCAATGTAGAAGGAATAATAGAATCTTTAAAATCATACTTTTTCAACCATTAACATAACAATTCAAGCAAATATTGTGGATGATAAAATCATTTAGGAAAACTTTAGGAGGGGAATAGAACATCCACACAACATCAAAATATTACCCCAAAGAATATTTATTAATCACAGAGGGAAAGAATATTTTATAATGAAGGAATCTGGCAAACAACTTCCTTACCAAGTTATCCAATTTAGCATCATCAGTAACGTGATCAACTGACATTTGACTTCTAACTGATATGGTGAAGAGGAAGTCACTTCACTCAGATGATATTTTTGCCCAAAATGTTTAATCTGAATTGAATCATTAGGAAACAATCAGACAAATTGAAATTGAGGGTCATTTTATAAAACAACCTACCTAGGCAATTGAAACAATGCCAATAGAATGTTTTTTAAAAAAGGAGCTGAAAGACTATTCCAGATTAAAGGAGATTGAATGATGCAAAACAAGATATAGTGCATGGTTTTTAATCCTGTCATGTATTAAAATAATTCTATAAACTTATTAGAATGACTTGGAAAATTTGGATATAATTATATATCAGATATTACTTTATCAATATTTAATTTTATAAGTGTGCTAATGGTATTGGACATTAGAATGAAGAATGTCTTTATTTTTAAGTGATCTGATAAAGTATTTAGGGGTGAATATGGTGCTTAACTCTATTAGCCTTTGCCCTGCTTCATTCCGTGCTCCAAGGCCAAATTTGCCAGTTACTCCAGGTGTTTCTTGACTTCCTACTTTTGCATTCCAGTCCCCTATAATGAAAAGGACATCTTTTTTGGGTGTTAGTTCTAAAAGGTCTTGTAGGTCTTCATAGAACCGATTAACTTCGGCTTCTTCAGCACTACTCGTTGGGGCATAGGCCTGGATTACTGTAATATTGAATGGTTTGCCTTGGAAACGAACAGAAATCATCCTGTCATTTTTAAGATTGCATCCAAGTACTGCATTTCGGACTCTTTTGTTGACCATGATGGCTACTCCATTTCTTCTAAGGGATTCCTGCCCACAGTAGTAGATATAATGGTCGTCTGAGTTAAATTCACCCATTCCAGTCCATTTTAATTCACTGATTCCTAGAATGTCAGCGTTCACTCTTGCCATCTCCTGTTTGACCACTTCCAATTTGCCTTGATTCATGGACCTAACATTCCAGGTTCCTATGCAATACTGCTCTTTACAGCACTGGACCTTGCTTCTATCACTGGTCACATCCACAACTGGGTACTGGTTTTGCTTTTGCTCCATCCCTTTATTCCTTCTATAGTTATTTCTCCACTGAGCTCCAGTAGCATACTGGGCACCTACTGACCTGGGGAATTCCTCATTCAGTATCCTATCATTTTGCCCTTTGATACTGTTCATGGGGTTCTCAAGGCAAGTATACTGAAGTGGTTTGCCATTCCCTTCTCCAGTGGACCACATTCGGGTATGGTCCATGTGATCAGATTGGCTAGTTTCCTGTGATTATGATATCAGTCTGTCCGCCCTCTGGTGCCCCCTAGCAATACCTACCGTCTTATTTGGGTTTCTCTTACCTTGGTCGTGGAAAATCTCTTCACAGCCACTCCAGCAAAGTGCAGCCGCTGTACCTTACCTTGGGTGAGGGGTATCTCCTCGAGGCCGCCCCTCCTGACCTTGAATGCGGAGTAGCTCCTCTCAGCCCTCCTGCGCCCACGCAGCCACCGCCTGTTGGAGTTTTGTCAAGAGAATGCACTGGTCATAGCAAACACCCTCTTCCAACAACACAAGAGAAGACTCTACACATGGACATCACCAGATGGTCAACACCGAAATCAGATTGATTATATTCTTTGCAAACAAAGATGGAGAAGCTGTATACAGTTAGCGAAAACAAGACCAGGAGCTGACTGTGGCTCAGATCACGAACTCCTTATTGCCAAATTCAGACTTAAATTGAAGAAAGTAGGGAAAACCACTAGACCATTCAGATATGACCTCAATCAAATCCCTTATGATTATACAGTGGAAGTGAGAAATAGATTTAAGGGACTAGATCTGATTGATAGAGTGCCTGATGAACTCTGGACGGAGGTTCGTGACATTGTACAGGAGACAGGGACCAAGACCATCCCCATGGAAAAGAAATGCAAAAGAGCGAAATGGCTGTCTGAGGAGGCCTTACAAATAGCTGTGAAAAGAAGAGAGGCGAAAAGCAAAGGAGAAAAGGAAAGATACAAGCATCTGAATGCAGAGTTCCAAAGAATAGCAAGGAGAGATAAGAAAGCCTTCCTCAGTGATCAATGCAAAGAAATAGAGGAAAACAACAGAATAGGAAAAACAAGAGACCTCTTCAAGAAAATTAGAGATTCCAAGGGAACATTTCATGCAAAGATGGGCTCGATAAAGGACAGAAATGGTATGGACCTAACAGAAGTAGAAGATATTAAAAAGAGGTGGCAAGAATACACAGAAGAACTGTACAAAAAAGATCTTCACGACCAAGATAGTCACGATAACGTGATCACTGACCTAGAGCCAGACATCTTGGAATGTGAAGTCAAGTGGGCCTTAGAAAGCATCACTACGAACAAAGCTAGTGGAGGTGATGGAATTCCAGTTGAGCTATTTCAAGTCTTGAAAGATGATGCTGTGAAAGTGCTGCACTCAATATGCCAGCAGATTTGGAAAACTCAGCAGTGGCCACAGGACTGGAAGAGGTCAGTCTTCATTCCAATCCCAAAGAAAGGCAATGCCAAAGAATGCTCAAACTACCGCACAATTGCACTCATCTCACACGCTAGTAAAGTCATGCTCAAAATTCTCCAAGCCAGGCTTCAGCAGTATGTAAACCGTGAACTCCCAGATGTTCAAGCAGGTTTTAGAAAAGGCAGAGGCACCAGAGATCAAATTGCCAACATCCGCTGGATCATGGAGAAAGCAAGAGAGTTTCAGAAAAACATCTATTTCTGCTTCATTGACTATGCCAAAGCCTTTGACTGTGTCGATCACAATAAACTGTGGAACATTCTGAAAGAGATGGGAATCCCAGACCACCTGACCTGCCTCTTGAGAAACCTGTATGCAGGTCAGGAAGCAACTGTTAGAACTGGACATGGAACAACAGACTGGTTCCAAATAGGAAAAGGTGTACGTCAAGGTTGTATATTGTCACCTTGCTTATTTAACTTATATGCAGAGTACATCATGAGGAACGCTGGGCTGGAAGAAGCACAAGCTGGAATCAAGATTGCCGGGAGAAATATCAATAACCTCAGATATGCAGATGACACTACCCTTATGGCAGAAAGTGAAGAGGAACTCAAAAGCCTCTTGATGAAAATGAAAGAGGAGAGTGAAAAGGTTGGCTTGAAGCTCAACATTCAGAAAACGAAGATCATGGCATCTGGTCCCATCACTTCATGGGAAATAGATGGAAAAACAGTGGAAACAGTGTCAGACTTTGTTTTTTTGGGCTTCAAAATCACTGCAGATGCTGATTGCAGCCATGAAATTAAAAGACGCTTGCTCCTTGGAAGGAAAGTTATGACCAACCTTGATAGTATATTAAAAAGCAGAGACATTACTTTGCCAACCAAGGTCCGTCTAGTCAAGGCAATGGTTTTTCCCGTGGTCAT
Organism: Moschus berezovskii; assembly: GCF_049115385.1. NCBI lineage: Eukaryota > Metazoa > Chordata > Mammalia > Artiodactyla > Moschidae > Moschus > Moschus berezovskii. The sequence continues at coordinate 72,170,747 of NC_142462.1, forward strand.
GTATGGATGTGAGAGTTGGACTGTGAAGAAGGCTGACCGCTGAAGAATCGATGCTTTTGAACTGTGGTGTTGGAGAAGACTCATGAGAGTCCCTTATACTGCAAGGAGATCCAACCAGTCCATTCTAGAGGAGATCAATCCTGGATGTTCATTGGAGGGACTGATGCTAAAGCTGAAATTGCAATACTTTGGCCACCTCATGCGACGAGTTGACTCACTGGAAAAGACTCTGATGCTGGGAAAGGTTGGGGGCGGGAGGAGAAGGGGACGACGGAGAATGAGATGGCTGGATGGCATCACCGACTCTGTGGACATGAGTTTGAGTGAACTCCAGGAGTTGGTGATGGACAGGGAGGCCTGGCGTGCTGTGATTCATGGGGTCGCGGAGAGTCGGACACGACTGAGCGACTGAACTAACTAACTAACTAACTATGGTGCTTAACAACTTTAGAAGAATCCAGAGAAATAAAAAAACAGTGCCAAATGTTAACAATAAGTGAATCTGGGAAAAGGAAATAAGAATGTTCAGTGTACTACTCTTTCAGCTTTCTTGTAGGTTTGAAATCTTACAAAATTATAAAAAGACATTTATAAAAGAAAAAATAGACAAAACTATTCAGTGGGATCAGAAGACAAACCAGGCTAGCAATTTCTTGAGTGGGAGGGATGGCGTAGTTTCTGGGAGGATGACAATGTTTTCTTTCTCGACCTGGACCAAGGTCACACAAGGATGTTCACCTTTTGAAACTCTTAGAGCTGTGTGTGTGGGCTAAGTCACCTCAGTCTTATCCAACTCTTTGTGACCCCCAAGCACTGTAGCCTGCCAGGCTCCTCTATCCATGGGATACTCCAGGCAAGAATACTGGAGTGGGTTGCCAGGCCCTCCTTCAGGGTATCTTCCCAAACTTGTGTCTCTTTTGTCTCCAGCATTGGCAGGCAGGTTCTTTACCACTAACCCCACCTGGGAAGCCCCTTAGAGCTATAAATATACAATTTAATTTTTCTGTGAGCCACACTTTAATAAAAAGTGTTTTCTCCTTTAGAGCAAGTCACTATGCTAAAGAGATTTAGTTACCTTAGTTGCTTTCTTTTCTATATTTTTTTCAAAATTTCAGTTAAATAATTTTTATCATTCAAATAGTTATAGTTGATAGAAATACTCTAAACAGTTTATCATAGGAATAAAAAACAGTTTTGTTTGAGCTAAACTGAGGGCACTAGCCCACGAGACACAGATTTGGGAAGCTCTTGAATTTTATTCCTCTGGGCTACAAAATGGGAGAGGCTTGTACAGGCAAAATCCACAAAGTTACATTAGTTGATTGTCAAGAATTAGGTTTGGAGTTGGCAAGAAGAAAGGATTTGTTGGGGTTCAAAATGGTTGCATAATTAGTTACCAGGGGAGACCCTGAGACCATAAGTTTGTAGACGGTAGCTGCTAGCAGATAGTGTTTTGAGAACATGTTAGTGGTATTCTTAAGTTTGATACAGTTCAGAAAATTCAAGTTCTTTAAACATATGAACACCAAGTGAGGAAATGGGGGATGGTGGGCGGTGGGAAGAATTGGGTGATTGGGATTGATATACATATAAATATAGATATATACACTCAGTCAGTCAGTCTGTCAGTGAAAGTCATGTCGGACTCTCTGCGACCCCATGGACTATACAGTCCTTGGGATTCTCTCGGCCAGAATACTGGAATGGGTAGCCTTTCCCTTCTCCAGGTGATCTTCATGACCCAAGAATCCAATTGAGGTTTCCTGCATTGCAGGCAGATTCTTCACCAACTGAGCTATCAGGGAAGCCCTGATATATACACTGCTGCTACTGCTGTGTCACTTCAGTCGTGTCCGACTCTGTGCGACCCCATAGACGGCAGCTAACCAGGCTTCCCCATCCCTGGGATTCTCCAGGCAAGAACACTGGAGTGGGTTGCCATTTCCTTCTCCAACGCATAAAAGTGAAAAGTGAAAGTGAAGTCCCTTAGTCGTGTCCAACTCTTAGCGACCCCATGGACTGCAGCCCACCAGGCTCCTCCGTCCATGGGATTTTCCAGGTGAGAGTACTGGAGTGGGGTGCCATTGCTTTCTCCGATATATACACTACTGTGTATAAAATAGATAACTAATAGGAACCTACTGTAACTCTACCCAGTGCTCTGTGGTGACACAAATGGGAAAGAAATCCCGAAAAGAGGGCTTCCCAGGTGGCGCTTGTAGTAAAGTGCCTGCCACTGCAAGAGGTGCTGGAGACACTGATTTGATCCCTGGGTCAGGAAGATCCCCTGAAATAGGGCATGGCAACCCATGCCAGTATTCTTGCCTGGAGAATCCTGTGGGCAGAGGAGCCTGGCGGGCTATGGTCCATAGGGTGGCAAAGAGTCGGGCGTGACTGAAGCGACTTCCACACATGTACATGTATACATATAGCCGATTCACTTTGCTTCACAGTAGAAACTAACACAACATTGTAAAGCAACCATACTCCAAATTAATATTAAAAAAAAAAAGGAAGAGAACTCAAGTTCTTAGTGATGCAGGAACATGTCTGAAACCACGTTCACAATGGCCACCAGCTCCATTTTGGATGCCTGAATCACTGTTACTCCATTTTTAGTTTTAAATGCACCCTTCTCTTTAATTGTTAGAGCAGATGTACAATTGTTAAAGCAGATGCATGTTTGACAGGCCATAAGACAGGTTGTTCTAGTTTAGCATAAAGCTCAATCCAAATCATGTATAAGCCAGAATGACTTCCCCACACCTCAATATGAAAACATTTCTTCCATCATTATAAATATTTTTTTAAGTCTTCCTCTTCCTTTTTAGGGATGCAGAAATATGAATAATCTAAGGTATAATATCCAAGTACTCTCATTCGGGAATGGGTTGACCTATACACTTTTTAAATGGAAATTCACCACATTTATATGTATATCTTGTGTCTCAGACCATTAGGGTTGCTATAACAGAATACCAAAGATTGGGTAGTTTATAAACAGTAAACAATTTTTTCCTCTGGAAGCTTGAAGTCCAAGATAAAAGGACTAGCAGATTCAGTGACTGATGAGCCCCATTTGTGATGAATAGGTGACATTATCTAGTTACAACCTCATAGAATGAGCAAGAGAACTTTCTCAGCCTTCTTTCATAAGGGCATTAATCACAATCATGAAGCTCTACCTTGTCACCTCCCAAATGCCCCATCTTCTAATACCATAACATTGGGGGTTAGGTTTTCAACATACAAATTTAGGGGGATACACATATTCAATCTAGAGCCTTTGTGACAATAGAAGAAGCTTGGATTTTAAATATTTCCCTTTGGAGATAAATGACCATTATTTCAAGGTGGTTAAACAATGGCTTCTTGAAAGATTATTTAGAACATCTGACTGAAGTGATTATTACACGTGAACATTTTCTTTTTTACAAGTTCTCTGTTATGTTTTCAGATTGCTGCTGCTAAGTTGTTTCAGTCGTGTCCGACTCTGTGCGACCCCACAGACGGCAGCCCACCAGGCTCCCCTGTCCCTGGGATTCTCCAGGCAAGAACACTGGAGTGGGCTGCCATTTCCTTCTCCAATGCATGAAAGTGAAAAGTGAAAGTGAAGTTGCTCAGTCGTATCCGACTCTTCACGACCCCATGGACTGCAGCCTACCAGGCTCCTCCGTCCATGGGAATTTCCAGGCAAGAGTACTGGAGTGGGTTTCCATTGCCTTCTCCTATGTTTTCAGATTAGTGACGAGCCATACCTTGGAATCTACAAAGAACAATTAAGCTAACACTGGCATCCTATGCTCTGTTCTAAACTTGGGTAAAATTAGTTACAATATTTATATGTAACTAAATAAGCATAGCAAATATGTTCTTATCCTTATGTTCATCCATCAGAACAAAGTTTAATACTACTCTGCAGATTTTACTTGTGATCCACATTTTCAGGTATCTGTAGGATAAAGGTGAAAAAGTGAAAAAAAGCAGTATTTCTTTCTAAGCAGATACTTGTCCAGAGAAGTGTCAATTTTTTAAAGGGAAGAAATATCAGCTATTTTTTCTTTTAAGGTTGTGACCTACACTCTGACTTAACTGATTTGATAGGGGAAAGAAAATAGTCCAAATGCTTCTAAAACAGATTGGAGAGCCAAAAGTGGTCACTGCCTTTGTATCTAAGAAAGATGAACGAGACCTAAATAGGTCATTTTTAACTTCCTCTAGGGGTCCCTGTACATTCTTACTTCTCTGCATGCATTTTTGTACAATTATAAACTTACCTATTTTTCAAAAGCTTATTAAATTAAAAGGATTTTAATCTTTGGAGAATGAAACAAAACAAAACAAAAAACTATTAAGAGGATAATTCGTTTCCTAATGGATGCAATTTAAAACCTTGGCAGTCTCTCTTCATGTAAACATTCCTCTTCTCTGAGCTCAGCCAGTCTGGGGGTGAAGCAGAGGGATACACACAGATTCCAAAGAGAAAGCAGGTCTTTTCTAATGGAGGCCACATCAACATTGCCCTTGCTAAACAAAGTCTAAAAGGATTCCATTTCAGGGCAGCACTAACCCTGGGAGCAGTCTTAGTCTAAATTCTTCCATGTGCAGGAGCCCCAAACCATTTCAAACAAGTCACTGTTACCCGTTGGCTTCCGATTCTCATAATGGTGGAGAAAAATGAGAGAATAGTGGTGAGAACATAAGAGTGGAACCTTCCAAAATTCATCTGATGAAGGATACCAGCTGAAACAATTATTGTTAGTCTTTCAGTTCAGTTCAGTTCAGTTGCTCAGTCGTATCCGACTCTCTGGGACCCCATGAATCACAGCACGCCAGGCCTCCCTGTCCATCACCAACTCCTGGAGTTCACCCAAACTCATGTCCACAGAGTCGGTGATGCCATCCAGCCATCTCATTCTCGGTCGTCCCCTTCTCCTCCCGCCCCCAACCTTTCCCAGCATCAGAGTCTTTTCCAGTGAGTCAACTCGTCGCATGAGGTGGCCAAAGTATTGCAATTTCAGCTTTAGCATCAGTCCCTCCAATGAACACCCAGGATTGATCTCCTCTAGAATGGACTGGTTGGATCTCCTTGCAGTACAAGGGACTCTCAAGAGTCTTCTCCAGCACCACAGTTCAAAAGCATCAATTCTTCAGCGATCAGCCTTCTTCATAGTCCAACTCTCACATCCATACATGACCACGGGAAAAACCATAGCCTTGACTAGACGGCTCTGCCTAAAGGAGATGCAGCACATACACAAGCTAAGACTTCATCTCTGGGACACTCTTATCTCCAAGACAACAAGGCAGAGGAATATTAAGCACCGCCTCCCTATTTCAGTAAACATTGTTTCCCTTAAAAGAATACAGTGTTTGTCTTCCTGTGGAAACTGGTAAAAATTATCAACCAAACATCAGGATGGAAAGAAAACTCTCTTGAAAAGTGACTACGCATTCCATGCTGCTGGTTAAGATGGAACCAAAGACATCTCAGAGTTAGCACTTACAACCTAAAATTTAAAATATCCATAGAAGGAAACAGATTTCTTCTTGTCCCAAAAGTTCTAAGAATGAAAAAAAAGTCTTTTTCTATGTAAGGTGAGTTTTTGACAGTTCTGGATAGAAATGGGGAAACCTTCTTATAATATTCCAGGCATTCGTCTTTCATACATTGGAGCTATTAAGTCCCAATGCATATGAACCTTCTACAGGTCGAATCATCTCCCTCCTCTATCATTTCCTCACATGCATTGCATTTCATCATGAAAAGATGTATTCCTCAACGTATCAAGCACATGTGCATAATGCATCCATAAAGGTACTTGTTCACATGCCATACAAAACTAACTCAAATAAATGGACAACCTATTTAGGAGTCAGAATGACAGTTATCCTTGGGGGTGGGTGACTTGGAACAGAGCACAGAAGTATTGATATTGTTTTGTTTTTTGATCTGGGAACTGGTTACATGAGTGCATTCTCTTTGACAATTCATTGAGCCATGCTGTTAAGATTTTCTGCATTCTTCTGTAAATGTGTTACTACAGCAATGAACTGTTAATGAAATGTTTGCAAAAATCCAACAAAACAAGCCATGTCACCTACTGTCCAGTAGCTTACCAGCCACAGATGCTTCATGTATCTGATGGAACTCTTCTCACATGTCTTTCAGGATTGTTGTGAAAAGAATTAAGATAACGTTAGGAGAAAGTTTTGTAAATTATGAGATAAAATATAAATGTGAGACTTGGTGCTGTTCTTGCTGATGATGAGATTCTCAAACAAAGGGTTATATTCACAGTTTTGCAGGAGCAGTGTATGCCCATGTAATATATTTACTGTATATGTCAACAAAAACAGAAGGAATACATGATTTACACATTGTTACACCACAGTTGGAACTCCTATTACCCAACCCTCTAGCCCACAGTCCCAAGATAGATTATTTTGCAACTAATTACTTGCAGATGTGAAATCATTTCAAGTGTTATGAAAATAGCAGAATAGATCCTGGGATGGACGGCACTGGAGATGGAGAGGACAACAGAACAAAACCATTGTTATTCTCGGCTCGTGGCCTTACTTTGCGGTGCTCAGTTTTGTCTCCTTCTGGTATTCTACCAGGGAGGAAGTCGAAAATGTATCTATCTCATCAAAACAAATCCAGATTGTGGTTTTTTTTTTTAATTATTCACATTCTCGATACCAGAAACTGAAAACATGACTTTCGCCTTTTCATTATTTTCAAATAATTTTTAATGTCAGCCAATTGCAAAGACAACAAATTCTTCAAGAAAAGTGAGACAGAAGGGGCATTAAGTTACTTCAAACTGGCAAGAATCAGAAGGAAGAAAAATGCAGCTGTACATGGGGAGAGGGGAAACTCAGATGGAAGGAGCTAGGGACATGGAGTTTTGTCTCTTTCCATCTCTCTTTCCACAAAATATTTAGCCAGTGTTAGCTACCACCAGAATTGAATGGCTTCATTCTTGCTTTATGCAATCATTAAAAAAGAAATTTCTTCTAAATTTTGAGTGAAGGACACATTCCTCTTAAGTGGGAGAAGAACAAAGATAGGAGGAAATTGCTTGAGACACAACGCGACCAAGCTCTCCCTACAGAAGCAAATTGAGCTGACAACAGAAACCCATGTAGAGGCCTAGTAGGGGTAGGGGGGTTAAAACTTAGTGAGGAGAGAAATCCATAGGTCTTGAATCTCCTTAATTCATGTATTAGTTGGCTGATATACATCTTCAAGTAAACATTTAAAATTGCATGGCTGGATGCTATAAATTTCTGAGCTATCTGAGCACATCTATCTGTTGCTTTAATATATTCCAAAAAACTTCACTTATAAATAAATTATTAGATGTTCCAAAAATATAAAAGAATAGCCATTTACCTATAATGGATGAAGTAAGTAACCCCAGATGCAAGAAGATAAAAACAATAACTACAAAGTTCATAAGGAAAAATTATTTTGAACTGGAATTCTATTGAAATATTATTCACATTGAGGATTTATCAATCAAGAATCCTTTCTGTTAGGATCATTAGAAAATACAAATCATTAATACAAATCCAAGACACAAATCCAAGAAAAGAAGAAAATATGGGATGTGAGGAAAAGCAATAAATAAAGAAATTAGAAAAACTCATAAGTAAACCTAAAAATGTACTAATAAGATTCCAGGCATTTGTCAGGAAATTATGCAGACGCGAGATGCAACCAACCTCGCGCAGAAGCTGCCCCACGTCCAAGGTAAGGTACAGTGGCTGCACTTTGCTGGAGCAGCTGTGAAGAGATATTCCACGACCAAGTAAGAGAAACCCAAATAAGACAGTCGGTATTGCGAGGGGACATCAGAGGGCAGACACACTGAAATCATAATCACAGAAAACTAGTTGATCTGATCACATGGACCACAGCCCTGTCTAACTCAATGAAACTAAGCCATGCCGTATGGGGCCACCCAAGACTGACAGGTCATGGTGGAGAGGTCTGACAGAATGTGGTCTACTGGAGAAGGGAATGACAAACCACTTCAGTATACTTGCCTTGAGAACCCCATGAACAGTATCAAAAGGCAAAATGATAGGATACTGAATTCCCCAGGTCAGTAGGTGCCCAGTATGCTACTGGAGATCAGTGGAGAAATAACTCCAGAAAGAATGAAGGGATGGAGCCAAAGCAAAACAACTACCCAGTTGTGGATGTGACTGGTGATAGAAGCAAGGTCTGATGCTGTAAAGAGCAATATTGCATAGGAACCTGGAATGCTAGGTCCATGAATCAAGGCAAATTGGAAATGGTCAACAGGAGATGATAAGAGTGAACGATGGTGATTGCAGCCATGAAATTAAAAGACGCTTACTCCTTGGAAGGAAAGTTATGACCAACCTAGAGAGCATATTAAAAAGCAGAGACATTACTTTGCCAACAAAGCTTTGTCTAGTCAAGGCTATGGTTTTTCCAGTGTTCATGTATGGATGTGAGAGTTGAACTATAAAGAAAGCTGATCACCAAAGAATTGATGCTTTTGAAGTGTGGTGTTGGAGAAGACTCTTGGGAGTCCTTTGGACTGCAAGGAGATCCAACCAGTTCATCCTAAAGGAGATCAGTCCAAGGTGTTCATTGGAAGGACTGATCTTGAAGCTGAAACTCCAATAATTTGGCCACCTGATGCGAAGAGTTGACTCATTGGAAAAGACCCTGATGCTGGGAAAGATTAAGGGCAGGAGGAGAAGGGGATGACAGAGGATGAGATGGTTGGAAGGCATCACCGACTCAATGGACATGGGTTTGGGTGGACTCTGGGAGTTGGTGATGGACAGGGAGGCCTGGCATGCTGTGGTTCATGGGGTCACAAAGAGTCGGACACGACTGAAGAACTGAACTGAACTGATTATTGGTTAAAAAATCTCAGCAAACTAAGAGTAGAAAGGAATTTCCTTAACATGATGAAAAGCATTATGTTCTAATATCATACTAAATGGTGAAAGACTGAACTATTTTCAAGAGTGGAAATTAGGTGAAAACGTGTCTGTTTTCACCATTTCTATTTGACATCTTACTGAAGGTCATATTCCGTGCAGTAAGGCCAAAAAGAAAAAAAAGAGTGGTGGTGATGGGCATAGAAATTGGAAAGGAATAAATAAAACTGTCTTTATTCACAGACAATATAATCTTTTAAAATAGCTACTTAGACTAAATGAATTAGCAGTTACAAATACAGGAATATAAATATAAAAATCAATAATATTTCTGTACACTAGCAACAAACACTTGGAAAATGAAATTAAAAGAAACTACTGTTTCCTCCCCTGCAATGACAGGTGCTGGCACTGGTGGGCCCAGAGTGCCAGAAGCAAGTGGGAGAGGCCTCCCAACTCTGTCAGTGGTGGAGGTGGAGCAGGGGTCCACAAAAGGGGAGGGGGTGGACTCCTGCTGAACTGAGTTATTTCTTTCCTGCAACCTGTTGAATGGAGTCTGTGCACAAGGAGCAAATTCAGTGTTGACCTCAAAAACACAAGGAGAATATGCATGTTGTGTTAATTAGGGATAATTTCTCGTGCCAAAGAATGTCATTTACATAATGACTCTTAAATCCTGTGTATAGGTTCTTGTTGGTTTTTGCTAAAATGCTCATATGTCAGCTCTCATTTAGGAGATGATTTCAGAATTAATCTTTGTTTCCTTTGTTAGTTTTTCCTGGCTCTGCCTCTTACTTGCTGTGTGACCTCAGGCAGTTCGGTGTTCTTCCTGAACTTCGATTCTTAGCATATGTAACAAAAATGAAAAATCCCTTGCTCAGCCCATTGCAGTGCTTGCTAAGTAGGCTGGGTGAAAATACATCAAGCTTTTGGTATGATGCTTGCCACACAGTAGGAGCTCAAACAATACTGCTTTGCTTCTTTCCTTTTCACATATTTTAAAGCACAGTCATTCAGCTTTATCAGAAACAAGGTATTATACTTAAACCTCACAGGGTAAGCCATCACAGTGACATATACTTATTCAATGTTAAAATTGCATTTCTATGAAACCACATATTCAGTTGAGTCTCCCTTACATAAATACAATCTTTCTTACATTAGCAGCAAATTAAACTTCAACAATTACACTTGCTACTGTGGTTACCTTTGAGTTCCTCTAAAACTCCTCTGTATTTTATTGCTGAGTAAATATTTAGAAGACTTAAAAAGCTAATTTCAGATTTGGGCTTTCTCTGTTCAACAGTTTATATTTCAAGAGCTTTCACCCAAGTTCGTGTTCTCTTTTGTGAAACCTAGCGCAGTTCTCACATTGATATTATTTACATTTTTTTGGTAATGTGCTACAGGTTTATAAACCTTTCCATTTAAATTTTTGGTGTGATTAGCTGCTTTTAATTACATCTGAAAACCCCTTGCCAAATAATGATTAAAACACACAGAGATGGTATGGTTGAGACATAAGCAAAGCAAAACAGATCTATTTGAAAACTGCTTCAAGCAGTGAAACAACAGCTAATCCATTTAATTTGTGCATATGTGGAGGATTTCATTCAAACTGAACTAGAACAAAGGATAAATAAGGTGAGAAGGTAGGTAAGAGAACTTTGAAGCATTGAAATATTGTTGTTTTTTTTTTTAAATCAAAGCATAATTGATTCTTCTGGGGAAGTTTGTGGGGTAAAAAATAAAATTCGTATGTAATTATGGTTCACAGCAAATTGCATTTGCTGCCTGTTGAGCAAACTCAATTGGATTACTAAACCACTGTCTTTCCCACCCCTGTGTCAGTTCAAGACCAAACTCTCTTTCCTCTCTAGTTCTCTAAGGCCCCTGAAGCTTAAGCACACTTAGGATCTTTGTGTGTTGGGTTTTTCAGGGTTTTCCCTCCCCTTTTTCAGTGGATCCTTACAGCTTTCAGTGTCAGATTGAGGTTCACGTTTTTGGAGGACGCTGCTTTCTTCACAGTGTTCCCTTCAACCTCCCCTTCCCACCACACAATCCCTTTCCTCTGTCCACCCAGGACTCACTTCCCGGCTGTTGGGTTCCACGCCTTCTGTCTGATTTATTCATCCTTCCCATCATTCAGTCATTCATCCTACATGTGTTAATGGGCAGCTTGCTTAGTTATAGGGGTCCAATAGGAAGCCAGACAGAAACCGTGTCCTTGTCCTCATGGAGTTACAATCAAGTGGAGGAAACAGACCAATCAAAGAATCCTATAGGCAACAATTAAATGCCCGCTCTGACGGGTGAGGCAGAGGTGAAGGACGTGGTGGTGCGACCCTTGTAAGATACAGGGTCTTCATCTGTTTGGAAAGTCAGGAATGCTTCTCTGAGGAAGTGACTGTGGCCCTGACACAGAAGAGTGGAAGTTTGCCTGGGTGAAGACCGAGCACCGGTGTAGGAGCAAGAGTATAGCAGGAGCTGTGGGCTGGAAGAAAGAGAAGCTGGATGTGGCTGGTGCACAGAGAGGAAGGAAACACAGTGAGACTGGACTCATCAGAGGCAGACAAACACTCTTCTCCCATCACCTGCATCTCTTGGGCTCAGCTCAAGCATCCCCTCCTCTGGGAAGCCTTTGGTGGCCCTGCCCTCTCTGAGGAGGGACCTGTCCTCCCTCTGGAACCATGGCCTGCTGATCTTTGCATCCTTGGCTCCTCTCACAGGCTCCAACACAAATTAGGCATCTGTCATGGAGGGGTGGGTAGAGTTGAAGGGTGTGAGCATGATTGGGAGTCTCCTTGCTGAGCCTGGAGAGAGGCAACTTGGCTGTATGAGTGCAATTTTCGAGGCTTTCCCAGCGGGTGGCCCCACTTCTTCCAGCACCAGTTCAAGGGCCTCTTCCCTCAATAAGATCCCTTCCTTTTAATTCAAACCAAATCCCAGCTTGATGCAATTTCAGATGGTAAGGAAACACTGGATACGATGTGGAAGCATGTGGTTTGTACAGAGGAACTCAACCATGACCTACTCCACAACTACGGGTGCCACCCCAGTTCTCATCAGGTTTCCCAGCCTCGTGTTCCAGTGATGGGGCTTATTAAAGGGATCCTGGAGGGAGAGACTGTTCCCTCTTGGGAGTATTCCAGTGAGCAACAGGGAAACCTGGATGGGGAATCACAGCCGTTAATTGGGGCATAAATGGAACAAATTCCCTCTCATCACTGAAAGGTATCATATTTCACGTTGAGGGAAAGGAGAGATTTGCCTACAAATTAGGCTGGAAACTGTAGAGAAGAAATTGTTTGCTGGCCAGATTGGTATGCCAGGACTGTAATGAAATAGGACAGAAAGAGAAGGGGTGGGGGTACACATTCAAATAAGAAATGGATTTTTTTAAAGTATTTCTTTTACTGTCATTTTGAAGGGTTGAGCCTGTCCTGTTGCCAGTGTTCCTCAGCATTCACCAAATTGTCCTCTTCTGGGTGACTTTTAACCCTGTTGTTCAGCAGCTGCTCGGAGAAGCAGCAACAACTCTGGGGAATATTCACGATTCATGGTTCTGCCCTGGAGAAGAGAATGAAAGCTGATTTCCATTTTTTTCAGAATCATAATGTGAATGGAAAGTGTCTTTGGACGTTCTTTTCTCATTGTAAGTGTCAGAGTTAGGTATCAACCCCAGAACCTCTGGTACTGTGCCCACAGATGCAGAGTCCCTCCCAGTGAGCCCTCCTTCCCTTGTGCCCTCCATCCTTTCATGTGAGTGAGCGAATCCTTCCTCTGGGGTGACTGCTTCCTACCCATGGGTGCTTCCCAGGGCTTACTCATTTGTTCTGGCTCAGTGTGCCTCTCAGCCCTGTCCTTCCTCTGGATCTGCTTGTGCCTTTGTTTTCCTATCTCATAATGACCCGCTTTGACCTAGGTGTTGGGCTTCAGAATTACCACTGCCCATCCTTAAGGCCTTTATATGCAGATATAATATGCAGATGATGCCACTTTAATGGCAGAAAGTGAAGAGGAACTAAAGAGCCTCTTGAAGGTGAAAGAGGAGAGTGAAAAAGCTGTCTTAAAACTCAACATTAAAAAAACTAAGGCCATGGCATCCCGGCCCATAACTTCATGGCAAATAGATGGGGAAACAATGGAAACAGTGAGAGACTTTATTTTCTTGGGCCCCAAAATCACTGCAGATAGTGACTGTAGCCACAAAATTAAAAGACGCTTGCTTCTTAGAAGAAAAGTTATGACAAACCTAGATAGCATATTAAAAAGCACGAACATCACTTTGTCAACAAAGGTCCATATAGTCAAAGCTATGATTTTTGCAGTAGTCATTATGAATGTAAGAGTTGAGCTATAAACAAGGCTGAGCACTGAAGAATTGGTGCTTTTGAATTGTGGTGCTGGAGAAGACTCTTGAGAGTCTCTTGGACGGCATGGAAATCAAAGCAGTCAATCCTAAAGGAATTCAACCCTGACTTCCTTGGAAGGACTGATGCTGAAGCTGAAGCTCCAATACTTTGACCACAATGCGAAAAGCTGACTCATTGGAAAAGACTGTGATGCTGGGAAAGATTGGGGGCAAGAGGAGAATAGAGAGGAGCAACAGACAATGAGATGGTTGGATGGCATGACTAACTCAATGGACAGGAGTTTGAGCAAACTCAGGAAGACGGTGAAGGACAAGGCTGCCTGGTGTGCCGCAGTTCATGAGGTTGCAAAGAGTCGGACACAACTTGGCGACTAAACAGCAAAAACAAATCCTTAAGCCACAGCACTGCCACTCCCATTCCTCATGGAACAGGACAATAAAAAAAAAAATAATTACTTAGGCTCCTTTGTGCATTGGCTTTAACATATATACTCTTCTACGCTCAAGTATTCTTGCTTAAAAAAAAAAAAACAGTGGAAATATCATGTCAATAAAAGCATTGAATTGATTTGTGGTTTCTTTTGGGGTGAATTTGAAAGAGAAGGATGCCTGGAGGCTGTTGAGGCAATGTTTTCATTTTAGCATTAAGGAAGAATTCCTTTGGTTTGTTACAGGGATCATTGAAAACTTTCAATTGGATGAGTGGTCAGTGGGCCTAACCCCTTCTAAAGCATTCTGTGACCCAATCAGGTGGCTCAAAGTTGGGTTAAGCAAACCAAACAAGGCCTGTGAATTAAGATGTTTTGCATGGGGGAAGCCACTTGCCCTAATACTTAATCCCTGAAAGAACAACTTGCATGCTGTTTATTGAAGCATTGTCCTAACATGAAATTCCTTTCTCTTCTACTTCTGATTTGATTGACCTTTTTATTGTCCTCCCATTAAGGCAGAGTGCAAATGTAATCACTGATTTTACTAGAAAACACTTTTGTATACTTTAAGTTTGTTTTTAAAAAGACTTAAAAATCTTGTGAAAAGCAAACAAACAAAAAAAATCACTCGATTATCTTTTTTTTCTGGGGAAAATGACAGATATATTTTGGGGGACACAGCTTGCAAATGTGTCTCAGGAAAAATTCTATTACTCAGTTGACAGATTTTGAAAGCTGGGAACTCATGAGCAATCTGAACAATTGTTTTGCCTTACAAAGCTGGTTTTTTTAAAAATCAGTTCCAAAAATACTATGATAAGAGAGGACTCTTTACCAGGTAATTACCAAAATATATTTATCGTGTTACTTTTATAGGTTTTCCCAAGATCTTTGGAATAGCTTCCTCATGAAGTAATAAAGGAAGACTTGTATATACTTTACAAGTTTAACTGCAGTGTTGTTCTGAAGAAAAATGATTTCTTTTCCTCTAGTAAAAAGTGTGTTCACATAATTACCTTGGGAAATGTGGTTTTGAGGTCAGTGAAAAAGAGACTTCTTGCCGGTAGACTACCTTTCCACCATGTGATCTGGAGTTTGTCAAGTGGGCATCAGAGCTGTTTTCCTATCCACCCCCTCCACCCTCTGCCAACCTCATCTCTCAGAGTCCTTCCTGAACTTGGGAAAACAGCTGCTTCCCCTGGTGCCACTTCTCTTCATGATTCAGAGTTGAGTCCAAAGGACTGTTTTGGGAATCAACATAGACAGGCACCTCACAGCCTCCCCCTGGTCCCAGGCATCGGCCACCCCACCTTAGAAGTGGCACAAACATCTCCTTCACCAGGCCCCTCCCCTATGGAGGCTCAGGAATTAAAGCCGGCAGACTCCCTGCACTCCAGCCCCTGCCTTGCCCAGAAGTGCTCGAGTTTCTGTCAGGTGAAGAGTGCATGTAGGGCTTGGTCTGGGCTAAAGTGCCCTGCTGAAAAGGAGGACAAGACCTACCAAACTTTTGTCATATAATGTGTGAGGAAGGGGAGGCAATGGCTGAGTTAAAGTGAAAGACTTTGCCTGGAGTCCGCCAAGGGGCAGCTTGGCATCTGGATCACAGTCAGCAATCACACTGCTTACCTCGCTGAGCCTCTTTATCTGTGAAAGGATGATAATATCTCACTTATTTATCTGTGAAACTGAAATGATAATACCTGCTTACGTGGTTGTCATGAGGATTAAATTGAATCATTTGTATAAAACACTGCTTTCTTCCTGACACATTAGGAACCATGAAAGAGTGTTTCCAGACTTTCCCCCTGACACCTGTCAGATGCTCCCTCCATGCGCGGTATCTTCTATTGGTGCTGTTACCTTAGGAGTGTCTATCTAGCCCTGGGTGTGTCAAGCAGAGCAGGTTGAATGCATGTTTGTGGGAAATAGCTCAAAGAAACCCTACTAGGCTTGATTTGAGAGACACTGATTAGTAATGCACACAGTGCATTACTGTGTGAGCTCACAGTGTAGGTTGCAAATAAAAGGTGAGGCAGGTCATGGTCAGGATTAGAAATCTGTCAGGTAAAGGCAGGATGATCTGGCTCCATAGTATGTGTAAGTGGTGACCAAGAAAGGGTTCTGCAGTCCTGAGTGTCAGGTTGGACATGGCACGGTGGACTCCTCACATGCTCACAGGTCACAATAGAACAGAGGCACAGGTGTATGCGATGGCCACTCTTCTCCACTGACAGATCTAGGGGGCAGAGTTGACTCTGGGGAAAAGTGTGTGAGTGGGCAACATTCTCCTTTGGTGTCCTTTGCCTCATGGTTGGTCCCTCCCCACTTTTCTGATTCCTCTAAGGCGTCAGATACCCAGTGTCCTTTTCTTTCCCTCCATTGAATCCTGTGCTCAGAATTAGATGCTGCAATACATGTGGGGAACGTTGTACTGGCTTGTGGTGGCTGTGACTTTTCAATGCTCCTGCTTGCCTTTACTCCCACTCCATCCCTCTTTGGTCACAGACCTGGTGTCTGGACACCAGGGGTGAGCAGAGGACCCACCTGGACTCTACCCATACTTGGCCAGTGTCTCCAGCTGATGGTGGATGTTGGGGTCCTGAGGTCAAGCTAGGCCAATCAGAGTCCCTCCCCAAGATAATTGTGTCTGGGGAAGGGCCTTCTGTCTTCCTTTAGTGAAGTTAGAAGCACCAGGGCCTTGTCCTGCTATGTGGAGAAAGCCTGTCCACCAAAAAGGAGCCCAGGGCCGAGTCAACCCAAAATAAGGGCTGGAACAAGACAAGACAGAACCAGGCCCTGGCTGTGGCTCCCCAAGCGCCCAGAACTAGCTTGGTCCATATAGCTTCAGCTTTTCTTAGGCTCTTGCTATCTGTGAGCTACCCCCAGTGCCCTTCCAATAACCTCCCTTGTGTTTTAATCACTATGCATTTAATCTGCAGCTTCTCTCTAGAAAAATTCTGTGTGCTTTGACTGACTCCAAGGTGTTCCTCCCTGAGGTGAATTTCTTAAAGTCACTGTTAAGGATCCAAACACAGGAGAGTCTGAAGGGTTTGTTTTTTTTTTTTTTTTTTTTGAAGTATCCACTGTTCTGAGTGACACTGAGGAATTAAACAGGAAATTAAATTCATTGTAAAGATTATTGGTCTGTGTATACTTCTTTTGGTTTAAAAATTCTCAAAGTAGTGGCAGCTATGATAAAGTCACTTTATTTTTTAAAGAGCAAAGACAATGTAATCTAATTTTAGATCATTCCAGACTGAGTTCGAGTTAACATGCAGACATTTGGAAATTTGTCAGAAATTAACTGCTGATTATTGGGTCTCAACTTTAGGTTATGACCCAAGTTAGGGTCACTGTGGGTATCCAAAAGGGCTGCAAGATTATTTTACAGATGCCCAAAATGTTATCTTTACCTCTGTGCTCTGTATTTATTCGGTTGGGGAGGGGAAAATTTTGCAATGAGGAGGGCCCCTGGGGAAGATAGTTAGCCACAGAGAAGCCAGGGCAAGGGTGACAGCAGTGCTAGAGTCCTGTCAAAGGCAGTGTTCATGTAGAGTGTATATCAGGGGCAGGAGTTTGCATATGCTTCCATTGATTTGGAGCAGGGTAGAAAAATAGGTTTCACCTTAAATGAAGATTCTTGACAGATAATGGAGACTACTTGGAGAACTGTGTTCAGAAAGAGTATGAGGTGGAATATAGGCTCAGTGGGTTGACCATGATTATTATTAGTGATGTCTGTGTCCATCTCTTTATTTTTAATGCTTCTGGATAATTTTGTTTAAAATGCATCTCTTTTAAACATTGACATAGATTTTAAAAAGAAGATTGTCAAGTCTGTGTCTCTCTCAATAGGAGGAAATTTATAATTTTTCTATTATGGAAAATTTTAAGCAAATATAAAAGAGAAGAACTATGAGTATCACTCTGATTCTAAAAACAATCACTTTTCACCAATGTGGATTGTTCTGGAGCAAGATTTTCTTTTAGATTTGGAATAACTGACAGTAGAGATTTTTATTGCAAATGGGAATGACCCAGGAGAAAGAAAAAAGTGTTTTTAACATTCAGTTCAGTTCAGTTCAGTCACTCAGTCGTGTCCGACTCTTTGCAACCCCATGAATCACAGCACGCCAGGCCTCCCTGTCCATCACCAACTCCCGGAGTTTACTCAAACTCATGTCCATTGAGTCAGTGATGCCATCCAACCATCTCATCCTCTGTCGTCCCCTTCTCCTGTCCCTAGAATGGACTGGTTGGATCTCCTTGCAGTCCAAGGGACTCTCAAGAGTCTTCTCCAGCACCACAGTTCAAAAGCATCAATTCTTCGGCGATCAACTTTTTTCACAGTCCAACTCTCACATCCATACATGACCACGGGAAAAACCATAGCCTTGACTAGACGGACCTTGGTTGGCAAAGTAATGTCTCTGCTCTTTAATATGCTATCTAGGTTGGTCATAACTTTCCTTCCAAGGAGTAAGCGTCTTTTAATTTCCTGGCTGCAATCAGCATCCGCAGTGATTTTGGAGCCCCAAAAAATAAAGTCTGCCACAGTTTCCACTGTTTCCCCATCTGTTTGCCATGAAGTGATGGGACCAGATGCCATGATCTTTGTTTTCTGAATGTTGAGCTTCAAGCCAACCTTTTCACTCTCCTCTTTCACTTTCATCAAGAGGCTTTTTAGTTCCTCTTCACTTTCTGCCATAAGGGTGGTGTCATCTGCATATCTGAGGTTATTGATATTTCTCTTGGCAGTCTTGATTCCAGCTTGTGCTTCCTCCAGCCTAGTGTTCCTCATGATGTACTCTGCATATAAGTTAAATAAATGGGGGGCAATATACAGCCTTGACGTATTCCTTTTCCTATTTGGAACCAGTCTGTTGTTCCATGTCCAGTTCTAACTGTTGCTTCCTGACCTGCATACAGGTTTCTCAAGAGGCAGGTCAGGTGGTCTGGTATTCCCATCTCTTTCAGATTTTCCACAGTTTATTGTTGTGATCCACACAGTCAAAGGCTTTGGTATAGTCAATAAATATAAATAGATGTTTTTCTGGAACTCTTGCTTTTTCGATGATCCAACGGATGTTGGCAATTTGATCTCTGGTTCCTCTGCCTTTTCTAAAACCAGCTTGAACATCTGGAAGTTCACAGTTCACGTATTGCTGAAGCCTGGCTTGGAGAATTTCAAGCATCACTTTACTAGCGTGTGAGATAAGTGCAATTGTGCAGTTGTTTGAGCATTCTTTGTCATTGCCTTTCTTTGGGATTGGAATGAAAACTGACTTTTTCCAGTCCCGTGGCCACTGCTGAGTTTTCCAAATTTGCATATTGAGTGCAGCACTTTCACAGCATCCTCTTTCAGGATTTGAAATAGGTCAACTGGAATTCCATCACCTCCACTAGCTTTGTTCGAAGTGATGCTTCCTAAGGGCCACTTGACTTCACATTCCAGGATGTCTGGCTCTAGGTGAGTGATCACACCATTGTGATTATCTGGGTCATGAAGATCTTTTTTGTACAGTTCTTCTGTGTATTTTTGCCACATCTTAATATCTTCTGCTTCTGTTAAGTCCCTACCATTTCTGTCCTTTATTGAGCGCATCTTTGAATAAAACGTTCCTTTGGTATCTCTAATTTTCTTGAAGAGATCTCTAGTCTTTCCCATTCTATTGTTTTCCTCTGTTTCTTTGCATTGATTGCTGAGGAAGGCTTTCTTATCTCTTCTTGCTATTCTTTGGAACTCTGCATTCAAATAGGTATATCTTTCTTTTTCTCCTTTGCTTTTTGCTTCTCTTCTTTTCACAGCTATTTGTAAGGCCTCCCCAGACAGCCATTTTGCTTTTTTGCATTTCTTTTTCTTGGGGATGATCTTGATTCCTGTCTCCTGTATAATGTCACGAACTCCGTCTGTAGTTCATCAGGCACTCCATCTATCAGAGCTAGTCCCTTAAATCTATTTCTCACTTCCACTGTATAGTCATAAGGGATTTGATTTAGGTCATACCTGAATGGTCTATTGATTTTCTCCACTTTCTTCAATTTCAGTCTGAATTTGGGAATAAGAAGTTCATGATCTGAACCACAGTCAGCTCCTGTTTTTTGCTGACTGCATAGAGCTTCTCCGTCTTTGGCTGCAAAGAATATAATCAATCTGATTTCAGTGTCAACCATCTGGTGATGTCCATGTGTAGAGTCTTCTCTTTTGCTGTTGGAAGAGGTGTTTGCTATGACCAGTGCATTCTCTTGGCAGAACTCTATTAGCCTTTGCCCTGCTTCATTCTGTACTCCAAGGCCAAATTTGCCTATTATTCCAGGTGTTTCTTGACTTCCTACTTTTGCATTCCAGTTCCCTATAATAAAAAGGACATTTTTTTTGGGGGGGGGGTTTAGTTCTAGAAGGTCTTGTAGATCTTCATAGAACTGTTCAACCTCAGCTTCTTCCACATTACTGGTCGGGGCATAGACTTGGATTACCATGATACTGAACGGTTTGCCTTGGAAACGAACAGAGATAATTTGTCATTTTTGAGATTGCATCCAAGTACTGCATTTCAGACTCTTTTGTAGACTTATGATGGCTACTCCATTTCTTCTAAGGGATTCCTGCCCACAGTAGAAGATGTAATGGTCATCTGAGTTAAATTCACTAATTCCAGTCCATCTTAGTTCACTGATTCCTAGAATGTCGATGCTCACTCTTGTCATCTCCTGTTTGACCACTTCCAATTTGCCTTGATTCGTGGACCTAAGATTCCAGGTTCCTATGCAATACTGCTCTTTACAGCATCGAACCTCGCTTCTATCACCAGTCCCATCCACAACTGTGTTGTTTTAGCTTTGGCTCCATCCCTTCCTTCTTTCTGGAGTTATTTCTCCACTGATCTCCAGTAACATATTGGGCACCTACCAACCTGGGGAGTTCATCTTTTAGCGTCCTATCTTTTTGACTTTTCATACTGTTCATGGGGTTCTCAAGGCAAGAATACTGAAGAGGTTTGCCATTCCCTTCTCCAGTGGACCACATTCTGTCAGACCTCTCCACCATGACTTGTCTGTCTTGAGTGGCCCAACACGGCATGGCTTAGTTTCATTGAGTTAGACAAGGCTGTGGTCCATGTCATCAGACTGGCCAATCTGATGACATGGACTACAGTCTTAACCAATAATAGGTACTGAATTTCATCAAATACTACTGCTGAATCTACTGAGATAATCATATTGTTCTCATGTATCTATTAATATGGTGAATTGCCTTGATTGATTTTAAAATGTTAAAATTTTGTATTTTGCATAAGCCCACTTGCTTATGTGTGTTCTTTTTTTTATATAGTATTGACTTCTATTTGGTGATATCTTGGTTAAGATTTTGCATCTATATGCTTGAGGGATGTTGCTCTCCAGGGATACTGAACATTTTTCCTGTTCTTTTTTTTTCTTTAATTAATTTTTTTTTCCAGTTTAGCGTAAGGATAATGCTGGCTTCAAAAATAGTAAGTTGGAAGTGATTCTCTCTCCACCTGTGTTTTCTTAAAGTGTTTGTGTAAGATTGGTATTGTTTCTCCATTAAATGTTTAATAGAATTCACCAGTGAATTTACCATCTGAGAAGGTTTTTCTTTTTTCCTCAGGTTTTGTTGAGGTATAATTAAAATACAGCTCTGTAAAATTTAATGTGTATAGACTAATGGTTTGACTTACATCCATCATGAAATGATGACTACAAGAAGTTTAGTGTACATCCATTATCTCATATAGATTCAAAATAAAAAATACCTTTTCTTGTAGTGAGAACTCAGGATTTACTCTCTAACAACTTTCATATATAACAGCAATGTTAATTATATTAATCAAGTTGTACATTACATACATAGTACTTATTTCTCTTGTAACTGGAATTTTGTAACTTTGCCCTTCTTCATCACCATACAAAGATATCAGATTGCTGTTGACTATATTTACCACACTGCACATTTTACCATTTGATCCATTTAATTTGCAACTGCAAGTTTGTACTCCTTAATTTCCCTCAGTCATTTCACTCATCCCCTTAACCTCTCTCCCCTCTGGCAAACACTTATTGGTTTCCTATATCTGTGACTCTGCTTCTGTTTTGTTATGCTTGTTCATTTACTTTGCTTTTGTTCATCTGTCTCTTTTTTAAGTTCCATATAAGTAAAATCATATGGTATTTGTCATTCTCTGTCTGACTTATTTCACTTAGCATAATACCCTCTATGTTTTTACAAGTGAAAATATTTCATTCTTTATTATGGCTTAGTAATATTTCATCACACACACATTCACACCCCACTCTTTATCCATCCATCATGGGCAGTTAGGTTGCTTCTATATTTGGCTATTGAAAATAAGGTTGCAGTGAACATAGGGATGCACATATCTTTTTGAATTAATGTTTTTGCTTTCCTTGGAAAAATACTTGTAAGTGGAATTGCTGGATATGGTATATTTATTTTTAATTTTTTGAAGAATGTCAATAGTTCTGAAGAATTACATTCCCACCAAGTGAGCAGCATGAGGGTTCATTCCCATTTCTTTAAATCCTTGCCAGCACTTATTTGTTGTCATTTGATAATAGCCATTCTGACATGTGTGAGTGATATCTCATTTTTGTTTTGATCTGCGTTTCTCTGATGATTAGTGATACTGAGCATCTTTTCATGTGTCTGTTGACCAACAGTATGTCTTCTATGGAAAAATGTCTATACAGGTGCACTGTCCATTTTTCATTCAAGTTGTTTGCTGGTTTTTCTTTTTTTTGATGCTGAGATGTATTAGTTCTTTGTATATTTTGTATACTAATTCCTTATCGGATACATAGTTTGCAAACATCTTCTCTCTTTCAGTAGGCGGCCTTTGTGTTTTGTGAAAAAGCTTTTTAGTGTGGTATAGTTCCACTTGTTTATTTTTGCTTTTGTTGCTCTTGCCTGAGGAACCATATCCAAAAAAATATTGCTAAGACAAATGTCAAAGAGTACTGCCTGTGTTTTCTTCCAGGAGTTTTATCATTTTGGGTTTTACATTTAAGTCTTTAATCCATTTTATTTTTTAATATGGTTTGAGACAGTTGTACAGTTTACTTCTTTTGCATATAGCTGTCTAGTTTTCTCAATACCATTTATTGAAGAGGTTGTCTTATCCCCATTGTATACTCATCTCCTCTGCTATAGACCAATTGATGATATAAGTGTGAGATCATTTCTGGATTCTTTATTCTGTTCCAATTATCTATATTTTTATTTTGTGCCATAAACCATAAATCAAAACCATACTGTTTTGATTACTGTAGCTCTGTAGTATAGTTTGAAACCAGAGCATGTGATACCTTCAGCTTTGTACTTCTTTCTCAAGATTGCTTTGCCTATTTGGAATCTTTTTCATTTCCACACAAATTTTAGAATTCTTTATTCTAATTTTGTGAAAAATATCATTGGTATTCTAATAGGGATTGCATGGAATATGTAGATTACTGTGTATAGAATGGTCATTTTAATAATATTAATTTTTCAAATCCTTGGGCATCTTGTAACTATTTGTGTCATCTTAAATTTATTCCATCAGTACCTCACAGTTTTCTGAGTAGGTTTTGGGAAGGTTTTTAATTATGAGTTCAATTTTTTAAGATATTAGGCCATCTGGATTTTCTAATTTTTCTTGTATCATTTTTTGCAATTTGTAATTTTTAATTAATTTATTAATTCATTTGTTTTACATTAATTGACAAAGGTTGTTCATCATATATTCATATTATCCTTTTAGTGTCTGTAGGATCTGTAGTCACATCCTCTCTTTCATTCCTGATATTTACACTGGCTGCTTTTAAGATTTCCTCTTTATCATTGGTTTTCAGCAAAGTAATTAAGATATGCCTTAATAGGATCTTCTAAATATTTTGCTTGACATTCTTTGAGCTTCTTGGATTTGTAGGCTTATAGTTTTCATCAAAATTGGTAAATTTTCACCTGTTATTTCTTCAAATATTGTTTTCTCGCTCCCCATCCTCCAACCACTAACTTCTTTGAGGGGCTCAAATTATACATATTTCTAAAGTCTCTGATATTCTTACATAGGTCATGGAGGCTCTGTTTTTTTAATTTTCAGACTTCTTTCTCTCTGAGATTTGGTCTGGATGGTATCTACTGCTAGGTTTTCAAGTTCTTTAATTTATAGTTTATTTACAGTCAATTTACAGTTAACCCTACCCATTGTATTTTCTAGCTTATATATTTTTATCTAGAAGTTCCATTTGATTTTTTAAAAATCTCTTTCTCTCATTTTATTAAGGGTTAGTGGGATAAACAGATATATACACAATCTGAATCATGGGAAGATGGTTTCTAAACTCAACATAGTAATTTGAATAGTAGCTGTGTAGTGGAAATTGTCCATACATAGCAGAAAGCGAACAGGAACAAAAGAGCCTCTTGATGAAAGTGAAAGAGGAGAGTGACAAAGCTGGCTTAAAACTCAACACTCTAAAAACTAAGGCCATGGCATCCGATTCCATCACTTCATGGCAAATAGATGGGGAAACAGTGGAAACAATGGGAGCCTTTATTTTATTGGGCTCCAAAATCACTGCAGATGGTAACTGAAGCCATGAAATTAAAAGATGCTTGTACACTGGAAGAAAAGTTATGACCAACCTAGACAGCATATTAAAAAACAGAGACATTAGTTTGCCAACCAAGGTCCATCTAGTCAAAGCTATGGTTTTTCCAGTAGTCATGTATGGATGTGAGAATTGGACCATAAAGAAAGCTGAGTGCCAAAGAATTGATGCTTTCAAATTGTGGTGTTGGAGAAGACTCTTGAGTGTCCCTTGGATTGCAAGGAGATCAAACCAGTCAATCCTAAAGGAAATCAGTCCTGAATATACATTGGAAGGACTGATGCTGAAGCTGAAACTCCAGTACTTTGGCCACCTGCTGTGAAGAACCGACTCATTAGAAAAGACCCTGATGATGGGAAAGATTGAAGGCAGGAAGAGAAGGGGATTACAGAGGATGAGATGGTTGGATGGCATCACCAACTTGATGGACATGAGTTTGAGCAAGCTCTGGGAGTTGTGATGGGCAGGGAAGCCTGGCGTGTCATAGTCTATGGGGTTGCAGAGAGTTGGACACCACTGAGTGACTGAACTGAACTGAGTGGAAATTGAGGAGCCACCTTATGTATGTCTGAAAGGAGCCTGGCCTCTGTATCAGTAAAGGCACAGTGCCAATGCAAATAATAAAATGAAAAAAATCCAGAAAGTCACTATGCATAACGAATAAAAGATAGATTTCAGAGTCAGACAGATCTAAACTTATGAAATTAATTCTGCCACTTATATAATCCTTAACAGTTTCTTTATCTGAATTATAGAAATAATCACTTCTTAATGTGGTTGTTAAGAAGATTAAATTCAATAATATGTCACAAATTCAGTGCCTGGCACATATTAGGAACTCAATAAAAGCTCATTCTCATTATTTTATTATTATTCATAAACTCATACAAATAATTTTCATCTCAAGAAAAATTTTATTCTTCTTGTCTTATATTTAAACCATCTGTCTACATTTTGAACTCATAGAATAGGATCCTGTTACTATACTTTGTGCTGCTTCAGGTGATAATCAAACTTTAAAAATTGACCCACAAAACCCAAAACATCTTTCCCTCAGAGAGTATTTGGACACTTGTCACTTGCATGGATTGCTGGGAAAACCCCCTTTCAAAAAGCAGGCACTCCAACACATACGTCAAGAGTACTGGCTAAGGACTACAATTATAACAGTGCACATTTCTTAAACCAAGATAGTTTCTATTTTCAATGTTTTAATTATTGAAATAGGATCTGTATCAGACCAGATGTGTCTTCTGATGGGTACTCTTGGTGCGAGATTTCTCTATAATCAGGGTGACCATACATCTCAGTTTGCCTAGAACTGTTCCTATTTATACCTGTGACTCAGAATAATTACTAATAATGCTCCCTTTCATTCCCAAAAGTGTTTGGATAGTTAATTACACAGCTACTCTATCTATAATTATCCTTTAACAACGATATTCTGCAACTCATTTGTTAGATGCCATAAGTACTACTGTGCTCTTGTTACTCTTAAAACCGACCATGGGTTAAGACCTATATTAACACCTGGGATATGAGAAACACCACCTGGTAAAGCAAATTATTTTACTCCAAGCTCATTGTGAATTTAGAGAAAACACATTGCAAATTGATTTGAAAATGAAAGAGGAGAAATAGATCTTAGCAGTACTGCCAAAGAGAATGTTTATAGGATAAGGAAATACAGAAGGGTTTCTTAGATTGGAAAGTTAATATTTCCAAAACTTTCTGCCCACTCTTAATCCCTGACTGCTAATGTGGCTATTGTAAGGTACTTCTAAAGGGTTGAAGGTGGAGGTGGATGAGTGGCAGTTTATGGGTTGAGAAGTAATCAAAATCTAAATGGAGATGGACACATATATATAATTAGAAAACAATTATTCAATATAGTATTATATATAATTTTACATTTTAAGAACAAAAATACCCACTGTTTTCTTAAATCAATGCAAGTAAAGTTTAACTAAAACCTCTACTGGCAAGGCAAAGAGATTTGCAAATTGGGCTGAATTTTATCAGATTCTTGAGGGAGGGGATACACAAGGTCTTTTGTTTTTAATTTTTTATGGTGAAATAAATAACCAAGAGACTATAAAAACTATAAATGATTTTTTTTAAATAATAAAAGGAATAAAAGATTTGCCCACTAACTAGTTGAGGAAATAAAACAGACCTTCTGATATCCCTCCCCAGTTGTATTTTCTCCCTCTTTCACCTCCAAAAGGTAACTTCAATTTTAAAACTTTGTGAGTCTCTTTTGCCACCTAGTTCTATGTGAATGAGTGAGTGAAGTTGCTCAGTCATGTCCAGCTCTTTGCAAACCCATGGACTGTAGCCTACCAGGCTCCTTCATCCATGAAATTTTCCTGGCAAGAGTATTGGAGTGGGTTGCCATTTTCTTCTCCAGGGGATCTTCCTGACGCAGGGATCGAACCCAGGTCTCCCGCACTGCAGGCAAAGCTTTACTGTCTGAGCCACCAGGGAAGCCCGCTTAGATCTATAGTTCTGCAAATAATACATTGCTAGGTGTTGCCTGATTTTTGAACATAAACAGAATCATAATGCATACATTCTATGCTTTGCTTCTGTTGCTCAAAAAATAATTGTTTTTGAGATTCATCCTTGTCAATCCTGTTAGCTTTAATTAGCTTCTACTGTCATATCATAATTCATCATAAGTGAAGTCGCTCAGTCATGTCTGACTCGTAGAGACCCCACAGACTACAGCCTACCAGGCTCCTCCGTCCATGGGATTCTCTAGGCAAGAGTCCTGGAGTGGCTTGCCATTGCCTTCTCCAAATTCATCATAAGATTATATTAATATTGGTCAAAACAATTGTTGATGAATATTTGGATAGATAGGGAATTTTTGCTTGGGAATAAGGCTTCTGCGTGCATTCTTATAAATTTCTTTTGGGCATGAGTGTAAGAATTTCTCTAGAGTACACATCTTAGGATGTAATTCCTGGTTACAGTCTATGTGTAACTTTGTTAAGAAATGCCAAACTGTTGGCTAAAATCACTGAGCCAAATAAATGATACCCTCCCTCCAATAGATGTGGATGCTTCTTGTTCTGTATCTTTTCCAATAATTATTCTTCATAGATTTTTTCATTTTTTCCAATCTGGTAGATGCAAAATCATGTTGTTGTGGTTGGTGTTCAGTCGTGCAGTTGTGTCCAACTCTTTGTGACCCCATGGATATAGCACTCCAGGCTTCCGTGTCCTTCACTATCATCTGGAGCTTGCTCAAACTTGTATCCATTGAGTTGGTGATGCCATCCAACCATCTTGCCCTCTGCTGTCCACATCTCCTCCTGCCTTCAATCTTTCCCAGCATCGGCGTCTTTTCCAGTGTGTCAGTTCTTCGCATCAGGTGGCCAAAGTATTGGAGCTTCAGCTTCAGCATCAGTCCTTCCAATGAGTATTCAGGACTGATTTCCTTTAGGACTGACAGGTTTCATCTCCTTGCAGTCCAAGGGACTCTCAAGAGTCTTCTCCAGCACCACAGTTCAAAAGCATGAATTCTTCAGTGCTCAGCCTTCTTTGTGGTCCAATTCTCACATCCGTACGTGAATACTGGAAAAACCATAGCTTTGAGTATACGGAACTTTTTCAGGAAAGTAATGTCTCTGCTTTAGGTTAGGGTTCGGGTTACCATTAAAGCTACCATATTTCAGTTTTAATTTGCATTTCCTTGATTACTAGTGAAACTATGATTTCAAAATTTCACTTTAAGCATATTGCTTACCTTATATGAGATGTCCATTCATGTTTTTTGCTTGTATTTGTATTAAGATGTCTCTTATTTATTGATTTGTAAGAGGGGCCTTGTATATTTTGGACACTAACATTTCACTGGTTATATGCATTGGAAGTATTTTCTCCTATTTTGTGATGATTTTTCACTTTATGATGTCCTATGATGACCATAAATTCTTAACTTTAAGGCAATGAAAGTTAACAATAGTTTTCTTTATGACTATGACTTTTTAAATTAAGAAATCTGGGATCATAAAGACATTTTTCTACATGCTTTTCCAACATGTTCATAGTTTTTTCCTTTCACATTTAAGTATTCAATTCAACTGAAATTGATTTTTCTGTATGTTGACATATGTTATACTTCAATACATTCATTTTTTCCCTAATACAGTTGTATAATTGCTTCAACAGCATTTATTGAAAAGCCCATTCTTTATCTACTGTTATACAATACTTTCGCTGTCATATTTGGATCTTTCTATTTTTGGGGCACACTATATTTTGTTACATTGGTCTACTAGTATATCTCTGCATTAACTACACACTGCATTAAAACTTTATGATTAGATTTGACATAGTAGAACAAGTTCTTCACTACTGACTGTTTTGAGGTCTTTAGCAGAGACGTTACTTTGCCAACCAAGGTCCATCTAGTCAAGGCTATGGTTTTTCCCGTGGTCATGTATGGATGTGAGAGTTGGACTGTGAAGAAAGCTGATCACCGAAGAATTGATGCTTTTGAACCATTGTGCTGGAGAAGACTCTCGAGAGTCCCTCGGACTGCAAGGAGATCCAACCAGTCCATTCTAAACGAGATCAATTCTGGGTGTTCATTGGAAGGACTGATGCGAAAGCTGAAACTCCAATACTTTGGCCACCTCATGGGAAGAGTTGACTTACTGGAAAAGACTCTGATGCTGGGAGGGATTGGGGGTGGGAGGAGAAGGGGACGACAGAGAATGAGATGGCTGGATGGCATCACCGACTCGATAGACATGAGTTTGAGTGAATTCTGGGAGTTGGTGATGGACAGGGAGGACTGGCGTGCTGTGATTCATGGGGTCGCAAAGAGTTGGACATGACTGAGTGACTGAACTGAACTCTTCCGTGAAAATTTCAGAATTAGATTGTCACAGTCCATGAAAAGCTCTGTTGGGAATATTTTATTGGAATAGCATTAAAATATATGATTTTTATAATTATTTTGAATTTCCTTATTCAAGAACATACTCTCTTCCTCCACTAAGTTTTATGAATTTCTACAAAAGAGGCTTACGTATATTTTGTGAGATTTTTTCCCCCTCAGTATTTGATAGTTTTATTGTTATTTAATTACTATCTCTATTGTTAAAATTTCATTTCTTAACTTCCAATTGCCATTGCAGAGACACAGAATTCACTTATTCACGTTTGCAAATTGGTTTGATGCCAAGCAAACTAGTTAATTCTTAACATTAAAATAGTATACTTGTAATTTATATGTAATTTAGGTGGAGTGCTTTCTATACAATCATCATAGTTGCAAATAATAAGAGTATTGTATCATTCTTTCCACACTCTGTATACCTTTTAAATCTTTTTCTACTGCTGCCTGTTACCTCCTGTAAGAAAATGGGAGTAGTTTCTCTTGAGGGTGAGGTCCGAGGAGGTCCCAACCTTCATTCCCTCATAGAAACATTTTAATAACCACTCATGAATGAAAACAGCTCTGAGAGAGCTCCAGAATGTGATTAAGAACAACTCAGTGAAGCACAATCACTGAGGATGCTTGCAAAGAAAACTGTAAGAAGCGATTTATCTGCACCAATGATTCCCCTGAGGGATCCTGTGGACCACGATCCCCCTTCATGGGATAAAAAGAAACTAGGAGGATCTCAGCAGCTTTGCCACTGAGGACACAGCAGCTCTTGTCACGGCCACAGACACCCACAGCTTTTGCCAATCAGGATGCCTGCAGTCTTTCCATGGCTTGATAGCTCGTTTCTTTTTAGTGTTGAATTCCATTCCGTTTTACTAGATGCATCACAGAATATCCATCCATTAACTAACTGAAGGACATATTGCTTCTATGTTTTGGCAATTATGAATAAAGCTGCTATAAACATTCCTATGCAGGTGTTATGTGGACACAGTTTTTGACTCATTTGGGTAAACACTAAGGAGAATGATCACTGAGTTGTATGGTAAGAATATGTTTAAATTTATTTAAAAACTTCTAAATTGTCTTCCAAACTGGCTGTACCATTTTTCATTCCCATTGGCAATGAATGACTATTCCTGTTGTTCCAAAACCCTCATCAGCGTTTGTTGTTGTCAGTATTGTGGATTTTGGCCATTCTAAGAGGAGTGTTGTGGTATCTTTTTGTTGTTTTAATTTGCAATTCCCTAATGACATATGTTGAGCATATTTTCACATGCTTACTTGCCATTTATGTAGTAATATTTTTTTTGGTCAAGTTATTTGTTAAGTTCTTTTGCCCATTTTTCAAAATCCAGTTTTTTGTTTTTTTTCTTGCTGTTGAGTTTTAACATTTCTTGGTACATTTTGGAAAACAGTTCTTCACCTGTGAAGACAAGTCTGTGGCTTGCTTGCTCATTCTCTTGATAGTGTCTTTCACACAGGAGAAGCTTCTAATTCTAATATGGTTCTGCTTATTAATTACTCCTTTCAAGAAACATATTTCTGGTTTTATATTTAAAAAGTCATTGCCATACATAAGGTTACCTAGATTTTCTCCTATGTTATCTTCTAGGAACTTTATAATTTTGTATTTCACATTTATACCCATGGGCCTCTCTGAGTTAATTTTGTGAGGTATAAGGTTGGTTTCTAGATACATTTATTTATTTGCATGTGTATGCCCAGTGGATCCAGCACCACAGATTGCTCAACGAAAGATAAGGGAGAGACGACATGAAGCAAAGCCACTGGAGGAATCAATTATACACACACAAATGATCAAAGGGACTAAAATCAGGGACAAAGGCAACCAAATCAGAAGAGGAGATGAAACTGGAGGACAGTCTGAGGAAAAGTACATCACTTTACGAAGGTGGAAAAGGAAGAACAGATCCAGATGGCACTGGCTTTAGAAGTAGAGAATGTGAAGTATGTGTGTGGTGTGTATGTATATCTGTATGTGTGCGTGTGTATGCACACAGGCCAGCTCATTTTAAGGAAAGCTGAAAGACTTCTCAACTCTCATCCTTGTCCCTCTCACCTTAATGTTTTCTTTCAGAATTATTTGTTAATAGTTTTTTTTTCCCCCATTTTTGTGAACTGCTGAGTATGAAAGATGAGGATTACATACCCTCATTTTCTCCAAGGAGTAACTACTAAATTTTATCCCAAAAGAGACAGCAAAATAAAAACTTTAGTTTCCTTACTTATGACTAGAGACCTACAGAGATTTCCTAATTTTCATCCTCAAATAATAAGACAACAGTTCACCTAAATGCAGACAGATAACATTAAAGTATTCAATGACTACTATAGCCCTAAACTTTACTAAATGGCAAGTGACTGGAGTCTGGGCTTAATTAGTACTCTGTCCTAAGTGAGAAGATAAAGTTTCTAGATTTTTTTGTTTACATAAAAGGATTTGGTACCAACTGTTCCCTGTATTCAGATAATCTTAATGTTCTTGAGATGTCTGGCATATAGGAATGAGAGTTTACAGGTGAAACCATGAACTTGTCTCTCTGGAACAGGTAGCAGGTGGAACAAGTATTGATTGCTATGGCCAGTTAAATAGAATACAAATTAATAGCACTTTAGATCTCCTCACTCTACCTAATCTGATGATCCTGGGGCCAATGAATGGGCTATGGCCTTCTTAAATTTGATAGTGAGTTGGGGAGGTATTTATGTGGCTTACAGTTAACTCTGAGTATGGCTAAATCTCTCTTAAGTGTTTTGCTGAGGAGTAGATTCCAGGAATTTTGCTACCACCCACTGTTTCTCCCCACCCAGTGTCATGAGAGGAAGGTACAGAACAAAAGCTTTAGCACTAGACAAGCATGTTTTGTGGTGCCTTGTACTGAAAGTATAAGTGTGGTGGAGATAAAATACAGTTTGAAACATACAAAATCTGATGTTCTGAATATCAAACACCTAAAGGATAAAGATTCCAGTTTGACACCAAGTTAAATTGAAAGTTCTTGCCTGTCATGAATATTTGATAATTCAAAGTACACAATTACAAACCCATCATACAATAATATTCTTTGTCATATAACTCCTATATAAAATCAAAAAAACTTCTGCTATCAACTGGAAAATCATAACAGAAACATTTTAAAGTCATACCAAGATTAGTTCATTAAGATGAGATGATAAATTTTGAATAGATGTAATAAATAGGTTCTCGGAGTGCTTAATAATATAGCTAGTCAAGAAGAGTGAATTATATGAAGCCATTTGAAAAATATTTAGATATCTTCCTATCATCACATAAAATACTGATGGTGGTGAAGATAACTTCAGGGAGGGCTTTGATGACAAACCAGCTAATGAGAGTTGTCAACTTCATGGCTATTTAAAATTTATCACTGAACAATAAAAAGTGAAATGCTCTGAAATATTACACTGCAGATATGAAAGAAGATTGATGAAGTTTTCCCTAAATGTGATAACAATCCTAAAAACCTACTTATTACTACTAATAAGTTGTAAAGCAGGAAGAAATTCTTGCAAATTATTAATAACTTTTAAAAAACATTTAATCTTTTCATGTGTTTGTTAGCCGTCTGTATGTCTTCTTTGGAGAAATGTCTGTTTAGTTCTTTGGCCCATTTTTTGATTCGGTTCAGTTTAGTCACTCAGTCATGTCCGACTCTTTGAGATCCCATGAGTTGCAGCATTCCAGGCCTCCCCGTCCAACACCAACTCCCAGAGCCCACCCAAACTCATGTCCATTGAGTCGGTGATGCCATCCAACTATCTCATCCTCTGTTGTCCCCTTCTCCTCCTGCCTTCAATCTCACCCAGCACCAGGGTCTTTTCCAATGAGTCAACTCTTCGCATCAGGTGGTCAAAGTATTGGAGTTTCAGCTTCAACATCAGTCCTTCCAATGAACACCCAGGACTGATCTCCTTTAGGATGGACTGGTTGGATCTCCTTGCAGTCCAAGGGACTCTCAAGAGTCTTCTCCAACACCACAGTTCAAAAGTATCAATTCTTCTGTGCTCAGCTTTCTTTATTTTTCGATTGGGTCGATTATTTTTCTGGAATTGAGCTGCAGGAGCTGCTTGTATATTTTTGAGATTAACACTTTGTTAGTTGCTTCATTTGCTATTATTTTCTCCCCATCTGAAGGCTATATTTTCACCTTGCTTATAGTTTCCTTCATTGTGCAAAAGCTTTTAAGTTTAATTAGGTCCCATTTGTTTATTTTTGCTTTTATTTCCATTACTCTGGGAGGTGGGTCATAGAGGATCCTGCCGTGATTTATGTCAGAGAGTATTTTGCCTATGTTTTCCTCTAGGAGTTTTATAGTTTCTGGTCTTACATTTAGATCTTTAATCCATTTTGAGTTTATTTTTGTGTATGGTGTTAGAAAGTGTTCTAGTTTCATTCTTTTACAAGTGGTTGACCAGTTTCCCCAGCACCACTTGTTAAAGAGATTGTCTTTTCTCCATTGTATATTCTTGCCTCCTCTGTCAAAGATAAGGTGTCCATAGGTGTGTGGATTTAATCTCTGGGCTTTCTATTTGTTCCATTGATTTCTATTTGTCTTTGTGCCAGAACCATACTGTCTTAATGACTGTAGCTTTGTAGTATAGTGTGAAGTCAGGCAGGTTGATTCCTCCAATTCCATTCTTCTTCCTCAAGATTGCCTTGGCTATTTGAGGTTTTTGTATTTCCATACAAATTGTGAAATTACTTGTTCTAGTTCTCTGAAAAATACCATTGGTAGCTTGATAGGGATTGCATTGAATCTATAGATTGCTTTTGGTAGTATACTCATTTTTACTATATTGGTTCTTCTGATCCACAAACATGGTATATTTCTCCATCTATTTGTGTCCTCTTTGATTTCTTTCACCAGTATTTTATAGTTATATATATATATAGGTTATATATATAGTTATATATATATAGGTCTTTTGTTTCTTTAGGTAGATTTATTCCTAAGTATTATATTCTTTTCATCGCAATGGTGAATGGAATTGTTTCCTTAATTTCTCTGTTTTCTCATTGTTAGTGTATAGGGATGCAAGGAATTTCTGTGTGTTAATTTTATATCCTGCAACTTTACTATATTCATTGATTAGCTCTAGTAATTTTCTGGTGGTATCTTTAGGGTTTTCTAGGTAGAGGATCATGTCATCTGCAAACAGTGAGTTTTACTTATTCTTCTCCAATCTGGATTCCTTTTATTTCTTTTTCTTCTCTGATTGCTGTAGCTAAAACTTCCCAAACTATGTTGAATAGTAGTGGTGAGAGTGGGCACCCTTGTCTTGTTCCTGACTTTCAGGAAATGCTTTCAGTTTTTCACCATTGAAGATAATGTTTTCTGTGGGTTTATCAAAATGGGCCAAAGAACTAAACAGATATTTCTCCAAAGAAGACATACAGGTGGCTAACAAACACATGAAAAGATGTTCAACATCACTCATTATCAGAGAAATGCAAATTAAAACCACAATGAGGTAGCATCTCACGCCAGTCAGAATGGCTGCTATCAAACATCTACAAACAACAAATGCTGGAGAGGATGTGGAGAAAAAGGAACCCTCTTACACTGTTGGAGGGAGTGCAAACTAGAAGAGCTACTATGGAGAACAGTGTGAAGATTCCTTAAAATACTGGAAATAGAACTGCCATATGACCCAGCAATCCCACTGCTGGGAAAACACACCAAGGAAACCAGAATTGAAAGAGACATGTATACCCCAAGGTTCATCACAGCACTGTTTATAATAGCCAGGATGTGGAAACAACCTAGATGTCCACCAGCAGACGAATGGATAAGAAAGCTGTGGTACATATACACAATGGAATATTACTCAGCCATTAAAAAGAATGCATTTGAATCAGTTCTAATGAGGTGGATGAAACTGGAGCCTATTATACAGAGTGAAGTAAGCCAGAAAGAAAAACGCCAATACAGTATACTAATGCATATATATGGAATTTAGAAAGATGGTAACGATAACCCTGTATGTGAGACAGCAAAAGAGACACAGGTGTATAGAACAGTCTTTTGGACTCTGTGAGAGAGGGCGAGGGTGGGATGATTTCGGAGAATGGCATTTAAACATGCATAATATCATATGTGAAACGAATCATTAGTCCAGGTTTGATGCATGATACATGATGCTTGGGGCTGATGCACTGGGATGACCCAGAGGGATGGTATGGGGAGGGAGATGTGAGGGGGGTTCAGGATGGGGAACACATGTACACCTGTGGTGGATTCATGTTGATGTATGGCAAAACCAATGCAATATTGTAAAGTAATAAATAAATAAAACAGAAAACCAACAAGGACCTACCATAGAACACGTGGAACTCTGCTCAATATTATGTGGCAGCCTGGATGGGAGGGGAATATGGGGAAGAAAGGATATATGTCTTAATATATGGATGGCTGAGTCCCTTTGTTGTCCACCTGAAACTGAAAATATTGTTAATAGGCTATACCCCAATACAAAATAAAAAGTTTATAAAAAAGAAAAAATAAATAAAAGGAGGTTTCTCTCAAAAAAAAAAAGAACAGACTTTGGACTCTGTGGGAGAAGGTGAGGGTGGGACGATTTGAGAGAATATCACTGAAACATATATATTAGCATTTGTGAAATAGATCGCCAGTCCAGGTCTGATGCATGAGACAGGGCACTCAGGGCCGGTGCACTGGGATGACGCTGAGGGATGAGATGGGGAGGGAGGTGGGAGGGGGTTCAGGATGGGGACACATGTACACCCATGACTGATTCATGTCAATGTATGGCAAAAACTACTACAATATTGTAAAGTAATTAGCCTCCAATTAAAACAAATAAATTAATTTTAAAAATTTTATCAATAATGCCAGAGGAAAACTGAATTATCTTTCAATTAATTCTATAGAAAATGAAATTATAAAATTGTTGATAACGGAAGAGATGAGTAAAGAATATGTG
Source organism: Moschus berezovskii (assembly GCF_049115385.1). Classification (NCBI taxonomy): domain Eukaryota; kingdom Metazoa; phylum Chordata; class Mammalia; order Artiodactyla; family Moschidae; genus Moschus; species Moschus berezovskii. The sequence goes on from NC_142462.1 coordinate 72,207,015, forward strand.
GCCAAAAAAATCACTATCAAGCAGTTAATACAGAAATATGTTATTTTTGTGGATTTTGTGATATTTGTGGCAATGACTGGCTTTTTGCAAACATGTAATACATTGCTATTCTTTTTTGACTCTAACTAAATGTACACTTTTGCATCAAATGTTGTACTAAAATTTTTTATTCTTTTTCTTTAAAGGTGCTCTAAAAGTGTTGAAGCTTCAAACGCTCACAAAACCTGAACTCTGTTCAAATCAATGTCATATAAGCACTCATGGAAAAAAAAATATGAGGTATTAAATTCTCCAGAATCATACCTCTGTTTAAAGCCAAATTTAAGTAAATACAGTTGGAGAGTCATATTGGCTTCTTCTTAGCACAATCTGTAAAAATAAGTTAGGAAGGTAAGATTACAGCCAGTATTCTAAATGACTGATTTCTCCATTTCTCTCTGTCTGGTTGATTTCTTTTAAGTTCATTGGATTTATTGATACAACAAATATTTACCAAACAGCCAAAAGAATCCAAGAACTGTTGTGTCCAAGGAGTGTGCATACCAATTCTAGCAGGAAAGGAAAATCCAACTTGTGAAATATAGTCAGTGAGTCATCATTAGAGATGCACAGAGTTCAGGACTTCTCGTGAGGGAAATATGACCACCAGCAGTGGTGATTAGGAAAGTCATGAGAGGTGCCAGTATGATTTATTCATCTTCCACCCCATTGCAGAAGTAATTTAAAGAAATTACAAGGTCCTATCAGTACAACAAAACAGAAAACATTTTAAAAGTGGAGTGAACTAAAAAGACAAAAAAGAAGGAGAATGTCATAAGGAGGTAAGAGATGGGATGAAGGCTGCAGTCCACAGTGCCCTCCCATGTCCCAAGAGGGCCTCAAATGTGGCTCCTGGCTTCCAGGTAAGGAGGTAACTTATCTAGACTAAGCCATGAATGAAGGGTTTGAATCTAGGTTGAATATAATTAAAATGAAATGATGGCAAACCTGAGAATTAAGGGTGTTGCAACTTTTTTCCCACATCAGCCCGAACAGAGATCCTCTCTCTAGCCCAGAGACTAAGTCCTCGGGGACCTGATCACTCTAACAGGCATCTTACTCTAATTAGGCCTTGGCAGTTGTGCTGTACTCAAAGTTATACCTTTTGAAGTCTAAATCAACAAAACTCTTAACACATGTGATGTCCACATAGCTTCCATAATTTAGCTACAAAAATAGAAAAATAACCCCAGCTAATTCAATACTGCATACACAGAAAGGCTATAGAAAGGGCAGCATCTTATACAATCTAAATAGCCTTGTGCTGCTCTTTCAGAACCCTCTTAATATTGCTTTCATATTTAACTGACACTCACTTTTTTGTATCAGAAGATGTTAAGGACATAAAGAGAAACCATAATTTCTAATACAATTCTATGTTCATACCACTGTTATAAATTATAATAATCACTCTATTTTGATGAAAATATGTTATACTTTGGACTTTTCAGAACTACTAGAGCTCCCTATTCAAGTAGATTATTCTCCAAAACTCATGTTATTAATATACCAAATGCTAATTAGCAAGATTGAATGAATGAAGCAGGGCATTAACAGAATGAAGCAGGGCAAAGGCTAATAGAGTTTTGCCAAGAGAACGCACTGGTCATAGCAAACACCTTCCAATAACACAAGAGAGACTCTACACATGGACATCACCAGATGGTCAACACTGAAATCAGATTGATTATATTCTTTGCAGCCAAAGATGGAGAAGCTCTATACAGTTAGCAAAAACAAGACCAGGAGCTGACTGTGACTCAGATCATGATCTCCTTATTGCCAAATTCAGACTTAAAGACAGAGGGAAAACTACTAGACCATTCAGGTATGACCTAAATCAAATCCCTTATGATTATACAGTGGAAGTGAGAAATAGACTTAAGGCACCTGATAGTGCCTGATGAACTATGGACAGAGGTTTGTGACACTGTACAGGAGACAGGGAGCAAGAGCATCCCCAAGAAAAAGAAATGCAAAAAAGCAAAATGGCTGTCTGAGGAGGCCTTACAAATAGCTGTGAAAAGAAGAGAAGTGAAAAGCAAAGGAGAAAAGGAAAGATATACCCATTTGAATGCAGAGTTCCAAACAATAGCAAGGAGAGAAAAGAAAGTCTTCCTCAACAATCAATGCAAAGAAATAGAGGAAAACAACAGAACAGGAAAGACTAGAGATCTCTTCTGGAGAAGGCGATGGCACCCCACTCCAGTACTCCTGCCTGGAAAAATCCCATGGACGGAAGAGTCTGGTAGTCTGCAGTCCATGGGGTCGCGAAGAGTTGGACACGACTGAGCAACTTCACTTTCACTTTTCACTTAATGTATTGGAGAAGGAAATGGCAACCCACTCCAGTGTTCTTGCCTGGAGAATCCTCAGGATGGGGGAGCCTGGTGGGCTGCCGTCTATGGGGTCACACAGAGTCGGACACGACTGAAGCAACTTAGCAGCAGCAGCAGCATCAGAGATCTATTCAAGAAAATTAGAGATATCAAGGGAACATTTCATGCAAAAATGGGCTCAATAAAGGACAGAAATGGTATAGACCTAACAGAAGCAGAAGATATTAAGAAGAGGTGGCAAGAATATACAGAAGAACTGTACAAAATAGATCTTCACAACCCAGGTAATCACAATGGCGGGATCACTCACCTAGAGCCAGACATCCTGGAATGTGAAGTCAAGCAGGTTTTAGGACACATCACTACAAACAAAGCTAGTGGAGGTGATGGAATTGTTGAGCTATTTCAAATCCTGAAAGATGATGCTGCGAAAGTGCTGCACTCAATATGCCAGCACATTTGGAAAACTCAGCAGTGGTCATGGGACTGGAAAAGGTCAGTTTTCATTCCAATCCTAAAGAAAGGCAGTGCCAAAGAATGCTCAAGCTACTGCACAACTGTACTCATCTCCCACACTAGTAAAGTAATGCTCAAAATTCTCCAAGCCAAGCATCAACAATATGTGAAACGTGAGCTTTCAGATGTTCAAGCTGGTTTTAGAAAAGGCAGAGGAACCAGAGATCAAATTGCCAACATCCGCTGAATCGTTGAAAAAGCAAGAGAGTTCCAGAAAAACATCTATTTCTGCTTCATTGACTATGCCAAAGCCTTTGACTGTGTGGATCACAATAAACTGTGGAACATTCTGAAAGACATGGGAATCTCAGACCACCTGACCTGCCTCTTGAGAAACCTGTATGCAGGTCAGGAAGCAACAGTTAGAACTGGACATGGAACAACAGACTGGTTCCAAATAGGAAAAGGAGTACGTCAAGGCTGTATATTGTCACCCTGCTCATTTAACTTATATGCAGAGTACATCATGAGAAACGCTGGGCTGGAGGAAGCACAAGCTGGAATCAAGACTGCCAAGAGAAATATCAATAACCTCAGATATGCAGATGACACCACCCTTATGGCAGAAAGTGAAGAGGAACTAAAGAGCCCCTTGATGAAAGTGCAAGAGGAGAGTGAAAAAGTTGGCTTAAAGCTCAACATTCAGAAAACTAAGTTCATGGCATCTGGTCCCATCACTTCATGGCAAACAGATGGGGAAACAGTGGAAAGAGTGGCTGACTTTATATTTGGGGGCTCCAAAATCACTCCAGATGGTGACTGCAGCCATGAAATTAAAAAACGCTTGCTCCTGGAAGAAAAGTTATGACCAAGCTAGACAGCATATTAAAAAGCAGAGACACTACTTTGCCAACAAAGGTCCATCTAGTCAAGGCTATGGTTTTTCCAATAGTCATATATGGATTTGGAAACTGGACTATAAAGAAAGCTGAGCGCTGAGGAATTGATGCTTTTGAACTGTGGTGTTTGAGAAGACTCTTGAGAGTCCCTTGGACTGCAAGGAGATCCAACCAGTCCATCCAAAAGGAAATCAGTCCTGAATATAAATTGGAAGGACTGATCTTGAAGCTGAAGCTCCAATACTTTGGCCACCTGATGGGAAGAACTGACTCATTTGAAAAGACCCTGACACTGGGAAAGACTGAAGGCGGGAGAAGAAGGGGACGACAGATGATGAGATGATTGGATGGCATAAACAACTCAATGGACAAGAGTTTGAGTAAACTCTGGGAGTCGGTGATGGACAGGGGGGCCTGGCGTGCTGTGGTCCATGGGGTCGCAAAGAGTTAGACATGACTGCATGACTGAACTGAACTGAATTAGCAAGAGTACACAGCTAAGTTTCAGTTATATCACTAAATAGATAAATGTATTTATTTATATCAATAAAACAGGTGGGATCTACTCTATTACAAGAGCAATACATATTCATTAAAAAACACTCTGAAAATATAGATCAGTGAAAGGAAGAAAATAAAAGATCCTCATGTATAACCAACACTGAAAGCCACCAGTTTGGGTCTATCTCCTATCAACCTTCCCTTCACAGGCTCCCTGACTATTTTGGACACACCTTTAATCTCCGAACAGAAGGCCACGGACAGTTGGCACACAAAGGACACTGCTGCTATGGAAAATTACTACTGGCAATCCTGTATTTATACAATGCTTTTTAGGGGGTTGAATACTCTTTACATAAGTTCTGTTTTGATTCTTTTGCTCATCTTGACCTACATTTTTATGTGATAAGCTGTGTACCTTGTGACACAGACTACCAACTAGTCAGAAACAGATATTTTAAAAAACACAGAGGTCTCTTGGCTTAGCCACTTGTAGGCTAAAGAATTTTTTTTTAACTAATGTAATTACAGGAAAACCATTCATAACACATTCTGATGTCCCTCAACTGGAGGGAACTCCTGCATTCCAGGTGTACCTGACCTGTGAAAATACCAAGCCAGTCCAATGAGATGCTGCGGGAATAAAAAGCTTAGAGAATTTGAGGACTGAAGTACAGACTTCTTCACTGATTCACATCTCTTGCCTCTGTACATAGAGATGTAAGTCGGCCCTGCATGCCCAACCTGAGCCCAACCTGTGTTCACATGGGATGGAGACAGTTTGACCACGTCTAGAGGGCATGGTGTGGCCAAGGCTATTTACAAAGTGCTACAGAAACTTTCAGAATGTCAATCATCCTAAAGGGGAGCCCATGGAGGAGGAGCGGAAGGATCAGAGGGGAGTAGGCTTTTGAAAGCTGTTGGGATATTTACCACTTGAGTCATTCTCCCCAGGGTGAAGTAAGGAGCTGTGTAAAACTTAGCAGGTACTTCATGTAAAACCCTTTGAGACATGAGAGCAAAAGAGAACATAGGTTTGAGGCTCATACAACCCAGTGCACCAGTGTGGAGGACATGGTTGAAGCTTGTCATAGCACAGAACACAACAGCCTGAGCATGACCTCAGACTGTTACAGAGAAGAAGCAAGAAAGGGCGTTAGACAGACTACCCAGGCTGGACACCAAAGGCAGAAACTACAAAGGAAGGGGTTAATAGATTTGGTTACATAAGATTTAGAAATTTCTATTTAAAAAAACCATGTAGACACAAAATTAAAAGACAAGTGAAAAAATTGAGAACAATGGTTATATCATAATCAGCCAAGGTTTCCCTGCTGGCTCAGATGGTAAAGAATCTGCCTGCAGGAGTCAGATTTGTTCTTCCCCACTACATAAGTAGCAAGAAGAGGTGCAGCAAGCCATGGCCTTCGACTTCTTTCAAGAGAAAAAAGTTATCTCAGACTTTCCAACCTTAGAAATGTGCCACATAGCCACCTCTAACTTCAAGGGAATCTGGGAAAGTAGTTTTATTTGGGCACCTGGCGTTGAACAAAGCCAAGGTCCTGTTAGTAGCAAGAAGCAACCTTTGGATATTGAATGCCAATGTGAGTCACATTCTCATCTCACTTCGTATTAGTTAATCTAGAAACAGGATAGCAATTCACATTTTTTCCAAAGGTAATCTGGGCTGTCAAAGCACTTCAGACAGCTGTCATATTAGAAGGAGGAAGAAGACGGAAGACTGAGATCAAGGCACTGGAAGACTCAGTGTCTGAACTTCAACTTACTGGCTCACTCGCATCCAGTCTTTTCTCTACTGCAATGAGAACGGCCTCCTGGGCAGTTTTTCAGAAGAGATGCACTCCTGCACATGTACCAACGACCAGGTGGTCTATACGGCCTTCCTGCCCTGCACGGTGGGTGACGCGGCCGCCTGCCTCCCCTTCGCCCAAGACAACCGCACCTGTTGCAGTACCTGCAACACAGGCTACATGCTGAGTCAGGGCTTCTACAAACCCGAGGTCGCCGAGTCCACCGACCACTACATCGGCTTCAAGACTGACCTGCAAGACCTGGAGATGAAGGACCTGTTGCAGAAAACCGACAGGCGGCTGGAGGTGCACGCCATCTTCATCAGCAACGACATGCGCCTCAACAGCTGGTTCAACCCCTCCTGGCGCAAGAGGATGCTCCTCACCTTAAAGAGCAACAAGTACAAGTCGAGCCTGGTCCACATGATCCTGGGTCTCTCTTTACAGATCTGTTTGATGAAAAACAGCACCCTGGAGCCCGCGCTGGCCGTCTACATCAACCCCTTCGGAGGCAGCCCCTCTGAGAGCTGGTTTATGCCTGTGAATGAAAACAGCTTCCCCGACTGGAAGCGGACTAAGCTGGACCTCCCCCTGCAGTGTTACAACTGGTCGCTGACTCTAGGGAACAAGTGGAAGATGTTTTTCGAGACCGTGCACATCTACCTGAGGAGTCACATCAAGTCAAAAGGCCCCAGTGGCAAGGAGAGCATCTACTACGAACCCCAGGAGTTTACTGACCCATCCCTGAACCTGGGTTATATGAAAATCAATAACATTCAAGTGTTTGGCTACAGCATGCACTTTGACCTGGAAGCCATCCAGGACCTGATTCTGCAGCCGGACTACCCCTACACTCAGGGATCCCAGGACTCAGCACTTTTGCAGCTTCTAGAGATAAGAGACTGTGTAAATAAACTCTCCCCACCTGGTCAGCGTCGTCTAGACCTCTTCTCTTGCTTGCTTCGTCATAGACTCAAGTTGTCTACTAGTGAGGTGGTGAGAATCCAATCTGCTCTGCAGGAGTTTATTGCCAAATTGCCAAACACAGTGGATTATGACACGACCAAATTATGTAGTTAACCATACATGTCAAGCACAACCCAAAATCTTGAAAGAGTTTTTACAGTGCTTTTGTGGAACAGTCTATGTTTGGAAGAGTACCTTTAAATTGTCTTTTCAATACCTGTTTTATATCCGTCAATAACATTGGATGGCAATTTACACACATGGACTCGCTGACAATGAATATATTATACTGAAGTTTTGGTTTCTGAATGAAATAAATACTGACACCAGTCTAGAAGACATTCTACTTTTTAAAATAAATTTCATTTGTAATTTTATATGTTCCGTGGCAATACTTTTGTGTATTACATCCTCTAGAGGTAACATAAAGATACCAATAAAATTTTGTAGCTGAACAGTAATTAAAAAAAAAAAAAAGAATCTGCCTGCAATTCAGGAGACCCAGGTTCGATCCCTGGGTCAGGAAGATCCCCTGGAGAAGGAAATGGCAACCCACTCCAGTATTCTTACCTGGAGAATTCCATGGACAGAGGAGCCTGACAGGCTACAGTCCATGGGCTTGAAAAGAGTCAGATATGACTGAACAACTAACACTTTCTTTTCACTTCAATCAACCAAATATTAACATCATTTTCACATAAAGGCTATGATAAATCAATAAGGAGGTAATTATCACCACCACCAAAAAAGGAAAAGATGAATAGGAACAGGGAATTCACCAATGGAGGAATACAAATGGCAAATATATAAGAACACTAGAAATGTGCAAGAACACTAGAAATCAAAGAAATGCAGCTGTCTTGGACTAAAAGCTTTCAGTTTTAAAACATACATCTCACCAACAAGCTATACATCTGGGTGTGTATTTAGCCTTTTGGAAGCAGTCTGGATTCAAATCCCAGTTCTGCTACATACTAACTGCAGGATACTGGATAAATTATTTAGCTTCTATAAACCTCAATACTCTCATTTGTAAAACAGAGATACCAACATTCCCTACATCACAGTAATGTGAGGAGTGAATGAAATTGTACATATAAATTACCTAGTGCTGCTGCTGCTGCTAAGTCATTTCAGTCGTGTCCGACTCTGTGTGACCCCATAGATGGCAGCCCACCAGGCTCCGCCATTCCTGGGATTCTCCAGGTAAGAACACTGGAGTGGGTTGCCATATCCTTCTCCAATGTGTGAAAGTGAAAAGTGAAAGTGAAGTCGCTCAGTCTTGTCTGTCTAGTAGCGACCCCATGGACTGTAGCCCACCAGGCTCCTCTGTCCATGGGATTTTCCAGGCAAGAGTACTGGAGTGGCTTGCCATTGCCTTCATACATGGTTAAGAATTTAATAAATGTTTGCTATTCTATTAATGCATGCATGCATGCTAACTCACTTCAGTCATATCCAACTCTTTGCTCCTATGGACTGCAGTTTGCCAATCTCTGTCCATATGATTCTCCAGGCAAGAATACTGCAGTGCATTGTCATGACCTCCTTCAGGGGATTTTCCCAACCCAGGGATTGAACAAACCTGTGTCTCTTATGTCTCCTGCATTGGCAGGTGGGTTCTTTACCACTAGCACCATCTGGGAAGCCCATTTTATTAGTACTTATCCTTACACATTGGGTAATAATGAAAGCCTTGGGCTATTAAGAAACCTGTATCATCTTCCTTCTTCCAGCTTTTTTAGTTATTCCAAGATTATACACACACACACACACACACAAGAAATATACAATGGACAATTGTTATTAATCACTGAAGTACTGGTGTCAAAATAATGGGAATAGTTAAGAATTATTTAGGTCTTGATTTTTAAAAAGCCACTCTAAAAGAAAACACAATTTGTGGCTCCATTATTTTTCTGCTAGCAGAAACATTTTATGTGTGTTTTAAATCATGAGGCTAAAATCAGGGGTAAAAGATATATATACACATAACTTAAATTCAGGAAATTCTTTAATAAAAGATACTTTTAAGTCAATAATTAAATTATTTTTATCATTTTAGAACTTATATTTTAAATCTGATAATGTTTAAAAGGTTAATTAAGGATGGACATCTTAGAATATAATGCTTAGTGAAATAAGTCAGACAGAAAGACAAATACTAATATCACTTACATGTGGAATCTAAAAAAAATAATACAAATGTATCTATATATAAAGCAGAAACATACTCACAGGCATAGAAGACAAACTTATGGTTACCAAAGTGGAAGGGGGAACAAATGAGGAGTATGGAGTTAACAGATATAAACTATTAAACATAGAAAAGCAACAAGGACTTACAGCACAGGGGAATATATACCCAATATCTTATAAGAACCTAAAATGGAATTAATCAGCAAAAATCCCAAATCACTATGCTATATACCTGAAACTAACAAAGTACTCTAAGCTAACTATGCTTTAATGTTTTTAAGTTTAATTAGTAACTTCTTTCCTTTTTGCAGCTAGTAAAATGCAAATAGTAATAAATTAGATATATTTTTAAATACTTATATAACATATGCTTATAGAGTTCTGTATTAAAGTGATCTAAATAAAAAAATTATTTGGCCAAGTTATTTTGTTAATAGGCTTAAGATACTGATAACGATTTCTAGGAAAATATCTTACAAATATACTTCTGAACATAAAAACTCCCAGTATAATATGTAATTGTAGCAACAAAAGTCACCTTAAACTCCCCAAACACAGATAGGGAGTCTTTTGAATTTACATTGGTAGTCACTCCCTCATGGAATAGGGCAACAGTGGCAGCCATAAATAAAAGGAAAACAATGGAGGAGAAATATGAAAGAGATAGAAATCACTGCACTCATGTATATTTAAAGTAAGCTTTACAGATCAAACAATATGCTTCAGTTTTAAAATATCACAGGAAATAAAGGGAGAGATTCAAATGTGAATGGAAGAATTGGGGGGCACAGAGGAAGGGGAAGACTGATTAAGGCTGATGAACAAGGAAACGAGAGAAAGAAACTGAGTTAAAGAAAGGCAGACAGGACACTACAAACGGGACATGACTCACAAAAAAGGAGAGAAAACAGAGATGAGCTAATGGACACACACACTTCATGGAAAAATGTCCGTGGGAATCGAATACATAAAAAAAGACACATAACTCAGAAACACTCTTTAAAGAAGTAATATACTTCTTGTCTAACCTTTCTTCAGTGAAGCTGTTAAAGATGATCGGGAGAGTTGTGGTTTTTCATCTTTAGGCTTACACAGAGCCATGAACATCTTTTACTGGTCCCCACAGGCTGAATAACATTAACCTAATGGTTGATTCTGGCCCAAAGGCTAGAAGTTGTCCACTCACACACTTCACAATAAAAACTATTTAATCTTCTGCTGCATCTCCTAAAAAATAGAATGCTATAAATAATAAATAATACATCCTTTGCAATTTTTTGACATTTCACATATAGAAAAACCATGAGCCAATTTTTCCCTTGTACTAAATGAGGTATTCCAAAACTGGCACAGACATATTTTTGTTTAAATAAATTAGTCTTGCAACTGTAATTTTAACTTGAAATTGACAAACTCTCTTTATTTCTTGCATATTAAAACCTTACATTTTAATTATAATGGAGTATGAATCCTTTTATAACCTGGATTTTTAAAAAGTATTACCCATTTGGGTAATGAAAAGAGGATGTTAATGTACTAGCTTCCTTGAGGAGCCTTGTGGGCTACAGCCCATGGGGTTGCAAAGAGTTAGACACAACTGAGCGACTAACACTTTTCCTTGAAAATATTTTAAACATTTTCATACAATACTATAAAATGCACCTTTTCCTACTTTTAGCCTAGTCACAGTTTCTTTCATTTATAAACAACCATATTCAAGTCTTACTGTGGAGTAGTAACTTTTTTTTTGCGTGCATGGTCAGTCACTCAGTCATGTCTGACTCTTTGTGACCCCATTGACTGTAGATCACCAGTCTCCTCTGTCCATGGGATTTTTCAGACAAGAATACTAGACTGGGTTGCCATTTCCTCCTCCAGAGGATCTTCCCCACCCAGGGATTGAACCCACATCTCCTGTGTCTCCTGCATTGGCAGGTGGATTCTTTACCATTGAGCCACCTGGGAAACTCAGCAACATTTTTAGGTCCATTCAACTTCTTCCCATTAAATAAAGATATCAACCATATAACCCCCGATTATTAATAAATTTCAAGATATTGTTTGACAATGAGATGTTTATTAAACTCGATACATTTACTATATAAGAATTCTGTGGAAAAAATTGGGGTATCAAATAGGATCTAGGTCTCTGCATTATAAAGTCTGTCCCCAGAAGAGATCCTCTCACTATATCCTGCGGCTGAAATCATACAGATGACCAAAAAGCAGCATCATCCTTTCCTGGTAAGACAAGTTCAGCTGCCTTGCCCATATTAGTACAAGTCCTCCTAGAAAAATGAGAAGTCCCAAGCCCCATCTCTACATATTGTTATCTCCTGGCAGGTAAGCTGGATGAAGCACCTGGGCCAGGCCTTCATCTGTGCTTGGCATGAGGTCCACACAGGATCAACCTTCGGAAGGCCATCTTCCCCTCAACCAGACAACTCTACTTCAACTATTCCGTGACTCCTTGGAGGGGTGAAACTTCTGGGGAAATGAAAGAGAGAAAGAGAGAGAAAAGATCTGAATACTGAAAGGAATATACAAATGATCAAATTCAGCTGCACCAATGTCAAGGGGAAGGATAAAAAGTTAGAAAAGAAGAACTTTTGCAAAATGCTTTTTGGTATGACAAAACCCGACCAGAGTGTCACTGTTCTGACTTATTTGTGAGGGCCACCCATTCTCTTACCAGGTACAGGAGTCTCCATCATGAGGTGTTTGTGGTTGGTAAACAGTTCAGAGGAGTCTTGTTCTATTGATCTTTCCTCTAGGTCTGATTCTGGGATTGTAGCACAGCCACCTAGTTGAAAAATACAAATAATATTTTAAAGAACAGAAAAATCAATCTTCCCAGACATCAACAACAGCTTAAGAATGTACCAGTCGTAAAGATAACAAATGATGAGACAACAATCTTCAGGAGCTGAGCAAAATAATAATAATAATAATCTTCAATATATTTCTTTTGGAGTAAACGCTGGAAATGAGTTATTGCCCTTAAAGACACACTGATGATCATTCAGCAACAACAGCAATGGTGTTGTCTTCAAATTTATCCTTTTTAAATTCAGAATGGACAAAATCTATAGTATAGTGATACTCAAACTATAATGGTAATTATATCAATAGTATGAAGTCCCCTTTGGAATCAGAGCATCAGAAACTATAAAAGAAACAAACCACATCAACCATGAGGGAAAGAAACCTTCCTTGAATGATGAGAATGAACGCTAGTGTTCTGAGATGGTGACCACGGTGGTATTTCTCTGGTGTTTGATTCTATCCCTGAATCCTAACACCTTATAGCACAGACACAAACACTTTATTATTCAGCAGCAAAATGAACTGCATTTAGAAGCTTTCAATTCCAAGTCAATTCAAGGTGATTTGAGGATGAGCTGGCACAACAGAGCTTTAAAAATATTAAGTATGTTATTTGATTTTATCCACCAAAATCTTGTATGGAAAACTCATGTGAGAACTTCCTGACTACATCTGCAACTTTATTTGACTAATTTGCCATCATTTTTCTGGAAATGTACTAACATGCTGTATACTGTACATGTTTTTTCCCAAAGCCATTCTTCTTGTAAATGAAGTGTGATTTTTATTTCTTTTTCTGAGATTTCTCATACACTGAGTCCAAAGCCTCCATATTCAAGTTTTGCTTTATGCATGAGGGGGGTTTATAAAGCAAGGGTACCAGCAGCACTGATGTGTAAACCACATCATTCAAGTGAGAGGGAAGTGGACAGATTCCAGGTCTGAAGGAAAATACACCTTATCACCCATCCCTCTGTATCAGCTCTGAAAAAGAAATTGATGTTGAGGGAAACTTGAGAGACAAGGATTTCCACACTCATAAAATAAGAATTAGAGGTTGCCTCAGAGGTTCCCCAAACAGGAAATGTTAGAATTATCCATCAGTGCAATGGAACTCACCCCGCTATATCTGAAAATAGCTAGGGCCCTATCCAGAAGGAGAACCAGGTTTATTTTTAATCTGTTTCCAAAACTTATAGATCATAGTGACAATAATTAACATTACCACATGCTTTCTCAGTGATGATAACTCTGCCTATATTATCTTATTTAGTTCCTACAAACCACACCATGAAACAGATAATATTATTCTCCTTTTACAGATAGGAAAACAGAGGTCTCATGAGATCAGTACATCATTTCCTGGAAATGTTCTAACATGTTGTACACTGTACTTATTTTTCTTCCCAAAGCTATTCTTGTTAAGTCTTTGCCAAGGTCACACAGCTCCTAAGGAGTAAGACAGAGCTCACACCCAAGCCTGACAACTCCCAAAGCCTGTGTTATCTAAGCATTACTATATGGCTCCCAGTTGAAGCATCAGTCAGAGATACCTGGTGGGAAGGTCTTGGGTGGCAGCAGGTTTTATCTCACCTGCTGACCTACCAGGTGTGGCTGCCAGGAGCACTGCTTAGAGTATTGTGAGGACAGGGGCAGGCTCTGAGCCACTATGGGACTATGGAGAAGCCCAAGAGATAGCACCCTTCTTCTCTTGGACCTTCATCTAACTGAGAAAAAAGGAACAGGGTATTTGGAGGTGGGGAGGGGGCACCTCTGTAAGATTAATTGCAGAAAGAACAAAGAGAAGGGAGTGGTGGTGGTGTTTGGTCTCACGTCCAACTCTTGCTACCCCATGGACTATAGCCTGCCAGGCTCCTCTGTCCATGGGATTTTCCAGGCAAGAATACAGGAGTGGGTTGCCATCTCTTTCTCCCAAGAAAATAGGCCAAAGAATAGCTTTCTAGACTCATAAATCAGATTAAGTCATTTCTCCATCCCCAAGGCAGAGGGAAGAAGAGGATTCGGACAGGAACGTTGTACTGATGCAGTTACCTTTGCACACAAGAAAACTTTGAGAGTGGAGAAGTGTCTCCTGTCAACAGACGGGAGAAAGTGCAGTGATCACAGAGCAGCGCTGCCATGTGTGCAGAGGCAAGTCTCCACTGATTAATCAGTGTCTACCGTTTATTCCAGCTGACTCAATATTGGAGCAAGTGAGAAGGCACAAGGGAAAAGTCAGTTGCTCTAGACTATCCCGTTGATTCTACATTACATGAATTACAACATATGTAATCTCTTGTCCTTGGAACAAAAGTTTTGCCTTGTCCAGAGTACAGAGAGATGATGAATCTTTCAAATCCCACTGCAGGGTTGACCAGTCATGTGCCCTAGAAATGCCACCCTCTCTTCAGATATCTCCGTGTGGCCAGACTGACCAACTATGTGCCTGGAGTTTCTGCCACTTCAAGCTCGGAAGGAACAGGAGGATGGGAGCTCTGGCATTCTGACCAATGGGAAATGGGGGAAGGGAAGGAGCCCGGTGGAGAACTCCCCTACTACTTCTTCCAGGGTTGACTCTGAATTATTATTCCTTTTTTTTGCCAATCTCCAGAAAAACGCTGTGTGCTGAGTGGCCTCTTCCTGGCTCTTTGAGAAAAGTGGTCAGGCAGGCAGGATGCCCCACAAAGTGGTGCACATAGTTCCTTGACCAACTTCCCTTTCTCCTCATCCTCCTTTCCCTGAACTGGCCAAATAAAATGCTACTTTAACTTCTGTCTCAGGTCTGTTTTCTTGCAAAAATCACTGGCATGGGAAGTAGTATTAAAAAGCAGGCCTTCAAGATGAAAATTTGAAGTTAGATCACCCATCTATCTGTATGAAATAGGGGCTCCATGGCTGGGGGTAAACAGACTGGAAATACCAAATAGTTTGCCAGTCCATGGCCTGATGCAAGGCTCACAGAAAGCTACTCTTCATATAGCATCCTAATTTGTATTATGCAATTACTCGTCCATGGTTAACTGGGATGATGTACATTTAGAGATTGGGAGATCAAGTAGCTGTGGCATGGCAACATTTATAAGGGTTACAGAGTAGGGTGGCTGCTTCTGATAACTGCTGCTGCTGCTGCTGCTAAGTCACTTCAGTCGTGTCCGACTCTGTGTGACCCCATAGACGGCAGCCCACTAGGCTCCCCCGTCCCTGGAATTATCCAGGCAAGAACACTGGAGTGGGTTGCCATTTCCTTCTCCAATGTGTGAAAGTGAAAAGTGAAGTCGCTCAGTCGTGTCCGACCCTTAGCGACCCCATGGACTGCAGCCCACCAGGCTCCTCCAGGCATGGGATTTTCTAAGCAAGAGTACTGGAGTGGCTTGCCATTGCCTTCTCCGTCTGATAACTAGTACCCTGCAAAAAGAAAATGGCAAGTTTAGTTCAGTTAGCAGGCAGCAGAAAGCAGATCCAGAAAGTCAGAAGGCCTCTTTAGCCTTACTGGTTTAAGCCAGATCACCGGGCCAGATATGCTGGGGAGCTTATTATAGCAACCTCGGGCCCCATCCACACCTACTGAATTAGAATCTGCTAAGAAGGGCAGATGGGTATATCTGATGAGATTTTTGTTAGGAAAAAAATATTTGTTAAAAATTCCAGAGTAGCCAGTAAAAGGAGAGAAATAAAATGTACCTTCTGAAGCCCATCTTGGAAGTGGAGTCTGGGTTCCACTGATGTTAGATAAAGGACCCTAGGCTTAGATGCCTAGGAGAAGGGGAGAAGGGGAAGAAAAACCACAGCTGAATGAAATTATCCAAACACACATTGTGAGTTTGTGTCACAGAGGACCCATGGGCAAAAGCAAGGGAAAGCCAGGGACTTCCTGATCTGGAAATTACAGTGCTGTGGACTTACTGTGTGCTGGGCACTTGGCTGTGAATTCTCAATGCATTAGCTCACTCAATCCTCAAACAACTCTGTAAGGAAGGGGTCCACGTGGCCACCTCTGAAGTTGACTACTCTATTTACTCATGCTACTTGATGTGCTGAGTTCTATTTGACAGATACTTGAGACTATGCCAAAGCCTTTGACTGTGTGGATCACAATAAACTGTGGAACATTCTGAAAGAGATGGGAATCCCAGACCACCTGACCTGCCTCTTGAGAAACCTGTATGCAGGTCAGGAAGCAACAGTTAGAACCGGTCATGGAACAACAGACTGGTTCCAAATAGGAAAAGGAGTGCGTCAAGGTTGTATATTGTCACCTTGCTTATTTAACTTATATGCAGAGTACATCATGAGGAACGCTGGGCTGGAAGAAGCACAAGCTGGAATCAAGATTGCCGGGAGAAATATCAATAACCTCAGATATGCAGATGACACTACCCTTATGGCAGAAAGTGAAGAGGAACTCAAAAGCCTCTTGATGAAAGTGAAAGAGGAGAGTGAAAAGGTTGGCTTGAAGCTCAACATTCAGAAAACTAAGATCATGGCATCTGGTCCCATCACTTCATGGGAAATAGATGGAAAAACAGTGGAAACAGTGTCAGACTTTGTTTTTTTGGGCTCCAAAATCACTGCAGATGCTGATTGCAGCCATGAAATTAAAAGACGCTTGCTCCTTGGAAGGAAAGTTATGACCAACCTTGATAGTATATTAAAAAGCAGAGACATTACTTTGCCGACCAAGGTCCGTCTAGTCAAGGCAATGGTTTTTCCCGTGGTCATGTATGGATGTGAGAGTTGGACTGTGAAGAAAGCTGATCGCCGAAGAATCGATGCTTTTGAACTGTGGTGTTGGAGAAGACTCTTGAGAGTCCCTTATACTGCAAGGAGATCCAACCAGTCCATTCTAAAGGAGATCAATCCTGGATGTTCATTGGAGGGACTGATGCTAAAGCTGAAACTCCAATACTTTGGCCACCTCATGAGACGAGTTGACTCACTGGAAAAGACTCTGATGCTGGGAAAGGTTGGGGGCGGGAGGAGAAGGGGACGACGGAGAATGAGATGGCTGGATGGCATCACCGACTCTGTGGACATGAGTTTGAGTGTACTCCGGGAGTTGGTGATGGACAGGGAGGCCTGGCGTGCTGTGATTCATGGGGTCGCGGAGAGTCGGACACGACTGAGCGACTGAACTGAACTGAACTGAACTGAACTGAGAAAGCTGAGTGCCGAAGAATTGATGCTTTTGAACTGTGGTGCTGGAGAAGACTCTTGAGAGTCCCTTGTACTGCAAGGAGATCCAACCAGTCCATTCTAAAGGAGATCAATCTGGGTGTTCATTGGAAGGACTGATGCTAAAGCTGAAACTGCAATACTTTGGCCACCTCATGTGACAAGTTGACTCATTGGAAAAGACTCTGATGCTGGGAGGGATTGGGGGCAGTAGGAGAAGGGGATGACAGAGAATGAGATGGCTGGATGGCATTACCAACTCGATGGACATGAGTTTGAGTGAACTCCGGGAGTTGGTGATGGACAGGGAGGCCTGGCGTGCTGTGATTCATGAGGTCACAGAGTTGGACACGACTGAGCGACTGAACTGAACTGAACTGATTCTAACCCAGATGAATCCTGGTGGCCCAGCTTACCTGCCTCACTACCTTGTAACTCAAGTAGCCTCAACAGGAGGTTTGCTGAACAGCACATATTTTTAGGCTCTGTGGGCCATCTGGTCTCTGGTTTCAGTTTTGCCATTGTCATGCAAAAGCATCCAAGGATAAAATGAATGAGCATTAGCTATGTCCCAATAAAATTTCATTGATTAAAGCAGGCAATGGGTCAGATCTGGCCCACTGGCTGTACACAGTTTGCCAATCCCTGGCCTGATTCAAGCTACTCTTCATACAGCATCCTAATTCTAAATGTTCCTAGAGGCATATAACACAGTCAGATCATCTGACAGTATTGCTATAACAATAGTAACAGGGAGGAGGAGTAATAGTAGCAGTTCTTTAAAAGAATATTGCTTGCCCTACTATTAAAAATGCTTTTTGTTTGGGCAGTGATAAGTTTATCTTTAATGAACTTTAATTTTTAGAACAGTTTTAGATGTATAGGAAAAAAACTGGCAAATAATACAAAGAATTCCTGTACATTCTCTACACAGTTTCTCCTGCTGTTAACATCTTGCATCAGTATGGTACGTTTGTTATGATCAATGAACCAATATGGGTACATTTAGTTAAAGTCTATGGTCTATTCAGATTTCCTTAGTTTTTACATAACATCCTTTTCTGTCTCAGGATCGCATCTAGAAAACCCCATGGCATTGGTTGTCCTCTGTCCTTTGACTCTTCTTGGTGGTGACAGCTTCTCAGACTTTCCTTACTTTTGATGGCCTTGAAGTTTTGACAAGTATTGGGTCAGGTATATTGCAGAATGCCCTTCTGTTGGAAACTGTTTAAAGTTTTTCTCATGATTAGACTGGGGAGAAAAAAAGTTTTTTCCCTAAATTCTTAAGACTTCCCCATTTGGGGATTGTTTCCAGTTGTTCTTTTCCTCTATCAAAACACCAGGTGGGCGGTTGAATGGTGGGGACAGTGAAGGGGATGGGTGGCCAACAGCGAGTCTTCACTTAGACTGTAAAGTTCTTAGGAGGGGGTCAGGCTGAGGCTAGCTGTCAGACCCAGGCAGGTTACCAGTTGTCCCATTTGTAAAGAGAGGGTCTTAATGAGGCCTTTTGTGTGGATTATGTGACACTGTATACACTGAACACAGTGCTCAGCACAAAGTACCTTTTACCATTTCTGTCATCTATGAATTTTCTTGGCATAGACGCACTTTCCACACCATTTCTGAGGAATGAAAGAACTTTAGCTTTTAATGCAACTACCTTCATTTAAAAACAGAGGCTCAGAGAGGGTAGTGGATGCCCCTTATATTCTAGGGCTTGTGCCTGGTTCTCCTGCTTGCTAAACCATTACCACTTTCTCAAAACCACATTTTTTTCCCAGACAGATCTCAGTGGATTTGCCTGTAAGTTGGCTGTCCTGACCAGTACTTCCTTTTAATGATACAGAAAACCCAGAAAGTTGGCAAGCAGTTCTTTGGGTGTATTTTAGGACTTTGTAGATTTATATTCTTGTGACAGAGATCTCTGCAATCAACTGAGTTGCTGCTGCTGCTGCTAAGTCACTTCAGTCGTGTCCGACTCTGTGTGACCGCACAGACGGAAGCCCACCAGGCTCCCCTGTCCCTGGGATTCTCCAGGCAAGAACACTGGAGTGGGTTGCCATTTCCTTCTCCAATGTGTGAAAGTGGAAAGTGAAAAGTGAAAGTGAAGTCGCTCAGTCGTGTCTGACCCTTAGCAACCCCACAGACTGCAGCCTACCAGGCTCCTCCATCCATGGGATTTTCCAGGCAAGAGTACTGGAGTGGCTTGCCATTGCCTTCTCCGCAAACAGTTGCTAGGAGGGAGCAAAAAGATACAGGCCTGCCTTCCTGGAAGATATATCCTAGTGGAAGAGACAGGCAAAAGCAAATGAACAAATAAGTAAAGGTCATAAGTTGTAATCTAGTCGCTTCTGTTACTCAGTATTATTCCTGTGAGACAAAGAAGTGATCTGAGTTCTATCCCCCCAAATTTTTAAAGCAGTACTAAGTAAAAAAAATTGAAGATTTAGAATTATTAAGAAATGGATCTTTATAGATATTTTATGACTCTTTTGGGCGCAAATATTCCATTCCTTCAGGGGGGTAAAAACATTTTTCTTCTTTTATCTTCCTATCTTTAAAAGGAATCAAACAAGCAGACACTTTGAGAATCACAAATGACCACACACACCCTGCTCTGACTTGCCAGCCAAAGAATCTTCTGTTCATATGCCTGAAATGCCACTAAAAATTAAAAACAGTAAAAACCTCAAAAATATATACCAATGACATTTTTCTTTTAATCAAGATTTACTTGATGGCTAAAGTGTTTTTGAGGTTAACATTCAGTTTCCATTTCAAAGATTTTTAATTCGTGTGAAGTGTGGGGAATAGATGCTTTGAAAAGACTATTTCACTATCTTAAACATGAAACACTTCCCTAAGAAACTATGAGCATTTAAAAATTTTTTTTAATTATTTTAATTGGAGGATAATTACTTTACAATATTGCGGTGGTTTTTGCCACACATCGACATGAATCAGCCACAGGTACACACATGTCCCCTCATCCTGAGTCCCCCTCCCACCTCCCTCCCTACCCCATCCCTCTGGGTTGTTCCAGAGCACTGGATTTGAGAGCTCTGCCTCATGCATCAAACTTGCACTGGTCATCTGTTTTACCTGTGGTAATGTACATGTCTCAATGCTATTCTCTCAAATCAGAAACTGTGAGTATTACAAACTCTGAAAATGAATCCATTTGAAACGTGTTAGTCTCTCTCCTTGCCCAGTGTCTGTCTCTCTGTGTATATGTGCACACACACCCACACGCAGGGCATACAGACACGCGTAAGAGTTTTACTGATAGTCCTCTTTTACTTTTGTTCATTTTTATATTTTCTTAAAATATATATTTTTTGAGGGCTTCCCGTGTTAATAATAAGGAATCAGTAATAAGGAATCTGCCTGCCAATGCAGGAGACATGGATTCAATCCCTGATTCAGGAAGATGCCACATGCTGCAGAGTGGCCAAACCCCTGCACCACAACTACTGATCCTGTGCTCTAGAGCCTGGGAGCAGCAACTACTGAAGCCCACCCAGAGTCCATGCTCTACAACGAGAAGCCACTGCAATGAGAAGCCCACACAGCACAACTATAGAATAGCCCCCACTCTCCACAACCAGAGGAAAGCCTGTGCAGCAACAAAGATGCAGCAAATCAAAAATAACAAAAATAAATAAAATTACATATTAAATACAAATGCATATATATATATGCTACAGGAAGTCAAAAATCCCATAGTATGTTTATGAACCAATTTTAACTGAGTATTTAGAAATTTTTTACGGAAGAATGGAAGGAAGAGGAGTGGGTAAAAGAGAGAAGGAAATAGAGGATGAAAAGGAAAAGTGGGGAGGGGAGGATGAATCAGCAACACAGTCTATATTTCTGTGTGTACACTCCTACAGAAGATATTTGGGGTGACTTACTAAAGGTACAGATAATAAAATATTAAAGAATAAAAAAACATAACAGCGGTTAGAAAAATGTGATGCAGAGTAGGAGGTATATGGCTAGGAAGAATTGTATATAAAATACAGATAAAAACTTATACAAGGGCTGGCATGGAGATAAAAAGCCAAAAGCTCTGGAGCAGAAGTGGGGCTGCACTTCGCCTGATTAATTCTCCACTGACCTCCCTTCCTCCATACTGGACTTCAACTCAAAGGGTCCAATCTATCTTGTACTTGGACTTAACATTTCCTTAAGAGCACACTATAATTGGTAAAGCTATGCTTGTTGGAAATTTTCTGACTGATGGTATGGGTGTGTGTGGGGGTGTGTGTGCGTGTGTGCGGGTGTGTGTGCGTGTGTGCACACGCACCTATTCTGTGCTTAAGGGCCACTTTATTTTTAAACTCTTGTCTGTTTATATCTTTTCGTTTCTTTAGGATTTTCAGTCTTCTCTCTCTCTCAATTAAAAAAATTTTTTTGGCTATGCAGGACTATAGTTCCCCAACCAGGGATCAAACCTGTGCCCCCCTGCAATGGAAGGTAGTTAAAGGCCATTTTAGACAGCCAAGATTTCTGTGAAATTGGGTTTACAGAGGTACTTACTAAGCAAATACTACAGAAAAACACACGTAAAGGAGATTGTTAAAAACACAACAGCCAGAGACCTTGTCAAAGCCCATCTTGGAAATAAAGCCCTCAAGAATCTAATACAGTACTGAATGAATATAGCATGACAAGTCAGATTGATATCATATGAAGATGCTGCTTCCCTGAAGGAGAAACTGGAGAGCATTAGTTGATATCTTTCTCATCTCCATTTCCATGAGATCCTTTTTTTTTGGTTGTAACGTGGAGACACCCCACCCTTAATCTGGTACAATTTTACAAGTTCAAAACTCAGGAAAAACAGAAGAAAAAAATATCTTTCAATAAAGTCTTAGGTTTCCAGTTCCAATATATGATATTTGTTTTTCTGTGTTTCTTTCAAATCTATTTTGTAACTTTTCTTTCTCTATATATTTCCAGATGACATGCTGACTGCATAGATGGTAGCTTATCTACTAGTTAACACAGATAATAATGGTTAACCACAGAGAGGCAGGTGAAGGTCACTGTAATATGTGTCCAACATGATCCCTATAGAATGCTTGACAGTTCAGTTCCACTGCTAATAACAAATTTTGATCTCCCCACACACAGTAAGAACTTCAAATGTGTTCAAGGGTATGCACACACCTATGTTTGAAAATAGTTCCATTTCACATCTCACAAGACCAAGTTTGTGAATAAAAGAGTCTAATATATTTTAAGGGGTCTAAGGAAATGGCAACCCACTCCAGTGTTCTTGCCTGGAGAATCCCAGGGATGGGGGAGCCTGGTGGGCTTCCATCTATGGGGTCACACAGAGTCAGATACGACTGAAGTGACTTAGCAGCAGCAGCAGCAGCATGTTTCTCTCCAGTACTCTTGCCTGGAAAATCCCAGGGACGGAGGAGCCTGGTGGGCTGCAGTCCATGGGGTCGCAACAAGTTGGACACGACTGAGCGACTTCACTTTCACTTTTCACTTTCATACATTGGAGAAGGAAATGGCAACCCACTCCAGTGTTCTTGCCTGGAGAATCCCAGGGACGGTGGAGTCTGTTGGCTGCCATCTATGGAGTCGCACAGAGTCGGACACGACTGAAGTGACTTAGCAGCAGCAGCAGCATGTGTCTCAGCAAGTTCTAAAATTCCCATAATGGCTGAATATTAAGTCACTTGGGGTATAAGGGCTCCAGTCAGAGAATCTAGATTTAACAGAGTAGAGTCCTCCTGGCATTAAGATGTTTCCACAACTTGAATAATAATAGGTGTCCAGGTATTTTTTAGCTGGACCACCACTTAGAATGTAGGTCCACTCAGTACAAAGGATTAAGAAATACAGGAACATAGCAATTTTCATCCACTGATAATTATGTAAACAGAATGTACCAAGCAGAGAAAAGTCCTATTTACAAAAAAATCAAGCACAGTCCATAAATCCTACAGATTGGAAGGGATCCAGGTTAAGAATTTCTCCAGATGTCACTCTGTAAACAGGGCTTCATAAAGTGAATTCCCCAATTAATTGTTGGTAAGAGTAAGCTCTACAGTATGTTAGTGCATTATGACCCTCTACAATATGTAGATGAATTGCCTGGCCCTATAGATCATTAGTCAGATATGATACAACAGAATTCAGGAGAAAGAAGTAGAGTGAGCACAATTTCTTCTGATATGGAGAGAAGGTCCCATAAACTTACTGCTCAGGAACTCGGAGCTTTGTTCACTGAAGGAAATGAGAACTCTCCCATTTACTTGCATTACATCTGTTTTTCTAACACATTTAGCTCCTAACCTGGAGTGCTTGGAAAGACACACACCCAGTAAGAACATAAACATGGAACTTTAAAAAAAAAAAAGGACTACTCACTATTTTGTTAAAGTCTCCAATCACAATGTTTTCCCATATGTTAACAAGGCCATTAAATCCTCCAAACAGGAACACAAAAGTATTACCCAGCCATTGTGAGAAGGTGGGGAAGAAGAAGAAGTTAATAACTGCTTTCCCTTGCCAGTTGATCAATGTCTAGAGCATTCTGCAAGGAAATGCAAGATCCACTGTCTTTCAGCTAGATCTTTTCTATACTGATAAGTATAGCATTTTTTGTTCTAAAAGAAGGTGACTGTGGTTTTTAATTTCCATTTTGTTTCTAAATCCTAAGGCAATCCAATGTACAACTGGAAAGAGACATAATTTTAAGACATTTCCATTTCAAATACTTTCCTCTCCTAACTCCCTCTTCAGAGACCAACTCTCTCTCAGAAGTACACAGGCACAAATAAAACATTATAGCTACAGTTGAGAAAGAAAGGAAGCCAATAGTTCTGCAATAATAATTTCTTTAAAAAAAATGAAACAGTAAGAGTATAACTCTACTTTGCTTGGACACTACATAATAAGGGAGCCAGTGTTCTACACAGCTTCCCTCTTGCATCAAGTGGCTATTAATTCCCCAGTGATCCTGGCAACATTTCTTCAACTTGAATTTCTTTCCACAACCCAATTAAAAGCCATAATCTTGACTAAATTGTGTTGTTTTTAAGAATGACAGAGTCTAGATGGATGGAGATTTTGAAACCAAGAGTTCAGCTGGGTCACTTCAGTTATAAACGGGTTTAAGGAAAGAGTGAAGAACACAGTGGCTCTGGAGAGTGCCTGTTTCATTATACTCTCTCACAAATGAGGAACCTGAACAAGTATTCTTGCCTGGAGAATCCCATGGACAGAGAAGCCTAGCAGGCTACAGTCCATAGGGTCACAAAGAGTTGGACACCGCTAAAGCGACTTAGCACGCAGGTACAAACAAGTACTCAGGATTCATTCCAAAACAACTCTGTTATCTAATGATAAATGTCTACAATAGCCCATTAAACAAGGTCATATTTTGCAGAGAAGGGAAATGTACACAAGATGATAAACCATCCCTTTGATCATGGGAAGGGATATCCAAGATGGGACATGGCAAGTATCATCAAAACTTGAGAAAAGTCATATGAGTCTGGACCTCAGTTTCCTTTTTTTTCTAAAATGCAGAAAATAACAGCATTCACTTTATGAAAGATGAAGATTAATTTGGTCAATGCTTGTAATACAGTTATCACAGAGCCTGGCACACAATAAACCGCCAGTAAATGCTGGGCATTTATTTTCAGTACTAACCTCCAACATACGTTCGTCATTACGTTACAGCCAATTACACATGAAACTACAAGCCATGAGCATGGTATGAATTTATATCTGATGCTTGAAAACATGCTCAGGTGAAAACAGAAATGGGGAATGAGGAGCAGCGGTGGAATGTTTCTATTAGTAGCATGATCCAATGGTCAAAGCCAAAATTGTCAAAGAGGCACTAAAATAACTCACTTGAAAAACAGTGCACACATTCTTTTTAAGATGAAGTCACCAATAATCCACTATCCTAGATAACCACTCTTCTGAGATTACATTAGGAATTTTAAAAGGGCTCAAATGGTGACGATGATCAGGGGTGGACAATCACTTTCATTGTTTTCTATTTACCAGCAGGGCCATTACTACTGAGAAATGCAAACCCACAAGATAATATGACATAAATGGATGAAACATTAAGATAAAAGGGCAAAACAGTGGCAGGTTTGCTTTCTCATGGGAAATTGAAATGGCCAGCAGATGAACCTTCAAAGAGGAAGTCTGCTGACCCAGTGTTACTAAACATAGGAGGCAGCCAAAGAACAGAGGAATAAAGCAATGTATTTAAATGTATGCCTTGAAGGAAGCAAACACCAATTACTTTTATATGATTTTAATTCTCCCAGTGACTACTTCACGGGTGTTGGCAAGTCCTTCTGGAAAATAAAGGGATTATTAATGAAGGACTCAGTGGCAATGCTCACCAGGTTCTAAGAAATAATGCTTAACAAAGAGTCATTTACTTCATACTTCATCTCTAGAGCTAAAGAATTTTTAAGAATCCCTCAAAAGCTAGTATAGTATTTGCTCACATATATGATCCTTTCTACTTTAATTTCAAGATGGTTCTATAGCCTGTGTGATAAACAAATAAGTTTTCCACAGGAAAATAAAGGAAAATAGCTGAATTTTTTTCTCTTTTGCAAAGAGTGTATGTTTAATATAGACTTGTGATTTGGAAAGTTATTCATGAAACTTGAAGAAATACATGGGAAATATGGTCTTTAAAACAGTTATTTTTGAAGAATGCTTTCCACATCATTCCAAGATTATACACTGGTAACAGTTCACTAATGTCTAGTAAATCTGGGAAATGCCCAATCAGCTCCTAAATTCTATCTTGTTTCTCAGAAAAACTTTGCGCAGCAACTCTAAAAAACTGTCATATTGTGTAAAATGGAATCTCTCTAGTTAATATCTTTCTCTTAAAATTCTCCAGTTGCCCTAAGAGCATGGACTTTGGGGCTAGACTGTCAGAATTTTAATCCCAGCCTCACCATTATTTGTTTATTTTCTTTTAACTGTTTACTTAATCTTTCTATGCCTCAATTTCCTTATTTGCAAAATGCAGATGATAACTGTATCTAGCTCATAGGGTAATTGGAAAGATTAAATGAGTTATGGAGTGGATAGCCGTTCCCTTATCCAGGGGATCTTCCCAACCCAGGGATCGAACCCAGGTCTCCCACATTGCAGGCAGATTCTTTACTAGCTGAGCCATGAGGGAAGCCCATTAATTTAATGTGAAGCACATCAAATAGCACCTGGTTCATAGTAAGTGATACATAAGTGTTGTAATAATAAGTATTACTATTATTCTGATCATCTTTGCCTCATATTGTCAAAATTCCCTCACCTAAAAGTCTGAGGTTCTCATGTAAGCTGAATGGAAGGAAGGTGGTGAATTTTCAGAAGCAGAAAGCATCAGTTACATATGCTTGAACTCCAGGAATGCAAACTGTCCTGTTAACTAGTCAAGGAAAACCTTAACTGTTGTCTTACCTGGCAAAAAACAGTTTCCACTAGGAATTAACAGCTTGATAAAGAAAGTACAAGGACTGGGGTCTAGATAAATAATGAAAGATGACAATAAACATCAAATCAGGAATAATGGACTGCATCGTGACCCCCAGTTCCTGCATCTTCTTCCATTTCTTTGCTCCTCTTGACGGCAAAACTTCTCCAAAGAATTACCTATATTTGATGCTTTAAATACTTTTCCTTTCTCTTGTACATCCATCTCAGTCTAGACCTGGCCTCTATCACTCCACAAAAGGTGCTTTTTTCACGATCACTAATGACCTTCATGTTGCTAAATCTACAATTTTCAGCCCTTAGCTTACTTGACCTATTAGCATTTGACACAGCCTATGGTTCTACCATCTTTTAAAACTCTTTCCTCATCTGGCTTCCAGGATGCCACATTCTACTGATTTTTCTCTGTCCTCACTCTATGCTCCTTCTCAGCATCCTTTGCTGGCTCCTCCTCTTCTCCCAAACTCCTAGAAGTCCCAACACTTCTAGCACGCAGTCTTTGACTCTCCTCTCTTTTATAAAATCACTCCCTTGGTGACCTTATCCAGTCTCATGGCTTTAAATAACATTTGCAGGCTGACAACTCCTAATTTTATAACTCCAGCCCACATTTCTCTCCTGAACTTCAGACTTGTATATCCAACTACTTAGTCAATATCTCCACTTGGACATCTTATAGCATATCAGACTCAACATGTACCAAATAGTAATCCTGTTCCCCACAAATCTGTTTCACCCCATAGCCTTTCTCATTTCAACTTTATCCTCCCAGTTGATGCTGCATGCATGCTCAGTCATGTCTGACTCTTTGAAACCCTATGGACTGTAGTCCATCAGCCTTCTCTGTCCATGGGATTTCCCAGGCAAGAATACTGGAGTGGGTTGTCATTTCCTGACCCAGGGATCAAACCCAGGTCTCCCATGTCTCCTGCAATGGCAGGCAGATTTTTTACCACTGCACCACCTGGGAAGCCCAAAGTTCAAGCCAAAACTCTTAGGATCATTCTGGATTCTCTTTTTCCTTTCACACATCATGGCCACTCTGCTAGAAATTCTGTTTTTTCCACATTTAAAATACTTCAAGAATCAAATCACTTCTCACCACCTTCACCACTACTATCACTGTGGAGCAATCCACCATCACCTCGTACTTGAACCATTGCTGAATTACTGACCTGTGTAAACTTCAAACTGACTGCCCACTTCTACCTTTGACCACCCCCACCCCACAATCTATTCACAATACAGCAGGCAGGCATTCTTTTAAAACATAAGATTATATTATTCCCTGGTAGCTCAATGGTAAAGAATCCAGCTGCAATGCAGGAGACCCCTGTTTGATTTCTGGATCAGGAAGATCCATTGGAAAAGGGACAGGCTACCCACTCCAGTATTCTTGGGCTTCTCTGGTGGCTCAGACAATAAAGAATCCGCTTGCAATGCGGGAGACATGGGTTCAATCCCTGGGTTGGGAAGATCCCCTGAAGAAGGGAATGGCCACCCACTCCAGTATTCTAGCCTGAAGAATTCCATGGATGGATAAATCTGGCAGCCTACAGCCCATGGGGTTGCAAAGAGTCAGATACAACTGAGTGACTTTCACTTCACTTTCTTCAAAATGGTCCTCCTCACTTCACTCAATAAAAAACAAAAGTCAGCCAAAAGGCTGTTCATGATCTGACCCCTCTAACTGAATCTCTTACCACCCAGTCTCACTACTGGCTTTCTTGCTGTCCTGGGAACATGCTAAGCTTGTTCCCCTTACCTGGAACAGCTATCTCTCTGATCTCTGCATGGATAAATCCCTCACCTCTTTAAATCTCTGTTCAAAAGTTGCTTTTTCAACAAAGCCTACCCTGACAACCCAATTTAAAATTATAATCTTGTAACTGCCACCTTTCTGACATTTCTTTTTCCATAGTACTTATCACCTTTAAACACTAACACTTGTTATTTTCTAACATACTACGCAGTTCACATCTTAATCATGTTTATTGTTTATCATTTCCCCTGCTAGAAAGAGCTCCAAAATTGTGGGGATCTTTATTTTGTTTGCTGCTGTATTCCCAGCCCAAGAATAGTTCCTAGCACACAGGAAGCACACAATAATTACTGGTTGCCTTGAGTGAATGAATTTAGGCTAAGGGATTAGGAAGAAGCAATGGAAACCAAAATTCATTCTATTTTTCTTTTTTTTTACATATTACTCTCTACCTTTCCACTGGGATATTGGAAAATAATTACAGCAGAGCAAAGTATAGTACCTCTTCTGCCTATTCCCCAGCACACCTGGTTGCTCTGTGGATCAAAAAAGGTTCTTAAAAAGTTTCTTGTGTTAGTTAATACACATCTTTAAGAAATGAATCTTCCTGCTGGATGATAACACATGGAGAATCTGTGAGGCTGAGTAGGTGCAACAACAAAATGTTCAGCCCAGAAAAGAAATAAGATCCCAGTAGTAATTTCTGTAGAAGCTAAAGTTAAAAAGAAGTAACAGAGCACTTGTAATTCTAGTTCTTGATAATAGTCATTTGTGGGTGAAGGAACTGCAAAGGAAGGTACAAAGACATCTGTCTGCTTGGAAAATTTCTCAAAATGAATGAAAAAGGATCTATCTTATTTCCACTGGGGCATCAAGTTATGGCCTGGAACAGTTTATTTTTCCCAGGCTACTTCAAATCAAAACGTGTTTTTAAAAGCAAGCCCAACGAAGGATTAGATAAACAACTGGACAATGTTTTCTACACTCTGGTAACATAAACATTTCGAATTCCTCCCTAACTCTTGACTAGCATAAATCTCTAATTCCAGAGAAGGTGAAATATTCTCAAAGTTAAACATTATTTTGAATTATTCACGTTTACCTCCATTTCCATCTTATACTTTCTTGGCAATAAAAAGCCAGGTTATGTCCAAACTATGGTAGAATGACTCTCTTCCAATAGTAAAACAACTTGGACTAACCCCAGCTCTGCTTTCTTTGAAGATGGAATACAGCAGCCCGTCCCAACAGTTTCTCTTCTTTCTTACCTCTATACATCCTATACTACTTTACACCTTTTCAAACCAAATCTATATAAAAAAAAAAAAAAAAAAGGCACAGAGGGACAATGTGAAGCTGTCTATAACTGAGCTATGAAAATTATTTTTAAATGGATGTCAAACACAAAACAGGTAAGCTGAAAGAGTACGTACGGCAAGCTGTCTCTGGCTGAGGAAGGGAGACACGGGGTAAGACCTCACTAAGAGAGCAAGTTCTCTGGAAATGCCATGGGGGACAAAAGCAAAGGAAGGGAGAGAATGGAGGGAAACAAAGGTGCAAAAACAAAGATGCAGAGGGAATGAGGATAACCAACCCATGGTACAACCCACATGTCAGAAGACTTAGGAATAAAAGGGGGTGGCTAGGAGAGAAGTGAAAATATTAGCCTGATAGAACTGTTCTGTTTGCATCGTGTTCCACAGTCTATGAAACAATCTCACTTGACCTTGGTTGGCCCTAACAACTCTGAGTTGTAGAGTAGGTAAAAATCTGCATCCCCAGAGTCCAGGAAAACTGCCCATTCAGCTTCTGGGCAAGCTACTTAATATTAAAATTATTACTTAATACTCTAGCAATTACTAAAGTAAATACTTAAGTAATTACTAATAATTACTTAAGATTATTACTTAATAATTTTAAACCTCTCTTTCCTCATTGGCAAAATGGAAATAACACCTTCCAAACAAATGATTGTGAGGAGTAAATGAGATATTATATAAAGCATCAGAGACAAAGTCATGCTTAATAATTGATAGTAACAAAAATAAATGATAAGAAGATTGACTACCTAAGGTCACATAATCAGTCAATGATCCTGTTAGGAGTAGAACCTGGGTCTTCCATGCTGTAGGCATTTTCCACCAAAACACAAAGAACAAGACAGAAGGCAAAGACTGAGGGGGCTTTTTAAGAAATACAGATGTACAAGGTGGAAATGTGTAGTACAAACAATGCAGACAATGGAAGATCCAGTCTATGGATTCTGAGGGGTGAAAACTGGATGCAATTTTTATAAAATAGGAAAGGAGGACCACGGTACATGAAGGGACAGGATAAGGAATTTATTTATGATAGTTGAATAATTACATTAGTACCATTTTAAAGTACTTTTTATGTGTTAACCATAGTACTTTACATGTTTGCTTATTACACAGCTGCCTAAAATGGTAGTTAGTAGTGTCTCATTTCACAGGTGATGAACTAGACTCTAAAAAGTTCAAGTGAGTTGCTCAAAGTCATGCACATAGTGAATGAAAGCATCTTCTACATGCCGACTCCAGAATCTAGTCTTAAGCCATTCCAGAAGCTTATTTCTCACTGATAGAAATAAAAACACCTAGCAATGGAATTGTGAATTACTACTTAAAGAATAAGAGTTTTAGTTCATCCTATTTAGTAAAAAATTAAAAAAAAAGATCATTGTGTGTACCTCATACTTTCAACATCTGATCCTTCCTAATCTCATGCTTAAAAGAAAAATGAAAGGGTTTGGGAAAATGACGGAGGTTTCATCTCAGTAAAAAAGAAATCAGCCTAGAAGTAACTAAAAGAACCACCAATAAAGACAGATATCTAAAAAGATCCTTAGACTGTTTAAAAACAATTCAAAATTGATTAATGCTTCTATAGAACATCATTACTAAGGAGAGGAAGTGACTCAATAAAGTAGATGGATTTACAACTAGAAAGAAGTAAAATAGTAAAGTGGAAGATAATGCCTTTTCCAACAACACTGAGGAAAGACTTCTAAAATTTGGGAAATTTCAAATGAGTTCATGGGGAAATGTTTAAAGTAGAAGGATCCTGGACAATGGTAGAATATTTAACATTAACATGAAGATCAGTTTTCCAAAGTTAGCAGGACTGTGCTCAGGAAACCTCACAAAGTCCTGAGTGCAAATTCACACAGCAAAAACCTCAAGGGCAAACTCATACATGTAAATATATGCAAAAATTCAAATGAAAACATTAGCAAATCAGTACTATATATTTAAAAAGCAATAATAAAGAAAAACTTACTCCAGGAATGCAAAAGAATTCAATTAATGTTAATTCCTCAAAACATACTATCAAAAAGAAATCTCAACAGAGACTAATAATATTTATCATTCACTTCTGATCCCCAAAATCCCAAGTCAGGCTCTAGCTCTCAACACTATTACAGGTTCCCTCTATATTCTCTATGAGAGCACATCACACATGCTTTGACCTATTTATTTGTGTATCTCCTATGCCAGACTCATGATTTTTCTTACTCTGGTTTGTATCTCCCACGATTAAACATGATCACTAGAACAACACTTGCTTTCTGTACATGTTTACTCAATAAATAAGTACAAAATATAGTTACATAGCATCACTGACTCAATGTTCATGAATATGAGCAAACTCTGAGAGAGGCTGGAAGACAGGGAAACCTGGCATGCTGGAGTCCTTGGGACTGCAAAGAGTCAGACATGACTTAGCAATTGAACAACAATATGCATAAGAAAATTAGAGAAACTGAATATCAAGGATTAAAGGAAAGAAACCGATACAGAGAGGGAACCAAGGACCAAAGATGTATAAATGGATAAATGGGTGGGTAGAGATTATCCATCTATATGTCTATGTATTCAACTATCTATCAAGTGTGGGCTGATGCCACACTATCAACCAAAAGACCAAACCAAAAACAAAAAGAGGGAGAGGAGGCGGAGGAAAAAAAAGTCAACACTGAGCATCTATTACTTGTCAGACACTGTGCCAGATGTTTTTGCATTCATATATGTCACTTAAATAGCCAAAATGGATATTTTCTTAATGGAGGGTCTAAACAAATAATCAGAATGTTCCACAAAGGGTGGGAGGAAAAACTGTCCAGAGAATAACAAAAAAAAAGAGAGAAATATGAAATTAAAAAATAAGAGTATATTAACGTAGTAAAAAATTGATGGACTGTATAGTCCATGGGGTTGCAAAGAGTCAGACATGACTGAGCAACTTTCAGTCACTCACTCACTCAAAAAATTGATAGTAAATATTTCTGGATATTGTGTGCGTCTTTAAATTCATGTGAGCAAAACCCAAACTGAAACAGTATATGCTACGTATATTATGTGCTTTTATTTTCTAAAAACACTGTAAGGATAAAATGGGATCATATAAATGATTTTGGAAAGGTTAGAATATCACTTAAACATTAGTGACTGTCATCATTCTGGAGCCAGTAAAGGTTTTTGCCCCTAGAGTCCAAGATAAACCCTCCTGGCAGGTGATACTTCTCCTAACTTTCATGAAAACAAAACCAGTCATTTATCAGCTGGGCCCTCTTTGTTACTACTGAGGTCTGTTCAGGTAAGGAGATCTAGCAAAAGTCTCTGAGTAAGGTACAACAATTGGTTCTTTATTTGATGTCTATTTGTCAGGCAAAGATACAGTTAGACAGACCATAAAACAATCTTCTATTTTTACAGGAACAAGGCAAAGCTGAGGTAAAGTGGCTTTTTATGTACAAGAAAATTAGCATAATGTACCCAGGCCATAATGTTTATAAAAATAAATATCTGAGACATACAGTGAACTTCCATTCTGCCAATGAGAAGAAATTCTCTTACAATCATTTAATTCTACCAGCAAAACTAGTTATTTTTTAAACTAATGTGCTTTACAGTCTTTACCCCCATATACAAGTATAAAATACCTTAACCCAAAATGATCATTTTAAAATTAAAGAAATGGTCCTCCTCACAGACACAGCTTTCAATAAATGGTAGATAAACATTTTCTTTGAAGGCCATGGTCCATGACTAGTTGTTGCTATAAAACTAGTTGGTATGGCTATTTGTCAATACTAAAACAAAACAAAACAAAAACAATGAAAAACTACTTTTCCCAAAGATTCTATCCTGAAAGATATGGGTAATAATGTGCAGGGTGTGCGTGTGTGTGTGTGTGTGTGTGTGTGTGTATGAAACCTCTAACCTTCCAAGTTACTGAATCATGTGTCTCCATTATAGTCATAGAAACCCTCAGCCTATAAAACTGAAAAAGTCCAAAATGATCTTAGCATCCTGGTTGAATCCATTTCCCTATATGTTTGAATTGGAATGATTTCTGTTGTACCCCCCTTTCAGCTATTTCTAGAAGAGATAAATGAATAACCCTCATCTGCCAATTTTATGTAAAAAATTTCCCCTCAAAGAAATTATCCTTTAACAATGTTCCAGGACACTCTGTTTCAGTTCTTACGGGATTTGCCTATGTTTTCTCTGGTCTCTTATGAGCAGCATATGGGTATCCATCACTTACAAAAGAAAAACAAGTCTCATGTGGGAACAGAATGAATAGTGATCAATTTAAATACAAAAAAAAAAAGCAGTCTTATGTCTAGATTACTATCCAAATGCAGTTCCATCTACTTCCATGAGCTTACTTCTAAAGTGCCTTACAATTGTATTATGTGGGTGCTAAATACACACATTAAAAATTTTTCGATTTTGCAAATACTATATGATATCACTTATATGTGGGATCTGAAAAATACGACAAACTAGTAAATATAACAAGAAGCAGACTCACAGAGAACAAACTAGTGGTTACCAGTGAGGAGAGGGGAGAAGGAAGGGCCATATAGGGGTAAGGGATTAAGAGGTACAAACTCTTATGCACAAAATAAGCTACAAGGATATGCTGTACAGCACAGTGAATATAGCCAATATTTTTAAATAACTGTAAATGGTTGTTGTTCAGTTGCCCAGAAATGTCAGACTCTCTGTGACCCCATGGACTATAGCCCTCCAGGCTTCTCTGTCCATGGGATTCTCCAGGCAAGAATACTGGGGTGGGTTGCCTTTTTTTTCTCCAGGGGATCTTCCAAACCCAGAGATCAAACCTGGGTCTTCTGCGCTGCAGGCGATCTTTTGCATTGCAGGTGTAATCTTTACTGACTGAGCTGCCAGGGAAGGTAAATGGAGTATAACCCTTAAAAACTGTGATTCACTGTATTGTACATCTGTAACTCATGTAATTGGAGAAGGCAATGGCAAGCCACTCCAGTACTATTACCTAGAAAATCCCATGGATGGAGGAGCCTGGTAGGCTGCAGTCCGTGGGGTCGCTAAGGGTCGGACACGACTGAGCGACTTCACTTTCACTTTTCACTTTGACACATTGGAGAAGGAAATGGCAACCCACTCCAGCGTTCTTGCCTGGAGAATCCCAGGGACGGGGGAGCCTGGTGGGCTTCTGTCATGGGGTCACACAGAGTCGGACACGACTGAAGTGACTTAGCAGCAGCAACTCATGTAATATGGTACATCAACAATACTTCAATTTTAAAAATTGACAATTTTTTCCACTGTCTCTGCTAGGCAATGCCATGTAATTGGCTTTCTGTTCTCAAGTGATCATCCAGTAGACCTGTCATTAACTGACCACATTATCTGGATGAACTGAGTTTCATAAAGAAAACCACCTGCTGTGCTAATAAGAGCTCAGTGCTGGAACCTAGAATCATGGGGCTTCAGTTCCTGCTCCACAGTTGTATGATCTTAGACAAGGAACCTAATCACTGGAAGCCTCTGTTTAGTCATCTAAAAAGTGGGGGAGTAACAGTAACTACCTTGGGATTTTTGAAAAGATTAAACGAGACAATCCACATAACAATATGCCAGGCATACAACTATAGGCAGTAAACTTTACTGATTCATATTTATCATTAGTTTTTCAGACAGATGATAACTAAATAAAACCTTTTTACTTAATTGTTGCATTTTTGGTGTCCCAATTTTGAGTACTGACACACAAAGGAATGTTCTTCATTAAGAATACACCAACTATGAGACAAAACACTACAGACTAACCTTTTTGGTTGTTTTTCTGTCCCAAATGAATAAAATTCATCCAGTTGAACATAAACTGCTTGGTTTTCAAATTTTAAACAAACATTTGCTTTAGACTTAGAGTGAAGAGGTTGAGGGAATTGGGTAATTCTCTAATCTGTCTCAAAAAAGCTTGGCTGACATTTTACTATATTTTTTTAAACCACCATCCAGAGTACTGGGCAGCTCACTAACACTCTATTGAAAGAGGATTCTGAAGTCTGTTTGTTGTCCAGGTCATCTCGTAATTTAACTTCTCTTCACCCAATCATTAAAATGTCAGGTAATATCCCAACCACTGTTGAAACTCTTATGTTTGAGGCTCAAATTGATGGAAAACAAATCTCAACGCCTCAGGACAAGGCTGGGGCCAAACCTTCCAAAGAGTGTAATAAATACATTCAAGCTCTTAACAATTTAGAAAATAAATTTCTCTTACATGACACAAATAAATAAGACCAGTTTGAGACGGTGAATAACTTGCTGATTTGACCATGTAAGGAGCAAGACAAATACACTGTCCTGTGTTCCATCCCAGAGAGAACAGGGTCTTTTGTCCTGGCTCCTTTTCAGCTCATAATGAAGTGTTTCAGAGGATGAAGTAGTTAGTCTTTGGAGGCCCCTGAAGGACAGGACGAGTTCCAAGCTAAATACTGAAAAGGATGGTCCCTCGAAAATTTCCCACTTTTATTTTAGGGATTTTAAATACGAATACCCAACCATAAGATTTTCAAGCTGTTAGAACTTAGGGCCAAAGAGTGAGCTTGAGCCTTCTCAACACGGAGAAACAGCCCTGCAGACTGGTGGGAAAGCAAGAGACTGCAAAACGAGACAGCCTAAAGTCAGGCTGAACTCTCTCCTTTGAACACGGAGGATTTTCATGTTCTGGTACTTTTAATGCATACATCCTTCAGGCTTTACTCCAATGCTTCATACTAGATCTTGCATATGCTTTTTCTTTGCTAAGTATATTCTGAATCCAGATGGTAGACTATACCATTTCCCTCTGTCCCAGCTGTAGGAAATATGAAAGCTTATATACTGATGTGGAAGAGATTTTAACAGCTCATGAATCTCAGAACATGGCTGTGATGAGTCCTTCCTAAAGGGCAATGCAAAATAAAAACAGAAATTACTACCCGAAACCCCTGTAATATTTTGTTGCACAAGAGACTGTACAAGGTAAGTAGTAACACACTCTACTTCCTATGTGATTTCTGGTTTGTCTTCTAGTACTTGCCAAAACTAGGCTACAATTTTTTAACAGAGTATGCCACACACAAATAAAGAAACACGCAGAGAAATGCAAAAATGGTCTTAAAGGGCCAGCACAAGCACATGAGTGACTACTTGTGAAAGAAAGAAGCAATCCCTGACATTGTCTTGCTCCACACCAGGCCACAACTGAACAACTACAGTTATTGTTGGGATCTGGAAGACATCTTGTTTAGAAGCTTTCTGAAATTTACTTGATGACAGGATGAGATGGTTGGATGGCATCACTGACTCAATGGACAGGAGTTTGAGCAAACTCTGGGAGATGGTGAAGGACAGGGAAGCCTGGTGTGCTGCAGTCCCCGGGGTTGCAAAGAGTCGGATACCAACTGGGCATCTGAACAACAACAATCTATCTTACTTAGGCTTTTAAAAAAATTTTACTCTAAATTTCACCAAAATTTTCCACTAATTTGAAACATACTTGTAAAATATATCAACACCAAGTATTTTTATATAAATGGGACTATACCTAGTATTTCCTAGTATTCCTTGGAGAAGGAAACGGTAACCCACTCCAGTATTCTTGCCTGGAGAATCCCATGGATGGAGAAGCCTGGTTAGGCTACAGTCCACGGGGTCGCAAAGAGTCGGACACGACTGAGCGACGGAACATACATACATACCTAGTATTTCTGTGCTATTTGAGTGGTAGGGCATGGTAGGGAAAAATGAGCATCAAAGTCAGGAGGCCAGTGTGCTCATCTCCTACCAACTCTGCCCCACCACTGGCTTTGCAATCTTGGGAAGACTGCTGGAAATCTCAAGTCTGAGTTTTCTCTGTGGAATGGTGGTAATAGCTTCCCTTCTCATTTCAGAGTTGATGTGAAAATCAAACATGGTAACTTATATGAAAGCATCATAATAACACAAAATTACTACAAATAATGCCAATTAAAAAGTGATAGGGGAAAGGCAGGTCAGAATCAAGCTTTTAGCCTTCTTAGAAAGGGGACATTTCTCTAAGGCTTTCAACATACTGAGGAACTGTTTCTTATAAGATGATGGAATCCAGGCATGATTCCTTCCTTCTAAAAAGTTGAAAGGAACTCTGAGCCAACAGAGAGCATGTAGCATCAATTCTTCTCTGTCCTCCTCTACTTGGGAGAGGTTGGAATATCTATTTTTTTTAATCAGTTCATTTTTATAAAAAAGACAAATATTTACCAGCCTGAAGTCCTGGAGTTCAGAGTGGTTAATCATCCTAACGCCAGCCCTGTTCAAGTCAGCTAAGGTTACACAACAGGAGAAGCCAGATAAGCACCCTGCTTTCGAACAGAGATCATTTCTTGTTAACAAAAAGTAGGAAACAAATGTAAGCAGCAGCTTCAAGAAATGGGGTTTAAAGCCTACATATTTCAAATTTGAACATATCAATTAACTACCACATGAAAAGAAAAAAAATGGCTTTAAAATGCCCTTTCAAATTTTCTTTTTAGTCTTTCCCATACAAAACAAGCATATGACCCAAAGCGGGAAGAGGAGTGAGATGAATAAGGAGATTGGGATTGACATACATACACTACTATATATAAAATAGATGACTAATGAGAACCTACTGTACAGCACAGGGAACACTACTCAGACTCTGTGGTGACCTAAATGGAAGAGAAAATAAAAAAAAAAAGAGGGAGTATACGTATCCATGGGCTTCCCAAGAGGCACTGTTGTAAAGAACCTGCCTGCCATTGCAGGAGACTTAAAAGACATGAGTTCAATCCCTAGGTCAGGAAGAAACCCTGGAGAAGGAAACGGTAACCCACTCCCAGTATTCTTGCTTGGAGAATTCCATGGACAGAGGAGACTGGCAGGCTACAGTCCATAGGATCTCAAAGAGTTGGACACAACTGAAGTCAGTTAGCATGCAGGCCCACATATGTATACATATCGCTGACTCGCTTTGTGTTTTTTTTTTTTTTTTAAAGGTGGCCCACATCAAAAAATTCTTTTTTTTTTTTTTCAGTTAAAAGCATTTTTATTGTGAAGTAAGCCAGAAAGAAGAACAACATCAACGCTGACTCACTTTGATGTACAGCAGAAACTGACACAACAATGTAAAGCAACTATAGTCCTATAAAAATTAATCTCAAAAATCAATAATCTTTCCACCTCCTCCAAAATATAGCCTCTCCTAAAACTATGTATTTTCTATGACTCTCAGTCCAATAGATATACTTATTTTCCCTATACCAGAAATTACTAGGATTATCTGTGTGGTCCCAGAGGATCCATGGTTCTGTCACTAAAGATGGCAGGAAAAGAATAAAAGATATCAGACAAATATTTTCCTGCCTCAGCTGCCAGGATCTTATCATACAGTTAGTAGAGTGGACTTCTGGACAGGTATGAGAACTTGAATGAATTCTTTCAGTTCTCTGGTTCTTGTTTTCTTCTCTGAAATTGTGCCTAAAGGAATAAATGCTTTAATATTTGTAATGTGCTTAGAAAAGTGTCTGGCACATAGTAAGCCCGACATAGGTATGTGCTGCATACCACAGTCACAAGTGCCAATAAGCAAGAGGCAAAGATTGCAGCAAAAACTGGAACTTAAAGGTGAGATTCAAAGTAAGCTCTTTAGCTTCTTATAATTACTGTTTGAGTTTTAAAATAATAAAACTATGTAACTGTAGAAGAAAATATAAAATATAATAACTTCCTCTATAACCTGAGATTGGAGGAAATTTTCCTAATTACCACTGAAGTTCCAAAAGCAATACGCCAAAAAATAAGAAAAATTAAATGATCATTTCAAAGATATGTAA
The DNA here is from genome assembly GCF_049115385.1 of Moschus berezovskii. Taxonomy (NCBI): domain Eukaryota; kingdom Metazoa; phylum Chordata; class Mammalia; order Artiodactyla; family Moschidae; genus Moschus; species Moschus berezovskii. Next base: position 72,246,674 of record NC_142462.1, read on the forward strand.
AAGTACATTTAACACTAAACATATACTCATGATTTAAAAAAAAAACAAAACAACTTTTAGGGTTTCCCTGGTGGCTCAGTGGTACAGAATCTGCCTGCCAATGCAGGAGACATGGGTTCAGTCCCTGAGACAGGAAGATCCCATGTGCCATGGAGCAACTAAACCCATGCACCACAACTTCTAAGCCTGTGCTCTAGAGCCCTGGAACTGCAACTACAGAGCCCACATGCCACAGGTACTGAAGCCCACACTCCCTAGCTCCACAACAAGAGAAGCCACCTCAATGAGAAGTCCATGCAAACTAGAGAGCAGCCTCTGCTCTCTACAACTAGAGAAAAGCCCACACAGCAATGAGGACACAGTACAGCCAAAAACAAATAAATGAATGAAAATTTAAAACTTAGTTACCCTCAATTAGATTTTTAAAAAGAAAACATATAAACATAAAAAAAGTCTAGCAAACTAGAAATAGAAGGAACTTTCCTTAATCTAATAATAATATTTTCTCGCTTTCAGTATTTTTCCCTATTCTTTTAGTTTTCCTAAAAATTATAATATATTATTGTTGTTGTTCAGTCGTTCTGTCTGACTCTTTGTAACCCCGAGGACTGCCGCATACAGGCCTCCTTGTCCTTCACTATCTCCCAGAGTATGCTCAAATTCATGTCATAGAGTCAAGGCTGTAAAAGTCAAAAATTAAGTGTATTTCTTTCTAAGTGGAGATGCTAGCCCTTATTTACAAAATTTTTATTTTAATAATTTTACACTTACAAAAAAGGTTTAAAAAATAGTACAAGTTCCCATATACCCTTTACCCATATAACATCTTACAGAATCAGAGTTCAGTTCAGTTGCTCAGTCGTGTCTGACTCTTTGCAACCCCATGGACCACAGCACGACAGGCCTCCCTGTCCATTACCTACTCCTGGAGTTCACTCAAACTCACCTCAATTGAGTCAGTGATGCCATCCAACCATCTCATCCTCTGTCATCCCCTTCTCCTCCTGCCTTCAATCTTTCCCAGCATCAGGGTATTTTTCAGTGAGTCAATTCTTCGCATCAGGTGGCCAAAGTATTGGAGTTTCAGCTTTAGCATCAGTCCTGCCAATGAACACTCAGGATTGATCTCCTTTAGGATGGACTTGTTGGATCTGCTTGCAGTCCAAGGGATTCTCATGAGTCTTCTCCAATACCACAGTTCAAAAGCATCAATTCTTCAGTGCTCAGCTTTCTTTATAGTCCAACTCTCACATCCATACATGACTATGGGAAAAACCATAGCTTTGACTAGATGGACAGTTTTTGGCAAAGTAATGTCTCTGCTTTTTACTATGCTGTCTAGGTTGGTCATAACTTTCCTTCCAAGGAGTAAGCGTCTTTTTGCAGTCACCATCTATAGTGATTTTGGAGGCCCCATGAACTAAAGAACCTCTTGATGAAAGTGAAAGAGGAGAGTGAAAAAGTTGGTTTAAAGCTCAACATTCAGAAAACTAAGATCATGGCATGTGGTCCTATGAGCTTTAAGCCAACTTTTTCACTATCTTTCACTTTCATCAAGAGGCTCTTTAGTTCTTTTCACTTTCTGCCATAAGAGTGGTGTCATCTGCATATCTGGGGTTACTGGTATTTCTCCCAGCAATCATGATTCCAGCTTGTGCTTCTTCCAGCCCAGCATTCCTCATGATGTACTCTGCATATAAATTAAATAAGCAAGGTGACAATATACAACCTTGACGCACTCCTTTTCCTATTTGGAACCAGTCTGTTGTTTCATGTCCTGTTCTAACTGTTGCTTCCTGACCTGCATACAGATTTCTCAAGAGGCAGGTCAGGAGGTCTGCTATTTCCATCCTTGCAAGAATTTGCCACAGTTTGTTGTGATCCATACAGTCAAAGGTTTTGGCATAGTCAATAAAGCAGAAATAGGTCTTTTTCTGGAACTCTTGCTTTTTCGATGATCCAACGGATTTTGGCAATTTGATCTCTGGTTCCTCTGCCTTTTCTAAATCCAGCTTGAACATATGGAAGTTCACAGTTCATGTATTGCTGAAGCCTACTTGGAGACTTTTGAGCATTCCTTTACTAGCATGTGAGATGAGTGCAATTGTGTGGTAGTTTGAGCATTCTTTGGCACTGCCTTTCTTTGGGATAGGAATGAAAACCGACCTTTTCCAGTCCTGTGGCCACTGTTGAGCTTTCCAAATTTGCTGACATATTGACCGCAGCACTTTCATAGCATCATCTTTTAGGATTTGAAATAGCTCAATTGGAATTCCATCACCTCCATTAGCTTTGTTCATAGTGATACTTCCTAAGACCCACTTGACTTCACATTCCAGGATGTCTGGCTCTAGGTGAGTGATCACACCCTCGTGATTACCTGGGTCATGAAGATCTATTTTGTACTGTTCTTCTGTATATTCTTGCCACGTATTCTTAATATCTTCTGCTTCCGTTAGGTCCATACCATTCCTGTCCTTTATTGAGCCCATGTTTGGATGAAATGTTCCCTTGGTATCTCTAATTGTTTTGAAGAGATCTCTAGTCTTTCCCATTCTATTGTTTTCCTCTATTTCTTTGCACTGATCACTAAGAAAGGCTTACCAGAAAATTGACATTGTTATACTACTACTAGCTAGTTAATGTACAGACATTATTCAAATTTCAGCAGTTTTTCCACCAATTTCCCTTCTCTGTCTCAAAATTCAATCTGGAATTCCAGATTGCACTAAATCTCCTCAGTCTCCTCTCATCTGGGAGAGTTTCCAAGTCTTTCACAACCTTGACACTTTTAAGACATATTGATGAGTTATCTTATGGAAAGGTTTTCAATTTGGGTCTGTCTGATGCTTTCTTGTGCTTATATTGAGAATATGTGCTTTTGTTAAGAATAACAGAGAAGCAATGCTTGTGCCCTTCTAAGTGCCTCATACTGGGGGTACATGACATTACAGGTCTTACTGTAAGTGATGTGAACTGTGATCATTTGGTTTAGGTGGTGTCTACCAGCTTTTGCTGCTGTAAGTAGTATTTTCCCCTCTCTATTTAATAAACACATTGGGTGAGACTATGTAAATATCCTTTTTCTCCTCAAACTTTCTCCCACTGACATTACCATCCCCTGGTGAATCTCACCTGAGATAATTGTTATATTGGTGTTTGTCTAATGATGTTTTGTTCTTCCTTCACTCCTTCTACATTTATTAAATGGAGATTTACTATAAGGAAGAGCCGTCACTCCTCCACTTATTTATTCAATTATTTATTTATATCAATGAGTTCATGGCATTTAGTTTATTCTGTGGGTTATAATCCAATACTATCATTGCTGCTCAAAATTATCATTTTGTTGCTCAAAATTATTCCAGCTCTGGCTGTTGGGATCTGCTTGAGGCTGGCTTCTCTGCATTTTGAACTCGATTTCGGGTTTTCTGGCATAATAAGATGCATCAGGCTCATCTCATGTTTTCTTGACTCTGGTCTGAAATCAGCTACTTCCCCAAGGAGCATTGGTTCCTTTTTCGGTTGTTTATCAAGTTTTAACATTTTCAATTTTTTTGTCTAGTAGATGAAAGAGCTATTACTGTTTATTTTTAATGTAAAAATCCCTTACATTTGTATGTCCTCTGAATCTTGAGAAAAGCTTTTCCACACTGAGTGCAATGTTTATGATAAAGTAAGAAATGTGAAAAAAAAAAGAAAAAGTGTTAGTCATTCAGTCGTGTCCAACTCTTTGAGACTCCATAGACTGTAGCCCACCAGATTCCTCTGTCCATAGTATTCTCCAGGCAAGAATACTGGAGTGGGTAGCCATATATTTGGTGGTGCAATGGTAAAGAATTCTCCTGCCAGTGCAGGAGAGGCAAGAGATGCAGGTTCAGTCCCTTCATTGGGAAGATCCCCTAGAGTAGGAAATGGCAACCCACTTCAATAACCTTGCCTAAAAATTCCTCAGATAGAGAAGCCTGGTGGGCTACAGTCCATGGGGTCAGAAAGAGTTGGACACAACTGGGCGACTGAACACACACATACATGCAGTACCTATATAATTAGCCTTGTTCCTTTTATTAAAGATGGTGACAAAACCGTGGGCACTAAGAATGCTTACTGCTGCTAGTATATCATTGTTTCTAGGCCTTATCAGCAAACAGAGCAAGGGAACACTATGCATACTCACCAAATGCAACACATGTGCATCTATTTTACTTTTGCATCCATGCTTCTGTATATAAATCTAGACAGATATATAATAAAAACTGTGAGTTCATACAAGTACCTGTGCTTTCAGTCCAATACTACAGGGTTCCCCTTCTATAATTCTAAAGCAGCTTCAGAACTGACAATGCCCATCTGTATAAGAAACACTAACTTGATAACTGTATTTGCCATTAGCTTCACAATATCCAGTCAAAATCCTGTTTTCCAGCGTTACCCAGGTTAGTGCTTTTCTTTAACACTCTCTTCAGTGTGGATATGTTATTAATTCACTACAGAGTTAGAATCACCTGCTATATTTTGTATTACATTTTGGGTTCCCCCTACATCCTGGTTTTATTTATCTGTTTTCAGAGAGGAAGTACATAAAACATTACTGTGGTTCCAAAGAGTCAAGACAATATACAAAGGAGATCTTAGAAAAAAATTGTTCCCTCCTCACCTCTGCTATCATGTTGCTAGGTCCCCACTTTTTCCCACCATTTACTCCCTACAGGTAACCAATCTCTCTAGCTCCTGACTTATCATTCCTGTATTTGTTTCGTGCAAATGAACAGATATGTATATTATCTTATATATCTTCCTTCTTACCTTAAGGGATGATTTACAATAATACTATTCTGTATTTTACTCTTTTACTTAACAGTATATATTGTTCTATACGTTTTGAAGTTCTCATTTGAAATTAGAAGAGATTCTGAAACTGAGGGAAATATGCGACACAAGATGACACTGGCAAAACCACCATGAAAACAGTAAGGAAAAGTCATAATAATTCATTTACACGATCAAGAAATACTTTTCAAGCATACACTATATTACAAGAACCGTAAGTTTCAACATCTTTAACCTTAAGGAATTTACAGCCTAGAGGGGAAAGTTGAGAGTAAAACAACAATTCTGACACACTGGAGTAAGTGCTATGATAGGGGTATGTTATAAGGGTATGTAGGAAAAACACATGGAGAAGGCAATGGCACCCCACTCCAGTACTCTTGCCTGGAAAAGCCCATGGATGGAGGAGCCTGGTGGGCGGCAGTCCATGGGGTTGCTAAGAGTCAGACACGACTGAGCGACTTCATTTTCACTTTTCAGTTTCCACTTTCATGCACTGGAGAAGGAAATGGCAACCCACTCCAGTGTTCTTGCCTGGAGAATCCCAGTGACGGTAGAGCCTGGTGGGCTGCCATCTATGGGGTCGCATAGAGTCGGATATGACTGAAGCGACTTAGCAGCAGCAGCAGCAGCAGCAGGAAAAACACAAAGTGCTTATTTGGTGAATGGGAGGAAGGAAGTGGATATGTCAGAGCTTCTGGAGGAAATATTATGCAAACCAAAATGTGAAGGTAAATGGGGAACTGGCTGGGCAAAAATATCAAGGTAGGAAGAGGCAGGAACTGCAAACATGAAGGCTTGTTCAAATGTTTAAAGTAAAAAAGTTCAGCTTGTTCATATCATGGAATGGGAGACAAGGCTAGAAAAGAAGGCAGTGATGAGCTCATGAGGTGATGAAGAGCTTGTTACCATGGTGAGGAATCTGGACTTAATCCTAGAAACAATGAGCCACAGAAGTTAAGATCTAAGCCAGGGGGTTTCCTTATACATAGTGTGAAATGCAGAAAATGTATTGAAAAAGACAGAGTAGGGGAAATGAGAACAGGCTGCTGCAACAAAACAAATGCAGCTACAGTAGTGACCTGGAGTAAGGTGGTGGCAGTGGACATAGAATTGGTTTGAGATGAGACTTTATGAGTTAAATGGAGTCTCGCTGGGCAACTAAATTGGTGGCAGTATTAATGCTGAGACATGAAATACTGGGTTGGCCAAAAAGGTCATTCAGATTTTTCTGTAATATCTTTAGGAAAAACCTGAACGACCTTTTGGGCCTACTTGATACAAAGAGAAGAAGGCTGGAGTAGGTGAGATATGGAATACGATGACTTTAATTTCTGAAAATGTTGAGTTTACAGTGCATATGTCACACTTAAGTGAAGAAGACCAATGAATGTTTGGATGTATGGATCTAGAGCTTGGGAGAATGTGGCGAGGACACAGATCTGGAAGTCATCAGCATATGGAAAGTCACTAATGACAGAAATTCAAATCAACCAGTCAGTGATAAGAGAGCCAAGCACAGAACCTGAAGGAATATAAACTTTTCAGGTTAAATAGAGGAAGAGAGGCCCAGAAGAGAGGTCCACAAAAGAGGCTTAGAAGGAACAGCCCCAGAGATAACACAACCAGCAGAGTAGCAGTGCCTCGTGTAGTTATTTTTCTTGTGTTCTTAAATTTCAGCTGTTTATACTCCTCACATGAAGGATCTAGTATTTGTTCTTGCAATTTTCTTTGGAAAAATGTATCCCTAATTTGTCAAGTCCACATTCTTCTTCAGTGAAATCTTAAGCCAATTTAGAATCTTTCGTTTGAAAGTTTTGTCTTTATATTAAAAACATATGTATTTTACAACCTTTGGCAAAATATATACTGCATACATACAGTAATGAGTCACTAATTCACTTTGTTTTTAAAAAAATGACTGATAATAACCAGAGCTATCAAAATAGCAAACAAGTATTTAAATTTGAAAGACACTAATTCTTTTCTCTCTACCTTCCAAATCATAGATACCATTTCAAAACAAAACAACAGAGTACCTCTTCTTAAATTTTTAGGTGAGGAAATCCTTATTAGAAATGCTTGGCCCTCTTTATTAAATGGGAACTTTAGGGCTAATGTTACTCTCAAAATTTACTGTCTAGCAGGAAATAACTTACAATTTTGACTGTAAGTTATTTCCGGAAAGACCTGTATATATTAAGGATGTGTAATGCATACACAGAGATACACATACATACATATTAGCAAAAGTACAGATATCTTTTTCAAGAAACATTCCTGACATTACTGCTTAGAATTTCGTCATCACCAACTTAACATTATTTATTGCTATTTAGTCACTAAGTCGTGTCGGACTCTTTTGCAACTCCATGGACTGTACACCAACATCTAAACAATAATGAGTACCCATCTTTCTCATCATTATATATCAATATTGTGTCTATATAGATATACATGAATGGGTAAAGGATAAAGTAAAGTCTGTGACCCATAGGCAGAAATCAACTGAATCCACGTCTAAAGGAAATAGACATGTGGAGATAAAACTAGCCCAGATGTTATCAGCAGATCATACTCCCTATGCTTTTTTCCAATAATACATAAAGTGATACAAATAAGATCCTGGGACATAGTCCCTTCCACTTCCCACCTTGTGCCTGTATAAACAAACACTTTGTAACTGCTGTCTAAGAAGTGTTCTGATTTATTTATAGCTATATTTTAGAGTCATACTTACAACAAATACTTCATCTGAAGACCTGATAGCCTTAATGCTTTGTATTGATCTAGGCTCTGCTTTCGACCCTAACTGGATACGGGCTGCTATGCAAGTCCCCAAGTCAGCCCTAAGGATGGGCTGTTAAAAGTTCAATAATGACACGCGTGTCTTTCTCCGTCACTGGCAAGAGAATATCCAGAATATCCAATATTTAGTCCAGCTGGACTAAATATAGAAATTTAAAACAGTCTCTTCTATCTTCATGTCTCATGGAAAAAACAAACAAAAAAGAAAGGGGATCAAGAGAAAGAACAGAAGAAAATAAACTGTTGAATAGCATCATTTTGTTGACTGTGATGGGCTGAGGAAAGAGGAAGTCATTAAATGGTACTAATGCACCTTTAGACAGCTTACCAAGGTCTTAGTCAATAAACAGGTACTAGCTTATTTCTCTTTAAATCATATTTTCCTGAAACTCTACTAATTAACTTATATGACAAGACCAGACTTCCTCTAACCAAGTAGGCAAACGTGTGCGTGCATAGATACTCAGTCACTTCAGTAGTGTCCAACTCTTTGTGACGCTATGGACTGTAGCCCACCAGGCTCCTTTGTCCATGGGATTCTCTAGGCAAGAAGACTGGAGTGGGTTGCCATGCCCTCCTCACGGGGATCTTCCCAACCCAGGGATCAAACCTACATCTCCTGCAGCTCCTGCATTGCACACAGATTGTTTACTGCTGTGCCACTGGGGAAGCCCATAGGCATGCATAGTGGGTCAGACATGACTCAAAGTTAGAGACCCTAGAAAGCAGGATAAGTGATAAAAATAGGTGGTTCTACATGGAACTATCTCAAATACTATAGGAAGGGCAGATGGCAAGAGGAATTACTGAGCATCTATTATGAAACAGATACTACGTTAAGGTACTTTATGCATGTTATTTTTGTTGATATTTCAATATGTTTGTAAATTAAGCATTATAGTCATCATTTTAGAAATGACATGAGAATGGATACATGTATATGTATGGCTGAGTCCCTTCGCTGTTCACCTGAAAGTACCACAACATTGTTAATTGGCTATACCACGATACAAAATAAAAAGTTTAAAGTTACAAAAAAAAATAAGAAAGAAAAGAAATGACACTAGAGCAAATGAAACACAATTACTAGGTAGAATCTGGATTTGAAAGAGTTCTTCTCATACCAGCCTTTAAGCTGTTTTCACTTTCCCATGTAGCCTCACCCATCACTCGATGCAAATATTTCCTTCTGATGTTATAGCTACACTGTAGTCTGCAGCCAGAGATTCTTAAGCATTAGTTCCAAAAAATCAATACAAATCATTCTTTACCTCAAAAAGAGAGATTATCTCCCAGCAATGAGTTCAGTTTTTGGAGATACAGGCTGGATCTGCTTTCAATCTCAAATGCCTGGTAAGGCAACATAGAAATATTTGTGAAATTGTTATTCTCATCATATTATGAGCACACATTACATTTTCACCTCTTTTCCAGAATAAATTGATCAGGGCTTTAAAGTCACAGCCAAGAATTTCTTCATGTAATCTTCCATGGCAGTTTTTAGCACATCTGACGCAAAAAGGAATAAATCATTTTCCATCATCATCATCATCATAAAAGAAAAAATCATCATGAGCAGAGCATTTCCCATGGGCCAGGTCCCATGCTATCTTCCATGCATTATGTAATCAGTCCTCACAATGCTACCATTGTATCACTTAAGGAGACAAAGTCTCAGAAGGATTAATTACTTGTTCAAAGTCACATGGCAAGTAAGTGGTTGACTAGAACACAAATTCTTGTCAGCCTGTCTCCATCTATCATCGTCCAAAAACACATCACCTCCAACTAATTATATGTTGCCTGCTGCTGCTGCTGCTGCCAAGTCACTTCAGTCGTGTCCGACTCTGTGTGACCCCATAGATGGAAGCCCACCAGGCTCCGCCGTCCCTACCTTACATTAAAATGCCTTCCGATATTAAAATGTAAGAGGTATTACAGGTGAGAGTTACAAATATGATGATACATGAACATAAAGCAGATAGTGTAAGAACAGAAGCATAGTTGGTAAATTACATTATAGTAATGTTGTTTTAGTCGCTGAGTCATGTCGGATTCTTTTGTGACTCCACGGACAAGTCAGCAAGGCTCCTATGACAATGGGATTTTTCAGGCAAGAATGCTGGAGTGGATTACCATGCCCTCCTCCAGGGGATCTTCCTGACCCAGGGATCGAACCCATGTCTCCTACACTGGCAGGTGAATTCTTTATCACTGAGTGACCTGGGAAGCCCCATAGTAATTTTAATAAAAATGCAAGTAAAAGAAATCTCTCTCCTTCGCTCTATCCCGCCTTCCTTTCTCTCCCTCCCCTCCTCATTTCCCAATAAAACAGAGAGGAGACAACAGAATACTATCTTGATCTTTAAAGTAAAACAGTAATATAATGAAATGCATTCTTAAATTAATGAATTCCAGGCAAGATTCTTTTAATCTTTCAAAGCCAAAATGAATAAAGCATAAGTTCCAGGAAGAATTTGGCTTTACTGGTAACAGCATACTGATATCTGAAGTTGGAGGCTAGTTTCTTTCTCAGACACTCCAATCATGCAAAAGGGCCCACCATAAAGAGCGCTTCTTCGAAGCACTTACTTTGCAACTCATGACTTCACTTTACCAATAAAGGCAGGTTGGCACAGATATTATGTTGCACTCCTACTCAGACATCCCTTCCCTTCACCATCATTTACAGTATGCACTGTGCTAAACTGACCCGTACATGCAACTCAATAGGCATAGAAGATTAAGTTATTCACATGAGAATCAATTTTACATTAAACTAAAATAAAAAGTTTCTTTTAAAGAGTTGGGTAAGAGGCCAAAAATACACACCATTTCTTTGAAGCAAAAGCATCTAAGATAGACGGTTGTTGTAAAATAGGCCCTAAAAATGTTATCAAAATTCAATTTTCTAATCGATGTCTTGATTTAAAATCAGAATAATGTCAAAATTGGCTCAAACAGAATGATTTTTTGTTTTCCACGCAGAATTCACTTCCTGTGTTTGTGGGAACTGTAAATTCTTTTAAAAGCAGTCTCTTAGGATGACAGTCATAGGATGACAATAAATTAAAAGGAAACAACTACTATTAATCCTAACAATAAATCTATTTTTAGATTTTAGGTTCCAGTGGTCTTTACCTGGGTTTAAATTGAAGTAAAATATATAGATGCCATAAATCTGGGAGCTTAAATCTAAGTGAGTATCAATATATATCCTTTCAAATGATTTTATTATTGACCTGAACTTGTCATTTTGACCCTGGAGATGACATAACACATCTGGAGTACTGTTTTGACAGTGTTTCTGATTTACACATCTAAGGCCATTGCAGTTGCCTAGGACTTACCAATTTAAGTCAAAAAATATACTCCATAATAATAATCACTGGTGCCAATCCATGGCATCAACAATTTGGCATCAAAATGGACATATTTTGGGTTATATAAAGACTATTAAGGATGTCTCCTTTCTCATTTCCATGGCTCCTATCACTAAGTTTTCAAGATATAAGACTTTTTAAGGTTTTGTGGTGAGCTATTTCAAGTTTAGAATACAGGACTGTGACTTATAATAGGGACACACTTGCTTTAATGGAAGCCAATTAACTTAATTTGAGGGGAAGATGGCATTCTCTCCTGTCTGTAGATTGAAACTTCGGTCAACTGGTATCTTTTCAGAAAAGCAGGAGAAAGGAATATTTCATTTCCTTCTGGGTAGTTGCAATTAATTTTAAGTAGTCCTAGGTAACAGACATGTACATTTAAAAAGAACTCTCTCCTTAATGAAGCTTCCAGAAGTGATTACTAATAATGCTTAAAATCCTCTACTGAATACTACAGAGACTTAATATTCAGTCCACCTGCCATGCATACCAATTTCTCCCTTTGATTTTTAAGGGTAAATTTAAGGGCCAATTAGATACTCATTGAAATGCCCTGTATGGCACTGCTACATTAAGATAGAGTATCATTAATATAATCTTCAGTTAATAGAAGGAAACATAATACTGCTTATATGCCTATTTTGAGTTTGAAGTTACTTTGAAGTTACAGTAATTTCAATGACATTTTTTATCTATAGTGAAGGACTATTCCTGAAGGATCAGAATATGTAGAATTGCTAAGTGGTCAAATTAATAATATCCATCTCTCCTCAAATCATAGTCAGTGGATGGTACCATGTCATAAGGAATCACTGAATTAATAGCACAGACATCAACAGAAATTCTTATCATGTTTTTATCACAAATTTGAGTCACTTCTTTTTTTTTTTTGGATTAGTAGTTTTTTTTTTTAATGTGTGATACTTTATTTATTTTTTATTTTTTTTTAATTTTTATTGGAGGCTAATTATTTTACAATATTATATTGGTTGGTTTTGCCATACATTGACATGAATCCGCCCTAGGTGTACATGAGTTCCCCCTCCCAAACCGCCCTCCCACCTCCCTCTTCCCCTTATCCTCCCTCTGGGTCATCCCCGCATACCAGACCCGAGCATTCTGTATCATGCATCGACCCTGAACTGGCGATTCGTTTCACATATGATAATACACATGTTTCAATGCCATTCTCCCAAACCATCCCACCCTCACCTTCTCCCACAGAGTCCCAAAGACTGTTCTATATATCTGTGTCTCCCTTGATGTCTCGTATACAGGGTTATCATTTGCATCTTTCTAAATTCCATATATATGCGTTAGTATATTATATTGGTGTTTTTCTTTCTGGCTTACTTCACTCTGTATAATAGGCTCTAGTTTCATCCACCTCATTAGAACTGGTTCAAATGCATTCTTTTTAATGGCTGAGTAATACTCCATTGTGTAAATGTACCACAGCTTTCTTATCCATTCATCTGCAGATGGACATCTAGGTTGCTTCCATGTCCTGGCTATTATAAACAGTGCTGCAATGAACATTGGAGTACATGTGTCTCTTTCAATTTTGGTTTCCTCGGTGTGTACGCCCAGGAGTGCGATTGCTGGATCATATGGCAGTTCTATTTCCAGTTTTTTGAGGAATCTCCACACTGTTCTCCATAGTGGCTGTACTAGTTTGCATTCCCACCAACAGTGTAAGAGGGTTCCCTTCTCTCCACACCCTCTCCAGCATTTATTGCATGTACACTTTTGGATAGCAGCCATTCTGACTGGTGTGAAATGGTATCTCATTGAGGTTTTGATTTGCATTTCTCTGATTATGAGGGATGTTGAGCATTTTTTCATGTATTTGTTAGCCATCTTTATGTCTTCTTTGGAGAAATGTCTGTTTAGTTCTTTGGCCCATTTTTTGATTGGGTCACTTATTTTTCTGGAATTGAGCTGCAGGAGCTGCTTGTATATTTTGGAGATTAATCCTTTATCAGTTGCTTCATTTGCTATTATTTTCTCCCATTCTGAAGGCTGTCTTTTCACCTTGCTTATAGTTTCCTTTGCAGTGCAGAAGCTTTTGATTTTAATTAGGTCCCATTTGTTTATTTTTGCTTTTATTTCCAATATTCTGGGAGGTGGGTCTTGGAGAATCCTGCTGTGATTTATGTCAGAGAGTGTTTTGCGTACGTTCTCCTCTAGGAGTTTTATAGTTTCTGGTCCTACATTTAGCTCTCTAATCCATTTTGAGTTTATTTTGGTGTATGGTGTTAGGAAGTGTTCTAGTTTCATTCTTTTACAAGTGGCTGACCAGTTTTCCCAGCACCACTTGTTAAAGAGACTGTCTTTTCTCCATTTTGTATTCTTGCCTCCTTTGTCAAAGATAAGGTGTCCATAGGTGTGTGGATTTATCTCTGGGCTTTCTATTTTGTTCCATTGATCTATATTTCTGTCTTTATGCCAGTACCATACTGACTTGATGACTGTGGCATTGTAGTAGAGCCTGAAGTCTGGCAGGTTAATTCCCCCAGTTCCATTTTCCTTCCTCAAGATTGCTTTGGCTATTCGAGGTTTTTGTATTTCCATACAAATTGTGAGATTATTTGTTCTAGTTCTGTGAAAAATATCATTGGTAGCTTGATAGGGATTGCATTGAATGTATAAATTACTTCGGGTAGTATACTCATTTTCACAATATTTATTCTTCCAATCCACAAACACGGTATTTTCTCCATCTATTAGTATCCTCTTTGATCACTTTCACTAGTGTTTTATAGTTTTCTATGTACAAGTCTTTTGTTTCCTTAGGTAGATATATTCCTAAGTATTTAATTCTTTTTGTTGCAACAGTGAATGGAATAGTTTCCTTAATTTCTCTTTCTATTTTCTCATTATTAGTGTATAGGAATGCAAGGGATTTCTGTGTGTTGATTTTATATCCTGCAACTTTACTGTATTCATTGATTAGCTCTAGTAGTTTTCTGGTAGAGTCTTTAGGGTTTTCTGTGTAGAGGATCATGTCATTGGCGAACAGTGAGAGTTTCACTTCTTCTTTTCCAATTTGGATTCCTTTTATGTCTTTTTCTGCTCTGATTGCTGTAGCCAAAACTTCCAGAACTATGTTGAATAGTAGTGGTGAGAGTGGGCACCCTTATCTTGTTCCTGACTTTAGGGGAAATGCTTTCAGTTTTTCACCATTGAGGATAATGTTTGCTGTGGGTTTGCCATATATAGCTTTTATTATGTTGAGATATGTCCCTTCTATTCCCACTTTCTGGAGGGTTTTTATCATAAATTGTTGTTGAATTTTGTCGAAGGTTTTCTCTGCATCTATTGAGATAATCATATGATTTCTAATTTTCAGTTTGTTAATGTGGTGTATTACGTTGATTGATTTGCGGATATTGAGGAATCCTTGCATTCCTGGGATAAAGCCCACTTGGTCAGGATGTATGATCTTCTTAATGTGTTGTTGGATTCTGATTGCTAGAATTTTGTTAAGGATTTTTGCATCTATGTTCATCAGTGATATTGGCCCGTAGTTTTCTTTTTTTGTGGGATCTTTACCAGGTTTTGGGATTAGTGTGATGGTGGCCTCCTAGAATGAGTTTGGGAGTCACTTCTTATTCTGGAATTTTATAGCTGCTTATTTTTTACTAAGAGATCTTAACCATGATATTTTCCTGTTGGAGGATCACAAATTAAAGCACTGTTTTTTCTACTTCACTTGATCACATCACTTGTTTTCCTCTTGCTCCACTTCTTCTCTCTTATCTTGTTGTTTAACTTCATCCTCATCCACACCTATTATTATCTCCTTTTAATTTTCATGGAGAAGTTCCTATTTTTAGGAGGAAGACAGTTGCATTTTTAATTTTCCAGCTAATCTTCCTTTTCATATTACTTCCAAATTCATATTTCAGATTCCAAAAAAAGATTAATGTTCTATGAACATTGGAAATTTGTAGCTTCTGTCAGTGCTACTGCCTCTAGGATCTGAGAGAGGCAAAAGAAAATGAGAATACTGTCCCCTTCCCTCCATCCCTGAGCGATACTGGCACAGCAGTGAGTAGATCTGGGACTCTAAAACACTGTAGTTGTGGCCATCTGAAACATACACATGAAGAAGCAAGAAATAGGACAAGAAAATCATTTCACCCTTATATATGTAAATTGGTGTCTTGCTGTATCTCACTGTTTGCTGAACTCAGGGTTGGCAAACCGAGAGCAGGGAAGCTAGAAGAAAACTCAGAAGAGCCGTAGGAACTGCAGACATGTTTATTCTCTGCAGGCTGGTACAGCAGCCTCAGCAGCAGCAGACATGCTGTATTTTCTCCTCTTGTGGTTGACCCAGTGGACGCAGCCATAATGCAGTCGCAAGGGCTTTTCAGGTGGTGCTCATATATGTGTACCGCACAAAGTAGTCTAAGCGAGTACCTTGTGACACACATCCACAGTGTTATAAGTGATCTCAGTTGTTACATAACCATGTATTTACGAAACACGGTCCAAGAGGCCATGGGGCAAGAGAGCCTGACCATGCCATCATGGCTAATTTGCTCTTTCCCTACAATTGGGGAGGGAGGGTACTGGACAACTGCAGCAGATCGCCTGCTGAGATGAAGAATCCCGTAACTGTGAAGCTCTTTACAACTGTGTCCATTAATTCTTTTTCAATGTGTTAAGTGGCTTACTAAGGTTATACAGATTGGTAGACTGAAAAAATAAGCTGCAGGATTAAAATGACAGAACTGAAATGTATGGTCCCTGATACTTGCTGCAATAAGAACAATCAAAGTTTTAAAAGGAAGAGTCTCCAAGAAAGGCAAGAGAAGAAAAAGGCAAGACTGGGTCCATTTAGAAAGAGCTGCCTGGAGGAAGTCAGACATCTTCAATTGCAAATAGGGAGGGGTGGGTGCTGGTGAGTTATTTTTTATTTCCACTGAAGTCAGGACAAAAGGAAATGAGTTTAAATTGCAACAGGAGGGATTAAAGTTAGACATTAAGGGAAAAAACCTTCCTGATGAGAAGACTGGTGAGATAATGGAACACATAATCGAGAGGGCTGTGGAAGCCTATCCCTGGAGATGCTTAAGAATAAACATCTATCTTTTTAGGGAGATTTTAGAAACACAATGGCCTGGAGTATTAGAATGGAGACTTTTAGATTTATCTCTCAGCCCTAAAATATTATTGCTTTATTTAATGAGACAGACTGTTCAGTGGTACATGCCCTGAAACTACAATGAATGGGAGGAAGGGAGGGAAGCAGGGAGTCTCGCTCTTATTTTGACTTTGCTTGGATAAAAGCAGTCTCGGAGCACCTGAATCAAAGCCTATCCCAGGTGTGGCTAATCTCATAATAGTTAATGAATGAGTCTCATAAGGATTTCCAGAGTTACAGCAAGTTTGGACTATGTGCCTTCATTAAGTAATGGGACTGTAAAAATGTCTTCTTTTAGAAAAGGAAGCAGTCAAATCATTTGTAATGTGATGAGGAGATTGAAGTAAGTCTGGCTATCTTGTTACTACCAAGAATAATCCAACATGATACCTAGACCAGTTTGGAGAACAGCCAGTTGTTCTACATTTCAGGGTCAGGAAAGAGACATAACCTATATAGAAATTCATCGAGCACCAAGAGCCTACCATATGCAAACTCTATGCTAACAAATAGGGGTACCAAGGGCACAACACACATCCTCTACATTCAAGGAGCCCACAGCAGGGTTGCATTAGGGAATACTAATCTCTAGAATACAATGCAATCCCATATAGGGTGCAATGGGCAAATGGGGATAGAACTATGACTCAGGGAGAGAGGGTATTTGGAGTAGGGGGAAAGGCAGGAACGGTCTCAGACAATATCCGAATCGTAAAAGTTCACAAGAGTCGGCCAGCTGGAATATACAAGATGGGAATCCTAGGCAGAGGACTTATGTGCCTGAGGACAATGGAGACCTGAGAACAAGGAAAAAACATGCTTCCTTCTAGGAGTCTATGGATAGCTCAGAATGGTAGCTGCCTAATTGGCAAGTATGAGCAAAAGGGCTGGAGACACAGAAGCCAGATCACAGTGGGACTCAGGAGTCATGGCAGATAACCAGCAGTTTACTGTGAAGGCAATCAGGACTTCAGCTCAGGAGAGACATCATCACATCATATGCATCTGCATGGTTTGCACAAGATATGTAAATTCAACTAGCAGCATATTGGGCTGAGATTTTTCAGGACCTGGATAATGGTTGGTCAAGTGAGCATTCAATTGCCAGGCTGGTTAATCTCCTATGTCCAAGCCACAGTATTATTTTTATTGGGTAAGCTGCCATCTAAAGCATCAGTCAGGCAAGTCTGCTGGTTCATTCTTCCTCTATGCCCAACAGCTAAATGATGATGTCGTAACACTATGGGCAATTCTTGGCACTTACTTCTTAAAAAAAAAATACAAAACTAAAAACGCATGGTTGGCTAACTCCATTCTTAAAGAGCAGCTTGTATCACTTGTACTCTCCTGACACCAGAAATTAAAAAAGAAAATGTCAAGAGTTATGGAGTTCTATTTTATCATCATGAAATATCCTGTGGCTTTAGAGCAATTATCATTGTGCTTTACCCATCAGCTACGCAGTGTTTATTCCTGGTTTTCTATGGACACAAACATGCTTAGGAAATCAACCACGAAGATAAGTGTGGCCATTGGGGACAATTCTCGTGCTAATGATCATTTTCAGCAAAAGCAGGGAGCAGGGTTATGAATCATCTGTGACCACTTATGCTTAAGCTGAATTCATTAAAATTTAATGGTTTCAACACAAGAAGCCAGTCATAAGTCTGTGCATCAAGGCACTAATGTGTTGGGCCTAATTGTACTTAGATGAAGTAAGTCAGGAATGCATGGCAGCCAACCATATTTTGCTGTAAAATGAAAATTATGAATCTCTAATCACAAGTGAGGATTCTTTTTATAATTCATTATTCATGGTTTAATTCACTTTAAATTATTCATTTTCTCAAATGTTATTGCTACGGCCTTTTAAACTTTTCTACTCCTCCACTTTCAAGTGATAAATGCCTGAGAACTTAGTGGTCTCAGGCCTTTGAATATAGTAAAGTACTGCTTCAACATGCTGTTGGCTCTGCTCAAAATCACTCCAGATTATGAATGCACATTGACTATTCAAGTTTAGGACTGCCACCTTTCATTTGGTCTATGAGATAACAGGTTCATAAAAAATGTCTTATTTCAAGAATTGTCATTTCTAGTAAACCCTAAGCTTTGAAACAAGGCCTCCTCTATGATCTGGCCCCTACTCAGTTTACCAACCCTGTCCGAGATCATCCTCCCCAGTGGCCTTCTTTCCTACTTGCTTTGCATTTCCTATTCCCTCTCTCTGGGACATCTACTGCTTCCCCTACTCTCACTCCCAACCCCACCAAGGGCATCTTTATACAGATGGCTCCTTCCCACCTCACTGCAGATAACCCCTCTTTAGGAAGGGTTCCCTAATCCTTCCTCCCCCTGCTGGTTACTCTTTACCACACTACCTTGCTTATAGACTTCATATTATTCATTATAGTTGGTAATTATCTTTTAATGTGTTTGTGTATTGCCTTCCTTCCCCACTGGGATGGATGGTTTATTAGGGCACAGTCTTCATCTATTTTGTTCACCTCTGTACACCTAGACTTCTGCATGGTAATAAGCACATAATAAGTACTCAATAATGATTTATATAATAAACACAATTCTAATTCCAAGAGATAATGATTAAAGTATATTTTAACCTGAAACCACCTCTTCAGTTAAAGAGGTACAATTTATCCTCAATTCTCTTCACATCCTTCTATGAACTAACTATGAGGCATCAAAGGCTCTGCCCAAGCAATCAGCAGAGTCACAGGAAGTAGAACTTGGGACAGTTTCTGGTTAAGGGTTGTATCACAGATACACAGAGAAGGATACTGAGATCCTAATAGTTAGAGGTAAAGAAAAAGAAACCGAGGTTCAGAGAGGTTGAGAGAAAAAACATCTGTTTGTATTTCAGCATCCTGCATTCCATGGAGAATTCCAAGCATCCAAGTCAACAGGAAGATCTTCAAAAAGAAAAGAGCCTGGAAGCAACTTGGAGCACTATTAACTTGGATCGACTCCTTAGAAATGCTATAAAACCATGTGTAGCTTAGTTTCAGACTGAAACCTTCTCGTGGACAGAGAAAGAAGACAGACACTCTTTGCCCAGGATCACCCCTCATCAGCTGTCATGGTCCACCACCACTGCTTTCCTTGTTAAGAGTCTCCTCTGAGGAAAAAAAACCATTAACCAGATCATTTTATGCACAGGAGTTAAATACAAAAGGAAAGGAACTAAATAGGTCAAGTTAATAAACATTAAGTCTGTGAGTTATTGAAATATATTTTCACAATAAAAATCAAAGTCTGACTGGCACCTTTGTGCATTTTATGCTTTCTCAAATTAAGTGATGTTTCTGGCTAGTGCACAATGTATTACTACAATAAGGAAACCTTAGATTCAGATATTAAATATGAATTCATGATGATGGCCTTTTAAGTAATTCAAAAAGCTATTCAAATGGAAACCGAGTGTATAATTATTAATACTAGACATTCTTGGCAAAGGCAAGTAGAAAAAGTAAAAGATCTTCTGATAAGCAGTCCACTTAAGAATCTTGGGATTATTGAGAGATGACTTTACAAGTATTGAAGACAAGGTTATCAAGGTTTTTTCTTAGTAATAAGTTTTTTCATGACACTTTTTGAAATATTTTTACTGGCATTTGTACGAGACCTGAAGCCAGGAAGAAGAAAGGTAACTGGTCTTGTTATGAAATCCATGCCTAAAATGATAAAGGCTCAGAAAAAGGGGATTAAGTAAATATTTGCTAAATAACTGATGAGCCAGATAAATAGTAGAGAAATATTAAAGATTAACTTTCAACTCCCAGTCCCACATATAACCCTTTAGATTAGGCTGATTTTCTTTCAGACAGTCTTGTACTTCTCACGGCTTGCACTTCTCATTACTTATTAAAACAAGATTTCGAAATGTCTACTGAAGTCATTCAAAAATTGCTCTTTTGGACCTTAGGTGGCTAATGTAGCAATATAATTTACAGAGGATACATTATGTTAGACCTTACACAGATTCTGTGATGTTCCCAGATGCCCACCAAGGACTCCAGCAAATTGACACCTCTAAAGTCATTTTCCTGGCATCCAGAGACAAGTTTAGTGCCAGGTCTTCAAATATGAATAGCTCATATGTCATCCCATTATGCCACCTAGCCCCAGACAGCACACCTTTCAAACAGATTTATTTAGCCTATAAACTTACCGGACAGTGCCTCTGTCTTCAAATATATTACATTGAAACAGCTGAGAAAATAAAATCCCAACTTTCCAATGCTGAAATCTCTGAGGCCAATTTGAAGTATGAAGGGGCTATCAAATTCTATAACAGATGCAAATGTAATGCAAAAAAAGAAAAATATAAGACTGGCAAAACTCGAGGGTTCACCATCTTTGTCTTTAAGCCACAGTTCAGTAATACTACTCAACACAGTAAGCAGTAGGGGTTTCACAAATTTAATTCAAAAGTAGTTCCAGATAGGGAACATATTCCACTAGAACACCAAAGTATATAATTCACTTAATGTCAGTAAACTCACTCATTCCTGTTGCCCTGGAAGACCTTATCTAATGAATCACTGAGATTTTTAAATAACCCATAAGAAATTAGTCAATATCTCAAGAAAATCCCCTAGTGACATTGGGAATAAAAATACACAATACTACATAACGTTATAGTCTGCCAAGTGTTATCAACTTGTATAAACAAAAATAGTAATCATGTATTTTGTGTCCACATGGAGCTTATGCTCTAAATAAGAATGATACACAGCACAAAGAGAACCAGAGCGTAAAGCAAAAATGCCAACGTGAAGGACTGACAGGAAGTGTAGGGTTGAAACATATGAAATTGCAAACACTGTTTTATCAATAGGAATTAGAATAATTAGCTAAGGATAGAATATTCAGGGAAGGCTTCCTACAGGAAACGCAGACATGAGATAAGCACTCAAATTAACCTGGATATAACTGAACTCATGACCCATTTCCATCAAGCTTCATCCTCTTCCAAAGATGACTTCTCAATGAATGGAACACCAGCCAACTGGAAAAAGCAATCTAGGACCTCATCCCAATACTTCTCTTTTTCAATTAACCCTTTAGTTCAGTTCAGTTCAGTCACTCGGTCGTGTCTGACTCCTTGCACCCTGGCCTCCAGGTCCATCACCAATTCCCGGAGTTTACCCAAACTCATGTCTATTGAGTCTGTGATGCCATCCAACGATCTGATCCTCTGTTGTCCCTTCTCCTCCTGCTCTCAATCTTTCCCAGTGTCAGGGTGTTTTCAAACGAGTCAGCTCTTTGCATGAGGTGGCCAAAGTATTAGAGCTTCAGCTTCAGCATCAGTCCTTCCAATGAACACTCAGGACTGATCTCCTTTAGGATAGACTGGTTGGATCTCCTTGCAGTCCAAGGGACTCTCAAGAGTCTTCTCCAGCACCACAGTTCAAAAACATCAATTCTTCGGTGCTCAGCTTTCTTTATAGTCCAACTCTCACATCCATACGTGAATACTGGAAAAATCATAGCCTTGACTAGATGGACCTTTATTGGCAAAGTAATGTCTCTGCTTTGTAATCTGCTGTCTAGGTTGGTCATAACTTTCCTTCCAAGGAGTAAGCATCTTTTAATTTCACGGCTGCA
This sequence comes from Moschus berezovskii, assembly GCF_049115385.1. NCBI lineage: Eukaryota > Metazoa > Chordata > Mammalia > Artiodactyla > Moschidae > Moschus > Moschus berezovskii. The sequence goes on from NC_142462.1 coordinate 72,268,478, forward strand.
ATCACCATCTTCAGTCATTTTGGAGCCCCCCAAAATAAAGTCTGCCACTGTTTCCACTGTTTCCCCATCTATTTGCCATGAAGTGATGGGACCACATGCCATGATCTTAGTTTTCTGAATGGTGAGCTTTAAGCCAACTTTTTCACTCTCCTCTTTCACTTTCATCAAGAGGCCCTTTAGTTCTTCTTCACATTCTGCCATAAGAGTGGTGTCATTATCTGGGGTTATTGGTATTTCTCCCAGCAATCTTGATTCCAGCTTGTGCTTCCTCCAGCCCAGTGTTTCTCATGATGTACTCTGCATATAAGTTAAATAAGCAGGGTGACAATATACAGCCTTGATGTACTCCTTTTCCTATTTGGAACCAGTCTGTTGTTCCATGTCCAGTTCTAACTGTTGTTTCCTGACCTGCATACAGGTTTCTCAAGAGGCAGGTCAGGTGACCTGGTATTCCCATATCTTTCAGAATGTTCCACAGTTTGTTGTGATCCACACAGTCAAAGGCTTTGGCATAGTCAATAAAGCAGAAGTAGATGTTTTTCTGGAACTCTCTTACTTTTTTGATGATCCAGTGGATGTTAGCAATTTGATCTCTGGTTCCTCTGCCTTTTCTAAAACCAGCTTGAACATCTGAAAGTTCATGATTCATGTATTGCTGAAGCCTGGCTTGGAGAATTTTGAGCATTACTTTACTAGAGTGTGAGCTAAGTGCAATTGTGGGTTGTTTGAGCATTCTTTGGCATTGCCTTTCTTTGGGATTGGAATGAAAACTGACCTTTTCCAGTCCTGTGGCCACTGCTGAGTTTTCCAAATGTGCTGGCATGTTGAGTGCAGCACTTTCACAGCATCATCTTTTAGGATTTGAAATAACTCAACTGGAATTCCATCACTTCCACTAGCTTTGTTCGTAGTGATGCTCCCTAAGGCCCAGTTGACTTCCCATTCCAGGATGTTTGGCTCTAGGTTAGTGATCGTGATTATCTGGGTCATGAAGACTTATGTCCAATCAATTAGCAAATCTGCTCATTTTCTCTTCTGAAGAAGTTCTCATGGCTATCTCTCTTCTTGATTTCACTGCTACTTTCCAAGTCTGAGCCTCTATAATCTCTTGCCTCATAGTATTTATCTCACTTTGTAACTGGATATCTGTATGACTGGGCTTCCTTGGTGGATAGATGGTAAAAAATCTTCCTGCAATGCAGGAGACCCAGATTCAGTCCCTGGGTTGGGAAGATCCCCTAGAGAAGGAAATGGCAACCCACTCCAGTATTCTTGCCTGGAGAATTCCAGGGACAGAATCACCTGGTGGGCTACAGCCCATGGGGTCTCATAGAGTTGGACATGACTGAGCGACAACCCTCACTTTCACATCTGTATGATTATTTCATTAATTTACAAAATAGACTACATGATATACAAAATATATTAGAACCTCAGGCAGAAATCTGTGAGCTCCCACCTCTGCCCTCATCTTGCTCCATCTTAGCAGCATGTGACAATGCTGACCTTGGAAATTTCCCCTCTTGGCTTCCATGTGGCTCCTTTCTCACAGTTTTCCTTTTACTCATTCCTTGGCGACTTCTCTTCAATTTCCAATGTTGGTTCCTGCCCTTCTTCCTGACCTCCAGATGCTGGAAGGCCTCAAGGTTTAGATGAGGCCTCCCTTCTCTTTTCTCTCTCCATATGAGTGAGCCCGTCCAGCTTCAAAGACTGTGATACAGAGGCTGCCATCTCCCGACAGTCTCCCCCGAGCACCAGATCACTCAGTATTTACAACTGGGTGCCCACTCTGCTTCGCAAGTGGAATAGGTCCAAAACTGAGTCTTTTACTCTGTCCTTCCCATCATCCATGTTCACAGACACACTGTTCTTCCTCCAGATTCCCTCATTTCACCAACAATACTACTTTCTACCTTCTTACTAAAGCCGACATTCCAGAAGTCATCTCTGTGTCCTTGTCTGACCCCTTACGTGCAATCCATCACCATGTTCTACGTATTCCAGCCTCTGAAATATGCCGTCGTGACAACCCCAGTCATCATCACCTCTCGCCTACATGTCTACAATAGTCTCTCTAACTCTCCCTGTTTCCATTCCAGCTGTTTTCCAAATCATTCTGGACACAGTAGCCATAGTAATTCTTGAAAACATAGATCAGATCACATAATTTCCCTGCTTAAAACCATTTGATGGCTTCCCACTACTCTGTGTGTGTGTGTGTGGCACTTGAGTCTTTGGGACTCCATGGACTATAGCCCACCAGGTTCCTCTGTCCATGGAATTTTCCAAGCAAGATTACTGGAATGGGTTACTATTTACTTCTCCAGTGGATCTTCCTGATGCAGGGATCAAACCGGCGTCTCTTGCATCTCCTGCATTGGCAGGTGGATACTTTAACAACAGTGCCACTTGGGAAGCCCACTACTCATAAGGTAACATCTAAATTCCTGACCATGGAACATAAGGAATATTACATGATGTGGCTCTCCCTTCTTCATTAAGATCAAGCCATAAACTATATTTTGAATACACCGAGCCCCTTCTAGCCTACGGCCCTTTAAATTTTTTTTTCTTCAGTTTTATTAGGCATAATTAACAAAGATGTAAGAGATTTAAAGTTTACATGTGACAATTTGATATATGATATGGTGGGATAGTATTCCCCTCGATGATGTAATTAACACATTCATTAGCTCAGATGCTTACATATGTGCCTGGATGTGCATGAATATGAACATATTCTTAGCAAATCCAAACATGAACATATTCTTAGCAAATCCAGGCTTTTGAATCCTATTCTTTCAGCTTGGAATGCTACTCCTCTAGATACTCATTTCTCATCTTCCACAGTACAGAAGCCTTCTCCAATCACCCTGTCTAAAGTAGCCCCCAACTGTGCAACTCTTTCAACTTCCTATTTGTTTCACTGTACATAACTCACCCTGCAGTTCTCCTATTTAGCTATACCAACTGTTTATTATCTGACTCCTATGCCAGAAGTAAGCTCCCATGAAGGTGGAAATCTCTCTTATTGATCAGCATATTCCAATGCCCAATACAGTGCCTAGAACATGACAGTGATTTTTTCTTTTTAATTTTTGCTAAAAAACCAAAAAACAGTCCTATCTTCATGAAGAAAACTCCTTCCCCCCTTGAAAAATTTTACACATGCTCATTATGCAGCTAATATTGTTCCCTACACCAAAGATGAATTGTTTACAGACACTGCTATTAGCTTTATTCCAAATTTATATATAAGTGACTACAGTATAAGTGGTATAATTTTTAAGTCTGGAGGGGAAGAAAAAGAACAGAGTCAATGTAATATAGCAGAGGAAAACTGGGCAAAGTTTAGAAATGAGAAAGTAACACCAGAAAAAAACAGGTGGACTGTTTACCATTGTGCCTATAGTACCTAGAACAGCACCTGAAACATACTACACGCTCAACAAAAATTTCACTTCGGGGTCTCAATCTTGGTTTTCTCTGTGATATGTTTTTAAAATGGAAATGGTGGATGAAGTTCATTATTTATAAATTTATAAAATGTAAAAATTATCAATGATTTTCCATGAGATAACATGACAAGTTTTAAAGCTTTAGCAGCCTTGTATTTTATCTAATTTTGAAAGGAAAGACTTTTTTACCTCTTAAAAAAAATAAAAACAGGTAACAATATTAGGTAACTTGTCTGCCTATATATGACTAAATGTCCCATTGACAAAGTATGCTGTATCAAACTTTATTTTTTCATTAGTTCAGTTCAGTTCAGTTTGGTCACTCAGTCGTGTCCAACTCTTTGAGATTCCATGGGCTGAAGTACACCAGGCTTCCCTGTCCATCACCAACTCCCAGAGCTGACTCAAAATCATATCCATTGAGTCGGTGATGCCATCCAACCATCTCATCCTCTGTCCTCCCCTCTCCTCCCACCTTCAATCTTTCCCAGAATCAGGGTCTTTACCAATGAGTCATTTTTCCCATCAGGTGGCCAAAGTATTGGAGTTTCAGCTTCAGCATCAGTCCTTCCAATGAATATTCAGGACTGATTTCCTTTAGGATGGACTGATTGGATCTTCTTTTTGTCCAAGGGACTCTCAAGAGTCTTTCTCCAACACCACAGTTCAAAAGTGTCAGTTCTTCGGTGCTCAGCTTTCTTTACAGTCCAACTCTCACATCCATACATGACTACTAGAAAAAACATAGCTTTGACTAGACGGACCTTTTTTGGTAAAGTAATGTCTCTGGTTTTTAATATGCTGTCTAGGTTGGTCATAACTTTTCTTCCAAGGAGCAAGTGCCTTTTAATTTCATGGCTGCAGTCACCATCTGCAGTGATTTTGGAGCCCAGAAAAATAAAGTCTGCCACTGTTTCCCCATCTATTTGCCATGAAGTGATGGGACCACATGCCATGATCTTAGTTTTCTGAATGGTGAGCTTTAAGCCAACTTTTTCACTCTCCTCTTTCACTTTCATCAAGAGGCCCTTTAGTTCTTCTTCACTTTCTGCCATAAGGGTGGTGTCATCTGCATATCTGAGGTTATTGATATTTCTCCCAGCAATCTTGATTCCAGCTTGTGCTTCCTCCAGCCCAGAGTTTCTCATGATGTACTCTGCATATAAGTTAAATAAGCAGGGTGACAATATACAGCCTTGGCATACTCCTTTTCCTATTTGGAACCAGTCTGTTGTTCCATGTCCGGTTTTAACTGTTGCTCCCTGACCTGCATTCAGGTTTCTCAAGAGGCAGGTCAGGTGACCTGGTATTCCCATCTCTTTCAGAATGTTCCACAGCTTTTTGTGATCCACACAGTCAAAGGCTTTGGCATAGTCAATAAAACAGAAGTAGATGTTTTTCTGGAATGCTCTTGCTTTTTTGATGACCCAACGGATGTTGGCAACTTGATCTCTGGTTTCTCTGCCTTTTCTAAATCCAGTTTGAACATCTGGAAGTTCACGGTTCATGTAATGATGAAGCCTGACTTGGAGAATTTTGAGCATTACTTTGCTAGCGTGTGAGATGAGTGCAATTGTGTGATAGTTTGAGCATTCTTGGCATTGCCTTTCTTTGGACTGGAATGAAAACTGACCTATTCCAGTCCTGTGGTCACTGCTGAGTTTTCCAAATTTGCTCGCATACTGAGTGAAACCCACCAAACTTCACACTTGAACCCTTGGTATCTGCCATTCCATTTGCTTATAACTAGTAAGCTGGGGCCCTGCATGCCTTGCCATACTACTCACTAGTACAATGTATTTTCTTCTTGTTTTATAGGGTTTAAACTTGATTCTTGTTTTATGGGCTTTAAAGCCATAAATATCTTAGAACAAAAGCCATAAATATCTTAAAACAACCAATATGCAAATGCGTACACTAAATAAAAATCTTCCTATCAATATTAGCATAAATCACAGCTTCTGACGCTAGAGAGTGATATTATATTTTTCAGGAACATTTTACTTATGACATGGAGTATTGTTCAGAAAGCAGATTTGAGAGAAATACAAAAATTCTAACTAACCAAAATATTATTCATTTTTAAATAAAAATCAAACAGTTTAAAAACAAAAAGCTACCTTTTAAAAAGCATAGTGTTGAAACAGAGAAATATCGCACACAGAAATACAACTAAAGGCGTTTTACTTTTCAGAATCAGGTTATATACACTAAGAGCCACTAGATATAAGAGAATAGTTTTTCATTTTCATTTGTAATTGTTTAGGAAATATCACATTACACATAAATCAGAAGGGTCTAATTATTCCAATAATTTATTTGAATAAACAAACACACTAAAAATGTTTTTCTTTCAAAGTTTAATGTGAAAAGTGTGTTTTAAGGGCTGGGAGCACAGACCTGACTTCATTCAAAAGTTCTAACTGCAAGAACATCATCATTCCTTGTAACGGCTGCGTAGTGTTAGAAGCAGAATGTCATTCCCAGTTTAGGCCATGTATTTTGGCCAGAAATAAAAATGGGAATGAGCCACCTTCCTGGATCTGCCCCATCTATCCGTGGGTATTCTCATTATTTTAAATGAAGATAATGTGATATAAAATAAGTTTCAGTTACTGTCTCATGTAAGTAACTGATTGACGAGTTGATTCTAAGCACTTGAAATACTTTATCCAAGCACCCTAAAATCTAAAGGAGAATTAAAAACAATACATACAATTTTAATAATCCTGAATTTCTACTAAAAGCAGAGAAGTCATTGTTGAAGATCAAATTCCTCAGAGAGAGAACAGTCCTGGGAGTAACAGTTGAAGGAAAGAAAATAGGATATGTGTTTTCTTCAATTTGGAGGTGAACCAGTAAAACCTTACCATTGAAGACAGACTCACTGAGGTGGCAGAAGTTCGGGTAGGGGTAAAAGTTGAGAGGAAGAAAACTAGAAAAAATTTTTTATAAGCTGAATCAGTAGAAATCCCTTCAAACCATCAGCTGCTGGAATAAATACAAATTTTTTATCCTCACATTTGAATATAAAATAGTCCCATATATCAATTAAATATGGGAGAAAAGTTATCTTTTTATATCATACAAAGCCTCAGAGATAAGTATCTTCCAAGGGATGCTCCAGTGTTACGGAGGTACTCCTTCTTTTGGTCAACCTACACAATTTTTAATGATATTGAAAATTACACAGTTAGGGTTTCCATTATAATATCTCATATGAGATTAGTCCAAGGAAAAGACAGCTTACATTTACAGCTGGATGAGGGTAAAAATGTACATATTAAAGATCTGTTCATATGACATGACTGAAGAAATAGAAATAGTGATGTACTTTAAGAGTTATTTAATTCATCACCCTACTTTTAGGCAGGGTTTTTCCCAAATTATCTTCAGACTGTCGACTATCTGTATTAGTTTAAACATCTGCAGAGAAGAAAATTCCTCAAACTCCCCTGGTATTCTACTCCTGTTTTAACAGCCCTACTTCCAAGAAACGGGGCTTTGGTCATCACGCTGTAATTAGTTACCAGCCGGCTTATCTATCAACAAGTATTTGTTAAGTACACACAGGGAGAACATTATTCTATTAGGTCTTTGATGGTAGACCTTCCCTTATAGTTGCTCCTAATTGCTTCTCCTGTCAAATACAGCTCTAATCCTGGATTCAAATATTCTTCCATTAACCTTTCTTCATTTCATTATGGACTCCCTATAACAATGGATGACCCAGGAATTGAACCCCAGTCTCCTTCATTGCAGGCAGGAGTCTGAGTGACTGTCAGAGTCATCAGGGAAGCCTCATAATTATTAATAGGAGCAAACCTATTAAAAACTGCACACTTTCTTTACTTCTAACGATATAGTTTGATTTTCAAAACAATTTTGAAGCAATATGCTATTTCAAAACACAGTGGTGCTATCTCAGTATTTCAATGAGAAAATTATAGCTCGAGAGGAAGAAGTAGCAGCACAGTTGCTGAATGGCTGAGCTTGTCCCTCCCACAGCAGCCACTGCAAACCAACCTTAATTTACCACCTCACCATTCACCCGCTTCTTGCTCTTTTGAAGATTATTATAAACCTTTACTTCTCCAAAGCTCATGTGGCTGGACTTCATGAAACGTTCTTTTTTTAAAATCTCCCTATATTTCCAATTTATATCTGGCTTCTCATTATTTTCCCTTCTCAAATACTCTTTTCAGTTTAACTGTATTCTAGATTATTCCTCTGCTTCCTCAAACTGCCCCATCTAATGTGAATGTTGGATTTTTAGCCGTCTCATCTTACCACCACTCCCCACCCTTCAAACATCTTGAAATGTATTTTCTAAAGAGAAGAAAAGGAAAAGAAATAAAAACCTTGATAACAGCCTACATCTTCCATTTGCCTTCCTATACTGTTCCTTACAGTTACAGAAGGATCTTTCCTTGACCTTTTGTCCTAAATAGTACTGACACCATTTCTGCTGGAAATTCTTTGAAATTCACCTACTCCATGTAGAATTCACTTCTTATCTGGCTCTGCAGTTAAATCCCAAATCCAGTGTTCCCTGCCTCTGCCTTCACTACTATAGAGTTCATCCAATGACAGAGTTTCAGTGATGGCCTCTAAGCTGAGGATACTAAAATCTACTTTTAAGCTTTAATCTTTCCCTTCAACTCAAATCCCCAAGATCCAGCTATTAACATATCTCTTTTCTTGGATGCATCTTATTCATCTCAAGCTTCCTGTATTTGAAATGAAGCACATTATTCATAACAAAATTACGAACTTAATGATTTCCATCCATACAATTAAAAAACTTGATGAAACTTCTATATTCTTCCCTATTTTTCATATTCCTCTCTCTCCTGTGTACCACTATCAGATTAGTATGTCTAAAACACAGGGACCTATTTTTGCTTTCTTTTTTAAACCACTTTTCAAAATGGAATAGAACACTGTCCTTTATAAATCACTTATATCTTAATCTATAACAGTTTCCTTCACCATTTGCTCAATCTCTTTTATCTAGCTTTTCAAGTTCTATATCAATTGGTGCTTACTGATCTACCAAACTAAATTTACAACCTGAAATTTAAGCAGTTTACTTATAGACCCATATCTCCTTGCTTAAATTAACAACTCTGTCTACAGTATCTGACACTGTCCTTTCTAAATATGTAAAATTCACACCGACTTTAAGACTAAGCTTCTTTATAAACAGCTCCAATAATTCATTCTAAAAACATAAGGTAGGCCAAAATTAGTTTCCTATTTTTGATACCAGATTACAGTCTATGAAATGTCACCATTGGGGAAAGCTGGATGAAGAGTACCTGGGACTCTATGTAGTATTTTTCCATCTTCCTATGAACTGAACTGATGAGTCCATAATTATTTTAAAATAAGAAGTTTAAAAAGTATATGATATGTATCAACTATATATACACTAGGCATAACATAAGTAGGATGCTATGTTCACAGAAAAAAAGAATAAAATATAAGTCCTTCATGCACTTAGCTATTACCTGGAGGCATTATGGACTGACTGTGTCCTCCCCAAAATTTGTAGGTTGAAGTCCTAAGCCCCCTAATGTGGCTGTATTTGGAAATAGGGCCTTTAAAGAGGTAATTAAGGTTAAATGAAGTCATGAGGGTGAGGCCCCAACCCAAAAGTACTAGGGTCCTTGTAAGAGGAAGAAGACATACCCGGAGTGTGCACACAGAGAAAAAGGCCACGTGCAGGCACAGATGCACAAAGCAGACTGGAAAAGACAAGCCCAAGCGGGTCAGGAACAGTTTCTGATAGCAAAAGAGAAGTTAAGAAATGAGAATGTTCTAAGAAGGGAATGGTCTTATTGAAAAAGCCTTCAGAGCAGACTGAGGTTTATAGGCAAAGTATTCACCTAATTTAGTAATTATGAAGTCACTTGTGAAAAGGGTATAAAATTGCTCAGATATCAATAATTTGCATGATTTGGCCTATTTTCAGAGATGAGATATAGAGGTAGGAAGGAGGCAGAATCCATTAACAAGCTGCACAAAGTCCTAAAGAACCTGTTTTTGTTTATCACAACTGAAATATAAACAAGCCCCATAAACATAGGTCATTGCCCTTGACTGCTATAAAAGTCACTAATTTTCCTGATTTATGAAAATGATCATTTTTTCTGTACTACCATTTTTGATACTACGGTCATTTTATTGTTGGCATTTTTACCACAGTCTCTTTTTATAAAAGCTATATATGTTATTTGTAGGAAAATGTACACCTTATATGGAAGAGAAATAGTAGGAGCATCCTACAGACACCACCTGTAACTGCACCATCCAGGGTAATTATTATTAACACATACCTCAGTCCACATGCTTCTGGACCAGATATTAAGAAGCAGATAGCTGAAACTCTGTCTTTTGCTTTCTGCCTTTGCTGACTTAACTTAGGCCTATCTCGCCTCCATATCTATGTATCTACCTCTATTTCGTTCTGTTCAGGCAGTTTCATTTTTTTTTACATTTAAATCTCCTACCCACCTGAAATGTATTGTGGCACATGTTATGGACGAGGGAATCTACTTTTCCTCCAAATGGCTGGTCTGTTCCCAGCAATATTTTTCAATTAATTCACCATGTCCTTTCTCCATTGCCTTGAAATGCCACACTAGCACATGAGAACAGAATTTAGGCTAGTGCATTCTAAATTCTTACATAATTGGGGGGAGGGGGATTCTCCTATGTTCTAACTATCTCAACTATAGTAATAAAAAACAAAAGCATAATACAAAGATAGTCACTCAAAAACTAACTGGTCGCTTGTAAAACTAGTCTCTACTCAAGTTTCTTTCCACGTTCAACACTATATGAATCCCTACCTGCCATCAACATCTTAAATTGGTTCATCTTTCAGTGACTTGGAAATTGTCACAAATACAGCATAAATGGGTTGCAGAGGGAAATTACAAATCTTGCAAATGATGCAAAATGCAATGCAAATTGGGTGTTATTAGAGAACCACTTGTATCCCATGCATGGACAGTACCCAGGGAAAACCTGGCAATTGGTCCAGTTAACAGTGAAGTGAAGAAAATTGGTTAGAATAATGATGAGATAATATTTCTGGAGAAAATCATTTGCATAAAAATGATAGGCCCCTAGGAAAACGGATAACACGTTGGAATGTGTTTTCTTAAAAACGGCCTTCTTTGTAAAGGTGCTGCTGCTGCTGCTGCTAAGTCACTTCAGTCGTGTCCAACTCTGTGTGACCCCACAGACGGAAGTCCACCAGGCTCCCCCATCCATGGGATTTTCTAGGCAAGAACACTGGAGTGGGTTGCCATTTCCTTCTCCAATGTGTGAAAGTGAAAAGTGAAAGTGAAGTCGCTCAGTCGTGTCCGACCCTTAGCGTTTTCTAGGCAATAGTACTGGAGTGGCTTGCCACTGTTAGGCCAAATTTGAGTGTCCTTCATCATACCAGAAACAGAACAAAAAACAAACACCTCACGCAATTCCTTCATAGCTGTCTCTAAGAACTGCTATAACGTAACAGACATCACATAAATTTTGGCAAATATATGATAAACTTACTGTTGATTTTAATCTTACTTATTTTTCAAACAAATCTTTTGTTTTCCCAGTGACAACAATGGAATGGCTCCAGTTTCAGGTAGTCTTTTCCTGATACCAATTAGTCTCGAACCTTCCATAATCAATCTAGCAATGTAAGGTAAACCTCAGCCCTAAGCACCCGCAAGGATGAAGCAAACATGTATGAGAAAGTCAGCTAGAGCATTAAAGGCATTCACATTCAGATTTTTTAAACAACACTATCCTGGTGGCCCTATGGAACTCTTGTTCTAAGGGTAGAATTCATATCACTGAGGTTAAGAAAAAGACATATAATGAAAGTGCAATATTCCCCAGCAGAAAGATGTGAGTAGTAGAGGTAAGAAGAGAAATACATTTGATGGTTCTGTAATAAAAAGAATACCCAGTAAAGGTTAGGTTAACTGCTGATGGAGAATCTGAAGGTTGATAAAGGCAAGCAGGAGAAATGTGAGGCAACGAAGTCCTTAAGGTAATTCCCAGTGGGGAAGATTTTCAAATTCTGGATGCCAGGGAGGATGTTGTCATCATGGCCTTTACTGGAGCAAAGAAAGGGCACATACAAGGTGCCAGGCTCATAAAGTCAGGAGGCTAGAAAAGACCAAGGGTTTTTTATTCTGAGATGTTTATTCATCTGCCATTTAATAGGGAACATGGTAAAATTACACACTCTCCTGCCTTTTAATGCCAACCACTAAGTCACTTCATCTTTCTAGGGCCTTCGTTACCTCAGCTGTTAGGTGAGGGAGGCAAACCAGATGATTTCTGAGTTCCTGCCAACCATTAAAAAGAAGATCATGTCTGTGAAAAACGTTAGTGTGTTCATGTGTTCGGTCATCCACTCCTTTCTAGTATGCCACTTTACCTTCATGTATTCTGAAACAACTATGACAGCTAAATTAACATCATAAATTGCACAATTACTGATTTGAAGCAGAAATAACTCACAGTATTTCTTATTATGTCTGTAATAACGGTACCAAGTCACCTACCAAGATAATAAAAATTAAGAACACAGCAAATACAAGGTAAACCTTTGTTATATTCCTCACAGCAAAGAAAAGAGACTGTGAGAAACAGTTTCTGCCCTTTTCTTCCCACAGTGCGACACCAATTTCAGTGAAAAGAAGGCCAGATTGAGAACAGCTTACCCAGAAGGAGGCTCTGACTAGAAATCAATTTGTACCGTTGTGGTTTGTGTGGTCTAGTGGGAAACACAATGGGCTAGAAGATTTCGAATCTAGACTAACCCTTCCGGTAACCATGTGACTCTGGGCAAGATATTTCCCTTTTCCTAACTCCATTGCTATTTGGCAAACAGCAATAATTTCACATGTTTCTTCTACCTCAAAAACATACCAAGTACAGAAGTTAGTGTGTGAAAAATTTGAGCTCCAAGGAGGAAAAGTATTATAGTCAATAATGAAGCATGGTAATGACAAAGAGAACTGATTTAACAATTTTTAAAAACTCACTATCATGATTGGATCACGGCAGGTGGGAGGGAGAGTCACTCAACTAAAGCCAAACACTGTTAAGTAAAAGCAAGCAATTGTGACCACAACAAACATGCACAGCTTCAATCACCCCAATGGGATGAACTCAGACTAGCGTGACAGGCACACACCTGGCTTACAGACTCCTGGTTTGTGAACAAACACATTTTCTACTTTCCTTTATTCTGTTCCTCCCTTCCGTCTCTTCCTCCTTCCCTCACCATCTTCCTTCCAAACATTTAGAAATTTTACATCAAGGGTTTCTATGGACACAGCCCTGAAGTTGCCTCCAAATCTAGTTATTTAAACAAATGACTAAATAAATGTGGCATCCTAACAGTGGACAGCAATGGGTGAACCGAGGCCAAAGGACTAGTTAGGAGGATGTTAACAAGGGCAAGATGAAGAAGACCTAAATTCAGATAAACTATTAGAACTGTTTCTATGTAGGAAGGCAATTCTATTCTGAAACATCATATTAGAAATATGATTTTGGAATAAAAGTTAGGTTCTGTCTGTGTATAATTAAGGTAAAAATTTTTCAAATCATAGACTATAGAATGCTATGGTCCCATGCCAGTCATTCTCTTCACCCAAATTTAGAAGATGAATTATACATACATCCATACAATGGCAGTAATTATAGTTTGAGTTTCTGAGTGTATCTCTGTTCCGAGAATTGTGCTAGGTACTTTATAAACATATAAGGCCCTGGAAACAAGGAAAGCATTATTATACCCACTTTGAAAGGAGAGACTAGACTCTGGAAAGTTAAGTAACGTATTCAAGTCACATGAGCAGTAAGGCATAAAGACAGGACCCAAACACTGCTCTGTCTGCCTCCAGAGCCTGTGCTTATTAGATTATGCTATGCTGTCTCCATGTTTATCTTTTTAAAGTTTTCACTTGCATTCCTTTTTACTTCTAGGAATGCTGGTTGAGGGGGAAAGGAAACAAAAGGAAGAGCATGAGCATAGGGAGGTAGGTGTACAAAAGGCATATAAAGAAGAAGGTGAAAAAAATCCACATCGCTCCCCATTCTATGGTCGCTGCTTGAGAAGGAAACAGATGCTAGAGCTGCTTCCTTTAATAAGCTCTGTGCTCCTTGCTGCTGCCATAGAGACACTAAGAAGATGGAAGCAGGACTTGGGAGCTGCTGCCTCCAAAGGACCAAAATGCAGTGCTCTTGACAGCTCAGCCCCTCTGACAGTGGGAAGGGCTGACCCGGATGCCCATGGCCATCACTGACTGCCCAGGTAGGGGCAACCTGGATCTCTCACCCTGGCACATAGTGGTCTCAGCCCTGAAGCCTGCTCATATCGCCTGATCTCCAGTTTTTGTCTCTTCCCCCTTATTCTGGTGACCACAATCCAAGCAAACAGCAGAAGGGATGGGACTCATCTGGATTATATTAGCCACTTGTATTATGCTATTTACATTTATGAAATATGCTATCGCAAGATCACATTTAGTAAAATTTTCCTTAAAATGGTTTTATTCTCTAATCCACTTTTTATTGGTTAGCAGCAAAACAAAGTGGATCATATATTTAAATGAAGGGGGAAGAAAAAAGGCATACCATTCTAGAAATGTTTAACAAGCAAATACCCCAAGAATATTTATCCAAGTGATTACCCTGGGATACCTGAAGGGAAACGTGCAAGCAATTTTCTTGGCTATTATCACTTTAATATGAAATGTAAACCCCCAAAACAGCTACAATGAAAGGCACACCCCTTTAATTTGGCCAAAGTCTTAATACAATTGTGTTTGGGGAGCATGAATGGAGTTCCTACCTGGCATGACCATGGTCTGCGGAGCGGCTGCATCAGTGCTTAGGCAGAGACGTCCACCTTTGGCTAATCGATCGCACAGCAAGGTGATGTGCTTCTTCAATTGGCTTGTGTCTTTGGGTATGCCCAGCTGGCTGCTGAGGTTCAAAGCCTGTTCCTTGGAACTCTTCGATAGGCAGGTCTTTAAGAGGTGAGAAAGAGCAGCATCCACTGTTTCTTCCCAGCCCTGGATGCAAAAGCCAATTTGGAATTTATGCAAAGATGACAAATGAGCAAAGTAACCACCTTACCATTAACCAGGTTATAAGATTATGAGTATTTAGGTCCCAGTGCTGGGAACTTGTTAAGGGTTTGGTGTCTGATAGTCTAGGCCAGTCTGGTTTTAAATTCTAGCTCTGTCTACTGTTTGAGCATGTTACTTAATTCCTCTTAGCCTCATCCTCATCTACAAATGAGGCTACTAATAATCTGTACCTCCAAGGGTTGGGAGTGATTAAATGAGATGGTACACGAGTAGCTTTTAGCCCCGTGCCATGCATGATAACCATCATTATCTCAGGTATTGCTATGTTTGATGATCCAGAGGCAAAGCCTAGGATTATAGTTCATTTTGCTGCTGAAGGAGAACCAGCCAAGATAGGAAGAAACTGGGGGAAACTGGAATGGAGAGAAAACCCCGGAGGATTGGTTCCATAGCCTTGGAGCTGCAGATAGCAACTAGAGGAGCTTTGTCAAGAGGGGCTTTGGGAGGTACAAGCCTATCCAGTCCCACTTCCCTGTCAAGGTGACAAAAAGTGACACAGAATGGGGCAGTGAGCCGTCTATCTGTTTTGGCTGGGGACAGTGTGGCTGTTCTACGGTGAAGACTTTGAGGAGGGCAGGGTCACCTCAGTACAGGCTGGAATTCTAGGGCTATCGGTGGCAGACAGGGACCATGGTGCCATCACAAAGGACTGGCATGAGGAAGCACCACACTCAGGTGGGTTCAGATAACGACAGGTGAGGAGCCTTGAACAGATAACAACAGGTAAGGAGGCTTGAGGAGAAGGGCAGCTTATGCTCTTCCGCTGGACATGCCCAGAGATAACTGGGTGTGGTTTTCAGGGGTTCCAGAGGTCCTAAGCATCAAAATAGAAAAGTATGAGTGAAATCTGGGTATTACTACCAGTGATTGCATTTGTATCCAGAGGCCATTGAGATCTAGGGCACCACAGACTTGACAAAGTGAAATTATAAAGGATGACAGTGAAAGACTACCCTCATAGAATTCTGCAGAATAGTCCAAGGCCCTCACCTAAGAGATGAGAAACGTAAGACTCAGAGAGGAGTCCCTGGACGAATTGACTGTTGGTACTGTTCCACCCTCAACCTTATCAGCTGAGCCACCTTTCAAATATGCAAACTGGATTATATTATTCCTAAACTTCAACTCCTAAAGCCAAATGATCAGTTTAGCACACAAAGCACTTCCTGCTCCACCTCCTGCTCCATTTTATTCTCTCCCTGTCCACCTGCACCCACACTCTCACCTTGGCCTCTCCACAGGCTTGATCCTCCTGTTGCAATGCCTAATCGCCACTCTTTCTTGCCAATTCCTACCTACAACTCAGCTCAGGCACCGCCATCTAAGCGTCACATTTGTGGGCCCTCTCTGGGACTCTGAGACTGGATGCACCCAGTTCATCACCCTGGGAGCACTCCTCACCCTGTGCTGTGGCCACTGTCAGCATTCTGGTTTCTCCAGTGCTGGAGATGTCCGCACCCCTAGCACTATGCTTGGTTAAGAAATGTGTCTGCTGGACAGAGACACAGGGAGATGGTGAGAGATGGTGAACTAGGATCGCAGATTTGGGAGAACTCTGGAGATCTTTAATCCAGTCTCATGGGATGCTTCCTGGAATGAAACAGAAACCATGTGCCTAGGTATGGCTGTCTCCAAAATACAAAATTATCACTTTTTGAGACAGTTCACTCCTTTCAGGGACACGTGAAACCAGCAGAAAGTTATTCCTAAAGCTGAGCCAAAATCTGCCCCATTGGCCCTTATTCTACCCTCCAGAGCCATGCAGGATAAATCTAACCTCTCTTCTACATGACAGCCCTTTATATCTAAGAAGACAGCAATTCTGTACCCTCTCCTCCAGAATAAACATCCCCAGTTCCTCCAGCTCTTCCTTATATAAACACGGTTTCAAGTTTTCTCTCCATCCTGACCACTTGTCTTTGAATGAGCTCCAATTTTAAACACTTAAACATTTATACAGCTAACTAGAGAACCCCAAACTGACCCCAAGACACCAGGCAGAGGATGGGGATTCAGGGTCGGTAGAGTCACCCCCCACCCCACTGTTTACTGGGAATTCTCCCTGCCAGCCAGGCCTCTGGTTGCCTCTGCTTTCTTGGCAGCCACACCACACTCTTGATTCACACAAGCAAACACAATTAAGCCCCAGGCCTTTTCCACACTCACCACATATCTTCCTATTAGGCTTAAGCAGTTCGTTCTTTAGACCAAAGTGCAGATTCTCTATATATCCACTAAAGAACTTCCCACTGATTGCCAACATCAGGATTTCTCACTCTATTGACCCATTACAGATGCCACCAGGCAAATAAGGAAACACATTAATTATTTTTAAATGAGATGTCAAAGTCTATAACAACAACTTCCTACTCCAAACCACTAAAGAATAATAAAACACTAGTTGCTACAAAGATGTCTCTATACAACTATCAAAATCTAAATCAGATCAATATTTAAAATTGAATTTGTATTTCAATAATAATGGGGATGAAAATTAAGACAAAATAGTAACCCAAATGTCATTGTATAGGACATATTTCCAAGTTGTTTTTGATGCCATCAATGATGACCTCTGGAGTATAAGACGGAAAGATCCTTTGTATATAATTTGGCATTTATGTACTCTGTGGTCATTTCAGCATTAAAACAGTTCCTACTATTTTATAGACTATTCATCTAAGTTAACTATTGTTTTCATAAGTAGGTTACAGTAGCATATTAGATAATTTAAGTAGATATGGCATTTAGTTAATATAGAGGTACTACAGAATTTCCTTTTCTACTGCCAACTTGCAGATCAAGTCAAAAACCATGTCATGGTTAGGTATTTGGCATGGATATTTCTTTAATATAATGAGGCATGATGCCAAAACTTCAAAAAGATTGCTACTGAAATACAGGGTTATTATTTGGAGAGCCAAAATCGCTACATAAACTCAAACATGATAATAAAAAGGAATGTTTATGAGACAAAAGAAGAGCCTTAAAAATGCAACGTGATAATCTACTGATCACACACATAGCCTACTTACCTAATAAAATGTGAAACCAAACCATGTGGAAATCTAGAATCTCAAGTACGAAAAGTTCCTTAAAGGTAAGCTATTTTAACCACTTTTTTGGTGTTTGAATCCATACCTTTATTTAGAGCCTTCAAACTGATAAGTCCAATATTCAGTTTTATTTTTTTAAGAGGAATATTTATTTATTTATTTTAATTGGAGGCTGATTACTTTACATTATTGTATTGGTTTTGCCATACATTGACATGAATCTGCCCCAGGTGTACATATGTTCCCCACCTTGAACCCCCCTCCAACCTCCCTCCCCATCCCATCCCTCTGGTTCATCCCAGTACACCAGCCCCGAGCATCCTGTATCATGCATCAAACTTGGACTGGCGATTCATATATTCAGTTTTAATGTCTAAACACACACACAAACACACAGACACGCAAACACACAACCCACATGCACATACCTGATCTTCATCCTCTAACGCTGAACATCAACTGTACTAATAATTGAACACCAATTGATGTTCCTCGATTGCCCTTTTCTAATTGTAAGAGTGAAAGAAAATCTTAATTTTGGTAAAATAGCACTAAAAATGTCTGGAAGGGATGAAACTACTAAGCAAGCACTTTTCAGTAATAATTGATATGATTTTAGTTCTCAAATCCACAGCCTAACTCTTAAATCCCAGTTTACCCATGTACGGCTTTTGGAAAACAATAGTAGGTGGGGAGTTAAATAAAGATATAAATGTGTGAATAAATCAATAGATAAATTTAAATGCACTTGCTATTCTGTTTTTTCTTCTCCACAGCCCTTGTCAGTGTTACAAATTAACTTATTTACTGGGCTTTTTTGTGCTTACTGTATCTAGTCTAGAACTGATCATTGGGGTTTTCCTTTGTTCCCAAGCTCTAGACTCTGTTCCATGTGGTAACTTGACTTTTGTCTTAGTCCTTCTACCTGACCTCTACACTGGGAGCCTGCTTGAAAGGTCTCTCCTTCATGGACTGGGCTGCCTTGCTCCCGCCAAATCCCTCCCAAGGAACTAGACCTATGGCTGTAGCCCTGCTACTCGACTTCAATGCCATGCTTTCTGCTGCATGCATTCCCCAGGAGGGGCTGCTCACTCAGTCTTCTGCTTTTGTGTTCCACCTGCCTGTGTGGAGGCTCCTGTATGCCATGCCGGCCCCACATGCCTCTCAGTACCAGTGTGATGTCCCATTTCTACGGTCTCTGCTATCCTCTTCCTGACTGAAGACAACTGGGCTATGACTTTAATGATTCAGAGACCAGACAGCCATGGCTGAGTTTCTGACATCTCTGCCCTACCTGTCCTGCTAGTCTCCACTGGTCACAGTGCCTTATACCAGTATAAGCAAGATGGCTTTTCAGAAAGAATAAGAAGCAGAAAGTTTGACCAAGTTTGTAAAGTGTATGTCCTAGGGTAACCAAAAAAAGAAAAACCTAAAAGAGTCTTCTCATGCCACAAACAAATTAAAACAACCAAGTTGAAGATAACTGCCCCTCAGCTTCTGGGTTTTGACTTAACTCATTCACCTCAACTGCCTCTTCACTTTGATAAATCACTTAATCTCTGTAGGCTATATGTGTGTGTGTCTGTGTGTGTGTGTGCGCACGCGTGCTCAATCACTCCATCAGACCTGACTCTCTGTAACCCCATGGACTGTAGCTCACCAGGATCTCCTGTCCATGGAACTTTCCAGGAAAAATTACTGGAGTTGTCATTTCCTATTTTAGGGGATCTTTCTGGCCCAGGGATTGAACCCACATCTCCTGTGTCTCCTGCATTGGCCGGCGGATTCTTTACCACTAGCACCACCTGGGAAGCCCAGGGTATATCCAAGGTCTCCATAAAACAGGAATAACACTATTTGCCATGACAACCTTACATGAATAGTAAGGCACTCAAAATCTTAAGCAGAAGATACTGTGGAATAAGCATATATATGCAACCCTACTTTTTAAAAAAATCAGAAAATACAAACACACCATTGGAACCCAATGTACAAAGTAACATCTTTAAACTTTTATTCAAACAAATTATAAACTTCTGCAAACGTATGTTTATAATAGAAACACTACCACATCTGCAATTATAGTAGTACAGGGAAAAACCACAAAATGCCCTGGTAGCATTTATTACCAAATGTGCACATAGTTAACTCTAAGTGAGAGAGGAAAGGTTTAAAAAAGAGAAAGAGATCTGTATAAATGAACAAACGGAGATTGTGTAGCCACAGCTAGGGTTCAGTTGAGAAGAGAAGATTCTTAGAAATGGCCTGTCTTACACATTACACATTTGAAGGTAAAATGATGATTACATCATATTTCTTTATCTGAAAAAAAAAACTGTATCAAAGAGAAATAGATTTAGTCTTGAACAGATGTAAAGAATTCACAATAAGTCTTTGGTATTTATGACTGATCTACAGTAATCTAATACGGTTACTATTACTTTGTATTGTGTTCTATCATGGAGGGACTGATGCTAAAGCTGAAACTGCAATACTCTGGCCACCTCATGTGACGAGTTGACTCACTGGAAAAGACTCTGATGCTGGGAGAGATTGGGGGCGGAAGGAGAAGGGGACGACAGAGAATGAGATGGCTGGATGGCATCACCGACTCTGTGGACATGAGTTTGAGTGAACTCCGGGAGTTGGTGATGGACAGGGAGGCCTGGCGTGCTGTGATTCATGGGGTTGCGGAGAGTCGGACACGACTGAGCGACTGAACTGAACTGAACTGAAGCTAAAAACAATGATGTGAAATGTCATTGTAAAGCTAGGTACAAATTTAGTTCTTTAGTTGTAAATTATATATTTGCAAGATATAAGAATTTTTCAGGATTGATCTAGGTTCAGATTATTTCTAAAGAACAGATTTTATTCAATGACTCTCCCATCATGCAAAGGAGGGCTTGAAATGTTGAGCTATATACCTCTGAGAAGTAAAACAGCTTTTTGAAATTGAAACAAAATAAAATTTAAAAAAATGAAACCAAGCTGGATGGCCTATGTAGCAGTTTAAGCTTTTTAAACCCATCACTAATAAAATGAAACCCTTCCCCAGCATCATCCTATCTTATCTTAAACTGAAATTACTTATTGGACTTAATGGAGTTCTCCAGTTCTTTGTGATGCTTCAAAAGCTGTAGAAATATAATTCAGATTTTAACCAAAAGTAGAACAAGGTGCCAGGCTTATCAACACAGTATTATGAAAAATAAAACACACTGCTTCCTATCAGATGAAAATCTAAAACCTTTGTGACAAACAGAAGCTCAGCAAACTTCATGCAGTTTAGCAGCAATACAGGCAGAAAGCATAAGGTTGCTTCAAACCTACTCTGATCCTTTTTTTTTTTAAGTTACATTTTGCTAAGAAATCTGCATTTGACCTATACTCTCATGCTGATCCTGAAGCTTTAGACAGGAGAAGGAACACAAAGTAGATTACCTGAATTATCATGAAACTTGATCCTGGATAGCCATATTCAATTTTAAAACAAAACACTAATGATGCTATACCTAGACAAACATCTTGACTAAGCATTCAAGTTTGCTTCAGGCAAAAGTTTCCAGTCACAGGTACTATTCAGAAATAACTTACAAAAATATTAAGACGATAAATAAAATTGATAATGAATATTCAGGGGGAACCTGCTTCTTGGGATGGTAAATTAGATCATGTGGGCCAATTATCCCACTGAGAATAACTAGAAAAAAATATATACAAAAATCACCTCTTTGAAGGTATAGGAAAGCTAACAAGATAAGTAGTTACCAGGTCAAGATCCAGGGGACAAGGGAGACCCAGGAAAGTGAGTCCTGAATTTGTGGCTGCTTTTCCCTCTGAGATCATTAGTTACCTGGCCTAACATGCAGCACTGGGTCCTTCAATTACTCACCACTTTAGGCGATGACTTAGCTTGCTTATGTATTTCCTTGTAGGAGGCAACAAGGGTCATGAAAGTTAGAAGTCTGAAGACCCAGGCTAAATTTTGACACCTTTCCTTATAAGCTGTATATCTCTGGTAGTTATTTTAGGTCTCAGCGTCTCAGTTTTCTCATCAGTTAAAAAAATCAGGAAAGTAATTTCCTTTGCCAGGCACTTTTAGACTTAATGAGACATGTTTATCAATCGTGGGGAGGCTTCCCAAGTGGTGCTAGTGGTAAAGAATCCATCTGCCAAAGAAGGAGACACAAGAGACCGTGGTTCAATCCCCACATTGGGAAAATCCCCTGAAGTAGGAAACGGCAACCCACTCCAGTATTCTTGCCTGAAAAATTCCAAGGACAGAGGAGCCTGGAAGACTATAGTTCCTGGGGCCACAGAGAATCAGACATGATTGAGTGAATAAGCACTGGCACCATTTATCAATTTTAGTTATTTAATTATTTAATTCCACGTTAT
Source organism: Moschus berezovskii (assembly GCF_049115385.1). Classification (NCBI taxonomy): domain Eukaryota; kingdom Metazoa; phylum Chordata; class Mammalia; order Artiodactyla; family Moschidae; genus Moschus; species Moschus berezovskii. The sequence goes on from NC_142462.1 coordinate 72,290,570, forward strand.
CAGTCTTACTTCTGGAAATACTCTCTAAAAGTTGATCTTTGGAGGGTTGGTTCTTGTGAATAATAACGACACTAGAAATAATAACAACAGAAGTAACAGCTGTTTAGGATCTCTTATGTACTAGAAAGTATGTTAAGAAATTTATAAACATTATTTGTACTAATAAATATTTATCCTGTGAAGTTGGTGCTGTAACTTCCAACTAAGGTGCTAGATGTAAAGTAGTTTAAAGTAAACAAGTTTATCATAAATAACACAATTATTAATAGTGAGAGCTGTAATGGGATCCAGGACTGCATGGCTCTAAATCCCATGCTCTCGGCTACTCGGCGAGAACTTTTTTCCCATTTCATCATGCGTGTCTTTCAGTCTATTGTCATCAAGTCACTTTAGGCAGAAAGTATCATATGAGGTCTTCCCCTAGAAAATTTATGGTCACAAAATTTATATCAGCTTCTTTATCCAAATAAATAATCTGTGTATAATTAAATGAGATTTTACTGCACAATCAAAAAGCACTATGATTTGTGCCAGTTTGTATGGGTCAAACTTTTAGAAAAACCTAGCAAAGTCTACCTCTTACATGCCTGTTCTGTTCTGTTCAGTTGCTCAGTCGTGTCCGACTCTTTGCGACCCCGTGGACTGTAGCCTACCAGGCTTCTCCGTCCATGGGATTCTCCAGGCAAGAATACTGGAGTGGGTTACCATTTCCTTCTCAAGGGGATCTTCCCGACCCAGGTATCAAACCCGGGTCTCCCACATTGGAGGCAGACGCTTTAACCTCTGAGCCACCAGGGAAGCCCTAGACTACTATAACTGACATGTAGGGACTGCCTTGGGACACCACATCCCCTGAAAACATAACAATGGTCAAACTTGACTTCGATGAGTCTGAGTTGTCGATGCTCAATTCAGGGACGCATTATTGAGAATACTTGGAGAGGACATTTCTATTTCGGAATCAAAAGACACATGAGGTCACAGACTCCCCAAATATCCCTATATCTGACAAAATCCAAGAAAAATCTCATTGAAGTTAGGACAAGAGAAGAACCATGTGAATAAACTGAAGGAGTCAACTTCTCCCTAATACACTATATTTTAAAAAATCTCAAAGAATAAGAAATAACCAAACTCAAGGGAAAAAAGTCCCAAAATACATAAAACCACTGATTTAAGTGTAAAGCATTTTTCTCTAGAATTCTTTTATTTTTTTCTTTCTTCCCTTTAATTAGTTTGGTTTTTAGGACCACCCCACCCAGAAGCTTCACTATTTTAAGATTTGCTTACCTACTTCTTTCTTGGTCAAAGCCACTGGTGGATCTGAGATAGCGATAGGAAAGTCTACCTACTAGAATTCTATTTCTATTTTCTTTCAAATAGAATTCAAATTTGATGGAAAAAGTATAGAGAATGGGATCTGAAGTGATTGACTGTATACCATTCAATGTTTGTGTCATTTTTCACAGCAATCAAGCTAAGGTAACAGTAACATCGGGGGCTTCCCAGGTGGCTCAGTGGTAAAAGTATTCACCTGCCAATGTAGGAGATGCAGGTTCCATCCCTGGGTCAAAAAGATCTCCTGGAGGAGGAAACTATAACCCACTCCAGTATTCTTGCCTGGAGAATCCCATGGACAGAGGAGCCTGATGAGCTGGTTGCAAAGAGTCAGACATGACTGAGCTTGAATGACTGATCACACACAATAGTGACATAGTAGCAGAGACTTCAAACAGCAATTACTTATGAGATGGCATGCTTATCCCTAATTAGTGATCCTAATTTCAAATGTTTTATCCATTTAATACAGCACGAGTTTAAGTCCATATAACCATTTATTTATTTTAAAATATTTATTTAGAGTCTACTGATACAAGACATTATATCAAACATTATGAAGTTAAAAAAAAAAAGGTGATATGGATCCTACCCTCAAGTGACAATTAAGAATGTATACAACAACATAATGATGAAGAAAATGAAATGTGTTTAGAGAGAGGTACAGATAATGTGCATTAGGAATGCTTTTCTTTTAGCCCCCTTCCTAGAATGATATCAAGAATTACCCGTCAGCAGTAAAATTTAAGACAGAAAGATCTTTGTCTACATCATGAGATAACTTCCTGTCAGTTCTGTGCAAAATTCAATGATATCGTTGAGTTCATATCAGTGTTAAGTGAAACAAACAAGCAGACTAAATTTGTCAGTATTTTCTAGTACAGAATCCAGAGTGGGTACACATAATACAAAATAAAAATTACTATTATCCTTGTTAAAGTAGTCATATTGAAGAATAAAACTTCAGTATGATCACCTGGTCAAAAGTTTCCCCACTGAACCAGGTGTCACTTTTGTGAGGCTCCTCAGTTTGGGTTCAAATCTCGCCTCTGCTATTTTCCAGCTATTTGACCTCGGGCATATTTCCTCATTAATAAATTGAAAGTAATAGTCATGAAGCAAGGATGTGGGTACCAGTAGTATATCTGACAGCTGATCCAAGAGGTGTCAGTGGGCAGTGAGAGGGAGAAGGTGGATCACGCAAAAAACTGCTGGCTGTGAACAGGTACAGGCTCAGGTAGCCAGTGCAGTCTCACCAGACTACTCTGGGAGGCAGTGTGGAACATACCTCGGACTTTCCTAACTGGAGGGATGAGGGAGCTGGGGTATTAACCTACCAACGCTATTAGTCATTGATCAAGCACAGCAGCTCCATAGGCTCTGCCAAACAGGGAGATTCCTCAGTCAGAAAAACTGCAGGTGCTCAGCAGGTAGAAGCTTACAGGAACAGCAGAAGGTAAAGAGATATGGATGGAGCATGAACCACATCTGCTACAGCCCCCTACTTCAAAGGGACAGAGTGAGGATTAAATGTGGTCATGTAGGTAGAGCCCTTGGCCAATGCATAGTACATAATCATGCTCAATAAAAGTTCATTTTCTTACATTTTTTTTTAAGTTGAGGAGGCAGGCCTATCTCTTCTGTGTGTGTATGACTGTATATGCGTTATGTATTTAATTCCTCTCCTTTTTTCCCTCTATAAAACAGGGATGTCTTCTAATTAGGGAAGCTTATTGGATTTATTTCTAAAGTTGTTAAAAATTATATAAAGATGTTTATCTGGTCCCATCATTTCATGGGAAATAGATGGGGAAACAGTGGAAAACAGTGTCAGACTTTATTTTTTGGGCTCCAAAATCACTGCAGATGGTGATTGCAGCCAGGAAATTAAAAGATGCTTACTCCTTGGAAGAAAAGTTATGACCAACCTAGATAGCATAATAAAGAGCAGAGACATTACTTTGCCAACAAAGGTTCGTCTAGTCAAGGCTACAGTTTTTCCAGTGATCATGTATGGATGTGAGAGTTGGACTGTGAAGAAAGCTGAGCGCCGAAGAATTGATGCTTTTGAACCGTGGTGTTGGAGAAGACTCTTGAGAGTCCCTTGGACTGCAAGGAGATCCAACCAGTCCATCCTAAAAGAGATCAGTCCCAGGTGTTCATTGGAAGGACTGATGCTAAAGCTGAAACTCCAATACTTTGGCCACCTCATGCGACGAGTTGACTCATTGGAAAAGACTCTGATGCTGGAAGGGATTGGGGGCGGGAGGAGAAGGGGACAACAGAGGGTGAGATGGCTGGAAGGCATCACCAACTTGATGGGCATGAGTCTGGGTGGACTCCGGGAGTTGGTGATGGACAGGGAGGCCTGGCGTGCTGTGATTCATGGGGTCACAAAGAGTCAGACACGACTGAGAGACTGAACTGAACTGATGACTGAATGTAGAGCCAATGGGTTAGAAAACAACTAACCACTGCAGCTGACCACTGTCATTAAACCACAGAAATTAGGTTACATAGGAAACTGGAAAGTTTCACCATTTTAAATGCAGAAAGTGAAGCATATTCCTGCTAACAACATCAGTGATTTCATCCGCATAGTCTCATTCACTGTGATGGGAGAGAAGACCGGTGTTCCTGCAGTCCTCATAAATGACAGATCACTGAAATCAAAACACACCTCATAACCATTCTGCCAGAAGAAGGAGAGCAACCTTGATTAGTCAACCCTCATTACTTCTCAGTTTCTTTGTGGCTTTCTTTTCAAAAAGCAACAACTGGTAAGATTTTTCCGATTTGTATGGAATGCACTTCTGGTCCAGGGTATCTGCTCCAAGATGGAACACCAAAGCACTGCCCTTTTCTATAACTTCCCATCCTCAGTTCAAACCATTCACAAATTCCCAGGTAGTAAAAAATAACTCTAAACCGTTTACTCTGTGCTTGCAATCATGTTGTATCAACTCTAGGGCATTGTTTTCATATTTTAACATCTCTGAAACAGACTGTGTCAAACTCAGTGGCATCTGACAACTGCTGGCTTGCAGGCACCAGTCCAGCTATTGCTGTTGGTGCCTGGGCATGCACAGTCTTTATCTTAGTAGCTGTTCCTATCACGTCACTTCAACTGATGGATGTTTAATGGCCATACTTCCCTGTCAAACTGATTACCTTTTAAAATATCAAAATTATACCACGATTCATCACTGAACAAAAAAGCTGTATGCACATAAAGGCATGGAAACAGAATAGTTGGAAGTATAAATTTGAAATTAGTTTTTTTTTTAACTTTTTATTTTATATTGCAATATAGCTGATTAACAATGTGTTAGTTTCAGGTATACAGCAAAGCAGTTCAGTTATACATATACAAGCATCTATTCCTTTTCAAATTCTTTTCCCAGTTTGGTTGTAGAATATTGAGCAGATTTCTCTGCACTCTACAGTAGATCCTTGCTGGTTATCCATTTTAAATACAGCGGTGTGTACATGTCAATCCCAAACTCCCTAATATTCATGACAGAAGAATGACAGCAATTCCAGATGTTCTGGCAAAGCAAAAGCTACGTGCCTTCCAGGATATAAAATAAGAAGGTAAAGACCCTAGAGCCTATTATGCAGAGTGAAGTCAGAAAGAGAAAAACAAATATTGTCTATTAACACATACATATAACTAGAAAAATGGTACTGATAAACCTATTTGCAAGGAAGCAACAGAGACACACATATAGAGAACAGAATTCTGGACACAGAAGGAGGAGAGTGGGACGAACCGAGAGAGCAGCGTTGACATTATGTGCACTGCCGTGTACAGAACAGACAGCAAGTGGGAAGAGTCTGAGTAACACAGAGAGCCCAGCTCAGCGCTCTGAGACAGCCTAGAGGGTGGGGTGGGAGATGGGTTGGGAAGGAGGTTCAAGAGGGAGCAGACACATGTGCACTTATAGCTGATTCAGCTGATGTACGGCAGAAACCAACACCACATTGTAAAGCAATTATCCTCCAATTAAAAATAAATTTAAAAGAAGCCAAGACGATACAGATAGGAGAAATGTATTATGTTTTGCTACTGAGGTGCCTGCACACAGATGACTATCCTATGCCAAACAATACAACTAAAGTAAGAGAAATTGCCAAATCCCCGGGATAGATGTGGTCTGCTTAATTAATGTGTCATACAAAATTCTGGCTGGAGCAGTAAACATCAATTTGCCTAAAATTTCTTGGTAACTATGGACAGAAGCTGCTTAATTTGCACCAAAATGTGATTCAACTGAAGGAAAAAAATGAAGATTTGAGCTTAGTCCAAAAAGAAAATTTTGAGAATGAATATCAAAGGCTCAGAAAAAATCATGAAGGTAAGAGTGGCATACTCTTAAGGATGCACAAAATGCTGTTCATGCACACAAGACAATGCTATGTGCAAAAACACGGATAGCAATGACTATAGTTGAATGGTGACTTAAGAGTATCAAACTTTGAATGTGAAGAAGTTTCAGGAATACCTTAACTAATTGATGTTGCTTTCCTCTTATTCAGGCTCAAGAGTAAGATGTGATAGAACATATGTCTGCATGTGTGCATGCTAACTTGCTTCAGTCATGTCAGACTCTGTACGACCCTATGGACTGGAGTCCTCCAGGCTCCTCTGTCCACAGGATTCTCCAGACACGAGTGGGTTGCCATGCCCTCCTCCAGGGGATGAGTGGGTTGCCATGCCCTCCTCCAGCGGATCTTCCTGGCTGAGGAATCAAACCCATGTCTCCTAAGTCTCCTGTATTGGCAGGTGCGTTCTTTACCACTAACGCCACCTGGGAAGCCCAAAACATATGTCTAAGTAAGTCTAAAAGCTCTTTCAATAATTACCTAAAAAACTAAGTGATAAAAAATACTATGTCATAGTTTACTTGGCTGTGTTTTTTTCTAAGTGGCCCATAAAATAATACTGTCACTAACAATGGATGGCAGCCTATTGTTGAAATAGTAGTAACAAGAGCTACTAATTCCTGGAGATTGTACATGCCCAGAACTACATTTGGCACTTTATATACATTTCCTTATTAGTCCTCCTATGAATCTTAAGATTCACCTTTGACAAGTAATTTCCAAATGAGTTCATATGCGTAATATTTTTCAAACTATGGTTTAGCACTTTTTCTGTGGTAACATTAATCATAGCAGTAATAGTAGGAGTAGTAATGGTGGTGGTGATGGTGGTGGTAGTATTAATAGTAATATTCTGGTCTTCCAGTTGACATAGATAACTAAATATCAAAACCCTGAATCTAAGAATGATAGTGAAGACACCAAAACTCGCTCAGTATACGGTCTAGCTCATTGAGAAAAACAAGCAGTGCAACTTGCTTAGTCTGTGTAAGAAACAGAATTTTGAGAGGTATTATTACTCCTTGGAAGGAAAGTTATGACCAACCTAGATAGTATATTAAAAAGCAGAGACATTACTTTGCCAACAAAGGTCCATCTAGTCAAGGCTATGGTTTTTCCCATGGTCACGTATGGATGTGAGAGTTGGACTGTGAAGAAAGCTGATCGCCGAAGAATTGATGCTTTTGAAGTGTGGTGCTGGAGAAGACTCTTGAGAGTCCCTTGTACTGCAAGGAGATCCAACCAGTCCATTCTAAAGGAGATCAGTCCTGGGTGTTCATTGGAAGGACTGATGCTAAAGCTGAAACTGCAACACTTTGGCCACATCATGCGATGAGTTGACTCACTGGAAAAGACTCTGATGCTGGGAAAGGTTGGGGTGGGAGGAGAAGGGGATGACAGAGAATGAGATGGCTGGATGGCATCACCGACTCAATGGACATGAGTTTGAGTGAACTCCGGGAGTTGGTGATGGGCAAGGAGGCCTGGTGTGCTGTGATTCATGGGGTCACAAAGAGTCGGACATGACTGAGCGACTGAACTGAACTGATTGAAGAAGAAATTCTTATTATACACATATTTTTATTCAATGTGTTTTTGAATTTTTATTGTTTCAGTAAATATGAACAGTAGGCCACAGACAAACCTAATGAAGGCCAGACTATGCAATAAAGAAAATACATAGTAGAAAAAAGGATACACCTAAAACACAAAAAAGAAATTTCATGTGTAACAGCTCTTCAGATGCTGGCATGGCCCTTCTCCCAACCTAAGTGTGTGAAAGGCAGTGAGTCACTGGTTCCAAGCACCTCAAAACTGGCAGATTCCTCACTCAGCACAAATTGGGTTTTCCATCAAACTCCGGGCATGCCTTCATGAGAAAGGCATTGGAGAGCCAAGTTCACTCAGTTTTTTAATGTCATGTTCTTCTGTACCATTTGCCTACTGGTTTAGTATGTTGTTGTTTGGTTGCTAAATCGTGTCCAACTCTTTTGTGACCCCATAAACTGTAGTCCACCAGGCTCCTCTGTCTGTAGGGTTTTCCAGGCAAGAATACTGGAGTGGGTTGCCATTTCCTTCTCCAAGGGATCTTCCTGACCCAGGGATCGAACCCATGGCTCCTGTTGCATCTCCTGCATTTGCAGGAGGATTCTTTACTGCTGAGCTACCAGGGAAGTCCTGTTCAGTGTGAATATAAAGTAAAAAGTAAGGTAAAATCAAATCTAGATGCCACTCTCGTCTCCCTTCCAAGCAGAATCAGTCTTTGAGATCTGGTCTCATTCACCAATGTACAGGTAAGGAAATCAGTGCTTAGAGAGCTCCATAATTTATTCAATACCTAAGGATACCCAGTTAATTATTTGCTCTAAAAGGGATGTTAACCTCAGTATGACATAATATTCTATTCAATTGATATACCACAGTTTGTATTTCCTAACTATTAGCATTTAGGTTGTTTTGGTATTTCACAATTATAAATGCAAACGTTATGTCAGCAAACAGATTTTCCCTTACTACTTTCAGTGCATTAAACTACTTTCAATGCATTAGATTACTGGTGCCCAAATGTTGGATTAGTTTTATGGCCCACGTTTTCCTAGAGGACTCTCTGGAAAGAAATATCAGAAATAGCTGGGTGTGTCTATTTCACTACATGTCTGTTAGTAGTATTATTACCAAATTTGGCTAAATTAATACAGGTGAAGTGTATTTATCTAATAGTTGTTTACAGTTATATATATCCAACACTAGTGAAATTGAAAAACTTAATGTTCCTTCAATTAAAAAAGAAAAATTTTATGTTAACTGATTTGAATTAAAGCATATGTCAATAAATATATGTGTAAATATTTATGTGTGGTGGTCTGGTTCAATCTACCCATATCTTTTCTTACAGAACCCTCCAAAATTTGAGGTTGCTTGCAAAGAAATGGGGTAGTACAAAATGGAAATAGATTGCTTCCTTTTTAAAAAAAAAAAAAAACTTTTAAAAAGCTACACAGTTGTTGGAGGACAACACATAATTGTGTAAAACGTTATGAAAGTAAATGAGGTATCAATCCCCAGTACTTATATCCAACTATATGATTAATTTAAGCTTTAATTCTGTGAGGAAACAAAAGAATCTTTCCTTATATTCATTAGAATACAAGACAAGCACACAGACAGTTTCAGAGTATATAGTGAGAGCTAAATTATGTCATGCCCCCAAGGGAAATTCACAAGAGAATGAAAGCCAGACTAAACAGGGAGGAAACAAAAATTGATCTGCCTCTTAAAGAGAGTGGATAGAAGGGTAAAGAAAGGACACTATGTTAGGTGAAGAAAGAAAGCTCTATGAGCCCTGGCTTGATGGAAAGAAGTTGTGTAGCCATGGAAAGTCAGTGTTCCCAGAACGAAGTGGGGAAGCTGAGGAGTTGCAGAAAAAGAGTTTTAGAAAGAAGATAAAGTGGAGCCAAGTGACGGAAAATCCTGAATATCTGGCACTGGAATCCAAACTCAACCAGGGGCAAAGAGAGCCATGGAAAGTATGTAAGCAGGTGTGTGACAGAAGAGCACGGAGTCTTGCAGAGGTGTGTAGGGCACACCAACGCAGAAACAGGGAAGAAAGGCTACTTCAAATGCCACCGCAGAAAGCCAGGTAGAATGGCAAGCATGCAAGCCAAGGGGCGGCTCTCAGAAACACTTCCAAATGAACAGCAACAGTCACAACAGGGCGACTGACTAAACCCAGAGGCGCAGCTCGACGTGGGGTTACAGCACAGAGGGAACCCCCGTCTTAGAGGGGTCACCAGTTTTCATGGGTGCATTTCTAAAAGAACGCAATGTCCCAGAAATCGCAAAATCATCTCTTTGTAATTAGTACACTCAAGTTGGGTAGAGTAAAGGTATTTTTTTTTTTTAAGTATTTTAAGGGCTTCCCAGGTGGCACAGTGGTAAAGAATCTGCCTGCCAATGCAGGAGATGCAAGAGACACAGGTTCAATCCCCAGGTTGGGAAGATCCTCTGGAGTAAGAAATGGCAACCCACTCCAGTATTCTCACCTGGAAAATTTCATGGACAGAGGAGCCTGGTGGGCTACAGTCCATGGGATCACAAAGAGTCAGACACGACTGAGCACACACACACACACACGTATTTAAAGTAAATTAAACTAATGTGACTACACTTCCAGCAGGAACCAAACTGATAAGCATTATGAGGATGGTGATGATCATTACTGTCCTCATTGTGGTAGTAGGATTTTTACTTATTTTAAGTATTTATATTTAAATATTGTATTTAAAATGAGGGCTTCCCTCATAGTTCAATTAGTAAAGAATCTGCCTGCAATGCAGAAGACCCTGGCTCAGTTCCTGGGTCAGGAAATTCCACTGGAGAAGGAAAAGGCTACCTACTCCAGTATTCTGGGGCTTCCCTCGGGGCTCAGTTGGTAAAGAATCCGCCTGCAATGCAGGAGAACTGGGTTGGGAAGATCCCCAGGAGAAGGAAAAGGCTACCCACTCCAGTATTCTGGCCTGGAGAATTCCATGGACTATATAGTCCATGGGGTTGCAAAGAGTTGGACACGACTGAGCCACTTTCACTTTCATATTTAACTCTCACCTTATTTCACAAAGGATTTGAAGTGGCATACAGTGAAAGTAGAGCTTCAAATAATTTTTTGTTCACTTGCTTGGTCTGTTTATTCTTAAATGCATGAGTAATGTTAAATGTGTCCATGAAAGCATTGTTTCATATTTGATACACACAAGGAAAGATTAAAAAATTATATATCACCATTTGTAAATGTATTCTCCTTGGCTCCTAATCTGATATATTTCAACTATTTCGATTTTTAAAACAGCAAGCAGCTCATCAGAAAAGCTCTAAGATACATTATATTCAACTCTAGGGATGTCAAACATTCCATTACATAACACCAGTTGCATCTAACTAGTAATAAGGCAGAGTACACAGCCATTATGAACACAAAACTAATTCTTTCATGTTTATCTTGCTGGCTAAGATCATGGGAATTAGCAAAATATTTACTTTCTGCACTATGTTCCCATAGACAGTTATACTTGTGATGATACTTGAGCAGTTATAAAGGCCGGCTTGATACTGACACCAGACTTCCTCCTTTTGTTTGGCTTTTAAGAAGGGACAATTAATAATAGTAATGATTAGCCATCGCAGTCATCACTCAATCCAGACAGGAGGGACAATGGCCCTTACATCAAATCTGACCTGTGACGTAGAAGTCTTCAGGCCTTGTAAGTAAGTCTTGATAAGTCCCTCTGCACAATAGGATTTCCTATTATAAACATCTGTTTTCTCACACGAACCATGTTGAAAATGTTAAAAATAAGTTTCTCTTTCCATATCAGTTTGTACCAGGAATAATCAATCAAAAAGTAAGGCTGAAGGTCCAAATCTCCTTCCTTGACTGATGTAAATTTCCATCTTAACTTTCCCAGGGGATTTCAAACATCAGTACTAGGGAAGGTAACTATTAAGTCCTAAGGAACACAATGAAGCTTTTCTTTTTCAAATAGTAGATAACATCTATTACAGATATTAAAAGCACTTTGAAAGAAAAGAAAAAGTTAGGAAAGATGCTATGCAGCATGCCAATATTCCCTCCACTTTTAGGAGTGTACACAGTCAGGTCCCCAAACCAGTGCTCTGTTGCTCTTTTCATTAGAGCTTCTTCTGGAATCAGGTAGAACACAGGAACATTTAGAATAGAAGTATGAGACAGCCATCTGGAAATGTGCTGCTGCTTCTTGTTTTCCTGCCATCTGCTGGACTTCATCTTACAAAATCTTAGTCATCTAAGCTGTTTACTAGGAAAATGAGAAGCAGATTTATACAGAGATTAGGAAGGACAAAAAGGATTCATCCACATACCAACTCCAAGTGACAGTAACTACCTGTGAGTATATTCAGTTACTCAGGCGTGTCTGACACTTTGCAACCCTTAGGACTATAGCCTTCCAGGTTCCTTTGTCTATAGTGTTTTTTAGGCAAGAACACTGGAATGGTTTGCCATGTTCTCCTACAGAGGATCTTCCAGACTCAGGGATCGAACCTGTGTCTCCTGCATTGCAGGCAGATTCTCTGCTGGCTGCGCCATTGGGGAAGATCATTACCTAGAATGCTGTGTTTAAAAAATTCTGAATCCGGGTGTCAATAGGAAAGGGTTCATGATGATCATAACATCTACTAAAGTCATATGAACGGGGTATAGCAGCCCTTGTAGCAGATTCTTGCCTCTTCATTGTGCAAATGCACATATCTCCCCAGATGAGTTTCTTGTTCCTAGAATATCTGGTTATTGTGCATATGACCAGGCTGATCCCATAACACCAGAAATAAGGGCTGCTAATGCAAACACCATGGCATAACTATATGTCAGTGGTCTACCCTGCTTTCATCAATTTGTTAAAATGTGCTGAAGTTCTTAACTCAACTGACCCTTTCTCTCTTAATGACTGATAGTACCATGCAACAGAAACCTCTGCCATGATGGAGATGTTCTATATCTACACTCTCCAGTGTGATAGCTACTCATGACACGTGGCTATGAGTAATTGGAATACAGCTACTGTGATTGAGAAACCGAAATTTTAATTTTATTTCATTATAATTTACTTAAATTTCATATAGTTACATATAAGTGGTTATCATGTTAGATAGCCAATGGCTGCACAGGGCTAGAATATGCTTCCTTGTAATGGTGAAATAAATTCACAATGGATGGGTACTAAGTCTATTTGGTTTCTTGAGGCATGCTCAGTACCTAGGACAGTACCTGAAACACAGCAGGTCTCAGGAACTATTCATTGAATGAATAAATAGATAATAAGCGGACTGGATATAAGATTTTTCCGCTTAAACCAATCCTGCTGCTGCTGCTGCTAACTCAATTCAGTCGTGTCCGACTCTCTGCGACCCCATTGACGGCAGCCCACCAGAGGTATGTACAATTTTTAAACTTTTGGCTTCTATGCAGTATCATGGGAGGGAAATGTGTGTAATATCACAATTAAACTCTCTTAGAATCAAAGCAATAACAGATTGACCTAAATAGAGATTATATTTTCCATAGAGTTTCAAGTAGATAGAGGGTCAGTAGAGGATTTAATCTCACACGGTAGTAAAGTAATGCCCAAAATTCTCCAAGCCAGGCTTCAGCCTGAACCGTTCATATGAACCGTGAACTTCCAGATGTTCAAGCTGGTTTCAGAAAAGGCAGAGGAACCAGAGATCAAATTGCCAACATCCGCTGGATCATGGAGAAAGCAAGAGAGTTCCAAAAAAACATCTATTTCTGCTTTATTGACTATGCCAAAGCCTTTGACTGTGTGGATCACAATAAACTGTGGAAAATTCTGAAAGAGATGGGAATACCAGGTCACCTGACCTGCCTCTTGAGAAACCTGTATGCAGGTCAGGAAGCAACAGTTAGAACTGGACATGGAACAACAGACTGGTTCCAAATAGGAAAAGGAGTACACCAAGGCTGTATATTGTCACCCTGCTTATTTAACTTATATGCAGAGTACATCATGAGAAACGCTGGGCTGGAGGAAGCACAAGCTGGAATCAAGATTGCCCAGAGAAATATCAATAACCTCAGATATGCAGATGACACCACCCTTATGGCAGAAAGTGAAGAGGAACTAAAAAGCCTCTTGAGGAAAGTGAAAGAGGAGAGTGAAAAGGTTGGCTTAAAGCTCAACATTCAGAAAACTAAGGTCATGGCATCTGGTCCCATCACTTCATGGGAAATAGATGGGGAAACAGTGGAAACAGTGTCAGACTTTATTTTTTGGGCTCCAAAATCACTGCAGGTGGTGATTGCAGCCATGAACTTAAAAGACGCTTACTCCTTGGAAGGAAAGTTATGACCAACCTAGATAGCATATTAAAAAGCAGAGACATTACTTTGCCAACCAAGATCCATCTAGTCAAGGCTATGGTTTTTCCCATGGTCATGTATGGATGTGAGAGCTGGACTATAAAGAAAGCTGAGCGCTGAAGAATTGATGCTTTTGAACTGTTGTGCTGGAGAAGACTCTTGAGAGTCCCTTGGACTGCAAGGAGATCCAACCAGTCCATCCTAAAGATTAGCCCTGGGTGTTTATTGGCAGGACTGATGCTAAAGCTGAAACTCCAATACTTTAGCTACCTCATGCGAAGAGTTGACTCATTGGAAAAGACTCTGATGCTGGGAGGGATTGGGGGCAGGAGGAGAAGGGGACAACAGAGGATCACATGGTTGGATGGTATTACCGACTTGATGGACATGAGTCTGAGTAACTCCAGGAGTTGGTGATGGACATTGAGGCCTGGCGTGCTGTGATTCATGGGGTCGCAAATAGTCAGACACGACTGAGTGACTGAACTGAACTGAGAGGATTTAAATTTAATTTGAGAATTCAAATATTCTGAAATATCTTCAGAAAAGTAAGAAAATAAATCATGTTAGAATTTCCCTAATAGGTACTCTGATAGAACATTATTTTTGGAAAAACTTCTCCATCATCATAGGATGACAGAAGGGATAATACCATATTATCCAATCCACAGATGGAACTGAGTTTAAGAGCTCTTTTTGGAGACATCAGATAGAACATTTACTGTTTTGGTTTTTTTTAAGAGATAAGGAGTATTCCTACAAAAACACATTTGGCATATATAACTTTCAGCAACTTAAAAAATCTTGTATAATAGTCTGCAACACCAGCACTTATTTGCCCCCCAAAAGTATTGAGAAGTGGAAAAAATGGAAAAGTTTTAAAAAACGAGACAGATCAGAGAAAACAAAGATTAATACTTTTCCAAAAGGGATGGCATTTTTTAATACTGATAATATAGTGCAAAGAACACTATTTTTCATTAGAAAGAATGATTCTAAATATTTTTGCTTTGTGAATCTGAAGGTATTAAGAAGAAAATATTCCAGAGTTGACTATGGCATTTAGCCTGCCTTGTGACACATGCCATCTAAATGACAATACAACAAACCAGTATGCAGTGCTATCTGAACTGTAAATAAAACATCTTCTGAGCACTTTCTCCTACGTCTCATATACTGTGGGGACATCTGACCTTGAACTGAGAGGATCTTCTGAAAACACTGCCCAACATGTCTAAAGTTCTCCCCCTCATACACATACTCTGCCCTCCAACCTCAACCAAACCATCTAAATTGCATTCAGATTTTTGTGGTATCATAATAACTTCAATATGGGATATATCTTCAACATTCTGGTCAGAGACTCCTTTCTTCCCCACCTCCCCCTCCTTCCAAGTTATTTCAGGTTTGCATATTTCATTTTCACATCTCAGCGGGATACCCATCACATAACATTTATTTGTGAGGTCTAAAGGCATAACATGGGGGATTGTGAACTGGCATGTCAAAACCACATACAACATGCATACGTCTTACAAAATGAAAAAGGATTCCTTTTCTTCTCAAGATATATAAGCTGTCTCAACAGTATAAGTCCAAAGTGAATACCACAACCTAATTAAAGATGAAGAACGTAACAAGCAGTGCTAAAGTGTCTTTTTTGATTTATTCATATCCAAGTAATGTGTTTATCAAATGTCTTGTCTCATTAATGACTTCAACAGACATAACAAGTATACATACCCTCTAATCTCACCAAATTCAGAAGAAAGCTGAAGTAATGCTTTGGGAGGTATGACAGCAGAGAATACAGAGATAGGGTAGAAAGTGGCTTTGAGACGTCCATTCACCTCTCAATGAGCATACTCACATACTCCCAACAAATGCTGTGTTTAAAGATCTCTAGAGTCCGAAGTACTACAGTCTCTCTAACGACTCAGTTCCTACATTTCAGAATGTTTAGTTCTAGGGAATTCTTCCAGGTCTAAGAGCCAGCTTCAGGAACATGCAAGCTGTATAACTGCATAGGGCCTCACATTCAGTTTAATGCTTTGTTGCCACCATCTTGAAATTCCTAATAAATTTATCTTTGAATTGTTGCTTCGTAAGTGAAGTCTGATGAGACAATGAAGTGTGTGTGAGAAGGGAGGATGTGTGTAATATGCATGCCTCTTTCCTCATTTCACATGCAGCCCTGTAGCTCAGAATCCCCGTGGCCCCAGGATGAGTGGGAGTTCACGGAGACTCGAGCTAAGCAGGACGAAGGCCTGCTCCATCTAGGCTGATTAAACGAAGGAACTGACAGCCCTGAGAGGCTTTTCATTTGAACCAGAACTTGCATGGAATGACAAAAGACGCAACAGATGTAAAGAAACAGGAATGACTAAGGAAACCCACTAGACTCCTCTTACTTCCCGGTATTATTGAATCACTTACACTGAAACCGGTAACACGGAAGGAAAGGGCAGTAGAGTGACACAGAGCTCCTTTTCCTTCAGTCCTTCCTTACTCAACAGGAAGCTGAAGGTAGGGAATGTTGGAAAATGTGCAGAGGTTAAGAAGGGAAATAAAGAAGCTTAAGTTTTGTGCAGTGATTCTGTGGTTCTATAAGAGCGAAATACACATGCGTGCAAAAGCCACAAAATACAAATTGTGTAACTGTGGTGATTCTTTAAATTTCTCTTTGTTTAGGACAACATAAGTAATTCACAAGCAAAAAATATCATGAGGAGAGAGAGAATGCAGAAACTAAAAAAAAAAACATGTTTTTAGTACCTGTTTAAACAGCACTTTAGCTTTTTTTCCTACTTTCTTGAACAATGGACCTGCATTTTCATTTTACACTTAGCCCCGTACATTATGCAGCTGGCCTTGCCCTGCTTCAGATTCAATCTACTGCATCTGTTCTGCCAAGTCACTCTTGTTAGTTTCACCCTCACCTCCATTCATTCACCTAACAAATATTGACTGCACTACGGTCAAGCATTGTGCCAGGCATGAACAACAGAAAAAATAAGTAAGATCTAATTCCTTCCCTCAAGTGTAGTTGAGGAGACAAATCACCATGAAAAGGTAGTAATATCTATCTTGCCTGGCTTTAGTGAGGACTGTAAATAATATACTTAAAGTAGACAAACCACTTCCAATGATGATGAGCACTCTATCCAACTATCTCATTTAATTGTTATCACAACTTACTGGTCAGGTAACATAGTTGTTTCCATCTTAAAGCTATAGAAGCAGAGATTTAGATCAGTTAAGAAACTTGACCAGAAGGACTGTGCTGTTAAGTGGTAGAACCAGGATCTGAGGTCACTCAAGTCCTTTTGACTACTAAATCTGAGTTTGTAAGTGACAGTGAGGGCTTTTCTGGTGGCTAAGTGGTAAAGAATCCACGTGCCAATGCAGGAAATAAAGATTTAATCCCTGGTCCAGGAAGATCCCACATGCCGAGGAACGACTAAGCCTGTACGCTACAACTACTGAGCCTGTGTTCCAGGGACCACAACTACTAAGCCCACACTGTGCAAGTACTGATTCTATAAGCTATAGAGCCTGTGCTCCGCAACGGGAGGCCACCACAATGAGAAGCCCGCACACTGCAACTAGAGAGTAGCCCCTGCTCCCCACAACTAGAGAAAGGTCCATGCAGCAACAAAGACCCAGCACAGCCAAAAATTAATAAATAAATATTTTTAAAGTGATGGCTATTATTTTATTAATATAATGCTAACCATTCTATTTTTTTACTTTCTATTATTACAGTGTATATTTCTAGCTCCTCAAAGGCCTATTTTATGTGTAATTTTATCAACCTAAAAAAATGAGAACGCTAGTTTTTTTCTAATTTATTTTTACTACTTTGTTCAGAATATAAAATGTAATTTTTTTTTTTTTTTCCACTCTGACAATGCTTTGACCCAACTGGAGAAAATCAGACTCAAATGACAAAGCTTGAGATTTTCAAAATCATGTTCATGACTTTGCTAAAATACAGTATATAAGTTAAAAACATGTCTTTGGAAGCAGAGAAACTTTGATACAAACTCTACTACCCACTAGCATCAGAAAGCCTAAATTTTCTCAAACTTTTCTCTCAAAGCCTAAATTTTCCCATATGTAAAATGGCGATGAAAACAATACCTTAACTATATTGTAGATCCATGTTTAAGATTAAATGAGATAATCCCTGTAAAACACTTAAAAGAAAATGTGGAACCAAAATCTTAGTTTTAGTACTATTATCTTTAGTACCATGTTTTCACATGAGTTTAAAAATGGATATGAAATTACTTTTTTCTTGAAATGGTTTCCTCCATTTCAAAATACAAAAATAAGTTCAAGGATCTCTAATTTCCAAGAAGTATGTTATTTCACTGTAAATAAAAGCAAGCAATAATGGCATCTGGTGGTCATATATCTCAATGGTTCAAGGCAACTAAGATATTCTATTTATATTATCCTTCACCAACAACTCCAAATATATATGCCAATTTTCCCCCTTTTTGTTCTAAACTGCCTATTTACAGGATCAAGAATAAAAGAGTTTATAAATTACATATAAAGAACTACATATTTAAAAAAAGAACTTTATAAATGTAACAAAGTATCCCTGTCATTCAGCACGGCTATCTCAGTTCTCCTAACCCTTAAAGTGACACATTTAAGAACATTGAGCAAATTAAAATGGCTGAACTGTTTTCTCTGGCGGAAAAGGAAAGGATTAGCTAATCTGAAGGTTTACTGCCATCACTCTGGCGGTCAAATGACTATTTCCCTGGCTCCTAAGTAACTGAAGAACATATTAAAAAAAAAAAAAAATAGACTGGATACCACATAAAAATGGACCATATACCTATTTTTTAAATAGCGCTAGAAAAAAAAAAAAGGCCTTTACTTGACATTTTTATTATGATTTGAAGAAAAGGAAAGCAGGATTTGGATAAAAACAAAACAAAATCAAGCTTTCATTTGATACCTTAAAAAACACGATAGGCATGTGATCTCTTTCTGAAACCACAATCTTTCCAATAGAGCTGGCTGTTAGCACTGCAGTCCTGTGGGTCCTTACCAGTTCCTGAGTGTCCTGCTGCAGGGGCAGAAATGCCGCTTCCAGAATAGCAATCTGGTCTGCGCTGAGCTTCTGCCACAGCCCGATCAGCAGAATCACCAAACGGGTGGCACTTTTTAGCCTGGTGAATGACTGGAACAGATTGTCTTGGTTTTCCTCTACTGCATCTGCTAGAGCGATTACCTGTAGAAATTACAAACTTCAGTTAGGGATAATTTCACAATTCTTGAGCCCTCAACAAATTACATTTGGCACACTCTTATTTTTCTTTAAAACAACTTGATGAACTTTGTCTTCCACAAACACAAGGTATGTTGAGTAATAAAAGTTATCATTCATCTTTCGCTTCCTTCTTTAAAAAAAGTACCCAAAGTAATTCCAAATCCATATGGCCAAGAGATGAAAATATCCATGAAATCATGTTAATGGGGACACTGTTCAGTGTCTACCTGAACATCAATTCACTTTCTGCAGTGTATGATAATAGCACATGATAATGTAAAGAAGCCTCTAATACAGCTATTACAGTGTTTCTTACTAGTGACTGAGATTGATCAATTTAAAAAATTCTTATCAGAGTAGCTGCATTTACCTTGGGATTTAAAATAATAACTTCATTTTACCCTTTTCAGAAAGTAACTGTCTTCCTCTATTATTTTTTATATGTTACATGGCGTTGGAATAGCCAATATTTCTTGATTATATTTAAAAATTAGACAATTTTCAAACATTTGACCAGTCAAGCAATGTCATTTTTAACACAAATGTCAGGTACCAGCCCACAGGGACCTGAAAGAAAAAAAAAAAAGTGTTCGGGGTGTGTTAGCTTTACAATGCCAAATCTACTTAGGATAAAATTGGCAGGAGTGGATAGAATTGGCTTTTTTTTCTTCTTCATCCTTTTAAATAATCCTGTGGAAAAAAGAACTAAAGTAACAATTGGATAGAACACTGAAGACTGCCCATTGGTGTTTTATTTTATTTTAATGTCTTGGTGAATTTTGTGCTCATTAAAAGTAATGAACTGACTGGCCCAGAGGCTCAAGTTGTCCGACAGCCCCCAGAATAGGAATAGCAAAAGCCAAGGTATTGTAAGCGCCTTTCCACAAGTCCCCGTCAGGTCAAGGGACTAGAGCTCAGATGAGTTTCAGGAGTCTAATGTAGATGACCCATTCGGTGATATTTCATGGCTTACTGACACTGGCCCAAAGGGCCTATTTAAAAAAAATCATCATTCAGACAAACACAGTCTGCAGCTGTGTGGTCTCCCAAATTCCATGTAGGAGAAAGGCTAGATGGGGACAGTCCTTAGAGCATCTGTGAGGCGCTAGAAAAGGGATGTAGGTTAGCTTAGAGAAAGACAAAGCACCCCGAAGGCCCTTGCCTGACAAAGCCAGACAAACCAGGATTCTTCGCTACTCGGTTGAGGGCTTGCAGGAGTTATGAAAGGCAGTCACACATCACATTCAACTCTCTAGAGAGCCCTGGGAGTTTGGACCAAGGTCAGCATTAACAATAAAGCACACTGCTTACTGGGTGCCTACTACTGTGCTACTTTTCATTGGCTTTTGAAAGTACATGATATTCTGTAACCCATGAGGATCTTATAATTTGTTGGACAGAAAACATACATACACAACCAATTAGTGGAAAGAAGCATTCCGGCAATAACGTCCTAATTGTGCAGAACAGAAAGTAAGTGCAAAAGAAGCTAGCTAAGGGACAGATTACTGTGGGCCAGAGTTAATATCCCTGGGGCCTCTTTAATTCAAACGAGGCTTGGAACTCATCCCTTCCCCATTACCTCAAGAAGTCCCAGCAAAGAGATGGAGAGGCCGCTTTCCTTAAACCAAAACACCTGGAGTCATCTGCTTCCCCCACCTTCACTATGATTACAATGAACTTCTGTCGGAGTCTAATTTCTTTTTCTTCTTGTGAATGGTACTAATGAAGCTTCATTGTGGGCGCCATCATATCAATATTATGACACAGATGCTTTCTGTCAATAAGTCCAAATCACACAAAGATCAAGGTGATAAACACCTCCTGAGTGCCAGGCATGTGCAAGAATCTGCAGGAAGTGCTACAGGGAATTCAATGGCAACTGATAGAACTCCATCTTCGAAGAGTTTATAATGGATAAAGGAAATTAAAACAGGTCAAGGAAGCAAACATTGACAACATAGGGAAGGCCCTGTAGACTATTAAGGAGGAGAATGCCACTAATGTTATGATTATTACACTAACAACAATCCGTCCAATTAATTTAGCATGAGCTATATGCCAAACAACCTGCTCTGTGCCACACAGGTATCAGTGCCTTCAATCCTCACGTCTCCACTGAGACTTAGTTAGCAAGATCTCCATTTTATGGATGAGGCCCCTGAAGCTCGGCAGATGTAAGGAATGTGCCCAATACTGTACAAAGGGTGTGCCTACTGTGCCTGTGCTTATAAGGGCTCCATGCTTGGTTTAAGTCCCTGCTGTCTCTGTATTAAAATTCTTAACCATTTTGTTTTTGAATTTGTGCTTGGTAAGTGAAGTCCATAGGATAATGGAGCATGCACATGATCAGAGGAGATATGCTCATTGACTCAGAGAGTTATATGCTCTTATATTTGCATTTTAAACTGCCATTGCACAATATAAAGATTCCTCATAAAATTCATGCTAACAATTTAAAATTTTGATTTTTCCTTACTTGGAATGACATTAAATAGAAACTTAAAACACCACCAGAAGGTGTGAGAGACCACTGAAGAAAGGAAAGATCTTTATATCTTAGTAGCTATTTTAACAGCACTTTCTTCTACCTTTTAACAAGGGCCCTGTATTTTCATTTTGCACTGAGAAGTGCAATTTAAGTAGCCAGTTTGACCATCACGTAGTAAATGAGATACCTGCATTCAAAGTTGGAGACTCTAAAGTCTGCATGAGATCTGAAGCACCTTATAGGTTCAGAGAAGTGCTTAACTACCAGTGAATGTGGAGGGCCTTGGGAAGCGAAAGATAGAAGAAGAATCAGGCACCACTGGACTGGGCTCAGCCAGCTCCCATAGGTTCAGGAGAAAGGGCTGATTGATTATTCGATTTTCAGGAATTTTGTGAGCCAGGTGTTAAACATGGCCGTTACTAAAAATTAAATTATAGAAACTTTAGTAAGTTACAGGAAAACAAAAGTAATAGTCAAAATGCATTACTTTCTAATTATTTTACTATTATCTAGGCCTTGAGATTATTTATGTCGATTTCATTTGTACGTTGGAAACATTCAGCAATGGGGGTGGGTGGGGATTAATGCCCATTTCTTCTCCACTCCATATTCAGTGACCTCACACTAGAAGCTTGAAATCAGCTTTGGTGGAAGTATTTACAACATGCAAATCAACAAATGTTATAAAGCTACGCTTCCCACCCACCCTGCTCCTCGCAGACAGCCAGTTGTTAAATAGATACTGGCATGCCACTGAGAAGACGCGCCTTAAATTTGTCCTCAAGAACAGATATTGGATAAAGGGGCTTTAAAAGTAAAGGAAACAACCTGAGCAAATACATTAAAACACAAACGTAGAGGCTGCTTGTTTAGCAAGGAACAAATATTCCAGTTTGGGAAGAGCATTTGATGAGACAAAAAAGATCATCTGGGCAACTGTCGCAGAGGAAGCAAAATGTCAAAGTGAAGAGTGTGCAGGTACTGGGAAGCCACAAAGTATTGTGAGTGTGGGCAGTATCTCACGGAGACAGTGCACTAAGTAGCCACTGGATCGTAGCAAACATTTAGGGCATTTGCTGGGACTTAAGTGAGGCTTTTATGCACGTTCCTTACTATCAAGGGAAAATTCTTACTAAGTGTAACAGTATGTCAGTTCGTGGACCCACCCAACTTGCTAAACACAGCTGTGGTGGAAGAATGACTTCTCAGTGAGACAGCAGCCCAAGCCACAGGATCTTTCCTGAGCAAGACCCAAAATACATCAATCCCAGAGAAGCATCGTTTCTCTGCGTTTCAGTCTCACTGGATATATTCTGTGCCATTGTGGAAAGAGTCTGCTATCCCCAAACCGTCACAGAAATTGGAAAGAAATGGGATAAACAATTCCTTATGTAAATTACCCCCAAGGAAAATCTTCCTGACCTGCTGGCCAGCATGAAATACTAAACAGATCTCCATGTTCTCAATTTAGTCTTACACATAACAGCCAAGTTTACTTTGTGCTCCACAAGAGCCAAATGAATTTAGCAGAATTAACGTAGTAAAAGGGGATGGAAAAACTAGACCCACCAAGATTTAGATCTTGACCAGGGCCTAGAGGATCTTGCAGCTCACCTGGAACTGAGAAATGAGGCCAGCCAGCTGCTGGGGCTTACATCTGAGAGAGAGTGATTTTCCAGAACCCATCACTGGCTGTATAAGATGTGTGTTCCCTGGTGTTCGACAGAACTACAGAAAGGAAGGGGTTTAGGAAACAATGAATGCTAATGATTTCAAGCACAATGTGTTGATGGCCTTTGTTTTGCTTTTTCAAATTGACGGATTCCAAATAAAATGGAGACCCCAAAGGACATCTCTGTCCAACTGCCATATCAGTTGATGCCAAAGAAATGAGGCAGAGGTCCAGGGAGCTGCTTGCAGGAAAACGCTCAACTCATAAAGTGAGTGTGAAATTAATCCCAAATACTTTCAGCTGCCAAGATAGGCTCTAAAATTGGTTACAGGAAAGCAGCAGCAGCAACAGCAGAATAGACATGAATCATACTATGTGAACACAGACTTGTCCAATTTCTTCACCTAAACTTACCATCAAATCTGCCTCCAAATCTCATGTGTGGCATATAGAACCCCATTACACTGCTGTTTAGCTGTCATTTACTGAACCTCAACTGTGGGTCAGGCACCAGACTAGTGCTATTATACTCAGGTTATCATTTGGTCCTCAATGACTACCCTCTGAGATCAAAATCATTGATCCCATCCCAGATGAGGAAACAGAAGCTTAGATTCTGATGAACTTAATACTGAGAGGAGCACACTGCCTGTGGTCATGAACCAGGGCAGGAAAGGCAGGGATACTAATCCTCTCTTTGGATTCCCTGTTGGCTGACCTTTTTTCTGCACTGGTACACAAATGTATACAGCTGGCTCCACAAAATAATCCAGTGGGTTCTTATCCCGATAATCAAATAAAGACATGAGGAAAAACACTACTAATACATTGCAGCAGTAACAGTATATGTGGTCTTCCCAGGCAGCACTGCTGCTGCTGCTGCTGCTAAGTCACTTCAGTCGTGTCCGACTCTGTGTGACCCCATAGACGGAAGCCCACCAGGCTCCCCCGTCCCTGGGATTCTCCAGGCAAGAACACTGGAGTGGGTTGCCATTTCCTTCTCCAATGTGTGAAAGTGAAAAGTGAAAGTGAAGTCGCTCAGTCGTGTCCGACCCTTAGCGACCCCACGGACTGCAGCCTACCAGGCTCCTCCATCCATGGGATTTTCTAGGCAAGAATACTGGAGTGGCTTGCCATTGCCTTCTCCGCCCAGGCAGCACTAGTGGTAAAGAATTCACTTGCCAATGCAGGAGTTACAGGTTCAATCCCTGAGTCAGGAAGATGCCCTGGAGGAGGGCATGGCAATGCACTCCATTATTCTTGCCTGGAGAACCCCATGGACAGAGGAGCCTGGCAGGCTATAGTCCATAGGGTTGCAAAAAGTCAGACACAACTGAAGTGACTTAGCATACACACATGTACTTTAGTTAGGATTTCCCATTATTGGGGCTTTTAACATAGGTGGAAAGTTCCAGGTTGCCTTCTGCCCAAAGTTACAGTATAAAGGAAATCAGTTCACACAGTGTAAAGGATGGGTAGTTAACACAATATGTTTTTTTCTCTTAACAAAGGGAATTTAATCATATAACTCAAATTATAAAGACTTTAGAAAACAGCTATTTCCTAGGCCTGTTCCTTTAGGGAAATTATTTTTAAAAAGGAATGATGGATTGATTTTCTATAAATCATATAGTACAATGTTTTCAGTGGTCTGAGCAAGTTGATGGTACGTAATAATAATTGTCAACATTGATTGAGGGTCTCCAGGAGCCAGGCACTGTGCTAAATCTCTTTACATGGATTCTCTCATTTCACTCTCAGAACAATTCTGTAAGGTAGATACTGATACTGCATGTGTGTGTGCTAAGTCGCTGCAGTCATGTCCGACTCTGTGTGACCCTATGGACTTGTAGCCTACCAGTCTCCTCTGTCCATGGGATTCTCCAGGCAAGAATATTGGAGTGAGTTGCCATGCCCTCCTCAGGGAATCTTCCTGACTCAGGGATCGAACTTGCCCCTCTTAAGTCTGCTGGATTGGCAGGCAGGTTTTTGTTTTTGTTTTACCACTAGCACTACCTATCCTCATTTTAAAAACTAAGGAGACAGAATTACAGAAAGGGTCAAGCAGTTACTAAGTGAAGGAGCCAGAATTCACACCCAAGCAATCTGACCCAAGAAACGTCACCAAGTAACATTGCCTGCATTAGCTTTCTGCCTGCACGTCAGTTTCATCATAGGCAATATGTGGAACAAATTCTATCAGAAGTTTCCCAATGGGAGGTTTCAGCTTTGCTGGCCCTTCAATAACCTATACGAATTAAGATAGGCTTATTTTAATAAGAGGTCAGCATGGATGAACGAGTTAGGAAAACGGAGTTCCTATGATATGGATGAGTTTATACATCCCCCAGGGCAGAATGCAATAGGCTGTGCTGGAATAGGCAGTGGCCTGGGAGCCAAGAAGACAGAGCTTCTAGTCCTGGCTTCCCTACTAAACAGCTTAGGTCAGTGTTCAATGTACTTCCCTTTCGGGGGCTCTAGTTTCATCACTTTTAAAATGTAAGGGTGGGAAATATGATCTCTCACATCCATCATAGCTGTGTCAGATGCAAAAACTTTTAAATTACTTTTGGATAATTTATTTTGAACTATGCATGCTTCTGCCCCATTTATCGATTCACTTCTTCCCCTCTATTTGTACACATTCTGAGCTTCTCATTGAATGGTTGTTGATTTGCAGCTTTTATTTATAAAATGGAGTAGGAAATGGCAACCCACTCCAGTATTCTTGACTGGAAAATTATATGGACAGAGGAGCCTGGCCATGGGATCGCAGAGTTGGACATGACTGAGCAAAGTACAGGCACATCTATAAAATATCAGTAAGAATATTTTTCTTTGACTAATTCATAGGATTATGAGAATTAAATGAGAGAAGTAAAAAGATGAGCAATACCGAGCACTGGCAAGGATGTGGAGAAATGGGAACCCTCATATCTTACTAGTGGGAATATGATACAGTCACCCTGGAAAGCAATTTGCTTTCCAGGGTGACTCAAAAGTTAAACACTGAGTTACTCTATGACCTAGCAATGCTAGTTCTAGGTTTATGCCCAAGAGAACTGAAAATATATGTCCAGTAAAAAAACTTGTTCACAAATATTTGTAGAAGCATTATTTATAATAGCCCAAAGAAAGAAACAAACCAAATGTCCATCAACTGATAAGTAAATAAATTAAACGTGGCTTATCAGTATAATGGACTATTATTCAGGCATAAAAAGAAAAGGAGTATTTACACATGCTACTATATGGATAAACCTTAAAAATATTATGCTGAGTTAAAGAAGCCAGTCTTTTTTGTGTGTGATGACCTTACACTATTCATGTTGTATTATTCCACTTATATGAAAGGTCAGGAATGGGCAAACCTATAAACATAGTCAGCAGGTTGGTCATTGCTTAGGACTGGGGGTTGGGAAGTGGAGAGGAGGAAATGGCTAGTAATTGTTAATGGGTGAGGAGTTTCTTTTAGGGAGGATGAAAATGTTCTAAATAGACTGTGGTGACAGCTGTATAACCCCTTGAATATGCCAAAAATCATTAAGTTGCCCACTTTAACTGGGCAAATGTAAACTATTTCAATAAACCTATCAAAAATAATGAGTTAAAAGTACTATGAAAGCATAATTCATAAAAGGTATAAATTAACAAAAATAAAGGCATTTAAGAAACAATTTTGCTATATTAATGGATATATTTTAATAAATAAAGGATATATATTAGTATATTTGATATATTAATGTTATATTAATATAACAATTTTGATACATTAATGCAACTAAGGCTTAACAATATTCTAGATGACAGATGATCATATGAATTTGGAGTCTATTAGAACTAAGCCTAAATGCTGGTAATGCTTACTTACTAGCTATACAACCTCAGATTAGTTACTTTAACTCTCTCAGACTTAGTTTGCTCACCTATAAAATAATACTCCTGGTTACTATTTCTTAGCATTTCATACCATTAAGGGCTTCTCTCGGTTTAATAACACCTGGTAAATTCTACTTTTACTGTTAGATTAACAATGATATTGAGAAAGAAGAACTTTCTCCTGGTACTTGAGCCCCACTCCCAACTACCGCCACCTAAAGTGAAGGGGGACAGTTGGTCACTCTGCAGTGTTCCCTTGGCCCTCTCTGTGGCCACTCAACGGGACAGTGCTTATTCCTTGGCCAAGTTTAACCAAGTTTCAAAACAAAATGTCATGAGACCCTGTTTCAATATATTACTACTAGCTATGTAAGTTACATGTAATAGATTCCCTTTTTGATTTCCAGAGCAATTCTATTAAAATATACACACACAGACACTCAACTTTGCCTGATATAACTTGCTCTCTAGAAATCCTCTGAGGCTTGTTAATCAGAGAGCTGAACACTGCTTGATTTTCCTTTGTATCTTACTGAAAATGCTAGAAAATTTGGTGATTTGAATAAAATGTTTATGAAGTTACACTATGGGAAGGCAAAGAGAAAACAGAACTTAGATTTGGCCCAGAAAATTCCAGTATAAAAAAGAGCAAATGATAAATCTCCAACTTGCCTTCAATTTTCCAATATTCAGTACACAGTGGGTGTCCCGTAAATGCTGGTTGAACTGATGAACCTCAAAATCAGTCCACCTAAAAATCCAGGACAACTAGGAGCCATACTAAACTACCTCTTAAATCCTAGACACACTCAATCAGGCACTGTCAAGCTCCCAATTTGAACAGAACTCAAGCGATGTCACATGGAAACAACAGACCTACCTCAATATATCTGTCATCTACTTTAAAAAAAAATCTCTCCAGTTCACCTTAGCCACAGCTGCTTAATGCCAAGCTACAGACAGCTCTAATGACTGCTGAAATGAATTTATTCCTCACATGGCTGCCCTTTGGTTAGAAAGACGTTCTAAATCTAGGAGAGACTTGGAAGCAGGCAAGAAATAGGGCATGCTTCCTACTCAACTGTTATTCATGGTGGCATTTACTGTGGACTCTGAGATGGTAGAAGCAATAAAGAAGAAAAAGTTTACCAGGTCTAAACTTATACCTCGGCTGAAAAGATCCAGTTTGTATCCAAAAAGAATGATTCTTTTACCAAAAACAATGAAATAAGGTTCAAACTGAAGAGATGATTTAAATGCTAGGCAAGCATACAGAAGTGTACCTGCTAAATAAACCTTTAACTAGACAAAAGAGAACTCTGGGTTTTTACTTTAGAGGCATAGCAAGAATCTAATGCTTAACTACTTTTGCTACTATGTTATTTTGTATAAATAGGATGGGGGACTGGATTACATTCTATCCTACCTCACATGAAATAAAAACCTAAGATTTCCCTATAACATGCATGTAGCTGAAACTTCTAAACCAAGTCCAGGATTAGAATACATTTATAACCATGCTACCATTTTGGGTAGCTATTAAAACAACCGAGAAAGTGTATCCATTCAGTACAAAAACTTCAGTTGCACAAGTTATTTATCTTAATAAAAAGAGGCCTGTTAACTGCCTACATCACCTATGCTTTGGAACAGCAAGCTATGATCTTTGTGACTCTTTGGAGCCATGATGGTTTTTCTGGTTTAGGATTATAATGTTCCTTGACACCAATCTACACTTGCAAATGTCTTGAGAATTCATATAAAACTGGTTTTAGAAAAGCAAATTATTCCCGAGAAATTTCTTTATACTACATACTGTAGAACCACTCCTTCCCCCCCACCTTTTTTTTTTCTTTTTTAATGATCTGCCCAGAAGAATATAAAAGGTAGACAGTGCTAGAATATAGACTTTGGCTGGGACTTTTAAAATACATACCATTGAAACATAAAAATGTTAAATAAAAGAGACAATAAATCATTTATAAGTGACACAGAGACAAATTTTGCTATTTCTGCAAAGTTTTTCAGCAAATAGACATGTAACTTAATCAGCTGAAGGGGAACTAATTCTAATGCTTGGTTAACATAATGCTAAAACTACAACTGATCTCAAACTTGATTACCGTTTGTACCAACCCCCTCCACACCAGGTGACCAAATTTTTACCCCTTTCCATAAAATTATCTACTTATAGCCAAGTGAAACCTCAATTTGAAAAATAATAATTAATGAACTCAAGTTGTAAAAAGAATGAATGCTCTCCAGACCACTCATTGAACAGATCGCTGTTAAAGCTGGAATCTATGGCTGGCAATGTCAGAGCTCATTTTACAAACTCTGAAGAATGCCACAGTTATGACTGTCCAAAAACAACATCCACGAGGTCTGATCTGAATAGTTTCTAAGTTTAGAATGTTTCAGGCCACATTCTTACATGCAGACATGTCAGTAATTATGTAGCCACCCACACAGCCTTGAGTACCATCTCCAATGAGGGGAAATGATGGATAGATGAGCAGTTGGCAGGTGTTGTAAGAGCACTCCTTAGGAAATGCTAGGCCACATTAGTAAGCATGATCAATTAAGACATGCTGATGATCCACCCAAAGGCAAAAAGAAAGACTGGAGACCCCAACAGTGCCAATGATGCTACTGATCATTTCCTTGGTTCCAGAATTTGAGAAGTGAACATAACATGTTCACAATAAAGTGAAACTATTGAGTTTTTTCTATGAATCTTCTTTTAAAACATCTGCTTTCTCAAAGAGCCTATTTCTCCTGAACACCTGTGGATTTTAATTATCTTTGCTTTTTTTAAGATAAAATACACAGTTATACCACTACTATCTGGTAGGACTTTGACAAGACATACAGATGTCTAGATGGCTCAAACAACATGGAAATAAGACCAAAGGCAATGAAAGGCACTGCCTGGTTTCAAATGAAGTGAAACTAAGGTAAACTGTGGGCATGACTACAATCATAGGCTGTGGGGACATTAGAATCGCAAGAGGCCTTGCTGAAGATATGTTGTGCCTGACATCTGCTGTTCTGTAAACACCTTCAGATCAGAGATTATTCTATGGTTTGCTGCACCCTTCCCAAGCGTGTGTCTCTGGTTCGTAGCAGGCACTCAATGCATGTTGGTTGTACTGAAGTAAATTTAAATGCCCAATATCTCAGTCGCACAAGAGTGTCCATTAAGATGGCAATTTACAGGAATACTACCTTGGCAATGAAAGTCCATCCCTACGTAGGTGAAAAAAAAAAAAAAACTTACCATTTTAAAAAAGTTTTTATAGGCTTTGTTATTTACTGGGTCTACCATAGGTAATAAATAACTAGGCTCCGAATTCATGCCTTCTACACATTAGTATTAATGTTATATTACAATGAATTACTAAATTCTTTCAAATCTTTACTGCTCAATTTATGTGTTGAGTGTTATAAAGTCTGTAATTTAACTTTAAAATACAGCATCATAGGCAAGGTCATGGGATGAGACCATGTGAATCAGTTTAAGCTACACTCTAGAGCAGAGTTTCTCAACCTCCTCATTAATGATATTAGGGGTCAGATGATTCTTTTATACAGGGAGCTGTCCTGGACACTGCTCGAAATTTAGTAGCATCCATGGACTCTACACATTAGATGTCAACAGCACGCTTCCGCTAGTTGTAACAAGCAAATATGTCTCCAGACACTGCCAAATGTCTCTTTGGTAGCAAAATCACCCTGATCGAGAACTGTGGCTCAAAAGTCTGGATTTGGACTCAAAATAATTACCTCAATCAGAAGCAAAGCCCACAAGTCAGAAGGGTCTACCATAAACATTTAGGTTACTGGTGTCTCTAGAAACACTGCAGACTTTTTAATTACCATAAATAAATGTCAGAAATGAGTTTTGATTAGAGCAATCAAAGATTTGATAATCAGCATTATGAATGTTAAATTAGATACACTGACAAAATGAATAGTGTTTAAGATAAGTAAATTAGCTGAATATTTTTACACTCATACTCTTCTTTCGGAGAAGGCAATGGCAATCCACTCCAGTACTCTTGCCTGGAAAATCCCATGGATGGAGGAGCCTGGTAGGCTGTAGTCCATGGGGTCGCTACAAGTCGGACACGACAGAGCAACTTCACTTTCACTTTTCACTTTCACCCATTAGAGAAGGAAATGGCAATGCACTCCAGTGTTCTTGCCTGGAGAATCCCAGGGACGGGGGAGCCTGGTGGGCTGCCGTCTATGGGGTCACACAGAGTCGGACATGACTGAAGTGACTTAGCAGCAGCAGCAGCAGCAGCAGTTCTTGCCTGAAGTATCCCAGGGACAGGGAAGCCTGGTGGGCTGCCGTCTATAGGGTCGCACAGAGTCAGACACGACTGAAGCGACTTAGCAGCAGCAACAGCATACTCTTCTTTGCATGAACAGAATATAAGAATCCAGGAATACCCTGAAGGAATATGGTCCAAAGTCTTGAGCCTAAACGATCCTGTATCTTGCCTTTGAAGCAGAAGATTTCTAGCCGTCTGATGCCCATTGTGAGGATAAATGGATCCTGCTTTGGATTACTGTCTTATCTGCCTCAAGTGAACCTTTCCAGGAAGGTGATATTCTAGTATCTAAAAGATACAAAGATGAGCCTTCCCCAAGCCTGCAGAATGAATGAATTATTCCATGCATTTAAAAGTTTATTTAATAAATATATTCATATGTGGTAAAATTTTATGTGAGCTTCCTTTCACTATAATGAGGAAGAAAGGATGTAGGGAAATAGCTCATTCTTGTTCGTCTCAAGTATTTTGATGGCTATAATTACTTACTGAAAAGAATTTAAGAGTTGTGCATGACCAAATTGGCAAAGGTAGTGTGCAGTGTCAAGTCTGTGCTAAGTGATGGGGATATATAGTATATGACTTAAGAGCTGCCTGCAAAGAACTAACAGTCCAGCAATAAAAATAAATATATTAATAAAAACAACAGCTGCTGCTTACTGTGTGTTCAGTATGTTCCAGGCACAATCCTGAGAACTCTATGTACATTATTTCTAAACCTTTCAATAACTCCTCTAGGTAATTATTATCTTTGACTGATGAAGGAAACAAGGTTCAGAGAAGTTAAATAATTTGTTCAAAATCACAGAGCAGTTCCTATATTCAAACCAGGACTATCTAAAACTTCCAAAGCCCAAGTATTTCTCAGCATATCACATCCTTAGACATGCAAACGTGCACAAACACACCATTCTATGCTAGATGTGGATGAGTTGCTCAGTCGTTTTCAACTCTGCAATGTCATGGACTATAGCCTGCCACCAGGGATGATCATCGGGTTAATATGAGAAAAATCTACGAACGAGCTCCCCCCCACCAAGAGAAATGACTTTCTGAGGGTGAAGAGCCCAGATTCCTTTGTCCTTCTTTTAAACAAATCCACATTTGAATGTTTGAATGTCTTTGGCTCAGAAAAGCACTCATGATTCCTGAACATCATTCCTTACTATCTTCCATCTACATCTCTGTTACCTACCTAGCCTTGTACTCATTTGAGCTTGTGATCCCTGCAATAATCATGAACTTTAAAAAACAAACAAACACTACAACAGGTATGGCTAAGTAGAAGTAAGCTGCACTACAAATGACTGAATGTAGGCTCTGGTCCTGTCCCATCCCTCACCATAGTTTGACCCTAAGAGTGCCCCTTAATCTCTTTACATTTCAGTTTTCTCCTCTGTGAAAAAGAGGCACTTGCTGCAGAGAACAAATGAGATATAAATGTGTTTGTCAGGACACCTAGCACACAGTAAGCACTCAATAGAGCTGAGAAGTAGCAACATTATTATTATTTGGTGTTCCCTGACTAAACATCCGACCAACATATTTTTTTTTATTAAAACAAAACAAACAGAGGTCCTTCTAAGTCCAACACATACTTTTTGTTTCTTCTAAGTAGCTGAAATAGACTATACAAGGAAGATATTATCTGCCAAGACAGGTATGGGTTACAAGCTAGTTTTAAAACATAACTCACTCTCTAGTTTATTTAACTAAACCAAACAAGTGTCAGAGTTTAAGTCAGAGTTCCTCAAGTAGAATCCATTTACCGGAAATCTGAACCCATTTTCAGAGAATAACAAGAGAAAAAGATTATCATCACACCAGAAACTGATTCACACAGACACTTTTTGTCTAAATTTTTGGAATTAATATCCAAAAATGTGATAATGAGATGATTATAGGTTAAATAACAGATATCACACCAAGTCATCCAGCCAAGAAACGTTTAATCTGGGGATAGAATGCCATCTTGGCACTTTAGAGGCGTGCATGAGTGATGGGAGAGATTGCAGTTTAGCTTGGGAACCCTAGGGAAATAGCTCTTTGTTTCAGTTCTCTATTGTTTTATCCAACAGCCATCATTTTAAGTCTACTAAGGACACCAAATAATTTTATAAAAGATTATATACATTATTGGGAAACTTCTCGCCATAAAACTTCTAGGATGACAGAAATCCATTCTGGGAGGAATCTGAGAATGAGAAGCTGGCCAGTCAAATCTTACTTTACCTATATGCAGAATAGTTAAGATTATTTTTCTGGTTTTATGACAGTTTTTGCTTGAACCGAGATCGGAACAATAGCAAGGTCTTGGTCATCAACACTACTTTGATCAGGTAGTAAATAATCAAGTTTTCCTTCTACTTACTGAAAAAAAAAATCTCAAAGTCAATTTCAGCAACAAAGAGTTAGAGTCAGATTCTTTAAAAAAAAAAGGGGGGGGTGTGGATTGGGATCAAAGCTCTAAACTGGTCTTACACTAATTGACTCTTCTCTCAGTCAAATTTAATTCCTTTCAAGAAGGGAAATCTTATCCAGGAATATCCACAAGGTCTTCCATGATGTTCTAGACCAAAGATTTTTCAATAGTTCATCGCTATGGGAATTTTAATTGTATTGATTGTACTGATCTAAAGACGTTTATCCTGAATGCTATAAGGTATCTCAGATACACTTACCACTCACATATATTATCAATCAGTAGTAATGTTCTGTGAAAAACCAAACAAACTCTATTCCCAAATGTGAAACTACTTATCTAGAGGTCCGATAAATTCCTTTCCTTTAATGAGAAATAAACCCTAAAATTAATAAGACCAATAGTAGACGAATTTAGCAATTATAGAATCAAAATTGCAGCCTAGATCATAAGACCACAAAGTTCATTTGAGTTTTTCAAAACTCAAATGAATTTTTTGGCCAGCCCAATATATCACACAACAGTGATTTATTTACATGTCTCTATTCCCTAGATTATATGTTCTTCAAGAACAAAGACTACATTCTTATTTAAAGTTCATGACGCTGTAAATATTCAATACATTCATCTGAATTCAACTGAACTGAATTTGAAAAGGCCTTCAAAATCATCTAGTTTCAGCACCTTATTATATATTTATATATAAAGTGCTAAGGCCAGAAAGGTTCAGTGACTTGACTAAAACCACACAGAAGGTCAGTATTACAACCAGGGCACATTCATATCTTGCTTTTAAGGATTTTATTTACACTGTCTCATTAACTATTCACAACATTCTCCCAAATAAAGCAGGGCAAGCACCTACAAAAATGCAAAATGCCAAGGTCACATGGCAGGATTAAAAGTGTATTAAACTCAGAACTCTAAGCCTTAGCTTTTATTCTGAAGGCACAGAGGATTTAAAACATACCACTGTTAACCTGCAAGGAACAAGTTAGGAAGGGAAGTGAATTTGGTCCAAGCACTCAAGAAGATGGGATGGCACAAAAGGGAGAAACATAGATGCTGCATAACCAGAAATTGATATAAAGGCCACAGGTGGAGGAAGGAGGAAATGTTGAAGTTGGTAGTGGTAGGTCTCTCCATAAAACAGAATTATAGTCTGGCTTTGTTTGGATTTTCTATTTTCTCAGAAATTTAGTAAATTTCTTCACAGTCACAGTTTTATAATTTGTACTGTTGACTTCATGTATAGTTCACAGTCTATCACATCTCTGATATTGATGATTATTTTCCCTGTGATCACCAGGCAGTGATATTGGGACATTAAGGGAGATGGTATCCTTATAGAGAACCTGAGCCTCAACCCTAACCCTGTCTCAGGTTGGGCATAAGGTGTCTCCTAATATGAACTGAGAACAAACCAATTCATAAAAGGCAGAGACCAAGACATAACACCTGGCTATTCTGGCCAGAGTTACTGGGATGAAGGGGATAAAAATGTGGGCATGGGATAAAAAAGAAAAGGAAATGGCCCAGGCCACTTCTTTTAGCAGCAAAAATCTGTCTAAAGATTGCTTGATGTGGAAGAAAGAAGACAGGCCTGTGACTTAACAATTTGGATCCCAGTTTTGCTGTTTAGTTCAAGGAAGTCATTCTGTTTTTCTCGGCAATTCTCATTTTCCTAATGTAAAAGTAGCAAAGTAATAGTAACTTTCCTCACAGAGTTATTATAGGGGCCAATTAAAATAATGTATGTACAAGTTTTTAGTAAACAGTGAGATACAATATAAATATTATCCATCATTATACTAGAAGAATAAGGAACTTAACATCTCCAAATGTAGTTAATTAATATTTTCCAAACTAAGGCCTACTATTCAACTAATTTACAAGGAATGAATATAAAATCAGTAACTTATCTGGGGAAAAAAATAGCATCTGGAATAGATTACTGTTTAAGAAATGTGGATACCAATGAATTACAGTGAATCCTTGGCATCTGCCTTAAAGAATACTATTTAAGAGTAAAGATTTGCCAGATTATACAGGAGTAGAGGAGACATTCAGTAGTCACAAGGTGAGGATCAAAGGATTTTCAATACCAAAAAATTTTATAAAAGGTGTATTTTCTTTCTATAACACTGGTATTAAATTTCAATATCTAAAATGAAATATAGTCATTCATTTGGGACATTCAAATGATGGAGAAACAGGCTAAGAAACTACCCAACAAATCACAAATTCAATTTGTATTCAATAAAAGACATTACTGGCAAAGATAATGAATCACGTTTCCTTGGTTGGTGAGAGTCCCTGCGAGTATCAGCCCCGACCTCAAGCAGCTGGAGAGAAGTAGAGAGAAAAAAAAAGGCTTTTCCAGAGAACTCCTTTTTGCCTAAATGGCTACCACAGCTACCTCTGAAGAGACAATGAGCTTGCTGTACAAAGAGGGAAATTACTGGGGGGAAAAGACTAGAATATTTTTCAGTATCTATCCAAACAATAAAAAGAAGAAGAAGAAGTTGGTTTCTAAGATGGGTGAGGGAAAAATGAGATCTTTGTTCCCTAAACTTCATAATTCAGGAACAAACCTATGCCTTAAAATCCACTCATTCAAAAGTTAGGCAAGTATCCTTAAATATATAAAAACATGAAATCATGCAACATTAGAGGAGTTTACTCACTTTAAAGAAAAGATTCTTAACAGAATCCTTTTTATGTTCAGCACCTAAGTGCACTAAAAATAGAATTTTGATTTAAACAAGTTTCATTTCTTCACAGGTTTTTCTCAGGAGCACCTCGTGACGCAGCTGAATGGGAGATCTTCTGATGGTGGCTCTCTCAGTCCAGCACTTCCTTTCCCAGGGGCCCTCTCTGAGGCTGCCCCAACACATCCATCAAAGAGGAGATCATTTATAGCCCACTTGAATATTATGAATTTGAGGAGCTGTGACAGTACCTTTAAGATTGCTCCTGATTGTAAGCTAAAAAAAATGATTTAGCCTAGATGATTTAGATTGAGAGAAAAAAATATTCCATCCCAGACTCAACTTTGGCAGAGAGTCTTGAACTGCAAGGTTAAATTATGTCCCTAAATTTTGGAAAAGACAGAGATCACTTTGGTTGTTCCCCCGCCATACCCACACCCCTCCCCAAAAGAGCATAAAAAAGATTAATTTCTAAAGTTAGGAAACCAGGCTTCAACCCACCGTTGTGTGGTCATAAGAATTACATGAGTCATCAGGCACTGGATTCAATCAATGAATGAATCCATCTTTTTTCCAATGGCTAGCTCCACTGCAGCAAAGAAGTGGCAAAACTCAACAGTTTGGGTACAGTGAGTCAATGACCTTCTTAAGGTTCAGACCTGATCAACTATTTAATTTTGGATAGGAATGTATTTAACTACTTTGATTAAATCTTCCCCCTTGTGTCAAGGTTGCTCTTCCCTATATTGCATCATGTCCACTTTATAAAGACTAAGGAGAAAAATTCCTCTCAGATCTCAATATTAGGAAAGTCAAACTGCTATTGAAAAATCAACCAGTAACAAAACTAAACAAGCAATCAACAAACAAGAAAAAGGTGTCCTCTGTTTCCTTAAGACATTAAGAATCTTTTAAATGGTTGTGATCCCAACTTTTATTATTTAGAAATAAATCAACTCTGTGATCCATGTATAGCAATGAAAGAATATTTTTTGTATATTTCAATGCAAACTCTTTGAGACTTGTTGAGAAATCTAATTTGATGTAACTTACTCCTCTATATATTTTTCTGGGTACTACTGGGCTGATTCAACTGATTAATAATAACTTCTCACTAAATTTAAGTGATTTGTGCCAGGCTGACCACAATAAAAATAGTCTCAATTCAGTTAAATCAACCTTAGCAAATATTTAAGTCTCAGTCCAACAAGTCTTATTTCAGAGTTTTTCCTCCATCTTAATATTAATGCCAGTAATATTGATCATTTACTATGTGTCTGACACTTTGCCACAAAAAGAAGGTTCTTCTCTATGAAAATTTAAAGGTGACACTCAGCAAAAGGCTTAAGCTGAGATCAAATTAGCATCTATTAAATTAAAGGAAATAATCACACAGTACTGAATTAAGTGGTAAACTTCAAAGTGTTTCCTAGGAATGATGTTGACGGGCTTAATAAATGAAGACTGGAGTTCTTGGTTAAGACTCACTAAAGGGTTGTGGAAAAAAAAGCAGTGAAAGTGTTAGTCAGTCAGTCATGTTCAACTCTTTGTGACCCCATGGACTGTAGCCTGTCAGGCTCCTCTGTCCATGGAATTCTCCAGGCAGGAATACTGGAGGGGGTTGCCATGCCCTTCTCCAGGGAACCTTCCCAATCCAAGGATCAAACCACACTGCAGGCGGATTCTTTACCATCTGAACCACCAGGGAAGCCCAGGCAAGAATATTGGAGTGGATAGTTGTTCCCTTCTACAGGGGATCTTACCAACCTAGGGATGAAACCAGGGTCCCCTGAATTGCAGGCAAATTCTTTACCATTTGAGCCACCAGGGAATCCCACACTAAAGGTTGGAGAACCTAAATTAATCCTGTCAAAGAAAACTGGAAGTTACTCCAGGTAAGATATATGTGCCAGTGAAGGTATAGAGGTGACTCTTTTCATAGGTCAATGACACCATGTTTTCATAGACTAATGAAGACCGCCATGTTAATAAAGCAAAAGATAAAAGAAAGAAATTTCTAGAAAATTCAATTAATTCAATTATAGAAGGACATAATGAATCAAATCAGATTTGCGTTTGCTGACTCCAAAGGCCAAAATGGGTGCCCAGTTTTTCTGTCTTGGGCCAGATCAACAGAGAATGCAACTACTTCTCTTTATAGAATGTAAGGATTTTTCTGCTCAAGGTCAAAGACCAAATTATTTTAAGGCAAGTTATCAAACATTTCAGTCTATGTTTAAGCTATTCCTCAGATGAAAATATCGGTGTTTATTCTGCATTTAGAATTCATGACTAACTCAAGCTACAAGATTACAATGTGTAACTTCCCTTGATTTCAATACAGAGTCTGGCTTACTAAATTCACCTTTGATTAAATGACCAAGTTGTGTCCATGCTTAGTCCTGTCTGACTCTTTGTGACTCTATGGACTTTGTACTGTAGCCCACCAGGATCCTCTGTCCATGGGATTACCCGGGCAAGATCCTGGAGAGGGTTGCTATTTCCTTCTCCAGGGGATCTTCCTGACCCAGGGATCAAACCCGCATCTCTTGTGTCTCCTGCATTATAGGGGGATTCTTTACCCATTGAGCCATCAAGGAAGCTCCAATCCACCTTTAAATAAGGGATAAATAACATGCTTTTATCCAAAGGAAATGAATAAATGCCATTTCCATTCCAGAAAAACCTAGAAACTAAATGGTAAAGTGTGTATGGCCCAAACAAGAAGAGGGTCTTAACCTCTGAAAGCCACAGAAGCACTAATGCTTTAAATCCCAA
The DNA here is from genome assembly GCF_049115385.1 of Moschus berezovskii. Taxonomy (NCBI): domain Eukaryota; kingdom Metazoa; phylum Chordata; class Mammalia; order Artiodactyla; family Moschidae; genus Moschus; species Moschus berezovskii. The sequence continues at coordinate 72,329,789 of NC_142462.1, forward strand.
CATTTCTGCCAAAGTCTATAGAATCTGGAAAGATACAGGTTTAATACCATGTAATTTCAACTGAACTGGAAATAGTGTGGTTTCTAACATAGTTTCAGTAGACAAATTTAAGACTGACTAAGTCTTAAATTGAAAGAAACATTTTCTAAAATTAGTAATTAGAGGAGGGAAAAGACCAGTATAATTAGAAGCTCTAAAACTTACAACTAAACATAATATTATTTCCAGGATATCCCTTTTTGTCTCAATTATACAACTGTATTTTCTATTTTGAGTCATCCTTCATGGCATCTCATCTATGTCATTAGTTAAACTTTATAAATAGGCCACCATGGCTTTTAGAAACAGAGCCCTTTTTTATCTGGATTAAAAAAAAAAGAAGAAAGTTACAAGTAAAAGACCAATCATAATGGGGTACATAAGCATTAGTAATAGACTTTTTCTATCATCCAAGGCAACACAGAAGTCAACAGACAGGAAGAAGAACCCCCACCCCCACCCCACCCGCCACTCAGTAAGTATTGGAAGCTTCTCCATTTCCCTAACTCTGAATTTTTCAGTCTTTAAAATAAGGACAAATGATATGCGTTCATTCTCTACAAGAAAATATGAGAATTGAGAAGACATTTATTTTTTCAAGAATGCTGAATTCTGTGATAGAAAAATCAAAGCCTACTGCCAGCCTCTGCTTACTCCAACCTCTTCTTCACCTGATCCAATTCACTACTAGCTACTATTCCAGGTGTGGCTTCACATATTTACATAATAATTCAAGGTATTGATATTAATAAGTCAAAATTCCAATGAACAGTGTCCCAACCTGCAGGGTACATGTCCCTCCCAACTTTGGTATTAACAATGCCAACTGGCTCAAAACCTCAATATCATATTTAACTCACAACTCCTCCTTGATCTACTTTATTAAGACCTCCAAATACTTTAAATTTTGCCTTCAAAACATCTCCCCATATTTATTTTCTCCTTCTATTCCAATCATCAATATCCTCCTCCAATCACCTCTAGGTTACTAAAACAGACCTCCACTAGATTGAAAAGGCGGGTGGTTCACTCAGATTACACTACCTTGAGAGAACCATTACTAATATTTTGAGAAACATCTTTTTAGACAATTCTTTTTGAGACTAGCTACACATGTATAGATATGTACACAAGTTTACAAGAATGGGTTCATATTTTAGATGTTTGCTTAATTAAATCAACGTTATATAACAAATATCATACTACATAATTTAATTTTTAAATATCAATTTCTGTCCTTGTATTCCTAAATGATCTATTCCTAGCCTCATTTTATAGAAAAAGAAATACATGTTGAAGTTATAGGTCTTGCCCTTGCTATGGAGTAATTTAATATTAACAATATTCAAATTCTTCCCAATCTTGCCAGTGTTTATCTTACTTAACCTCAGCTTTGTTACTCTCCTATATTAGCCTCTCCATCACAAATAATTTGGCCCATTTATCATCTTCCAGATTCCTTGAGGATTTCCACTACCATACATTAATTTCTACCCATCCTTCCGACTATAAATCCTTATGTCCCCTCAAACATGTGCACTGCCCTCACAATTAAACACAAGTCTCACCTTCATTTATACATTCACTATCCATTCATTCAACATATATTTACTCTGCATCTACTATGTCCCAGTACTAAAGACAAAAGAGTTGAACCATGCACACATCAGTCCTGTCCCTAAGCAACAGCCAGGAAAGACAACTAACCACACTGTAACATAAAAATGTGATAAACATTAGGCCAATATACATGACAGAGAACTTTGTGGTACCCATCAGAAAAACCTCCTCTGTGAAGCTTTGACAAGACATCCCGGTCCATGATGTCCCCTTCCAGATCAGAATTCCACTGCCACTTATTTATTCCCTATACTATTTGCTTTGAAACTTAGTTTATGCTCTTTTATACTGTAATTTAGCTCTGGGGTACCAAGGTCTTTCTCCATGTAAACAGTTAAGTTCCTTACAATTAAAGAACTCGCTTACCCTTCTTTTGTGTTCCTAGAAATCAGTACAGAGCCTTGAACAAAATAAGTAATAATGTGTTGCTATTATTATTATGTTACTGCTGCTAACACTGAGATAAGTCTTGGCTGTGACTAGTAACTGCCTGCTTCCAATAAGAATTTAGAAGAATTTTTATCATTTACAGCTATTCCTCGTAATTCTAAGTTATTATAGAGTTTATAGTTTAGACACTTTCTACTGAGCAAAACAATGCTCTGCCTCCTGCTGAGTTGAGCCATGTAGGGCTAAACATCAACAGACTTGGCACCCAATATGTGATATATGTAACTGAATCACGTTGCTGTATACCTGAAACTAACATGACATTGTTAATCAACTATGCTTCAATATAAAATAACTTTTTTAAAAAGACATAACTATTGCTATATTATACAACCATATCCTGAACCTAGTCTGACTGGCTTGCTTGATAATATTCATTTCAGAAATGTCAATTATTAGTAAATGAACAGTAAAGTATTAATTATTATTGACCAAGAATAAATTATGTTTGGGGAAGCCATATTTAAATAGCTCCCTCAAAACACTAACATCAATTTTGCTTCTCTTGCCCATTTTGAAGAACAATCTACTTTTGACTGTTTTACAGACATGTCAAGATTGTCTAAGTGAAAGTTTACAAATACTTACGAAAGCAAAATATGTAGTTCTAATGAATCATGTTCTAATTTATGTAGAATAAAAAGAAAATAAACAATAATCCTGGAATCATCTCCCAAGTAAAAAAATTACAAATAAATTGGTAACAAATCTTTCTGATTGTTCTGACTAAATAAAAGCTTCCAAGAAGAATACTTTTTATTCAAAGCAAAATTATACTTCATACGCTTTTTGTGTTTCCCTTGATAAACATTTGAAATTCATACTTTCTCAGTTAAACACACAGTTCTAATGCTACTGCACCTTGCATCAGTTTCTATATTTTATGTAATAGATATTTCTATAAGAAGTATTTATAAGAAGATATTTCTATAAGAAATGTAAATACAGATATTTCTATAAAAAGCATAAGAATTCTTATGACCATGCCAATCTCACAATCAGAAAACTGCAGTGGCTTCCAATGGCTTCCCAAATGAATAATAAAACTATAAAAGCTGACATTTTCCTAAAAACTTTTCATTTAGCCTAGAGGTTTGTAACTTGGTCCCAAGAATGGGTTTCATGGGTTGATAAATATCCTGAAACTGAAAGTAACATTTTGGATGTTTTTATGTTTTCTGGAGGAAAAAGTCCAAAGCTTTCGAAGTCCCATTGGAGTCTCTGACCTCAAAAAAGGTTCACAAGTACCATAATGTTAATATTCCACTTTCATCACCTCCATCATATTTAATGGCCCACATCCATTATTATTTCACAGATCTGGAATTTCTAGCAGAGTCAAGTAAACCTACCTGCTGCCTCAAAGTAACAGACATATGATTTCCTTCACTTAAAATGTACTAACACTCACAAAGCTCTCTTTGAGATTCTCTCCTCTACCACTCCTCAACCAGGTCTCACTGACAAAATTCACCCTGACAGATCTGCTACCAATCTTCAACTGTTGACAGATGGCTCAGCTAACTAACTGGTTAAGGACAACAAGCCAGTCTGTTTGAGCTAATGTGGGCAAATGTGTTCAGAAGAAATTTTCTATGCTACACTCTCCAGGCAAACATGTTATACAGAATTTCCATACAAGTGTTAAAATAAAACAAATAACTTTAATGATAAAAACTGCAAGCATCTGAAGCTAGAATAACAGAGTATTTTTACGGCAGATTGGGTCTTAAAGAGATGGGAATACCAGACCACCTGACCTGCCTCCTGAGAAATCTATATGCGGGTCAAGAAGCAACAGTTAGAACTGGGCATGGAACAACAGACTGGTTCCAAATAGGAAAAGGAGTACGGCAAGGCTGTATATTGTCACCCTGCTCACTTAACTCATATGCAGAGTACATCATGAGAAATGCTGGGCTGCATGAAGCACAAGCTGGAATCAAGATTGCCGGGAGAAATATCAATAACCTCAGATATGCAGATGACACCACCTTTATGGCAGAAAGTGAAGAAGAATTAAAGAGCCTCTTGATGAAAGTAAAAGAGGAGAGTGAAAAAACTAGTTTAAAGCTCAACATTCAAAAAACTAAGATCACGGCATCTGGTCCCATCACTTCATGGCAAAGAGATGGGGAAACAAAGGGAACAGTAAGAGACTTTATTTTGGGGGGCTCCAAAATCACTGCAGATGGTGACTGCAGCCATGAAATTAAAAGACACTTGCTCCTTGGAAGAAAAGTTAACACCAACCTAGATAGCATATTAAAAAGCAGAGACATTCCTTTGCCAACAAAAGTCCATCCAGTCAAGGCTATGGTTTTTCCAGTAGTCATACATCGATGTGAGAGTTGGACTGTAAAGAAAGCTGTGTGCCGAAGAATTGATGCTTTTGAACCGTGGTGTTGGAGAAGACTCTTGAGAGTCCCTTGGACTGCAAGGAGATCCAACTAGTCCATCCTAAAAGAGATCAGTCCTGAATATTCATTGGAAGGACTGATGCTGAAGCTGAAACTCCAATACTTTGGCCACCTGATGGGAAGAACTGACTCATTTGAAAAGATCCTGATGCTGGGAAAGATGAAGATGGGAGGAAAGGGGGACAACAGAGGATGAGATGGTTGGATGGCATCACCGACTCAACGGACATGAGTTTGAGTAAGCTCTGGGAGTTGGTGATGGACAGGGAAGCTGGGGTGCTGCAATTCACGGGGTTTGCGAAGAGTCGGACACGACTGAGCGACTGAACTGAACTGGGTCTTACATCATACTTTATGTTACATCTGCATTTAGCTCCAGTTCTTACAGGATGATCTTTAGTTACAGAATGAGTCCCAATAATAATTTCCTTAAATTTTCACAATAGTAATTAATGTTAAAATTCATAAATAAGATGTGCAGTTGTGAATGAAGGAGGGAAATCCTGCTTTTCTGCAGGAAATCATGCACTTCAGTTTAACTTTGGGGCAAGTAACTTGATAAATCTTGGCAACTCAACTACTTATAGGAACTATGCAGAATGTAAGTGACAAATAAAACAAATTTTCACAAACACCACATTTCTAACTTCTTGTATCTCTTATGAGAAATTCAGGTCTAATGAACAAATAAACAGTAGTGCAACATACAGAAAAGTCAAACCAGTGAATTAGAACTTTTTAACTAGTATTCTAGTAAGTCATGCTTTATATTTCCTGGATTTTTCTTTTTCACATCCCTCAGAAGACGAGCTTCCCTGGTAGCTGAACTGGTAAACAATCCACCTGCAATGCAGAAGAACCCAGTTCAATTACTGGGTCAGGAAAATCCCCTGAAGAAGGGATAGGCTACCCACTCCAGTATTCTTGGGCTTCCCTGGTGGCTCAAATCTGCCTGTAATGCAGGAGACCTGGGTTCAATCCCTGGGTTGGGAAGATCCCCTGGAGGAGAGCATGGCAATCCACTCCTTATTCTTGCCTGGAGAAACCCATGGACTGAGAAGCCTGGCAGGCCGTAGTCCATGGGGTCACAAAGAGTTGGACATGACTGAGCAACTAAGCACAGCAAAGCATGGAAGATTTCTCTCTTCTTCTAGAAAACAAATAAAAACACAACACATTCTATAAGTTTTAACTGATACTCTCTCTTCATCTGGACATGGAACAACAGACTGGTTCCAAATAGGAAAAGGAGTACGTCAAGGTTGTATATTGTTACCCTGCTTATTTAACTTATATGCAGAGTACATCATGAGGAATGCTGGGCTGGAAGAAGCACAAGCTGGAATCAAGATTGCCGGGAGAAATATCAATAACCTCAGATATGCAGATGATACCACCCTTATGGCAGAAAGTGAAGAGGAACTCAAAGGCCTATTGATGAAAGTGAAAGAGGAAAGTGAAAAGGTTGGCTTGAAGCTTAATATTCAGAAAACGAAGATCATGGCATCTGGTCCCATCACTTCTTGGGAAATAGATGGGGAAACAGTCGAAACAGTGTCAGACTTTATTTTTGGGGGCTCCAAAATTACTGTGGATGCTGATTGCAGCCATGAAATTAAAAGACGCTTACTCCTTGGAAGGAAAGTTATGACCAACCTAGAGAGCATATTAAAAAGCAGAGACATTACTTTGCCAACCAAGGTCCATCTAGTCAAGGCTATGGTTTTTCCCGTGGTCATGTATGGATGTGAGAGTTGGACTGTGAAGAAAGCTGATCGCCGAAGAATTGATGCTTTTGAACTGTGGTGCTGGAGAAGACTCTTGAGAGTCCCTTGGACTGCAAGGAGATCCAACCAGTCCATTCTAGAGGAGATCAATCCTGGGTGTTCATTGGAAGGACTGATGCTACAGCTGAAACTCCAATACTTTGGCCACCTCATGCGACGAGTTGACTCACTGGAAAAGGAGCGATTGGGGGTAGGAAGAGACGGGGACGACAGAGAATGAGGTGGCTGGATGGCATCACCAACTCGATGGACATGAGTTTGAGTGAACTCCAGGAGTTGGTAATGGACAGGGAGGCCTGGCATGCTGTGGTTCATGGAGTCGCTAAGAGTCGGACACGACTGAGCGACTGAACTGAACTGAACTTCATCCCTGACATTAGCTCTTATGTTTGCACAACTTGTGATGACCACACAAACTTTAATGAATTAGCTAAGGATCACTGCTTGCATTCCATGATTAAAATGCTCATGGTCAATGACATATCTGTGGCGAACAAACTAATGTTGTATTTGCTTATTCACAAAACTTCAGGACATTGTGTGAATAATAGACTGCCATGGGCTGATTAAACCCATGCGATCAGGAGAATCTTTCTTATCTTATTCTTCTTAAAATTAAAGTCCTGACATTCATAAAAGCTTTTTAAAGTAATAATCTCTATTATGGACCTAGTGATTATCATACTGAGTGACATAAGACAGAGAAATACAAATATCATACGATATTGCTAAAATGTGCAATCTTAAAAAATGGTACAAATGAACTTATTTATGAAACAAATATAGAGTCACAATGCAGAAAACAAACTTTGGTTATCAGGGGAAATTGGGGGTATAGGGATAAATTGGGAGATTGGGATTGCTATATACATACTACTTTATATAAAACAGATAACTAATCAAGGACCTACTGTATAGCACAGGGAACTCTACTCAGTACTTTGTAATGACCTATATGGAAAAGGAATCTCAAAAAAGAGTGGATATATGTATATTTCCAACTGATTCACTTTGCTATACACCTAAAACTAACACAACATTGCACATGAACTCTACTCCAACATAATATATTTTTAAAAAATGAACTTCTGACATTAACAAAAGCTTTTTTAAGTAATAATGTTTATTATGAGATATTAAGGTGTGGGTATGTATATTAACTTATATATGCTTTAAAATAGTCAGGCTTATGGTAAGCAAATTAGGAGAAAAAAGAAAGTATTTCAGGGAGCAAGCATTCAAACGGACTTTTCTCTTTGATACACACTTTCATCCTTATTCCATGTAAAAACTTATTTTTAAAGCCTCAAGTTTTTCTCCACAGGGACAGGCTGACTCAATAAGTTATGGTTAGAATAAGTATAACAACAATAGTGATGATGATGGCTGATATTTATTGGGTGTTTATTATATGCCAAGTACTTCTCAAAGTGTTTTTGGTATATTACTCAATCCTCTCAATAGTCCCTTTGAGACTTAATATGTCCCATTATCATCACCAATTCATGGTCAAGAAAACTGATGTACTAAGAAGTTAGATCATTTACTTAAAGATAGGGGTATGGGCTACTTGAACCAGGGTAGTTCACCTTCAGAAGTAGTGTTCTTTGTCTCTAGGCTATAATGGGCCCACAAGTGAACTTAATTTCCTTTTCTGTTTTATTTAAGAATCTGAAACTAACAGCTATCAAGATTATATATTAGCATATGGTTTATTATGACAATTCTAATAGATACTTTATCCGTACGAAAATCTCATGTTCAGTTCAGTTCAGTTGCTCAGTCATGTCCAACTCTTTGTGACCCCACGAATCACAGCATGCCAGGCCTCCCTGTCCATCACCAACTCCCGGAGTTCAGTCAAACTCATCTCCATTGAGTCGGTGATGCCATCCAGCCATCTCATTCTCTGTCGTCCCCTTCTCCTCCTGCCCCCAATCCTTCCCAGCATCAGAGTCTTTTCCAGTGAGTCAACTCGTCGCATGAGGTGGCCAAAGTATTGGAGCTTCAGCTTTAGCATCAGTACTTCCAATGAACACCCAGGATTGATCTCCTCTAGAATGGACTGGTTGGATCTCCTTGCAGTCCAAGAGACTCTCAAGAGAATTCTCCAGCACCACAGTTCAAAAGCATCAATTCTTCGGCGATCAGCTTTCTTCACAGTCCAACTCTCACATCCATACATGACCACGGGAAAAACCATAGCCTTGACTAGACGGACCTTGGTTGGCAAAGTAACGTCTCTGAAAATCTCATGTAGAGATGTAAGTTTTTTAGGTTTGTATGATAAGATAGTTTGGGCTGAGCTTTGTATCAGAATGAGTTTAATCAGGAAAACAGAAATCACATATTCAAGGATTTTGATATAGGGTTTAATAGGTATGGAACAACTTAGAACAAGGCAAGGGTGGGTGGTGAGTTAACCTAGAGAAGAGCAGCAATAGGAAGTTCCTACCATCTACTTCACAGGCTGGAGGGATAATGGAAAGAAACAGAAATATCAGAGCCCAGGGATTCATGATCACCAATGGCAGGTTTGTTCAGCAAGAACTGTAGTCTTGGAGGAAATGCAATCTACTAATGAGATGTTGCTCAAAGCAGATGCTGCTGCTGCTAAGTTGCTTCAGTCGTGTCCAACTCTGTGCGAACCCATAGACGACAGCGAACCAGGCTGCCCCGTCCCTGGGATTCTCCAGGCAAGAACACTGGAGTGGGTTGCCATTTCCTTCTCCAATGCATGAAAGTGAAAAGTGAAAGTGAAGTCGCTCAGTTGTGTCCGACTCTTCAAGACCCCATGGACTGCAGCCCACCAGGCTCCTCTGTCCATGGGATTTTCCAGGCAAGAGTACTGGAGTAGGGTGCCAGTGCCTTCTCCCAAAGCAGGTGAGGAAGGAGAAAAACACCGACCTCGAAATTCATGCTTCCTTCAAGTCTCTTACCAATGTAATGCCTCCCAGCTGACGTGGATCCTGACAGATGCAGTCCACAACCATCTATGATACAGAGCAGAGCTAGAAAAGGGCAGCTGAGTAACCACACAGGTTTCCACTGTGTTTGTCATCTACATAAATAGTCAAAGTTCTAGCCCAAACACTACCAGACAATAAAAACTTCCTAAGCAAAAGTCCCATAAGTTCATCAAAAGCAGATATTTCACATTCTAACTATTAAAAATATCGATAGAAAATTATCTGTTAATGACCTTTTGGGACTTCCCAGGTGGCTCAAGTGGTAAAGAATCCACCTACCAAGGCAGGAGCTGCAGGAGATGTGGTTCAGTCCCTAGGTTGAGAAGACCCCCTGGAGGAGGAAATGGCTACCTACTCCAGTATTCCTACCTAGAAAATTCCATGGACAGAGGAGCCTGGTGGTCTATAGTCCATGGGGTCACAGAGTCAGACATGACTGAGCATGCATGCATGACCTTTTGAAAAGGCCAAAAACATTTTATGACATTAGCTCTTTTATGAACTTTGCATGAGAAAATCCTGTAAGAACCAGATTTAGATGTCACCTTTAACTAAGGCTTTACTTAATGGAATGTTTTACTCATTATTTGTCCATCCCTCTGTATTCACTGCCAGATTCTCTGTAAAATTCCTTTAATTCAGCAAACAGATACAATGCTCAAGATAAAAAATCCTAGAAAATGGGTATACTTGTTCCATTTTCTGGACTATTTTGGTCACTGAGGCTGTTTTCTCAGGAGCTCTGATGTGATTATCAGTAGAGACTATTGGCTCCCTATCCAACAGAATCATTTTTCTCCTTTCTTCCTCACAGAATAGTGACACTCCTCTTCAGAATGCTACAAGAAAAAGGGAATCTGCTCCCAGAGCCAGGCAAGAAATCTGAACAGTCTAAGAAGAAGGAAGAATCAGAGATTTTGCCCCCTAGGGAAGATCTGGCCGTGTTTCGGACACTTTAGATCATTATACTAGAGGAGGAGCAGGGAGGCTATTGGCATCTAGTGAGCAGAGGCCAGTGGTGGTGTGCACTACAATGCACCAGGCAGTTCCCACACACATGACAAAATAGACACCCTGGACTATTACTGAAACAGCTTCAACTTGATGAACAAGTATCAACTGGGAACTTGTCGGAAATGCACAGTCTCTGGCTCTAAGCCACATCTGCTAAATCAGAAACTCTGGGTGTGGGACCTTCTAGTTTAACAAGTTCCCAGTTGATTCTGATACATATTAATGTTTTGGAGCCACTGGTTTCAGGCTCCAGGAAGTGGCCATCTACCTGCCACAATTTTCCTATATTAAGTTTAATTGGAACATAGCCACACCCACTATTTACTTTTTTGCCTATTGTTGCTACAACAGCAGAGTAGAATAATTGTGACAGAGACCAGATAAGCTAGCTGCAAAACCCTTTACAAAAAAAGTTTCCCAACCCCTGAAGCCAGTTGTGGTAATTTCATTGTTCTCCCTAGTTACTGGCTTAGGAATGGGCTGCTCAGGAAGGCATAAGATCACTAGGATGGGAGAAGAAGACTGCTAGACATAACAGCAGGAACATTAGGGAAAGCATACTTTATCTCTAAGGAGGAGAGACAGAAAGGGATGTCCTCTTATTTCCTCTGGATATTATACTGTCTGGATGTGATAGCTAGAACTACAGCTATGACATCTAGACAATATAGCCATCTTGCAAACAAGAAAGTCAGGCTTGGGCAAGAACAATACTCCAAAGATAGGGGAAGTAAGAGAAGGGAAGAACCTAATTTCTGTATGTTAAATTTTTTTTCCATGATGAGGATATATTTCATGAGTAATGGCAAGAAAACTGGTAAGAAGGAAAAAAAAAAGATTGAACCCAAATAACCACAGGAGTTTTAATTACCTCAAGTCTATATTTTAGCATATGTATGCTTGGGTCCCTGATAATTATAAATTCTAAAGTAAAACAACTCTGATTTGAAGCAAATTGAATTTTTCCCCCAACAATAGGGAAAATTATTTCCTTTTCCACTGCAACCAAAGCAATTTAAACTAGCTGGCCACATTTGCAGAAATATAATCTAAGGTTTACCACAGGCAGCACACAGCACAAGCTCATTCCACTTGCAATCATTTTCTTTAAAAAATCAACAGCAACTAAAGAGACCAAACTTGGATTTTAGTCAACTCAAATTTGTGATGCACCAAATCCAAATGGAGATTTATAATCTTCAAAGAGTAAGGAATCTCATCTTCCACAGAATATACTGTAGCCCAGAACATATTTACATGATACATAATGCACCTGGCATCGTGTTAGGTTCTAGAGACACAAAAGCAAATAAGATGTGATCCCCTGCCTTAAAGTAGCTTTCCATCTGGTGGGGAAAATGATAAATATACACAGAGAATTATAAGACAAGGAATCATAGAACAGAAGTTTGAAGTCTCATGGAAACACAGAGGAGGAGGAGTTACTCTAATCAGAATCAAAATCATGAGTGAGAAAATATTATGGAAACTGGAATTTAGCACACAAACACAAAGATTTTAGAAGCTGCTATTTAGAAAATGAGTATTTTTAAATGTTGTAAGCAGAACAACATAAAGCTTGTATCTTAAATTAATTTGAATATAATTATTTAAGACACATTACTGGTGGCTCAGACAGTAAAGTGTCTGCCTACGATGCGGGAGACCGGGGTTCAATCCCGGGGTTCGTAAGATCTCCTGAAGAAGGAAATGGCAACCCACTCCAGTATTCTTGCCTGGAAAATCCCATGGATGGAGGAACCTGATAGGCTACTCCATCCATGAGGTCTCAAAGACTTGGACACGACTGAGCGAGTTCACTTTCACTTTCAGTGTGCAAGCAATATTTTTATTTCAAAACTCTTACTTTTCCTAAAAGGTCAATGTAAACCTGGTAGGGGAGGACATCCTCTTTCAAGAGTTGGAGCTCAGGAGGACCATCCAGGTTCACATGAGGGCAGGAGGAGAAGTGGGTGATGGAGGATGAGACGGCTGGATGCCATCACTGGCTCAATGGACATATATTTGAGCAAACTCCAGGAGACAGTGAAGAACAGGAAAGCTTGGTGTGCTGTCATCCATGGGGTTGCAAAAAGCTGGACATAGAGACTGAACAACTACTGGAGCCTGGGGTTAGGAAGAATCTAAAACATTGTGGAACCAGGAAGTAGATCAATACCCAATCAAGTCATGTGAAGAAGAGATCTGGGATGAATCATTTCATTACAAATTTGCCCAAGTGAAACGGCAATTTGTTATGTGGCTATGATCACTGACACTATTGACAATGTTTATCATGTGATAAAGTGTCAGTCACTTAGTCACGTCCGCTGACTCTTTTTGACCCCATGGACTATAGCCCGCCAGGTTCCTCTGACCATGGGTTCTTTAGGCAAGAACACTGGAGTGGTTGCTGTAAGTCCCACAAAAAAAAAATAAAGTTCGTATGTCCACCTGAAGAGAAAAACTATGGTGATTAAGAGGATGGGGCTACATGGCTGATTCATGTGAATGTATAGCAAGAACCATCACAATATTGTAAAGTAATTAGCCTACAATTAAAATAAATAATTTTTTTAAAAAAAGAAGAGGATGGGGCTAATGCTATTGTACGCTGGGACCCAAGAGTCACAGAATAAAAAGAGGCCATTTGGCCCAAATAGCTCACACAATTAACTATGCCTTTAACTTCAACTATAAACTCTGCTGGTCAATGCATCCTGCAATTATCTCTTTGCTAAGGAACTTCTTAAGCAGTTAACTCATGCCAGACCTCCTAGGGACAGTCTGTCCATAAATACTAGCCAGCCTCCGTGCTACTTAACATAATGCTCTCATCTTATTAGATCTGAGAGGTCACCCAGCTTCAAGCTTACTTATTACATTTGGCCCACTTACTAGAATTAGGTCCAGAATCTTCTCTGAGAGATATTTTCTCAAGTATTGCATAAGAAATCAGTGCTACAATTTTTTTTCTGGAAAGTGATCCTCTTTATGAATTTTGCTTTGCTGTTATCCACTCTAAATATCAAAAAATAAATAAAATCCTCCATGATCAAGGTCTAGGCCTTCATCCAAGATTCTCATCTGCTCCTCATCTATTTCTTTTCTTTCAAAATTTAATAAACTCACCTGGACATCTTCACAGTGTTTTATTAATAGCTATGCCTATTGCCTCTGAAGGAATAAAAATACCATTACTCTGTACGAGTCATTATTTATCACTGAGCAATCACTCCTACACCCTCTTGCTTACTTCACTAATTCTCGGCCGGCGCCTACAGAGATGAGATGAATAAATGTCTCTCTGGAACTTCCTCCACGAGCCAAAAGGCCATAGACAGAAAATGGGGCTTTGTCCTAAAAATGATGAGAACAATTCCTGGGCGTAGATATTTTAGGTACTTGTGGTCAGGGGCAATTCCTCCGCCTGAGCCACCATTACCAGTCTGCTCTACCAGCTGTGCAGAACCCTGGGTTCCCATAAAACCAACCTTGCTGACCCAGGGGGCAGCTACTGGTTTTGAAAATTCCACTTTAACTGGAAATTTTCTAAAACAGTTCTATAGCTCTGGTTTACTGAAAACCAACATTTACAAATTTGGTGAGAAAGCCCTCTTGCCCCAGCTGCCTCCAATTTCCTGTCTCTGGGCACAGTGTTCAGCTTGGCTGTTGGGCTCTACAGGGCTAGCACTGCCATTGCCTCTGGCAGTGTGGTGTAGTGGAAAGCAAGGTGGATGCAGGTAAGAAGACCTGGGTTCAGTGTGGTTTCTGTTACTAATGAGAATGCCATTGACTTCTGCATCACTAAGCTCCCTTCTAGCTCCAGTCAGAGCAGCCAATAAGCACCTATTATGGGCAAGATGTCCAACAAGGGGTATAAGTCACAAACCCCGTCCTCTCAGAGTTCACAGCAGAGCAATTCTTTAATTCTGTATACAGCCAATTTGCCATCTTTTATGCTAGAAAAGAATACTGCTGACAAATCCAAAAATCAATTCTAACATCTCATTTTGGCCAACTCTTTTACAACTTCTTCTCCATCAATTTCTGTACAAGCAAATAGGTGACAGTTTAAGTGAAAGGTTATCACTTCATCTTTCTTCCCTTGTCCCACCGTCCATTTGAAAATCAAATACAAGGAGAACGAAACAGGAGAAACAAGAAGCTTGGATAAGTCAACAATTAGATAATTAGCCACTGAAACAACAAAAAGTTGTCTGTATTGATGATGAAGGGAGACATACTTCTTTAGTGATAGCAACTAACAGTCTCAGATTCTACCACATGTGAGGATGTCATATTGAAAACTGGTTACTGATGAATAATGATTAATGCTCAGGATGACAACCAATAGCATATGTGCCATGATGACATTATAGAATCTTCTAAGAATCATCATCATCTATTTCTCAGCTATTCCTGTCTATCTCCTCTTTTGAAAAGCCTACTCAAAATTCAACATCTCCTGACCCCAGTGTATTCTCCCTCAAAGAGAAGTTTCATTCTGTATGTCCATTTAGCTGCCCAGATATTCAGAGAAACACAGTGGTCAAAGGATTTTCTTGCATTCTTCAAATATTGCTCGTTAATTTGTATGTGACCTCTCTTCCACAATAGCATGGTTAATGCTTCAGCAGTAGTGTCTTATCATAGCCCAGCTGTGCACTCACTGCTATTTTCTGCCTCCTTTGTCTTTCCATCTTCCAAGGCCTCTTATGCTAAGATAGAGATCCAGTACCACTTTGAAAAGAGGTTCTTCATCACTGATCATTGGCATCATACATATCCATAGTGGGGAAAGCTCATTATTTCCATGGAAAACTAGAAATGATCTACAGGAGCATAATAAATAAATTAATAACAAAGGGGAAGAAATGGAATTTACATTAGGAGGTCAGGGAGACAGCCTGAACATCACTAGGAAAGGAGTGTCTTAGAAGATTTGGACATTATTTTTTTAAAAAAAGAGGTTCTAATTTTTCACTGTAAAAATAATTCGTTGAGTGACCTGTAGCAAATCATTTATCTGAGAAAAAGTATGCTGATATTCACTGTTTACAAAAATTTAATAAGGTAATACTAAAATAAATATGAAATTCTTGGATAGAAATCTTGTAATTCTATATTGTTACAAAAGGGCAACATAATACCACAGTTAATATCACTGTTCAGTTTAGCAAAATAAGCATTTCTTGAGGGTGCTATGGCTCCCGGCATTGTGCTAGGTAGATCCTCAATTCCAATAATGAATAAGATGTGGCCTCTACCCTCAAGAAGCTTACATTCTAGTTCCAAGCTCAACAAAGGCTCTCTCAAAACTAATCCAATGTAACACAGGGACATTTGCTAGTTATAGCAACTAAAACAAAGGTTCCTTAAATGTGCTCACAAGTATATACTCTTAAGAAAAGGAAGATGTTATTCTAAGAAAATCAAGACAACATAGGCAGTTTGTCAGTTTAAGGGCACACAATGAGGAAAACTGGAAGCAAAGTCAAGACCTAAGGCACTTTGGGTTATAAACCAGGGTTCCATGTTTTCTGAACCACAAAGGTCTAAGCAGCTTGTCTTTATTCCTGTTAAACAGCTGGGAAAGTTGTGGGGTAAGGTGTCTGGTCCAAAAAAGCTTTTCTTTTGGCTTTGCTTAGTTATGTAAAAATAAATGCGGTTTCAAATAGACTTCTCATTTTTTCTTAGTTCGTTTAACCCTCCAGATATTTTCCCATTTTGTCCACTATTTCATTTTGCATCTTAGCTGAGAAAACATCTTCCCTCTCTTACTAATTTCTTTACTATTTCCCATTTAATTTAGTAATTATATTCCTCCTGTTGGTAAAGAGATAGGTTTGTGATACACTACAGATCAAAGTTATTTAGCCAAATAAGGTTGATGTTGGTTGGAATGCAGCTTTAAAATATAGTCCAAGATCTTGTTATCCAAAAACATGCAGGGATGTCTGCACACACTGACTCCATTGACCACTCCACAGCTCTGTACCAAATGAAATGCAATATAAGATAGACTGCCTTTGTCTAAAAATCCATAAACTGTAACTCAGATTGCTTTTTCTTCCCAAGCCAAGAAGAGAAATCTATACTAAGATAGTTTTGAAAACAGTGCATTTACCAATCCCTCTATTTTGTCTCAGATTCCACCAATGAATCACCCGAAGGGGCAGTGATCACTCTGATACTACTTACCAACGCACAGTTAATTTACTCCTTTGGTTATTAGTACAACCTCCAAAGAGTGGTTTCTAAATTTAAATCAGAATTGAAGAATTCAAGCATTTATCACTATTTGGTGGGGGCAGCCTTCTTAGTGACTAGTTTTCAAAAAGTACTGAAAGATATCTAGGCTTGAAACAACTTGAGTCAACTCACTATGTCCATACTGTCCATGTTAATGCTGAGAGTCTTTTTCCCCTGCTCTATCTAGCTATTTTTGTCCATTCCCTGACCTCCCTCTTTTTATCTTCTTCTTCCCACTATATTCTATAACATCAGAGTGGAAAAACACACTTATCTTCCTGTAACTACGTTTTCCCCTAAAAATGAATAATCACTTGAACACTTGGATAACAGACTATTATGTCTGAGGTCTGATCAATTATCTGCA
Organism: Moschus berezovskii; assembly: GCF_049115385.1. Taxonomy (NCBI): domain Eukaryota; kingdom Metazoa; phylum Chordata; class Mammalia; order Artiodactyla; family Moschidae; genus Moschus; species Moschus berezovskii. Next base: position 72,346,710 of record NC_142462.1, read on the forward strand.
AAGTAATGGATAAAATCTTTTCCAAGGTGACCATGTATTCTTCAGCGGGATTTGGACATCTCAATAACGTAATTACACATTTAGATTTCAGCTTCAAGACTGATTTGCTTCCTCCCTCCCATTAACAGAAGCTGTCACATTTTCTCTTTTCAACCCTGTTATACCTGGGTACCTAGGAGCTACCCTGGTGGCTCAGATGGTAAACCATCTGCCTGCAATGCGGGAAACCTGGGTTTGATCCCTGGGTTGGGAAGATCTCCTGGAGAAGGAAACGGCAACCCACTCCAGTACTCTTGCCTGGAGAATCCCACGGACGGAGAAGCCTGGTAGGCTACAGTCCATGGGGTGGCAAAGAATCGGACACGACTGAGCAACTTCACTTTTCACATACCTAGGTACACTGACTACGCAGAATCTATTAGAGTTTCTGCACATTAAAAGATCCATAACATTTAATATCTTTGAGCACAAAAAGTAGCTATTTATTCATTGCTGATTCTGGTTTCCAATGTACTTTCTATCACCTAAGGATGACACGATGTTACATGCAATGTGTGTTTGTTCTTTGTTTGCATATTTCCAAAAGAACTCCCAAAATCAAAGTTCAGCTTAATATTTTGAGCAGATTAAACTCAACATCTCCTGGACTTCATTCTGTTGATTGAATTATCCTCCATTGCTAAAATAATGGAATATAGAGTAGATTTCCTGGTAGCTGGGCCTGAATTTAGGATCTATAAGAGATGAGTAAATTTGGAAAGAGTATAGCTTTGGGGATTAAATATGGTGAGTCTAGTCTAGGACAGAATTTTCAATGTGATCCAAAAATTTAGAGAACTATAACAGTGGTTCAGAATGGCAGAAAGGGCTGTAGCATCATAATGTCACAGCTATTGCTTTGCATCAATAGAAGTCAAAAACCTCAAAATGGTTAAAAGTTATATTAAATTTCTACAGATATAACAATGGTATAATTTGATGCTAATTAGATGGCAAAAGGCTGATAATGGATTCTGTCACCCATGTGGCCTGTAATAAGTTCAAAGAAATGAGTAAAATGTCTTCAGCCAGTATAATAAATGATCAATATATTAACAAAAATGAAGACAGAAGATATGAATTCTGAACCAAGAATTTGGCTTTTAAATCACTACTCCAGCAAGATACTTTTATTTATGTAGGAAAATTCCATTATAAACCTTAAGATAGAAGATTAACATTATATCAAGTATGAGTAGGAATAAGACAATTTAAAAAGTGGAGGTAGGCTAGGGGTTTGTTCCACAGCCCAGCTGGTTCAGTGATAAAGAAAGGTATTTGAAAATAAAAAATGGGGGTCACACAACTGAGCCACAGTGCAAAACATAATGCAGATGAATTGGTAGACTTACTTGTGCAAACCAGGAATAGAAAAGCACCAATGAACTGAAGTTAATGATCTTGTCCAGCCCCAAAGAAGATACAAAGGAAATTTAACACAGGATCTTGGGGAAAGAGGTGGGAGGGGTTTCAAGATGGGGCCCTCTAATGAATTTTAAATAGGGTTGGAAGATAATGGCTCAGAAACAAAGTTAGTAAATGAGGGCCAGAGTTCAAACCCAGATTAAGTCCCATAAAGAGATTCACAACTAAAAGCATCATTTTGGATGGAATAAGAGTATCCTGAAATTAATATTCAGAGAGTGTTCATTTTGCCTTTTCAACATAACAGACAAAAAGAACTATCCTTCACTTTATTAACAGAAGTACTTTTAGGATGGGCTTTCCAGGTGGCACAGTGGTAAAGAATCTGCCTGCTAATACAGGAGACTGCAGAGAGACACAGGTTCCATCCCTGGGTTGGGAATATCCCTTGGAGTAGGAAATGGCAACCTGCTCCAGCATTCTGCCTGGAAAATTCCAAGGACAGAGGAGCCTGGTGGGCTACAGTCCATAGGATCAGACACAACTGAGCACATACCCACTTTTATTATAAGGAAATAGCATTCATGTTTCCCCTTGCTGACCTTCCTCTGAAAGTGCACTGTGCACATGTTCAATGTTCCATCCCAGGCATCCCACACCCACCTCCTATAAGAATTGCATTGGGAATGGTTTTCATAAGAATCATAAAATGAATATGCCTGATGGAAGCATTCACGGGGAAAGGTAGAAGTTCAGTTCAGTCCCTCCATTGTGTCTGACTCTCTGTGAACCATGAACTGCAGGACATCAGGTTTCCCTTTCATTATCAACTCCTGGAGCTTACTCAAACTCATGTCCATTGAGTTAGTGATGCTATCCAACCATTTCATCCTCTGTCGTCCCCTTTTACTCCTGCCTTCAATCCTTCCCAGCACCAGGGTCTTTTCAAATGAGTCAGTCCTTTGCATCAGGTGGCCAAAGTATCGGAGTTTTAGCTTCAGCATCAGTTCTTCCAATGAATATTCAGGACTGATTTCTTTTAGGATGGACTGGTTAGATCTCCTTGCAGTCCAAGGGACTCTCAAGTCTTCTCCAACACCACAGTTCAAAAGCATCAATTCTTCGGCATTCAGCTGTCTTTATAGTCCTACTCTCACATCCATACGTGACTATAGGAAAAACCACAGCTTTGACAAGATGGACCTTTGTTGGCAAAGTAATGTCTCTGCTTTTTAACATGCTGTCTAGGTTGATAAAACTTTCAAGCAGCAAGCATCTTTTAATTTCATGATTGTAGTCACCATCTGCAGTGATTTTTGGAGCCCCCAAAATTAAAGTCTGCCACTGTTCCACTGTTTCCCCATCTCTTTGCCATGAAGTGATAGGACCAGATGCCATGATCTTACTTTTCTGAATGTTGAGCTTTAAGCCAACTTTTTCACTCTCCTCTTTCACTTTCATCAAGAGGCTCTTTAGTTCTTCTTTGCTTTCTGCCATAAAGGTGGTGTCATCTGCATATCTGAGGTTATTGATATTTTTCCCGGCAATTTTGATTCCAGCTTGTGCTTCACCCAGCCCAGCGTTTCTCATGATGTAATCTACATATAAGTTAAATAAGCAGGGTAACAATACACAGCCTTGATGTACTCCTTTCCTGATTTGGAACCAGTCTGTTGTTCCAAGACCAGTTCTAACTGTTGCTTCTTGACCTGCATACAGATTTCTCAGAAGGCCTGGTCAGGTGGTCTGGTATTCCCATCTCTTTCAGAATTTTCCACAGTTTATTGTGATCCACACAGTCAAAGGATTTGGCATAGTAAATAAAGCAGAAGTAGATGTTTTTCTGGAACTCTCTTGCTTTTTCAATGATCCAGCAGATGTTGGCAATTTGAAATCTGGTTCCTCTGCCTTTTCTAAATCCAGTTTGAACATCTGGAAGTTCAGGGTTCGGGTACTGCTGAAACCTGGCTTGGAGAATTTTGAGTGTTACTTTGCTAGCATGTGAGATGAGTGCAATTGTGCGGTTGTTTGAGCATTCTTTGGCATTGCCTTTCTTTGGGACTGGAATGAAAACTGACCTTTTCCAGTCCTGTGGCTATTGCTGAGCTTCCAAATTTGCTGGCATATTGAGTGCAGCACTTTCACAGCATCATCTTTCAGGATTTGAAATAGCTCAATTGGAATTCCATCACCTCCACTAGCTTTGTTCATAGTGATGCTTTCTAAGGCCCACTTGACTTCTCCTTCCAGGATGTCTGGCTCTAGGTGAGTGATCATACCATCGAAGTTATCTGGGTCATGAAGATCTTTTTTGTATAGTTCTTCTGTGTATTCTTGCCACCTCTTCTTAATATCTTCTGCTTCTGTTAGTTTCATACCATTTCTGTCCTTTATCGAGCCCATCTTTGCATGAAATGTTCCCTTGGTATCTCTAAATTTCACGAAGAGATCTCTAGTCTTTCCCATTCTGTTGTTTTCCTCTATTTCTTTGCATTGATTGCTGAGGAAGGCTTTCTTATCTCTCCTTACTATTCTTTGGAACTCTGCATTCAAATGGGTTTATCTTTCCTATTCTCTTTTGCCTTTCACTTCTTTTCTTTTCACAGCTATTTGTAAGCCCTCCTCAGACAACCATTTTGCCTTTTTTGCATTTCTTTTTCTTAGGGTCTTGATCACTGCCTCCTGTAAAACGTCATGAACCTCCAACCATAGCTCTTCAGGCACTCTATCAGATCTAATCCCTTGAATCTATTTGTCCCCTCCACTGTATAATCATAACGGATTTGATTTAGTTCATACTGAATGGTCTACTGATTTTCCCCACTTTCTTCAATTTAAGTCTGAATTTGGCAATAAGGATTTCATGATCTGAACCACAGTCAGCTCCCGGTCTTGTTTTTGCTGACTGAATGGAGCTTCTCCATCTTTGGCTGCAAATAATATAATCCATCTGATTTCAGTATTGACCATCTGGTGATGTCCATGTGTAGTGTCTTCTCTTGTGTTGTTGCAAGAGGGTGTTTGCTATGACCAGTGCATTCCCTTGGCAAAACTCTATTAGCCTTTGCCCTGCTTCATTCTGTATTCCAAGGCCAAATTTGCCTGTTACTCTATGTATTTCTTAACTCCATACTTCTCCACTCCAGTCCCCTATAATGAAAAGGACATCTTTTTTGGGTGTTACTTCTAGAAGGTCTTGTAGATCTTCATAGAACCATCCAACTTCAGCTTCTTCAGCATTACTGGTTGGGGCATAGACTTGGACTACTTGGATTACATAGACTTGGTTTGCCTTGGAAACAGAGCTCTCTGTCATTTTTGTGATTGCATCCAAGTACTGCATTTCAGAATCTTTTGTTGACTATGAGGGCTACTCCATTTCTTCTAAGGGATTCTTGCCCACAGTAGTAGATATAATGGTCATCTGAGTTAAATTCACCCATTCCAGTCCATTTTAATTCACTGATTCCTAGAATCTCTATGTTCACTCTTGCCATCTCCTGTTTGACCACTTCCAATTTGCCTTGATTCATGGACCTAACATTCCAGGTTCCTATGCAACACTGCTCTTTACAGCATCGGACTTTACTTTCATCACTAGTCACATGCACAACTGGGGGTTGTTTTTGCTTTGGCTCTGTCTCTTCATTCTTTCTGGAGTTATTTCTCCACTGATCTCCAGTAGCATATTGGAGGCCAACTTGGAGACTGGAGGAGAAGGGTCAGCTCAGAGAGTACAGGAGTCCCGCACTCTTACCTGAGACCTCGCCATGCACATCGCTTCCATTTGACTGTTCTCTTTATAACAAAGATAAGAGCAATTCCAGGGGCTAAACCTTGTAACGCAAAGTCAGAAAGCTGTTAAAGTCTCTGATGTCAAGGAGAGGTGGCTTCCTTTAGTCCATGAGCCATGAAATTGGAGTCAGATGTCCTGAAGTCAAATCCCAGCTCAGCTGTCCCAGCAAGACGCTAGGTGCTGGAGCAGCAGCTGTGCGGCACTAGAGCAACTTTTAGGAGATATCCCTCATCCAAGGGCAAAGGAGAAGCCCCAGCAAGATGGTAGGAGGGGCATAATCACATTTAGAATCGAACCACATACCTGCCAGAGATGCTCACAGGGCTCAAACAAACCCTGGGCACATCAGGACCCTAAGACCCCACAGAGACTGAGCCAGAAATGTACTTGAGTGTCTCCTGCAGGGTACAGGTCAGCAGTGGACAGGTGTAGGGGCAGGGGCTCTGGGTGCAGTAGACTTGAGCATGGCATAAGCCCTCTTTGACGAGGTTCCCATTAACCCCACTATAGAGCCACCAGAACTTACACAGGACTAGGGAAACAGACTCGTGGAGGGCACAAACAAAAAGTTGTGCACACCAGGACCCAGGAGAAAGAGCAGTGACCCTACAAGAGACTGACCCAGACTTGCCCGTGTGTGTCCAGGAGGCTCTGGCAGAGGCGTGGGTCAGTGTTGGCCTGCTGTAGGGTTGGGGGCACTGAGTGCAGCAGTATGTGCATGGGACCTTTCGAAGGAGGTCGCCATTATCTTCATTACCTCCACCATAGTTTGGCCTCAGGTCAAGTAACAGGGAGGGAACACAGCCCTGCCCATCAACAGAAAATTGGATTAGAGATTTACTGAGCATGGCCCCGCCCATCAGAACAAGACCCGGTTTACCCCTCAGTCTCTCCCATCAGGAAGCTTCTATAAGCCTCTTATCCTTCTCCATCAGAGGGCAGACAGACTGAAAACCACAGAAAACTAACCAGTCTGATCACAAAGACCACAGCGTTGTCTAACTCAGTGAAACTCTGAGCCATGCCGTGTAGCGCCACCTAAGATGGGCAGGTCATGGTGAAGAGTTCTGACAAAAGTTGGCCCACTGGAGAAGGGAATGGCAAACCACTTCAGTATTCTTGCCTTGAGAACCCCATGAACAGCATGAAAAGGCAAAAGATGAACTCCCCAGGTCGGTAGGTGCCCAATATGCTACTGGAGATAAGTGGAGAAATAACTCCAGAAAGAATGAAGAGACAGAGCCAAAGCAAAGTTGAAGAAAGTACAACTATTCATACTTGTTTTTTCCACACCGATTTAGCCTTTCTAGTACCAAAGGTATTATCTCTGAAGCAAAATTACAGGCAATAATCACAGATCTCCATCTCTCCATAGAGATGCCACCAAATAACTAAGAAACCAAAGCTCTAGCTATTATGGAAGAGCCGTCTTTTGTCAGTTCTAAGGGAACAACATAATTAAAAATTATAAATTCTGACCAACTGACATATACCATCATTAGCAGCTGGGATTGACAAGGAAAGCAATAGAATAAATTTCTAAGCCTCAGTTTCCTCACGTGCAAAATACACTCATAATAGCTATGTAACAGGCTCATTAAAAGAATTAAATAAAATTAAACAAGAACTGAGTGAATTTGCTCTATGATATTATTAAATATATAAAAACTGAGAATGAAAACACCAGCACTCCACATTCACAATCTATCGGAACAATCTGAAAGATATTAATATATCCTTATTTCAATGTGGAAAAAATGATAAAACAGATGTTATTATTCTTTTATAATCAGATCATCTAAATGGAGACCTTTAAAATTTCTGGGGGAAAAATGAACTTCAAGGAAACTTCCTCCCTACCCTGACCCCTTCCCCTACCAAAAAAAAAAAAACACCTCTACAGAATTATAAAGAAGTTTTTTGAAATAAAGAAATATCTATTATTTAGATATCTATTATTAGATATCTAAATATCTAATAATATTTATTATTCCCATTCCATCTATGATTAAAGAAACATATTCCCATTTTACAGAAGAGGAAACAGTCAAAGAGTAAGTAAAAAGCAGCAAATAAAGCTCAGTCTTCCAAATTTACACCTCTTTTCTTTTTACATTACCCTAGGCTATCAGGCTATCTAAGGAGAAGGAAATGGCACCCCACTCCAGTACTCTTGCCTGGGAAATCCCATGGACGGAGAAGCCTGGTAGGCTACAGTCCATGGGGTTGCTAAGAGTCAGACACGACTAAGCGACTTCAGTTTTTCACTTTTATGCATTGGAGAAGGAAATGGCAACCCACTCCAGTGTTCTTGCCTGGAGAATCCCAGGGACAGACGGTGGTGGACAGAGGTGGGCTGCCATCTATGGGGTCGCACAGAGTCGGACACGACTGACGCAACTTAGCAGCAGCAGCAGGCTATCTAAAGAATAGTCCCCTCATTTTCATGAGGCTCATTTTTTAATCTTGACCTAGTTTTTCTGATAATGATGTCTGTGGTTCAGTGAACAAAGCTGAAGTCATGTTTTCAATTATTTTAGGTTTATAAGCAATTCTATCAGCCAAAGCAGATAACCCCATTTACAGACTGAGTCCCATAAGACATTATATAAGTTTGGATGTATCATGTATAGAATATAATTTTTATTTAAAAAACACAGAACTGTCATTTAAAAGCATGAAGCATATTTAAACATCAGCACATCTAAAAATACTTGAGAATATTATACCAGAAGATTTGTCAACATATTAAACAACAAGCAATTTAAAAATAAAGGTTTTCACATACCCACATTAAATAAAAATGTCAACTCACAGAATTTCAGAGAGGGCTGGGTCTATAGGGTGATACAATTTTTAAGTTTGATCTCTCCAAAAGTGAACTGAACATCTTTACATTTATATAATATTTGATGGGTCTCATTCTATAATTTAGGCTCTTCTGCTTTAGCTAACAGAATAGCTTCAAAGCCTAAAATACATGTAAATCATTATTTTATTTTTGTTTATATCTGGTTGCAATAGCCCCATTTTACCAGCTGAAGCTTATTCCAGCATCAAAGAATTTGATTAACTTTACTTCAAATAAAAATAAAAGATTAAGAGAAATGGTGAGAGCACACCCCAGAAACACTTTATAAACTCAGTCAGTCTAGAGTCTCAGAATTTTTAGAACTGGAAAGGATCGTTATAACAAGCAAATACTTTGGAACCCATTTCGCCCACTGCTCCGAACAACACAACTACTTTTTTTCTTTCACAAGTTCCCTAACTGAAACTGGATCTACTACAAGCATAGACAGTTAAGCTAGAAATTCCCTTTGCTATTTTACTTCTAAATATACAATGCCAGCACTATTAGTTGAAAATTGAAAATCTAAGCCTTTGCACATCTGTGTTTTGGTCTATATGACTCTAAGCAACCAGTTTAGTTTGGTTTTGTTAATTAATTGATAGACTGTTCAGTCAAAAAACATAGTCTCAATCCTCTGGCCAGAGTCGGCTAAACACAAGGGAAGCCCTGGACACACCACTCCCTTTATGAAATCTTGGCAAACTACAAATCAGACAAACTACAAATCCATTACTCCTTATGCAGATCTTCAAAATCTCCAGGCCTGGGGTTGGTCCAGGCCTTCTATTTTGTTCATCACACATAAGCATACACCCTTCTATCTCCCATTTGCTCTTGTCTCGTCCTTGTAGCGCTAAATCCCCAAAAGGTTTAAATGCAAGATGAGTTTGTAGTTGATCTAGTCACTCAGACTTTAAGTGTTCCTAATTAAAAAAAAATATTTTTTAGAAAGTGGACAGAGCATGGGCTTCATGGGTGTTTCATGAACCCAGTCCAGAGAGTAATTCCATTGTGCAAGAAGAGCTACCATTTCAGGCATGTCCTTTCACTTTTCCCCTGGGTAACCTCATTCCGACTTGTTCCAAGTAATATCTTCATTTGTGTGGAACAGGTTTTAAAGAACTCACTCAGAATCTTTAAATGTTTTTCCATAAGTATATGCTTAAGCACAGATTTTCTTCTTCTAATGTTTAGTTAAAGACAAGAAGAACTCAACATTACTTTCCTGTCACTGCCAGAAATAATGTAAACAGTACTCTAAGCTTTCACAATTTCAAATTGAACTACTCCAATTTTCCAAGTCAATATACTGTAATAACTTTTACTGTCATCCCACAGTGTTTTCAGATAAGGGTAGCCATCCATAGGAGATATTAATTGCAGCAACTTGTAATTAAATTTACTATGTGCCATCTCCCGGTGCCCTGTGAGAAACTACATACATTACTTCATTTCCTACAATGACATTCTCTTTCTTGTCAAAAAACTTTAGATATTTCCATAGTCAAGGAAATGACTGCAAGAAAAGACTTGACTGACTTCAAATGTAAGTGTAAAACACCTCTTGGATATGAAAGCCACAATTATGGATATAAATTTGAAATATTTTATTTATTTAACAGAATAAAAGCATTTCTCAATAAGAGAAGCAAACAAATAACCGAATATTAATCCCAATAAAATGTTCCTGTGTAATCAAATTAGAGTTAACATTTTAAACTTAGATTGACTTTTATTAGCTAACAATTAACCCAGTGTATATACCCTGAGGAAAAACTATATAACTTCATGTTTGAATAAAAACACCAAATAGAGAAATAAAATTAAAATGACCTTTGATATAGGAAGAATTAACTTCAGAAATCTTCCCTTCATCAGCATGTAGAAAACATTTATGTTATACATTAGAGTCCATTTGCTCATTCATTCAATAAATATTTATTATGTGGAAGAGACAGTGTTAGGTGCTGGCAGTATTCCCATGAACCAGACAGACACACTTCCTGCATTCCTGAAGTCTCTTGTCTGGAGAATTTACCATCAATTCAGTTCAGCAAGTATTTATCAAGCATCTGTAATAAACCAGTACTGTTCTGACTCATTTAAGGATATGAGAGAGCTAACATAGGATCTGTGGCTCCCTTTCTGTGTCTTTGAAAATAAAAAGCTCTTATAAATGAAGTGCTTAGAAAACAATATAAACTATTTGTTGCCAATAATAAAGACCATAGAATGCAAACACTATTTCTGAATCCACTTGCTAAAAAGCATGTACTATATGAAGTTGTAAGAGTCCAATGCAAAAGAATATCTTTTTAGCAAATCTTTAAAATTCTAGCATACAATGCAAAGAAGAAAAACCTTAGCATTTTATTTCATGGATATATCTTAAAACGCTGATCTCTTTTTTTCCCTATTCAGAGTAAACAAAACATTTACTGTCTTCTTAAATATATAAAAGGTCATTGAACACCCAGTATAGTTCTTGCTTGTTTGTTTTTATCAAGTCATATGGAAAGCAGATTCTGTGTCTGAACAATTAAATTGGCTTACACTAAGCTCAGGGGAGAGCAACCTAATTGTCTTAGAGCAGAAGACAAGAAATTAAAAGTCTTGAATCTTTTTCTGAGAGTCTTACAAACTCTCCTGAGAGGAACATGGCAATTATCCAAAGATTTCTTAAGTAGCTTTGGAAAAAGCAGTGGATATGTTAAAGAATAATTTACTTTTTAATAAAAAAATCAAAGCACTGAAGAGAGTATGCTTCCAAATAGAGTACTTTGATTTAGATAACAGACATAAAGTTAAAAATATTTTTTTAAAAATCATTCCACTGATGTGGAAAACAGTATGATGGTTCCTCAAAAGTTAAACATAGAATTACCATATGACCCCATAATCCCACTCCTAGATAAATGCACCAAAGAACTGAAAACAGGTACTGAAACAAGTACATACACATATATGTTCACAGAAGCACTATTCAGAATAGCCAAAAGGTTAAAGCAAGCTAAGTGTTCATTAACAAATGAATGCATAAGCAAACTGACATATCTATACAACAGAATATTACTCACAAAAAGGCACAAAGTACCAGCACATGCTACAATGTGGATGAACATCCAAAATATGATGCTAAGTGAAAGAAGCCAGACACAAAATGTCACATATTGAACAATTACTTTTATATGAAATATCCAGAATAGATAAATCCATAGAGACAGAGCTCAGATTAGCGGTTACCAGGAGCAATAAGGAAGGTAAAATGGGAGAAATGCCTTAATAGTTATGGAGCGATAGGAATCTGGAAGCATGAGACAGCAATGATGGTTAAACCACTCTGAACATACTAAAATTCCAATGAATTGTTCACTTTAAAATGGTTAATTTTATATCATGTGAATTTCATTTCAAATCATTCTTTAATAATGCTACATCAACAAAGCTTTTGATAAGACTGAGAACAATAATATTTGGAAAAATACAGATACTGACAACTCTAAGTTTAAAAGTGATCCCAAACAGACTGTGAATGTAAAAAAATTTTTAAATACCTTAAACAATTTATGTGGTTTATATTTTCTTTATATGCATACTTAAGTGTGATAAATTATAAAACTTGTGTTTAAATAAATCTGTCTAAATAAATTGCCTGGTGGTTCAGACAGTAAAGAATCTCTCTCAAAATAGGAGATCCAGGTTCAATCCCTGGGTCAGGAAAGATCCCCTGGAGGAGCGAATGGCTACCCACTCCAATATTTTTGCCTGGAGAATCCCACAGACAGAGATGCCCAATCTTGAAGATTCATTGGAAGGACTGATGCTGAAACTGAAATTCCAATAGTTTGGCCACCTGATTCGAGGAGCCAACTCATTGGGAAAGACCCTGATGCTGAGAAAGATTGAAAGCAAAAGGAGAAGAGGGCAGCAAAGAATGAGATGGTTGGATGGCATCACTGACTCAATGGACATGAGTTTGAGCAAACTCTGGGAGATATTGAAGGACAGGGAAGCCTGGTGTGCTGCATTCCACGGGGTTGCGAAGAGTAGGACACGGCTTGGCAACCGAACAACAACAACAAAAATCTCAGAGTTCACTCAATACATGTGAAATAAACATTTAAGTAATAATAATTTTTTAAAAATTCCATTGCTCTGTTTTACCTGTATGTGAAATGTTTTCAAAGTCAGTGATGACACTTACAGAGAAAGCTCTGACAAGTTATATAGATCAGTACGAGTATAAAGAACAGCTTTTTTAAATAAGCAAAGCAGTTAAAGCCAGGAAATTTTGGAAATCATCTTAGGAGTATTTAAACCTTAAATTTCCACAAAGATATGAACACTGACTAATGAAAGAATAAAGACTGTTAAATAAATTTAACTTAATCATAATAGAACCCTTATACCAAGGTTTACCATTAGGCAGATTCTCACACACTTCAGAACAAACTGTATGTAGACAGGACAGGACCAAACACCTTCTAGCTGTAAGAGGCTAAAAAATAAAACTATATGTGGTAAGCTTTCAATAACAAAGTTGACTTAAAGCAACAGTAGTCTCAAATCTCATCATTATGCTATAAAAGGAGAAACACATTTTACAAATCACATTATTAGAGGTTTTTATAAAAATGTCATTTCAAATTTCAATATTTCCTGAGTAATTTGAATGTTCTACATAAGTTCAAACATCAAGTTTTTATTTTAGAAAAGCTTTTTTTTTTTGTATCAGCTAAAGATCTTTTTTTTTTGTCTTTTTTCTTTTTTTTTACATTACTATATTGGTTTTGCCATGCAGACTCAGAAAAGTATTTTTTAAAGGATACTCATGTATATGTTAGGGCTTCCCTGGTGGCTGAGATGGTAAAGCATCTGCCTGCAATGCAGGAGACCCGGATTCAATCCCTGGGTCTGGAAGATCCCCTGAAGAAAGCAATGGCAACCCACTCCAGTACTCTTGCCTGGAAAATTCCATGGATAGAGAAGCCTAGTCAGCTACAGTCCATGGTGTCACAAAGAGTCGGACACGACTGAACAACTTCACTTCACATGTATATGGTCGAGACCAAGGTTGAAAAATTGACTCCATGAATAAAACAAAGTTTATAGAGTTTAAAACCCCAGAACCAATGATCACACTTAACACTCAGACTTGATTTTCTAATACTACTATTAATACTCTCCAATAAAAGAACATGGGCTCCTTGGAGGAAAAACTGATTCTAGGTTAGGGTAGGAAATATACAAGATGAGCTTGGAACATCTTGCTGTGTCAGGAAGGAACGCAGTGCTGGAAAAAAAAACAAAAAACAGCTCAATGCCTTGACTACCTGGACTGGGATATTTTTGAATATTTGCTTGCAAAAACTGGCTATGAGTTTACAGAGATAGGCCAGTTCTTTCATCTAGAGCAGCGTTTCTCATCGTCAGCTCTGTTGACTTCGTGGGTCCGGGCTTCTACGGTGTATGGTCCTACACACTGAAGGAAGCTTAGCAGCATCCCTGGCCTCTACGCACTAGATGACAACAGCACCATCCCTTTCTCCCCATGTGACAATTAAAATGTGCCCAATGTCCTGGGGGTGGGGATGGGAAAGGAATCAAAATTCCCTCCCTTCAGTGAGAACCATACTCTAGAGAAACTTCCAAAATGATGAACTAAATAACACCTGATGGTTAAACAAACTGATCAAACAATGCTGTGAGATTCTGGCTAGTTTTTAAAAAGCCAATATAGTAAGAGGAAGAGGGATCTTGTGAGGAAAAAGAGTTTGTTTTTTTCTTCTTTAACATTTCTCTTCTTTCCCCCTCAGCAATCAGGAATAAGGCCTTTTTAATGACTATTATCCTGATTCCCTAACTTCATTTCCACTGCTGCTAAAAAGCCCATGGTAAAAAAGAAAAAAAGCCTGAGTGTTTGACACACTTCACAAAAGCTGTCTTTCAAAGACACTGGGTTGAAGAGCATTTTAATTAAGAACAGGGACAACAGCCTTTCAGTGCAACGCAGAAACACCAAATAAGGAGGGTGCTACAGTTTCTGGAATCCCATCTCTTCAGCTGCCAGTGAAAGTACACTGAACTCACAGCACTAAAAGAATTGCCATAATATATTCAGGGTGTGAAACTGAGAAATGTTCACCTATTCCAGTGAACCACTCTTCCATAACATTTGCAAAGAAGTGCAAGTATACTCCCCTTGGGCAAACACCTGTTTATGAACAAGAACATGTCATTAACAGAGGCCAGTTTCTTTTACACCCTGTGCCAAATTCAGTGTAACTCATTTGGCTTCTGTCAGAATTGGATTTCTAATCCTGTGTTCTAGACAATTAGCTACAAGCCTCAGCTTCTTGTTACTTAGTCTAGCCTACAAGAACAGAAGGGTTTTTCACAAAGATAAATGGGTGCAGGATAGTTAATTTGAATACTCTGTCCCAAATGCTAAGCTAATTCTAGAAATTCTTAAACCGAACTAGAACCTTAAGGGCAAATCTAAGTATACGCTGATGTGAGGCGTTCCCAAGGAAGAACCTTATGAATCAAATGAATAAACAGGTGCAGTGACATAATGGGCTGAGAGCTAAGTTTTCAAAAGGTGAAAGAAGTTTATCTTTCCTTTTTTTCTCTCATTCAGAAAATCAACTTTACAGATGTGTTCCATTCACCCATTCTTCAGCTGAGTTTTACATTCCTTCTTAGATAAAGAGTGACATAAACAGTTTAGCCAAAACTGGAAATTTTCTATAACAAATACGATTTAGAAAAATAAAAAGCACAGATCCATCCAGGCCAGACAACTGTCCCTTTTTGCAGAGTGCACCTGGAAACCCATTTAAATTATCTTGTGCGAAGCTCAGGGGAGAACTAGCTAACTGTCTTAGAGCAAAAGACAAGAAATTAAAAGCCTTGAATCTTCTAATCATGTGATTTGGGATGTTGACAACTTACTTAACCTCTTTGAACTTTTATTGATCTATAAATGGCAACTATTTGGCAAAATGATTGGGTAATTTATGGAAGGGATATTTTAAGAGCACTGGCTAAAGTTGTTAAATAAAACAAATTGTATTTTTAAACTCTAAATTGAGATATTAGGGTCTTTAAATAATACTCTTTTCAGAGGCAAATTCACCCGGGTTTTTCCACAGATAAATCTTCCACATTTCTAGACAAACTGATTTTGAGTTTGAAATTATCAGCTTGCTAAAAAACATGTAAAAGATTTTCCTAAAATACATATTTTCTGTATATTCTATGAAACATTTTAAGTATAAAAATTATATCTTATTCCATCAACAACTAAGTTTCAGAAAACACCTGATCTCATAATATATGGAAATGAGTATCACAACATCTCTCATTGATTAACTATAGTATTAACTATACTGCTTATTAAAACAGTAACATTAGCCAAGATTCATGAATTCTTAGTCTTTGGTCAAGAGAAAGCCTTAAAATCTTATCCTCAGGGCAAGCCAGAAAAAGGCCCTGAAATCTGCCTTTCTACCCATTTCTCAAAGTGCATCAATAAGACTAGTTTTATGGAGATAAAAACTCCTCTGAGCAAGCATAGGCTAATTTTATTTCATTTCTGACTTTCTTCTTGTACCTTAGGAAAATATGTGGCCTCTGGCCAATGACTCACAGAATTACAAAGCTAATTGCTTTTGTGACTCGTTAATCAGTGTGTTCCATGGGTTTTCCAGAAAGATGACCCTCTGTGTAAACAACTTCTGAAGAGGCCCACAGAAGCCAGAGACGAGGACAAAAGGATAAATCCTAATCTGTCTCCCAAAAGAGTAGCTTTTTAAAATAGTTCTGGAGTGGACGCAGGGCTCCCTCTTAGGAACTGACACACACACATTCTCCCGCCATGCACCATGGAAACCAAGTTTCAGTCCCACTTATGTCTCCCGACTAATTAACAGTGAGACTTGTTTGAACAGCTCAATATCATAAAAACAAACAACCCATCAAAAAGTGGGCAGAAGACCTAAACAGACATTTCTCCAAAGAAGACATACAGATAGCTAATAAACACATGAAAAGATGCTCAACATCACTCACTGTTCAGTTCAGTTCAGTCGCTCAGTCGTGTCCGACTCTTTGCGACCCCATGAATCACAGCACGCCAGGCCTCCCTGTCCATCACCAACTCCCAGAGTTCACTCAATCTCATGTCCACAGAGCGGGTGATGCCATCCAGCCATCTCATTCTCTGTCGTCCCCTTCTCCTCCCGCCCCCAATCCCTCCCAGCATCAGAGTCTTTTCCAGTGAGTCAACTTGTCGCATGAGGTGGCCAAAGTATTGCAGTTTCAGCTTTAGCATCAGTCCTTCCAATGAACACCCAGGACTGATCTCCTTTAGAATGGACTGGTTGGATCTCCTTGCAGTCCAAGGGACTCTCAAGAGTCTTGTCCAGCACCACAGTTAGAGAAATGCAAATCAAAACTGTAATGAGGTATTATCTCACACCAGTCAGAATGGCCATCATCAAAAAGCCAACAGTAAATGCTGGAGAGGGTGTGGAGAAAAGGATATCCTGTTACACTGTTGGTGGGAATGCAAATTGATACAATCACTAAGGATAATAGTATGAAAGTGAAAGTGATAGTTACTTAGTTGTGTCCGACTCTGCAACCCCATGGACTGAAGCCTTTCAGGCTCCTCTGTCCAGGGAATTTCCAGGCAAGAATACTAGAGTGGGTAGCCATTTCCTTCTCCAGGGGATCTTCCCAACCCAGGGATCGAACCCGGGTCTCCTGCATTGCAGGAAGATTCTTCACCATCTGAGCCACCAGGAACAGTATGGAAATTCCTTTAAAAACTAGGAATAAAACTACCATACAACCTAGCAATCCCACTCCTGGGCATATACCAAATAAGCAACTGCTTATCACTAATGGCTCTGTTAAAACAGAATAAAAGATTTTTCTTACAATCCCCTGTGAGTCTGGCCTTATGTTAGCTGGAGCCCCATTCAGACAGATACTGCCTTTTTTGAAAATGTCAACATCAAGTTACTACACCACACTTTCACCACTGAAAGTTTTCTATGGTTTTTTAATTTGAACATCATGGGAATCTATTAATTATCATTACGGGGATGATTCTGCTGAAATAAAGTCTCAGAAAATCAAGAGTAACTTTATCAGACTGCCTTGGGTAGAGGTGGGACAAGAAGGAAATACTTTGAAGTAGAAAAAAAGAAGGGGTCTAATTTATCAAAAATTTCTTTCTGGTTTAGTCAAATTGACTTTCTTTGAAGTTTGAACAAGTCATTTGGTCAGAAGTAGATTTTTCCTGGAAAATTTTACCTGCAAAATTATGGAGGGCGGTAGCAGTCTTGAACCTCTACCTTATTTCATCAGAAATAGAAGTTTCCTGACAGTTGAGGCTGTGCTGCTGTGTATTTTATGTTCCTTCCCATTATATCCATCAACAGCATTATATCCAAAGACACCATTATCCAATTTTAAAGACAAAGTGATGTTTGAGGAGATGAACTGTCACTTGCCTATGGTCTCATAGCTCATCAGAATTGCTCTTATACCAGGAAGATGAGCCTTTACCCTGGGTCCTGAGTTTTGAAAGGTCAGAATGGGTCTTTCTTTTCTATGAGTGTGCCTGCGTGCTAGGTTGCTTCAGTCATGTCCGACTCTTTGCGAGTCTATGAAGTGTAGCCCTCCCTGTTCCTCTGTCCGTGGGATTCTCTAGGCAACAATACTGGAGCGGGTTGCCATGCCCTCCTCCAGAGGATATTCCTGACCCAGGAATCAAACCATCATCTCTTACGTCTCCTGCATTGGCAGGTGGGGTTCATTACACTAGCGCCACCTGGGAAGCCCTTCCTTTCTATACTTCTCTCCAAAGGTACAACAAGGCCAAGGGTATGTATCAACCAAGAGTCATGTGTTTCTTCTTCTGGACATTTTCTGATTAGCTCAGAATTCTCTGTGCAAACTTCCCTAAGCTCACCTCTAAGGCTTCTTTCCCAAATCGTTCCCCAGGACTGACTATATAGCAGGTGTCACATGTCCACACACCTAGGCCCAAAAAGACAAGGGGTGGCCTCAGTATGGGAAAGAAACAGCATGGACTATGGGCTGGCATGTCAACACTCTCCAGTGCACAAGAGAAGCAGGGAGGCTATGGACACAGCAAGCCTAGGGCCTAGTCTCTTTATATAACCATGTTCTAGGGCAGAACTCTGAAGTATCCAAGAATTCAAATTCAAGCAAGACTTCCTAGGTCATTATAAAAGGAAATTTGTCAAGGTTGAAGAAACTGGTTTGATTTATAACTTGTAAAAATATTTTGACATATGATATGTGAGCCTTCCTTTTTATTCTTCCCTCAGGCCCTACAAATGTTAGCCTAGGGCCTACAGCTAGTAAATGATAGAGCTGAAACTTGGGGAAAAGTCCTGTGTGAATCTAGAAAGAATACTGTGTTATCCTCAATACCTATTCCCCAACAGTGTAGCAACTGTTGTTGATTTAGGTGGTCCAGCTCCAGTTCTAGAGGTCCAAACCAATCATGATAATTCCATCCCTCTTGGCAATGACTGCTTCAGGCACCTGGACTAAGCCATTCAAAATTTAACATTCCTCCAGCATCAGAGATTACTTCCAAAATGAGTAGATGCTCCCATATGGGCCAAAGAGACATAAGGAAAAGTCTGCTGGATGCTTCCTGAGTAACTCAAAACTCCAGATGTCACGCGTCCAGCACTGCTGTGGACATCTCACCAACACCAGCCTGAAGATGAGACTGGAACACAGAGGAAGGCAAAGCCACTGAGTCACACGGAGCAACAGAATGGAAGCCACTGGACAGACAACCCTGAACCCTTTGGGCTTTCAGTTATATGGACCCATACATGGCCCTATTGGTTAAGCCCATCTGAGCTGGGTTTCAATTACAGCCAAAAGCGTCCCTAAACCCCTAACTGATAGATCTCAAAGCTCATGCTCTTAACCACTATACAATACTGCCTCCAAGGCAGCAAAGGACGAATGGGTCATGGGTAACCCTGACTATCAGTGAAGAGCCAAAAGGCTCTGAAGTCCTGCTTAAGTCCAGAGTAACGTGCTTTTAGATCCAGGCTGGCACTGTCAGCCTAGCAGAGTTCACTTCAAACCTTCTTCCCTCTGGCTTAGCTGTTCTGTGAGTGGTGTCAGAGGATATAAATCCTCCAGAATACTACATCCTCTGGAAAGCATGTCCTGCTAATGGCACCTCCATTCTTACTCCAGAACTACTGAGATCTAGCTGGATTTCCAGTACTTTCCATGTTCATATGGAACATCAGGGATTTTTACATAGACTGAGGGTTGCAGAGCCATCATTAAAAAAAAGAAAAAAGAAACGCACTATTTTGAAGAATAACCTTTTAAATTGTGTTCCAACCCCACTGCCTTCTTAAATAGAATACACTTCATATAATTTAATCTTTTCCTGATGACTCAAAGAAGTCCCTATTATGAATATCAACTGCTATATTCAGCTGTACATTTATTCAGCTGGAAGAAATTACGGAGAGGTGGAAAGCTCTTTTGATCCTATACTACATGACTATAACTACTGCACAATTGTTTCTCTTATATCTAGTTTTATAGTGTGTGTCTTCTTTCTTCAAACCACACAATCAGTTGTTACTTCCCACAGTTGCTGGAGTATCTTCCTACAATAACCCTCTCACTTGTATAATTTACTCTGTCTACATGAAACAGTAAACCTGCATTGTTTTAAATAATATTTAGCATAAATATCATTTACTGAATGCTTAGTATGTTCCATGAATTATATTCAGAGTTTGTGTCCTTTATCTCATTGAATACACAATCAACCTTATAAGAAAGATACTACCCCCACCAGAGCAATCAGAACACTAGGCATCAGTGAGCTGGATAAATTTTCTAAGGTTAGACATTGATGAAGGGCAAAGTTTGAAATGAGGATGAATAGGGCTTTGCTATAAGTAAAGGACAGGGACTTTGTGAACATTATTTTGATTATTCAAAGGACTATGCTTCCCTGGTGGCTCAGAGGTTAAAGCGTCTGCCTTTAATGCGGGAGACCCGGGTTCGATCCCTGGGTTGGGAAGATCCCCTGGAGAAGGAAACGGTAACCCACTCCGGTATTCTTGCCTGGAGAATCCCATGGACGGAGAAGCCTGGTAGGCTACAGTCCACGGGGTCTCAAAGAGTCGGACACGACTGAGCGACGGAACGGATGCTTCTTGGTGAGAGAAAATGAAGCTAAATTTCAGAAAGATAGAGTGTTATTGTAGAAGGAGAAAACTGGGAAATAAACTCAGTTCTAATAACCCACTCCAGTATTCTTGCATGGAGAATCCCATGGTCTGAGGAACCTGGTGGGCTACAGTCTATGGGGTTGCGAAGAGTTGGGCACGACTGAGTGACTAAATGACAACAACAAGAGGTACTGGCCAAACACAACACAATTTATTTGCTTAATTCCTATGATAAAAATGAGACAGGCATAACAAATACAGTTGAATGGGTTTGCCTAATTCATCTTAAATATATTTTATCTCAGACTATATAGAGAGAAATATGTCCCAAAAAATGTCTGCACGCTAACACTGACACATGCTATGTCCGCCAATGATACAAAAATCTTACTAATTAAACCATAGGGATTTTTCAAAAATAGTAAACTTCTATGACCCAGAGGGAGGATAAAGGGAGGAGGGAGGTGGGAGGGGGGTTCAGGAGGGGGAACTTATGTAAACCCGGGGCAAATTCATATCAATGTATGGCAAAACCAACCAATATAATATTGTAAAATAATTTGCCTCCAATAAAAAATAAATTAACTACAAAAAGAAAAAAAAAAAGAAAAAAAAAAAATA
This sequence comes from Moschus berezovskii, assembly GCF_049115385.1. Classification (NCBI taxonomy): domain Eukaryota; kingdom Metazoa; phylum Chordata; class Mammalia; order Artiodactyla; family Moschidae; genus Moschus; species Moschus berezovskii. The sequence goes on from NC_142462.1 coordinate 72,367,651, forward strand.
GTAAACTTCTTAAAGACAGTAAAACTTGTGGCCATTCTAACTCCTCACTATTTGCTTCCTGTCATTGAGGCCTTTCTCCACCCAGCCCCCAGCGCCTCTCCAGGCTCTAGACCCTATAACTGTTTCGGCTACTCTATTGTGTAACTTTGCTATTTACTGGTGAAGCATGCTGAGTTCCAAAAAGTAAAATTACACATTCTGGAAAACCAATCTGCCCATAGGCTGCAAACTGTCTATAACCAGCACTACTCTGTTAGTGATCTATTTGCTGTGGGTTGGGATTCATGTACCCCTCCTTTACTGCAACCTTCCAGAAACTCCAGGCAGTATTATGGTTCTCCTCAAGGTCAATCATTCAGGACTGATACCCTTCGCTGAAGTAATGGCAGAACCCAGTTGTAGAGCATACTCAACCAACCTCAAATACAAGGAGTTAAGATACAGGATTTCTTCCTTTTCTCCTTCCCTTCCTTCTCTCATGCACCCAATGAATAGTTATTGAAAAGCAGTGGAAATCTGGTACCAGACTACTAGAATTCTGCTTGGTCAGTTGCAATGTGTAGCCTTGAGTTGGACAGTTAAATTCTCTGGATTTTAGTTAATCTATAAATGGGGATAATAATAAAGCCTAACCCATTATTCTTTGAAAGAAAAGGTGTTAATACATGTAAAACACTTCAAACAGACTGACAGAAACTAAATGCTCACTGAATGTACACTGCTTTTCTTCTTATTCTGTAGCAGGCCCTAGATGACCAGATACTAGAGAGACAGCACTGAGTGAGACTAGTACGTGCTCTGCCCCACAGGGCTTTTTGACTCATTCATGTGGCACCAGTTCTGATACTACAGGACCAAAGTTAGATTTCTACATTTTAGAAGGAAGAAAAGAACTCTGTGTAAAACTGTTTTGCAATATCTGCTTAGCATAACAATCAGCACCATCATATAAAATCATTTCAACTTTACTGAGTGCTTGCCATATGCCAGGTGGCACTAGTGGTAAAGACCCTGCCTGCTAATGCAGGAGACATAGACACAGGTTCGAGCCCTGTGTCAGGCAGGCTACAGTCCATGGGGTTGCAAAGAGTCGGACACGACTGAGTGACTGATCGACTGATCATGATCAGGCCAATTACCTTACAAGTCTACCTCATCTAATCCTTACAACAATATCATGAGATAGAAACTATCACTCTCATTTTGCAGCTCAAAAATCAAGGAACAAGGAGATTAAGTAGCTCCCCAAGTTTGAAACCAGGTCAGTCTGACTCTAGAGCCATGGTTCTGAGCCCTGACCCTTCGTTGCCCTCATAATAGCAAAGGGGAGACTGTATACCAGAGCCCTTAAAGTGGAAAACTTCCAAGACAAAAAGAAGGCAGTCAGATGCATTTCACTATGAAAAGTCAACCCCTGTCCAAGAAAACGTGTATCAGAACCAGAAAATCTAGGAAACAAACAAGAGAGAGAGGCTTGAGCTGGGGAAGTATCTGCAGGTCTGAGCAGAGTTGAAGTCAGGACATTTGGGAGCCAAAGAAACAGTATGGCACTGGCACACACACCGATCAGAGCAAGGACTTGTTTTTCCATATGGCAGGCAATGTTGCAGCTATCATGGCCAACAGGGCAGAAATCTGGCAGCCAGGAATCGGCATGATGGAACATCAAAGAAAGCAGGAGGTCTTCCACTTCCATCTCACTGGTCATAAAGACAGCCTAGAAACTGGAGAGTTTTTTAACTAGGTACCAGTAAAACTTTGCCCACCCACTTCTTTCCTCAACTCCCACATAAAGAACTTATGAGTTCTACTAGTAATAAAAGGGTGCTAGACACCATGCAGACAACCTAAGGTCCCTGAATAACATACACCCATCTTTCCTTCTTCACTAAAATCAGTTATGATTTTCTAATTTTTTTTGAAACTTCCAAAAATAATGTATCTATGGTATGTAGGACAAAAGTTACCGTATCTAGAGAAATATCAACAACTTCAGATATGCAGATGACACTATCCTTATGGCCGAAAGCAAAGAGGAACTGAAGAGCCTTTTGATTAAAGTGAAAAAGGAGATGAAAAAATTTGCTTAAAACTCAACATTCAAAAAACAAACATCATGGCATCTGGTCCCATCACTTCATGGCAAAGAGATGGGGAAACAATGAAAACAGTGAGAGACTTTTTTTTCCTGGGCTCCAAAATCACTACAGATACTGACTGTAGCCATAAAATTAAAAGATGCCTGCTCCTTGGAAGAAAAGCTATGACCAACCTAGACAGCATATTAACAAGCAGAGACATTACTTTGCCAACAAAGGTCCGTCTAGTCAAAGCTATGGTTTGACCAATAGTCATGTATGGATGTGAGGGTTGGACTACAAAGAAAGCTAAATGCCAAAGAATTCATGCTTTTGAAGGGTGGTGTGGGAGAAGACTCTTGAGTCCCTTGGACTGTAAGGAGATTCAACCAGACAATCCTAAAGGAAATCAGTCCTGAATATTCATAGGAAGGACTTATGCTGAAGCTAAAACTCCAATACTTTGGCCACTTGATGCAAAGAACTGACTCATTAGAAAACACCTTGATGCTGGGCAAGATTGAAGGCAGGAGGAGAAAGAGACAAGAAGGGATGAGATGGTTGGATGGCATCACCGACTCAATGGACATGAGTTTGAGCAAGCTCCGGGAGTTGGTGATAGACTGGGAAACCTGGTGTGCTGCAGTCCATGGGGTTGCAAAGAGTCAAACACAACTGAGAGACTGAATTGAACTGAGGACAAAAATTATCCAAAGTCAGCAGTGGTTCAAAACTCATAGAAATTCTCTAATAGACACATGACCCACAGTGACCATCTCAGACTGGCTGCTAAACATTCCACCAGCATCAACAAAAATATTGACAGATCAATGGTACAATTATGTAAAACAGCACTAAATATTTGTTGCTGTTTAGTTGCTAGGTTATGTCCAACTCTTTTGTGACCTTCCTCCCTGCCCCTAGATTATAGCCCACCAGGATCCTCTGTCTATGGGATTTCCCAGACAAGAATACAAGATTGGGTTGCCATTTCCTTCTCCAGGGGATCTTTCCAGCCCAGGTATCGAACCTGTGTCTCCTGCACTGGCAGGCAGTTTCTCTACTACAGAGCCACCAAGAAGGCCCCAAACCCTAAATGTATCTGGAAGCAAGTTCAGGAAAATACTTATAGGGAAGTCTTTTGAGAAACAATTAGATGACTAACCTTCTAATGAACATTCAAATCAGATCTAAATTTTCTAGAGGCAAATTTTAGAAAATAGCAGGATAATACTCAAAGACAACTCAAGCCATGACTACTGGAAATTTATTTTATTTGTGATTATTATTTACTAAGCATTGAATATGCTAATTGTAATGAGGTTGAAATACCATGCCTGACTTGACTATCTTCCCTTTGTGAAGGTCCACTGTGACTGCTTCCCTGCAGCTTTAGTAATTAATTGTGGATCTCAGGCCTCTCATCATATCAGTCTCTGACCATCTGGCCTAGAAGTGAATGGAGAAAAGTGCCAACTAGGAATAAAGTGGAATGTCCTGGTTTGTCTCTTCTTGCACATCTTTAGCAATCTTTGTTTTGCTTTTTCTTTCTCCATGATAATGTGTAAAAAACACAATCCTAAAAATACTTGCATGGTTTGGAGATGGATGCTTCTAAGGTTTGATCCTGGGCTTTGATAATCTGCCATGCTTCTTATCATATAAATTCACTGGATTCTTCACTGCTTATGCTTGGCTTTCTTTCTTTTTTTTTTCCCTAAACTAGTAAAAATCTTCCCCTGAGAGCAGGGCTGCCACCTCTGGCCTAATGTAGGGTGAGATGAGTCTCAAAGTCAACTCAGACTAAATCTGTTCTCCACATGTTCGGGCCTTGTCTGGATGCCAGCTGGAAGACTTCTGCTGTGCTCAACACCAGATCCTATCTGGGGATCGGTGGGCTTCACACCAAGGAAATGGAAAGGCAAGGAGTCCAAGTCATCTCACTGGTATTCCTCACCACTCACTCCAATAGCAGTGAGGAAATGGCTGATCCTGGAAAATGTGGGATGATCTCTTTGATGAGATTAGAGAAGTGCAAGAAAGAAGAAGGCAGGGATTAAGCCACTTTCTCATTAAAACATTTTCTGCCTTTTCTTGGCCAGACACCTCATTTCTACCTCAAATAGAGCTTAAATGAAGACCTTAATATTCCTTTAGATAGGGTGTTTATCAAAGATGATTGTGCTACTGAACAGGTACTTGATACACGACATTTGCCTGGTTTTAGATCTGATATCTTCCCCCAGCAGTAAACAGTCCATCTGCAATGCAGGAGACACAGGAGAAACAAGTTTGGCGCTTAGGTTGTGAAGATCCCCTGGAGGAGAGCATGGCAACCTACTCCAGTATTCTTCTGGGAACATTCCACAGACAGAGGAGTCTGGTGGGCTACAGTCCATAGAGTTGCAAAGAGTTGGACACAACTGAAGCAATTGAGCACAAGCATGAGATTTGATATAATAATAGTTATGACACCTAACATTACAAGAGAATTTTGAGCCCTTTCAAGAAGATACTTTAATAGTTAATTTCATTATTGATTATTAAAACAAGTTAATGAAATATTAATAGTTTAGTTCAGTCATTCACTCATGTCTGACTATTTGCAACCCCATGGACTACAGCATGCCAGGCCTTCCTGTCCATCACCAACTCCTGGAGCTTGCTCAAACTCATGTCCACCGAGTCAGTGAGGCCATCCAACCATTTTATCCTCTGTTATGCCCTTCTCCTGCTGCCTTCAATCTTTCTCAGCATCACAGTCTTTTCTAATGAGTCAGTTCTTCATATCAGGTGGCACTTAAACATTAATATAATGCTCAATATCAAGATATTAACCAACTGGCAATACTGTGGATTCAGAATTGTACCCTAATGGCAGATATAGGAAGGCAGGAACTTTTGGTTCACATAAATTTTTTTTCTTGTTCACAAGGATTGAATTTTTAGGGCCTCCAGAATTCACTGATAAAGTATTGTGATTTGTCTCTACCATATGATGAATTGCTGTTATTGTTGTTGCTGCTGTCAAGCAATTATATCCCAAGGACGTTCCAAGTGGCTCAGTGGTAAAGAATCCACCTGCCAATCAAGGCAGGAGGTGCAAGTTTGATCCCTGGGTCAAGAAGATTCCTTGGAGAATGAAATGGCAACCCACTTCTGTTTTCTTGCCTGGAAAACCCCATGGACAGAAGAGCCTCAGTTCAGTTCAGTTGCTCAGTCGTGTCTCTTCGCGACCCCATGAATCACAGCACGCCAGGCCTCCCTGTCCATCACCAACTCCCGGAGTTCACTCAAACTCATGTCCATCAAGCTGGTGATACCATCCAGCCATCTCATTCTCTGTCGTCCCCTTCTCCTCCTGCCCCCAATCCCTCCCAGCATCAGACTCTTTTCCGGTGAGTCAACTCGTCGATGAGGTGGCCAAAGTACTGCAGTCTCAGCTTTAGCATCAGTCCTTCCAATGAACACCCAGGATTGATCCCCTCTAAAATGGACTGGTTGGATCTCCTTGCAGTACAAGGGACTCTCAAAAGTCTTCTCCAGCACCATTTAGATGGGTAAAAATAGATTCACCAAATGATGAGCAATTTAGTAAACAGGGAGCATTCTGTTATATGATAACAACTTAAGTTTTTGATGCCTCAGCTTCTCAACCTGGTCAGTTCAGTCGCTCAGTCATGTCTGACTCTTTGCAACCCCATGTATGCAGCATGCCAGACCTCCTTGTCCAACAACAACTCCCAGAGTTTACTCAAACTCCTGCACATTGAGTCAGTGATGCCATTCAACCATCTCATCCTCTGTCGTACCCTTCTCCTCCCGCCTTCAATCTTTCCCAGCATCATGGTCTCTTCCAATGAGTCAGCTCTTCGGCTCAGGTGGCCAAATTATTGGAGTTTCAGCTTCAACATCAGCCTTTCCAATGAATATTCAGGATTGATTTCCCTTAAGATGGACAGACTGGATCTCCTTGCAGTTCAAGGGACTCTCAAAAGTCTTCTCCAACACCACAGTTCAAAAACATCAATTTTTCAGCGCTCAGCTTTCTTTACAGTCCAACTCTCATATCCATACATGATTATTGGAAAAACCATAGTCTTGACTAGATGGACCTTGGTTGGCAAAGTAATGTCTCTGCTTATTAATACACTGTCTACCTTGGTCATAACGTTTCTTCCAAGGAGTAAGCATTTCTTAATTTCATGGCTGAAGTCACCATCTGCAGTAATTTTGGAGCCCCCCAAAAGAAACTCTGCCACTGTTTCCACTGTTTCCCCATCTATTTGCCGTGAAGTGACGGGACCGTATGCCATGATCTTAGTTTTCTGAATGTTGAGCTTCAAGCCAACCTTTTCACTCTCCTCTTTCACTTTCCTCAAGAGGCTCTTTAGTTCTTCACTTTCTGCCATAAGGTTAGTGTCATCAGCATATCTGAGGTTATTGATATTTCTCCCGCAAATCTTAATTCCAGCTTGTGCTTCCTCCAGCCCAGCGTTCCTCATGATGTACTCTGCATATCAGTTAAATAAGCAGGTAACAATACACAGCCTTGATGTACTCCTTTCCCGATTAGGAACCAATCTGTTGGTCCATGACCAGTTCTAATTGTTGCTTCCTGACCAGCATACAGGTTTCTCAAGAGGCAGGTCAAGTGGTCTGGTATTCCCATCTTCTTCAGAATTTTCCACAGTTTATTGTGATTCACATAGTCAAAGACTTTGGCATAGTCAATAAAGCAGAAATAGATGTTTTTCTGGAACTCTCTTGCTTTTTTGAGGATCCAGAAGATATTGGCAATTTGTTCTCTTGTCCTCTGCCTTTCCTAAAACCAGCTTGAACATCTGGTAGTTCACAGTTCATGTATTGCTGAAGCCTGGCTTGGGGAATTTTGAGCATTACTTTACTAGCGTGTGAGATGAGTGCAATTGTGCGGTAGTTTGAGCATTCTTTGGTATTGCCTTTCTTTGAGACTGGAATGAAATGGACCATTTCCAGTCCTGTGGCCACTGCTGAGTTTTCCAAATGTGCTGGCATGTTGAGTGCAGCACTTTCATAGCATCATCTTTTAGGATTTGAAATAGCTCAACTGGAATTCCTTTCACCTCCACTAGCTTTGTTTGTAGTGACGCTTCCTAAGGCCCACTTGACTTCTCATTCCTGGATGTCTGGCTCTAGGTGAGTGATCACACTATCGTGATTCTTTAGGTCATGTAGATTTCTTTTGCATAGTTCTTCTGTGTATTCTTGCCACCTCTTCTTAATATCTTCTGCTTCTATTAGGTCCATACCATTTCTGTCCTTTATTGAGCCCATTTTTGCATGAAATGTTCCCTTGTATCTCTAATTTTCTTGAAAAGATCTCTAGTCTTTCCCATTCTATGGTTTTCCTCTATTTCTTTGCACTGATCACTGAGGAAGGCTTTCTTATCTCTCCTTGCTATTCTTTGGAACTCTGCATTCAAATGAGTATATCTTTCCTTTTCTCCTTTGTTTTTTGCTTCGCTTCTTTTCACAGCTATTTCTAAGGCCTCCTCAACCTGGTCACAGAGGCCTGATTACAAAATTTAACTACACATCAACATGTAAGTAGTTTACTAATTAAACACTTACACTGGCCCATTAGCATTTCTGATGCAAATGCAATAACTTGTGTTTTTGCAAAACTTCCCATCCCACAAAACTGCTTAATGAAAATAACAAGACTGTGGTGGAGAAGGGGAGGTGGGTGGGTAGAAGTGGAGGATTATGGGCAGACCACTCAAATGAGTGCCAGGAAAACATCTATTTCTGCTTTATTGACATGCCAAAGCCTTTGACTGTGTTGATCACCACAAACTGTAAAACTGGTAAACTCTACTGTAAAAACTGGTAAAATCTCTACCGTGGAAAATTCTGAAAAAGATGGGTATACCAGACCACCTGAATTGCCTCTTGAGAAATCTGTATGCAGGTAAGAAAGCAACAGTTAGAACTGGACATGGAACAACTGGACTGGGTCCAAATAGGAAAAGAAGTATGTCAAGGCTGTGTATTGTCACCCTGCTTATTTAACTTATATGCAGAGTACATCATGAGGAACGCTGGGCTGAAGGAAGCACAAGCTGGAATCAAGATGGCTGGGAGAAATACCAATAACCTGAGATATGCAGATGACACCACACTTATGGCAGAAAGCAAAGAAAAACTAAAAAGCCTCTTGATGAACATGAAAGAGGAGAGTGAAAAAGTTGGCTTAAAGTTCAACATTCAGAAAACTAAGAGCATGGCATCCAGTCCCATCACTTCATGGCAAATAGATGGGGAAACAGTGGAAACAATGGCAGACTTTCTTTTGGGGGGCTCCAAAATCACTGCAGATGGTGACTGTAGCCATGAAATTCAGAGATGCTTACTCCTTGGAAGAAAAGTTATAACCAAGCTAGACAGCATATTCGGAGAAGGCAATGGCAAGCCACTCCAGTACTCTTGCCTAGAAAATCCCATGGATGGAGGAGCCTGGTAGGCTGCAGTCCGTGGGGTCGCTAAGGGTCAGACACAACTGAGCGACTTCACTTTCACTTTTCACTTTCACACATTGGAGAAGGAAATGGCAACCCACTCCAATGTTCTTGCCTGGAGAACCCCAGGGACGGGGGACCCTGGTGGGCTTCTGTCTATGGGGTCACACAGAGTCGGACACGACTGAAGTGATGCAGCAGCAGCAGCAGCAGACAGCATATTAAAAAACAGAGACATTACTTTGCCAACAAAGGTCCATCTCATCAAGGCTATGGTTTTCCAGTAGTCATGCATGGATGTGAGAGTTGGAATATAAGGAAACCTGAGCGCCAAAGAATTGATGCTTTTGAAGTGTGGTGTTGGAGAAGACTCTTGAGAGTCCCTTGGAATGCAAGGAGATCCAACCAGTCCATCCTAAAGGAGATCAGTCCTGAATATTCTTTGGAAGGAGTGTTGCAGAAGCTGAAACTCCAATAATTTGGCCACCTGATGCGAAGAGCTGACTCACTGGAAAAGACCCTGATGCTGGGAAAGATTGAAGGTGGGAGGAAAAGGGGATGAGAGAGGATGAGATGGTTGGACGGCATCACTGACTCAACAGACATAAATCTGAGTAAACTCACGAGCTGGTGATAGACAGGGAGGTCTGGCATGCTGCAGTCCATAGGGTCGCAAAGAGTCAGACATGACTGAGTAACTAATCTGAACTGATCGTGGGCGGGCAGTTGGGGGTGGGCGGGAGGAGGTGGACGATTATGGGCAGATGGCAAGCCACGCCAGTACTCTTGCCTAGAAAATCCCATGGATGGAGGAGCCTGGTAGGCTGCAGTCCGTGGGGTCGCTAAGGGTCGGACACAACTGAGCGACTTCACTTTCACTTTTCACTTTCACACATTGGAGAAGGAAATGGCAACCCACTCCAGTGTTCTTGCCTGGAGAATGCCAGGGACGGGGGAGCCTGGTGGGCTTCCGTCTATGGGGTCACACAGAGTCGGACACGACTGAAGTGACTTAGCAGCAACTCAACAATTATACAAGTTCTATAATCAGGACACTATCTAAAATAACAATAGTGTTAATAGTAATATCAGCACATTCAATCTCTACTGGTATTTGCATTCAGCAATTGGTCAGTCAATGCTTTACAGCCTTAAAACCCAGGCTCAACATTCCTGCTACAGAATGTAAATCTTTACGTGATTCATTTCCGATAGAGACCAGATTTACCAAAATTCAAAATGACCTAGTGGACTTGCCCTAGCATACAGGCTTGCTCCTCTTCTTCCCTTCCCTCTTTCCACTCACTTACCTCCAACACATACATAATTTATTTAAACACAGGAAAAGACGCACTCTACACTCTGAGCTTCTCCACATAACTAAAAACTGTGGAAAATGCAGCAGTTCTTAAAGCAACTAAGCCAGCCACTATCTGCCCTAAAGCAAGAGTCTTCTGCAAGATTTTCAACTTATATCTTAAAGTCTTCATGTACTGAAAAGGCTTTCTCTTTAGTTGTTAGGAGATTTTAAAATATGTTGTAATCTTTAGTTGAATGTTGTAGGAGAATAGACTGATCTGGGAATCTACTCTCCACAAGTTACAGACTCCATGCACAGAGTATAATTTTTTTAACAAAAAGGCAGTTAGCTTGACCTCCCATCATGGGATGTTCTGGGCTCTTACTTAAGATCACTAAGCCGCGACCCTGGCATAATTCCAAGCCAGCACTCATTTAATACACGTGTTCTTGGAGCCAAGACATCTGTGTGTTATAATGACATGCAAGTTATAAAGGAGTGTTTATATTTCACTTTAGTATAATGCGAACACTTAGCTGTCACAAATCAGCTTTCTATAATGACTAGTCCTTACTTAAAGGATTTATTATATTTCCAATTAAAGTCCTTAGCAGTATAAAACAAATTTATGAGACCTGATTAAGCTGTTTATTACTGCAACTCCAGAAGTGCTATGAAGATAAGACAGCAGCTAAACATGTTGAAAAACAGGATAAACTTTTAAAAATCTCCATCATATAAAATAACTATTATATATTAATCAAACCACTTTCAAAGTTTATTTCATTTTTATTCCCTTGAATAATAGAGTCATTGTTGTCTAAAACTGACAATGAATAAAAAAAGTTTGGGCAGAATAGAATGATCCTCCTGCTATCAGAAGTTATCGAGAGGCAGACAGGTTTGGATTGGGGAGGCACCTCCCCAAGCCCCCATCCAAAGGCAGCAGCAGCAGTGGCCATCTCTATTTCAGTGGTCCCAGTGAAATGCAGATACGCAAGGTTACATCCTGATCCAATGCATTGCACCATGATATTACCCTTCAAAAGGACCAGCTGAAATTCTGGCCAGGGTTGCCTTAGGGGGAAAGAAGAGGAGAGTTAATTATCTTTCAAACCTGAGGAGGTAATGCAAAAGGTCACCTCAGAGGTTAGAAGACCAACTCAAACAGCTCATCAATTTAAACACCTTCTCTAATTTTTTAACTGTTTCTGCTTTTGGTGAGCACAGTTTGAACTCTTTGTTTTGGTAACTCATAAACCTCTGCTGATGACTTCTTTCTCAGGCATTTACTTTGTTGCTGTAACCTAGCCTCTAGTGAAATCACTTTTAAAAAGTTAAAATCCATGTTCTTATAGAAGAAGTCTGATGTCTTGTGTACCCCATTTTGGCATGACTAAGAGGTCGGTGCTTGCTAACAGACTATAAGAAAATGCCTCCAAAGTGAACTCCTTAAAGGTCAAAATGAAGAATCAACAGCTTTTTTTAACATTTTTTAAATGATGTAACATGCACATTTATGTATAATATGGGCTTCCAAAGTTAAGTAAAATATTGTCTCTTTGTAGCAATAAAGATTATTTCATACTGATAAAAAAATGTTCATATGTCATTCTATGTAGTATTAATAAAAAAATATAAAAATGACTTAATAGTCTTAAGAGACATTATTTAAAGCATGAAGTTCAAAGGTAAGGATAATATGTATGTATGCACATGTACTCAGTTGTGTCCAACTCTCTGCAACCCAGGCACTGAAGCCGGCCACGCTCCTCTCCCCATGGAATTTTCCAGGCAATAATACTGGAATGGGTTGCCATTTCCTTCTCCAGGATAATCCATAGGAACCCAGTGAGGGGCATGCAAGACAGGATGTCTGGATTTAAGAGAAATCAGTGACAAAACTAGTCCTCTACTAGCTGAGACTCAAAATATGCAGAGATGAAATTTTCCCCTTTTCTTTTTATGAACCAGCAGATAAAATGGCAAGCAACTCTCATTTCCCATCTCCATCTTCTTATCAAACCAAAATCAAATAATTCTGGTGAACAATTAGAGACTGAAAGGTTTGGTTATTAAGGCATTTGGCTGAAGACAAAGTCCAGTTTTACCAAAATCATACTCCAATTCATAAATTCTTGATAATACTGCCAGTTCTTCCACAAAGTGGTCATAATTTTTCACAGAAGTGAGTATACGATCTACCCATTTACCCATATACAAGGTGTGACAATATAATAATGAGACCAATTCCATAAGCCAGTCATGAAAACCAATTCCATTAACTTTTCATACATGACATATAAGATGCCAAAAACACTTTATGTTTCCAACAGACTTCCTTAGTTTTCAAAGCTATTTCTTAGGAAAATTTTCTTTTTATTTCTGCCTATATTTACATAGTGTGAAAACTGGACAAGGACCAATTCAGGTGAAAGCAATTTATAACTCTAACCAGACCTAGGTTAACTATAGAAGTCTGATAAACATCAAGCTAACCAGACAAATATACGTGACCACACCATCTTTAATGCCTACCTTCTTTGAGGGACAATAACCCTCAAATTTGGGGTAAATATACATTGGAGCTTCCCATCACTGCTGCCGATTTGTGCAGTGCTGATTACCTTTTCCATCCCACCCAAGAGAAAGCAATAATTTTTCAAATAAAAGTGGACTCACTTTGCTTTTAATCTATTGTAATATTTTAGCTTGTAATTTTTAAAAAGTTTTCTAAAATTATTAACTTTCACCCCTTCTAATTCCACCACAAATTTACTAGTTTGGCAAAATGTTTCCAAATTACTTCAAATATGCCACTGATACTGTCTTAAAAATGCATTTCAGTTTTTAAAAATTTGTATTTGTATTCTATATACAGCTTACACGATACAAACCACACTGTTCTTTTTCCAAGTTTTATATTACAGCCTGAATTATGCAGACTGCTGTCATTTTGATCTCTTTCTTGTTCTTTGACAAATATACTACAATAATTAGTATCAAGGGCTTTTAGAACAACAGTTCATGGATTCAGTTGCCAAACTGACTGAAAGGGAAATTGTCTTAGAGGCATATGCCAGGGATGGTCGAAAACATTCCTATAATTAATGGGCAATTTTAATGGGTCAAGGCGAGATAACAATTAAAGGAATGCCTTTAATATATCTTAAACTTTCTAAGCTCTGGAAAAAATGAGTCAAAGTCCTTATAAAGGATTCTGGGGAACAAAACAAAACAAAAATGTGATGAAATAAAACAAAATTCATTAAAGTACACATTCAGTTCAGTTCAGTTCAGTCACTCAGTCGTGTACAACTTTTTATGCACCCATGAACCGCAGCACACCAGGCCTCCCTGTCCACCACCAAATCCCGGAGTCTACCCAAACCCATGTCCATTGAGTCGGTGATGCCATCCAAACATCTCATCCTCTGCAGTCCCTTTCTCCTCCTGTCCTCAATCTTTACCAGCATCAGGGTATTTTCAAATGAGTCAGCTCTTCGCATCAGCTGGCCAAAGTATTGGAGTTTCAGCCTCAACATCAGTCCTTCCAATGAACACCCAGGACTGATCTCCTTTAGGATGGACTGGTTAGATCTCCTTGCAGTCCAAGGGACTCTCAAGAGTCTTCTCCGACACAGCTTTAAGCCAACTTTATCACTCTCCTCTTTCCCTTTCATCAAGAGGCTCTTTAGTTCCTCACTTTCTGCAATAAGGGTGGTATCATCTTCATATCCGAGGTTATTGATATTTCTCCCAGCAATCTTGATTCCAGCTATGCTTCATCTAGCCCAGCATTTCTCATGATGCACTCTGCATATAGATAAATGTGCAGAGTGACAATATACAGCTTTGATGTACTCCTTTTCCTATTTGGAACCAATCTGTTCTTCCATATCCAGTTCTAACTGTTGCTTCCTGACCTGCATACAGGTTTCTCAAGAGGCAGGTCAGGTGGTCTCCTATTCCCACCTCTTTCAGAATTTTCCAGTTTGTTGTGATCCACACAGTCAAAGGTTTTGGCATGGTCAAAAAAGCAGAAATAGATGTTTTTCTGGAAATTTCTTGGCTTTTTCAATGATCCAGCGGATGTTTGCAATTTGATCTCTGGTTCCTCTGCCTTTTCTAAAACCAGCTTGAACATCTGGAAGTTCACGGTTCACGTATTGCTGAAGCCTGGCTTGGAGAATTTTAAGCATTACTTTACCAGCGTGTGAGATGAGTGCAATTGTGCGGTAGTCTGAGCATTCTTTGGCATTGCCTTTCTTTGGGACTGGAATGAAAACTTACCTTTTCCAGTCCTGTGGCCACTGCTGAGTTTTCCAAATTTGCTGGCATGTTGAGTGCAGCACTTTCACAGCATCATCTTTCAGGATTTGAAATAGCTCAACCGCAATTCCATCACATCCACTAGCTTTATTTTTAGTGATGCTTCCTAAGGCCCACTTGACTTCACATTCCAGGATGTCTGGCTCTAGGTGAGTGATCACACCATCGTGATTATCTGGGTCATGAAGATCTATTTTGTACAGTTCTCCTGTGTATTCTTGCCAACTCTTCTTAATATCTTCTGCTTCTGTTAGGTCCATACCATTCCTGTACTTTATTGAGCCCATCTTTGCATGAAATGTTTCCTTGGTATCTCTAATTTTCTGGAAGAGATCTCTAGTCTTTCCCATTCTATTGTTTTCCTCTTTTCTTTGCATTGATCGCTGAGGAAAGCTTTCTTATCTCTCCTTGCTATTCTTTGGAACTCTGCATTTGGATGCTTATATCTTTCCTTTTCTCCTTTGCTTTTCACTTCCCTTCTTTTCACAGTAATTTGTAAGGCCTCCTCAGACAGCCATTTTGCTTTTTTGCATTTCTTTTTCTTGGGAATGGTCTTGATTCCTGTCTCCTATACAATGTCACTTACCTGCATCCATAGTTCATCAGGCACTCTATCAGATCTAGTCCCTTAAATCTATTTCTCACTTCCACTGTATAGTCATAAGGGATTTGATTTAAGTCATACATTCAGTTCAGTTCAGATGAGTCGCTCAGTCATGTCCAACTCTTCATGACTCCATGTATCACAGCACGCCAGGCCTCCCTGTCCATCACCAACTCCCGGAGTTCACTCAAACTCATGTCCATAGAGTCAGTGATGCCATCCAGCCATCTCATTCTCTGTCGTCCCCTTCTCCTCCCGCCCCCCAATCCCTCCCAGCATCAGAGTCTTTTCCAGTGAGTCAACTCTTCCCATGAGGTGGCCAAAGTATTGGAGTTTCAGCTTTAGCATCAGTCCTTCCAATGAACACCCAGGATTGATCTCCTCTAGAATGGACTGGTTGGATCTCCTTGCAGTCCAAGGGACTCTCAAGAGTCTTCTCCAGCACCACAGCTCAAAAGCATCAATTCTTCGGCGATCAGCTTTCTTCACAGTCCAACTCTCACATCCATACATGACCACTGGAAAAACCATAGCCTTGACTAGACGGACCTTGGTTGGCAAAGTAATGTCTCTGCTTTTTAATATACATTCAGTTCAGTTCAGTCGCTCAGTCATGTCCGACTCTCCGCGACCCCATGAATCACAGCACGCCAGGCCTCCCTGTCCATCACCAACTCCCGGAGTACACTCAAACTCATGTCCACAGGGTCGGTGATGCCATCCAGCCATCTCATTCTCGGTCGTCCCCCTCTCCTCCCGCCCCCAACCTTTCCCAGCATCAGAGTCTTTTCCAGTGAGTCAACTCGTCGCATGAGGTGGCCAAAGTATTGCAGCTTCAGCTTCAGCATCAGCATTAGTTCCAATTAAAAGAGAGAATAACCATGTGAATACTAACCTCCTGGGATAATAGAGATCTTAGATATACAAATGCAAAGAAAACGTGGATGCTCGACCATCAGGCTTTACTAACAAGAATACTCAAGATCGCAAAAAAAAATTGAAAGAAATATATATATTTTATGTAGTAATAAGCCAAAATATCATTAAATGAATAATTATTGTTTACATATCTACTTCTGCTTTAAAGACTATGCCAAAGCTTTTGACTGTGTGGATCACAACAAAATGTGGAAAATTCTGAAAGAGACGGGAATACCAGACTACCTGCCTCCTGAGAAATCTGTATGAAGGTCAAGAAGCAACAGTTAGAACTGGTCATGGAACAACAGACTGGTTCCAAATCGGGAAAGGAGTACATCAAGGCTGTGTATCATAACCCTGCTTATTTAACTTATATGCAGAGTACATCGTGCAAAATGCCAGGCTAGATGAAGCACAAGCTGGAATCAAGATTTCCATGAGAAATATCAATAACTTCAGGTATGCAGATGATGCCACATTTATGGCAGAAAGAAAAACTAAAGAGTCTCTTGATGAAAGTCAAAGAGGAGAATTAAAAAGTTGGCTTAAAACTCAACATTCAGAAAACTAAGATGATGGCATCTGGTCCCATCATTTCATGACAAGTAGATGGGGAAACAACAGAAACAGTGAGAGACTTTATTTTTTTGGACTCGAAAATCACTGCAGATGGTGACTGCAGCCATGAAATTAAAAGACGCTCACTCCTTGGAAGAAAAGCTATGACCAAACTAGATAGCATATTAAAAAGCAGAGACATTACTTTGCCAACAAGCATCCGTCTAGTCAAAGCTATGGTTTTTCCAGTAGTCATGGATGGATGTGAGAGTTGGACTATAAAGAAAGCTGAGCACCGAAGAATTGACGCTTTTGAATTGTGGTGTTAGAGAAGACTATTGAGAGTCCCTTGGACTGCAAGGAAATCCAACCAGTCAATCCTAAAGGAAATCAGTCCTGAATAGTCATTGGATGGACTGATGCTGAAGTTGAAACTCCAATACTTGGGCCACCTGATGGGAAGAACTGACTCATTGGAAAAGACCCTGATGCTGGGAAAGATTGAAGGAGGAGGAGAAGGGGACAACAGAGGATGAGATGGTTGAATGGCATCACTGACTCAATGGACAAGAGTCTGAGTAAGCTCCAGGAGTTGGTGATGGACAGGGACCTAGCATGCTGCAGTCCATGGGGTCACAAAGAGTTGGACATGACTCAGCAACTGAAGTGAACTGACTGATTATTGCCACAAGCTATTACTAGCATTCTCATTTTATGAAAAGAAACATTAAAGCATTGTTCAGTTCAGTTCAGTTCAGTCGCTCAGTTGTGTCCGACTCTCTGCGACCCCATGAATCACAGCACACCAGGCCTCCCTGTCCATCACCAACTCCTGGAGTGCACTCAAACTCATATCCATAGAGTCAGTGATGCCATCCAGCCATACTCCATCCTAAATTCCTTGAAAATCAATCTGCTATCCTGCCTCAGTTTGTACCCTGCTCCATCTGAGCCCTTGTGCATATGAGTTTCCAGGAATTGAAAAACCTTTCCCTTCTTTTTGGCCATCTACAGCTCATCCTTTCCTCAAAACCAAGCTGAAGAATCCACCAAATAAGGGCATTCCTGGATTAACTTCACCCCAACACTCCTTGATGATTCTTTAATTTTGTTTTCCATTAAAATAGATGTTTTATATATCTATACTACGATTATAGGTACAACATCTGATTTTAATCTGTATCCACTTCATTACTGATTTCATATCTTGTAATTTTTCCATTTAAACAGTTTTCTATTTTTATTATTCTGTTACAGCATAATTATATGCAAAAATACACAAATTTTAAGTGTTGAGTTCAGTGAGTTTTGATAAATGCTTACATCTGTATAACCAACACACTACTCAAGATATAGAACATCTCCATCACCATAGAACTAAAAAGTTCCCTCATCCCCTTTTCCAGTTAATCCCATTCCCTCCATAAAACCAACCATTCTGATTTCTGTTCCTATGGATCACATTCATTTACTGAATTATAAGTTATGTCACTGTCATACTGGTATATGGCATTTCATAGTTCCTTTCATTATGCTAATATATTTTTACTGTTCAAATTTCATATATGTCTCTGGCTCCCAAATTTTCATCCTTTAGAGTCAAGACTGCCTATTGATCTCCTGGTCTATCACACTGCTTATTTGAATAAAAGAGAAACTAACACAGAAGGTCACACTTCTTAATTAGGTGGCACAGGGAGCCTGGTCTTTGAGAACTAAACTATATAAAAATTAAGTCCTCAAATCTTAATCCCTATATTTCCATGGCAGGTAATACTGTCTCAGTCAATCTTCAACAGTCTTTCGAAATAGGCATGGGTCAGTGGAATTCTCAACTCCAGTACTCTTGCCTAGAAAATCCCATGGATGGAGGAGCCTGGTAGGCTGCAGTCCGTGGGGTTGCTAAGGGTCGGACACAACTGAGCGACTTCACTTTCACTTTTCACTTTCACACATTGGAGAAGGAAATGGCAACCCACTCCAGTGTTCTTGCCTTGAGAATCCCAGGGACAGGGGAGCCTGGTGGGCTTCCATCTATGGGGTCACACAGAGTTGGACACGACTGAAGTGACTTAGCAGCAGCAGTAGCAGCAGCAGAATATTAAAATAGTAATTGACTTGCTCAAAATCATCCTACAGATTAACTTGTGGCACCACCATTAGAACTTTTTTCTCATTTTACTAACTCAGGCAGTATAAGGGCCAACTTAAGTTCAAAATTCAATCACCTTGTTTATTCTCTGAAAATTCATATGTTGCTCACTTTTATCAATCTCCAGCATAGTACTGAGCACTAGTAAAGTCCAAAGATATTGCTGTACCCAAAGTTGTCTTCCTTCTTTCTCATGTAGGGAGACAAGACCCTCAGATTTGGATGGTTTCACTTTCTTTTACTTTATTGTACTTCTCTTTGAAACATCTTGGCTTCACATAAGTTTGGTTGACCTTATCTAAAGGTGCACTGATGGGTGTGGAATTTTGCCATGTTCAAGAATTTCATGTTGATGTATGGCATAAACCAACACAATATTGCAAAACAATTATCCTTCAATTAAAAATAAATTTAAAAAAGACTCTCCAATGACTCTCTTATATCACTTAACAGAATGCTTTGTAATTCAGAAGACTTTTAGGTTCTTAAATACTTCTTTGGGAAGGAAATACTTAAGTTCTGGCAGCTTCTCTTTATTGATCTTAAATCCTTGAGCATGGCATCCAAAGACTGGAGGACAGCTCCCCACAACTAAGAAGTGTGGCCCACAAACCTGTATGCATTACACAGTAGCCTCTCCACCAAAACCATCCTACATTTTAGTGATTTTTGTCTGTTAAAAGGGATGCCCCCACCTACAAACCATCTATGGATAATCTATCCTTTCTTTACGAAACAAAAGCCACTAAAAATAGGGATGAAAGTTAGTCTATGCTACAGTATGAGAACACTGACATCATTATTAACACAGCCCAAAAAATGGCCAACAGACTGCTAAGCATCATTAAGAAGAACATTGATGACATTGAGTTTGAGTGAACTCCGGGAGTTGGTGATGGACAGGGAGACCTGGCGTGCTGTGATTCATGGGGTCGCAGAGAGTCGGACATGACTGAGCAACTGAACTGAACTAAACTGAACTGATGACATTAATATCTCCTATTTGTAAGGTACTATATAATTTGCAATACAGTTTAAAATCAATCAAACTACAAAACTATGTAAGTTTAATTATTTCTATCCCTCAATGAATGAAATTGTGGCTTAGAGATACTAAGAGCCTTTTCCAAGATTTGGTTCAGTCAGTTCAACTGCTCAGTTGTGTCCTACTCTTTGCAACCCCATGGACTGCAGCACACCAGGCTTCCCTGTTCATCACCAACTCCCGGAGCCTACTCAAACTCATGTCCACCGAGTCAGTGATGCCATCCAACCAGCTCATCCTCCGTTGTCCCCTTCTCCTCCCGCCTTCAATCTTTCCCAGCATCGGGGACTTTTCCAGCATCGGGGTCTTTTCCAATGAGTCAGCTCTTCACATCAGGTGGCCAAAGTATTGGAGTTTCAGCTTCAGTATCAGTCCTTCCAATGAATATTCAGGACTGATTTCCTTTAGGATGGACTGGTTGGATCTTCTTGCAGTCCAAGGGACTCTTAAGAGTCTTTTCCCACACCACAGTTCAAAAGCATCAATTCTTCAGTGATCAGCTTTCTTCACAGTCCAGCTCGCACATCATCCATGACTACTGGAAAAACCATAGCTTTGACTAGACGGACCATTGTTGGCAAAGTAATATCTCTGCTTTTTAATATGATGTCTAGGTTGGTCATAGCCTTTCTTCCAAGAAACAAGCATCTTTGAATTTCATGGTTGCAGTCACCATCTGCAGTGATTTTGGAGGCCCCAAAAATAAAGTCTCTCACTGTTTCCATTGTTTCCCCATCTATTTGCCATGAAGTGATGGGACCGGATGCCATGATTTTAATTTTCTGAATGTTGAGCTTTAAGCCAACTTTTTCACTCTCCTCTTTCACTTTCATCAAGAGGCTCTTTAGTTCTTCTTCGCTGTCATTTCCAAGATTACATGGCTAGAAATCTGCCATTTCTAAATTCTAATCCTTTTGCATCATACTACTGAAAACATTTTCTGATTTCACATTAAATTTCCCTGGTATACCATGTAGTGTACTAAACAAGCATCTCTTGCAAAACTCTGACAGCTAAGGTTGATCAAATCTGCTTTGCTCACCTTGTGGCCAGTTCCCTGTGCCCTATTTTAGATATCAAAGACGACTAGAGGGGAAGGTGCTCCCTTAAGTATCAATAAGAAAGAGGGAAAATGGGTGTGGGTACTGCCTCACAGAGACAGAAATGTTTCAGTCTGGAATAATGAAGGCTGGGGAAAAAAATTATAAATCAATGCAATCATGGTCAGCACAGGAAAGATAACAGTATTTTTCCCCAAAATAATATTGTAAAGGGCATTCTTTGAAACTCAGATCAGTTTATTTGGTATAAGCAAAACAGTAAGAGCTCACACAGTCACTCAAAACCCAAAACACTCCACTCCAGAGCACTCCAAGACAATGTTCTTATAAGAAATGAATGTATTTTTTTAAAAAATGAAACAAAAACATGTACAGCAGAGCAATATAGTGGTAGTAAGAAAAGGTGAAAGTGATCTTTACAGCTAGCCCTGGGAAGACAACCAGGACCATGCCTAGCATGTCTCTCAAACCTGAACTGGCCCCAGGCTTTGTGAAAGTGAAAGTGTTAGTTGCTCAGTCATTCTGACTTTTAAGTCCCATGGGCTATAGCCAGCCAGGTTCCTCTGGCCATGGAATTCTCCAGGCAAGAATACTGCAGTGGGTAGCCATTCTCTTCTTCAAGGGATCTTCCCAACCCAGGGATCAAACCCGGGTCTCCTGCATTGCAGGCAGATTCTTTACTGTCTGAGCCCCCAGGGATGACCCATGAAGTTTGCTCAACAATGTAGGGATTTTGGCTATTTGTAAATTAGTTCAAAGCTTGAAAGCTCTGTATTCATTCTTGGTAGCCTATCTACCAAAGCACCAGCAGAACACTCTAAACTCTATAAGCACCCATCCACATTTACAAATTAAGGTCAAAAGGGTCTTATTCACAAGCTTTAGTCATCATAATTCAATGAACTGAATTACCCGACTAAAGTAGAGAATAGAGGTGGATTAGAAAAGTTACTTCATTTGGGAATGAATATCTTGTAATAATATCTGATTCCTAGCTCATTCTCTAGGTTCATCTATAATAACCTTCCTGTTTTCTCATTCCATCCACACCTCTGTCTTAGACTCGCAGAAATAACAAATTGCATATAGGTCTCTAAATACAAAAATGCTATTTCATAACCCCATGCCTTTCCTATACTAGACCACTTTTCCAAAACCAGCTTGAAAAGCGAAAGTGAAGTCGCTCAGTCGCATCCGATTCTTTGTGACCCATGGATTGTAGCCTACGAGGCTCCTCTGTCCATGGGATTTTCCAGGCAAGAATACTGGAGTGGGTTGCCATTTCCTTCTCCAGGAGATCTTCCCGACCAAGGGACTGAACCCAGGTCTCCCGCATTGTAGGCAGACGCTTTACTGTCTGAGCCACCAGGGAAGTCCAGCTTAAAGGGCACCTATTCCAAAGAGCCCCTCCTTGATCTTCCCTCAGAAAATTAATTCTCCGCTGTTCTCTTTCTCCCTTTCCTTAGTATTAAACAGCTAAAATATACACAGTGGTATAGGAAATAATACAGTAAACATTCAGCATTTAAAAGTCTTGTAAGACCCCACACTGCCATAGATTTTAAGAAACTAAACATTTTAGACACAAAGTCCTTCTAGGCCTTGTTCCCATTATATTACCCTCTCTCCTCCACTAGAAGTAACCAGTACCCTGAATGTAATGTTTGTATACTCCTACTATATCAGTTCGGTTCAGCTCAGTCACTCAGTCGTGTCCAACTCTTTGCGACCCCATGGACTGCAGCACAACAGGCCTCTTTGTCCGTCACCGACTCCCAGAGTTTACCCAAACTCATGTCTTCTACTGTATATGTATACCTAAACAATATATTCTGAACGTTTTTAAACTCTGACATCACACCACAGGCATTCCTCTATGTTAATTTCTCTCACCATTTTACTTTCGAAATTGTTTTAAATGCTGACATATGTAGTTAATTCATTTTAAGTGCTCTCCAAATATTGTACCAATTTGTACTCCTACTACCAGTAGCATATGGTAAGTTCTCATGGTTCCATGTACTTGCCAATACTTCATCCAAACAGACACTTTAATTTTTTTTCAGTTTGAAATGTGTGAAATGGAATTTCACTGTGGTTTTAGTTTACATTTCTTTGATTACTACCAAGGCTAAGCACCCTTTTATATACTTTTTGGCTGTTTACATTTCCTCTTTGAGAATGTTCCTCACATACCCACTGCCCATTTTTCCAGAGGGCTTCATTTTCTTATTTATATATAGTCTTTTGGAGAAAGAAATGGCAACCTACTCCAGTATTCTTGCCTGGAGAATCCCATGGACAGAGGAGCCTGGCAGACTATGGTCCATGGGGTCACAAAGAGTCTGATATGACTGAGTGATTACATAGTCTTTGTTGGTAGAATGAACTAAAACATTTGTCTCAATTTCATTTATAGTTTCTTTTGTCGTACAAAAGTTTTCTATTTTAACACTGTCAAATTTATCCATCTTTTAAGAACTAGTTGTGCTTTTTATAGCTTCTTTAGGAAATTCTTACCTGTCCTGAGGTTATAAAGATATGCTTCCCTATTCTCTTGTAAAAGACATATCTTTCACATTTAGGTATTTAATTCACTTAGAATTTATTTTTGTTATTGGTATGAGGTGAGGATCCAGTTGTATTATATATATATAGATATGGGTAACCAATCAGTTCAGTTCTATGGTATTTTAAAGACCAAACCACACAAAACTTTTACTGTGGCCCTTATCACAAGGTATTACAAAGTACTTTCAGTAATTTTGGTTTTTTGCCAGTGGATTTGAATTGCTAAAAGAGAGAGCCCATGTCTTTTTCATTTCTGTATTTGAGTACTTAATACAATTCCTAACAAAAATGAAGAATATATTATTTGTTAAAGTGCAAAAGCTGTTTCCAAAGATATACTAAAAACACACTATCTAAGAAGCTCTTACTTCTTGTGCTTAGTAATAATCCTCAATACAATTCAATGTTTCTAACTAAAGAATTAATGTGAAATTTAAAAGAATTTTCCTAAAGAAACTGGAAGCAAATCTTACTGATATCACTCTAATGTTTTTCTGAAATTCAGTTATTAAAACTATAGTTTGACAAACATTCATGTATATCCATTAAATATGCTCTGGAGCTAACCTGATCTAGAACTTGGCTTTGTTCAATGAATACTTTCAAACCACTGTTTGGAAGAAGAGTAGTATAGGAGTTGAGAGGTCAACTGCATGGCCTTACACAACAGGGCAAGCCTTGCTCTGACTTTAAAGAATACATTGCCAAGGCAAGTTTCAATTTACCCTAACTCAATTTATAAAAGAGAGGACAGTGAATTGGGTGGTTTCTAATTATCCTTCTAGAAGAATTAAATATTTGAGATGGGCCTGAAGCTGACAAAACTGAGATAAAGAGAGACAGATTGCAGAAGGCTGATCCAAGTGGCACTTTAAAGCAATAGGATGTTTCATTTAATTTCTGATATTTTGCTGTTATTGGTGTTGGTGCTGTTTACAAATACTGTATGCTTTCACTATTATTTGGAATCTAAAAAAGAAAACAAATGAATAAATATAGCAAGACAGAAATAAATTCACAGATACAGAGAACAAACTAGTGGTTGCCAGAAATGTGGAGGATAAGGGAAGGGGCAAAATAGGTGAAGGGGTGAAGGGGATTAATAGGTACAACTATCAGTTTCATAAAGTAAATAAGTCACAAGGATGTACCCAGCACCAGGAATATAATCAATAATTTTATATAACTTTGAATGATATGTAATCTATAAAAATATTGAAGCACTTTGTTGTATATCTAAAACTAATATTATGAACCAATTATACTTCAAATTTTTAAATAATAATTCCTGGCATTTTGAATCATCTATCAAAATTTCCTTATTCATGTACAAATATCACCATCAAAATTCATGTTTAATAAATCATGTCACAGTTCTAAGTCAAGTAACACAAAAATAATCTTGGACTGCTAATGCTTTATAACGAGTGTTTTATGTAATATTTCATGTTTAAGTCATTTCAAGATCATTTGACCTATAGGACGAAGGTAAGTATAGTCAAAGCTATGGTTTTTTCAGTAGTCATGTATGGATGTGAGAGTTGGACTATAAAGAAAGCCTAAGAATTAATGCTTTTGAACTGGGGTATGGGAGAAGACTCTTGAGAGTCCCTTGGACTGCAAGGAGATCCAACCAGTCCATCCTAAAGGAAATCAGTACTGAATATTCATTGGAAGGACTGCTACTAAAGATGAAGCTCCCGTACCTTGGCCACCCGATGCGAAGAACTGACTCATTGGAAAAGACCCTGATGCTGGAAAAGATAGAAGGCAGAAGAAGGGGATGACAGAGGATGAAATGATTGGATGGCATCACCCACTCGATGGACATGAGTTTGAGCAAACTCTGAGAGCTGGTGATGGACAGGGAAGCCTGGCATGCTGCAGTCCACAGGGTCACAGAGTCAGACACAATAATGGATGATTTCCATTATCTATGGAAAAATGGATATTTTCCATTATCATTTGGAAAATATTTATCTAGCATTTATTTACAATAGGGACAATTTTAATGGGGACACTTAGGGATATCACTGAATAAAAAGGCCCCCTCCCCTCAAACAGATCACAATATTGTTAACAAAACAGATGTGTTATCAACTGATTGCAATACAATGTCACAAATGCTATAGTCAAGGTAGATCTAAAAAGCTCTAATGGCCAATAGTAGTCAACAGTGGATTGGAATGTTAAATGAATAGACCTTAAATAAGCCCTTTGGTTTAGGCTTTAAAAAACTGCATTTTTACTCATTATTTCCAGTATTGGAAGTGTGAGATTATAAATTATGTGATTACAAGTGTCAATTATACAAGCTTTAAGAAAATAACTTTCTGAGTAATGATCATCTGAACAATCAGTAATAATAACAAAGAAAAAAAATTAACCAGTGAGCATATTCCTTCAAATACACTATAACATAGTTATTTCATAAATGCAAAAATATGATCTAAGTGCACATCCAGTCATAGCAGTGGCCACACATTTTTGCTACAGAGTTCCCACATCTCTAGGACTCAGGAAACAGTTAAATAGCAAAAAGACAGTAGATGATGGCAAACCAACGATTCTTTCAAGCAGTCCCAAATTGTAGTTGCTCTAGCGTCTGTGTAGCAACTGCTTGGAACTTAGGGGGCTGACTCATCCTGAAGCTCAATTTGCATGGCACTTTCCATAAAAAACTGCAAATGTGTTATCTCTCCATAACAAAGAACTGGAGAAGGCTACTGAAGGTTATGGGAGGGCTAAACCACCTGTCAAGTAAACGCATTGGCCTCCACCTCTGGCCCCCCAAAATGCCCAGAACCTTGGCACAGAACCTTTGCTTCCACGTGATGAGTGGCCAAATCATACTAATAATTGAACACTTACGTTACTATATATCAGAACACAAGGGACCAAACACTCAGCATCACAAGAGAACACACTAAATCCTCTTGGAACCAATTTAATGATTTTCATGGAGAATATATCTCCATGATGATATGCACTGCTATTTTGTGAATAACATATTCATATTTATGATTCCCACAAACTGGACATATTAGTACCAACAGAGTGGCAAACACAGAATGTTGTCAACCCACACACTAAGTTTGGCGTTTAATTCAATATCTATTGATGCATCTCTATTGAATAAAAAGGGAAAAATAGATCTTTGAAAGTATTATTCTTCTGAGTGTTACTTGCTGCATGCTTAGTGTCTTTTTTTTTTTTTTTTTCAATTTTATCAGGGTATAGTTGACTTACAATGCTGTGTTAGTCTCAGGTGTACAGCAAAGTGAGTCTGTTAAACATATATATATATATCTACTCTTTTTTAGATTCTTTTCCCATATAGGCCACTGCAGAGTATTGAATAGAATTTTCTGCGCTATATTGGTTATCTATTGGTCCTTATTGGTTATCTATTTTACATATAGTAGGTGTGTACGTGTTAATGCCCATTTTCCAATTTTACCCTTCTCCCTCCCTTACTTCCTGGTAACCATAAGTTTGTTTTCTATATATGTAATTCTATTTTGTAGGTAAGATCATTTGTAGCCTTTTTTTGGATTCCACGTATAAGTGATACTATACAATATTTGTCTGTCTGACTTACTTCATTCAGCATGACAGTCTCTAGGTCTATCCATGGTTTAATACCTTTCAACAGAGTCCTTAGTCTAGACTTAACCTTCCACACATGTTATATAAAAGGACATAAAAAACAAAAATTTCTGTTAAAGATCTCATTATTCCCTTAAATATTTGAGGTAATGTCATCCCTCATTAATAGATGAGAAAACTGGGGCTTAGAAAGTATCTAGAACTTGACAAGCATCATACAGCTAGTACATGTTACAGAAAAAAATTTTAAGTTATTCCAAGTATCTTGATAATTCCAATGCTTCTTTCCCTTCACCATCAATAAGAAGTCTACTAATACAGGACCTAAAGAGAGATATTCAAGTAGAAAGAGAAGTAAAAATGACCTTCCCAAAATGCAGTATTTTAATTAAGCCCATGCATTACAATTACTTTTTATCAAAAACAGTGTTCCCACCAGCTTGGGCAGAGGAATGCAAATCATTATTTATTTCCACATAGTCTTTACAGAGGATGTGAGATTTCCTAATATTCTTCAAAATGTCCTGTGCTAGAAGTCTGAAAGTAGTAACAGAGTTCAACACTCTCATATTTCCTTTGAACTTAGTGTTTTCTAGATATTTTATATGGTCAAAGCCACTTTTAATTTTAAATTCATACAGAATTATGTCATGACCATCACTGTACATTCTAAATTCCCATTACTTAAGACTAAATAAATTAATGAGCAGATACATTACTTCAAATGTAACCTGTTTTGATAGATTACCTAGACTTTCTACCAATTTAGACATATTTATATTACCTAGACTTTCTACCAATTTGGACATATTTATAAATAAAAGAACTAGATCACTAAATGGTTCTAGGAACTAAGTAAAAGCATGGGTAAAACACAATAAAAATTCAGTTATTATTCATGAAGCAATAGACAGTTGCTCTCACTTTTCCACAGCAAACAGCAGAACTGTTGTTACCTATCTGAATGCTCAGACCCATGCCTTAATTCTGTTCATACATTTAACTACAGAATCTAACAACTTAAGTCATCAAAACTTACACGCTAAGGAAAGGCAGTCCACCAGGCAGCTTATAGCATTAGGAAGCTATCCTTTGAGTTGTTTTGATTATTTTAGCAATATACTGATATAATAATAATGTCCTAAGGTATCTACTAAAGTGAATATGTTACCGAAAAGACAAAACTATATAATATTACACCAAAAATGATTTTAACAATATAAATTAAAATAGGAAGATTATATTTTTTGATCAGAAGATAATGGTTCAGTGTTCGGGGGAAGTTGTTTGGCAATATGTAACAAGAGCTCTTTAAATGTTTATATTCTTTGATCCAATAATTTCACATCTAGAAATCTATTCTAAGGAAATAATCAGAGATATGACCAAAGATTTATGAGCAATGATGTGCAATACTACTGATAAAAACAAAACTGTGAAAACTATGAATGCTTGAAAATTAATAATGTTTGAAAATAATACGATTATAAATGCATCAAAAATCAAGTGTTCCTGAATATTCATTACATATAATATGAAAGGAAAAGTCAGTATTCAAAACTTTATATACAGCATAAACCTAACTTTTACTTGTGGGTTTTGTTTTTGATTTTTTTGTTAGCCTCCTTTTGGCTGTACCCTGTAGTATGCGGAAACGTAGTTCTCTGATCAGGAATTGAACCCATGCCCCCTACAATGGAAGTGCAGAGTCTTAGACACAGGACCACCAAAGAAGTCCAATATAAACTTAAAAAAAAAAGAAAAGTAGAAGGCAAAGCAGTGGATCAAGATGTGACTAGGGTGATCAAATTATAGATGACAATTTTCCTCCTTAATGTTTCCAAATCTTCCATGTTTGGTACAATGGTAAGCTAAAAAGTTATTTTAGAAGGCACATTTACATCAGCCTCATCTTGGCTTCTTATATCATTCTAATTGGCACCAACAAAATAAAATGGTCTACTATACAAAAGACGTCTCTTCTATGAATATGAAGCAAATGCCAAATGGGACAAGCTGATCCAGAGAGCTCCTGACATAACTGTATCTCTTTAGATTGAATACTAACGCTGATAGCACTAATGGAATGAAACCAGATGGCATGAATAATACATCACTTGTACCAATCAATGCTGCAGTGTTACAAGATGATGGAAAATAAATACTCGGTAAAAACAGAAGAAATTGAAATGCAAGTACAGTACAACAATCCATCCAATATCTCTGCTGAATTAGGTTATGAGAGAATTGATGAGACTCTGCCAAAGGAATGCAAAATCGATAACAACTGTTGCTATCTCACTGCCAAATTGTGTTCTACCAATGATTTATCAGAAGAAAGACATTACACAGATGACTGTCACTGAAGGTAAATTATTGATTAAAACACATACATGTGTTTTCATGTAACTGTTACTACCCATCAATAAAAGATATGTCTTGATGCTAGGAAATGTAAAATTTTAATTGCCTATCTCTGTAATTAATGTAATATGCTACATGTTTTTTTTTTAAAGAAAGAACACAAATAAAACAGAAAAGTGTTAATTGTAGCACACATTATCCATATTCCAAAGACAAGGATCTTCTAGCATGTAGCACTGCAAGAAATGATTCCCAGTTTTCAGTCTCCTTGCTTAAGTGGCTAGGTGACTGATGAAACAAGCTTCAGGGAATCCATAAACCCTCTGTTATTCACATGCATGTCAGTTCCTCTTCAACTGAATTACAGAATGGGTCAGTGCCTGAAGAGAGGGTGAAGGAGAGAGGATACTAGCAGCTAAATGGCTCCTTAACTCTAAAATCCTCTAGGGAACCTCGTAGAGCATAATATTCCACATGTCATACAAGTGGGGGGAAAGCTCTTGCAGAAAATGATTTTTAGGTTTATCATAAAAATTTGCTTAGATATTAACTCTCCTACAGACCTAATTTTTTAATTATAACATTTTTACTTCAAGTCATCCTCATTCTGAATAACAAACAAATTTTATTTTCCAAGAGCACTTTTCTGCTAAAACAAGAAAGAAATAAAACAAAGCTAACTTAGTTTAATACTTTAGCATAATGGCCAAAAAGAACACCTTGAATCTGAGGATATCAGCTATTTTTTCATGGAAGCCTCTAGGTTTATCATAAAAGAGACAAAGATTTATAAAAACACAATAATAATGGAATTACACAGCAAAATAAAGGATTTTTAGAATAAGAAAAAAATCCTGACGCAACTGTTGGACAAACTGGAATGAGTTTCTTGGGAATATTATAAAATATTTTCCTTTGGTTATCTTTACAAGAACAAATATAAGGAGCTTCCTGGTTGAGACACTAACTAGCACACTGTACTTGTTTGCTCTTTTCTCCTATTTCAACATTAATTCTCTTGAGAGCACACAAAAATGCCCAGTTACACATCAGTGCAAAGTAAAAATATCTGTCAACCGTCGACCAGCAGCAGGAGTAATTTCTACTAACCATGTGACTCTGGCTCTGAACAGGAAAACCAGGTTAGGCAGAGAGAGTTGGATCTTCAAAAACTATTTCCACCAAAATTCAGATCTCTCTCTTGCCTATGTGGGTTTAGCTATGCAAAACTCCAAAGACCACCATGGTCTGACCAGCTTATAAATAACAACTGAATATTAGGAAAACTGTATGCTCTTAAATCTTGCTATTTGCCAAGTAAAATTACTCTCTGAGACAGCTACTGGACAACTGCATCAAAAAAAAAATTTAAATTATAGAGTATTTGTAAAAATATAAAAATAATAATGGCAAGCACCCATTGGTCAACAGTCTACCATCCAGGTAGTATGCTATGAACTCTAGATAAAATTTAACTACTCTACTCTTTTTAATAAACCTGAAAGTTAAGCATTAATAGTCTCATTTTACAGTAGCATAACATGAGTCTCAAGATTATTAAATAAGTGGCAGGGTCCTAATAAAGGTCCAGCTGCCTCCTAAGTCTGACATTTTCACCAAGCCACATGGCATCATCACTACACTTAAAGGTGTATGTTGGCAAAGCTGTACTCAACAACAAATTCATAGCGTTAAATGCTTTCAGTATTCCAAATGAATTAAACAATGCAAGCTTTCAAGTAAGAAGTTTGAAAAAGGAACAAAGAAGTTTGAAAAGGAACACAGTAGGCAGGAAAAGGAGGATTAAGAGATTCAAAGCACAGAAATTAGAATAAGTTCGATAAATAAACAATAGAAACTGTTCTGGTTGAATTTTTTTAAATCCCAAGGCAAAACTACTCAAAAAAAAAAAGTGGAGAGGTGATGACAACACAAAATTAAGAGAGGAAAAAATAGCTATAATGACAAATAAGGGTAGCATTTTAGGAAAAAAGAGGAGGAATACACACATACCAATGGATTCCAAGATTCCCTGGTGGCTCAGATAGTAAAGAATTCACCCTTAATGCAGGAAACCCAGGTTCAGTACCTGGATCAGGAAGATTCCCCTGGAGAAGGGAATGACTACCCACTCCAGCATTCTTGCCTAGGAAATCTCATGGACAGATGGAGCCTGGAAGGCTATAGCCTGGTGGCTATAGACTCTATAGTCACATAGAGTCAGACACAACTGAGTGACTAACCCTTTCACTTTCTCTTTCAATGGATTCCAAAATATACTTTGAATGTTCTCAGTTCAATTCAGTTCAGTTCAGTCGCTCAGTCGTGTCCGACTCTTAGCGACCCCATGAACCACGGCACGCCAGGCCTCCCTGTTCATCACCAACTCCCAGAGTTCACTCAAACTCATGTCCATCGAGTTGGTGATGCCATCCAGCCACCTCATTCTCTGTCGTCCCCGTCTCCTCCTACCCTCAATCGCTCCCAGCATCAGAGTTTTTTCCAGTGAGTCAACTCGTCGCATGAGGTGGCCAAAGTATTGGAGTTTCAGCTTTAGCATAAGTCCTTCCAATCAACACCCAAGATTGATCTCCTCTAGAATGGACTGGTTGGATCTCCTTGCAGTCCAAGGGTCTCTCAAGAGTCTTCCCCAGCACCACAGTTCAAAAGCATCAATTCTTTGGCAATCAGCTTTCTTCACAGTCCAACTCTCACATCCATACATGACCACGGGAAAAACCATAGCCTTGACTAGATGGACCTTGGTTGGCAAAGTAATGTCTCTGCTTTTTAATATGCTATCTAGGCTGGTCATAACTTTCCTTCCAAGGAGTAAGCGTCTTTTAATTTCATGGCTGCAATCAGTATCCGCAGTGATTTTGGAGCCCAAAAAAATAAAGTCTGACACTGTTTCCACTGTTTCCCCATCTATTTCCCATGAAGTGATGGGACCAGATGCCATGATCTTCGTTTTCTGAATGTTGAGCTTCAAGCCAACCTTTTCACTCTCTTCTTTCAGTTTCATCAAGAGGCCTTTAGTTCCTCTTCACTTTCTGCCATAAGGGTGGTGTCATCTGCATATCTGAGGTTATTGATATTTCTCCCGGCAATCTTGATTCCAGCTTGTGCTTCTTCCAGCCCAGCGTTCCTCATGATGTACTCTGCATATAAGTTAAATAAGCAGGGTGACAATATACAACCTTGATGTACTCCTTGTCCTATTTGCAACCAGTCTGTTGTTCCATGTCCAGTTCTAACTGTTGCTTCCTGACCTGCATACAGGTTTCTCAAGAGGCAGGTCAGGTGGTCTGGGATTCCCATCTCTTTCAGAATGTTCCACAGTTTATTGTGATCCACACAGTCAAAGGCCTTGGCATAGTCAATGAAGCAGAAATAGATGTTTTTCTGGAACTCTCTTGCTTTCTCCATAATCCAGCAGATGTTGGCAATTTGATCTCTGGTGCCTCTGCCTTTTCTAAAACCTGCTTGAACATCTGGAAGTTCACAATTCACATATTGCTGAAGCCTAGCGTTCAAATGTTCTATAGAAAGTTAATAGATGCTCCACCAAAATGAAAAGGCATTTGGGAATCTAAATGTAGGAAATGCTAGGCTAAACAAAGTGAACAAGTTATTTCTAGTATTTCTCTTAGTCTTTAACATGCTAAAGTATATGGTTACTCTCCAAAAGATTTGATAGTGGGATCATTCCACAGAATATACTCTTTCAAAAAATACTCCAGTATAGATGCACAAAATGTAAATATTTACAAAGCTAATCTAACACTGATATAAAAAAATCGAAGGAGTAGTGCCACAGAGAAAAGTCAATTGAAAACCACTGTAATACCCTGTAGAGGGTAATTAAACAATTGTGTATAAGCCACCATAAGAAAATTACCACAATTATTATAGATCTGTATATTAAATACTATTCTCCCTTTGTTTTAACTCCCACTGAAAATGATGTCAAAGAAAGCAAAGTTGAAGTATTTTATCCTTTGTCAGTTGACACTGGGAGGACAAGATAGTGTTGCAATTTTCCATGCTCAGCTGGGTTTCATTTAAATGAGGAATGTGGACCCTATAAAGCCAAGTCAATCACGTTCCTCAGTTTGTGGGGGTGGAGGAAGAAAGAGGAACATACTTCTCTCCTGTTTTGTTTTAAAAATGTCATAAATATTCCTCCTACTAATTTCTGGAGACCCATAAAACACTGAGGTGTGAGAAAAGGATGAGCAGTAATCCATTTATCTATATTGGAACTGTCAATAAGGGTGGGTCTACCTTGGCAATAAAACTCTTTTAAAAGCACACTAAAATACTTACAACTATTTGAATTCAACATATTAACTCAATGGGAGTTAATACCATAGAATCACAACTGTCAAAAATCAGTAGTTCAAATATGACCGTCTATCCTGGAACTTAGCTTGAGGGTTTTATTTGCATATGACTGAGTGACTGCACACCTGCTTTTCCATGACAGTCTGAGCTTATTCCTATTGTCCTGGTGCAATTATTAATATTGCCCCTCTTTCCTTTCCAAAATGTCTACTTTGGATTTTAACTACTCACCTTAAGCTCAAGTCATACAGTGCGGTTGTTTTCATAAAACCTTAAATCAAGGATTGAGGGGATGACCTGATGTTGAAGTCATAAATGCATATCTGCATTCAGATCACTGTTCTGCTAATTACATGACCTAGGATATTTCCTCTCTGGTCCTTCATCCCTTAGAATAAAATATGATAATAATAGTGACTATTTCAGGGTCATTATGAGGATTAAGTAAGAAAATATCCTGTACTATTTGCTATTATATAGTACAATATACTATTAGCATAGTAGCTAGAGTTTAAAAAGTTTTCTATAAATGATATCTATGATTATGACAACCACCACCTCACAGCCCTAAGGTTTTTCTTGAATATAATAACAGCCAAATTCTTAGTAACATGGAAGACTGCAGTAAAAATAAACACATGGAAAGTGCCTAGCAGAGTGGCAAGTATACAACACATAGTCAATAAATGTGTATTTCTTAGATCTAAAAGATTTTCTCAAATCTAAAAGCTGCATTACTAGCGATCCACCACCACTTTGTACTTTATTTTATAGAGATTCTACACCTGGAAAAATAGAGCACAAAAAAGAACAGTAGCAAAATATAATTTATGTCTAGAAAATACAACCTAAAATGAAAACAATAGGAACTGAGATTGTCTCAGAGGAGCAAAATTGCAAGAAGATTCAATACTCCAGAATATTTGGAAGGTCCTTGCACTTTGGAGACATATGTTGCGGAATCTTTCCTTTTTTTTCCATTCTTTATAGCTTTCCCCCAGCTCTTCCATCCCGTCCCATCCTAGTGTACTAAGCCAGAAGTAGACTCATTTGTCTCCAAGGATGTATGTCAGCATTTCCTAACTGTCAAGAATTGTGAAGGGTCTAAGATTTTACCCTACTTGCAAGCTAACAAGTGAATCAGTCATAGTTTTATGGATGCTTGCAGAAGATTCAAAAAGCAAAGAATTTTATTACTTACAGCAATCACAAGAGCCAGGATTCAGCATTTGTTCTAGTTCCCGGAACCCAAATTCCCATCATGCAAAAAGAACCAAGGTAACATCTACATAGGTTGTGGGTCGGGTTACAGAAAAAGAACTGAGCACTTAGGGAAACCAAATATTTTACAATGGTCAGTAATTTTGCCTGGAAGACATGACTATCTTTACTACACCAGACAAAACACACACACACATACCTGTGCTTCACTCTAGATGGATACTTTATCTCTATCTTCCAAGACTATTCCCTGTAAAGATTTTTAAATATATGTATATTATCACATGTGAAATGAATCGCCAGTCCAAGTTCGATGCATGATACAAGATGCTTGGGGCTGGTGTACTGGGATGAACCAGAGGGATGGGATGGGGAGGGAGTTGGGAGGGGGGTTCAAGATGGGGAACATATGTACACCCGGGGCAGATTCATGTCAATGTATGGCAAAACCAATACAATAATGTAAAGTAATTAGCCTCCAATTAAAATAAATAAATTTAAAAAAAGAATATTAAAAAATTCTGTATTTTTGCCAAAAAAAAAAGGCAGTCCAGAGCAAAGACAGCCAATGCCTCAGCGCACCATAAGATGTGCATAAATACAATACAGGAAGCAGAATTGTCTCCAACACCAAGCAGGCCCTCATGGAATGCGTACCCCTTCTCCCACACAGAGTGTTCTGTGCTTACCTAAATTAGGAAAATATTCAATACTTTTTTTTAAAGTTTCTTTAGAGCAGAACTTCTCAGAGCCTTTAATAACCCAGTGTGGCTTAGTGAACTCCCAACAGGAGGATACAGAATGCAGTGTTTTAAAACCCATTTTTCACAAAACACCTATTAATATCTCCCAAAGGAATATTCTTTGGATCACAGTTTGGGAAATCTGGGGAGAGTTTATACCACGTGCCCAATATCATCATTCTCTCTTATACAAGGTTAGCTAATATTTTCCCTTTTATTTCCGAAAATCCCAAATCCACAGCGAAGTGTTTACATAAAGAAATGCCTTTCAAAAGAATAAAATGATTGAAAGCAAAAAAGTTGCAGAGGCCCTCTGTGCAAAAGAATCCTTAAAAATAATTGGGACAATGTAGGCAAAGTACTTAACACTAGCTGGCACACAGTAAGTGCTCAAAAAATAGCAGCTATTAGAAGTATCAGCCATTTCTATCATGGTACATTTACAGAACCCTCTTTGTTATAACACACTGAATTCCTATTATAAGTAAGCTGGTGTGGCTGTAGTAACATCGGGTCATGACTAGCGATTTTTCCCTTCTAATTCTACCGTACACTTTCCTACATGCAATGTTTCCATTCTCCTCATGCCAATATTTTACTCCACAAACTGGACCTTATAATCCTCTAGGTTTATTTTAGTCTAAATTTGATAAATGTTATTCAAACCCAGTCTTCCTTTTTGCTTTCTTTTAAGGTAAAAAAAAAAAAAAAAGATCCTCATTTGTTGAGAACTAATGCAAAGTTTCTGTGTTTGTGCTTTCTTCAGTTTTTTCTCTCTTAACAGGGCTTCCACCAAAAGGTCAAGCTGAATCTTATGAGCAAGTGGCAAAAGACACTGCTTTAGTTTATGAAGCTCAGCACCAAAATAGAACACGGAGAAGCCTGCTTCGTTTTTTAAACCAAAGGCGATGTCAAAGTTAGCTTGACTAGGTCCCAAATGAGGTTTTTTAACTCCCCGCTTCTTCTATCAATAGTTCCTCTCATGACAGAATCTCCTTTTTTTCCTGAGCCTTTTGAGGAGAGAAGACCATTTCCCCAAGACACCCATTACCTGACCAAACCATCTTTCAAAAATGTGTATGTTTGAATTGTCATCATGCTTTGGATTAATTAATGATAAACCACTAGATAAAGGTCTAGGAAGAATGACAACAGCTGGATCTAAAACCAGTCTCTAAGTTTAGACAGGGGGGAAGGAAGGGAGGAGAACTTCTGCAATTATACCAAAATGGTAGATAACAAAATGACAAGCAAATCAAAATAATCCAGGGCTCTCCTCTGCATTCACAGAATGTTAGAGTGTCCTTTACATAAGTGCTCTTTCTCCTCATTGCTCAAGCTCTCGTCTATAAACTACACATACTTTTCATAGCTTAGACAATAATGAACACATACTATATTAATTGTATACCAAATAAATTGTAAGCAATTTTTAAAAATTTCATCCTAACATTCTTATGAATATTCACTTGTACATCTGTTACTCTCAGAGTGAGCAAATCTCCAAGTCAAGTCATTAAAAGGAACTCCGATGACTCTGGCTTCATGATCTTTCTTGAATAGCTGCTAAGCAGGAAAGTACATTTCCATTTCCAAAATTCAAAAAACAAATCTTGTACTTCGATAGTCATCAGTGTGAAGAAGAAACTCCCAAGTAACAAACTTCACAAAAACGTAGTCTACATATTAAAATTTTTTACAAAGTTGTATTAAAATCTCTGCTTAAATCTTACTACATGTACTATTTGTAGATATTTTAACTACCTGTTTCCAATAATTCAAACTTTTAAAAAGGTTAGTTCGGAAGAATTCTCTTACTAGTGTAGTTCTCACAAGTTACAAGGGAGAAAAGTTGCCAGGCATTTTCCTGGACTTTGCATCAGAATCACCAGGGAACCTTAAAAAAAAAAAAAAAAATTCCTTCTCCCTTGAAATTCAGTGAATCTAGGGTGGGGAATCTGTACTTTTAAATGTTCCCCTTTAGATTCAACCTAAGGCAAATTCTAGAACTACTAAAGGATACAGGTTGTACATTTCAAGCAACATCTGGCTGGCAGCAGAAAACTGCTTTGGAAAAGGGGTGGGTTCTCTCTTTTATAAGAATAGAGAGCAGATTTTTCCCTATTCTTTTGAAATGATAAGCCAAGAAGTTTTCTTCTACTCCTCCATAAATCACCTTGCTATATAACCACTTGTTCTTCAAGCACAGAGTCAAAAGATAGAATTCTAAAATAAAAATAATATATAATCATGGTATATGTTTATATATGTATTTAACTATAAGGTGACAAGACAAATATCATCAGGTAAAGTCAAGCACTTCCCAGGTGGCACCAGCGGTAAAGAACCCACCTGCCAATGCAGGAGACAAAAGAGATGAGGGTTTGATCCCTGGGTCAGAAAGATGCCCTGGAGGAGGAAATGGAAACCCACTCCAGTATTCTTGGCTGAAGAATCCCTATGGACAGAGGAGCCTGGTGGTCTACAGTCCATGGATTGCAAAGAATCGGACACGAAAGGAACGACTAACACGGTCAAGTCAGAGAAAGACTGGGCAGTTGTAAGTAAAAGCAAAAAATGCTACTTGGTAACTGAAAAGTCAAAGAATGTATTAATTCTAAGTTTTGTAAATTTTACTTAACTTTCTTTTTATTTTATTTGCTCTCATTCAAAAATGAATAAAGAAAGTGAAGTTGCTCAGTCGTGTCCGACTCTTTGCGACCCCATGGACTGTAGCCTACCAGGCTCCTCCATCCATGGGATTTTCCAGGCAAGAATACTGGAGTGGGTTGCCATTTCCTTCTCCAGGAGAGCTTCTCAACCCAGGGTTTGAACTGGGGTCTCCCACATTGAAGGCAGACGCTTTACCATCTGAGCCACCAGGAAAGCAGTACTTTTTAAGTTTTCCAACAGAGAAAACACTTTCTTGTTCAGACATATAGT
The DNA here is from genome assembly GCF_049115385.1 of Moschus berezovskii. NCBI lineage: Eukaryota > Metazoa > Chordata > Mammalia > Artiodactyla > Moschidae > Moschus > Moschus berezovskii. Next base: position 72,406,000 of record NC_142462.1, read on the forward strand.
TTAAACCAAGTTGTGGCTGCCCTCTGGTGGCCACTTACCCCCATCACAAGATTTTTAGGGAGGTTTACAAGGGTTTGTTGTTATTGTTGTTGTTTTTAATTTTTATTGGAGTATAGAATACACCTGTAATGCAAGAGACACAGGAGACATGAGTTCGATTCCTGGGTTGGGAAGATTCCCTAGAGGATGGTAGAGCAACCCACTCCAGTATTCTTGCCTGGAGAATCCCATGGACAGAGGAGCCTGGTGGGCTACAGTCCATAGGGTTGCAAAGAATAGGACACAACTTAAGCGACTGAGCATGCACATTTACAATGTTATGTTAGTTTCTGCTGTACAGCAAAAGTGAATCTGGCATACATATACATATATCCACTCTTTTTTCCGACTCTTTTCCCATATAGGCCATTCCAGAGAATTAAACTTTGTTCCCTGTGCTATACAATAGGTCTTTATTAGTTATCTATTTTATATATAGCAGTGTGTATATGTCATTCCCAAGCTTCCAATTTATGCCTTCCTCCTCCCTTACTCCCTGATAACGTTTGCTCTCTAATCTGTAACTCTATCTCTGTTTTGTAGATGAGTTCATTTTGTACCTTTTTTTAGATTCCACATATTAGTGATATCATGATATCTGTCTTTCTCTCTCTGACTTACTTTACTCAGAGAATCTCTAGGTCCATCCATGTTGCTGCAGATGGCATGATTTCATTCTTTTTCAGGGGCTGAGTAATATTTCATTGTATAAATATACCACATCTTCTTTATCTATTCCTCTGTTGACGGACATTTAGATTGCTTCCATGTGCTGGCTGCTGTAAATAATGCAGCAATGAATACAGAGGTTCATGTATCTTCAAATTATGGTTTTCTGCAGATATATGGCCAGGAGTGGAATTGCTGGATCACATGGTAGCTCTATTTTTAGTTTTTTAAGGACCTTTCATACTGTTCTCCACAGTGGCTTACATTTAGCAAGGCTTACATCTTAAAAGACAACTTCAAGTTTCATCATTAAAGAATAGAAACTAAAGTTAGTTTCTAAATGTCCTGATATACTCATTCTTGTAAAGAATCTCTATCCCTTTAATTTATTTCCTGAGACATCTAAAATTTTTGAAGTTTACTTTGAACTTTGATGCTAAAACAATACAAGATATTTTTATGTTTTATTTTCTCTGACTGTATATCCTTTACATACCATAAAAAAGACCCCCTCAATCTTAGCTCCTATTAACTTCTAGAGGCAAGGTGTGCCCAACCAAGGGCCCTGACTCTTCATGCCTCCTGCAATGGGTCCTTACAGGCCCAGGACAGCTCCTGCCCCCAGGAGCAGAGGCAGGCATTCTCTGCTAAGTCCTTGGCCTCTCCGCAAGTGGCTTCCATAATCTCTCTAGCCTGGCTATAGTTGCCTACTTTGTTGATCTTCCTGCTTCTGAATCAGCAAGTGTCCAGATCCCAGGCACTCATGACGACCACTGCCACAGCCTGTTGAGGAAGAGTTACTCATTTCAGATGGGAGGGTCCTTGACCTAAATCACTTCAAGTCCTCTGAGTCAGCATTCCTTCAGGAACATTCATATGCCAGACATAATTCCAATGGGTGTGTTCATATGTCAACTAAATAGTATTTATTATTTACATTAAAAAATAAAACCTGGTACCTCTTTTTCTTTGTGGAAAGTCAAGTATAATTTTTATTCTTCTTTTTTATTGTCGTATTGTGAACACAAGGTATTACTATTGTTATTAAGTAGGACAATCAAAATGAACAGAATTTTTGGTAGACAGAAAGCAAGAAAAGTTGACCTTCTATTTTCCTACATAAGCAATATTTTTTAAATTATCAAATTTAAAGTATTATCACTAAATAATCACATTCTGGTAAAAAATATCACTCTGTCTAAAACCGGATTAGAAGTTAAAAAGAGAAGTTTCTTAAAGTAAATCACCAACAGAAAGAAAAATCAGCTAATCTGCAATGGTAAATATTTATTCCTTGTGGCACACATCAAATATACAATGGTTTGCAGCAGAATAATATTTATTCACAAAGTGAAATGAATTACTTACATGTTGCTGTGAAACAGTGTGCCACATTTTTTCAAAAGGTGAAAACATACCATACAACTGTTATTGAAACTAGCTGCTAGAGTAACTTTTTTAAATGCTGTAATAGCTATAATTACATATATTGACATGGAGCATATGAATGCTTTATTTTTACATGGAAAAAGGACTTTCCAAACAGTATGTACCTTATGACCCCATCTTAAAATATTTCTGTCCTTTTCTTTATGTTTATTCACAATAGAAAGCATTCACAAATCTGGAAGGATATGTACTAAATTAAATTTAAAATATTTTTTCTTTCTGGGCAGTGGGATTAGGGTAATTTTTATTTTTATTTCCTTCTTTTTAGTTATCTATATTTTCTGACAAAGAACTCTCTTATGTAGTGGCTTTTTTAAAAGTTATATTTAAAAGACAAGAAAGTAAAAAATAGACCACACTAATTTTTGTGTTATCCTGGGCTATCACCATGTCCCTTCCTCAAGAAAGATCATCACTGCTGAGTAAATTAAGGAAAATTTTACTTGCTTGAGGCCTACTCAAAAGGATGGGGGACAGGAACACTATTCTAGGATCTCTACAATTTCTTTTCATTATTTTTTGAATTTTAAATTCCTCTATGTCTCCACATTCCAGGCTGACTAAGGAAAGACAAGAGTATATTTTGCAATAGCTGGCTTTTGCTGCACTCTGCTGGAACATTCTCTGATGTTCTGCACAAAATGATCAATAAGAATGCTTCAGTCTTTTCCACATCTGGTTAAAATGTTCTCGGGGAGGTTTATACATTTTTGTGGATAAATGAGCATATTCTTTAACTAATAAAAGGGAGGGATATAGTTTACAAACATACACACCAAGGATCACCATGTTCACATATTAATAAATGACTGCTGCTGCTGCTGCTAAGTCACTTCAGTCGTGTCCAACTCTGTGCAACCCCATAGACGGAAGCCCACCAGGCTCCCCCGTCCTTGGGATTCTCCAGGCAAGAACACTGGAGTGGGTTGCCATTTCCTTCTCCAATGTGTGAAAGTGAAAAGTGAAAGTGAACTTGCTCAGTCGTGTCCGACCCTTAGCAACCCCACGGACTGCAGCCTACCAGGCTCCTCCACCCATGGGATTAAGACTTGAAAAATACCAAAACACGACTGTAGTGCTACTTGGAAGATGATCTGATGTGCTATAAACATTTTTAACGTTGGAATTTGGGTGCATACTCTAGTATTTACCAAATAATAAAATGACTAGCAGTGTCTTTTCATTCATGCATCTCATGATTTGATCTTTAAAAAACAAAAAACCCAAACAAAACAACAACTACCAAGCTGCAGAATAAATGACTATACATAGTTAATTATGGATGTAAGAGGTAATATTTTTAAATGTTTATTTTGTACCCCCCTGAGAGACAGATCTTTTCTTACCTCTTCTAAACAAATTCAGAGATCTATCTTCAATCTTGTAAATTCCCTGGGTGTACCTAACTGGACTGACATTTTATAGAATCATTACATTAAAAAGAGAGAGAGAGAGACCAAATTAAGCTGTTTTGCAGTTTGCCGGAAAACCGACAAATGACTTACACCTGCTTTAAGTACCAACCCCTCAGTCTGTACTCTTTTACCCCTTCCCCCAAAGCACACCTGCAGTCAACATTTAGAATGAAGCTCTTTCGGTGAAGAGTAAATCAATTTGTGTTGGCCCAAGACTCCACAAAAGAGTGTCTAGAGAGGCCTCAGTAACACAGATGCAATGGAAAAGAATTGTGGCCGGCTTGTTTCAACAATCTTCCAAGGGCAGGGAGGAAAAACTTTCACCTTAGCCCTATCTTGGGAGTTGCAAACACAGATGTTGGCAAGAATCCCAGCATACACAAAATACTTCTCAATTTTTACTAATACCTGCTAAAATTATGTTTTGGCCTCTTTGCCTGGAAAGAAAAGTCTGGAATAACCCCATCTTTTGACTTCATAATCTGTATAAATCTCTTGAAGAGAGTTCACAGAGAAAGTTTGTACGGAACATTTCTTTTGGAATAAAAAAAAAAGCAGTGGCCTCCACAGGGTCACCTTCCTCTCTATGGGTTCCTCTGCTGCACTATCAAATTAGAGTGAAGAAATTCAGGAGCCCATGGCCACAGAACAAAAGCGTGGAATGGCCTCAGCTTGGATCCCTGCTCTAACCTTCCAACAGTATCCTCAGAAGCCAAGTGTGTACTAGCAGCCCCATGTGTCTAGCAGCAGGCTCAGACCTCAAGGCCAAAGTAGCCACTTTCATTTTGCATAAATGACCTGCTATTTAACAACTGTATCGCACAGAAAACACCACCAGGCTGGCAAAGGGAAAGGAGCCCACATTGACTAGGTACTTAGAAGAGCCAGACCCTGAATCAGCTCTTCTAATCCATTACCTCAGGAAATTCACTCAATGTTCCTGAAATGGAAAATTGCCCCCATTTTACAGAAGAGGAAACTGAGGCTCAGAGAGCGAGCTTCAACAATCTGCCTGTAGTCACACAGGAGGTTAACAATGAAGTCAGGGTTGAAACCTCTGTCTCTGACCCCCAAATCTATTTTAAGTCCAGTGAACTATCTCAGAGACCTCAGTTCTTTCCCCATCTTAGCTACTTACATTAGTTGGAGGACTCTGGGCAAGTCATTCAATCTTTGGGGCTTCTTTTTATTCTTTTGTGAAATGAGAAAACTGAACCTAATTTCTAAAATCCTATTATACTCCAAAAATCCATTATTCTTCAGACTAGCTCATATCTTTCTCTGCTAGTCCACCACCACACCTCACCTTTTTTTTTTTTTCTTTTTGTTTTCTGATGTGACATAAAGATATAAATTCTCACGGCTAAAAAAATCCAAGGTAATCTTAAGAGCTTCATAAGTCAGACACTCTCAACTGCTGAGTATAGTTTGCAATTGTCAGTAACGTTCTCTCTGAATCTGGTTGTGTTTAACGGTGAATGTGTGTGCTCAGCTGCTCAGTCATGTCCAACTCTTTGCAAATCCGTGGACTGTAACTGGCGAGGCTCCTCTGTCCATGGAATTCTCCATGCAAGAATACTGCAGTGGGTTGCCATTCCCTTCTCCAGGGGATCTTCTGGCCCTAGGGATCGAACCCAGGTCTTCTGCATTGCAGGTGGATTCTTTACCATCTGAGCCACCAGGGAAGACCAAGCCCATGTATACTGGCTATCAAATAAAAGTAAGCCAAATAAAGCATCAAGAGCTATTAAAATATTTAGCATGGTTTCAGGAAATTTCAATCCCAAAATTATTTTTTATTTATTCACTACAAGTTATAAAAAAAATTACCTAACACCTTTGAGTCAAATAATTAAGTTTATTTTTGCCATACCACCATTAGGATCTGGTTTCACTTTTTTGCTATACCGTAACCTCTAAGCATATTTATACAAGGGGACAATGAATTAAAATGGAAAGTTATTACATTTTAAAAGTAAATGCTTTAATATTTTAAATGGAAATAAGTTCTCCATTTTCATCAATTGTTTAATCAATTGGCCTTACCCAAGCATAGTTATCTCAAAAAGAATGCAACTAATGCTTTTTAAAGTCTACCTTCCTCAATAAAATGTACATTTTATTTCCTTACTGATGTGCAATTTTAATTAAAAGTCCAAGTCCACATTTTGCTTTTTAAATGATAGATATTTTCATTAACTAACAAAATAGTTAACCCATTGCCACAATCCTCCTGAAATGTGTGTGATGAAGAATAATTAAGGTAGCAAGGGCAAAAGGTTACCTAAGACTTTACTGTGGTGTGAGCTTAAATTATAGGCTTTAAACAAGATGTAAGGACCAATGCACATGAAAAAAAAAGTGCAATTTTAATGGAATGCAGAACAAATTAACTTTTTAACATGTAATAATACCCAATTGCATAATGGGATTTTGTTAAGTGCTACAGGGAGCAGAAAATAAAAGTAACACTGCAAGGTATGCTTGTTAACTACTTTAAGCTAAAGCCATCATTGGCCTGATAAAAGCTGTAGTAAATGGACACATTGTGACATGAAAGACTGGATACTGCCATCTGACTGGCATGTTTTGTGTGTCTTCTTTTTAAAGGCAGGAGAAAGATCAAAACCCTTTAAGGAATTTTGTTAGTAATTTCTCAGAATCTCTTAACCTCACTTCCCTACGCTGGGAAAGGCTTCTTTGCAAGGTTACGTTCTCTCCTATTAAGTCAACCAGGAAGGTGGCTACACGATGCTCTAAACCCAGCTCTCTCCACAGGGACAGAGCCACCACAACATTCCAGTCCGGACCAAGGGATCTTGCAGTTCAATCTGAGCCTCTTGCTTTAAAGCAAAAACCACAGGGCACAGGGCCAGCTTTGTTTTCATCCAATTAACTGACCAAAAATGGTTTCTACTATGAAAAGACCCCCATGACCTAGCTCCAGAGCTTGACAACAGAGAAATGGAATACACACCCAAGTTTAAGAATTACACTGCAAGAAATCATCGTGCTACACTGGCCACACAGTCTGTCTCTACAGGAAGAGGGTCAGTGACATGATCAATTCTTACTCCTCATTATCAGGGCCGAAAATATATTCATCATCCTTCTGCTGGTCACATTTGTAATTAAAACCTGCTTAAGCATACAGAGAGCCAATAGCATGTAACTTCAAGAAGACTAAGAGTTAATCATAAATTTCCTCTAAAGATGTCAGGGGCTATATTCATTAATACACTCTATATACTCTGAGGCACCTATCATATGCCAGGCAATATACCTGATATATATATATATATCCCTGTATATATCTATAGTCTCTGTCCTATGCCCACAGGACCTAGAACCTAGTAGCTGCACACACTGCCACAGATAGTCTCAATCAGGCTTCAGCTTTGGTAAACAGCAAAGTGCCCAAACTTAGAATGTGAACAAGACAGGTCAGTAGAAAAACCTTTTCCATCTCTCATTATATGCTCTCTTTTTTGTGCTTAAATGCTTTGGTGAAGTATCTAAAAACCTGCTGAATGAAAGATTGGCCACTGGAAAGAGAAAATGGTACCAACATTTCATTTTCTAAAGGCTGAAAGTCAAATATCACTCTGATAAGCCAGAAAAATCTCCTTCATATATTCAGGCCTATATTAAAACATTCTTAACTTCATGTCTCTAACAAACTCTGCTAAAGAGTTATGGAAACTTTTGCCTTAGAGCCCAAATAAAACCTCAGAATCCTTCTCAACTCAGCATTTTGGGCAGCTATCACCATGGAATTGGCATAGGAGATGAAAATTATTTGCTAGTGCAATCTTAGATTAAAAGAAAGAATTTCAACACCCAATAGAAAGGTGGACTAGATGATTAAGGTCCATTGCAATGCCATAAATCTAAGAATATGAAATTCTAAAACTGGAATGTATCCAACTTAAATTAATTACATTTCTAAAATGTGTTTATTAGTAGGGAATTTAAACCCACAGAAGGAATTTCCCCAGTGAGATAATACTATAAATTGTGTTTATTTCACAAACCAGTCCTCAAAAGACTCTTCTAGCCCATCATGTGCCAAAATGGAACTCAACCAGAATACACTTGAAATTAAAAATGAGTACAAAATAACAGACCTATGGGCAGGAGGCGGGCGGCGGGGGGGTGGGGGTGGGGGGTGGTTAGTATACTATTCTCAATAAAGTTTAAAACAGTTTTGTGGATTGGACCCAAGATCTAACAACTACAGAAACTGTTAAAATGTGGTGTCTGTTACAGCTGTTGGGGTGCATATCTTACCTCCCACACTAGACTAGAAACTCAAGGAGAGCAACCATTTCTAACATATTTTGGGTCCCTCTCCACTCCCCTGCCCAGTGTCCCTAATAAATATTAAGCAACTGTAGACAAATGACAGATTTGCCTCAAAGGAAACCTAGAAGTACCAAGGAAGCAAATGCCCCTACTCTTCTATTCAGATAAAAGGAAAAGGGATAATGGGGTTTCAGTGTGGTTTTTTTTTTGTTTTGGGAGTGTTTTTTGTTTTGTTTTTTTCTCACTAAGGATATAATTGGCCGCCTCCTCCACTGTCTCTGAGTGATTTGAAATGGCCATTTACACCTGATAAATGCTAATAAGGTATGGGTTTGGAATAACACAGAAAACCCCACCAGACTGTAAGCTCCATAACAGTGGAAAACATGACTGTCCTGTGAACTACTGAGGTCTTAATGACTAGCAGGGTGACTTTGTACACATCAGGCACTCAAGTGACAATCGCTGAATAAACGAATGACTATAATGTTCAGGCAATATCTTTTAACAGGCACCTGGGATCTGTACTAATCTATATAGTGTTTCAAACCCTAAGTATATATAATTTCTCAGTCTACCATCCATTTTTCCAATTTTTACAAATGTAGGCCAAAAAAAAAACCCTTTTCAAGTTTATAACATGAAAAAAAAAAAAGTCAGCACAAACTTGATGATAAATGGTAACAGACCCTCTGTTTCTAAAGTCTCAGGAAACTATAACACTACTGGCGAAGGTTACCAAGCATGAAGAGCACAGCCAGACAGGCATCACGGGCAAACGCAAGCCCAGTGTGGCTAGGACTTCTGATTTTTCAAGAGAAATCAAAAGTCAATTTTTTATATGTAAAGTTTCTTGGCTTTTAATTTTGGCAACTAATAAATGTGTCAATGAAAAACACTGTGTGAGCCAATTTTAATGTCTGATCAAGGAGACGAGTATGATTTATTCCTAAGTTGTTCCTTCCGAAAGGCAACAGAGAGAGGAAAGTGACAGCAAGCAGTCTGCTTCCTTGGGAGTTTTCAAGCAAAACTACAAAGACTGTAAATCAGGGATGCAATGAGCAGGAGGCTAAACAGGCAGCTCCAAAAGCCCCCTCTAACTTGGAAAAACTTGAATAACTAGGGCAATGCTTTCAATCTTTTAAAAAATTGAAACCCTAAGTGAAGCCCAATACCTAGAAAATAAAAGATAAAACTGAGGTAATCCGGAATGAAGGCTGACCTCTCACCCTTTATCTTGATGGCCCACTGATATCTTAGGGTCCCACGGAAACCTTTTGGGGAAACAAGTGACTGTGGTGGTGGGCTTCTTGGGGTAAAAGGAAGGGAGATGGAGTTTAAGGCTAAATCTGAGACAGGGAGAGACTTAGAGTTAGAATTTGAAGTAAAAATATGTACTGTAAAATGTTCCATTAAAAAGTGCTATGGGTAAGCACCAAGAGCAGGAGGAAATCTTATAGTACTACAAACTGAGAACCATAGTTACTCTCATATTCTTTGAGTTCAGAAAGCACATGTAATAGAGGATATCACCATGAGGCCCAGAGACAAGCTAGATGAAACCACTTAGAAACTGAGAATTGGATGGGAGTTCTGTACTTTAATCTCCACATCCAACATTAGACATGAAAAAAGAATCAGCACATCCTAAATGATCAGTGACCTAGAGCCAGACATCTTAAATGTGAAGTCAAGTGGGCCTTAGAAAGCATCACTACAAACAAACTGAGTGCAGGTGATGGAATTACAGTTGAGCTATTTCAAATCCTGAAAGATGATGCTGTGACAGTGCTGCACTCAATATGCCAGCACATTTGGAAAACTCAGCAGTGGCCACAGGACTGGAAAAGGTCAGTCTTCATCCCAATCCCAAAGAAAGGCAATGCCAAAGAATGCTCAAACTACCACACAATTGCACTCATCTCACATGCTAGTAAAGTCATGCTCAAAGTTCTCCAAGCCAGGCTTCAGGAATACATGAACTGGGACCTTCCAGATGTTCAAGCTGGTTTTAGAAAAGGCAGAGGCACCAGAGATCAAATTGCCAACATCCGCTGGATCATGGAGAAAACAAGAGAGTTTCAGAAAAACATCTATTTCTGCTTCATTGACTAAGCCAAAGCCTTTGACTGTGTGGATCACAATAAACTGTGGAACATTCTGAAAGAGATGGGAATCCCAGACCATCTGACCTGCCGCTTGAGGAACCTGTATGCAGGTCAGGAAGCAACAGTCAGAACTGTACATGGAACAACAGATTGGTTCCAAATAGGAAAAGGAGTATGTCAAGGTTGTATATTGTCACCCTGCTTATTTAACTTATATGCAGAGTACATCATGAGGAACACTAGGCTGGAAGAAGCACAAGCTGGAATCAAGATTGCTGGGATAAATATCAATAACCTCAGATATGCAGACAACACCACCCTTATGGCAGAAAGTAAAGAGGAACTCAAAAGCCTCTTGATGAAAGTGAAAGAGGAGAGTGAGCTCAACATTCAGAAAACTAAGATCACGGCATCTGGTCCCATCACTTCATGGGAAATAGGGAAACAGTGGAAACAGTGTCAGACTTTATTTTTGGGGGGCTGCAAAATCACTCCGGATGCTGATTGCAGCCATGAAATTAAAAGACGCTTACTCCTTGGGAGGAAAGTTATGACCAACCTAGATAGCATATTAAAAAGCAGAGACATTACTTTGCCAACAAAGGTCCGTCTAGTCAAGGCCATGGTTTTTCCAGTGGTCAGGTATGCATGTGAGAGTTGGACTGTGAAGAAAGCTGATCGCCGAAGAATTGATGCTTTTGAACTGTGGTGTTGGAGAAGACTCTTGAGAATCCCTTGGACTCCAAGGAGATCCAACCAGTCCATTCTAAAGGAGATCAGTCCTGGGTGTTCATTGGAAGGACTGATGCTAAAGCAGAAACTCCAATACTTTGGCCACCTCATGCGAAGAGTTGACTCACTGGAAAAGACTCTGATGCTGGGAGGGATTGGGGGCAGGAGGAGAAGAAGACGACAGAGAATGAGATGGCTGGATGGCATCACCGACTCGTGGGAGGTGAGTCTGAGTGAACTCCGGGAGTTGGTGATGGACAGGGAGGCCTGGCATGCTGTGATTCATGGGGTCGCAATGAGTCAGACACGACTGAGTGACTGAACTGAACTGAAATGTTAACAGAGATCAGGGCCAACGCCTCACAATACTACAAACTCAAAATAAAAGTAAAAGACACCATTTTCATCTATAAAACTGCAAAAATTCTTTTTGTTTTTTTTCATGATATTTCCCAATGTTGACAGAGATGCCGAAAAGTAAATTTTCTTATGTGTTGCTGAATAGAGAGTAAACTGATAACAGCATTTCTGAAAGTAAGCGTGTACTAGAAGCCTTTACAAATACACATGAACCATGGCCCAGCAATTCCACAGGCAGAAATTTATCCTGAGGAAATGACCATGAATACATCAAGTTTTACCCTCAAAAGTATTCACTGCAGCATTATTTATAGAAACAATGTGGTCAAAGCAACCAAATAATCCAACACTAGATAACTGGTTAAATGAAATTTTGACATAGCCACACTATGTAGCATTGAATAAGATGTTATAAGAATATTTATAATGACATGAAAAATAAATGGCCACCTGATGCCAAGAGCCGACTCATTAGAAAAGCCCCTGATGCTGGTAAAGACTGAAGGCAGGTGAAGAAGGGGATGACAGAGGATGAGATGGTTGGATGGCATCACTGACTCAATAGACATGGGTTTGAGCAAGTGCCGGTAGATGGTGAAGGACAGACAAGGAAGCCTGGTGTGCTGCAGTCCGTGGGGTTGTGAAGATTCAGACACGACTAAGAGACTGAACAACAACAAATGATGTGAAAAATAATCCTGAGATGAAATTGAGGGGAAAGAAATAGGACTACAAACATATCTTTTATATAATGACCCCAATTTTTTAAATAATACACACACGTATACATACAAAGAGAAAGAAGAATACAGAGAATTATGAGTATTTTTCATTTTCATTTTTGTGTGTTGCATTTGTTTGAATTTTATGAATTTTCTATATTGATAATATTATATGTAATATAAAAAAAATTTAAGTACACAAAATGAAAGTATTTCTGATTGTTCTGAAAGAATCTTTCGTAAAAATTTTTTTTCCATATAATTTGAACTCATTTCACTATATAATCTACTCAAACGTCAATCATTATTTACCTCCCATTATAGTCATTTCCCCTTTTTTCTCCTGTATATTTGTAGGTCTGAAGCAGCTAAAGAAACTGCTACTAACTTATCTATATCCCCAAATAAAATAAGACTGCAGAGGCATTCACATACTGCCTCCTTCTCAGTCCACTCTTTTGGAAGCTGAGTTTTTGTTTGGTTTGATTTTTTAATTCATCATAAGCAAGGGGTCAATGGCTGACTCTTACCTTTCACTATTCATACTAGTATTCCATAGTTGTTTCCATATACAACTCTTTCCATACACAACTGGGCTGGGTGGTCTTCTAAGACAGGACAACATGGACACATTCTTTGGGCAATTCCCTGTAAGGCACTTGGCAAACAACAATGTCAACATACTTTCCAGTGAAGGTGTTGTCAGGGAATGATTTAAAAATCACCCTTGCACTTTCTCTGCCTCTGGTGGCACTATCAACTCATAAAATTAGAAATGATCTGGTCATTTCACTAAAAGTCTTAAAAAGTTCCTATTCTTGACCTGGTAATTACTATTGTGGACATCTATCTTAAGAAAAGAAACTTTTATTAAGAAAACAGTGATGTTCAATACAAAATATTAAACTCAACCAAAGTCTTAATAAGAGCATGGTTAAGTAAATTAAATCATCATTCATGGTTCCAATACAGTTTCCTCCTTGACAAAGCTGAAAGTTATAAAGGCTGAGAACAGAAGCGAGCCTTTTATAGGTTTCTCAGGCATCCAAGAATTGTAAGAATAGCTGGTTTTTCACACACTTACTATTGAAACATATTTCATCTGGACCAGTACTTGATTGAACCATTTAACTCATAACCTAGTGTTGATTGTAAGGAGTCAGAAAAACTAACTCAGCAAAAAATGAATTGATTCTTTTTCTAGGTCCCAGGTATCTAATAATTACCTAACATTCCACATTAAACAATATCAAAGATTTCAGTCACCAGCTTTCAGAATTTTATGGAAGAAAAAAATTTTTTATTCTAAAAAGAAAAAACCAAATTCAAGGAGAGTATTATCAAATTAGAAACCAAAATTTGGACAGATAAAGTACCTCATCTGAACCTATGATGCAGGCTAATGAAAAAATATGTTTAAAAGAGAACAGTAAATCTAACTGGGATGTAAAAAATAATTTACCTCTAATGATATACAGCATAAACCTTTCAGACACTTGCAAGTTAACACTAGAAAGATGATGGAACCTGTTCTTATTTCAAGATGATAATTGCTTCTTAAGTACAAAGGGATCATAAAAATTCCACAGCGACAAAACAGAGTCCCGAAACAACTCAATAGTTAAAACACAATCATAGCAAAGGAGGACTGATAGCATTGCCTGTAGTACCTAAAATGCTGTTCAACTCCAGGAGTGGGAATGATAAACATAGGTCTAAAATATACAAGTTATAAAGTGCATATGTGTGCTTCAGTTCAGTTTAGTTCAGTCGCTCAGTCATATCTGACTCTTTGCGAGTCCATGGACTGTAACCCACCAGACTCCTCTGTCTATGGGGATTCTCCAGGCAAGAATACTAGAGTGGGTTGCCATGCCCTTCTCCAAGGGATCTGCTCAACCCCAGGATCAATCCCAGGTCTCCCACATTGCAGGCAGATTCTGTACTAATGGAGCCACCAGGGAAACCCAAAGTGCATATCTTTTTAGCTAAATAAAATTCTGGACGCAGAAAAATTACTGACAGAGACAGAGGCATGTTTTCAGAAGCTCTGGGAAGAAAGGCAAGCTGCCCTGGAGGCAGGACCATCAAATTCGCGAAATATGTACTGAACACCTGTTACATGCCATCCTAGGGTCTGTGCTAGGTAACGGGGCATAGTATTGAACAACGTTTGGCCGTCAATTCTACTCTGAAGACAAACTAAAAACAGAGAGAAGATTTACTTCAGCTGAAATGTACAGTAATCATCTGCTAAAATAAAAATTTCAGGGAAGCATGGCTTTAAATTTATTCTAAATAAGATGGGTCACAGAACAAAAAAACACAGTAGAATAATTGTTAGAATAGAATATTGCTGAGCTACATAGCTCCTATTAATCTTAATATCTATTAAGATAATTTCATCATTTTCATAATATACTTTAATTAAAAGTTATGTATAATGCATCTGCTCATATTTCACTTGAGGCACCATTTTATCTTTTCAAATATTAAAGTGAATTAACCATCTTCAATGGCAAAAGACTAGACCAAGAGGCATATTAGTCTATCTTTATAATTATCATCAATATATCATGCCCCGCATGGTTATATGATGTTGTGATTAGTCACTCAGTCGTGCCCACTCTTGCAACTCCGTGGACTATAGCCCGCCAAACTCCTCTGTCCATGGGATTTCTCAGCAAGAATACTGGAGTGGGTTGCCATTTCCTTCTCCTGGGGATCTTCCCAACTCAGGGATTGAATCCAGGTCTCCTGAATTGCAGGTGGATTCTTTACCAGTTAAGTCACCAGGGAGGCCCAAAACTGTGCAGAAATATACACACAGAGACAGAAGCATGCTCAGTTGTGACCGACTCTTTGCAACCCGATGACTGTAGCCCGCCAGGTTCCTCTTTCTGTGGGATTCTCCAGGCAAGAATACTGGAGTGGGTTGCTATGCCCTCCTCCAGGGGATCTTCCCGACCCAGGGGTCAAACTCCTGTCTCCTGTGTCTCCTGCATTGAAGGCAGATTCCTTACCTGTTGAGCTACCAAGGAAGGCCTCATGATAATAAACCATATCATAAACACCTTTATACAGCTCTTTCAATCACAAAGAAACCTGTAAATAGTAGCTGCTCAATAACTATGGATACAATAATCTCTTAAACTGAATATCTTAATCTCTGAATTTTAATGATCAAATAGGCTATACTTTTTAAGAAATTTTTAACTACTTACAAATACTTTGACACAACACAGTAAATATTTATATATTGAATAATGCTTCTGAGAATCAAGAATCACCACAAAACACATTTCCCAGGCTGAATCTAAAGGAATTAACTTAAGCACACATTTTTAAAAAAAGCACACATGAAAAGCAATAAGATTCCTTGAAATCTGATCAAAATCTAAGTTTAATTTTAAATGTATAGGGAAAAAGAATAAATTGATTTATTTCAAGAAGATAGTTTCACTAAGTTGAAAAACTAGTTTTCATAGAACACAGGATTTCATGTCATTAGTGAACCTAACAATAAGATCTGCGGACAAGCAGCAGTGTTGAAACCTTGTCAAGAAATATTTTAAATATTAAGAAACTATGTCAACCCTGTTCTGTTCATGACTAAACTTGATGACTAAACTTGATACAATCAAGAAAAATTAGTTTCGGATGCAGGATACTTCAGGGATTTGAAGCAGTTTGTTAAATAGGAAGCTAAATCCAATTACTTTTCAGAAGATTTGGCATCTTCAACCAAAAACCAATATTCCAATTAACATTAGACAAATATCCAAGCTTATCCACATGTTCCAGGCATCCTTTCTGGCTAACAAGTAGGCTGCATTTCTGTATTTAATTATTCCCTTATGTATACATAGGGCCTTCATTATACTAGAGGTATATAAAGCAGATTTTTTTTTAAAGAAAAATTTAAATTCTTCTGTGGTCTGCTGATACATGTGTACAATCTAAATTTAACTTCTTATATAATTTTATCTTCTTTCCTAAATTAAAAACATGCCAACATAAGTCTTTTTTAAAATATGTGCTGTTTCAAACTACCTAAATTGTACTAATGTCAGAGGCATACTCTAAATCACTTCACTCTACCCAAAAGCTACAAAGGAAAAACAGTTTCATCACCAAATATTGCCTTTAGCTTGCCTGGAGTTTAAAAGCAATTCAGATATTCTAAGCCAGACTATTTATCTACATAGATCCACTAACTTCAAGGGAAATATTCTAAGCATGGGTGGCTTCAAAAAGACAAGATTTAATTCATTTTAAATCAGCAGAAGCTCTTCACAAGTGGAAGAAGAAATTCCCAAGAGTGAGAAACTTAGTTAGCACAGTATATATATCAATCACTCTAGGATGTTATAACTTAATCAATATTGTGTCAAATAAATAAATGTCAAGTTTTATATTAATGCTATGTTACTCAACATGGCATATTTTATATGGTTAGGACTATTTAGAGCAATTAATATGTATTTATCCAGAAACATCACAGAACATCATTCTGGAAATAGAGGTGCACCACACGGTGCCTAACTCTAGAAATTGCTTTCACTTTATTTTTGAAGGGTGAAAATCTTCGTAACAAACTAAAAGAATGTATGTATACATACAGAAACACAGGAAGGCATGTACATTCAGTAAAATATCAGCTACCTAGATGTCAATTCTCCAGTAATGTCATTCATCCAAAGCAGTAAGAATTATAAGCGGGTGGAGAAAGTATGGTGAGAACACACCTGAACTCCTAAAATGGATTCATAAATAAAGTTCATGCCCTAAAACAAATTCATGTAAACCACTGACAAGAACTTTAGGCCCCTGATTAATACTCACTAGTCGTAACTATGTGTCAAACAAACAAAGTTGGTGACCTGTTTGCTAAACCTCTAGAGTCAGTACAACAGGGCTATTACAGTAAATCAGGAAAATAAAGAAACAGAAAATGGTACCTCAAAATCTGATAGAAAGCAAGTAATATTATATGCATTTTAAAAGTAGACAAAAGAATTTTAAATACCACTTCTGTCTAGACTGTTCACTGGAGGTACAAATAGTACTTAACAGAACTTAAGTGTTGGAGGACCACCAGGCTTGGTCCTCAGATCTGTTTTCTGTTCTATCCTCAGGGCTCAAACAACAAACAAGTGGTGTGTGCAATCAATACATCATGAACATGTTTGTGTGGGTGTGATGGGACAGGATATTCTAGTTGAAATATATATTCACTGAATATGGAAACAAGAAGAGACTACCTCTGGTTAATTTTTATCACTCCTCTCCTCACAGTTCTAACATATAGTTTTATACATAAGTAAATATAACCCACTCCAGTATTCTTTCCTGGAGAATCCCATGGACGGAGAAGCCTGGTAGGCTACAGTCCACAGGGTCACAAAGAGTCGGACACGACTGAGCGATGGAACGGAACGAACGGAAACATCAGAAAGTTCCATAAAAGAAATCATATAGACCATGAGTAGTCGGCTCAAGGAGACTGCTGACTGAGAGAAATGAGAGAGGTGACTGATGAGGGTAAGATAGGATTTTATGCAAATAAGCTTTGAGCTATGAATTTCAAGTGTCAACATAACAGAGACAATGTTCTGATGTTGGTTTCCCAAAGAAACGGAAAGACTGCAACCAGGGACTTGTAGGCATAGGGGATAAATCAGTTCAGATGATCAGTACTGGAATCCAAGCCCTAAAGAGCCCACGAACATGAAAATAAATTGAAGATTAATCCTTGCAAAGTGAGAGGAAGCATTCTGGCTGTAGCTAATGCAGACTGAATCTGAGCCCACTTAGACTACCTGCCTTTCAGTTCAGTTCAGTCGCTCAGTCGTGTCCGACTCTTTGCGACCCCATGAATCACAGCACGCCAGGCCTCCCTGTCCAACACCAACTCCCGGAGGTCACTCAAACTCATGTCCATCAAGTCGGTGATGCCATCCAGCCATCTCATTCTCTGTCGTCCCCGTCTACTCCTCCCCTCAATCGCTCCCAGCATCAGAGTCTTTTCCAGTGAGTCAACTCGTCGCATGAGGTGGCCAAAGTATTGGAGTTTCAACGTCAGCATCAGTCCTTCCAATGAACACCCAGGACTGATCTCCTTTAGAATGGACTGGTTGGATCTCCTTGCAGTCCAAGGGACTCCCAAGAGTCTTCTCCAGCACCACAGTTCAAAAGCATCAATTCTTCGGCGATCAGCTTTCTTCACAGTCCAACTCTCACATCCATACATGACCACGGGAAAAACCATGGCCTTGACTAGACGGACCTTTGTTGGCAAAGTAATGTCTCTGCTTTTTAATATGCTATCTAGGTTGGTCATAACTTTCCTTCCAAGGAGTAAGAGTCTTTTAATTTCATGGCTGCAATCAGCATCTGTAGTGATTTTGGAGCCAAAAAAAATAAAGTCTGACACTGTTTCCCCGTCTATTTCCCATGAAGTGATGGGACCAGATGCCATGATCTTTGTTTACTGAATGTTGAGCTTCAAGTCAACTTTTTCACTCTCCTCTTTCACTTTCATCAGAAGGTTTTTGAGTTCCTCTTCACTTTCTGCCATAAGGGTGGTGTCATCTGCATATCTGAGGTTCCTGATATTTCTCCCAGCAATCTTGATTCCAGCTTGTGCTTCTTCCAACCCAGCATTCCTCATGATGTACTCTGCATATAAGTTAAATAAGCAGGGTGACAATATACAGCCCTGACGTACTCCTTTTCCTATTTGGAACCAGTCTGTTGTTTCATGTCCAGTTCTAACTGTGGCTTCCTGACCTGCATACAGGTTTCTCAAGAGGCAGGTCAGGTGGTCTGGGATTCCCATCTCTTTCAGAATATTCCACAGTTTATTGTGATCCACACAGTCAAAGGCTTTGGCATAGTCAATGAAGCAGAAATAGATGTTTTTCTGGAACTCTCTTGCTTTCTCCATGATCCAGCAGATGTTGGTAATTTGATCTCTGGTGCCTCTGCCTTTTCTAAAACCTGCTTGAACATCTGGGAGTTCACGGTTCACATATTGCAGAAGCCTGGCTTGGAGAATTTGGAGCATGACTTTACTAGTGTGTGAGATGAGTGCAATTGTGCGATAGTTTGAGCATTCTTTGGCATTGCCTTTCTTTGGGATTGGAATGAAGACTGACCTTTTCCAGTCCTGTGGCCACTGCTGAGTTTTCCAAATTTTCTGGCATATTGAGTGCGGCACTTTCACAGCATCATCTTTCAGGATTTGAAATAGCTCAACTGGAATTCCATTACCTCCACTAGCTTTGTTCGTCGTGATGCTCTCTAAGGCCCACTTGACTTCACATTCCAAGATGTCTGACTCCAGGTGAGTGATCATGCCATCGTGATTATCTTGGTCATGAAGATCTTTTTTGTACAGTTCTTCTGTGTATTCTTGCCACCTCTTCTTAATATCTTCTGCTTCTGTTAGGTCCATACCATTTCTGTCCTTTATCGAGCCCATAAAGAAGTCTCTCTTCTTTAACATCTACAAGTCTATTTGGCAAACATTCATGTAGTTAGTACTCATCCCAGTATGTCACTGTTTTGTGCGTTGATAGGTAAGTAAAAAAACTATACCAGTCATCCAAGAGCTTATAGATCATCAGGAGAAAAGAAGCAAATACTCAAGTAATTATGGTGTTGGGCACAAAAATATAAGTAAATGTTACATCACAGGTTTAATCGTAGTGTTCCTGAGGTTTAAAGGAAGGAGAGATCACAGATAACTGGAAGTGGCAGGAAGAAATAAAGGAATGCTTTAAAAAACAAGATAAACTTTGTAGGAAGCTTCCAAGAAAGAAAATGGATCAAAAAAAGGTAAAGTGCATGTAGTGAGAATAGCATAAGCACAGACAAAATGGAAGAAATGTATAGGGTAAGTTTGATCAAAAAGAGAATAGCCTAATAAGCAAATGAAAAAATGCCCAAATCACTAGTCATTAGGAAGAATGCAAATTAAAATCATAATGAGATACCCACTGGAATGCCTACAGTTTAAAAAAAGAATAAAAATTGTTGGTGACCATGTGGAAAAAGTTGAACCCTCAAACACTGCTGGTAGGAATATAAAATGATACAACACAATCCTTAGGAAAACAGTTTGTGAATTTCATCAAAAGAAACATAAATTTACCATATGACCCTACAATTCCACTCCTAATAATCTACCAAAAGAAAACATGTGTTCACATAAAGACTATACATGAACGTTCAAAGTAGCATTATTCATGTGTTGGTCAAACTGAAAACAATCCAAATATCTATCAACTGATAAAAAACGAATTGTGGTACATCCATATAATGAAATACTATTCAGCAATAAAAAGGAACAAGCTCCAACAACATTCTACTATATGGATGAACCTCAAAAGCAGATGTTAAGTTAAAAAAAAATATCCAAAAGACTGTGTTATTCTGTTTATGTGAAATATCCAGAAAAGGTCAACTTAAAGAGACAGTATATTGTCACCCTGCTTATTTAACTTATATGCAGAGTACATCATGAGGAACGCTGGGCTGGAAGAAGCACAAGCTGGAATCAAGATTGCCGGAAGAAATATCAATAACCTCAGATATGCAGATGACACCACCCTTATGGCAGAAAGTGAAGAGGAACTCAAAGGCCTCTTGATGAAAGTGAAAGAGGAGAGTGAAAAGGTTGGCTTGAAGCTCAACATTCAGAAAACGAAGACCATGGCATCTGGTCCCATCACTTCATGGGAAATAGATGGAGAAATAGTAGAAACAGTGTCAGACTTTATTTTTTGGGGCTCCAAAATCAATGCGGATTCTGACTGCAGCCAGGAAATTAAAAGACGCTTACTCCTTGGAAGGAAAGTTATGACCAGCCTAGACAGCATATTAAAAAGCAGAGATATTACTTTGCCAACAAAGGTCCGTCTAGTCAAGTCTATGGTTTTTCCCATGGTCATGTATGGATGTGAGAGTTGGACTGTGAAGAAAGCTGCTCGCCGAAGAATTGATGCTTTTGAGCTGTGGTGCTGGAGAAGACTCTTGAGAGTCCCTTGGACTGCAAGGAGATCCAACCAGTCCATTCTAAAGGAGATCAATCCTGGGTGTTCACTGGAAAAACTGATGCTAAAGCTGAAACTCCAATACTTTGGCCACCTCATGCGACGAGTTGACTCACTGGAAAAGAGTCTGATGCTGGGAGGGATTGGGGGTGGGAGGAGACGGGGACGACAGAGAATGAGATGGCTGGATGGCATCACCGACTTGATGGACATGAGTTTGAGTGAACTCCAGGAGTTGGTGATGGACAGGGAGGCCTGGCGTGCTGTGGTTCATGGGGTCGCAAAGAGTCGGACACAACTGAGCAACTGAACTGAATTGAACTGAACTGAATTTCCTGGCATTAAGGTTGGGAAAGGGGATTAAGTGTTAATGGGCACAAGGGAGTTTTTAGGTATAGTGGTAATGTTCTAAAATTGGGTTGTGGTGAGGAAGAGCTGCACAACTGTATAAATTTACTAAAAATTATCAAATGGTATACATACGACTGGTGAATTTTATATTATACAAATTATACATCAATAGAGCTTTTGTTTAAAAGGTTATGCTAGCTTGACTGGCATGCAGGTTTTGCAGAAGTAGGAGTTAAGACAGGAAGGCATTGAGTTCCACTCTTCAGAGACCTCCGAGTGTCAGAGTAAGAAGCCTCAACTTGATTGTATAGACAACAGTGATGCCCTAAAGGTCTTAGAATGAGCTAGGACAAAAACAAACTAAGAAAAACTACAGATAATTACATTTAGAAGATCAATCTTGTCTAATGTGTCAGACAGGTAGGCAACATATTAGACTATAAGTACCAGGACCTTGTGGTTTCCTTGAGCATCCTTGAGTCCATGGCCTCAACTTAGCAAGAGCCAATTCTCTTACACATCTTTACCTTGAATCACGAAAGTAAGATAAAAGATGGAGGGAGATGGCCCTGTGAAAATCTGTCACTTCCGTGGGAAAAACATCTCCAAGAATATGGCCTCTGAGCCCATCTTTCTAACTGGAAAACCAATTGAACAAAAATATTAACTGCTGTCCAGAAGCCAGTCTTAGATGGGGATAAAAGGAGGCAAAGAACTAATACTTGGGTGGGAAAAGTGGTTTGATTTTCCTGAAATCTATTATCCTGCTATAAGAGATTTGGAAATCATATAAAAGGAATTTTAAAAACAACAATATGAGTTGGTCCATCAGGTAAAATAATGATGATAAATGCCTGCCAATTTTACGGTACAACATTTTATTAGTGATTCCCAGGTAAAGTGATAATAAATTTAAATCCATTTAAAGTCCAATGTTCAAAATTCATTCCTTTTAATTAGATGAAACGGCTTTTACCATTTATTGCCTTGCTCCTAGACATCCAGTTAGGTCTCTATCTTTTATACCTTGGCTGTGCTAGGTCTTCAATGCTCCACAGGCTTTCCAGGTTGCGGCAAGCACGGGCTACTCTCCAGTTGTGGTGAGCGGGCTTCTCATTGCAGTGGCTTCTCTTGTTGCAGAGCACAGGCTCTAGGGCACACCGGTTTCAGTAGTTGTGGCACGTG
The DNA here is from genome assembly GCF_049115385.1 of Moschus berezovskii. Lineage (NCBI taxonomy): Eukaryota > Metazoa > Chordata > Mammalia > Artiodactyla > Moschidae > Moschus > Moschus berezovskii. Next base: position 72,428,394 of record NC_142462.1, read on the forward strand.
GGCTCTAGAGCACAGGCTCAATAGCTGTGGCACACAGGCTTAGTTGCTCATGGCATGTGTGAGCTTCCCAAATCAGGGATGGAACCTAAGTCTCCTGCTTTGGCAGGCAGATACTTTACCACTGAACCATTAGGGAAGCCCAGACTCTTATCTTTTTAAAAATATAACACCTCAATTTATCCTTGGTTACATTTCAGACTTTCAGAGAACTATCAGACCTCTAATTATTAATATACAGAGAAACATATCGGAAGGATTTAATTATTCAGTTGTTCATAGACACTCTTACAAAGGCCATACATCATCTTCCTTTTGCTAAATGCATAAAATAATCTCTCCAGGAAACTGTATTTGTTTTCCTTTATTTAAAGAGAAAGGCAAAGAAGAGAAGAAGGTGGAGAGGGAGGAGGGGTTGTAAAGATTGTGATCATTGTCAATTCACAATTCAAACCATTCAGAACTCCATTTAGAGAAAACTAATACAAAAGGAATAATTGTGCTGCTAGATGGGATTAAACAGGAAGAGAGATAACATAAATGAAAGAAAACCTCATACAATTACAGATAATTGGAGGGCACTTATATATTTTTCTCTCATCACTGACACAAAAAGATAAGATTTTCATTTCCTTATAATGGAGCCATTAATTGTTTTATTGTAATATTAGAAACATCTTGCTTCGGAGTATATGTCAAAGGACTAATTTTTTTTTCAAAAGATCAAACAACAAATAGAATGAACTTTCAGCACAAGAGAGTACCTCTGATAACTTTTAGTTTAGAATGCAGATGAATATCTCATTTCTGAATCTGGTAAGTTTGCCAAAATAAAACCCTAATTCTGAATTTATAATCTAGGGAGATGTTTAAACCAACACTAGCAAGCAGAAAACTCCAATACTGATTGAACAACATGAAGATAAAGAAGTATGCATTCAATTTATTTTTTTAAAATGTATATGCCCCAGGGAAGTAAAGCATACCAGACGGATATTAGAAGTAGAATGTTCTTTATACTCTAATAGGTCTGTTCTCCCCTTGGTTTATGTACAATCCCCATTAATGTCAATTAGCATTATACACCTAAATCCAGGGAAGCGTAGCTCTAATTTATAATAATACTTTTCACTTATATATTTTTTTGAAAACTAATTCAGTCTCACAAAGCCCTGTAACTTAATCACTAGCATTAGCATCCACCAAACGACTGGCTAAAAACCACATCCCAGTCTAAGGGCTGGCACTAGATAATCCAAAAAGGTCCCATTTGTTTCTGAAATTCTGTACTGATAGAAACTTAAAGATTCTAAATCCCTTGTCCTAATCATTATACAGCACTGCTGCTGCTGCTGCTGCTGCTAAGTCACTTCAGTCGTGTCCGACTCTTCGCGACCCCATGACTGCAGCCTACCAGGCTCCTCCGTCCATGGGATTTTCCAGGCAAGAGTACTGGAGTGGGGTGCCATTGCCTTCTCCAATCATTATACAGCACAATAAATATTTATTGAGAATTTTACTAGAAGATAAGCCCCATGCGGGATGCTGCTCAAAAAGGTCCTAAGGAAGTCCAAAGATGAAAGTGAAGAAGCGAAGGCTTAGAGAGGTTGTGACACACCCAAAGAGTCAGAGAGAGCTGGAACTGGGACCCAAATCTGCTGACACTAAATTTGATGCTTTTTTTAAAAACAATACCTGAAGTCATGGTTTATGTAAGCAAAGGTTCCCGGTAGTTCCTGGCAGTCTTAGTGTTTCCCACTACCTACTACTCACATCACGTGAGTGAACATCAATGGTCAACGATAGTCTTATTAAGAACAAGAATTTAGAGGGACTAAAAGGAGGGGAAAAAATCAAGAAAAGAGACATTATAAGAAACAACATAAAATTGAGTTGACAATTATCTATAGTTATGACCAACCTTGATAGTATATTAAAAAGCAGAGACATTACTTTGCCAACCAAGGTCCGTCTAGTCAAGGCAATGGTTTTTTCCGTGGTCATGTATGGATGTGAGAGTTGGACTGTGAAGAAAGCTGATCGCCGAAGAATCGATGCTTTTGAACTGTGGTGCTGGAGAAGACTCTTGAGAGTCCCTTATACTGCAAGGAGATCCAACCAGTCCATTCTAAAGGAGACCAATCCTGGATGTTCACTGGAGGGACTGATGCTAAAGCTGAAACTGCAATACTTTGGCCACCTCATGCGACGAGTTGACTCACTGGAAAAGACTCTGATGCTGGGAAAGGTTGGGGGCGGGAGGAGAAGGGGACGACGGAGAATGAGATGGCTGGATGGCATCACCGACTCTGTGGACATGAGTTTGAGTGTACTCCGGGAGTTGGTGATGGACAGGGAGGCCTGGCGTGCTGTAATTCATGGGGTCGCGGAGAGTCGGACACGACTGAGCGACTGAACTGAACTGATAGCTAGAACTGTAATGTTCACTAAGGTAGTCATTAGCCACATGTGGATATTCAGCACTTGAAATGTGCTGCAAGGGTATAATAAACCATGTTTCAAAGACTTACAGTGAAAAAATATTAAATACCATTAATAATTTTTATTTGCTTATGTTGAAATTATAATATTTTAGATTGTTGTTGTTTGTTGTTCAGTCACTCAGTCATGTCCGACTCTTTGTGACCCCATGGTCACCCCAGGCTTCCCTGTCCTTTACCATCTCCCAGAACTTGCTCAAACTCATACTTTAGGTATGTAGGGTTAAATAAAACACATTATCAAAATTAAGTTTACTTGTTTCATTTTGCTTTTTTTAACGTAGCTACTGCTGTTGTTGTTTAGTCACTCAGTCATGTCTGACTCTTTGTGACCCCATAGATTGCAGCACAGCAGGCTTCCTTGTCCTTCACTATCTCCCAGAGATTGCTCAAACTCATGTCCATTGAGTTGGTGATACCATCCAACCATCTCATCCTCTGTTGCCCCTTTCTTCTCCTGCCCTCAATCTTTCCCAGCATCAAGGTCTTTTCCAATCAGGTAACTACAGTTTTGGAGGTTTAGCATCAGTCCTTCCAATGAATATAGCCACACACATATATTGACTACATCAGTGATGTACTTAAAAGAAACACACTTTGGAGATTACATTCCAGATTGCACTCTGACCCAGATGAAGAAAAATTGGCATCATTTTTGAAAGAGCTCTGTAAGCTTTTCCAGTTTAGCTGAGGAGCTGGTAGGGTTACAGTCAGAGCAAGATAATGCCCATCCTTACTCATATATTCACTCAAGTATACCATCCAGTTATCTAATTGTTCTCTTTTAAGTGAACAGGAATAAACTAACTCATATATGTCAAGATAACTCAAAAGTTCTACATATGAGGAGACTAGAGAAATAAACTTATAAGGTATATGCAGGAGAGAAAAAAATACTTTCCTCAGAAAACCAATGAAGACCGCAGTTTCTCACATCTAATTTTTCAAAAAGTTATTATTTTATGAATTGTGGTAAAACAGAATATAAAATTTACCATCTTAAGTATTTTAAGTGTACAGTTCAGTAGTATTAAGTACATTCACATATGGTGAAAAAAATTTGTGCTTATCAAATTATGATTATAATAATTAATATTTTAATTATTTAAGAATTTAAAGTCATATATAATAAATGTATATCATTTTCAATTTTTTAACTTCCTTCCAAATCTTTCAATACTCATCTATCATAGCTACATCTATTTGTAAGTAATTACATATTAATCTTCCCAGGTGGCTCAGTGGTTAAAAAAAAAAATCCACCTGCCAATACAAGAGATATAGGAAATGCAGATTCAATCCCTGGATCAGGAAGAGCCCCTGGAAAAGGAATGGCAACCCTCTCCAGTATTCTTGCCTGGAGAATCTCATGGGCAGAGGAGCCTGGAGGGCTATATAGTCCATGGGGTCATAAAGAGTCAGACATGACTGAACAGCAGCAGCATACACTAGACTGCTTTTTTCAACTTTTAAAACTGTTTCACATTATTCCAGTTCTTAAAATAATGAGACAAAATAATGATAAGAAAAAGAAAGTGAAAGTGAAGTCGCTCAGTCGTGTGCAACTCTGTGACCCCGTGGATTGTAGCCCACCAGGCTCCTCCGTCCATGGGATTCTCCAGGCAAGAACAATGGAGTGGGTTGCCATTTCCTTCTCCAGGGGATCTTCCCAACCCAGGGATCGACCCCAGGTCTCCCACATTGCGGGCAGACGCTTTAACCTCTGAGCCACCAGGGAAGCCCATGACACATCAAAAGAGAGTACTAAAATTATCTGACCATTTTCCAACTATAGAAAGCTGATTTACCATTTCTTACAAAATGATTAATACCATAAATGAACAACTTGATGAATGTCTTTTTTCTTTGCAAACTACTTTCTTAAACATTCAAGGATAGAACTATGAGGTGAAAATATGCAAACTCCACCTTTTCACTAACATCTCATCCTTTTAATTTTTTTTCAAACTTACCTCTCCCAATCATCCCAAATATATGGTTACATGTTTTTCTGCTCCCTTTATCATCTGTTTATTCTATCTCCTTGGGAAGAGAAAGAACTTCTTAGCTTCTAAGTAGTTACAAGGAAAAAATGCAGCCACATCATCAAATCCCTGATACTTCCTTCTCAGTCTATCAGCATACTGTTTTTCACTTGCCAATGCAAAGAGGCAAATAGGCCTCTGAATGGTTTCATCACATATTCCTTTGTGTTATCAGCCAAAATCATGCTCATTTAAAATCACGGACCAAAGTGCTCTTAGATTTTTGCGTGACTTTAAAAGATTTTTTTTATATCAATACCACACGAACAAACACAATGGAAGGAAGTTTTAAGCACAGAAAAAGTAACAAATAGCAAATTAGAAACCACAGGATCTCTGTTTAAAATTGTGCCTAATACAGCCTCAGTTTTGCAGAACAGAAAAATCAGCCAAGTACCTTTCTAGAACATTAATAGCTATCAGGCATTACATTACATATATGTCATCTGACACAATTAAACTTTTAGATTAGTAAACACTTTTCCTCTGTTACAACAGAGGGTTAGTGTTTAAGTGTAGAAAAAAAAAATTTTAGTACAGATAAAAGCATTAAAACTCAAGCCAAACTATAGGGTAAGTCTAAATTTCCCCTATTTCAATTCAACCATTCAGTCCTGCTTTGACAAACAAATACACGAGAAAATTTTACAACATCAAAGAGAACTTATTTTCCAAAGCTCTTCTGCCAAATGCAATAAGCACCAGCATTTGATGGCAAAGAAACTGAACTTCAGCATTAGTTACATTAACAAGCTCACCTCTTCCTCTGATACACAAGTTTCAGATGTAATACACACTTTGGGGAACTCTCCAGAAGATTTTGTGACTTTCTGATAGGTACATATAAAATGAATATTGCATGATCATGAATATATACATATACACACCATGAATATGTACAAATATGCACAAATCTCCTTTTTCGTCAGCCTGACTGTAGATTTGCTAAAGAAAACCTATGATGTCTATGTCTCACCTGGAAATAATAGAAGCACAGACTTTGGAACAGATGATTTAATATCTGTGTAACAGAGCAAGTGGTTTAACCCTGCTTTAAGTCTCAAGTTCTTCAACCATAAAATGGAAATAAGAATGCCACCCACATAAGATGATTATGTTATATGAAATAATAAATGAAATGTACCTCAGACTCAATAGATCCTCATTAAACACGAATTTCCCATGCTTCCCATACTTTCTTTCTTAGGTCCTCCAAAAATATATTCAGGTGACTGAGAAAGCACTATTATAATTACCCAAATGAGGAAATACAGGTTTCTGACTGCTAAAAAAAAGAAACTCTTGACATAGTTACTTTCTTTCAACATTATCCCTCTAAAGCTAAAAGTAAAGGTGAAAGTTCTTTGACAAAGTCAAGACTTTTCTTCCAAAATTCTAGAATAAGGTATAGAAATTGTGGTGAGCAACTGGAAAAGCCTCATTCATTGGAAACCAGATCCTTCCCATGTAAGAATCACAAGATGCTTTTCCACAGTGAAAATGCCAGTCCTCTCTCCTTGCCTCAGCAGTAGGATGACCTCAGGAAAGAGGGATTGGTAGATGCCCCAGTGAAGTCTGATGTGATGGTAGGTAGGTACTATACAGGAAAGGCATGCTACTAAAATTATAATGTGGTGATGTGTTTTGGGGGTTCCAATTCAATCAAACATATAAGAAATAACTTGCAGTTAAAAATGGGAGAAAAGTTGTTGGCTGAACTCTTTGTACATCAAAATTCATAACTATTCATAGTGCATCTTGAAGCCAATGACCCACAGGCTGCCACCCACACATGCTCAAAGACAACTAATTGCAAGATGATAACCTTAAATGCGATAACCCTTGTCACTTCATTGTCAGTTAACCAAGATGCCAGTCCCAGAAAAAAGCCTTTGAGCTATTCAGAGGAGCCCACTACATCCCTTCTTGTTCATCTTTACAAGTGGTTTTGGGGTAGTGGTAATAAAAACAGTATGTCTTTGAATTATACTCTACATTTGAACTCCCAATTGTCTTGTTCTCGTTAGAAATCCCAACAGGGCAACAACAACCTACATTATTTGAGGGACCCAGAGCAAAATGAAAATATGGGGCCTCATGTTCAAAAAGTCTTAAGAATTTCAAGATGGCTACCACAGAGCATTCAACCAAACACAGGGTTCAGTGACTGCATAGATCACATACACATAAAGCCCACCTTGGACAGGACTATGGCGGTGACTTACAGGAGACTAAATAACAGATTCCATCCCCCAAACATCTGGCCATAACTTAGCACATAGACAAATATTTGGGCAGTCTCACTAGTCTAAAAATAGCACAGATGTTCTGTTTTCTTAAATCTAACTAATTGCAGGAGAAATTATCTTTAGAATCCATAGACTACACTGATTAATGAATTAATGAAATTTTAATAACAAAAAATATAGGTTTCAAAGTAAAAAATACAGAAAAACCTAAGTTCAAGGTTTAGGAAAGTTGTAAAAATTAGCTTTTAAAACATTTTGCTAATTTGTGCTGTGCTTAGTCACTTAGTAGTGTCCAACTCTTTGCAGCCCCCTGGACTGCAGATCACCAACTCCTCTGTCCATGCAGATTCTCTAGGCAAGAATACTGGAGTGGGTTGCCATGCTCCCCTGCAGGGGATCGTCCCAACCCAGGGACTGAATACAGGTCTCCCACATTCCAGGCGGATTCTTTACTATCTGAGACACCATTCAGTTCAGTTCAGTTCAGTCACTCAGTTGTGTCCGACTCCCCGCCGCCCCATGAATCACAGCACGCCAGGCCTCCCTGTCCATCACCAACTCCCGGAGTTCACTCAAACTCATGTCCACAGAGTCGGTGATGCCATCCAGCCACCTCATTCTCTGTTGTCCCCTTCTCCTCCCGCCCCCAACCTTGCCCAGCATCAGTCTTTTCCAGTGAGTCAACTCGTCGCATGAGGTGGCCAAAGTATTGCACCATTACTATATGTTAATTTAGGGCAGATTGTGAAAAGGCCCACAGTCCTTTACTCCTTCAATAAAGAAGAAGAGTTTATTTTCCCAGCCTTTTGATCTGGGTTGGTTAAAACCAATGGGGAATCAGAGACACAGCACAGGCAGAGACTTGAAGAGCATTTGTATATTGGGACCTGTAGCCACCAGGTGAACAAGCACAGGCTAGCCTGCCATACAGGAGATACGTGTTGCACAATCACTCCATCTAACTGTGAGCCAAATGCCAAATATGTAAGTACATCTAGCCTCCAGCTGACCAACTAGCTAACCAGAGACACATGAGTGAATTCAAACAAGAACAGCTAACCATGGCCCAGGTCAGCAGAAGTGCTCAGCTGATTTGAAGACTCATGAGCAATAATGAATTGTTGTTTGAAACCACTAAAGTTTGAAGTAGTTCGCTATACAGTAAAATTGTTAAAAGTTACAAATAGTATTTCAGCTCAGTAAGAAAAAAAAACGGATTATACAATAAGCAGGGATTGAGACAACTAGTTCACCATTTTTGATGAGAAGATCAGATTCCTACTAAATTGAATAATACATTCCAGATGGGGTGAAAAAGTATATATAAAGAATGAGCATAAAAATGTTAAAATAAATTCTTAGTCGATATTTATGTACTCTTGGCATGGGAAGTCTTTCCTAGACAGTGATGTCAGAAGGAAAAAGAGGAATAGATTTTACTATGCAAAGATTCTGTAAATTTTACTTTTCTAAAAAACCAAGGCAAATGACAAATTGGTAAAATTTTACATATGAAGAGAGATTACATTCCTTACACACACAAAGTATTTTTTATGCATGACAAAAGTATGCTAAAAGCTTTGCTAGCTTAATACACACAAAATAACAAAAAGCTGCACTACTTGATAAACTATTGACCAAAAGGTTTTACACATGTAAATCACAATAGAAGAAAGGTAAATGGCTGGTTAGCATTTTTTAAATGTTCAACCTCACTACTAAGCAAAAAAAGATAAAAATAACAGTAAAATTATCTTACCAGGTTAAGAATTGTAACTATCAAAAACAATAATACCTAGAAAACAGACATTATTTTATAAACTGTCAGCAGAATTATAATTTAGTACATTTTTGCTAAGCAATACGTATGTGCACATATGTGTGTGTGTGTATGATGTGTGTGTTTGTGAGTGAGAAATATTTTTTGACTGAGAAATTTTCCTTCTAAGAATATATCCAGATGAAACAATCTGAGATGCAGAGAAGACAGTCATTTGACTTCATGATCCTACATCCCAGGTCATTAGAAGACCAGAGACTGTCTTCAGTTCACTGGCTTCACTGTGTAAGCTAGTAGTACCAAGAGTTTCTTCCCAAGTGGCACTAATGGTAAAGAACCTGCCTGCCAATACAGGAGACCTAAGAGATGTGGGTTTGAATCCTGGGTCAGGAAGATCCCCTGGAGGAAGAAATGCCACCCACTTCAGTATTCTTGCTTGGAGAATCCCACAGACAGAGGAACCTGGAGGGCTATAGCCCACAGGGTTGCAAAGAGTCAGGCACGACTAAAGCAACTGAGCATGCACATACCCAAGAGCTTCTGCTAAACACCAAGGGCACAGAAGTCATACTACCTGCCCATCCTGGCCTTACCCACTCTATACCTGGCAAACTGACATCTGGTTCCTAAATAACAATAGCTCCCATTACTGAACGAAGAGATAGCAAGCCAAACTTTGACCTCAGAACCTGTACAACTATACCATCACTGACTCTATTACATGAATAAATATATTAATACCATATCAATTATTTCACACTACAACCAACTCAGCAACGTACAATCATTCATTTATGAAGGGATTTGGGCTTCACCCTCAGTTTTTCTTAAAAACTTTATTGGAATTCATAGCAGCTCCTGGACATCTAGCACCCTTAAGACCTAAGCAGAAAAAAAATAAACCCCAGAACTTAAAATGTAGAAAAGACAAAGAAAGTCTTGCTATATAGAAAATACGGAAAGCATTAAACCAAGCATCTTCATCAAACCCCCTTTAAAGATCCCTCTGCCATTGTGTCTGCAAAATGATACGGCATCATTAAAGACAAGATTCTTCAGCTCCAAGTGCAGATGTGGCAGGAAGCCTAAGAATGAGATAGATCATCAAAGATATATGAAGAAGAAGGAGGAGGGAAAAAAAAGAAAGAAAATGGAGAACAAACCAAAAGTATACCTAAGAGAGAAAAAAAAATCTGGAACAGAAACAGCATTAGTGCTTACTGAGTCACGTAATTGCTTCAGCACAGAAGAAATTTGCAATCTTTATTTGTAGAACAATTTACCAACCATTTCTACATTCACTATGGAATAGAATCTTTATAATAAGACAGTGAGTATGTGTTCCATTTTATGGAAAGAAACTGAAGTTCTGGGAAGGTAAGGAAATTGCCAAAAGCCACATAGCTAATAAGTGATAGAACTGGGGTCTTTGGTCTTGAAGCCCCATGTTCTTTCCAAAAATCTACTATTGCTGCAGACTGTCCCTCCAATTGCTACTGATTTTCAAATAACCATGAAAATTTCAAGAAGCAAATATATTATCAACACATTTAGTGATGTTCACATAGTAAGCTATTTTTCTTCTTTTTGTTGTTCTGTTGCCATTGTTTAGTCACTAAGGCATGTTTGACTCTTTGCGATCCTATGGACTATAGCCCACCAGGCTCCTCTGTCCATGGGATTTCCCAGGCAAGAATACTGGAGTGGGATGCCATTTCCTTCTCCATGGTTCTCCGCTTTAGAAAAGCTAACTATGAAAACAATATCTGATTCACTCTTTCAAAAACAGCAGAACATGGTAGAGGAGCACAGTGTTGGGGAGGGGGTTTTGTCAATAAAATGCAACATGAGGAAGTCTTGTGAAATGGATCTGCTTGGTATCTTGAATACACAAGATGGTGGATAAACAGACCTGCATAGAACTGTATGGAACTTAATACACCCACAAATAAGTACAGGTAAAATTGTGGAAATTTGAATAAAAATCTACAGATTTTTATCAGTGTCAATAATCTGGTTGTGACAGTACACTATAGTTTTACAAAATGATACCACTGGAAGAAAGTGGGTAAATGATACATGAAATTTAGCTGTATTTTTTTATAGTGTCTTTTTAAATTATTTATTTATTGACTGTGCTGGGTCTTCAGCGCTGCTTGCAGGTTCTCTTACTGCGGAGCATGGACTCTAGAGCATGCAGGCTCCAGCATTCCCAGCAATCAGGCTCAGTCGTTGTGGCTCATGGGCTTAGCTGCTCTGAGGCATGTGGGATCTTCTCGGACCAGGGATTGAACCTGTGTCCCCTGCACTGGCAGGCAGATTCTTATCCACTAGCAAAGTCCCTAGCTGTACTTTTTGTTATGACTGCATGGGAATATACAACTATCTCAACAAAAAATTCAATCAAAAAAATCAAAAGAGTATTCATATCATCAACACTGATTTTGAAAAAGATCATTGATATTGTATAGAAATGTAAGAAGACATAATGTAGTTAATCAAAAGCTGACTTCTTTATAGTAGAATTAGAAGAGGCCTTATCCATGAAATTTGAATTTTAAAAATTATTATTTCAAGCCTGAGATGATAATTTTGGATAGTTTTTAAAGATGTAATACCTTAAGAGTAAGACTCAGATAACCCTAGTTATGCAAATAATAAACCATTGGTAGAAGACTCAAAGAGGAAGAAAAAAGTTTTTTTGAGCTAGAACAAAGGGCTATTTAAGAATTCCATCTCATGGCCAACTGGCACATGAAAAGATGCTCAACATCGCTAATTAATAGAGAAATGCAAATCAAAACTACAATAAGGCACCATCTCACACATCAAAATGGCTGTACAAATGACAAATGCTATAGAGGGTGTAAAGAAAAAGGAACCCTCCTACACTGTTGATAATGTAAGTTGGTGCAGCCACCATGAAAAACAGTAAGAAGGTTTCTCAAAAACCAAAAATACAGTTCCCATGTGATCCAGCAATCCTATTCCTAGGCATATATCCAGACAAAACTATAATTCAAAAAGATACACGTACCCCTATGTTCACAGCATGATTCACAATAGCCAAGACATGAAAACAATCTAAATATATATACACATATACAATGGAATACTGCTGCTGCTAAGTCACTTCAGTCGTGTCCGACTCTATGCGACTCCAAAGACGGCAGCCCACCAGGTTCCGCCGTACTCAACCATAAAAGAGAATGAAATAATGTTATACAGCAGCATGGATGGACCTAGAGATGATCATACTAAGTAAGACAAAAGAGAAAGATAAATACCATGTGATATCACTTATATGTGGAATCTAAAATATGACACAAGTGAATTTATCTACAAAATAGACTCACAGACATAAAGAACAGACTTGTGACTGACAATGGGGACGATAACTGGGGAAGGAAGGGATTGGGAATTTAATATTAGCAGACACAAACTATTGTATATAGAATGGATAAACAACAAGGTCCTACTATACAGCACAGGGAAGTACCCTGTGATAAACCATAATGCAGAATAATATAAAAAAGAATGTGCGTGTGTGTGTGTATATATATATATATATATATATCTGAATCACTTTATTGTACAGCATAAACTAGCACAACATTATAAATCAACTATACATCAATAAAATAAACTTTAAAAACAGAATTCTATCTTAAAACATCAGCTGACAAAAAGCTAAAAGTATGATCCAATTGCTCTGTAAGACAATTTGAGAATTATCATAATTATGGGATGTACCAAGAATTGTCCAATAAACACACTAACCATAATAGCTAATATTTACCAAGCATATACTATATGCCTGGCATTATGCTGGCTGCTTCAAAGAAATGACGGAAAATCCTCACAAAAACTCTGGAAAGTAAAATATGGATGGATCTGTTCTAATTTACTCAAAGTCACATAATTAGACAGTGACAGCTTGACTAAATACTGACTCTAAAGCTTGTATGCTGTTTACTGTTTCATAATATACAGGAAAGAAACACCTAACTCTAGGAGGAGGGAAAAAAATTATATCTAGTAGTAGAAAACTACCACTGATATTATACTTACCTGCTTGTAAGTTCCATCCAGCAAGGTGTCCAGGTGTTGGAGGGGTGCAGGTGTTTTATCTTTGAACCTTGTTAACAGCCGACGTTGAATGGCCCGAAATTGTACAGCTCTTTCAGATAAGAGTTCTTCTAATTTTTCACCATTTATCCGCAACTACAATGAAGAATTTCTTTAATTCAGGCTAAATGTGCACAACAAAAATTTGTCTAAAGTAGGGATACTGGTAATGCCAATAAAAATTTGAGAAGAGTAAAGTAGAAATTTAAGTGTATTACAGAGTATAGAGAATTAAAACAGTATGATATTTGATTCATGAATACATAAATGATACAGTGAAATAGGCTGGATAGAAATTTAGTAAAAATAGCCCACTTACCAAGGGGTAAAGACAGATTATTTAATAAACATTTTGTGATAACTGATTAAGTATACAAGGGAAAAAAAGAATAATAATCTATTTCTCTCTCCTAGCCTTTACAGCAAAATCAACTTCAGAGGAATTAAAAGTTTAAATAAAACAAAAGCACTAGAAAATTGTATTTTTAAAATAATTTTAGTATGAGACAGATCTTTGTAAGTCAAAAGCCAAAAGTCACATATACACAAACACATACACACACACACACACACACACCTGACAAATTACTAACTAAAAAAAAAAAGAAGCTCTATGTGATTGCCATTATATCTAGAAAGCATCTACAAACTGATAAAAACGTGACCACAACCCAAACAAACGAGTAAGAAAAAGAGCACCAATCCAATAGAAAACTGGCAAGATTCACAGAGAAGTTAATACAAATAGTTCTCAAACATAACAGCCTTTGACCTAGCAATCGCACTTCCAGGAATTTTTCCAAGGGGCGTGCTTGCAAAAAGTAATGTACATGCAAAGATATTCACTATAGAATTTGTTCCGTTCCTATTACATTAAGATAATGTTAATAATCAAACTGCTATCAATAGAGGAACAAGAGAACCACTAGGTACAGATAAGCAATGCTAGCCAAAGATGCATTCAGAGAAGCAAAGTAAAAAAATAGAGAATATCATTCATGTATTTTTTTCTAAAAATTTGTACAATAACATAGTTGTGACCACATAGAACAATTCTAGAAAGACCACAAGAAACTGGACACCAAAAGTTGCCTCCAAAGAGATTGAATAATGGGAGGATGAGAATCAGAAATGACTCTTCCATATAACTCTTTTCATAATTTTTGAATTTAATATTATTAAAATAAAGAAAACTGATCGAAGTCATAGGGAACACTCCATGAAACCAGATCATGTGAACTGCTACTTCAACTTTACAGAACAGTCATAATACTTCTGAAGTATCATATTTAGTATGTTTGGAAATCAAACACAGTTTACATTTCTGATATCAAACCAAACTTCCCTCTTTTTCAGTGTATATGTGGAGAAAAGACACACGATTGCGGAAAAAACTTGGAATTTTTTTTTTCATTTAATTGGAGGCTTTTTACAATGTTGTAGTGGGTTCTGCCATACATTGACATGAATCAGCCAAGGGTGTACATGTGTTCCCCATCCTGAACCCCCCTCCCACATCCCTCCCCATCCCATCCCTCAGGGTCATCCCGGTGCACCAGCCCTGAGCACCCTGTCTCAGGCATCAAACCTGGACTGGCGATCTGTTTCACATATGATAATATACATGTTTCAATGCTATTCTCTCAAATCATCCCACCCTCGCCTTCTCCCACAGAGTCCAGAAGACAATTTTATAAATCTGTGTCTCTTTTGCTATCGTGCATATAGGGTCATTGTTAACATCTTTCTAAATTCCATATATATGCATTAGTATCGGAGAAGGCAATGGCACCCCACTCCAGTACTCTTGCCTGGAAAATCCCATGGACGGAGGAGCCTGGTAGGCTGCAGTCCATGGGGTCGCTAAGAGTCAGACACAACTGAGCGACTTCACTTTCACTTTTCACTTTCATGCATTGGAGAAGGAAATGGCAGCCCACTGCAGTGTTCTTGCCTGGAGAATCCCAGGGATGGGGTTGCACAGAGTCGGACACGACTGAAGCAACTTAGCAGCAGCAGCATTAGTATACTGTATTAGTGTTTTTTGTTCTGGCTTACTTCACTCTGTATAATAGGCTCGTTTCATTCACCTCATTAGAACTGATTCAAATGTATTCTTTTTAATGGCTGAGTAATACTCCATTGTGTATATGCACCACTGTTTTCTTATGCATTCATCTGCTGATGGACATCTAGGTTGCTTCCAAGTCCTGGCTGTTATAAACAGTGCTGCGATGAACACTGGAGTACATGTGTCTCTTTCAATTCTGGTTTCCTCAGTGAGTATGCCCAGCAGTAAGATTGCTGGGTCATATGGCAGTTCTATTTCCAGTTTTTTAAGGAATCTCCACACTGTTCTCCATAGTGGCTGTACTAGTTTGCATTCCCACCAACAGTGTAAGAGGGTCCCCTTTTCTCCACACCCTCTCCAGCATTTATTGCTTGTAGATGTTTTGATAGCAGCCATTCTGACCAGCATGAGATGGTACCTCATTGTGGCTTTGATTTGCATTTGTCTGATAATGAGTGATGTCGAGCATCTTTTCATGTGTTTGTTAGCCATCTGCATGTCTTCTTTGGAGAAATGTCTGTTTAGTTCTTTGGCCCATTTTTTGATTGGGTCATTTATTTTTCTGAAGTTAGGGCATGCTGTGATTCATGGGGTCGCAAAGAGTCGGACACGACTGAGCGACTGAACTGAACTGAGCTGCAGGAGCTGCTTGTATATTTTTGAGATTAATTCTTTGTCAGTTGCTTCATTTGCTATTATTTTCTCCCATTCTGAAGGCTGTCTTTTCACCCTGTTTATAGTTTCCTTCATTGTGCAAAAGCTTTTAAGTTTAATTAGGTCCCATTTGTTTATTTTTGCTTTTATTTCCATTACTCTGGGACGCATGTCATAGAGGATCCTGCTGTGATTTATGTCAGAGAGTGTTTTGTCTATGTTTTCCTCTAGGAATTTTATAGTTTCTGGTCTTACATTTAGATCTTTAATCCATCTTGAGTTTATTTTTGTGTATGGTGTTAGAAAGTGTTCTACTTTCATTCTTTTACAAGTGGTTAACCAGTTTTCACAGCTGCTGCTGCTGCTAAGTCGCTTCAGTCGTGTCCGACTCTGTGCGACCCCATAGACGGCAGCACCATTTGTTAAAGAGATTGTCTGTTCTCCATTGTATATTCTTGCCTCCTTTGTCAAAGATAAGGTTTCCATAGGTGTGTGGATTTATCTCTGGGCTTTCTATTTTGTTCCATTGATCTATATTTCTGTCTTTGTGCCAGTACCATACTGTCTTGATGACTGTAGTTTGGTAGTATAGCCTGAAGTCAGGCAGGTTGATTCCTCCAGCTCCATTGTTCTTTCTCAAGATTTCTTTGGCTATTTGAGGTTTTCTGTATTTCCATACAAATTGTGAAATTATTTGTTCTAGTTCTCTGAAAAATACCGTTGGTAGTTGATAGGGATTGCATTGAATCTATAGATTGCTTTCAGTAGTATACTCATTTTCACTATATCAATTGCTCCAATCCATGAACACTGTATATTTCTCCATCTATTTTGTCATCTTTGATTTCTTTCATCAGTGTTTTATAGTGTTATATATTTAAGTCTTTTGTTTCTTTAGGTAGATTTATTCCTAAGTATTTTATTCTTTTCGTTGCAATGGTGAATGGAATTTTTTCCTTAATTTCTGTTTCTGTTTTCTCATTGCTAGTGTATAGGAATGTAAGGGATTTCGGTGTTTTAATTTTATATCCTGCAACTTCACTATATTCATTGATTAGCTCTAGTAATTTTCTGGTAGAGTCTTTAGGGTTTTCTATGTAGAGGATCATGTCATCTGCAAGCAGTGAGAGAAAAACTTGGAATTTTATTACCCTCCTTTAACCCCAGTTTCATCACTTAAGAAGCACTTAAGTAGCTACATCAAAGAATATTCTCTTGAAGGGAAAAAAAAATTCATAACCAAAATTTAAAGTGATATAACAACTAATTTTTTAAGAAGAATATTACAAAAGTTACCAATAATTCACTTTTAATTGTATGACTTCCTGCTATAATATTTTATTTCCTCAATTCGTGAAATAAAAAATATATTTTCAATATTGAGACATCAGCCAGATGTCTATATGTGTAACAAAACAGCAGTGATTGAAATGTTTTCACATATCAGAATTTCAACACTAAACAAATATGTATGGATCTTAGTGCCAAGCAATGTTCTAGGCACTAGGAATTACAACAATGAATAAAACAGACAAAATTTCCTGTTTTCATGGAGCTTATGCTAAGGGACACTTGGAGTCCAAAAGCCACCTTTATTCAAAGTTGAAAGTTGTATTAAAAAAAAGAAAAGGTAGACAGTGGGGTCAGAGAGTAAAGGAAGTATAAGCATGCCCTTTTTAACTTGTTTAACAAGTAAAAGTGTATACAGTTGACCATATTCCCTAAGTCCCTCCCCAGAAAAGAAATGTCCCTGATGTAGAAACTGCAAGGATTAGCCAGAAAATATAAGGACAGGAGGGACGTGGGCTATATGTCAAATATAGTCAATTAGAAACTAATGGTTTCGATTTTAAATGTTACAAATATTTAATCAGTATAGTCTTTCAATGGACTCTCTTCTGTAAGTCACTGGACCTCAGTTTTGCATAGATAGGCAGGAATTTTTTCAGATATATCCTAGAGAACTGCAAAGGTTCTCAATACTTAGAGTACCTAAATATTATTTCCCAAACTATTGACTTTTGGTGCCACAATTTGGTCAAAGTATACTATCCTATACAATATTATCAGCATAGATGAGAGAAAACCCAAATTAATTTATTTGATAATGTTGTATTATCCGCAACTGGACTGTATTCACTGAAAATTTCCCTTTATGTTGACACTGTATTCAAAGAAGTCTTTATTTATAGGTTAAAGTCAATGCTCTTAGAATGTTCAAGGACTGACAGTTTACATAACATATTCTCTCTCTCTTCCTCTCTCTCCACAACACACACATACACACTTGTACACACACACCAGTTTACAGAGATGCAAAACCCTATGGATTCCTTAAAAAGTAGCCACTCTAGGGAACCAATGGTTCCTTAAAAAATTTTCAAAATCTTTTTGAAATTCCTCTTTGTAATTCGCTACAGGATCTACTTACAGGCAAATAAGTAAGTAAAGCTTGGTGAATTCTTTTAAATACATGGGACTTAAAACAATGACTGTCATTGTATAACTATTTTCACAAAAACATTAATCTTGACTATTTCCAAATATCAAATCAAGTTTCAAGGATGAAGATTTGACACTCTGAAGATACTCAAGAAAATCTAACACAGGCTCGGAAGATAATTCCAAAGAAGAAGTGCAAACATATCCAGGCAACAAAGTCATTGGCAAATCTCACTGATTTAGATATTTAATCCTTCAGCATTTACCAAGCGCCCATTGTACCAGATACTCGAGAATATTTTACATGATTAACCCTCATTCAGATGCAGAAGTTCTGGTGTGCTTGTTAAAAATGAAAAGGAAAAATCACTTTACTTTATAATCACACCTCATTTATGGCCTGCTAGAATTAGTTAGCCAAATGGCTGCCGATAAGCTCAAATAGTTTTAGCACTGGGTTATTGGGGTCAAAGGTTAAATCCCCATGTGGGAGAATTAAACCAGCTCTGTTCTGAGGCCAGACCACATACTTAGCTCCAGGCTGCCACTCTGTAAAAGTCTGCAGTTGATCACAAATTGGGCAAGAGGGCAGGAAAAGATTCACAACCCCACCACCCACATAAGAATAACAATTTAGTGTACTGCCTAATGGCATGTATACTAGAATTCTTATCTCTACAGGATCCCCTTCTCTTTCATATACTGAAAAACTACAGATGATATGGGTTATGGTCATACACACCTCAAAATGATGATCAATCAACTCAAAATATTCTTGAAGGGGCACAGATCCAGAAAAAGAACATGTGAAATCTTTGATTCCCTGTTTTTCAAAATATTCTTGAAGGCGGATGATAAGCTCATTTGTTATAAGACAAAGATCCTCAAATTGTTCACTCTGAATGCGGTATCGTTCTAAGGAGAAAAAATAATTAAGCAAAAGGCTTATTAACACAATTACTAGCTGAAATAATGTATTGCTGTTGTTCAGTTGCTGAGTCGTGTCTGACTCTGCAATCCCATGGACTGCAGCATGCCAAACTTCCCAGTCCTTCACTATTTCCCAGAGTTTGCTCAAATTCATGTCCATTGAGTTGGTGACGCCATGAATTATCACTAATTCTGACATGAACACCAAAATGAAAAGGACAAAGATTTAATTTTTAGAATATGATACAATTTCTACTGGCTTAATAAAAATAATTTTATGACCTTATTGTGATTTTTCTGCAACAATAACTTAACATTTTCAAATTTCACTCCAAAGGTATGTGGTCACAGTGCCAAGCTGCAGAGTATGGTCCTTTTAACTATGTATCTTATGATAGGTTTCAGTATAGTAAAAACACAAAATTTGGATCCTTCCAGAAAGAGCTTTACTCAAAAGGTAAGAAAACAAAGAAACAAAAAAACAAAGGTAAGAAAACAGCCATTGCAAAAGTATACCTGGTATCATTATTTGTTTCAGAAAATTGATATGAAATAAAATTTATTCTATAAATAGCCCTACATCCTGGCCACAGCAGCCAGTTTAAACCCCTGTTATCATAAGCAGAGCTTTCTATTTTTTGAGTAGTTCTTTCATTTGAAGAGAGATTTTGCAATAAGACCCTTCCCCAAATACAAATCTTGGTTCCCTCCATTCCCTGAAACCTCAGCTCATAGAGAGCCAAATTCTTGCCTCCTACCCTGATGATGCTGATGATGACAACAAAGATGACAATGAGGATGACAGCAGTGACAATAACTATATCTATGATGAGAGTAACTGTTATATGTTGAGCACCAACTATGCATTGAGCACCAAAACTGTAACAGCTCATTCTTCTGCAAAAAAGAAAACCAGGCACAGAGAATCTCAGAGACTTGCTGAAGGTCACAAAGTAAATTGAATGTCAGAGCTAGAATTTATGATAAATATCCTTCTTTCCAATTGTCTAAACTCGACCTGTTCTTTAGGATTTGGCTTCAATCTCAACTACCCCAAGAAAACTTTCTCTTTCTACCATCAATAGCAGCCTTGGGCTTCCCTGGTGACTCAGATGGTAATGAATCTGCCTACAATGAAGGAAACCTGGGTTCAACCTTTGAGACAGGAAGATTGCCTGGAGAAAGGGATGGCTACCCATTCTAGCATTCTTACCTAGAGAATTCCATGGACAGAGGAGCCTGGTGGGCTACAGTTCATGGAGTTGCAATGAGTTGGACATGACAGACTGACTAATACATAGCAGCCTTATGTGTACCAGGCACTATCTAAAGCACTTCACATTCACTCTCTTGCTTAAATCTCAATCACCCAATAGGGGAAATACTGTTATCCCCATTTTACAGGAGAATAAATCTAGCCACAGAAGAGTTTAAGTAATCTGCAAGGTCATCTAGCCAGTTAGTAACAGAGCAGGGGTTGGAACTCCAGCTATTAATCCAAGGACTATCAGTCTTAACCACTTCACAACATTGCATGTCTCTGAATTTATACAGAGAATGTCTACATTTATTGTTTACTTAACTGCATACAACCATGTACTCTTATTTAACTTTCCATATAATCATATTTGGTCTCTTCAAAGAGACTGTACACTTTTTGAGATCAAAGTCACCTATTCTGTTGAACATCTATTATGTTTCATAAAGAAATAAATGTTGGGAGTATAAAAATTAACTCATTCTTTTTGCATAAAGAACCTAAGGTACTAAGATACATGCATGTAAAATAGTTATTTATACTTCCCATGGTACTATATATTACAACTTTAAATTGGTTTTTAACTTTGTCATCCTCAACCAGAATCCAAGAATGTATCTGCTCTCATTCCCCTAGTCGTACTCTTTTTAATTACATAAGGAATAAAATAAACTGAGTATTCCTGCCACGGAACATGCAAACACTCTGGTCTTCTCTGCTGTCATATCATTCCCCTTGAAGCTTCCCCCACGCTCTCTTCACTCTAGTCTTATTCTGGATGGTGGCTTCTGCCCATGGTGCTGATCAGATGTCTTCTCATTTCTCCCCATCAAAGACAGTAGGGCCAACGTCAGATATGACAACCTTAACCTTTCTTGGTAATTGTCACTGAAGGTTCAGTGCTTTAGAAGAAAACTACAGTACAATTATGGAGGGGTATGAGTAGACAGGTAGAAGGGAGAATGCTGATGACAAAGTATGCTAGTATTAGAATCCTCTAAATCTGGGGTCTTACATAAGCCAAGTTTGGGGTCCGACACAGAAAACCCAGACTGATATTTATTCACTCTTCTATTCATTTGTATAAGTCAGTTCAAGATGCTGGAGATAAAATCATGAATAAAGCAAGAGCCTCTGCATTCAAGAAGTTCACTGTAGATCTTGACAGACGGAGTGATGGGGGAGGAATGAACAAGGTTTCCACCATCACTGACTCAGGGGTCTCAGGGATACCCCATTAAGGTTGATTTTGCCACAGAAATATCAGAGCTTTCCCCAAGGGATATACAACTATTTTCAAGTATATGAAGGCCTATTACATAGCAGAAGAATTAGGCAATAACAAGGGAGCAGCAAAGGGAAGAAGGCCAATAAGAACTGTTTAATAATTATAGATATTAATAGAGTTGGCTACCCTGGGAAGGGTTTAGGGCTCTGAGCTTCTTGGTGATTGGTGCCTTCTTAAAAGTCTCCTTGGGAGTTGTAGAACTCAGTGAGGAAGATGATAGGCCATCTCTGGAGTTACAGACCAATCTGTCCCTCTGTGCATCCTGAGACACATACTGGGCAGGTCTCAGCCATTTGTCCCTCTCAGGTAGAAATGTAGCTTCTGGCTCAGGGCTGGCTCAGGGCCTTGTCTTTCTCTGTGTCTGCCCATCTTGGGGCAGGTGTCTGCTCCAGCCCAGAGCCCTCATCCAGGCCCAGGGAATGCCCTTGGCCTTCTAGAAGACGACTCTGAGCTTAGCCAGTTACATCCTTTCACAGCTTGGTGATCTCCCCAAACACAAACTTTACATTCTGCTGCACAGTCTTTGCTGGACGTAGCAGATATAGGTGATGAAGTCCATGCCACAGTGATGCAGGCCCGAGAGAACACAGTGAGATGTAGTCATGACTATTGGAGCAACAGAGATGAACATGATAGCAGAGTGAGCACATATGCTGGCACTGCCATACTTGACTGTGCCTACCCTCGCTATGAGTAGCATCTGCAAAGCCACAGACTGGATGGTGAGTGAGTTGTCCTCCAGAGTGGCCTGTGCCAACACCAGGAGAGGTATGTCCATTCAACTGTAACTTTTTGATACAAATGTGTCACAACTTAAAAATCTTTAAAAAGATGCACTAAACATCCCTGTCTATCAAAGGTTAGTTTTATTAGTTAAATTTTATTTTAAAGTAAAACATTTTATTAGCATTTACAACTGGAGGAAATGTGAAGAGGATTCTCAGTCAAATGCCAACAAGTACCTCCAAGTTCAGCTGTCCTGGGGCTGAGCTGATGATAGGGAAAGACAGATCCAATTGACACCTATCCTGACACCTCCCAGGAACTGCTGGATGACTGCTGGATTTACTTCCCATTCATGGCTTACAGTGGGCATGGGTGTTTCATTAAGGAGAGCAGGGGATGTTGTACGTTGTGAGCAAGCCAAGAAAGGCAGTGGGCCGAAAAGCTTCCCCAGGAGAGACAAAGTATCTTATTTCTGATGCCCACAGCTGGAGCTCCTTCCTCACTCCTGGAAGACAACAAACCCCCTAATCTGACAAAATGAAATGCAGGCAAGTCTAAATATTTCCCTTTATCTTTCATCAAGGTTTGAATTATCTGAACAGAGGCTGATGAACTCTCTAGGAGACCCATCTCAATCCCCCATACTGGGTAAAGACTTCCACTTTCTAAAGTAACAGAGAAAAGTCTTGGACAATAGGTTCAAAAGGCAAGGGACAAATGAAAGAAATGAAACACAATTCCCTTTACAAAGTAGCCATAAATCAAGACAATCTTTATTTGATAGTCTTAAAAAGATTCTAAGTAACTCTGCACCTACTCATTCAATTCAAAAGGTATTAAGCAGTGAGTGCTGGGGAAACAATGGGGAACAACACATACTGGCCCTGGCCCTCATCATAGTGAGAAGGGTAGCAAATAAGCAAATAAATAACAAATAATTACAAGTTATGAAAGGACTATGATGCAGATAAAAAGGGAGCTATGATAAAGACTAATGGTAAAACAGTCTTTTTATTATTTCATAAAACACAGCAGCTAAATAATACTAGCCGCTAAAATTTACCTAGGACTTACAGTGTACCAGGAAATTGCTTCATGCTTTTTAGGAATTATCTCATTTGATTCTTATACAGTATAACTGCACTATTTTATTTCCATTTCTGTAGATGGAAAAAACAGGCACAGTAATTTTTTCAAAGTCATTCAAATGAAATCTAAACCAGAGCAGGGATTTAAATTATTAATCTGATTCTAGATTTCATACTCCTAATCATTTTATGTATAAAGCTTGGAGCTTAAGATGGAAAGAACAGCCCAGGTAGAGGGAATGGCAAGTTCAAAGACTTTATGGGAGAAAAAGTCAGAGATGTACCAGGAACTGAAAGAAGGTCATAATAAGGAAAAGTACCCAAAGATGAAGCTGGATATCAGGCCAGGCCAGAACATACAGGGAGACCCATAAGGGTTAGTAAAAGTTTCGATATTATTATCAACATAAAAGATTTTAAGCTGGAGAGAGGCATGATAAAATTTGTAATTGTTTGTTTCTTTGTTTTTATTATAAAAGCTGCCAAGTAGAAAAGGAATTGGAAAGGGACAAAAATAGACTCATAGGTAAGGACATTATAATCACGATCCGACATAGTGGTGCCATATATAAGCAATTAAGGGCATCACATTACAAAGGAAATCTCCAGTTTCTCAGCTCCTATCCCTAAGCAAAACTTAAAATGTAGTAAATCTTTAAATCTATGACTTCAGTACAAATAAATCATCCAACCATCAATTTCTTCATCCACACAAAGGGGAAAATAAAGCATAGCTCACAAGGCCAGTATGAAGAGCAACTATAATGTTATATGGAAAAGATTTCCACAAGTGTAATTTATCTTTGTATTATTATTTTTTGGGCCACAATACGTGTAAGATCTTAGTTCCCCGACCAGGGATAAAACCCACACCCCTTGCACTGGAAGTGCAGAGTCTTAATCACTGAATCACCAGAAAATTACCTATGTTTTAAATTTTAGATCAAGAAAAATTAGATATTCAAAATATATTGGTTGAAAAAATTAAAATTTTGATACAAAAAGTGTAGAATAAAACAAGTTTAAAAATCTAAAGCTCACTGGAAAACTTAAATGTAAATAAAATTCTCTATTTCATTTGCTATAGCCTGAACACTCGTGTCACCCCAAAATGCATATGTTTAGTCCTGATATGCACTGTGATAATATCTGGAGATGGGGCTTTGGGGAGGAGACTATGTCATGGGGAAGGAGTCCTCATGAATGATATTAGCACTGTTATAAAAAATGAGACCTCAGAATCACTCTTACCCCTTCTGCCACATGACACACTGAAAAGCCAGACATCTGTGAACCAGGAAGCAGGACCTCACCAGAAACTAAACCTACTAGTGCCCTGATCCTGGACTTCCTAGTGTCCAGAACTATTAGAAATAAATTTCTGTTATGTAAAAGCCACTGAGTCTATGGTATTTTTTTAAATAACACCAAATGGACTAAGATAGCAGTCTGCTGTGAATACATGAACATTATTAAACAAGAAAAATGTAAAATTCATAATAATAAACATTTAAATAAGTCTGATATTTTCTGTAACTTTCAAATTCGGGCTTCAATTATTTTCTTATTCATCAGCATATAAAGAGGGGGGGGGAAATGTGTCAAAATGTTAAAAATTACCATGAGACTGGGGGATTTAAAAATATAAACATGGTATCTGCAAGTAGAATTTTTTCAGATTACCAAAAATCAACAAGAATCAAAGAGTCAAAGATTTATAAGGCATTATTTTGACTATTAAGCATTTTCCTGGTACTAGCACTCCAAGATACTTAACATTGCCCAGGAGATTTTCCAGAGTATACATTCCATGGAAAGGAGAAATGAAAATTTCTATTTACAATATAGCATGAAAGAAAAAAGTTGTATTCTAAAATACATCCTTACAATATTGGCAATTAAAAGAACTTCCAAAATGAACATTCAGTTAATTTTTTAAATCTCTTTTCCTTTGCATCTTGCAACAGCAGTTTAGTGGAAATAATCATTTCAGCTTTCAAATGAAATAAACTTAAAGGATTGGAACCCAGTCAATTGCCATTTCACCCTACTACAAATGGAGAAAATAATACATTTAACTAAGCAGGGCACAAAAATGCATAACGTCAGTCTCAATTCATGTCAGAACATCTGAAGTTCATCAATATAAATAATGTTTGCATTCACATCATAAACAAAGCATCAATATAGTTTATCCTATTCTGGAAATTTTAAAATGTGAAATGGAAAAGCAGATGAGTGCTTTTTAAATCAAAAGTTGGAAGAAATAATATAAATAATATCAGTAGATATTAGTGTAATATTCTAAATATACAACCTCTTCAATATTAATACAAACTATGGATGGTTTCTCTAAATTTAATTTTCAAAAGGCTTTTTTCTAAGTGGATTTATATAATATTCCCATTGTCCCTCAATAATACTGCTAAGAAATTCTAAGATAAATATTAATACAATATGATACTGATGAATCACTGTACACATTAAAGCAATGACAGCAGCATGAGGGGCACATCAGGTGAGTTTAGATTTTCTCGTGACCTGCGTGCGTGCTAACTTGCTTCAGTCATGTCTGACTCTTGGTGACCTTATGACCTGTAGCCCGCCAGGCTTCTCTGTCCATGAGATTCTCCAGGCAAGAATACTGCAGTGGGTTGCCTAGGCCCTCCTCCAGGGAATCTTCCCCGACCCAGGGATCGAACCCTTGTCTCAGGCATTTCCTGCATTGGTAGGAAGGCTCTTTATCACTAGCGCCATCTGGGGAGGCTTTATCATTAACACTTGCCCTTAAATTTGGAGGCTTCACTAAAGGACTATCACAGAGTACCTACTCCATGAACTTTCAGATGCTTTTGAACTGTAGTATTATTTTTTCTTCTCTTTATTTTACTTTTTTAATTTATTTTTTATTAGAAAACTGAAATTTCCATGTGTTTATATCACTCACTGAGTACATGGCATTTAAAAACAACATCATTAAAGAAAGATAACAAAAATGCATAAAAACCTACAGGATTACCGCAATACAGTGACTATGCTGCCATTACTCCCCACCCTGTTACCAGGCAACGGAGAAGACTCTTGAGAGTCACTTGGACGGCAAGGAGATCAAACCAGTCAACCCTAAAGGAAATCAATCCTGAATATTCATTAGAAGCACTGATGCTGAAGCTGAAGCTCCAACACTTTGGCCACCTGACGCAAAGAGCCAACTTATTAGAAAAGAACCTGATGCTTGGAAAGACTGAAAGCAGGAGAAGAGGACAGCAGAGGACGGGATGGTTAGCTGCCATCACTGACTCAACAGACATGAGTTTGACAAAGCTCCAGGAGATGGTGAACGATAGGGAAGCCTGGCATGCTGCAGTCCATAGGGTCGCAAAGAGTCGGACATGACTAAGCGACTGAACAACGACAACAACAAAAATCCCACACTTTATCAAGCATCTGAAGATAACTTCTCTTCTTTCTGGAATGCCCTCCACCTAAAAATCTCCTACTCATTCCAAAAGATCCTCCACAAATAAAATCTCTTATGGAACCTCATTAATTTGGAATCCAGTAGCAGTTAAAGTGTGCTTCTATAAGCACATCAGTTCAGTTCAGTGGCTCAGTCGTGTCTGACTCTCCGCGACCCCATGAATCACAGCACGCCAGGCCTCCCTGTCCATCACCAACTCCCGGAGTTCACTCAAACTCATGTCCACAGAGTCGGTGATGCCATCCAGTCATCTCATTCTCGGTCGTCCCCGTCTCCTCCCGCCCCAATCCCTCCCAGCATCAGAGTCTTTTCCAGTGAGTCAACTTGTCGCATGAGGTGGCCAAAGTGTTGCAGTTTCAGCTTTAGCATCAGTCCTTCCTATGAACACCCAGGATTGATCTCCTTTAGAATGGACTGGTTGGATCTCCTTGCAGTCCAAGGGGCTCTCAAGAGTCTTCTCCAGCACGACAGTTCAAAAGCATCAATTCCTCGGCAATCAGCTTTCTTCACAGTCCAACTCTCACATCCATACGTGACCACAGGAAAAACCATAGCCTTGACTAGACGGACCTTTGTTGGCAAAGTAATGTCTCTGCTTTTTAATATGCTATCTAGGTTGGTCATAACTTTCCTTCCAAGGAGTAAGCGTCTTTTAATTTCATGGCTGCAATCAGCATCTGCAGTGATTTTGGAGCCCAAAAAATAAAGTCTGACACTGTTTCCACTGTTTCTCCATCTATTTCCCATGAAGTGATGGGACCAGATGCCATGATCTTCGTTTTCTGAATGTTGAGCTTCAAGCCAAACTTTTCATTCTCCTCTTTCACTTTCATCAAGAGGCCTTTAGTTCCTCTTCACTTTCTGCCATAAGGGTGGTGTCATCTGCCTATCTGAGGTTATTAATATTTCTTCCAGCAATCTTGATTCCAGCTTGTGCTTCTTCCAGCCCAGCATTCCTCATGATGTACTCTGCATATAAATTAAATAAGCAGGGTGACAATATACAACCTTGACGTACTCCTTTTCCTATTTGGAACCAGTCTGTTGTTTCATGTCCAGTTCTAACTGTGGCTTCCTGACCTGCATACAGGTTTCTCAAGAGGCAGGTCAGGTGGTCTGGGATTCCCATCTCTTTCAAAATGTTCCACAGTTTATTGTGATCCACACAGTCAAAGGCTTTGGTATAGTCAATGAAGCAGAAATAGATGTTTTTCTGAAACTCTCTTGCTTTCTCCATGATCCAGCGGATGTTGGCAATTTGATCTCTGGTGCCTCTGCCTTTTCTAAAACCTGCTTGAACATCTGGAACTTCACGGTTCACATATTGCAGAAGCCTGGCTTGGAGAATTTTGAGCATGACTTTACTAGCGTGTGAGATGAGTGCAATTGTGCGGTAGTTTGAGCATTCTTTGGCATTGCCTTTCTTTGGGATTGGAATGAAGACTGACCTTTTCCAGTCCTGTGGCCACTGCTGAGTTTTCCAAACTTGCTGGCATATTGAGTGCAGCACTTTCACAGCATCATCTTTCAGGATTTGAAATAGCTCAACTGGAATTCCATCACCTCCACTAGCTTTGTTCGTAGTGATGCTCTCTAAGGCCCACTTGACTTCACATTCCAAGATGTCTGGTTCCAGGTGAGTGATCACGCCATCGTGATTATCTTTGTCAAGAAGATCTTTTTTGTACAGTTCTTCTGTGTATTCTTGCCACCTCTTCTTAATATCTTCTGCTTCTGTTAGGTCCATACCATTTCTGTCCTTTATCGAGCCCATCTTTGCATGAAATGTTCCCTTGGTAATTCTAATTTTCTTGAAAAGATCTCGTTTTTCCTATTCTGTTGTTTTCCTCTATTACTTTGCATTGATTTCCAAGGAAGGCTTTCTTATCTCTCCTTGCTATTCTTTGGAACTCTGCATTCAGATGCTTATATCTTTCCTTTTCTCCTTTGCTTTTCGCGTCTCTTCTTTTCACAGCTATTTGTAAGGCCTCCTCAGACAGCCATTTTGCTTTTTTGCATTTCTTTTCCATGAGGATGGTCTTGGTCCCTGTCTCCTGTACAAAGTCACGAACCTCTGTCCAGAGTTCATCAGGCACTCGATCAGATCTAGTCCCTTGAATCTATTTCTTACTTCCACTGTATAATCATAAGGGATTTGATTTAGGTCATATCTGAATGGTCTAGTGGTTTTCCCTACTTTCTTCAATTTCAGTCTGAATTTGGCAATATGGAGTTCATCATCTGAGCCACAGTCAGCTCCTGGTCTTGTTTTTGCTAACTGTATATAGCTTCTCCATCTTTGGCTGCAAAGAATATAATCAATCTGATTTCGGTGTTGACCATCTGGTGATGTCCATGTGTAGAGTCTTCTCTTGCGTTGTTGGAAGAGGGTATTTGCTATGACCAGTGCATTCTCTTGGCAAAACTCTATTAGCCTTTGCCCTGCTTCATTTCGTGCTCCAAGGCCAAATTTGCCTGTTACTCCAGGTGTTTCTTGACTTCCTACTTTTGCTTTCCAGTCTCCTATAATGAAAAGGACATCTTTTTTGGGTGTTAGTTCTAAAAGGTCTTGTAGGTCTTCATAGAACCGTTCAACTTCGGCTTCTTCAGCATTATTGGTTGGGGCATAGACTTGGATTACTGTACTATTGAATGGTTTGCATTGGAAATGAACAGAAATCATTCTGTCATTCTTAGGATTGCATCCAAGTACTGCATTTCGGACTCTTTTGTTGACCATGATGGCTACTCCATTTCTTCTAAGGGATTCCTGCCCACAGTAGTAGATATAATGGTCATCTGAGTTAAATTCACCCATTCCTGTCCATTTTAGTTCACTGATTCCTAGAATGTCGACGTTCACTCTTGCCATCTCCGTTTGACCATTTCCAATTTGCCTTGATTCAGCATCAGACTTTGCTTCTATCACCAGTCACATCCACAACTGGGTATTTGTTTCGCTTTAGCTCCATCCCTTCATTCTTTCTGGAGTTATTTCTCCACTGAGCTCCAGTAGCATACTCGGCACCTACCGAACTGGGGAATTCCTCACTCAGTATCCTATCATTTTGCCTTTTGATACTGTTCATGGGGTTCTCAAGGCAAGTATACTGAAGTGGTTTGCCATTCCCTTCTCCACTGCTACTTATGTCCCTTCTCAGCACATCAGGTGTTCTATAATCAGTTCACTACCTGTTTGTTTCTCCAATTACTCCAGGAGCTCCACAAGACTCATGAGATATATTAGATATAAAGACATCTGCTGAGTGAAAAATGAGCAAAGGTGCACAGTCCAGCCAGATGGAGTAGAGCAAAACTCTCATTTTCTTTTTTCTGAAGATATCTTCTTTAACACAGTTCAAAATCACATATGCTTTCTTTTGACAGATGCAAAAAGAAAGCCTTTTTCAAGACTCAACCCTTATTCACATACATGACTACAATCCTTTCATTATATCTGAAAGCAAAATAATCAAAATGGAAAAGCAAAGGACTTTTAAACTTTACCAGATTCAATTCAATTACTCTTTCTAGCATGTTACACTCTTTCAGGATATTGAAATATTTAGCATTATTAGTTATCGTTTCCATATTCCAAAGGCCTACCAGAGGCAACATAAATTTGCTATTTGCAATTGCTTAGTGTTACTTATGGAGAAGGCTATGGCACCCCACTCCAGTACTCTTGCCTGGAAAATCCCATGGATGGAGGAGCCTGGTAGGCTGCAGTCCGTGCGGTCGCTAAGAGTCAGACACAACTGAGCAACTTCACTTTCACTTTTCACTTTCATGCATTGGAGAAGGAAATGGCAGCCCACTCCAGTGTTCTTGCCTGGAGAATCCCAGGGACGGGAGAGCCTCGTGGGCTTCCGTCTATGGGGTCGCACAGAGTCGGACATGACTGAAGCAACTTAGCAGCAGCACAAGCAGCAGCACTGCTACTTATGACTCTAAGAAGATGTATTTACTCAGCATTCATTGTTAATTACCAGTTTAACAGAGTACAGAAGTCTAAGTTGAAAATCATTTCTTTCAGATCTTAGGGAAAATTTTTCCATTGTCCTCTAGGTTTCAAATGGGGAAAGGAGTACATCAAGGCTGTATATTGTAACCCTGTTTGTTTAACTTATATCCAAAGTACATCATGCGAAAAGCCAGGCTAAATGAAGCAAAGGCTGGAATCAAGATTGCCGGGATAAATATCAATAACCTCAGACACGCAGATGACACCACCTTTGTGGCAGAAAGCAAAGAGAAACTAAAGAGCCTCTTGATGAAAGTGAAAGAGGAGAGTGAAAAAGTTGGCTTAAAACTAAACATTCAAAAAAATTAAGATCATGGCATCCTATCCCAGCACTTTATGGCAAATACATTGGGAAACAATGGAAAAAGTGAAAGACTACTTTTTTGGGCTCTAAAATCACTGCAGATTGTGACAGCAGCCATGAAATTAGAAGATGCTTGTACCTTGGAAGAAAAGCTATGACCAACCTAGACAGCATATTAAAAAGCAGAGACATTATTTTTCCAACAAAGGTCCGTCTAGTCAAAGCTATGGTTGTTCCAGTGGTCTTGTATGGATGTGAGAGGTGGACCATAAAGAAGGCTGAGCACTGAAAAATTGATGCTTTTGAACTGTGGTGTTGGAGCAGACTCTTGAGAGTCCCTTGGACTGCAAGGAGATCCAACTAGTCAATCTTAAAGGAAATCAGTTCTGAATATTCATCAGAAGGACTTATGCTGAAGCTGAAGCTCCTATACATTGGTCACCTGATGCAAAGAACTGACTCATTGGAAAAGACCCTGATGCTGGGAAAGACTGAAGGTGGGAGGAGAAAGAGACAAGAGAGGATGAGATGGTTGGATGGCATCACCGACTCGATGGACGTGAGTTTGAGCAAGCTCCAGGAGTTGGTGATGGACAGGGAAGCCTGGTATGCTGCAGTCCAAGGGTCGCAAAGAGTCAGACAAGACTAAGTGACTGAACTGAACTGAACTAGTATCTAATAATTTTGATGAAAAGTTAAATGGCTTCTTGATTAATTTTCCTTGAGTGACTATTCTTTCCTTTCTAATCTTTAGAGACATGCCCCTGATCCTTAGTGCTCTAAAATTTCACAATATGTTCATATGCATTTCTTTTTCTCATTCATTGTGCTAACATCAAACAGGCTCCCCCAATATCCACAACTGAGACATTTCATTTCCTAGAAATCTTTGTCTCCATTGGTTTTCTCTCCATCTTTACAACCCACTCCCCAAACCTCACACCTTGTTTGATGAGCCTGTCATCAGAATCTGCAGTCTCTCTGAACTCTTGAAATCAACACATCACTCATTCTCTAACCACCAGCTTTTGAGCTTCTGGTTTACTTACTCTATAACTCCCACTACTTCTTGAACCTAATCAAGATGTATGATCTATTGAACTTGTTAATTTCTCACCATGTATCACTTTTCTCTGTTCTTTATTTCTCTCAGCTTAGATTTCATAGTTCATTTTACAACCATTCTCATAAAAATGTTTTATCTGCATTTCTGTTTCAAAATCCCAACCCTGACTTTAGTTGCCTGGATAACAATAAACAAATCACTGCTAGGCAAAACTGTCAATGGATGACGGGATTCACTTCAAAATTAAGGATCTCAGACTTGTAATGGGAACTCATCACTGCTTATATTTCACGAGTTTGCTTTCATACTCTCCAAGACACCAATGTCACACTCTTTTTTTCAAATTTAGAGATCAGCAAATCTCCCCTATCTTTTCATCAACAAATCTATAAAGTCTCCCTAGACCTACATCCTATCACAGTAAACTTTCAACTCTCCTCACCCTTCAAGTTCTGTATCCCATTCCATCTCTCCTTCTAAAGGACTTCATTGCTTTGTGATGCCCTTCTGCTTCCTGATCATCAGCCTCTCCCACAACTCATTTCAACTGATATTTAAACATGTTCTGAAAGTGAAAAGTGAAAGTTACTCAGTCATGTCTCATTCTTTGTGACTCCATGGACCGTGGCCCACCAGGATCCTCTTTCCATGGAATTATCCAGGCAAGAATACTAACATGCTCTCTGTTCATTTCCAAGGCAAACCATTCAAGATCACAATAATTCAAGCCTATGCCCCAACCAATAATGCTGAAGAAGCTGAAGTTGAATGGTCCTGTGAAGACCTATAAGACCTTTTAGAACTAACCCCCAAAAATGATGTCCTTTTCATTATAGGGGACTGGAACATAAGTAGGAAATCAAGAAACACCTGGAGTAACAGGCAAATTTGGCCTTGAAGCACGAAATGAAGCAGGGCAAAGGCTAATAGAGTTCTGACAAGAGAACGCACTGGTCATAGCAAACACCCTCTTCCAACAACACAACAGAAGACTCTATACATGGACATCACCAGATGGACAACACCAAAATCAGATTGATTATAGTCTTTGCAGCCAAAGATGGAGAAGCTCTATACAGTCAGCAAAAACAAGACCAGGAGCTGACTGTGGCTCAGTCAAATTCAGACTTAAATTGAAGAAAGTAGGGTAAACCACTAGACCATTCAGGAATGACCTAAATCAAATCCCTTATGATTATACAGTGGAAGTGAGAAATACATTTAAGGGACTAGATCTGATAGATAGAGTGCCTGAAGAACTCTATAGACAAAGATTCATGATATTGTACAGGAGAAAGGGATCAAGACCATCCCTGTGGAAAAGAAATGCAAAAAAGCAAAATGGCTGTCTGAGGAGGCCTTACAAATAGCTGTGAAAAGGAGAGAAGCAAAAAGCAAAGGAGAAAAGGAAAGATATAAGCATCTGAATGCAGAGTTCCAAAGAATAGCAAGGAGAGATAAGAAACCTTCCTTAGCGATCAATGCAAAGAAACAGAGGAAACCAACAGAATAGGAAAGACTGGAGATCTTTTCAAGAAAATTAGAGATACCAAGGGGACATTTCATGCAAAGATGGGCTCGATAAAGGACAGAAATGGTATGGACCTAAGAGAAGCAGAAGATATTAAGAAGAGGTGGCAAGAATACACAGAAGAACTGTACAAAAAAGATCTTCACGACCCAGATAATCATGATGGTGTGATCACTCACCTAGAGCCAGACATCCTGGAATGTGAAGTCAAGTGGGCCTTAGAGAGCATCACCACGAACAAAGCTAGTGGAGGTAATGGAATTCCAGTTGAGCTATTTCAAATCCTGAAAGATGATGCTGTGAAAGTGCTGCACTCAGTATGCCAGCAAATTTGGAAAACTCAGCAGTGGCCACAGGACTGGAAAAGGTCAGTCTTCATTCCAATTCCAAAGAAGGCAATGCCAAAGAATGCTCAAACTACCACACAATTGCACTCATCTCACACGCTAGTAAAGTAACACTCAAAATTCTCCAAGCCAGGCTTCAGCAATACATGAACTGTGAACTTCCAGATGTTCAAGCTGGTTTTAGAAGAGGCAGAGGAACCAGAGATCAAATTGCCAACATCCGCTGGATCACTGAAAAAGCAACAGAGTTCCAGAAAAAACATCTATTTCTGCTTCATTGACTATGCCAAAGCTTTTGGCTGTGTAGATCGCAACAAACTGTGGAAAATTCTGAAAGAGATGGGAATACCAGACCACCTGACCTTCCTCTTGAGAAACCTGTATGCAGGTCAGGAAGCAACAGTTAGAACTGGACAGGGAACAACAGACTGGTTCCAAATAGGAAAAGCAGTACGTCAAGGTTGTATATTGTCACCCTGCTTATTTAACTTATATGCAGAGTACAACATGAGGAACGCTGGGCTGGAAGAAGCACAAGCTGGAATCAAGATTGCCAGGAGAAATATCAGTAACCTCAGATATGCAGATGACACCATCCTAATGGGAGAAAGTGAAGAGGAACTAAAGAGCCTCTTGATGAAAGTGCAAGAGGAGAGTGAAAAAGTTGGCTTAAAGCTCAACATTCAGAAAACTAAGATCATGGCATCTGGTCCCATCACTTCATGAGAAATAGAGGGGTAACAGTGGAAACAGTGTCAGACTTTTGGGGGGAGGGGTTCCAAAATCAGTGCAGATGGTGATTGCAGCCAGGAAATTAAAAGATGCTTACTCCTTGGAAGGAAAGTTATGACCAACCTAGACAGCATATTAAAAAGCAGAGACATTACTTTGCCAATAAAGGTCCGTCTAGTCAAGGCTATAGTTTTTTCAGTGGTCATGAATGGATGTTATACTTGGACTGTGAAGAAAGCTGAGCGCTGAAGAATTTATGCTTTTGAACTTGGTGTTGGAGAAGACTCTTGAGAGTCCCTTGGACTGCAAGGAGATCCAACCCGTCCATCCTAAAGGAGATCAGTCCTGGGTGTTCATTGGAAGGACTGATGCTAAAGCTGAAACGCCAATACTTTGGCCACCTCATGCGAAGAGTTGACTCATTGGAAAAGACCCTGATGCTGGGAGGCATTGGGGGCAGAAGGAGAAGGGGACGACAGAAGATGAGATGGCTGGATGGTATCACCAACTCGATTGACATGAGTTCGCATGAACTCCGGGAGTTGGTGATGGACAGGGACGCCTGGCGTGTTGCAATTCATGGGGTCGCAAAAAGTGGGACACAACTAAGAGACTGAAATGAACTGAACTGAATATTGCTTATTTAAAAACAAAACTCACAACTCCTTTCAGTACATTTTACTTCGGAATTACTGAGTTTAATTGTCCAATTCTTACTGAAAATGCTAGTTACTAAAAACGTGTAGTGCTACTAACAGATACTCTATCTAAATTTACCCTTGGACTTGACTGTGCTGCTTTGGATTCATACAGAATTATATTTAGTAAGCTGAGTTTCATGATTATTTTTAAAGCTCTATGAAATTTGTTATTCAAAGTATAATTACATAACAATTATAACTACAAAAATAAGCTATAGAGACACTATTGAAGAACCTATTTTTGTGATATTCAGAAGGGAAATTTCATCCTGGACTCAGTATCAGGCTGTGCATCTCCTAAACAACTGATTTGATTTGATCTTTAGAGCATTCTGAAAACTGGAACTAAAATGCTTTCGTTTTATCTCTAAGCTGCTAGTATCTTATCAATTGTATGTTCATCTTATTCTTCAATCTTCAGCAATTTTAAAATATATTTTAAACACTTTAAGAAACATGTGGAACAAGGCAAGGTACAAATAGATATAGTAGAGGAAAAGATAAAAGTAGATATATAAGAAAGATCAAGCAAAGCATCGAGACAAAAGGAACAGGAAGGGAGAGAGAGAATAAGGTGGCAGTGTTTGCTGTGTGAGGTAATAAATAACAATGTGGATCTGGATCTTCAGAAAGTAGCATGGCAGGAATATATAATTATAGACAACAGCATATTTCTTCTGAGATACGACTCTACTGAATCAGTCCAAATAACTGACTTTCATGTGGAAATATTTTATAATTCTGATTATAAAAATATTTCTCATAAAATGTGACCTATTTGTTATTTTTTACTTTCTAGAAGTATCATTGATATATAAAAATACACGTTTAATATTTACAATCTGATGAATTTGGACACATGCATATACCTGTAAAGTTATTACTATCTTCAAGGTAATGTACGTATCTATAACCAGTGTTATAATAACCAGTGTTATTTTCAGTTTAGGTCTGTGGAAATCATTTTCAGTTTTGCTACTGTATTCTTCCTAAATATTTTTATCTTTAAAGCTTTGTGGTATTTTTTCAGAATTCATACAATAAACTCTAATTACATTGAATCTTTACTTTCTGAAGTAAAAAACCTATTCAGCTCCACAGAGAATGCGACTGCATACCTGAGACAATGAGTTGCATGCGCTTGTCCGCTCTGACTGATCTATGCCAAATTGAACTAAAATTACCACAGAGCACACTTCAAGACTAGCTGATTATCAAGCAGGTTTCAAAATGCACATAAAATACTATCCAAGATCTAATGACAACTATATATGACACATGGAGCATTTGACTGATTGTTAGAGAAAAAATACTGAGTTCTCTCCATTTGTTGGGTTTTTCTAGCCATCCAGATTTTGAGATGAAAGACTGCATGCCTTTCCTAAAAAAGAAAAATGTCAAACACATATTGGATACAAATTACTTCATTCCTTCTTTGGGAATGAACACTCTTACAGAGCAGAAGGGAGGACTAACATCTGCCTCAACCCCAGAAAATTGTAGTTTCTTCGTATCTATCGCCTTTCATTTCCCAAGGACATTCTCTAGGTAGAACTCTGGGCATTACTAGCCGAAAAAAGCAATCAGAGAATTGTAATGGCTACTCTTCAGGTTTCAGTTTACAGTTCATTTGGTTCTTTATTTAAATAGTCCTGTCCAATTCCATTATGTAGTCTGTCTGCCCACACTTTGGCTTTGTCAAGGCATTAATAGTCATATATTAAGAACATATGAATAAATCAGTTATACTCATGGACATTTGGTGAAATTTAGGTAATGATAAAGTAATTATAAGAAACAACAATGTTCTAAGAGTTATTTCATCTGAAAAGGAATAAATATAATGCATTAGGATATAAATATCCCCATTTGCACAAAGAATAACTTTATGCCTTTTTTAAATAGTCTCAATTGCAGATTCATCATACAGCATCATCAACTGGAATCAAACAGACGTGTACAATTTCCCAAAGAAATGTTGGCAACAGCTTTTTTAATTTAACCAAAGAGAATAGTTTAACCAAAAGAAATGTAAGAAAATGATTCCATTATCTAACTGAAGATGAAAACTAATCAAAACAAATTGATGCCAATGTAAGGAAGATGACAATCATGACAAATCACAAAATACCATGAAAAGTATAGAATTCTCTCATTCTTCTCAGAATTGTCTTTGATTTGTGTGTCTTATTCTTTAATTTTTAGTTGTTTCCAAGTCTATTTCACTAGTCATCAATCTACACATTCCAGAAGGTGCTATGACAGAGACATCATTATAGTTTCTAAAATAAGAATGTGTATATGTTCATGCTGTTAATATCTTTATTTTTCAAAAAGAGTATATCCTCATTTTACTATATTTTCTAATTATAAAAAAAATAAAATTAAAACTGCAAATGAATAAAGTAGAAAGTGAAAATTAATTGTACAAGTGACAGAAATTTTAAAAATTGGAGTGCACTCAGCCAGACTTTATATATATATAAATGAATGAATATATATATAATATATATACGTATTCATGTCCCCTGATATCCTTAGTGTACCTAAAATTTGTTTAAAACTTCCTCTCTTAATAATTTATTTCCATGAAACAGTATAAAACCCAGTGAGCTTAGTAGCTTCATTATCTACATACACCAGAAATCAGCTATACATTGAGTAGTTTCAACAATTATTCTCATATGAAGCAAACAAATCAATAAAGCAAATATTTATCTGAAACTCAAACTTGACTATACAATTAGCACTTTTCATTCTATTGAGACGAATCTCAACAAAAGTTATTCACTTTCATCTTTGCCAATGTCCAAAAGGAGGCTATAAGAATATGTACACATAAAAAAATTAACTCCAATTTCTAGTAACTCCTAAAATCTAGTTTACCATAAATCTATCTGAAAAACATTTTTCAGTTCTTTAAATTCATCTCTCAAGCCCTCCTCATCCCCCAAACCAAAGTTATGTATCTCTAATAAAACAGGACCCTATCTTCATAACTAATATAATGGCTCTTACTTTTCAATATCTAGCATCACCCTTATAGAAATCCTTGATGTGGCAATGATCTGTAATGTAATGTTCTTAATAGAAGTTTTCAAAAGCAATGATATCATGGCTTTACTTACGAGAGGTTTTGGAAGCAAGAACCGTAACTTGGGACCCTCCTAAGAAGCGAAAACCCATTACATTCACCTGATCATCTTCTGACTGCTTGGCAAAGCCTACAAAGAAAAGAAAACACATCACCTTACAAAACCACAAGGCAAACACTTAATGTTTAAAATAGGAAGCTTAGTTGATGATGAGTACTTTTTATGGCACTAGTCAAGTCTGAAGTCCATGTGTGGACTATATTAACTAACTTACACAGTTGCTTCCAATTGCTAAAATTTCTGCCTCACAAGAACATACTAAAATCATTTAATTTCCTTTCTTCTACCAGTTCATTCTAGGTCTGAGGCAGGAAATGCACAAGACGAACCTAGAATATCTGTCACACCAGAAAAAAACTATCAGTGACTAGGGAGCTATATGAAAAGGACGTAAGAGCCAACTGAGACTACCACTGGCCAGAGATGAAAATATCTGAGTATCAAAAAAGATAATAATTGCAATGGAGTAAAACACATCAAATATATTTAAAAGCATGTGTTCATATTTACACTAAAAAGACAAAAGCCAAATGCTCACTACCGAATAATTCTAGAGAATCAACTGAGCATTTTAAAAATCACTAACAAAAGCAAAGAATCAAGCACTTATCCTAATGACCCTACTGAACTGTACCACATGCTGCTGCTGCTGCTGCTAAGTCGCTTCAGTCGTGACCGACTCTGCACAACCCCATAGACGGCAGCCCACCAGGCTCTGCCGTCCCTGGGATTCTCAAGGAAAGAATACTGGAGTGGGTTGCCATTTCCTTCTCCAATGCATGAAAGTGAAAAGTGAAAGTGAAGTCGCTCAGTCGTGTCCGACTCTTAGAGACCCCATGGACTGCAGCCCACCAGGCTCCTCCCTCCATGGGATTTTCCAGGCAAGAGTACTGGAGTGGGTTGCCATTGCCTTCTCCCCTGTACCACATAATCAATGGTAAATAAGGGAAACATCCTTTGTACATAAATATGCCAGCTAAAAAATTGAAGAAAGCCTGAAAGTCATCATTTTTCAACTTCCAATGAATGAACGGATCTGAGTATTGACTATGAGTAGCTATTACAATCAAAAAAAAGAGACAAACATATTATCTACCCACTGCTGAAAGTATATACCACCATTCATGAAGTACTGTGGCCAATAAAATCAGTCCTGGAAAACTGGGGCCAAACTTACCCTACCATCACATACAATTAAAAAATGGGTATAAAATAACCAAACCATTTTTCAAGACATTAAAAATTAGCAAATGAACAACAGTCATCTCCGACAAACAAGAAACAAAATGAGTCCTATGTTTGCCCCAGTTTACCACCTAGAGAAAACTTCCAAGCTGCAACACATGGAAGGGGAGCCCAAGAGCAACCCAGAATTCTTTCTGTGTTGAGGTGATAAGAGTTGGGAATCTGGAAAGGCCAAAGTGGCAGAAGTTCTCAAGACAGAGAGAGGATAACACTACAAAGAAAGAACTTCAGAAATCTGCAGAGTCCTCTTTGAGTATGCAACAGAATACTAATCTATTTAAAACCAATGATCTCAATAATCACAGTAAACATAAATGGTCTAAACACCCCAATTAAAAGACAGATAATACTGGACTGCATTTTAAAAAGCCAAGACTCAATGATTATATGCTACCTATAAGAAGTCTACTTTAAACATAAAGATGTAAACAACTTAAAGGTGAAAGAGGGAATATATATACATCGTTGTAACCCTAGGCAAAAGAAAGTTGGAATAGCTATATTCATATTATAAAAGTAGATTTTAGAGCAAAGAATATTAACAAAGACAGAGACTATTTCATAATAATCAAGACAACATTATAACCCTAAAGTTTTATGTGTCTAAAACAGAACTTTAAAATATATGAAGCAAAAATTTCAGATCTGCAAAAAAAAAAGAAAGAGAAATAAACAAATTGTAATTGAAGACTTCAATACTCTACTCTCAATAATTGACACATGTAAACCGAAAATCAGTAAGGATATAGAAGATTAAAAACACTATCAGAAAACTTGTCTTAACTGACATTTCATTCAATAATGGTTGAAAACCATTATTTTCATGCTCGTAGAACATTCACAAAAACTGTCCTAGTTTGGGGGCACTAAATAAGTCTCAATGAATTTAAAAGAATTCAAGTCATACAAAGTACGTTCTACCACAGTGAAATTGAATTCCAAATGAATAACTAAAGTTCTATGGAAAATCCCCAAAAGTTTCAAAACTATAAAGCATACTTCTAAATAACACTAGGGTCAAAAAAAGAAACAAAAGGGGAAATTTTATTTTATATAGAATGAAAATTTTAAATATAATATTTGATAATTGTAAGATGCAGCTAAATAGAAGAAATTTTATAGCTTTAACCAACTACATGAAAAAGAATGGTCTCTGCTTTCACCTTAAAGAACAAGAAAAAAGAATATTAATCCCAAAGTAAGCAGAAGAAAATCAGGGAAATTAAAAAGAATAGAAAATAAAAAATAAAAAGATGAAATAAATGAAACCAAAAGCTGGTTTTTCAGAAAGAGATAAAATCGATACACCTCTAGTCAACAGATCAGGAGAAAAAAAAAGAGAAAAAACACAAATTACCAGTATCAGTAATGAGTGAGTTGTCTTCACTCCAGATTCTACAAATGTTAAAAGGATAAGAAAATGTTATCAACAACCTTATGCCAATAAATTCAACAACTCAGATGAAGTGCACATATTTTCTGAAAGATAGAAACCAGCAAAGTACACTCAATAAAAAATAAATAACATAAACAGTCCTATATCTTTTGAAGAAATTGTATTTGTAATTTAAAAGCTTTCCCATACACAAAACTCTAGGTCTGGAAAACTTCCCTGGTGAATTCTTCCAAATATTTAAGCAATAAATAATACCAATTCAGCACATTCTTCAAAAAAAAATTGAAGAGAGGTAAATATTTCCCAATTCATTCCATTAACTCCACATTAATAACTCATAAGGAAGCAAAATTACATATCAATATCCTTTAAAAATACAAATGTAAAAATTATAAACTAAAGTTTAGCAAATTAATCCAACAACCTGTTGAAAGGAAACTACATCATGATCAAATGTGACTTATCTCAAGAATGCACAGTTAGGCTAATATTCAAAAATTAATCAATGTTATCCACCTATTAACAGACTAAGAAAAAAATGACATAAAATATCTCAAGTGATATCAAAAAAGCATTGAAAAACTTAAATATCTATTTCTAATGAAACTCACAGTAAACCTGGTATAAAAGTGAACTTCCTCAAGCTGGTAAAGGACACCTACAAAATATTTACAAATATTAATAAAACATATTTAATGCTTAAAGACAAAATGTTTGCTCTCATTTGAATTTCTATTCAACATCATCCCAGAGGTTCTAGCCCAGGTTAAAAAAAAAAAGCAAGCAAAAAGTAAACTAAATCTCCAGATTGGAAAGGAAGAATAAAAGTGTTTTCACTTGCAGATGACATGATCCTCTATGGAGAAAATCTGATTAAATCTTTAAGAAAAAAAAAAAGCTAGTAGAACCAAAAAATGGTTTAACAATGTAGCATGATACAAGATCAATATACAAAACCAACTGTATTTCTATGTATTAGGAAGGAACAATTTGAAATTGAAATAAAATACAACTTGCAAATGCATAAAATATATTAAATACTTAAGGATAAATCTGCTTAAGAGTTGTAAGATAGGTACATTGAAAACAAAAACTCTCAGTGAGAAATATAAAATAAGCCCTAAATAAATGAAGGTCTCTATTTTCATCTTAAGAAACTAGGATAAGTGGAGCACATTTTACCATGTTCAATATTGTTCAGATGCTGTTTCTCTCCGAATTGATCTACAGAATTAAGGCAATTCCAAGAGGCATTTTCTTAATTGATAAGCAAAGGAGAAAAGGAAAGATACAAGCATTTGAATGCAGATCCAAAGAATAGCAAGGAGAGATAAGAAAGCCTTCCTCAGTGATCAATGCAAAGTACATCAAGAGGAACGCTGGGCTGCAAAGAAATAGAGGAAAGCAACAGAATAGGAAAAACAAGAGATCTCTTCAAGAAAATCAGAGATTCCAAGGGAACATTTCATGCAAAGATGGGCTTGATAAAGGACAGAAATGGTATGGACCTAACAGAAGCAGAAGATATTAGGAAGAGGCGGCAAGAATACACAGAAGAACTGTACAAAAAAGATATCCATGACCAAGATAATCATGATAACGTGATCACTCACCTAGAGCCAGACATCTTGGAATGTGAAGTCAAGTGGGCCTTACAAAGCATCATAACGAACAAATCTAGTGGAGGTGACAAAATTCCAGTTGAGCTATTTCAAATCCTGAAAGATGATGCTGTCAAAGTGCTGCACTCAATATGCCAGCACATTTGGAAAACTCAGCAGTGGCCACAGGACTGGAAAAGGTCAGTCTTCATTCCAATCCCAAAGAAAGGCAATGCCAAAGAATGCTCAAACTACCGCACAATTGCACTCATCTCACACGCTAGTAAAGTCATGCTCAAAATTCTCCAAGCCAGGCTTCAGCAATATGTGAACCGTGACCTTCCAGATGTTCAAGCAGGTTTTAGAAAAGGCAGAGCACCAGAGATCAAATTGCCAACATCCGCTGGATCATGGAGAAAGCAAGAGAGTTCCAGAAAAACATCTGTTTCTGCTTCTTTGACTATGCCAAAGCCTTTGACTGTGTGGATCACAATAAACTGTGGAACATTTTGAAAGAGATGGGAATCCCAGACCACCTGACCTGCCTCTTGAGAAACCTGTATGCAGGTCAGGAAGCAACAGTCAGAACTGTACATGGAACAACAGACTGGTTCCAAATAGGAAAAGGAGTATGTCAAGGTTGTATATTGTCACCCTGCTTATTTAACTTATATGCAGATTACATCATGAGGAATGCTGGGCTGGATGAAGCACAAGCTGGAATCAAGATTGCCGGGAGAAATATCAATAACCTCAGATATACAGATGACACCACCCTTATGGCAGACAGTGAAGAGGAACTAAAAAGCCTCTTGATGAAAGTGAAAGAGGAGAGTGAAAAGGTTGGCTTGAAGCTCAACATTCAGAAAACGAAGATCATGGCATCTGGTCCCATTCAGTTCAGTTCAGTTCAGTCGCTCAGTCGTGTCCGACTCTCTGCGACCCCATGAATCACAGCACGCCAGGGCTCCCTGTCCATCACCAACTCCCGGAGTTCACTCAAACTCATGTCCATAGAGTCGGTGATGCAATCCAGCCATCTTATTCTCTGTTGTCCCCTTCTCCTCCCGCCCCCAATCCCTCCCAGCATCAGAGTCTTTTCCAGCAAGTCAACTCGTCGCATGAGGTGGCCAAAGTATTGCAGTTTCAGCTTTAGCATCAGTCCTTTCAATGAACACCCAGGATTGATCTCCTTTAGAATAGACTGGTTGAATCTCCTTGCAGTCCAAGGGACTCTCAAGAGAATTCTCCAGCACCACAGTTCAAAAGCATCAATTCTTCGGCGATCAGCTTTCTTCACAGTCCAACTCTCACATCCATACATGACTACGGGAAAAACCACAGCCTTGACTAGATGGACCTTGGTTGGCAAAGTAATGTCTCTGCTTTTTAATATGCTATCTAGGCTGGTCATAACTTTCCTTCCAAGGAGTAAGCGTCCTTTAATTTCCTGGCTGCAATCACCATCTGCAGTGATTTTGGAGCCCCCCAAAATAAAGTCTGACACTGTTTCTACTGTTTCCCCATCTATTTCCCATGAAGTGATGGGACCAGATGCCATGATCTTCGTTTTCTGAATGTTGAGCTTCAAGCCAAACTTTTCACTCTCCTCTTTCACTTTAATCAAGAGGCTTTTTAGTTCCTCTTCACTTTCTGCCATAAGGGTGGTGTCATTACTTCATGGGAAATAGATGGGGAAACAGTGGAAACAGTGTCAGACTTTATTTTTTTGGGCTCCAAAATCACTGCGGATGCTGATTTCAGCCATGAAATTAAAAGACTCTTACTCCTTGGAAGGAGAGTTATGACCAACCTAGACAACATATTATAAAGCAGAGACATTCCTTTGCCAACAAAGGTCCGTCTAGTCAAGGCTATGGTTTTTCCCGTGGTCATGTATGCATGTGAGAGTTGGACTGTGAAGAAAGCTGATCGCCGAAGAATTGATGCTTTTGAACTGTGGTGTTGGA
Organism: Moschus berezovskii; assembly: GCF_049115385.1. Taxonomy (NCBI): domain Eukaryota; kingdom Metazoa; phylum Chordata; class Mammalia; order Artiodactyla; family Moschidae; genus Moschus; species Moschus berezovskii. Next base: position 72,473,104 of record NC_142462.1, read on the forward strand.
GAAGACTCTTGAGAGACTGCAAGGATATCCAACCAGTCCATTCTAAAGGAGATCAATCCTGGGTGTTCATTGGAAGGACTGATGCTAAAGCTGAAACTGCAATACTTTGGCCACCTCATGCGATGAGTTGACTCACTGGAAAAGACTCTGATGCTGGGAAGGATTGGGGGCGGGAGGAGAAGGGGACAACAGAGAATGAGATGGCTGGATGGCATCACCAACTCGATGGACATGAGTTTGAGTGAACTCCGGGAGTTGGTGATGGACAGGGAGGCCTGGCGTGCTGTGATTCATGGGGTCGCAAAGTGTTGGATGCGACTGAGCGACTGAACTGAACTGAGCTGAACTGACGCTGATTCTAAGATTCATGTGAAAACGGAACTGATCAAAGTTTCAAAGACAACTTTGGAAAAAAAATTAAGTTGGATAAATTACATTACCTGATTTCTAGACTTATAAATAGTAATTAAGACACTATTTTGTGTGTGTTAAGTTGCTTCAGTCCTGTCCGACTTTTTGTGGCCCTATGGACTGTAGCCTACCAGGATCCTCTGTCCATGAGATTCTCCAGGCAAGAATATTGGCGTGGGTTGCCCTGCCCTCTTCCAGGGGATCTTCCTGACCCAGGGATTGAACTAGGCCTAGTCTTTTACATCTCCTGCATAATGCCACCTAGAAAGCCCCAAAACACTATTTGGTATATAGAAATAATGATGGACGAAGATAGATAAATGGAACAAACTGAGCAGAAATATATATATATACATTCCAATTATTTATATAGTCTTATGATGTATAGTCAGAGGATTTTCAACAACTCTTCATAGACTATTCAGTGCAAGAGGATAGGCTTTTCAAAAATAGTGCTGGCACATTAGATATTTAATTGCAAAAACATGAATTTTATCCCTATCTCACACCATACACACATATCAACTCAAAATAGATAAGCTCTCTAAATGCAAAACATGAAAATAGAAACTTGTAGAAAAAATATATGAGAAAAAAATTGTAACCTTGAGTTAGGCAAAAGTTTTTTATCTATAACATTAAAATCATGATCCATAAAAGAAAAAAAAAACTGATAGGTTGGGCTTTAGCAAAATTAAGAATTTCTGCTCTTCCAAAGACATTGTTTAAAGAATGAAAAGATACACCACAGACTGGGAGGAAATATTTGCAAATCACATAATCTGATAAGGGAGTGAAAAAGGCAGACCAAAAAAAAAAGAGTTCATACTGAGTAGCTCCATTTTACAAAATTTTAGAAAATACAAACTTATCTATAGTGACAGAAAGAAAACAAGTGTTGCTTGGGGATAGAGGGGAAAGGTTAACAAAGCAGAACAAAGAAACTCTTTGGGTTAATGGATACTTTCAGCATCATGATTGTAAGGATGGTTTCAAAGGTATACATAAACATCAAAGCTTACCAAATTGTATACTTTATACATGTGTATATGTATATAAGTTATACTCTAATAATGTTTTTTATAAAAAAAATACACTGAAACTGAGAATTAAAGAAGGTATTAAGAAGAAAGATAAGTAAATATTTTATAATGTTAAAATAGAGATCATTCTAAGCACAACATGAAAATTTGAAACTAAAAAATAAATGAAATGAAACTTTAAAATAAATTTTACTACCTAAAACTAAAACTTCATATACTAAAAGAACACAAGTAATTAATAAAAATTACAAAATCTCTATGCTAACAAATAATTTAGAAATGCAAACTTTAAAAAGAGATGCCACTTTTCACATAACCATGTCAAAAATTTTAAAAGACTGAAATCCAGCAGCTACTTGGTACAAACCCCGATGTTGGGTGTGTGACTTCATATAATTATTCTGGAAACAACTTTGGTATTTGAATACAGTTTTCAAATGTGCATATCCTTTAACTCAGCCATTTATCCTCAAGGAATTCCTCCAAAGAGAAAGTGAGAAGTACAAAAAAGCTATGTACATGGTACCTCCAAACAACAGAAAGTGAAAGATGCTCAGTCATTTCTGACTCTTTGTGACCCTATAGACTGTAGCCCACCAGGCTCCTATGTCCGTGGAATTCTCCAGGCAAGAATACTGGAGTAGTTTGTCCTGCCCTTCTCCAGGGGATCTTCCCAACCCAGGGATTGAACCCAGGTCACCTGCATTGCAGGCAGATTCTTTACCATCTGAACCACCAGGGAAACAATAGAATATTACATTAATATTGAAATACAAATTTATTCACAAAGATAACCATATATTTGAGTACCATAAAAGTCTGCTACAATAGCATGCTATTTGTTATAACATTTAAGTAAAATTTTTCTGTAAAATTTCTGGTATCATGACGTACACTGAATGTCAGCTAACTTAACATCTATTCCCAACCTCCTTTTTCTTAGCCCATCTACAATAGTTCTCAGCCCCCTTTACTGTAGAAGAGGCCATGTGACAATATTATGGCTACTGAGCCATAAGTAGAAATCTCCTATGAACTTTATGGAAACATGCCTTTCTGATAAAAGTTAAGTTATTGCCATAGTTATTTCTTTCGTCTACTTTCTGTCTTGAGGTTAGATGACTTAAGTTAAAGCACTCTAATGACAGAAAGTGAGGAGGGGAAAAAGAGCCTCTTGATGAGAGTGAAAGGAGAGTGAAAAACCTGGCTTAAAACTCAGCATTCAAAAAACTAAGATCATGGCATCCAGTCCCATTGTTTCATAACAGACATAAGGGGAAAAAGTGGAAGCAGTGACAGATTTGATTTTCTTGGGCTCCAAAATCACTGTGAACAGTTACTGCAGCCACAAAATTAAAAGATGCTTGCTCCTTGGAAGGAAAGCTATGACAAACCTAGACACATATTAAAAAGGAAAGACATCACTTTGTCAACAAAGGTTGGTATAGTCAAAGCTATGGTTTTTCCAGTAGGCATGTATGGATGTGAGTGAAAGTGAAGTCATTCAGTCATGTCCAGCTCTTTGCAACCCCATGGACTGTAGCCTACCATGCTCCTCCATCCATGGGATTTCACAGACAAGAGTACTGGAGTGAGTTGCCATTTTGAGAGATGGACCATAAAGAAGGTTGAGTGCCAGAGAATTGATGCTTTTGAACTGTGGTGCTTGAGAGGACTCTTGAGAGTCCCCTGGACAGCAAAGAGATCAAACCAGTCAATCCTAAAGGAAATCAACCTTGAATATTCATTGGAAAGACTGATGCTGAAGCTAAGCTCCAACACTTTGCCCACCTGATCCGAAGAGCCAACATTGGAAAAGACCCTAATGCTGGGAAAGACTGAAGGCAAGAGCAGCAGAGGTTGAGATAGTTAGATAGCATCACTGACTCAATGGACATGAATTTGAAAAACTCCAGGAGATAGTGAAGGACACGGAAGCCTGACTTGCTGCAGTACATGAGGTTGCAAAGAATTCGACGTGACTTAGCGACTGAAGAACAACAAATCCAAAGCAGTTATCTTGTTGCCATGGAAGAAGCCAATATACTAGAAAACGCATACTGCACAGAGAAAAAAACATGAGTCTTTGATAATATTCACAAACCATCATACCAGCTTTCATACCCACTGCTGGACTTCTCTTTAATTGAGATCAAGAAATTTATATTATCTTGCTTAAATCACATTTGGCCAAAATCACCCAGACAATTATTTTTATATATGTATGTATGTAAATATTTTCTGTACAGCCATTAAGCATATTGAAGTTTTTTTATAATTAGAATATTCTCTACTAGCCAGGATTTGGGGCACTAGGCACCTCCATTCAAACACTGTTGATAAAGTTAACCAGTATGGTCCTTCAGAAAGTCAATTTCACATTTTGTTTCAAAAGGTTTAAAAATATTACCCTTTGTTGGACTCTGTAATTCTGCTTTTAGATATTCATCAAAGAAATAATAATAAATTAAGAGAATCACTGATGTAATATATTTACAGTATTAATAAACTGAAAACAACATAAATGTTGAAAACTATAATGCTGGGCAAATGATTTGATAGTACAGATTTATGATAGAATAGTATGCAATTATTAAAAATCATAAAACGAAAATCTAATTATATAGACAGGTGTTTCATAACAATATGCAAAGTAATATTCTTTTTTTTATTTTATTTATTTATTTATTTTTTAACTAATTAATTTATTTTTTATTGGAGGCAAATTATTTTACAATATTATATTGGTTGGTTTTGCCATATATTGACATGAATTCACCCCGGGTTTACATAAGTTCCCCCTCCTGAACCCTCCTCCCTCTTCCCTCCTCCCTTTATCTTCCCTCTGGGTCATCCGCGCACGCCAGCCCCAAGCATCCTATAACATGCATCGACCCTGAATTAGTGATTAATTTCACATATGACAACATACGTGTTTCAATGCCATTCTCCCAAATCATCCCACCCTCACCCTCTCCCACAGAGTCCCAAAGACTGTTCTATACATCTGTGTCTCTTTTGCTGTCTCCTATACAGGGTTATCATTTGCATCTTTCTAAATTCCATATATATGCATTAGTATACTGTATTGGTGTTTTTCTTTCTGGCTTACTTCACTCTGTATAATAGGCTCCAGTTTCATCCACCTCATTAGAACTGATTCAAATGTATTCTTTTTAATGGCTGAATAATACTCCATTGTGTATATGTACCAAGGCTTTCTTATCCATTCGTCTGCAGATGGACACCTAGGTTGCTTCCATGTCCTGGCTATTATAAACAGTGCTGCCATGAACATTGGAGTACATGTGTCTCTTTCAATTCTGGTTTCCTTGGTGTGTATGCCCAGGAGTGCGATTGCTGGATCATATGGCAGTTCTATTTCCACTTTTTTGAGGAATCTCCACACTGTTCTCCATAGTGGCTATACTAGTTTGCATTCCCACCAACAGTGTAAGAGGGTTCCTTTCTCTCCACATCCTCTCCAGCATTTATTGCATGTGGACTTTTGGATAGCAGCCATTCTGACTGGTGTGAAATGGTATCTCGTGGTTTTGATTTGCATCTCTCTGATTATGAGGGATGTTGAGCATTTTTTCATGTATTTGTTAGCCATCTTTATGTCTTCTTTGGAGAAATGTCTGTTTAGTTCTTTGGCCCATTTTTTGATTGGGTCATTTATTTTTCTGGAATTGAGCTACAGGAGCTGCTTGTATATTTTGGAGATTAATCCTTTATCAGTTGCTTCATTTGCTATTATTTTCTCCCATTCTGAAGGCTGTCTTTTCACCTTACTTATAGTTTCCTTTGCTGTGCAGAAGCTTTTGATTTTAATTAGGTCCCAATTGTTTATTTTTGCTTTTATTTCCAATATTCTGGGAGGTGGGTCATGGAGGATGCTGCTGTGATTTATATCAGAGAGTGTTTTGCCTATGTTCTCCTCTAGGAGTTTTATAGTTTCTGGTCTTACATTTAGCTCTTTAATCCATTTTGAGTTTATTTTTGTGTATGGTGTTAGGAAGTGTTCTAGTTTCATTCTTTTACAAGTGGCTGACCAGTTTTCCCAGCACCACTTGGTAAAGAGACTGTCTTCTCTCCATTTTATATTCTTGCCTCCTTTGTCAAAGATAAGGTGTCCATAGCTGCGTGGATTTATCTCTGGGCTTTCTATTTTGTTCCATTGATCTATATTTCTGTCTTTATGCCAGTACCATACTGTCTTGATGACTGTGGCTTTGTAGTAGAGCCTGAAGTCCGACAGGTTAATTCCCCCAGTTCCATTTTTCTTCCTCAAGATTGCTTTGGCTATTCGAGGTTTTTTGCATTGCCATACAAATTGTGAGATTATTTGTTCTACTTCTGTGAAAAATATCGTTGGTAGCTTGATAGGGATTGCATTGAATGTATAAATTACTTTGGGTAGTATACTCATTTTTACAATATTTATTCTTCCAATCCATGAACATGGTATATTTCTCCATCTATGAGTGTCCTCTTTGATTACTTTCAGTAGTGTTTTATAGTTTTCTACGTACAAGTCTTTTGTTTCCTTAGGTAGATATATTCCTAAGTATTTAATTCTTTTCGTTGCAACAGTGAATGGAATAGTTTCCTTAATTTCTCTTTCTACTTTTTCATTATTAGTGTATAGGAATGCAAGGGATTTCTGTATGTTGATTTTATATCCTGCAACGTTACTGTAATCATTGATTAGCTCTAGTAGTTTTCTGGTAGAGTCTTTAGGGTTTTCTGTGTAGAGGATCATGTCATCAGCGAACAGTGAAAGTTTTACTTCTTCTTTTCCAATTTCTATTCCTTTTATGTCTTTTTCTGCTCTGATTGTTGTGGCCAAAACTTCCAGAACTATGCTGAATAGTAGTGCGGAGAGTGGGCACCCTTGTCTTGTTCCTGACTTTAGGGGAAATGCTTTCAGTTTTTCACCATTGAGGATAATGTTTGCCGTGGGTTTGTCATATATAGCTTTTATTATGTTGAGCTATGTCCCTTCTATTCCCACTTTCTGGAGGGTTTTTATCATAAATGGATGTTGAATTTTGTCGAAGGCTTTCTCTGCATCTATTGAGATAATCATATGATTTTTATTTTTCAGTTTGTTAATGTGGTGTATTACGTTGATTGATTTGCGGATATTGAAGAATCCTTGCATTCCTGGGATAAAGCCCACTTGGTAATGATGTATGATCTTCTTAATGTGTTGTTGGATTCTTATTGCTAGAATTTTGTTAAGGATTTTTGCATCTATGTTCATCAGTGATATTGGCCTGTAGTTTTCTTTTTTTGTGGGGTCTTTACCAGGTTTTGGAATTAGGGTGATGGTGGCCTCATAGAATGAGTTTGGAAGTTTCCCTTCCTCAGCAATTTTCTGGAAGAGTTTGAGTAGAATAGGTGTTAGCTCTTCTCTAAATTTTTGGTAGAATTCGGCTGTGAAGCCGTCTGGACCTGGGCTTTTGTTTGCTGGAAGATTCCTGATTACAGCCTCTAGTTCCGTGCTTGTGATGGGTCTGTTCAGATTTTCTATTTCTTCCTGGTTCAGTTTTGGAAAGGTGTACTTTTCTAGGAATTTGTCCATTTCTTCCAAGTTATTCATTTTATTGCCATATAATTGCTGATAGTATTCTCTAATAATCCTTTGTATTTCTGTGTTGTCAGTTGTGATCTCTCCATTTTCATTTCTAATTTTATTGATTTGGTTCTTCTCCCTTTGTTTCTTGATAAGTCTGGCTAGCGGTTTGTCAATTTTATTTACCTTCTCAAAGAATCACCTTTTGGCTTTTTGATTTTTGCTATGGTCTCTTTTGTTTCTTTTGCATTTATCTCTGCCCTAATTTTTACAATTTCTTTCCTTCTACTGACCCTGGGGTTCTTCATTTCTTCCTTTTCTAGTTGCTTTAGATGTAGAGTTAGGTTATTTAGTTGACTTTTTCTTGTTTCTTGAGGTGTGCCTGTATTGCTATGAACTTCCCCCTTAGCACTGCTTTTACAGTGTCCCAGAGGTTTTGGGTTGTTGTGTCTTCATTTTCATTCATTTCTATGCATATTTTGATTTCTCTTTTGATTTCTTCTATGATTTGTTCATTATTCAGCAGCATGTTGTTCAGCCTCCATATGTTGGCATTTTTAATAGTTTTTCTCCCGTAATTGATATCTAATCTTACTGCATTGTGGTCAGAGAAGATGCTTGGAATGATTTCAATTTTTTTGAATTTACCAAGGCTAGATTTATGGCCCAGGATGTGATCTATCCTGGAAAAGGTTCCGTGTGCACTTGAGAAAAAGGTGAAATTCATTGTTTTGGGGTGAAATGTCCTATAGATATCTATTAGGTCTAACTGGTCTATTGTATCATTTAAAGTTTGTGCTTCCTTGTTAATTTTCTGTTTAGTTGATCTATCCATAGATGTAAGTGGGGTATTAAAATCTCCCACTATTATTGCATTGTTGTTAATTTCCCCTTTCATACTTGTTAGTAATTGTCTTACATATTGCGGTGCTCCTATGTTGGGTGCATAAATATTTATAATTGTTATATCTTCATCTTGGATTGATCCTTTGATCATTATGTAGTTTCCTTCTTTGTCTCTTTTCACAGCCTTTGTTTTAAAGTCTATTTTATCTGATATGAGTATTGCTACTCCTGCTTTCTTTTGGTCTCTATTTGCATGGAATATCTTTTTCCAGCCCTTCACTTTCAGTCTGTATGTGTCCCTCGTTGTGAGGTGGGTCTCTTGCAGACAACATATATGGGGGTCTTGTTTTTGTATCCATTCAGCCAGCCTTTGTCTTTTGGTTGGGGCATTCAACCCATTTACGTTTAAGGTAATTATTGATAAATACGATCCCATAGCCATTTTATTTATTGCTTTGGGTTCAAGTTTATACACCCTTTCTGTGTTTCCTGTCTAGAAAAGATCCTTTAGCATTTGTTGGAGAGCTGGTTTGGTAATGCTGAATTCTCTCAGCTTTTGCTTGTCTCTAAAGCTTTTGATTTCTCCTTCATATTTGAATGAGATCCTTGCTGGGTACAGTAGTCTGGGCTGTAGGTTATTTTCTTTCATCACTTTAAGTATGTCTTGCCATTCCCTCCTGGCCTGAAGAGTTTCTGTTGAAAGATCGGCTGTTATCCTTATGGGAATCCCCTTGTGTGTTATTTGTTGCTTTTCCCTTGCTGCTTTTAATATTTGTTCTTTGTGTTTGATCTTTGTTAATATGTGTCTTGGAGTATTTCGCCTTGGGTTTATCCTGTTGGGGACTCTCTGGGTTTCTTGGACTTGGGTGATTATTTCTTTCCCCATTTTAGGGAAGTTTTCAACTATTATCTCCTCAAGTATTCTATCATGGTCTTTCTTTTTGTCTTCTTCTTCTGGGATTCCTATGATTCGAATGTTGGAGCGTTTAACATTGTCCCAGAGGTCTCTAATATTGTTCTCATTTCTTTTAATTTGTTTTTCTTTTTTCCTCTCTGTTTCATTTATTTCTACAATTCTATCTTCTAGCTCGCTTATCCTGTCTTCTGCTTCTGTTATTCTACTGTTTGTTCCCTCCAGAGTGTTTCTGATCTCATCTATTGCATTATTAATTGTATATTAACTCTTTTTTATTTCCTCTAAGTCCTTATTAAACCTTTCTTCCATCTTCTCAATCCTTTTCTCCAGGTTATTTATCTGTAACTCCATTTTGCTTTCAAGATTTTGAATCATTTTCACCACCAAAATTCAAAATTCTTTATCAGGTAGATTCCCTATATCTTCCTCTTTTGTTTGTGTTGGTGGGCATTTATCTTGTTCCTTTACTTGCTGGGTATTTCTCTGCCTCTTCATCTTGCTTATATTGCTTTGCTTGGGGTGGCCTTTCCCTCTTCTGGCCGTTTGTGGAGTTCTCTTTATTATGTAGTTTCCTCGTTGTGTGTGCGGTTGGACAGGTGACCTGTCAAGGTTCCCTGGTTATGGAAGCTTGTGTCGGTGTTCTGGTGGGTGGAGCTGGATTTCTTCTCTCTGGAGTGCAATGAAGTGTCCAGTAATGAGTTATGAGATGTCAGTGGGTTTGGAGTGACTTTGGGCAGCCTGTATATTGAAGCTCAGGGCTAGTTTCCTGTGTTACTGGAGAATTTGCGTGGTATGTCTTGCTCTGGAACTTGTTGACCCTTGGGTGGTGCTTGGTTTTAGTGCAGGTATGGAGACGTTTGATGAGCTCCTATCGATTAATGTTCCCTGGAGTCAGGAGTTCTCTGGTGTTCTCAGGATTCGGGCTTAAGCCTCTTGCCTCTGGTTTTTGGTCTTATTCTTAGAGTAGCCTCTAGACGTCTCTATCTGTCGTTTCCAAGGTGGTTCCCTCTGTTTTAGCTTCTGTTTGCTGGTCTCTTCAGTGTCTAATTTCCTCCCTGATATTAGGGGGCGGGTGGACACTTTTTAAGGCTCAGTTGTTTCGTCCTGTTCTGGGAAGGGAGGAACACTGCAGACGAATATCTCTGGCGTCTGTGGGGAGTGCTTGCAGTGTCTCGGTCACACTGGGTTTGCCCCCCCCGCTCACAGCGTGTGCGTTGTCCCAGTCTACACTGCACAGGCTCTAGGTTGCTCTGCCGGGAACCTGAGGCCGGCGCTGGGTTGTATGCACTTCCCAGGTCTGAGCGGCTCAAGTTAGGTTCTCGGGTACTCCACAAAGGCGCAGACTTGGTTGGGCCTGCGTTTTGTGCCTTCCCCGGTCCGAGCAGCTCAGGGGACCAGGTGTTTGGCGAGTGCGGTCTCTGCAACTTATCACCTCCCCAGTCCCCGCCACTCAGTTTTCTGGGTGTACAGCTGGCGCACCTTCTCAGGGGGATATCAACGAGCCCGAGCCCAAGAAGTCCTGATTAGCAACAAGCCTGCCTGCAGTTTGTATCAGATGCCTTTCTGGGGCCGCGGTTGCCCCCTCCGGCTCTGGCTGCCCTCCCTGCCTGTCTCGGCAGGGGATGGGGGATGGGCCGACCGCAGCTGGCTCGCTCTGTTCAGTCCTTTATTCTGTGAGCGGGGCTGGCTGAATCTTAGGTTAGAGCTTTCCGCCTTTTCGTGGGGAAGCTACCCCGGTCTGCTTTGCTCTCCCCAGTTCTCTCAAATTGTTTTCGCGGCATTCAAGCACAGTCCTCTCTCTAAGCAGTTCAGCCGGCTCCTCCCTGCCCAGCCCCCGCTTGCTAATGGCGTATGCAGGCATCTGCGCTGCTTCTCCGCTGGATTACCATTTGGCGGGTAATCTGTGGGTTTTTAAAAAATCTCCTTTCGAAGACAATGGGCTGCTTTTCTGGGTGCCTGACGTCCTCTGCCAGTATTCAGAAGTTGTTTTGTGGACTTTACTCCGCATTCAAATGTTCTTTTGATGAACCTGTAGGGGAGAGAGTGATCTCGCTGTCCTATTCCTCCGCCATCTTGTTCCTTCCCCCGCAAAGTAATATTCTTTGGCAGGATGAAATGCTTAAAGAAAATATTTTTTAAAAGAGTATGGAAATGTAATGAAATATAAGTAGATACTGCTAGGTGGTAGAATTATCAGTAACACTTGTTTTTCTCTTCTTGGTTATCCATTGCTAAATTTCAGAAATCTTTTGTGACCAGAAAAATTAAAGCTATTTTAAATATACAAAAAAGTACTGAAATAAATAGGAAGAGATGTAGACTAAAAGTTGTTTTATTTCTTCTCTATGAAGAGCATTCATTTATTTCCATTAAAAATAAATTTGCAATAGCAACTTTAATATCAACATATAAAAGTCACATATAGCAGGAATGAATATATTATGAAAAGTAAAAAAGTAGCAAGAGTATTTATTTTAAATAATTACAGGATTCCAGTATGTTTAATATGAATACAAATCTGGAAATTCAAAAGAGAACACTCTGTATTCATAAACTGAATCTTAGGGGAAATTTTTTAAAATTTGTCACTGAGTCCCATTGTTAAAATGAATAAGATGCAAATATATGCTGATGAACCTAAGATACATCAAAACAACTAAGTCCAGAATCAGGACAGAAATGAATGAGTTATCTAAGCTTTCCTTAGTACTTCTATCCAACCAGAGCTTACAGAGACTCCTTCTCTGGTGAAAAGCATGCATTCTTATTTAATCTCTATTGGTTTCAGCCATCTACAATAAAGATCGACCACTCAGAAGCCAGTCTTAAACATTTTTCAAAGATATTAATAAATTTAGCATGCAGCATATACAATTTATATTGTCAGGATAGGAGACCAAGGAGCTAGTATGTTTGTACAAGATGCTACAAAAGCAGTGACTCTGCCCTTTTTATAATCCAAATTTGTTATAAGAAAATTGACTAGAAGAGAGCGAAGGGAAGGGAATAAGAAACCACAAGGCACAAAACTACTTGTTAACTACAGACACACAAGCACACACACACACATGCTCATTCACTCAAATTCATTTGAACTAAAGAATAGATTAAGTGTAATAAAGAGCATCTTGGAGATTTTTTATAGAGTTATATATAAATAAGGCTTTTTAAAAAGACTTCAAATTAATGAAAAGTAAATGTTAATCACTTTAAGTAGTTAATAACACAAAAGTTGACTTACCATAAATTTCTAAACCTTGTGGGAAATACTTTGTATTCTAAATCCTATCCACTAATGCAAGGGTGAAGATGCATCTTACAGTCAACAGTGCTGAATTTTAATGCTGGATTTAAAAGGGTTGATTTAATTCCCAGATATTTCTTTAATTCCACCTCATCACCGAGAAAGTTAATAGATATGACACATTAGAAACCCTGGCAACTAAAGATGTTTGATCCAATCCGTGCTTCTCTCTTTTCTAACTTACTCAAAAAAGAAAAACCAACACCTGGCGAAAGTCACACCTTCACAAATTACCCCAAATGTTCACTGTGATATTCAAGCTTTATACATGAAACCCCTTCTAAAACATCAGAGGCAGAGAATGAACACTGTCCCTTTCAACTGCTGAAGACAGCAGAATCACAAACACCTACTTAAGAGATTACTTTTCAGAAGCCTAAGAATATACTTTTAAAAGGTACATCTCCAAACACCTACAATGAAGATGAATAATAAATATTTATATGCTTAGAAAAGGGATATATTAAAAAACCTACAGTTCAGTTCAGTTCGGTTCAGTCGCTCAGTCGTGTCCAACTCATAAAAATGAATAATAAATATTTACATTCCAAGCCAAAAAAATCCCACGGTCTAAAAAGAAACATTTGATGTTTTCATTTCTGTATTCAGAAGCAAAATAATGATTATAATAATTCTAATCAAACTTAAAAGGTACACTTTATTACCTTGTTGATATAAGCCATTCGCCTTTGAACAGGCAAACAAGAGGAAAAAACCCTTGAGGTATTTTTAAATTCTGACTTAACAATTATCTGATAATTACCCTATCATTACCTGTTGATGAAGGATTCCATTCTAAATTCTTAACATTTCTGATGTTACAGGCATGTTACTTCAAAAGTCCTACCTGGAAAGAGACTGAGAAGACTGACTGGAGATTTGTTGGTATCAATAGTTAGTTTGTGGCTTGCAGTTTTTGAAGGCTGGCCTGGTAAGCAGACTAATTTCAGGGGAAGTCTAAACTTACATTGGCTAACTCGAGGAATACCTGAAATTAAAAAGAGAGAAATATATACTCATAAATTTGACAAATAAGAAAAAAACTGTACTACTTCACTAATTGTAGTACATGGTAGCAACATATCTTAGTTTAAATGTTTGCTACCTGACCATTTCATCCAGCACAACTGAAATAACTTGAAAGCATTATCATAATTTATGTATTTACATTATCATCCAAAGGTACAAGGCAAAAATAAAATCTTAAAAAGGAGCATAAGTGTAAGCTCTGCCTTTAATAATAATATCATTTTTAAAAACTCAGTTGAATGTTATAAAAAACATTATATGCAGTTATATTCAATTACTAAACTCTTTAAGACCTTCAAAGCTCTAGTCCTAATCCAAGACTATCAGCTAAAATGAGCAAAGAATATGAAGTTTATATCAAGAATACTCTGTATGACCATATCTAATCATTTCTCTATCTTCCCAATCTTTTAATCTTTAGCTTTTTTATTTAATGAAGATTCAAAGTAGAATTAACAATTTGAATAAATTATGAGCATGAAAGCAGAATTTGTCCTACTGAAGTTCTAATAAACTTCATGTCATTTTACATATCAACATTAAGAATATTACTTTTTCTTTTTTTTTTTAATTTTACAATATTATATTGGTTGGTTTTGCCATACATTGACATGAATCCGCCCCAGGTGTACGTACGTTCCCCTTCCTGAACCCCCCTCCCACCTCCCTCTTCCCCTTATCCTCCCTCTGGGTCATCCCCGTGCACCAGCCCTGAGCATCCTGTATCATGCGTTGAACCTGGACTGGTGATTCATTTCACATATGATAATATACATGTTTCAATGTTATTCTGCCAAATCATCCCACCCTCACCATCTCCCTCAGAGTCCCAAAGACTGTTCTATACATCTGTGTCTCTTTTGCTGTCTCATATACAAGGTTATCATTTCCATCTTTCTAAATTCCATATATATGCATTAGTATACTGTATTGGTGTTTTTCTTTCTGGCTTACTTCACTCTGTATAATAGGCTCCCGTTTCATCCACCTCATTAGAACTGATTCAAATGCATTCATTTTAAAGGCTGAGTAATACTCCATTGTGTATATGTACCAAAGCTTTCTTATCCATTCGTCTGCAGATGGACACCTAGGTTGCTTCCGTGTCCTGGCTATTATAAATAGTGCTGCGATGAACACTGGAATACATGTGTCTCTTTCAATTCTGGTTTCCTCGGTGCGTACGCCCAGGAGTGCGATTGCTAGATCATATGGCAGTTCTATTTCCAGTTTTTTGAGGAATCTCCACACTGTTCTCCATAGTGGCTGTACTAGTTTGCATTCCCACCAACAGTGTAAGAGGGTTCCCTTCTCTTCACATCCTCTCCAGCATTTATTGCATGTAGACTTTTGGATAGCAGCCATTCTGTCTGGTGTGAAATGGTATCTCATTGTGGCTTTGATTTGCATTTCTCTGATTAAAAGGGATGTTGAGCATATCTACCTAAAGAAACAAAAGACCTGTACATAGAAAACTATAAAACACTGGTGAAAGTAATCAAAGAGGACACTCATAGATGGAGAAATATACCGTGTTCATGGATTGGAAGAATAAATATTGTGAAAATAAGTATACTACCCAAAGTAATTTATACATTCAATGCAATACCTATCAAGCTACCAACAATATTTTTCACAGAGCTAGAACAAATAATCTCACAATTTGTATGGAAATGCAAAAAACCTCGAATAGCCAAAGCAATCTTGAGGAAGAAGAATGAAACTGGGGGAATCAACCTGCCAGACTTCAGGCTCTACTACAAAGCCACAGTCATCAAGACAGTATGGTACTGGCATAAAGACAGAAATATAGATCAATGGAACAAAATAGAAAGCCCAGAGATAAATCCACGCAGCTATGGACACCTTATCTTTGACAAAGGAGGCAAGATTATACAATGGAGAAAAGACAGTCTCTTTACCAAGTGGTGCTGGGAAAACTGGTCAGCCACTTGTAAAAGAATGAAACTAGAACACTTCCTAACACCATACACAAAAATAAACTCAAAATGGATTAAAGAGCTAAATGTAAGACCAGAAACTATAAAACTCCTAGAGGAGAACGTAGGCAAAACACTCTCTGACATAAATCACAGCAGGATCGCCATGACCCACCTCCCAGAATATTGGAAATAAAAGCAAAAATAAACAATTGGGACCTAATTAAAATTAAAAGCTTCTGCACAGCAAAGGAAACTATAAGTAAGGTGAAAAGACAGCCTTCAGAATGGGAGAAATTAATAGCAAATGAAGCAACTGATAAAGGATTAATCTCCAAAATATACAAGCAGCTCCTGTAGCTCAATTCTAGAAAAATAAACGACCCAATCAAAAAATGGGCCAAAGAACTAAACAGACATTTCTCCAAAGAAGACATAGAGATGGCTAACAAACACATGAAAAAATGCTCAACATCCCTTTTAATCAGAGAATATTACTTTCATACAAATTAATTTTTTCCAATTCATTTAACTTTACATATCACTTTTAAAAAGTATTTTGAAAGGTTTACACAATCACTCAATTCTCAAATTTTTTCAGAAAGTATAGAGGCATATTGAAATAGGCAATTTCATGAATAAATAACAATGAAGATTTTTATATCAGAATTTAAAGTTTTTAAAAGCCATTTCTTTTAATATTTTTATAAAAAATGAAACTGCAACCAAAGCAAACTAGGCTCTCTACTAATAAATCAAGTAAAGCAATTCTACAACTTTAGTTTTTTCTCCTTTTAATCTAGGATTCTATTTTTGAATGGATATGATAAAAAAAATAATATACAGAAACCTATATCTTAGTAAACTACTGTAGAAAAAGGGAAGACTTAAAATGTTCTACTCTACCTAATGGATCCACACTTTAATTCCTTTATTTCTTTACAGTGGAGTCAGAGAGCAGCTTAAAAGTAGGAAAGGAGAAGAAGGAAATTTTGGAGACATGATCCCAAAGTAGGATTCCTAGAATTAGCAATATACTCTGTTAATGCCAATTGGAGTTGTGTGGTTTTATTCTACAACCAAGCTGGGAGTACACTTTTCAGTACTACTTATTCACAAGAATAGTGAGATATCATCAAAAATGGCAAACATATTGATATATGAGGTCAATTAAATACTTTTTCAGAGCATGTGGAGCATATTTGTCATTCTCTTCAATATAATCTATTATCCATCAAATTTTACATAGCTCATTTTTTGCTCATAACCAACAGATGTTAAATTCACTTCTCCTGGAATCCTAGATGCAAATTATAGCTGGTGTCTCCTCAGAAGAGTCCCAGGGTATTATTTCCTGACATTTTGTGAGGTTTTAGAGGCATGTGTATTTGTACTTAACAGTGATGAAATGTTTTGACTCAAAATATTATGGTAACATGATCTAAGCTACTGCTCAAACCACAACTATCAATATCACCATAAAAAATATCACAAAGTATTATTCTTTCCAACTTCATATATTCCATACATCCCCAAATTATGAAAATATACCTACTAATATGCTTCCTCTACAATATATAAATTACAGCCTCAATTAATAGATGCAATCTGGAAAGAACCAGGAAACTAAAGCCTATTTCCATTTCCTTCATTTTAAATGAATAGAATAACGGGGAATAAACCACTTCATCTTCTGACAATTCTTTACATGCACAAAGAGAAGCCATCACCGACGTACTTTCAACCAAGTCTGAGCTAATTGTTCAAATAAAATTTAGCTGTAAACACTCTTTTAAAATTATACTGCTAAAACTGTGATTGAATTTGTGGTAAAACAAAATTAAGCATGATCAACCCTAGCTTTACATTACTTACATATATTTGAAGATTATTGCCCTAAATCTCCCAAGAACCCAGAGCTAAAGAAACTAGTGGTATATACACGTTTTCAGAAATTGAAACAAATGGATTGCAAGCACTAATAAACCCAAAAAGGGTAATAGACATTATAACTCAATTCATAGTTCAGTTAAGTCAGTTAATGACAATATCACACACTAGGGCAATGGTCAGCAGTTGCTAAGATTTGTAGAACCTCTCCAGAATTTCTTTTCTCTCCAAGAACTGTAAACCTGTTTCATAGGACATTTGGAAAACATTACTTTGAAAAATGATGACACATACTTAATAAAATGATTGTGGCTATTTTTTAAATGATGGCAGCTTGAGAAATTTTACCATTAGGGAAGAAAAAAAGAATATGAAATCCTTTAGAAATAAGTTTAAGGAAACCAAATCTTTAAAAAGAAAAATTACAAAGCCAGTATTTTATAATACTTCCCATCAAATTAAAACCTAAAGATTTCAAAATAAAATGTCTAGTATTTAAACATGGGGTTTATCAGAGGCACATTTCTATTGAGTTTACATTTTCTTAAGAAACTTGAAATGTAAATTTGTCTACCAATTACTTTTCAGGCTATAATTGTTCCTAAGAACCTGAAGCCAGAGATGTGTGTATGTGTGAGGGTATGCATATGTGTATCTATAATAAGGAAAGGAAAAAATTATACGTATTTGAAGACTTTCCAAAGTTGCTAGTAGGGTAGCTTTCAGCTTAGTTGAAAGAGCCTAACTTGCCCTAATCGTCTACCATCAGCAATATTTTGTTGGCAAAACAGGCTTTTTGGCTTATTCAACTCTCTGAGTATAATGCTGAGAGAGAAGAAAATTTGGCCATTTGTAATACGCAAATATTGGCCTACTCACTCATCAGACTGACTTTGTTCTACAGTTTTTTAACAATCACCTCTCCTTCAAACACTTCCCCTGCTAGCTTACTAGAGGAAATGGATAGTCGCAAGTACTATGGTGCAATTAATCACAAAATTATTTAACACTTAGAGACAAAATTCACATCAAAATCACTCCTGACAGAACAGTTTTTCCAGAAAGAAAATTCTAATTACCCCTGGCACACCCAAGAGACCAGTATCACTGTCAAGAGGAAAGCCAAATGTGCTTTAAAAAAAAGGAAAAAGAACTTATATACCAGAGTAGAATAACTATATATTACACATCTATATAATGCCTTTAGAACTCTTTCCAGGGGCCTGCTAGAGTCATTTCGTATTGAAAACAAGAGGCCCGAAAGCAGTAGCAAAGTCTGGTAGCCAGAACTTCCCTGATCCCTTCCTGTTATGTCTGGCTACGTACTGTGCTCCATCGGCAGTCATGTTTTACACTGCCCATGTCATGTAACTTTAATGCAGAAATAATGGAGACTAACTCTTATGGGACAACATAAAACCTCATTTGCTTCTCTTTTTCCACATGTAAAAGCAGGACTGCTTATCTGCAATACGGTCTGAACAGATCAGGTCAATAAAATGGAACAGTCTTTGAAATGTGAAGCTTTGTGTGTAAGTAAGATCTAAGTGGCAACATATTATTTTTTTGTGAACTAGGTGAAGCTGAATATTTCAACTCTACTCTTGAAGCTTAACTAAAATTTTTAAATATAGCATAAGAGATTATTCAAACTGGCTTTAGCTTTGCATTGAAATGCTAAAATTTCCATATATTGTGATTTTTTTCTCATAGTTTGATCTGAATTTATAGTAAAAGGGAATAAATTACATTCAATAATAACCTTTACAGATTTTTTTAAAAACTCAAAATAAATAATTTAAATAAAAATACAGAATTTCCTAAAAGTTATTGCAAAATCTTATCAGTTACATTCAACCTTGCTAAGTAAAATGTCAACATTCATTATTAATATTTTTAATAACCCAAACTCTAATTTGACAAGTACACTTTATGTAAGCTAAAAGCTTATGTCTATTAAAATATTTATAATATAAATAAATTTTCACCTTCCAGACACTAATGCAATTCAGGTTGTCAGTACCACCACAACTATATGAGTAATTAAGGCCATTAAGTATCTTATTTATCTAATATTACCAATTAATATTATCTAATATTAACCTTAAAATGGCTAATAAACTAAGACATACCATCCCATTAAGTCTGTGTCTACAAAGAAAAATAATCAAAGTAGAAGATACTTTTAGAGTGCCTCCCATGTAATCAGAATACTGCACAATTCAAGGATTTGAACCCTGCTCTCAAAGAGCTCAAAAACCGACTAGGGAGACCTAAGGAATAAACAATGAAATTCATATTATGATGAGTATTATAGCCAAGTCATAAACAGAGGATTTGGAGAAGACAAAACAGTGACAACACTGACCCAGGCAAGTTCAAGGGGTCAGATTCTTGATAATAGATTCATGGGGTCGCGGAGAGTCGGACACGACTGAGCGACTGAACTGAACTGAACTGAACCAATTCTAAACAAAACAAGGAATAGGCCCATAGACTGAGTACACATGGCATTCTGATCAGAGAAAGGGGTGAATCTTTTGGGGTATACAGAATCAGACAATTTAGAATTCAGAATTGTTTTCTTTACTCTTTTTAAGTAAACTAAGAGAGCATACAGGCAAATCACGAGTAACTTACAGACATAGTCAATGACAGCTTTGGTTTTCTTCAAAAATGTCATGAGGTTTCATTGTTTCTCATGACTCTGAAACAACTAATAATGAATGACAAGTGTCTATTATAAAAACATGTATTGTCTTCTCTGTAGCCAAATCAAGGCACTGAATCACCCTAAAGAGGATGTGAGAGTCAAAACAGCAGTCCATAAAAAGAATTCATTCAAGAGATAATACCACAATTCAATTACTCACCAAATTTCACTTCTGAAATTCATTTTGTTCTAAATTATCTTTTCACTTACCATCAGGATTTCGCTCTATTCATCAGAGGCAATGCAAAAAGGGATATGGGAGAAAGAAAACAACAAATTATCTGTCATAAAATTACAGCACAAATTTAATGCACATCTGCTTAAAACATAAATTAAACTTTAAAGATTCATACAGATGACTTAAATGGCCCTCCAATTAATATGAGCCAATTCAGTTGAAGAATATAATATGAATAACTGAAATCTAACAATATATTTGCTCTTCCATTCTCACAAGTCCATGAGAGGGTGTTATTCCAGTATAAATGTGCCAAAAAGAGGTAAAGATATATGCTCTAATCAAAAACAAACCAGATTCAATATGTAAATGACATCAAGAACATTACATGAATTTTGGGGGAAGAAAATGAGCTAAAGGCAAACACATATAATTAATATTTCCAGTTAGCCTTGTTTATATTATTATAACTTTAATTAGCAGATATTATTATAGAACAATGTCTTTTTTTCCAGCTTGTCTTGGCATTCTTTCACTTTTATAGACTTGTTTTTACTTTAATTTCTAATTAGCTTTCAACCAATTATTGTCTATGCTCTTTGTTTTAGTAATAATTTATAATCTTTCAAATTCCATCTTTACAAAAGCATAATAGCTAAAAATGGTATGTGCAACCATAAGCTCACCAAATGATTTAATAACTTTATAGCATAGTTTTAAGCTTTTTTCTACTTGCTAGGTATTCCATTTATTTATTTTAAATTTATTTTCAACTACTTTTCCTTAAAGATAAATGAAATAATTAGTTGAATTAAAGCATCAACAGTCTTTACAACTAAATTTTCAAGAAGTAACAAAGATAAAAAGTATAATAATGCCTATGATTATTGAGATGTTCAATTAATGATAAATTATCTAGAGATTTCAGCCAACATGTCCTATTTTTTATTTCACAACTCACTGAACATTTCAATGTTCTTTTCAGAAATATCCAACTAAACTGTCCATCATTTCTTGATCCCTTACAGAAGTCTTGTATTTCTTTCTTAAGCCAGCTTTCTCAAAGCTGCTTAAACATAAAATATTTACACTACCTCATATTTTGAAAATAAAGGTAAACGGTTAAAGAGGCCACTTCTGGATAAAAATGATTTTTTATAATTTAAAATAAAATTATTTACAAAGACGAAACAGATTTTGAAAACATGTACTAAAGTTATAAAAAAAAAACACCTCCAAGAATAGAGTTGTCAATGCATAAACCAGAAAATTCACCGAGACAAAATAAGAACTACAATTTTAAAAACACTGCCAAGGTGCCTCATTAGCACAGTAGGTAGGGTAACAGTTACATAAAAATATTGCTAAGTAACCAAAGTGGATATCAATAGAAAAAATATGAATATGGCAACTCTAAGGCTTTTAAAACTAAGACAACTGTACAGAAATGCTTAAAAACATGAATGCAACATTGCTGAAATATCCTATCAGTTACACTACATTTAAACTTTTTTAAAAAAAGCAACGACTATTTATTATTTATCAATCAACTAATTGTCAAACTGTTACTATGAAAAATTCACTATACAAAAACACACAAAGAAACTATAAAATTGAATCCAACTTGAAATTTATAATAACTGGATATCTACTGGTCTAAAGAGAACTTTTTGATCTATCAGTTTCTTGAAATAATACAGATCCTGTTCTTAAGTATTTTAACACGTAAGATACTGAAGAGTTTCATTTAATCACTAAAGCAGTGTCTGAAACTCTAAAGACTGCCTTAATATTAGAGTAACTTATATGGCAATTTTTACTAATTCAGACTAGGCTTTTCTGTTTAGCTCAAGTACATGAAGTCTGACTAGATAACATTCTTTTAGTGAGAATAAAATATATCATATTCACTATTAATTGAAAAGATAGACTCAAACATTACATATAGAAATCAGCTGAATAGACTTATTACTAATTATTCATAACACATGAAAGTAACTTGGACAGATATTTTTTAACACTATGTAATAATATTTTTTCTTTTAATAATATTTAATAAATAAATATTTTAATAATATTTAATTTAATGTGTTTTCCCATCTTAAACAGACATTTAACCCACAACTCCAATAATTTAAAAGAAGTGATTATTAGGCTTATAAATCTGTGAACTATATGTTTACCTGTTGGTCTGGAATAAGAAACAACAGCATTTCCTTCCAATTCAGGTGGTAAATAACTTCCTTTCAGATAAACGGAAAAGCCTACAGTTCTAGTCATCTCCGGTGCTATAAGCAATGTAAAAATAATATGTTACATAATTTTAGGCAATCATTATCAATAACAACTGAAATTAGACACACACTGCATGCCAGCTACTGTGTTAAGCATTTTACATAACACTTGCATAGATTAACTCATTTAATCTTCACAACAACCCTACATGGTGGTCACCATTATTATCCCCATTTTTGGTGCATGAGGAAAATGGCGACAGAGATTAAAAAGCTTGCCCAAGGTCATATAGTTAAGACAGAGGTAGGAATTGACTCCAGAACAAGTGTATCTACCATTCCACACCACTGCCTCTCTTTACTCAGATGAACAGGCAGGATGAACAAAGAAAAAGGTACACGAAAGGAAAGAGAATTTGGGAGTGGGAAATAGTGCTTTATCATGGCTAGAACACAGACTGCAGGAGAAAATGAAAGAGGGAACTGGATATGGATGTAACTAAAACTGTAGAAACTTAGCAGATTGTACATAGCCTTCCATATTCATGTACGTGACCTCCAACATGTATTAGAAAGCTATAAAAAGTTTTCAACTGGAAAACATTAATTATCCAGAATGTTTTAGAAAGACAACTTGGAAGTACTGTGAAAATTTTACAGATAAAGTAAGATGCCACCTACAAGTTTACCTCAATCACTAACCACTCATTCACTGATTCAATGAGTACTTATTGAGTTTGCACTATCTGCCAGGCACTCAGGTAAAGGTTAGTTATATAAAGAAAAAAAAAAAAGAGATGTTCGTGATTTTTATGGGTAAACATAGGGTTCCCATCTAAACAGTGGCATAAAGAAAAACAGAAAAAGAGTTGAAAGACAATTCAGAAGTCATTTTCTCAGAACTAATGACAACTTGGATGTAAGTGGTAAGAGAGACTCTATCAGACAGTTGTCATTTATTATCTGTCTACTATTTTAACCGTTATTACAGATATCATACATAGATTCATTTTCTAATTAAATCTAATCAATTTCTGATTAAATTCAAATTAAAATAGTTCTGCCAGACAGATATCATTATCCCCTTTATGCAGATAAAAAAATTTAAAAAAAACTGAGATTCCATACAATTATCAAAGTAGCTTGCCCATGGTTACACTGAGTGTTAGAAAGTGAACGTGAAAGTCACTCAGTCGTGTCCAACTGTTAACAACCCTATGGACTATACAGTCCATGGAATTCTTCTGGCCAGAATATTGGAGTGGGTAGCCTTTCCCTTCTCCAGGGGATCTTCCCCACACAGGGATCAAACCCAGGTCTCCCACATTGTAGGCGGATTCTTTACCAGCTGAGCAACAAGGGAAACCCTTGAGTGTCAGAGCCAAAATTAAAATTCAGGCCACACTCCAAAGCTAACAAATATTCTTTCTAGTGACTCAATAAATAGCTCACTAGAGAAACACCATTAAAAAATTCTTCCAAAATGTAGTAATTAAGTACAATTGCAGGTCCATTTAGTCAAGAAAATTGCTTGAAAATCTGTAATTACTATGGCTCAACAGCCATTCATTGAATGTCCATGACTGATGTTTAGAGGGGAAATATAAGCAAAACAACACATTGATTTCAGGAAAATACCTGATATATTCAGATAAGAAATATAACCATGAAATAAATCTACTAATAAAAAAAATTAATTTAAAAAAAACCTCACAACATGATAGACTTTCAGCCAAAAGAAAACACTTACCCATAAATTCAAAGGTGAACTGATCACCAGTTAGTACTAAAGGTGGTTGCACATAGATTGATAATTTGACCTTCTGCAATGCCACTCGATTCTTCAGTGTGACCTGAGAAAATAGAAATTGCTATTAACAGAAAATTACATTTTTTCCAAATTGATAGAATACTACAACTACTAAAAAATAATTAGAGAAATACCATCTAAGAAAAAACTGAGCTATCACAAAACATAATGTGTAACATAAGTAGTAGATTAAAAAGTTCTACCCAGTTAGAAACTGGGCAAAGGAACTGAACACTTTTTCTCCAAGAAGATATACAAATAGACAACAAGCATATGAAAGAATGCTCAAAATCGCTGTATGAAATACAAAGTAAAACCACATTGGAATACTACTGTACATCCATTAAAATGCAGTAATCAGAAAGGTGTTACCTATAATAAAAACAGGTGTTACCAAGAATGTGGAGAAACAAGAACCTGCATCACTTGCTGATGGAAATGTAAAATGGTATAGCTAACCAAGAAAAAGTCTGACAGTTTCTTTTAAAATTAAACATAACTTTATCATCTAACCTCATAATTCCAAATAAAACAAATGTCCACCCAAAATCTTGTACACATGTATTAGCTGTATTATTCACAATAACCAAAATTCCAAACAACCCAAGTGTCCGTAAACTGATGAAGTGACAAACAAAATATGGAATATCCAGGCAATGAAATATTATTCAGTCATAAAACTAAATGAAGTACTGACACATGCTGCAACATGGGTACATTACATTGCTAATATGTTAAATGAAAGAAGCCAGTTCCAAAAAGACCACATACTATTTGATGCAATTTATGTGCAATATCCAGAGTGGGCAAATCTACAGAGATAGAAAATAGATTAGCAGTTGCTTGGGGATGGTAGTAGGATTGAAGGTGGGGGTGTGGAGAGAAAAGAAAGTGACAGCTAAGGAATACGGGGTTTTTACTGGGGGGGACAAAAATGTTCAAAAATTAAACTGTGGTGATCATTCTGTGCATGCATGCATGCTAAGTCACTTCAGTCATGTATGACTCTTTGTGACCCTGCTGCTGCTAAGTCACTTCAGTCGTGTCCGACTCTGTGCGATCCCATACACGGAAGCCCACCAGGCTCCCCCGTCCCTGGGACTCTCCAGGCAAGAACACTGGAGTGGGTTGCCATTTCCTTCTCCAATGTGTGAAAGTGAAAAGTGAAAGTGAAGTCTCTCAGTCGCGTCCGACCCCCAGTGACCCCACGGACTGCAGCCCACCAGGCTCCTCCATCCATGGGGTTCTCCAGGCAAGAGTACTGGAGTGGCTTGCCATTGCCTTCTCCGCTTTGCGACCCTATGGACCTATAATTGCATAGTATGTGAATTATAACTGAATAAAGCTATTAAAAATGTTCTATCAATAGCAGACCCAAAAAATCTCCCCTCATGTCTGGTGAATAATTACATCATAAAATATTATATGTGTTAATTCTTCTTTACATAGATGTGGCATCATGAATTATTTATTTTATCTAGTATCAGTATATCACCTTGTTCAGAAGTTAATTGCTCTCTAAAGATTTCCTTACTAGGTAAGTATTTACTAGTTTAAATACATATGTAGTTTAAATACTACATTTTTTTCTATGGCTTAACACAAAAATAGCTGACATAACTACTCTAGAAAACATCAAAGAATGGCAATATTGAAAAATTGACTACATTTCTAAGCTGGCTGTATTTCCAAACTGGTGCTCTTAGTAATAGCTAAGAATTCTGGGGCAATAGATTGCCTCAGAAATAGGGTGAGTATGGATTGAGACGGACAGGCCTTCTCTCACTCCCCCTTAAGAGAAAGATCAGTGGAATTCATCAGGCCCAAAGATCTTTGCTGGGCCACAGTGCTAAGGGAATCAAAGAAAAAGCTTAAGGATATGGCTTCCATTGGGAATATTCTCTCTTTGGATTTTGTCTCCTAAAAATCCAAGCCTCTTTGAATCATCTCCTTTGGATAAGCTTATCCACATGGTAAGCCAGATTTATTACAGTCACTAGCCGGGTAGTGTTGCTAGACCAATTAAGTCACAATCTCTGGGGGCAGACCTGGGTACTGGTATTTTTCTTAATAGTTCCCCAGGTAAGACCAAGGTAAAACCAGAGTCGAGAAGCTCTCTTCTACATGGCTTTTTTGCCTTGGGGCGATTCAGTCTTGCCGCTATAGTATACAAGACAGATTCATTTCACTACTAATTAGCAAAATGCAAGGGCATGGCTTCCCTGGTGGCTCAGTGATAAAGAGCTGCCTGCCAATCCAGGTGACCTGGGTTCAATCACTAGGTTGGAAGGATCCCCTGGAGAAGAAAATGGCAACCCACTCAAGTATTTTTGCCTGGGAAATCTCATGGACAGAGGATCCTGGCGGGCTACAGTCCAGGGGGGTCACAAAACAGTTAGACATGATTTAGTGACTGGGCACAAGCAAGGGCATACTTAATTTTTAAGAAAAGATATTTTTAATTTTCTCTTAGGTAAAAGGCATGTATCAACTATACCTTAATTATATATATATATATATATATACATACACATACACAAACACACATATATAGAAACTACAGATAGAAAAATAATATACAAGTATAACTGGCCTACAAACACTATACATATACAATTAGATTCAGTAAAAGTATTAGTTTTAACTGATGTGTGTATTCTGTACCATGTAAAAATAAATATAAAATTTTTGACTTGCAAAGTAAAAATTTTAAAGGACAATAACTGATGAAAATAATTACAGCAAATGAACAATGAACCTTCAGATTTTACTTTATGAGCCCTGGGTATGGGGGGAAATTTGTATACCATGAAAAAAGCTTCCTTAATGATGTCTGAAAATTTATGATAAAATTCATAATACCTTTTTGTGAAAAGTGAAGTTGCTCAGTCGTGTCCGACTAGTAGCGACCCCATGGACTGCAGCCCACCAGGCTCCTCTGTCCATGCGATTTTCTAGGCAAGAGTACTGGAGTGGCTTGCCATTGCCTTCTCCTTTTTAGTAAATACCTTTTTAGTAAAACCCTAATACTTTGGCCACCTCATGTGAAGAGTTGACTCACTGGAAAAGACTCTAATGCTGGGAGGGATTGGGGGCAGGAGGAGAAGGGGATGACAGAGAATGAGATGGCTGGATGGCATCACCAACTCGATGGACATGAGTTTGAGTGAACTCCGGGAGTTGGTGATGGACAGGGAGGCCTGGCGTGCTGTGATTTATGGGGTCGCAAAGAGTCGGACACGATTGAGTGACTGAACTGAACTGAAACGGTAATTACAGGAAGAACTATGCAAGTACTACAGACAACATTCTTTCTAATGGCTATTCCTTTAAAGAAACAGAATATAATTTAAATATTTAATTAATAATAATCCTTCCCTGATGGCTCAGACAGTAAAGAATGTGACTGCAATGCAGGAGACCAGGTTCCATCCTTGGGTCAGGAAGATCCCTTGGAGAAGGGAATGGCTACCCACTCCAGTATTCTTGCCTAGAGAACTCCATGGACAGAGGAGGCTCTAAGGCTACAGTCAATGGTGTCGCAAAAAGGCTACAGTAGAAGGTGTCACGACTGAGCAACTAACACCTTCATGCTGGACCGTCAGTTCAGTTCAGTCACTCAGTCGTGTCCGACTCGTTGCGACCCCATGGACTGCAGCATGCCAGGTCTCCCTGTCTATCACCAACTCCTAGAGTTTACTCAAACTCTTGTCCATTGAGTCGATGATGCCATCCAACCATCTCATCCTCTTATCGTCCCCTTCCCCTCCTGCCTTCAATCTTTCCCAGCATCAGGGTCTTTTCAAATGAGTCAGTTCTTTGCATCAGGTAGCCAAAGTATTAGAATTTCTTTCAGCTTCAGCCATCACTCCTTCCAGTGAATATTCAGGACTGATTTCCTTTAAGATGGACTTTAAGATGGTTGTATCTCCTTGCAGTCCAAGGGACTCTCAAGAGTCTTCTCCAGCACCACAGTTCAAAAGCATCAGTTCTTCAGTGCTCAGCTTTCTTTATGGTCCAAATCTATCATCCATACATGACTACTGGAAAAACCATAGCTTTGAGCAGACGGACCTTCGTTGGCAAAGTAAAGTCTCTGCTTTTTAATAAGCTGTCTAGGTTGGTCATAGCTTTTCTTCCCAAAAGCAAGTGTCTTTTAATTTCATGGCTGCAGTCACCAACTGCAATGATTTTGGAGCCCAAAAAAAATAAAGTCTGTCACTGTTTCCACTGTTTCCTCATCTATTTACCATGAAGAGATGGGACCAGGTACCATGATTTTAGTTTTCTGAATGCTGAGCTTTAAGCCAACTTTTTCACTCTCCTCTTTCAGTTTCATCAAAAGGCTCTTTAGCTCTTCACTTTCTGCCGTAAGGGTGGTGTCATCTGCGTATCTGAGGTTATTGATACTTCTCCTGGCAATCTTGATTCCAGATTGTGCTTCATCCAGCCCAGCGTTTCTCGTGATGTACTCTGCATAGAAGTTAAATAAGCAGGGTGACAATATACAGCCTTGACGTACTCCTTTTCCTATTTGGAACCCGTCTGTTGTTCCATATCCAGTTCTAATCGTTGCTTCTTGATCTGCGTATAGATTTCTCAGGAGGCATGTCAGGTGGTCTGGTATTACTATCTCTAAGAATTTTCCATTGTTTGCTTTGATCCCCCCAGTCAAAGGCTTTGGAATAGTCAATAAAGCAGAAGTAGATGTTTTCCTGGAACTCTCTTGCTTTTTCGATGATCCAGCGGCTGTTGGCAATTTGATCTCTGCTTCCTCTGCCTTTTCTAAATCCAGCTTGAACATCTGGAAGTTCACAGTTCATGTACTGTTGAAGCCTGGCTTGGAGAATTTTGAGCATTTCTTTGCTAGAGTGTGAGATGAGTGCAATTGTGCAGTAGTTAGCATTCTTTGGCATTGCCTTTCTTTGGGATTGGAATGAAAACTGACCTCTTCTAAGTACTGTGGCCACTGCTAAGTTTTCCAAATTTGCTGGCATACTGAATGCAGCACTTTAACAGCATCATCTTTTACGATTTGAAATAGCTTAACTGGAATTCCATCACCTCCGCTAGCTTCATTCTCAGTGATGCATCCTAAGGCCCACTTGACCTAAGGCCCACAGACACATTCAGGATGTCTGTCTCTAGGTGAGTGATCACACCATCATGATTGTCTGGGTCATGAAGATCTTTTTTTGTATACTTCTTCTGTGTATTCCTGCCACCTCTTCTTAATATCTTCTGCTTCTGTTAGGTCCTTACCATTTTTGTCCTTTATTGAGCCCATCTTTGCATGAAAAGTTCCCTTGGTATCTCTAATTTTCTTGAAGAGAGCTCTAGTCTTCCCCATTCTATTATTTTCCTCTATTTCTTTGCAATAATCACTGAGGAAGGCTTTCTTATCTCTCCTTGCTATTCTTTGGAACTCTGCATTCAAATGGGTATATCTTTCCTTTTCTCCTTTGCCTTTCACTTTTTTTCTTAGCTATTGTAAGGCCTCCTCAGACAACCATTTTGCCATACTTGTCTGTACATATACTTTAAATAAAATTAATGATAATAACCATTAGCAGCTTTCTATATTCATGGAAGCAAGCTAATAATTTGTGTGTATTATCTCATTTACCCATTACGACATTGTGAAACAGATACTATCTATCACTATATCCCATTTTACATAAGAGAAAAATGTGGCTCAGAGAAGCTAGATAATTTGACCAAGGCAACTCTGATTATAAGTGGAAGAACCACCATTTAACTTCTGTCTGTCAGAGTCCAGAGCCCATGCTCTTAATTAGCTGTGGTTAAGAATCAAAATAACTGCAAATGAAAAAGTTCCCCCATTTTACAGTTTAAAAATAGAGGTTCAGAGAAACTCAAAAACACGCCATCAAGCCAATATGTGCAAGTGAGCCGAAAAGAATGACCAAGAAGGTCTCACGAGAGCTTAGTTTTAAAAATGAAAACGAAAAAATCCTTAAAGTAGTAATAAGCCACTTTTAAAGTGGCAGACATTCTGACTCTGCTATAACAATGCATACTTAGACAACAACCATACAATGTTACAAGTGTCTGCATTTAGTTTAGATGGAAGATAGAAGGTGATAACTCTCATACACAGATTTATTGAATCCCAACAATGGACTAGGCACTTTCAAATGTGAATCAAGATGATGTGTGACAAAAATAACCACAGTAACAAAGAAGAGTTGTGTTTGAGCCAAAAAAAAAAAAAAGTTAAAGACTTGGCTAGATCATAAACCTCACATTTTAAGAGAAAAGTAATTATAGAATATTAAGGGGAAAATATGAAACATGAATATGAGCGTTTTCCATGCTATTTTCCATTTCTAACAAAATAAAATATGATCCTTAGGAAATATAATACCAAATTTTTATCCTAGATATATAAACATGACTCCAAAGGCCAGGTATTAACCACCATTCTGCCTTGGTTGCCTGGAATAGATGGTCACGCATCATGCACACATACTCAAGGTAGCCACATCTTCATTCACTTGGAATGGACGGAAAAATTTTCTCAATTAACAGGATTTATTATGACGGAAACTTGTATGGTTATATATTTTGGCTGCTGTTGTTATTAAAGGCTATAAGGAGAGATTTATAACAGAAATTTGTATAGGAACTGTAAGGCAGAAACAGGAATTCATGGTGTCCGCCGTGAAAGTCAAGCTGATTTTGTGTAACTCTAGAGTATCGCATTCTTTCTTATTCTTTTATCATGGCAATAAGGAAGAGAGTGTAACTTACTCATTCTCAAACACAGTTAAATTCCCATAGTAAAGGAGAAATTTCCAGTAGTGTCACGCCATCATTTGAAGGTGGCTGTTACACAGGAAAGCCTAAGAACTGCATGGGAGGGAAAGGTGTATTTATTTATAGCAATAACTAGCAGTTGGGGGAAAAATTAGCATGAGCAATGTTATCTGGTTTAGGTACAAGATTTCATTTTGAAATTTACAACATGCTCCTGAATTATTATATGTATGTGTCAGAACAATATCAGTAGATAGATATAAAAGGGATTTCCCTACACAAAAGTCTACAGATCATTCCTGGAACACTGCAGGGTTGTTGCTTTTTATCTTAAATGTTTGATTTCTTGCCACTAAAGCTTTTCCAGACTCAGAAGTATTAATGAGATAGGCCTTTGATTGGATAGGGGGAAGGGAAGCTGGGAAAAGACCACCCTTGTTTCCAGTGGCAAGAATCCAAAAAAATTAGCTTAGGAAACAGTTATAAGATTGGGCTCCCTTCAGCTTCAACCAAAGATCCCCACACTTGGGCCACCCGCTGGGTCCAGTGTAAGCGAACACAATTGGTAAAGCCTGGTGCCCTGTCAAGCTCCTCCAAGGACAGCAACCCATAATCTAAGAAAATATAAAGTCCCGTCCAAGTTTTAACTTAGCAAATCGCCAAGATCCACAACTTTCCCTGGCTCCAATGTCTGGGCAGTGATAAATATTTTCAGCTTAATAATGTGCTGACTGATTACCACACTTTAATCTAAATGCCTTAAGAGGGTTCTACATTTGAGTCCTAGTTCTAAAATTCTACAATGGCAGGACTAAAAATCTTAACCAAAACCACATCGTTCACATTGTATTTTGGGGGCACTATTAATTTGTCACTACTCTACTCTGTGGCTTCTTCGTTTAGTATTTTCCTACTATAAATACATCCATTTAAAGCTAATATTATGGCAGATAGATGGCTGGGAATTCTTTTCAAACACACACATAGAAGAAAGATATTATTAATATTCCTATGATTCCCCAGTATATATACATAATACTGAAATGAACTGCTCAGTCTACTATGAATGTGATGACACAATTCCTTTAGTATATTTAAATATTGTTTCTAAAAAATAACTCCAAATCATACTACACATTTAATTAAAGGTAGGAATAAGTCATAATAATTTTTATTATATACATACTGCTATAAATACTAGTTTTATATTTGTAGGAAATGCTAAAGGTTATCTACTTACTTTCCAAGGCTAAGGAAAACTTACAAATGTCAAGTGTTTGGGTTTTCCTTTTTTTCAATTTTTTAACCAAGAAATTTTTTTTTAATTTAATAAATTTAATGTGTCATATTGTGCATATTTAAGGTCATATTGTGCAAACTTAAATCAGCACAGTGCTGTGCGTGCTAAGTCACTTCAGTCGTGTCCGACAATTTGCGACCCTATGGATCATAGCCGTTACTTTGATACATTTATACACTGCCAATATGATTGCCAATCCAGTGATATTTATCACATTACATAACTATAGTACAATATTATTATCTATATTCATTACACTGTGCATCAGATATTTATAGTTTATTTACTACTCATTACAAGTGTACTCCTGTATTCCCTTCAAATCATCATTCTTAACCCTACCCAAACTCCTGATAAGCGACCCCATGGACTGCAGTCCACGGGATTACCCCAGCAAGAACACTAGAATGGGTTGCCATTTCTGCCTCTAGGGGATCTTTCAAGGCCAGGGATTAAACCCACATCTCCTGCAGTTCAAGCCCATTTTACCCTGTGTTTTTACAGGTTTAACTTTTTCAGAGTCCCACATATAAGTGATATCATATAGTACTTGTCTTTCTCTGTCCATCTTATCTTACTTGGCACAGTGTGCTCAAGATCCACCCATGTTGTGGATATCCTCCCTTCTCATAGTTGAATAATATTCTAGGGTGTAAATGTACCATATCTTATTTTTATCCATTCAACCATTGATGGGCATTTGGGTTGTTTCCATATCTTGGCTATTTTGTGAATAATACTGTCAATAAGCCTGAGAGTGTATATATTGCATGGGAAATACTGTTTTCATTTCCTTTGATTTATACCCAGAAGTAGAGTTGCTAGATCATACAGAAGATTTTTTTTTTAATTTTTTAAGGAACCTCCAAATGATCTCCATACTGGTTGGATCGATTTATATTCCCACCAACAATATTTAAGGGCTCCCTTCTCACCACATCTTCATCCTCCTGTTGTCTCTTGTCTTCTTGATGATAGCCATTCTAAGTTGTGAAGTGACATCTCTTGTGATTTTGATGTGCATTTCCCTGATAATCAGTGATGCTAAGCATATTTTCATGTGTCTGTTGGCCATTTTGATGTCCTCTTTGGAAAAATGTGCATTAGCTCTTCTGCCCACCAAGTGTTTCTTTTACATTTCCATATGTTACTTATAGGGTGACAACAATGACAGATGTGATGAAATGCATGATACTGCTTGCACATTAGAGCCTAGAACTACGGTACAATACCTTCACTGTGACTGAAGGGACAAAGTCAGCTCCCACTTCAACATCAGTAGCTTGCTGTAAACACAGAATTGAAAATTAAAGGGAGGAAAGAATTGTTTAAGTACTATACACCAGTAAGTAAACACAGTGGGTTTGACATATACTTCCCACCACTAAAAAAGAAAGGCAAAACGGATTTATCACTCTGATGACAGACTAAAAGAATTACTGGATATTGTGGATGGCTTCATTTGGAAAGTCACGAACTAATATTAAAAAACACACCCACCAAAAAAGGGAAGAAAAGTTCACATACTTTATTATCAAACTACTGCCAAGTTTCCTTAAAAATGGAAACTAATTCTATTAATTCATCCTTTATATTATATAAAACAAGACCTCTATATATTTTCTATGTAAACATTATGCCATTTTTTTAGGTCTTTGTGTTTTTAACTTGCCAAAGGTATGCTTTATTCTAATTAATAATATGTATCTAAGGCATGTAATTAATGATATAAAGATTGAGTGGCCTTACATCTAGAAAAAACAAAAGTAGCAGTTTGTTTGTTTTTTTTTTACTAGTACATATCATAAATTCTTTCACTCTTTGAGAATCAGCCTGGGTTACCTGGTCCTATCTCTTAAAGAATTCAGAATATAATAGAGCAAATATTTCCCTAGAATTTTTAACTTATTTTTTGGAGCAGTAGATTGAGAGGAAAATATGGTCACTATATGACAGAAAAAGATCAAAAGGTAACATATCTTCTAATAATACCCACATAGATTCCTAAGGGAACAATTATGATCATAAAGTTTCTATCCAACCAATGAATAAATCCATTGTACTTTAAATTAGCCTACTTGGAATGATTTTACTGAGAAAAATTAAGCCTCTTCTACAGAGAATGAGATGGCTGGATGGCATCACCGACTCTACGGACATGAGTTTGGGTGAACTCCGGGAGTTGGTGATGGACAGGGAGGCCTGGCATGCTGTGATTCATGGGGTCGCAGAGAGTCGGACACGACTGAGCGACTGAACTGAACTGAAGCAGTGGGGATCAGTATGATGTCATGGTCATCAGCATAATTAAGAGTAAGGATATTCATATCCTATATATGATTCCATAGGAAACTGTATATGAACTCTGATTCAACTTCTCAATCAAGAAGAGAGGATAGCGACATTTGTCTCTTCTATAAAAGACACCAGTCTAGCACAAATTATATTATTTTTTGGAAGTGTGCTTTCGCAACAATGACTGAGAATAAAATATTAAGCCAAGCTTTTTGCTCTAGTATTACTTAAAATCCAGGAAATGTTTTACATTTAGCTGTCGACAAATCTAGAAAAGAAACCAACATCTCCTGTTTCTCGCTCTTTTCAATCCATGCCTAATCACCTTGATATTTCAAGGACAAAAGTCCTTTAGAAACATGAAATAGCCAGAGAGAAATAGCTATATGGAGACAATATGGCACCAAAGCCACATAAATCATTGGACTGATGTTTTCCAATGAGACGAATATGATACTCTCAAGAATCCTTTCCTTGCTTAAGAAGGAAAAGAACTGTGAGATGGGGGAAATGGAGCTGGAAAGAGATAACTAGTTTAGAGGAAAAAGCACTTCAGGTTACCAGTAGGGAAATACATATTAAAATACAGTGCTATTACATAAAGCCTTTACTTACAAAGATCAAAAGTTGCTAAAGAACAGAAAGGGAATTCCTCATTTCAAATAGCCTACGTCTAAGAGAAAAACCTAGAAAAAAAGTATAAGTTTCCCAAAGGAAAAAAAGAATCATTTCCAAGGCAAGAAAATGTGTGTACATTTGTCAGCTAACTAAGCAGAAAAGTTCCACTCAGACTACACCCTTCAGGTAGAGTGAGAAATGGTGTGCTGAATATCCAATGTTTAGAACAGTACCTCTACTATGTGACTCAACTGAGTGAATGTTTCTTTCATATATAGTCCTAATTTTTTTTAAAAAAAAGAATATCCAACTTACTATACTGTCAATGTTAATGCAATTTTTATCACAACTTGGGTTGGCTGTTTGTACTAAGTTTATTCTTTAAAAAGCTATGGAATTACTCACTATATTGTGTTCTGATACTTAAAATCAAAGTCATTTTCTAAGCAAAGTTATATGACATAGATCTCATATACAGTAAAACGAGTGAATCTGATCACTTGCCTAAATTGATCAACTTTGGTACAGACACAGATAAACTAGATAGATTTTGGCCTGACTTCAGGCAGTGAGAGAAAACCAACCATAATCTAACAAGTGCTTAAAGAAGATTAAACAAAGAGATAAGGTAATGTAACCAAGGACAGTCCCCCTTTCTGGTTTTTCAGCTTTATTATTCATTTATAGAGCAAATATATACTGAACACCCATTATGTGACTGGCATTAAGGAAATGGCAGTCAATTTTCCTAGGTGGCACAGTGGTAAAAAATCTGCCTGCCAACGCAGGAGACACAAGAGACATTGGTTTGAACCCTGGGTAGGAAAGATCCCCTGGAGAAGGAAATGGTCCAGTATTCTTGCCTGGAAAATTCCATGGACAGAGGTGCCTAGCAGGCTACAGTCCATAGGGTTACAAAGAGTCAGACATGACTCAGCAACTGAGCACACACGAGACAACTGGAACGGTGACGGCTGTGGTGGGGTTGATGATCATGAATATTATTATAATGATTTGTTAGTTAATTATTATAATTCAGCAAAGTGGATTCTATTACTATTACCATTTTACAGATGATAAAATTGAGACAAAAAATTAAATACCTTGCTCTGGGTCACACAAATAGAAATGGGAGAAAAAGTAATTCCTGGCCCAACTCTTTATTCTTAAACTACTCTCCCACCACAGCCACTGTAATATATTAAAGACTATAAATTATCAAACTTTGAGTCATGCCTTCCATAAACATTTTCTCATTGAACATTCAACGAAAATGTAGTGGGTTCGGTATTATTCATCTGGAGTAGGATTATCTCAATACTCCAGTACTGAAAAAGTTTGAAAAAATAAAGTAGGGAGATTCAGAGTAATGGTAAGAACCTCTTTGACAAACCCCCTTCCCTTCCCCTTTTTTAAGATAGAAATCCTGCCAAAGAAATTTGTTATCACACTGAAATGCTAGAAATGTTTTTTTCTAAAAAGTAACAAGGCCTAAAACTCATCTTCCCTGAAGTTTCCACCTGGAGACCCAGATTTTAAACCAATACAATCTGATTCCACTATATCAGAGTCCACCACTATCATAAACCCTCTTAAAGTCTGCAAATACACCTACAGATACTGAATCAAAGTTAGGAGAAACCATGGCAGAGATTTTCAGGTCATCTTCTCTCTCATTCAGGGGCCAAACATCTGTAATTTTAAGAGAAAAAAAAAAAGATATTTAATCATAAAGTAAAAATTGCTATATAAAGTTGTTTTAAGGTTTATCTATACTTTATGTCAAAAGACAATCCCATAAATGTATTCACAAGTTGAAAAAAAAAATGATGCAATACAGAATGAAAAGCTTTCCCCTCTCCATTACTGTAAAGAAAGACTGTCTTTTTTCCCAAAGATATGAGCTAAGATGTGACCCACTGACTGACCTATGTTAGGAATTGCAATTCCCTCTCTTTAGCTACTATTAGAAGCCCAAAAGAGTATAACCCAAGAGGGTAAATTGGCTATAACTGCTGGGAGAAATATCAACAACATCAGATATGCAGATGATACCTCCCTAATGGCAGAATGCTAATAGGAACTAAAGAGCCTCTTGATGAAGGTTAAAGAGGAAGAGTGGAAAAACTGGCTTAAAACTCAACATTCAAAAAACTAAGATTATGACATCTTAAGAGCGTTTGCCATCACTTTGTGAGGAAATGGCAACCCACTCCAGTATTCTTGCCTGGAGAATTCCATGGACAGAGGAGCCTGGCAGGCTACAGTCTATGGGGTCGCAAAGAGTTGGACACACTACACGACTAACACATACACACACATACACGGCAAATAGATGGGGAAACAATGGAAACAAGGGCAGATTTTATTTTCTTGGGCTCCAAAATCACTGTGGATGGTGACTACAGCCATGAAATTAAAAGATGCTTGTTCCTTGGAAGAAAATCTATGATCAACCTAGACAGCATATTAAAAAGCATAGACATCACTTTGCCAACAAAGGTCCATATACTCAAAGTTATGGTTTTTCCAGTAGTCATATATGGTTGTGACAGTTGGACCATAAAGAAGGCTGAGTGCTAAAAATTGATGTTTTTGAATTATGGTGCTGGAGAAGACTCTTAAGAGTCCCTTGGACAGAAAGGAGATCAAACCAGTCAATCCTAAAGGAAATCAACCCTGAATATTCATTGGAAAGACTGATGTCAAAACTGAAGCTCCAATACTTTGGTCACCTGATACCAAGAGACAACTCATTGGAAAAGACCCTGATGCTGGGAAAGATTGAAGGCAGGAGGAAAAGTTGGTGAATGAGATGGTTGGATGCCACCATCAACTCAATGAACATGAGTTTCAGCAAACTACAAGATAGTGAAGGACAGGGAAGACTGGCGTGCTGCAGTCTGTGCGGTTGCAAAGAGTTGGGCACAGTTTAGCAACTGAACAACAACAACAAATCAAAATGTAAAATTCACCCAAAAAAACGTAAAATTCACATAACCTGTGACCTAAAAATTCTATTTTCAAACATTTATCCAGTACTAATGTCCAAGGGGTTTCTCTGTTGCTGGTAATTATCAAAAACAAAACAGCCTAAACTAAGTTATATTTCTGTTAATAGGGAAATAGTTAACTAAGTTATGGTATTATCAATACTGTGCAATTGTCCAAAACCCAAAACTGTTAAGTAAGAGTGATATCCATCTTTATACACCGACAAGGAAAGAACTCCAAGTATGCTATTGAGCTAAAAAAGCAAGATGTAGTACAGTGTCTCTAATACACACAAATTTGTGTAAAAACAATTATATAAACAGAAAACTTTCTTACACAATACACGAAACTATTAATAAAGGTTACATTTAAACACTCTAGTAGAAGAAAGACCTGGGTTTTCTGCTTTCAGTACTGTTTGAATTGCTTTTTACCATGTTCATTTTATTTTCAACTTAAAATTCCATAATTTCAAAAACATTTATAGTATATAATGAAATATTATGAATAAGCCATAGAGTGCTGAAATAAACAAGAAACATAAATAATACATATGCACATTCAGTTCAGTCGCTCAGTCGTGTCCTACTCTTTGTGACCCCATGAATCACAGCACCCTGTCCATCACCAACTCCCGGAGTTCACTCAAACCCATGTCCATCGAGTCAGTGATGCCATCAGCCATCTCATCCTCTGTCATCCCCTTCTCCTCCTGCCCTCCGTCCCTCCCAGCATCAGGGTCTTTTCCAACAAGTCAACTCTTCACATGAGGTGGCCAAAGTATTTGAGTTTCATCTTTAGCATCAGTCCTTCCAATGAACACCCAGGATTGATCTCCTTTAGGATGGACTGTTTGGATCTCCTTGCAGTCCAAGGGACTCTCAAGAGGCTTCTCCAACACCACAGTTCAAAAGCATCAATTCTTCGGTGCTCAGCTTTCTTCACAGTCCAACTCTCACATCCATACATGACCACTGGAAAAACCATAGCCTTGACTAGACAGACCTTGGTTGGCAAAGTAATGTCTCTGCTTTTTAATATACTATCAAGGTTGGTCATAACTTTCCTTCCAAGGAGTAAGCGTCTTTTAATTTCATGGCTGCAATCACCATCTGCAGTGATTTTGGAGCCCCCAAAAATAAAGTCTGACACTGTTTCCACTGTTTCCCCATCCATTTCCCATGAAGTGATGGGACCAGATGCCATGATCTTGGTTTTCTGAATGTGGAGCTTTAAGCCAACTTTTTCACCTTCCTCTTTCACTTTCATCAAGAGGCCCTTTAGTTCCTCTTCACTTTCTGCCATAAGGGTGTTGTCATCTGCGTATTTGAGGTTATTGATATTTCTCTCAGCAATCTTGATTCCAGCTTGTGCTTCTTCAAGCCCAGCCTTTTCTAAAACCTTTTCCTCTGCCTTTTCTAAAACCAGCTTGAACATCTGGAAGTTCACGGTTCACATATTGCTGAAGCCTTGCTTGAAGAATTTTGAGCATTACTTTACTAGCGTGTGAGATGAATGCAATTGTGCGGTAGTTTGAGCATTCTTTAGCATTGCCTTTCTTTGGGATTGGAATGAAAACTGACCTTTTCCAGTCCTGTGGCCACTGCTGAGTTTTTCAAATTTGCTGGCATATTGACATGTATATATACATACATAGGGCATCCCTGGTGGCTCAGCTGGTAAAGAATCCACCTGGAATGCATGAGACCTGAGTTTGATCCCTGGGTTGGGACGATCTCCTGGAGAAGGGAACAGCTGCCCACTCCAGTATTTTAGTATTCTGGGCTTGAAGAATTCCATGGACTGTGTAATCCATGGGGTTGCAACGTCGGACACAACTGAGTGACCTTCACTTAATACATAATAATACATAGATATGTGCAGATTATTGGCTGCCACCCTAACATCCATTCTTCCCTTCTCCTCCTCCTTTGTGGTAGACCCCTAATTCTGCTAATTCACTTTCATCTAATTCACTTCCATCGAATGCCCCTAATTCACTTCCATCTTAATCACTGGATTGGTCAAATCCAAGCATGGTGATTTCATTCCCCTGACCTTTGTTATTTCAGGCCTGAGCATGGAACCTAATCCTGGCAGATATGAGGTGAGAACTGGTGTGAGTTGGGGTGCTGGTATGTGGTTCTTGGAGAGTTATTCTTCCCTAATAAGTGGGGAGACTTGGGAGAAATATCTGTCTTTTCCCTGGAAATCATATTTGTACATGTTGCCTGGAACTGCTGAAATAACCCTGTGACCCTGAGAGGGAACATCCCCCAAACCCTGAGGATGGCTGACTGAAAATATAGAAAGCATTTGGATGATGTCACATGAACCCACTGTCTCACAGAAAGAACTGCCTACAACCACCACCAGACATTCTCACCAAAACGGCAATATTTGGAATAGGAATTTCCACAACTTAGAGCACAAAAGGTTGCTCACTGCCCACCCAGTAATGAATCTTTGATTCTTCTTTACTAAAAAAGAGTCCAATTTTATCCTAAGCTTGGAGCCTAATCCTGAGCTCAACCTAAGTGTTCAACCAAAACGCTAAATTTTCCAGCCTCTTTTGCAGCTTTGGAGTGGCCAATGAGATATGAGCAGAAGTTGTTCAGGGTGTGGCTTCCAGGAAAGATCCATAAGTGGGCTGACTCAGCTGCAGATGTGAGGCAGGAGTTCCAAAAGCCATCCTTGAACCAACAGAAGACCCAGGTGAGAAGGACTCAAAAGTCCCTCACGACAGTGGAACTGCCAAACCAACCCTGGACTGCTCATTACTGGACTTCTTTTCCATGAGAAAGAAGTAAACCTCTGCCTTGTTTAAGCCACCTTATTTGGGCATTCTGTTATAGACAGCCAGACGTAAGTCTGAACAACACAATTTCCAACAAGGTTACCAAGCACAAATGTTTCTACCACTCAATGGTAGAAGCAACTTAAGTTATCCTAGACATATTTCAAATGGGTGCAGACTTTCAGTTATATGCCTATATCTTACTGTTCTCTTTTCCTTCCTGAAGACATGCTGTGTGGGAGTCTATGTCAATACTGTACTCATTCCTTCATACTTATCCCAAGGTAAGAACATATCAACTATCTAAATAAATCATAAGGAAACTCCATTTTTGAAAGTGTCTATTAACAGATGTTGTTGACTACTGGTAACAGAAATGCAAGGCAGGATTCTCACTAATGATTTGAATATGAAAAGCTTCAAAATCCATGAGCCATACAGAAATTATTACTAGTGATATTATTTCATGCTTATAACATATACTCCTCATAAAACTTACACACATAAAGTCAGCTTCAAAAACACTTTTATTATGGTAGATAATACACACCATGTGTACAACAAAATGTACCCTTTAAGTTGGCTTTATATTTTGCTGCAATTCTTGCTTTGAAGAAAAAAAAAAAAAAACTTTAAGTTCTGAACATAACCCACAAGACTGAAAAGAACATTTTTTTTGCAAGTTAAAGTCACCCTGCTAAAATAGATGGCATTTAAATGAATAATGAGGTCATCAAAAAGTTCGGAGTTTTAACTTCTCATAATCTGCTATAGTGAAATGATTTGGTGCTTTTATATAATTATAGGTATTTTAATGAACAAATACACCACAATTTTATAAGTGCAAAAAATAGTAAATTTTTTCCATATTCTAGAAATAAACTATGTTAAAAGTCTTTCCCTTTTTTTAAAAGAGTCTCTGTTTCATTTTTATGAATAAAATCAAATGATGGTGGCAAAGAAGGGGCAGAGAACTTCAAATATTAACTTTGAGGTTATATAAATAATAAACTTTGCACTCAAGTCTGTGGGTTCATCCCTAGCTTAATTAGCAGTTATTTCAATATACAAAGAAGAATCAGAGTAATGACAAGTAAAACAGCCTATCCCTGGGTGAAAAGACTGGAGTACTCAAGAGCATCATTTTGGCCACCAAAAAGTAACTTAGCTATAAGGGATTTTTCTGAGAAATGTTTTACATAATCAAGTGTTAATCAAAATATCACTAGCACATTGTTTATAGAAATGTCACAATCTCAAGACATAAAACTTGAAGTGAAAAGTTACATTAAATCTAATGAACTCTGGAAATGTCATGTTTCATATATATATATACATACATACATATATATACACACACACACATATATATATATTCCACTCTTCCCCAATTATATTTTTAAATGACAAAATGAGACTTATATTCCATTAATCCAAAAACATTAGCATCAAAAATGGGAAACGTGTATATTGCAATATGACACACCCAATTTTAACTACTCTCTATGCTGGGAAAGGTTGGGGGCGGGAGGAGAAGGGGACGACGGAGAATGAGATGGCTGGATGGCATCACCGACTCTGTGGACATGAGTTTGAGTGTACTCCGGGAGTTGGTGATGGACAGGGAGGCCTGGCGTGCTGTGATTCATGGGGTCGCGGAGAGTCGGACACGACTGAGCGACTGAACTGAACTGAACTGAACTGATTTGACCAGAGGGTGCCGACAACAATTGGGTTTTTAAATATTTGGAGATACTTAAAAGACCCAAGTTTCAATTGTTTACTTTCAATACTTTCTAAAAGAAAGTGTAAAACCAAAACAAAACAATTTTATTTTAATATTCACATTTTGAAATATATTATCTAAATTCCTCTGAATCTCTCTTGGTAATGTAGACTCAAAAATACATAACTCTAGGAAAGTGATTAGACCAGGATTAAGATTGGCTCTGTTGTTTTGGTTGGCTTTTGATGCTCTGCTTCTTTTATTATTCCTACTTGTTTTAACATTTCTTTTATGTGAAAATAGTCCATATTTTTTCTCATTTAAAAAATACTTTTACCTGACCCTGAGAAGAGA
The DNA here is from genome assembly GCF_049115385.1 of Moschus berezovskii. Taxonomy (NCBI): domain Eukaryota; kingdom Metazoa; phylum Chordata; class Mammalia; order Artiodactyla; family Moschidae; genus Moschus; species Moschus berezovskii. The sequence continues at coordinate 72,515,863 of NC_142462.1, forward strand.
ACTTAAAGTAATGCTTTTCACATGTCCAACTCAAATTGCAGGATTGGTGTTTTGTTTCTCCTTTTAATTTATAATAAAATTATACCCTTGTGAATCCCAAAGTAAGATAATATTGAGTTATACAAAACTCAGGAACTGAAAATATCATCAGCCTCTGAGTCACTAGAAATCAGCATACCACAAGCTACACTCCATTTGGATGGCTAATTAACTACAAACATAAATTATCTCACTAGGCTGCAAATGACTACATTTTTAGTAATAAAGTAGTAACTCATGTACTGCTCTGGTTTCCTTTAAAAGAAGCAACTAAAATTTTTTCAGGGATATTAGAAGTTAATAAATGATCACTCTAAACTGTAATGTTCTTCTAAAGGCCTAAAATCACTACCTGAAGAAATATATGTTCCTTTCTTAGAGTTTAAAGGAAAAAACCTAGATAGCACTGTCTGTGAAACACACTAACAAAAGTATTACCTTAAATAGAACATATTTTTCAGAAACTATAGTATACAAATTAAGCACAAAGACTAGTATGTTAAAGAGCAATGCTGTTTTTACAAAAATGATTTTAATTAAGCCTGGGGGAGAAAATCAACATGTACAAAATACTATCCATATACAAAATAATATAAATTTTATGATGAACATTACAACAGAAAGCTGAAAATGAGATACCTTGTGATTTGTTAACATTTTTGATGACTTTCTGAAGTTCTTTCAACTCCATATCAAGTTCATCATAGTTTAGTTCTCTAGATTCAACTTTTGGAGCTTGGAACAAAGAAGGATCTGTCCCCAGGTATGAACACTGCAAATGACCATCATCACTCAGAGTGACTATCACTCCCTTTAAATCACTTTAAAAAAAAAAAAAGGAAGAGAAAATGAGACATAATTAAAAATGTTTAATGGATTTAGACTTAACCAACTACACTTTCATTCAATTCAGCTTCACATACCATTAAGAAAATGGAGGAGGCCATGAAAAGAAATGTGGGCCCTTCTCTGTTCCTTTTGTTTCTCTCGACCCTTGGGACATATGGTCCCCCTCCCTCCCCAGGTCCACTCACCATGGCTTCCTTCTCGTGCACTCCTACTCAAGGAGCTCACTGGTCTGTTCTCTCCCCCTTCACTTTTAGATAGAAGTCTCCTTTTCTCTCACTTACTAGCTCTTTCCCTATCACTCTTATCATCCTGATTATCTCTTTTCCCCCCCATCCTTTCACTCTTTTTTTCTTCCTTATCTCTGTTATTCTCTAGAAACAGCCATAATATATAAATTATAGATAACTTAAGCATAAATGTTTAAAAATAAAAGTTATATGTTTTCCTGTACTTACTAAGATGCTACTGCTGCTAAGTTGCTTCAGTCGTGTCCGACTCTGTGTGACCCCATAGACGGAAGCCCACCAGGCTCCCCTGTCTCTGGGATTCTACAGGCAAGAACACTGGAGTGGGTTGCCATTTCCTTCTCCAATGTGTGAAAGTGAAAAGTGAAAGTGAAGTCGCTCAGTCGTGTCCGACCCCTAGCAACCCCATGGACTGCAGCCCACCAGGCTCCTCCATCCATGGGATTTTCCAGGCAAGAGTACTGGAGTGGCTTGCCATTGCCTATAGAAGTAGATGAAATGATGCTATTTGCTTCCTCCCCCATCCTGCTCAGAGGGAAAGAAGCTCAATATTGTCATGAGTTATTTTTGAACTGATATATAATGACTTTGTTTGTTGTGTTTTCTACTGGCCTTTGATTTTTACAAAAGTTTTCCAACCCTGTTATAAAGGTTAAATATTAATCAAAAACAACAGAAAACTAGAGAAATACAATAACTTGAAAAAAAAATGTTGTTATTCATCTGAAGAAAAAGAGTTAGGATATATAGGGTCTAGGACTCATTCAGAACAAATAAGAATTTTTAAATTCTTTTGGTCACGAAAAAATGTAGCTCATTAATCTAAAAGTTCAGCTTGACAGAGTAAACACTATCATTGCTCAATTCATCCCATAAGGTGGCCACCAGCAACTTTACCATCTGCTGTAAACACAATATTCCTACACAGTCTTTCTCCAGGGCTTATACTTAATTCTGTACTGTGACTTCATAATAATAAAAAATACATTGGTATCACTGATTCAACAGATTAAAAAACTAGCTAAAAACTAAAAGGATACTTAGGTTCTAGCTCTAACTCTGCCCAATGTAGCTGAGTCAACTTGGTGAAGTCTTCCTAAATGCCCTTATTTCTGAAATGAAAAGGTGAAAGGAGGTGATCCTCAAAGGTCTTTAAGTCGAAGAAACTTGTTCTGCCAATCTAGCTCAGAAAATAAATACTCCCAAATAAAATTATTTTCCTAAAATAAAATGTGTCACCCCTACAGAACCTCTGGACCTGACCTTTTCTTTTCAGGCAACTGAAGCCACCTACTGGCCATAGAAATCTCAACTTCCAGCTTGGACAAACTCATTTCAAGAGGGCAAACCTCTGTCCCTATTGAGTTAGTCTGTTCCCCACTCTACTCTGACCTACTAAATTCTGGGAACACAATAAGTCCTAAGGAAACACTAGGAAACTAAAAGGCAGAGGTTCTCAGATAATGTGGTAATCATCAACTCTTTGAATCCAAAAGGGATATATCCATTTCATCTTCACCCTTTGAGGGGTCCATTATAAAGGAAACCTAGCATGAGCCAATATAAGTATATCTTACTATCCAAATTTATTTGGTCTTTGAACTGGATATCTTATTAGAGAATCAGTTACATCCCACTGTTTTAGATGGCAAAAAGCAATAATTTAAACCCAGGGATTTATCTAAAAATTTATCTGAACCTATTAAGTTTCTGAGTTCAGACAGAGTTTGATAGTGGTATACACACATACTTTCTTCAGTGTCTCAAAAAGAAAAAAATCTTTACTGATGGTTTGAGGTGTTCAATAGGAAAAGAGAGGAGCCAGGATCTCTCCTTACTGAAAGAGCTTACCAAGGGTCTCCAGAATGCCTTCACGCTAAATTATAAAACTTAAGCAATTTACTTTTTTCTTATCAATGGCATTAGAGCCATTACATACAATTTGGATCAAATAACAAAAATTTAGAATAGCTGGATTCATTTAACATTGCATGTTTTATTCCATAGGAACACTAATACAAGCTCTAAAAACTTTAGAATAAATCAGTGAAATTTCTATGATGGGACAGGCAGTTTGACACAGGCCTATAGTACTACTTAACATATAAGTAACGTCATCACTCGTTATCTTAAACACAAAGAAAATTTTTAATATACATATATATCATTTATAAAGTTAAGCTGAACATAAGTATAAAGCCCAATTTAAATAGAAAAACAAGATTTTTTTAAATATCTTGATTTTTTATGTTAAAAAAGATTTTTTTTTAATCTTTCTACTTAAAAAATATCTTCTTACACAATATTTATTGTCCATGTAAGTGACAGAATTTTATGCTGGAAGATGTCATCAAGTAAATCAAGTATTGTGTACCCCATTACTTACACATTTAAAGTAGAGTTAACACTGCCAAATTAAGTCTCAGGATTATTACTGGTCCTTGAAATACATCAGCTAAACCAAGGAACCAGAATAATGTATTTTACAAGGACTCAAGGTCAAAGATGTTATATTACTAGGACATAATAATTTTGTGATTTTAGCAATGGAGCATGAAATTAAACAATAGAGCTAGCTTAGGAATCTGAAAGTAATTGTTTCATCATTCAGTAAACAGATCCTGGCCCTAACAATACATTCAGACAAAATTCCAGATGGATTTTAAAAGTTAAATTTAAAAATATGAAACTACAAAAATATTTATCTGCCCTTGAGATGGAAAGAACTTTGCTGTGAAAAAGCAATAGAGGACTACAAAGCAAAGGATCTCTAAATTAAACCACAAAAAAGCTTTAAACTTGTTATACGCTTTAAAAATAACATCATGGTAAAAAGAACGAAAGACAAACAAACTGGGGAAAACCTTGGCAACCAACATAAAATATATGATTTAGGTTGAACTGTATAAAGTTGTGGATATTCACTGTTTTTGACATATAAAAAATTTTTTATATCTTTCATCTAACATGTAAAGAACTCTTACAAATCAATGAAAATATGAGTATATCCCCAAAGAAAAAGATCAAAGGGAATGTACAATTCACTTGAATCAGCTACTTAAAGGTTGAGTAATCTATGGAATTAAAACTTTCATCCAGTTCCTTTTCTGACAAGGCCAAGCTATAAAATAACAATCTGAAAGTATTTTAAATACTCAAAAAACTTAAAAATGAACACTTTCTTTTACTAATACAATAAAAACAAATGAATAATAGCTATAAAAACAAACGAACATGCATTGAATCAAATGGTTTCTTGTCCAGCTGCACCTTATGCAAAATAGAAGTATTTCAAGCTCTCAAATCTTCAGTAAGATTTTTACTATGAGATATGGACATCATAGAAATCTTAAAAACTTAAATACTACTTATTGCACTCAATTTTTACTCTGCCTTAATACAGTGCACATGATTTAAAAGCAATTTCCTTACGCACAGCAGGCAGACTCAGTGTAGGCAGTCCTTCCTTAGCCCAAACAGGCTAGACTTGATCACTTGAACATATTTTGAGTCACTTTGTAATCATTTATTTAAGATATGTCTATTAAGCATCTGCTATACGGAGAAGGCAATGGCAAGCCACTCCAGTACTATTGCCTAGAAAATCCCATGGATGGAGGAGCCTGGTGGGCTGCAGTCCGTGGGGTCTCTAAGGGTCGGACACGACTGAGCGACTTCACTTTCACTTTTCACTTTCTACTTTCACACACTGGAGAAGGAAATGGCAACCCACTCCAGTGTTCTTGCCTGGAGAATCCCAGGGACGGGGGAGCCTGGTGGGCTTCCGTCTATGGGGTCACACAGAGTCGGACACGACTGAAGTGACTTAGCAGCAGCAGCATATGGTGTCACACAGAGTCGGACACGACTGAAGTGACTTAGCAGCAGCAGCAGCATACCAGAGTTACAAAGGCAAATAAGATATGGTGCTGACTCCATAGAAAAAACTTCTGGTCTAGTTGCAAAGGAAAACCTATTTTAAAAAAAAGCAATTGCAACAGAACATGTCAGATGCTATATGAAGAGTGCAGTACAATGACCATACATGAAACAGCAGAGCAAGTCTTCACTGGGCGAAGGATGCAGAAGCTAGATCCTGACTTATAAGTAGATTCTCAGAGATTTTTTAAAAAAAGAAAAAAGTGAACAGATTAAAGGCAGAGAACTCTGGCCTTGGTGAACTCTTTCCATCCCATGACTTTAAATACCCTTTATGTGCCAGCTCCATTTATATCTCCAAACAGACCTCTCACCTGAAGTCAAATTGTGTACATCCAGTGGCCTACTTGATATCTCCACTTGGAAGGCGAATAGACATCTAAAGCCTGACATGACTACAACTGAGCTCCCGATTTTGGCTGCTTACCTCCAATTTAAATATGTTATCCCTTAAGTCTTTCATCTTTCCAAGAAAAGGAAATGTATTACACAAGCAGTGAAACTAAGAAGCTCAAAGTGGTTAGACTGAAGAAAGTTCAGAGGGATGTAGAAATTACATAGGCTTCCTAGGTAACTCAGTGATAATCTGCCTGCCAAACCAGGAGACAAAGGTCCCATCACTGGGTCGGGAAGATCCCCTGGAGAAGGGAGTGGCAATCCACTCCAGTATTCTTGCCTGGGAAATCCCATGGACAGAGGAGCCTGGCAGGCTACAGTCCATCATGTCCCAAAGACTCAGACACAACCTAGTGACTAAACAATAACAACAGAATTGCATAGAGTAAAATCTTAAGGCCCTTGTAAACTCTGTTAAAAATTGTGAATTTTATACTTAAGAAATAAGAAATCACAAAGGTTTTAAACTAGAAGAGTGAGAAGTAGCAAGATCTGATTCATCTTTGACAAAGATCTATTCTAACTGCTTGTAGAGAGACCACTCTGGGGGGGTTAATACAGGAAGGACAGGCAAGGACAATGAGAATGAAGAAAAGGGAAAGATAAAAACATATTTAGAAGATATAATCACATTGTCTCACTTAATCACCCCAATAACCTTATGAAGAGAGGTTTCATATGCCTTAACTTTACAAAAAAAAAAGAAGAATGAAACCCTGGAAAAACAGAAAATAATAGATACTGGTTACCATGAGATAATAAGCACAGCTGCAAAAAGCTACAGAATTTCTGGCCTCAGATATGAAATTTCCATTTCTATATAGCTGCCCTCAGAAGGCAACAAATGACACTTCATACAAAATGATTTTTTAGAGTGGATTATATATTCAGCAAATATTAAATGCTAAGAAACAAAATGATTTGACATTTAACTGAACTATAAATGAAGTACAGAAGAGCTTTTTTTCAAACAAAATGCCTAAGTATTAAAGAGTCAAATATGGCAAATAAAAAACTAAAAGAAACAAATTCTCCAAGGTTATGTAAATGATACTTGCTTTAATCTATAAAATTAAATATAAAATGATTACAGTTAGTTCCTCACATTGAGATTGGTTCAAAAGTAATTGCTATTTCAGACCGTGAATTTTAAATCATTATAACTAAGCTCAAACAAATCTTTAATAATCAAAATAGGAATCATTATCATCACACATTTTTGCCAATGAGAAATGTTTGTTTATTCCTGTAGCATACAAATCTACGCTTCAGCAAAAACAGAAATATAAACCAATGGAACAAGATATAAAGCCCAGAAATAAACCCATGCACCTATGGGGACCTTATTTTTGACAAAGGAGACAGGAGTACACAATGGGGCAAAGACAGCCTCTTCGATAAGTGGTGCTGTGAAAACTGGACAACTACATGTAAAAGAATGAAATCAGAACAATTCCTAACCATACACAAAGATAAACTCAAAATGGATTGAAGACCTAAATGTAAGACCAGAAACTATAAAACTCTTAGAGGAAAGCACAGGCAGAACACTCGGTGACATAAATCAAAGCAAAATCCTCTATGACCCACCTCCTAGAGTAATGGAAATAAAAACGAGTGTAAACAAGTGGGACCTGATTAAACTTAAAAACTTTTGCACAACAAAGGAAACTATAAGCAAGGTGAAAAGACAACCCTCAGAATGGGAGAAAATAATAGCAAATGAAACAACTGACAAAGGATTAACTTCCAAAGCAGCTCATACAAGTCAATAACAGAAAAACAACCAACCCAATCAAAAAAATGGGAAAAAGACCTAAACAGACATTTCTCCAAAGAAGACATACAGATGGCTAACAAACACAGGAAAAGACACTCAACATCGTTCGTTATTAGAGAAATGCAAATCAAAACTACAATGAGATATATACTCACACCAGTCAGAATGGCCATCATCAAAAAGTCTACAACAATAAATGCTGGAGAGGGTGTGGAGAAAAGGGAATGCTCTTCCACTGTTGGTGGGAATGTAAATTGATACAGCTACTGTGGAAGACAGTATGGAGATTCCTTTAAAAAAAAATAGGGATAAAACCACCATATGACCCAGCAATCCCACTCCTAGGCAAATACCCTAAGGAAACCAAAATTGAAAAAAAACACATGTACCCCAGCGTTCACTGCAGCACTATTTACAATAGCTAGAACATAGAAGCAACTTACATGCCCATTGACAGATGAATGGATAAAGAAGTTGTGGTATATATACAATGGAATAATACTCAGCTATAAAAAGGAATGCCTTTGAATCAATTCTAATGAGGTGGATGAACCTAGAATCTATTATACAGACTGAAGTAAGTCAGAAAGAGAAAGATGAATGTCATATCCTAACACATATATATGGAATCTAGAAAGACGGTACCAAAGAATTTATTTGCAGGAGAGCAATGGAGAAACAGACATAGAGATATGGAAACGGGGAGAGGTGAGAAGAGGGTGAGATGTATGGAGAGAGTAACATGGAAACTTACATTCAGTTCAGTTCAGTCATTCAGCCGTGTCCGACTCTTTGTGACCCCAAAATCTCAGCATGCCAGGCCTCCCTGTCCATCACCAATTCCTGGAGTCCACCCAAACCCATGTCCATTGAGTCAGTGATGCCATCCAACCTCTCATCCTCTGTCGTCCCCTTTTCCTCCTGCCCTCAATCTTTCCCAGCATCAGGGTCTTTTCCAATGAGTCAGCTCTCCACATCAGATGGTCAAAGTATTGGAGTTTCAGCTTCAACATCAGTCCTTCCAATGACCAACCACGACTGATCTCCTTTAGGATGGACTGGTTGGATCTCCTTGCAGTCCAAGGGACTCTCAAGAGTCTTCAGCACCACAGTTCAAAAGCATCAATTCTTCAGTACATAAAGAACTGTCATAATAAATGAAAACACATACACACAACAAACTCAACTAGGAAAAACCTCCACAGCCACTTTACAAAGTAAAGTATAAAACTTGTCAACAAACTAAGAAAACTAAGAAAAATGCTCAATATTATTAGTCATTAGGGAAATGAAAATTAAAATCACTATTAGAAGACTTCCCAAGAGCCTACTCATTGGAAAACACCCTGATACTGGGAAAGACAGAGGACAAGAGGAGAAGGGGGCAACAGACGATGAGACGGTTGGATGGCATGAGTTTGAGCAAACTCTACGAGACACTGTAGGACAGGGATGCATGGCGTGCTGCAGTCCATGGAGTCGCAAAGAGTCAGACACAACTGAGTGACTGAACAACAACAAATGCCACATAAACTCTGATAATTGCTGAAACTGGGCACTGAATACAAGGCAGTTCATGATACCGTCCACTTACTCTGTATATATTTAAAAATTTCCATAACAGAAAAGTTGGAGGGTTTAAAAAGAAGCAAATAAAATATATACATAGATATACGAATATGTATAAAATGATATCAGCAACACTCAATACTTGTAGTGATAATGAATGCAATCCACCTTGACATGACCTGGGACCTGCCTCATACTTTAGCACCCATTCCCACCCTTATTCAACTCTCACTTCCATCCTGCCCATTTCTCTTTATCAGTGTGGTAGATTGAAAATACGGCCCAAATTTTCTCCTGCTATGTATCCACAGCTCTTGCAATGTGACTGCATAGCTTCTTTCATCAAGGATTGCAGTCTAGTCCCCCACCTCTTCAATCTGGACTAGACCTGTCTCTTGCTTTAGCTAAGAGAATAATGAGAGTCTCTTGGATTGATGGGATATAAACCAATTATATGTGTCCTTAAAAGAGACAAAAAATGAAAAGTGACAGAGAAACAAAGGAGGAGATCAGGAAAAGACAGACATGGAGAGACACTGGAGTAATGTATCTACAAACCAGGGAATAGCAAGGGTTGCCAAACAGAAGCTGGGAAAGAAGAATGGAATACATTCTCCCTCAGGGCCTTTAAAAGGAAATATTCAGTCACACCTTGATTTGGACTTCTGTCCATGGAAACTGTTAAAAAATACATTTATATTTTTTTCTACTGTATACTGTCACCCTGCTTATTTAACTTACATGCAGAGTACATCATGCAAAATGTCAGGCTGGATGAATCATAAACTAGAATCAAGATTGGCAGGAGAAATATCAATAACCTCAGATATGCAGATGATACCACTTTAATGGCAGAAAGTGAAGAGGACCTAAAGAGCCTCTTGATGAAAGTCAAAGAGGAGAGTGAAAAAGCTGACTTAAAACTCAACACTCAAAAAACTAAGATCATGGCATCCAGTCCTATCACTTCATGGCAAATAGAAGGGGAAAATGTGGAAACAATGTCAGATTGCATTTTCTTGGGCCAAAAATCACTGCAAATGGTGACTGAAGCCACAAAATTAAAAGACGCTTGCTTCACTGGTATCTTGATAGGGACTGCATTCAATCTATAGATTGCTTTGGGTAGTATACTCATTTTAATTATATTGACTCTTCTGATCCATGAACATGGTCTATTTCTCCATCTATTTGTGTAATCTTTGATTTCTTTCACCAGTGTTTTATAGTTTTCTATATCTAGGTCTTTTGTTTTTTAGGTAGATTTATTCCTCAGTAGTTTATTCTTTTGGTTGCAATCAGGAAAGGAATTGTTTCCTTAATTTCTCTGTTTTCTCATTGTTAGTGTATAGGAATACAAGGGATTTCTGTGTGTTAATTTTATATCCTGCAACTTTACAATATTCAGTGATTAACTCTAGTAATTTTTCAGAGAACTAGAACAAATAATTTCACAATTTGTATGGAAATACAAAAAAAAAAAACCCCTCAAACAGTCAAAGCAATCTTGAGATAGAAGAATGGAACTGAAGGAATCAACCTATCTGACTACAAACTATACTACAAAGCTATAGTCATCAAGACAGGATGGTACTGGCAAAAAGACAGAAATATAGATCAATAGAACAAAACAGAAAGCCCAGAGACAAATCCACACACCTATGGATATCTTATCTTTGACGAAGGAGGCAAGAATATACAATGGAGACAAGACAATCTCTTTAACAAGTGGTGCTGGGAAAACTGGTCAACCACTTGTAAAAGAATGAAAGTAGAACATTTTCAAACACCATATACAAAAATAAACTCAAAATGGATTAAAGATCTAAACTTAAGACCAGAAACTATAAAACTCCTAGTGGAGAGCATAGGCAGAATACTCTCTGACATAAATCACACCAGGATCCTCCATGACCCTCTTCCCAGAGTAATGGAAATAAAAGCAAAAATAAACAAATGGGACCTTATTAAACTTAAAAGCTTTCACACAATGAAGGAAACTATAAGCAGGGTGAAAAGACAGCCTTCAGAATAGCAGAAAATAATAGCAAATGAAGCAACTGACAAAGAATTAATCTCAAAAATATACAAGCAGCTCCTGCAGCTCAATTCCAGAACAATAAACGACCCAATCAAAAAATGGGCCAAAGAACTAAACAAACATTTCTCCAAAGAAGACATCCAGATGGCTAACAAATACATGAAAATATGCTCAATATCACTCATTATCAAAGAGATGCAAATCAAAACCACAATGAGGTACCATCTCACAATGGTCAGAATGGCTGCTATCAAAAAGTTTATAAAAAATAAATGCTGGAGAGGGTGTGGAGAAAAGGGAACCCTCTTACACTGTTGGTGGGAATGCAAACTAGTATAGCCACTATGGAGAACAGTGTGGAGATTCTTTAAAAAACTGGAAATAGAACTGCCATATGACCCAGCAATCCCACTGCTGGACATATACACCAAGGAAACCAGAATTGAAAGAGACATGTGTACCCCAATGTTCATCGCAGCACTGTTTACAATAGCTAGGACATGGAAGCAACCTAGATGTCCAATGGGAGATGAATGGATAAGAAAGCTGTGGTACATATACACAATGGAATATTCAGTTCAGTTCAGTTCAGTCGCTCAGTCGTGTCCGACTCTCCGCGACCCCATGAATCACAGCATGCCAGGCCTCCCTGTCCATCACCAACTCCCGGAGTTCACTCAAACTCATGTCCACAGAGTCGGTGATGCCATCCAGCCATCTCATTCTCCATCGTCCCCTTCTCCTCCCGCCCCCAACCTTTCCCAGCATCAGAGTCTTTTCCAGTGAGTCAACTCGTCGCATGAGGTGGCCAAAGTATTGGAGTTTCAGCTTTAGCATCAGTCCCTCCAATGAACATCCAGTTACTCAGCTATTAAAAAGAATATATTTTAATCAGTTCTAATGAGGTGAATGAAACTGGAGCCTATTATACAGAGTGAAGTAAGTCAGAAAGAAAAACACCAATACAGTATGTCAACGCATATATATGGAATTTAGAAAGATAGTAACGATGACCATATATGCAAGACAGCGAAACAGACACTGATGTATAGAACAGTCATTTGGACTCTGTGGGAGAGGGCAAGGGTGGGATGATTTGAGAGAATAGCATCGAAACATGTATATTACCATATGTGAAACAGATGCATGAGACAGGGTGCTCAGGTCCAGTGCACTGGGATAACCCTGAGGGATGGGATGGTGAGTGAGGTGGGAGGGGGATTCAGGATGGGGAACACATGTACACCCATGGCTGATTCATGTCAATGTATGGCAAAAAACACTACAATGTTGTAAAGTAATTAGCCTCCAATTAAAAGAAATAAATTGATTTTTTAAAAAAGAAAAGAAATATTAAAACAAAATAAAATAAACAACAACAAAACAAAAAACAAAAAGACGCTTGCTCCTTGGAAGAACACCTATGACAAACCTAGACAGTGTATTTAAAAGCAGATACATTACTTTGCTGACAAACGTCCACATAGTCAACGCTATGGTTTTTCCAGTAGTCATGTATAGATGTGACAGTTGGACTATAAAGAAGGCTGAGTGCCAAAGACTTGATGCTCTCGAATTGTGGTGTTGGAAAAGACTCCTGAGAGTCCCTGAGACAGCAAGGAGATCAAACTAGTCAATCCTAAACGAAATCAACCCTGAATATTCATTGGAAGAACTGGTGCTGAAGCTGAAGCTCCAATACTTTGGTCACCTGATGCAAACAGCTGAATCATTTGAAAAGACCTTGAGGCTGGGAAAGATTGAAGGCAGGAGGAGAAGGGGACGACAGAGGAAGAGATGGTCGGATGGCATCATTGACTCAATAAACACATTCAGTTCATTTCAGTTGCTCAGTTGTGTCTGACTCTTTGGGACGCCATGAACCAAAGCACGCCAGGCATCCCTATCCATCACCAACTCTTAGAGTTCACCCAAACTCATGTCTATTGAGTCAGTGATGCCATCCAACCATCTCATTCTCTGTCGTCCCCTTCTCCTCCTGCCCTCAATCTTTCCCAGCATCAGGGTCTTTTTTAATGAGTCAGCTCTTCGCATGAGGTGGCCAAAGTACTGGAGTTTCAGGTTCAACATCAGTCCTGCCAATGAACACCCAGGATTGATCTCCTTTAGAATGGACTGGTTGGATCTCTTTGCAGTCCAAGGGACTCTCTAGAATCTTCTTCAATACCACAGTTCAAAAGCTGTAGGAGTCCGGCAGTGACCACGAAAAAGAATGGTTAAGGAAGCAGAGATGTGCCTGCAAACAAGACTCTCTGCTTGGGCAGAGCATGCTTGCAAACAGGATGTTCTGCCAGGAAGCCTGCACACAACATCCAAGGTTAATGGTCTGCTCGCATATGAGGGAACATGCCCTCCTTAAAAACAAGGAAGAGGCTGGAGTTCTAGGCAGGCTTCTTAGTAAACATGATGTGGTCACTTCCTACCTTTGTTCCTCCCGTCCTTGAAATGTGCTTGGCTTTTTGTCCTTATTTGGTAGAAGAATGCATTGCTTAGATTTTGGTATGTGTCCAGCTACTGGGGTATAAAAATAAACCACAAGGGGTCTTGCGCAGAATTTTTCCCCCAGCCGGAGTTGTGTCTTTGTCTGTCTTTTGTGTGTCTTGTCTTTGTGTCATTTCGCTCGCAACAAAAAGCATCAATTCTTCAGCACTTAGCTTTCTTTATAGGCTGACTCTCACATCCATACATGACCACTGGAAAAACCATAGCTTTGACAAGATGGATCTTTGTTGACAAAGTAATGTCTCTGCTTTTTAATATGCTGTCTAGGTTGGTCATAACTTTCCTTCCAAGGAGTAAGCGTCTTTTAATTTCATGGCTGCAGTCACCATCTGCAGTGATTTTGAGGCCCCAAAAATAGAATCTGCCACTGTTTCTACTGTTTCCCATCTATTTGCCATGAAGTGATGGGATCAGATGCCATGAGCTTAGTTTTCTGAATGTTGAGTTTTAAGCCAGCTTTTTCACTCTCCTCTTTCACTTTCATCAAGAGGCTCTTTAGTTCTTCTTCACTTTCTGCCACAAGTTTGAGCAAATTCTAAGAGGTGGTGAGGGACAGGGAAGCCTGGTGTGCTGCAGTTCATTGGGTCACAGAGTCGGACACAACTTAGCAACTGAACAACAAGAAAATTGTATTTAAGTACCAAGTTTGTTGGAATTTGTTACAGTATCCCCAGATAAGCAATACACAAGAACAGAGCAGAAAAATCATCCAGCTAAACCCAGCTCAAAACGGACAATGTTGCTGTTTAGTCACTCAATCGTGCTCAGCTCTCTGGGACCCCACGCACTGCAGCACACCAGGCTTCCCTGGTGCTTCACTATCTCCCAGAGTTTGTTCAAACTCATGCCGATTGAGTCAGTGACGCCATCCAACCATCTCATCCATCCTGTCATCCCCTTCTCCTCCTGCCTTCAATCTTTCCCAGCATCAGAGTCTTTCCCAAGGAGTCAGTTCTTCACATCAGGTGGCCAAAGTACTGAAGCTTCTGTTTCAGTATCAATCCTTCCAATGAACATTTAAGATTGATTTCCTTTAGGACTGACTGGTTTGATCTCCTTTTAGTCCAAGGGACTCTCAAGAGTCTCTCTTTCTCCAGAAATACAGAAAGCATCAATTCTGTGGCACTGAGCCTTCTTTATTATCCAACTCTCACATCCATACATGACTACTGGAAAAACCATAGCTTTGACTATACAGGCCTTTGTCAGCAAAGTGATGTCTCTACTTTTTAATATGCTCTCTAGGTTCATCATAGTTTTTCTTCCAAGGAGCAAGCGTCTTTTAATTTTGTGGCTACAGTCACCATCTGCAGTGATTTTGGAGCCCAAGAAAATAAAGTTTGTCACTGTTTCCATTGTTTCCCCATCTATTTTTCATGAAGTGATAGAATCAGATGCCATGATCTTTGTTTTTTGAATGTTGAGTTTTAAGACAGCTTTTTTACTCTCCTCTTTCACTTTCATCAAGAGGCTCTTTAGTTCCTCTTCACTCTCTGCCATTAGGTTGGTGTCATCTGCATATCTGAAGTTACTGATATTTCTCATGGCAATCTTGATTCCACCTTGCGCTTCATTCAATCTGGCATTTCACATGATGTACTCTTCATATAAGGTAAATAGGCAGGGTGACAATATACAGTCTTGATGTACTCCTTTCTGAATTTTGAAGCAGTCCATTGTTTTATGTCCAGTTCCAACTGTTGCTTCTTGACCTGCATTCAGGTTTCTCAGGAGGCAGTTAAAGTGGTCTGGTATTCCCATTTCTTTAAGCTACTAAGTTGTGAGATGATTTGCTACACAGCAAAGCTAATTGACACAATCAACCTTGGAAATACTCATTCCTCTTCTTAAAAGTGTCTCTTCCAAAGCCAATCTTGTCACCTTCATAAAAACTGACTACCTTATTATACCTGATAAATAATACTTCTACAACAACGCTACAAAATGTTATAGCATTTCTTTAAATTTTTTCATGATTGTCACCTTTGACCAGGTTGTTAACTCCCTAAAGGCAAGGATTATATGACATTGAATTTGTAACCCTCAATGCCAGACACAATGACTTCATCTATATGAAATTTTTGAAAAGAATTCAAAATTCCCCTATAGTACTAAGTTATAAGCAAATACAAAAATACCACAACATTCCAATGTACCAATCAATAATTATAGACTAACAAGTAAATCTAGAAGACCTCTGTAATATCCATAATACTTTAAATGGAACCCTTGAGATCAATATAAGATGAAACCAACTTTATCTACAATTATCTAATATCCCTTCATTATTCCTTCTAATCATCAAAAAAAAGGCAACGCCAAAAGGAGTGTGAAGATAAAGTATGCATGTGGTAGCCCTAACCTGGCACTGAGCCTTGAACATATGAATGCCAAGAAAACTAGTATGCAAATATATTCTTTCCCAAGGAAAAGAAGGTTTTCTAAAGTAAAAGTTCAAGGTAATGAATCTTTCCATAAATAAAACTAGATGTTGGAGTCTTTCCCTGATGTATGAATGAAGACATGATCCAGTGCCATAATTTTCTAATGTATTAAGCCGTTACTGGAATTAAGTCAGGCATTAAGGAAACCACCTATGTATTTTTAGCTCTTATGTGTTGAGGAATTACTTTTGCAAGTTTTAAAAATAATTAGGGCTTGTTTGTCCCTCTCCATATGACCATCTCTCAGGCAAAGCTTCATATCAATACATTTGACATACACAGTTTATACTGACTACAAAATCTGGGAGCTAAAGGAATCAAGCATAGAACCTAAGTTTCCTCATTCACAAAGAGGTTTTTTTTTTTTTTTGCCCATCTTTCCATGCTGACTTCCCATGAATGGAACATTTAAAACTATTTTAAGGTGTAATTTGAGGTTTGCGTAAATGATTTTCAGTTGTTATTGCTATCCATAATTAGCCTCAATAATCAAGAGCTGGATTATTTAATAGAAGAGACATGGTAATTACAATACCCAAGAAAGGACAAGTAAAATGGGGGAGCCAAGGCCAGAGTCCACAGACATCATAATATAAATAACTCTGCAAAGAGAAGTGGTCACATCAAACTGCAGAAATTACAAAGATTGTAGTTGGGTAGAATGAACAAAATATCTTTTACAATAAAGAAATTTCTAAGCATCAAAAACTCAGACATGAGCCTGTTCTTTCAAACCTCTTATTAGACTTACTAGAAAGTCAACACAAGACTGCTAAATCTGGTTAATTATGTTCACAAGACTAAACAGGTAAATTACTAACCAGAAAAAAAAAAAAAAGACATGACTTCTAGAAGGGCCTATTTTGCACTGGGGAAGCAAAATATGTTTATAAGGACTTGACTCAACTCTAACTTCCTTCTTTATTGAAAAATAAGTATGTATTTAGAACTTACTGTATCTACACATCATTCTAGATGCTATAGACAGATAGGCAGGTTACACTGGTCATTATCCTCAAAGAACATAAAGTACAGTGGCAATTACAGATATACAAATCAAACAAGAATGTATGAGATGTATGAGGCACACACTAATGAGTTATGGATGTAAACAAGGGGGCCAATAAAAACAAAATGAAAGAACATTAAAATCAGACAGTGAAAAGAGAGAGAGCTTTCTAAAAGAGAAAATACAAGCAGAAATTAGATAAGAAAAGAGACAGGGCATTCCAATAAAATTATCCTTAAAGAGCATGCACACACGTGTGCATACATGCACGCACATGCACATGCACACACACACATATATCCTGCACAGGGTACAGGACATTCAGGAAGTGTTTTAACTAAAGCCAGCACCAAATAGATATTCAACAAATATCTATTTCAGTCTCAATGTATCAGTGATGGTTCTCAAAGTGAGAATACCAGTGAAGAAATGACACAGAAATCTCTGTTCTCTAGGAGCTCACATGCCGGTAAAGAGAGGAAAAGCAATGAACAAAAGAAATGACTATATAATCAGTTCAAAGATGACAGGTGCTACAGAGAAAAAATAAGAAGGTAAAGTAGGACTCAAACTGGACTTAGGGAAAGGCATGATTTGCAAAGGCTAGGGAGGACATTCCAGAACAGTGGAACAGCATAAGTTGTCACCTGTCTCTATCAGTCAGAAAGTGTATTTCTCCCCAAGAGTATTTATATGGAAAAGTGGTTCATGATAAAAATTAAATGACTTTGAAAGAAATGCAAGAAGGCAATGTGGTTATCTGAGGAGGCCTTACAAATAGATGAGAAAAGAAGAGAAGCAAAAGGCAAAGAGAAAGGGAAAAATATACCCAACTGAATGCAGACTTCCAGAACAGCAAGGAGAGATAAGAAAGCCTTCTTAAGTGAACAATACCAAAAAATAGAGGAAAAGAATACAATAGGAAAGACTGGAGATGTCTTCAAGAAAGTTGGAGATACCAAGGGAACATTTCATGCAAAGATGGGCACCATAAGGGAAAGAAACAGCAAGGAACTGATGAAAGCAGAAGAGATTAAGAAGAGGAGACAAGAATGCACAGAACTGTAAGAAAAGGTCTTAATGACCCAGCTAACCATGATGATGTGATCACTCACCTAGAGCCAGACACCCTAGAGTGTGAAGTCAAGTGGACCTTAGAAAGCATTACTTTGAAAAAAGCTAGCAGAGGTGATAGAATTCCAGCTGAGCTATTTCAAATTCTAAAATGTGATGCTGTAAAAGTGCTGCACTCAATATGCCAGCAAATTTGGAAAACTCAGCAGTGACCACAGGACTAGTAAAGGTCAGTTTTCATTCCAATCCCAAAGAAAGGCAATGCCAAAGGATGTTAAAACTATGTACAACTGTACTCATTTTACATACTAGCAAGGTAATGCTCAAAATCCTTCAAGCTAAGCCTTAGCAGTATGTGAACCAAGAACTTCCAGATGTACAAGCTGGATTTAGAAAAGGCAAAGGAACCAGATATCAAATTGCCAACATTCGTTGGATCACGGAGAAAGCAAGGGGATTCCAGGAAAACATCTATTTCTGCTTCATTGACTATGCTAAAGCCTTTGTCTGTGTGGATCACAACAAACCCTGAAAAATTCTTAAAGAGATGAGAATACCAAACTACCTCTCCTGCCTCCTTAGAAACCTGTATGCAGATCAAGAAGCAACAGTCAGAACCAAACATGAAACAATGGACTGGCTCAAATTGAGAAAGGAGTACGTCAAGGCTGTATATTGTCACTCTGTTTATTTAACTTATATGCAGAGTACATCATACAAAATGACAGGCTGGATGAATCACAAGCTGGAATCAAGATCGCCAGGAGAAATATCAATAACCTCAGATATGCAGATGATACCAGTCTAATGGCAGAAAATGAAGAGGAACAAAAGAGCCCCTTGATGAAGGTGAAAGAGGAGAGTGAAAAAGCTGACTTAAAACTCAACATTCAAAAAACTGAGATCAGGCATATGGCCCTGTCACTTCATGGCAAATAGAGGGAGAAAATATGGAAACAGTGGACGATTTCATTTTCTTGGACTACAAAATTAGTACAGACAGTGACTGCAGCCATGAAATTAAAAGTTACTCCTTGGAAGAAAAGCTATGACAAACCTAGATAGCATATTAAAAACCAAGAGACATCAGGTTGCCAACAAAGTAGACAAAGCTATAGTTTTTCCAGTAGTCATGTAAAGATGTGAGAGATGAACCATAAAGAAGGTTGAGTACCAAAGAATTGATGCTTTCAAGTGGGTCTGAAGAAGACCCTTGAGAGTCCTGTGGACAGCAAGGAGATCAAACCAGTCAATCCTAAAGGAAATCAATCTTGAATATTCACTGGAAGAACTGATGCTGAAGCTGAGGCTCCGATACTTTGGCCACCTGATGGGAAGAGCCAACTCATTGGAAAAGACCCTGATGCTGGCAAAGATTGAGGACAGGAAGAGAAAGTGGCAACAGAGGATGAGATAGTTGGATGGCATCACAGACTCAATGAACATGAGTTTGAGCAAACTCTGGGAGGTAATGAAGGACAAGGAAGCCTGGTGTGCCACAGTGCATGGGGTTGCAGGGTCAGACACAACTTAGCGACTGAACAACAAACACTACTCACATTTCTCTTCTTCCCACTCTCTGTTAACTCTGAATTTGTTCTATTAGCTATCAGCTCTGTACTGACAATCACCAATCTCACTTCTAGACTGTAATCTCAAATACATGTGGCCAGATCACTTCTGAGTATTTTTTACTTCAATTATATTAACTTGAACATGTATGAGTCTCTTCAGTTTAAAAAGAACTTTTGCACACATTTATTTCCACCTACAAACATCAACACCTTAAATTCAATACACTGATAACTAAACTTTTCTTTCTCATAAACCTGGTCCCTTTCCAACCTCTCAATCTCTTTCAATATCACTACAATCAGCCCTTTAGTGAACAACAAAATCTTATGATTAGACACCTTAGCAGAAGCATCCAGTTAAAGCAAAGAATTCTGAAAACTCACTGAGGTGTATTTTCTAACCTACTTTACTCCTGCCTGGAAGTTTAGACTGATCTTGACAAATCAACTTCTAAATTGCCTTTCACAATTCCCTTTGGGAAATTTAACCTTAATTCTGGCCTCACTTTTTTCTCTGGGGATAATGGCGGGTTCTGTGATGAGCTGCATCCTCCAGTTCCAGTCCTTCCTAACTTGACTCCGTGTTTGCCCACGGACGCTACGTGTGGTCCTTGTGGTCCTTGTGAAGCATACACTTAGCTAGTTGCCTAAGCTGCTGAGAACACCCAGCCAACAGCATTCTGTCACTGTATCTTTTACCAGTCAGAAAAAGACATGCACTCACTTGTACATCTTCGATTCCCACCCCGCTAGACGCATTATATACTCCAATGAACACATGTACTTCATTACCACCTGGCTTCTGACTTTTTTCTTTTCCTTCAGTGATTGAGGCCATTCTGCAGATCTGTTAACAATATCTAGCAATTGGTTTGTTTTACAACTTCATTTTGGTAGAGTATAAAGTGATGTTATTCCAACAAAACGTAATTTGAATAGTATCAAATGTTTCATTACAACACAAATCTGTCTCCTTTTTACAGGCCTACAGAACTAATTTATTTGCAATGATACTTAACTATAAACAAATTATCTAAGTCTATTAGAACTTAGTCCAACCTAGTAACATCTTTAACTTATCAAAGTAAAATACTCTTCAATGACTATCAGGCCTTAAAATCAAGGAATCACTAGTAACAAATATAGCAAAACTGGAGTAGGTAAGGCAAAGACTATACTTTTAACTGCTGCTGCTGCTGCTAAGTTGCTTCAGTCGTGTTCGACTCTGCGACCCCATAGATGGCAGCCCACCAGGCTGCCCCATCCCTGGGATTCTCCACGCAAGAACACTGGAGTGGGTTGCCATTTCCTTCTCCAATGCATGAAAGTGAAAAGTGAAAGTGAAGTCGCTCAGTCGTGACTGACTCTTGACGACCCCATGGACTGCAGCCTACCAGGCTCCTCTGCCCGTGGGATTTTCCAGGCTAGAGTGCTGGAGTGGGTTGCCATTGCTTTCTCCAATACTTCTAAACTGATAGCCAAATTTTAAGCACATTTAGTACTAGTACGAAATTAATTAAAAATTCTAGATGGCCCATGATAAGCCATCAACTGTAACAGATAACACAAGTCATATGCCCTCTAAGTGGGAAATAAGAATGGTCTTCTTTATGGTTACTAATTCTTCTGCTACTACTATTATGATTACACACTATAAATTCCATTACAGTTCAAATGACTTCAGAGTTTTGCCATCACTTTAAAATCCAATAAACACAGACTGCAAGAAGAAAAATCCTAATTTTGTTACTTCCTGTGCACAGTTAAGTGATACTTTAAAAGTAAATATAGGTTTCAAGTCAAAAGTTGAAAAATGTACTATTTTGCGGTCACCATTGAATTGCTTATCATTCTTTGCTTTGTCAATTGCTTTATATTCTTCCTCTTTTTAATTATTTGGTGTATGGACATGTCTTAAATATAGTAACTTTGGGAGAAGTTTTCTTACAGATACTGCACTCTAACAATGTCCCTGTAAATATCATTATTTCATTCAACTACCCACAGAATTTGTTATTTCAATTACTTGCCAAAATATTTTATTCTGTGCTATTTCTATTATATATCATGCTGGAGTCATGGGAATACTGAACTTAAAGGGGTATTTCAATGCTTAAAATATGAAACAAATTATTCTGCTATCTAAAATAACCTGTGAAAATAACTCCTACACACATGTTAATAATTTGCAAAAGCTATCTCTTATTGTATTCTAGGTAATAACAACAACATATGCTTTTCATACATCTACTCTTACAAAACAAATTTTTCACAACATAACCTTTTAAGAAATCAGAATGCTTCAGATACTTCCCATTTTGCAATATCAATCCAATAACTCAAATATCTGCTTCACAGGACTTAGTACACAAACTTCTTAAGATTACTATCCAAAAAAAATGATTTCATCATTTTCACTCTAATACAGTTTAATGACTATAAAAAGACTCTTACATTTTAGATGATAAAGTTTCTTGTTTTCCTTTTTATACATTTTGTTGTCCTGAGTAACAAGACTGACAATGGGAGATTTTGTTGATGCTAGTATGATATGAATTTGGTGTATGGAAAGAAAAATGCTTCAGTAGCATGATGGCCTTCACTATAGACTGACAATTCATTGGATAAAATAATTTTTCTTTTACAATAAAAACTTTCTACTATTTTCAAAACCCTTCACTTTGTATAATACTTCTGAATTGACATGTCTATTCTTTCCTTCTCTTCTTCTACATTCCTGGCATTAGATAATTAGGAAAGAGCGAAACTTGTTAGATTCTCTTTGACCTTTTCTGACTTCCTGCACTATCATCATTCTTCTGTTAAGAAGCAAGGTTAACACACATACACACACACACACTCACAAATGGTACCTTGGGTGAGATAATGGATGTGTTAGTTAAGAAGAAATATGTAAATGTACTTAAAAGAGAACCTGTTAACTTATCTACATCAGCCCTCATTAGCTACTGGGTTTTTACTTATTTATTTAAAAATAACAATTAATTAACACGCCAATCTTTTGGGTCCTCTTGAAATAAGTGCTTTGGAAAGAAGCAAGTTGTGAATAAATCAATAACCTTAAGCCAATCATAGTAAAATTTCTGAAAATCAAAGTGAAAAAAATCTTAAAAACAACTAAAAAGGGACAGACTACCTTCAAAGTAATAGAACAACACACCTAATGTCTCAATAGCAACTATATAAGTCAAATGACTGTATATTTTTAATATATTTTTAAATTTTTTATTTATATTTATTTTTAAATTTATTTTTTAATATATAATAAATAATCAGATGACTGGTATTTTTAGATATTAGAAAGAAAATAACTGCTAATCTAGAATTCTATACCCAGCAAAAATACCCTTCAAAATAAAGAAATCATTTCATTTCAGACAAAACAAGTCAAAAAACTTCCCAGCAGACCCATATTAAAAGAAATAGTAAAGGAAGTTTTTTAGGCAGAAGGAAAATGATCTCAGATAAATGCTTAAAGATTTAGAACAAAAAAGAAGAAAACCAGTAAAAAAGGTAAAACATCCATATGTGTGTGTACACTAAGTCATTTCAGTCATGTTCAACTCTTCGTGACCCCTTCACCTACCCTCAACAGCATTGGCTGGTTTTGGTAACTCCAGTAGCCCAAGCATCCCAGGCCAATTTCAGATGTAAGGGATTCTTGGAAATCAGACAATTTTTAAAAATATGTGACCCCATGGACTGTAAGCCAGCCAGGCTCCTCTGTCCATGGGTTTCTCCAGGCACGAGGACTGGAGGGGGTTGCCACACCCTCCTGCAAGGGATCTTTCCAACCCAGGGATCAAACTCACATCCCCTGCAGCTCCTGCATTCACGGGCAGGTTCATTTACCACTAGAACCAATTGTGAAGCCCCAAAACTAATACACACACACACACATATATATACACACAAATATATACAATTAAATGTCCAAAATTTATTACTATTTCATGAACGCTTATTGTATATAACTAGAACAGTTGTTGTTCAGTTGCTAAGTCATGTCTGACTCTTTGCAACCCCACCAGCCTCCTCTTGTCCATGGGGTCACAAAGAGTAGTAACACCTAGAACAGTATTGATATTGCTATTCATATTTTAAAGAAGAAAATAGCTCAGACATATCCAAAGTTGCTGCTGCTGCTGCTAAGTCACTTCAGTCGTGTCCGACTCTGTGTGACCCCAAAGACAGATGCCCACCAGGCTCCCCTGTCCCTGGGATTCTCCAGGCAAGAACACTGGAGTGGGTTGCCATTTCCTTCTCCAATGTGTGAAAGTGAAAAGTGAAAATGAAGTCGCTCAGTCGTGTCCGACCCTTAGCGACCCCATGGACTGCAGCCTACCAGGCTCCTCCATCCATGGGATTTTCCAGGCAATAGTACTGGAGTGGCTTGCCATTGCCTTCTCCGTATCCAAAGTTAATATGTTTAAAACCCTAAAGGTAACCATGGCAATTGCAAGGAAAGAATCTTGGTCTAGATTCCCCATACCAAAGCAAGCTGTTTCAGAAATCTATAATTAAGAAGACAAAATAATACATTAAAATTGAGAATAAGCAGGTCTAATGATTAAGGCTAATAGAAAATTTGGGCCTCACTAATGCTTTGACACTGAGAAACTATCTTCTTGGTACTGGATCTGTGAACTGGATATTTTCTCTTTGTGCTGGAAGATTTTCATCTGTTTCCAATCTCCTGTAAGCCAGAAGAAGCTAACTACTCCATCAAAGGGTCCCTTTTCCTGTGGGTTCCAGTTGAGTTTGGCCAAAGAGGCAAGAAAGTGAAGAGAGGAGGAAAATGTGATCAAGGTATTTATTTCCTCAGTTCTGTCCCTGCTAGGTCACCAAAGTTGGTTGTGTCCCTCAACCTAAGACCACAGGAGCTGTCAGATGATCTTCTCCTACAACTGAAGCCACACCCTTCAAGATCCAGTAACCAATTCCTTGGGGCTTCCCTTGTGGCTCAGCTGGTAAAGAATCCACCTGCAATTCCCTTGGTTCTCTTGTTCCTTCATATATAGGGATGATAGTAGTTCCCACTGTTGCTAGCCTCACTATCCCTTCATATCCCCTGTTATTATCTCTTACTCTTGTTTGTAACTCCTCTCTCAAATGCCCCATTTGATTGTGCATTTATTTGCTTCTGGGCTTCCCTCATAGCTTAGCTGGTAAAGAATCCGCCTGCAATGAAGGAGACCCTGGTTCGATTCCTGGGTCAGGAAGATCCGCTGGAGAAGAGATAGACTACCCACTCCAGTATTCTTGGGCTTCCCTGGTGGCTCAGCTGTTAAAAATCTGCCTGCAATGCAGGAGACCTGCGTTCTATCTCTGGGTTGGGAAGATCCCCTGGAGAACAGAAAGGTTACCCACTCCAGTATTCTGGCCTGGAGAATTCCATGGACTATAGTCCTTGGGGTCGCAAAGAGTCAGACATAACCAAATGACTTTCACTTCACTTTATTTGCTTCTAAGACCCTGATCTATATAACTGCAGGTCAATATATAACATGGAAAGTAGTCAAAATAGAACAAATACTAAGAGCTCAGACTCTCTACAGTCAGAAACAATGGAAATTGGATCCCTGCTCCAAAACTGTGTGGTTTTGGATAGTATGCTAACTTCTCTAATCCTCTCTTATCTCATCTGTGAAATTAAAAAGTAATCCTAGTACTTGCTTCAAAAATAGTTGTTTGGTGTAAATTATTTAATGTAAAGAGCTTAACCCAAGTGTCTGGTACAAAGTAAGGGCTTAATACATGTTAAATGATTATTATTTTTGTCATTGTTGTTATTGATTACAACTGCTTCACCTGTATGGTATAAAATATTCATCCCAATCTAGCTTATTTTGGTTACTTTTTAATATATCAAGTTTCATATGAGAAAGCCATGTCAAAGAGGCAAACTGTACCTTTTACAACACTCTAGTTTGCCTACTCCAAGATTAAAATGCAACTAGTATGTATATGTTTTCTGTCTATGTAAATAAGGATCTGTATATTTTAGAAGTGAGCACTAGCACAATAAGTGGTTCTGCTCCAGTTCAACATTACTGTGAAAAAAATAGTGGGATAAATCAGTTCAGTCTTACTTTAGCTGGCTCAAAACTTACAGTAAATTCTAACTGGGTCAAGAGAAAGCAAATCATTTAAGTACATCATACACTTACATAACAAGGGATATATTAAGATAGAAATTGAATGCTTGCTTCTGATCAGAAATGCCCAAGAATAATAGCAGTAATTAGGAACTAAAACCAAGAAGAAATGGAAGAAAAGATAAAGACCATCAAAATATAGCAACCATCCTTCAATTTTAACATACTGACAAGTGCCAGTATGCATGCATCTGTGAGTAAAAAGACCAAATGCAGCCAGTAATACTAAAGCTGGGTGCATGATAGCTAGATTGATTGCATGTCCTCAGGAAAACAACTGCAGCTGGTGCCTGCAGGGTCTGCATAATAACAATATATTTGGCAGCACTAAAGAGATAACCATCTTCTAAATTTTCTCTAAGTATCAACAACAATAAAAGACTTCTGACTGCTATTTAAACCACAAAATGAATTTTTTTTTCCCAAGTTGACTATGGTACAGGTTCAATAGGTAAAAAAAAAAAGAAAAGTATAACTTCTTCCTTTGTACTGTGTCAAGGTACTAGTTCAAGGTGGAGTCCATGTACATCCCAGTTCAAGTCCTTGATCTTGGAAACCACAGTGAGTTGCCTTCCTGAATTAAATTCCTCTAAGAAACACAATTTCCAAAACCCTCCAATTTGAACTGTTTGAACTTGATGCCACCCAGCAAACAGAGGAGGCTAAAAAAGCTCTGTACACATGTGGGCACTAAATGATGTTGCTGACTAAGTGACCTGTTACATAATATGTACCAGGAAATATCTAACTGTTTTGCCTAACTTTCCTATCTTGGATCCAATCTTTTAAGAGAGATATAATTCAGAGGCAATGGATTTATTTCTTCAAGGAATTTAATTCAATAACTAGAGAGTTATGTGCGCTTTCCCGATGGCTCAGCAGGTAAAGAATCTGCCTGCAATGCCGGAGATACAGGAGATCATGTCAGATCAGGAAGATCCCCTGGAGGAGAAAAATGGCAACCCACTTCAGTATTCTTGCCTGAAAAATCCCATGGACAGAGGAGCCTGGCTGGCTATAGTCCAAAGGGTCACAAAGAGTTAGACATGACTGAGTGACTAAGCACAGCGCCTGCACATACACACAGTTATAGACTCTCTAATGGAAATAATCGTCAGGTGAGAAAACTGGCAAGTGCACCAAATCTAATAACAGTGTTGGCTAACACATATATAGTAGTGCTATTAGTACTTGTATTAACTTATCCAATCCTCATAAAACTCCATGTAGTAGGTATTTAAATTCTCTGTGCCCCATTTTACAGAAAGGGGGTCTGAGGCACAAAGAATTTAAATACCTTGCTTAAGGTCTCGGGGTTAGTGAGTGAGTAAACTAGTGAGCATGTGGTCCAGAGTTCCTCCACTTTAACCACCATGATATCTTAACGGTAAAAATACGGCTTTTAAAAATATTCCTGAACCATGATATTACTGAACTGATTAAGGTTCTTCTAAATCTCTATTCTCTCCTCTCTCTTCTATTTATTCTCAAATTAACTATTCAAAGCTAAATTTTCAAACAAATAAGAGAATTGAAAATATCTCTCCTAAAAAAAATAAAAGAAAAAGCCATCTTAAGATTTCTAAACAATCAAATTTCAGAAGACTCGTTATGGTAAAAATGTAGAGGATTGAAAAACTGAATTTGGTAACTATTTATAAGGCACCCAATTATTCAACAAGTTTTCAATAACATGATGGTGCCTGGATCTAACAAAATTGATTCTTCCTTATGCTTGATGTTTAAAGAGAAGCATCCTAGACATAGAGAACAAGTGTATGGATACCAAGCAGAGAAGGGAATGAACTTGGAGATTGGGACTGACACATATACACTACTATGTATAAAATAGATAACTAATGAGAACCTACTATATGTCATAAGGAACTCTACTCAATACTCTCTGGTGACCTACATGGGAAGGAAATCCAAAAAAGATGGGATATATGAATACATATAGTTGATTCACTTTGCTGTGCAGCAGAAATTAACAAAACATTGTAAAGCAACTACACTCCAATAAAACTATTTCAAAACATTTTAAATATGTAAATAATAATAGCATCCCCTCACAGTTTTGAATGCACTATTCTACCACCTCAACTCGGAACTTACCAAATATATTATCAAAGGCATGTTTTTAACTGGTTCTGTTTTTAACACAACATAATCAATAGAACTCCAGGAGTCAGCTGCACTGACTGCACTGCACTGCAGTACCGTGAAACACCTTTTGTTAAACACTTTATCTTTTTAAAAAAGGTAGAAAGCATGTGCCTAAGGAAGGATCTATTCCTTCTTGCTTTTCAGCTTCTTAGTTCCTCTATCATTTACAGATTGCAATATCTGTTGCCAAAATCACCTAAGTGTAATTGGCAAAATGCATCCACTAGCTTTCAGTTCAGTTCAGTTCAGTCGCTCAGTCGTGTCCGACTCTCCGCGACCCCATGAATCACAGCACGCCAGGCCTCCCTGTCCATCACCAACTCCCGGAGTACACTCAAACTCATGTCCACAGAGTCAGTGATGCCATTCAGCCATCTCATTCTCCGTCGTCCCCTTCTCCTCCCGCCCCCAACCTTTCCCAGCATCAGAGTCTTTTCCAGTGAGTCAACTCGTCCACTAGCTTTAGATTCTGAAATTCCTAAGCCAAGTAACCTACAACTAAAGACAAGTCAACAATTACAATTTCTTAGAGGAAACACTTCTTTATATTCTTTATTCATATAGATACATTTTTTCTTTACAAGTACATATTTTACCTTATGTTCTAAAGCAATTTTTTATGTTTTCAGAACAGTGATATTCTTTATAGTGATTATTTCACTCTAAATCAAAGCTGATGCCGACTGAGTACATTCATAAGAGCAAGGATTCATAGGAGAAAAATCAACCATCTGAGATATCCACTGAATTCTGAAATAATTCACAACAGGTCATCTCTGGAGCCATAAGTTTTTCATTTCTACATGTTCTTTTACTCTGGCTTGTTTTCTAAGGCTTACATCCCAGAAAATCAGAATGTTTTCCCTTTCATGTCAACAATGACTCTTTTTAAAGGTCTTTTCTATATCAGGGCTGAAATATACTTCCACTGAAATTTTCTTTTTACTCTGCAACTCTTGAAGATAACCAGGCACAGAAAGACAAAAACTTTCCTTTGAAGAGTAAATGTTACTGGCACTTGGTCTTTTTTTCTTCTCTGTTGTTTGTAACAGAAGTATTAAGTTCTAAGATTCAAGATACACTATTGAATTCTCTCTGGTTTCCTATCCTAAACAAACCACAATTGGAGGTACCAAATTAATTCTGAGCAAATTTGCTTCAGGGCACCTGCAGGGTCCGTGGACCTTTAATCTTCACATACCAAGAGTGTTTATTCACCCCTGTTGGAAAGAAATACAGGTTTGGGAAGTCAAAGGTTAGTCAATGGAGGAGAAAAATGGGGTAGACTCTCTCAAGATGACGGAAGAAAATAGCGAACCTGGCAAGTGTTTTCCCTGGCAAGCTGAGAGAACTGCCAAGTTTGGGTCAGAGGTCTACTTTAAGTAGGAGTTCCGTCTTGCTCTTTTTAGATTACCACAATCTCAACAAAGCAAGTGATCATTCCAACTTAAAGATTTACCAAACTACAAACCCAAAATGAAAGCACACTAAATAATTTAATTTATGAATAATATTTGCTTTAAATTAACTGGGTGTCAAGTTTGTTTATAATATTAATAAAACCTTATCAAATGTCATCTATTCACACATTAAAATCTGATGATACACCATTTTATATGGTACGCAATATTTTCCATAATTCTATAACTTAAAGTACCAATCAATTCCAAGCCACATTCAGAAAGGTATCATCAACAGTCACTATTTATAATATTTTCTGGGCTATTTTGTCAACAGTACAGTTTAAACACTTATAGATGTGGTGATTAAATCACACTGCAAAATATTTTCAGAAATTTTTTTCTTGATTTCTCTGCCAACTACGTTTTAAATACTCATATATTTTCTTCAAAGTCAGTGTTTTCTGAAATAAAAAGTCTAGAGTGTCTTTTTTAATTTGGAGGTGGTGGAGAAAAATAAAGACATTCAAAAAGATAAGGAAAAAATAGAAATGGACTTAAGAATTAAAAGCAGAACTGAAGTTTAAAATTTAGGTATCACATACAATGTTAACTCTTTTAAAATATATATATATTTATCTTAATTTTGCTCACATTATTGCATCTTTAAACAATTAAAAATTTGACTATATAGCCTGTAATCTTTAAGTTACCACTACAGAAATGCTTTTCGATCATTTCCCATTTCAAACCTAAAATTAAATTAACAAAAAGTTACATATGAATAACAACTCTTAAAAATCAATGGCAATTCACCTCTCTCTTTCTCTAATTTTATTAAGGAAAACCTCTCTGAATTTCTGCCTCTTTGATTTCATTTTACATCCAACATCACTTAAATACAAATCCCAACACTACTTGCTTTTAAAATAGATTATATAACATCTCTATATATCCTTTAATCTACAACCATATTTCAAAAATTCAATATGCTCACTCAGGAGGTTACAAAATTTTTTAAATCTACTAAATAAAAGACTAAGTAAAAGGTTATATTGGCCTCATTCTAACAATAGACATATCAAATTATTTCTAACTACATACAGCAAGCTCTGCTTAGGAAAGAAGCATATATTTGAAAAAGTCTTAGATGAAATAAATGTATCATCAAGAAAAATCATTTGAAATGAAGCACAGGGTATCACAGAATAGCTTTCCTTTTTTATTGTGTCATTTACATGGATGAACACTAAAAGCAACCATTTGAACTTCTAGATGAATTGGTAATTACCTAGAAAATCACATTTGCTTCATGAATATAAATTCATTTTTAATGTTTATCATGTTCAGACTTCTTAAAATACAAGCATGACTACGAGAACATAAAAGCTTCTAAATGTGATTTATTTAGTAAGGACATAACTCTAAGGTATCACATTAAAGTTGCCACTTAAAGCTTGGGTATCCAGCAGCTAAAAGGGTCAGCTGCATTACTGAAAGTGAGGGGGCAGATGCTGCCTATTAATAAAGCCCACTGCCTTAAATCAACAGCAGCCTACAGCCAAGGCCTCCTTCACCCTCCCCTCTTCAGAAAGCCACCCACAACCTGCCAACTGTGAAGGGGAGGAAAGATAAATACATACATACGTACATACGTACACACACACATATACACATACATATATGAAAGTGTTTTGTGTGTGGGAAGAGATGGGGTTGCTGCTGATGACAACAGTGAACATCTCCAAATGGAAAGATATTTAGAATTAGTCTTATTGCTACTAGCTGATCAGATCAAAGTTAAACAGCACTGTATAATACAGAATAAATAATTCATCTGTAGTGGCTTCTCAGGAAATATACATTAAACTAAGATTCACAGTCTGATGTTTCTGTGCTTTTAGTTCAGAGATTCCAGGTCACTGGAGAGAAAGGGAGAAAACAGCCTTAAGATCTCTCCCCCCACACACATTAAGGCAGTGTAATTCGTGCTCCACTGAAAAATGAAGTAGCATTAAAATGTTGATATTTTAAACAGGCACATTAAAGCAACACATAAGATTTTGTTCAATCTCTTCATATAGGAAAGAACTTAAGTCTCCCAGAAGCAGATGGTGATGAAATAAACAGGTATATAACAAAGACTAAAAGAAGATATTGGGTGAATTAAGTATATTACTCATTCAATAATTACAGAAATTAGAAGTATATGAATCACAATGACCCAGTGGTCTACAGACATAGGTTTTTAATCTGTTGGTTAAACAAAATACAATATTATTTAAACACACAGAAAAGAGAAAATGGAAAACAAACAATAGATAATACACTGCACTTAGTCTCATCTATCCTACAAGACAGTTAATTTTATTATAAGTTTTCTTAACACTGCTTCTAGATGATATTATGTGACCTCAAGAAACAATATTTCAATAGAAACAATAGAAGTCTGCATTACAAGGTATGAATTGTTCATTGTCAAAGTAGAAATATACTCTGACCGACATTGATTTCTTTCTCCTGTGAGTCCTTTGCATGTCTATTTTATCACTGTATGAAAAACATCAAAAGGTGCAAATTTCCTGTTATGAGATAACTAAATATTACAGATGCAATGTACAATATGACAAAATAATTAACACTGCTGTATGTTTTATATGAAAGTTGTTAAGATGGTAAATCCTAAGAGTTCTCATCACAAGGAAAAATATTTTCTACTTCTTTCATTTTGAATGCATATAAGATGATGAATATTCACTGAACTTATTGTGATAATCAATTCATGATGGATATAAGTCAAATCATTATGCTATACACCTTAAACTTATATAGTGCTCTACATCAATTATAGCTCTATAAACCTGGAAGAAAAAGTTAAAAACTCCACAAATATTTATGAATGAATTTAACTGCATGTAAATTATACCTCAATAAAGTTGATTTTTACAAAGAAAAAAAAAAAAAAAGATTTCTCCCAAAGAGCATCAGAATAATTTCTGATTATCAAAAAATTGTTGCTGCTATAACCCACTGTATTTTCACTCATATTATTTCAAGTGGCATTCCTGATACATATGTATAAGTTTGATAAGAATACAAAATACTTCCACACAAATTATGTAAGTCAAAGAAATTTTTATATAATCCATTAGAAGATAATTAAATATACTTTCTATGAGTGGTATGAGACATTTTGCACATAAAATACTTGAACTCATGACTGCTGACATAAAGTCAGTGCCAATAGAAACATAATTCTTTTAAAATTTCTTTGCTACAACCTAAAATAATAGTACAGGCATACTCATTAGCATAATAAATAACTATGCATATAAAGGAGTCAAATTGCAATCATGCCCTTCAAGAAATAAGGATCTAAGACTCTTCATGAGATTTTCATCTATGTCTGACAGAATAAAAAGGCTAATGTTTGACCTGAACAAATAAATGTTCCATAAACAAATTCCCATCATCCATAAAAGAGAAGACAAGATTACTGAGACTACATTAAATTTCCACAAAATTGAAAATCCTTTTTTCAGGCCATAGTTGTAACCTACTCCTATAACAAATGCATTATGGTCAAAAATAATTTTTTAAGTAGACAAACTAAACACTTTTAAAATTTCCCACAGGCAAAGTGTTCAGGCTGTGAAGCAGTGTAACTCTGACCCTTCTGAGTCACTTGTTTTCAATTTCTTCATTTATCCCCTCAATCAGTCAGTCAGTCATTAAACCAACATTCATTGAATACCAACTCACTTCCAGGCTTGAAGAAATTGAATAGGGTGGTCCCTATGTGAAAAGACAAAATGCTCATTCTTTTTTTTTTCAGCTTTATTGAGGTATAACTGACAAATAAAATTGTATATATTTAAAGTATACAATGTGATGATTTGATTGAAATGCATACACTTTGTGACATGATTATCACAATCAGACTAACACATACATCACCTTACATGGTTGTCAGTTTTGTGTGTCTGTGTGTGTGTGTTAAGAATGCTTAAGTTTTACTCTCTCAGCAAATTTCAAGTACACAACACAGTATTATTTACAGTCACCATGCTGTATATTAGATCCCTGCTGCTGCTAAGTCACTTCAGTCGTATCCCTAGAGCTTATTAATCTTTTAACTGAAGCCTTGTACCATTTGACCAGAATCTCTTCATCCCCTCACCCTTAAAAACCAGTCACAATCTGAGGTGCTCATTCTATAAGCTAACTTTTTGGAGAAAAATCTCAGCTGGAGAAGGCAGTATCCCTAGTCTTGAAACTAAAATGTCTTCAAAGACTACATATAATAGGACCACAGTCCTGACCCCAAAAAGAGCCTAGATTGGGAAACTAAGATCTATTACAATCCACACCTGAAGAAAATGACTTGTTTCTGCGATACATGGCATTCTGAATGAACTTCACCTAATACTGCTGTTCAGTTTAGCGTGCTTTTAAAACACCCAAACATTGTAGACACTGGGCTTCTAGAACTAGTGAATTTCACTACATATTTGCGTATTAGTTGGGAGATTCAAACTGCTTAAAGATGAGATTTGCCAAAACTCAAAGTACTATATTAATTCATTTTCATATTGCTAATGGTAAAGAATACTTCTAGTCAAAGCTGGATTCCCTAAGCTCAAATGTAACATAATCTTGGGAGACTTTTTCAAATAAATATGAATTTTTTAAAAATATATACAAGCTCGAAGAAAGATACATACTGGTGAAAAATAATGCAAGAAAGAGAACAGAGTCTCCCTAAAAGCAATACATATGAAAAAGTTAAAAAAAAAAGCAACACATAACTATTGCTTGATTTTCTAAAGTATTTTTAAATTATAGCACATAAAAATGGGCAAAAGTAACCAAGACAAGAATTATATTCTAGCAAACACAAATTGTTTGATAAAAGTGCTAAAAAAAAAACAATAAAATTTATGAGATCTGCCTCTAGGCAGACACCAATAAATAAAAATTATTTTTTAATATTTTATGTTATTTAAAGAGAAATTTATTTTGCTTAGCTATTTTAAATTTGTTAAAGTACAAAAATTATGTATTTGCTGAACTGAAACTGGCACAAATAACTATTACTATAATTGTTAATATTTTCTTTAAAGTAATTTTTGTGTAGAAAATAGTACTATACATTTTCATTTCTGGCAAAGACATAATAGTCTGGGAGAAAAAGAAATAAATACATAGGTTTAGTGAATCACATACACTATTTCCCTTACTCACAAAGTAATTTATTTCAATGATATATAAAGAAATCCCTATACTTAATTCTAAGTCATGAAATGGTAAAGAATCTGCCTGCTAATGCAAGGAGACACAGGAGACGCAGGTTCAGTCCCTGGGTCGGGAAGATCCCCTGAAGGAGGAAACGGCAAACCCATTTCAGTATTCCTGCCTGGGAAATCCCATGGACAGAGGAGACTGGAGGGCTACAATCCATAAGGTCACAAAGAGTTGGACATGACTGAGCACGCACAGACACACACACCTCAAATAGGGGAAATCTATTCTGGCAACCCACTCCAGTATTCTTGCCTGGAATATTGTCAAACAGAGGAGCATGGCGGGCTACAGTCCACAGGGTCACAAAGACGCAGAATGCCTGAGCACACGCGCACACATACACACACATTCTAATCTTAGAGTACATCATTCCTGGGCATTTCTTCTATTAATATCATACAGCTATGCCACACACACCAAAAAATAAAAAAATAAAACAGCATATCTTTCAACAAACTATAACTTTGATTACTGTAATCTTCTTTTCATAAAACTACACAATAAGTTCTAATTTTTGCCATTTTTATATGGTGATGCTTTAATGGTTGCAGTAGTTGCAGTGATGTCAGTTATACTAAAGAACAACAGATGGGCTGGATGGAAGAACAAAGCACTTCCTACCATCTGGAAGCCTGGAGAAATTAAAAAAGCAAGATAACTTTTTTATCTCCATCCATCCATTACTCCCAAAGTGATTATGTTTTAATTTTTTATATATTTCCACTAAACTTTAAATACTCTGAACACTGTTTCCACAGAAACTGTTCCTACTGCTTGATCACTCACACACCGTTCCATGCTGCATTCACACAGTATGGGCATTGCTGACGCTTTGCAAAGTAGATAATTTTTTTTAACTACAGCTTCTGACAGATGTTATATATATTTTCTCCATCATTAACAAAGTTTTTTAAAAAGAAAGGAAATGTAGATCCTTTATACTCCTAAATGTTCAAAGTTAACAGAAAATTCATTGCTAAAGATGATGGTTATATGGTCCAAATCAGAATAACTTTCTTTTCAAGAAAAATTTTTAAATGTTCAATTAATATGAACTGCATCTACTTATTTGAAATATGAAAGTAACAAGATGGGATATGAATAAGAGAGAAATTTGCTGTTGGAAATAAATATAAATGAAAAATAGAAGGTAGAAATTTTTTCATATCTTGACCACTGAAAACTAGTAATTTCTAATTTACAAACAATAACTTTTAAATAAAAGGATAAAAAGGCCAATTTTCTACAATGCTGTTCTTCTTAATTAAAACACAATAATTTACCTTTCATTTTTTATTCATTCAAAAATATTTATGTTTATATCTAAACTATTCTGATTTAAATGAAAGAGCCTTGGCAGCATCATTACTCTTCCAAAGACTGAAGGTGATTTTTAGAATACCTGAGGCTTTCTAAAACTGTTTAAAAAACATATCCCAATTCTTCCACCCCTCAGTCCCACAGTCCAAAAGTAATCACTTTTGTTTTAGGCTTCTATCTTCTGGTTTTTCAAATGTTTACCATTTTAATTTCAAACAATATACTTTCAATAAAATGAATATTGGATAGCACTAATCTGAAAGGGAAACAATTGTTTCGGAGAAAAGAAAGACATGAGAGATTTTAGTAGAAACAGAAAGAGTTGGGACTTCTAGTAGCATGGTAGACTACATACTCTAAAGGACCCTAGCACTTTCTGCTTTTCTATTGATGTTAGAACATTAACCCATATTGGAGAAGGAAATGGCAATCCGTTCCAGTATCCCTGCCTGGAGAATCCCAGCGACAGAGGAGCCTGGTGGGCTGCCATCTATGGGGTCACACAGAGTCGGACACAACTGAAGTAACTTAGCAGCATTAACCCAAACATGCTATTATTAGTTGTTGATATGTTTGATTATGAACTCGGCATATGATTGATCTTTCCATGCTTCAGTTTTATCACTTATAAAATAGAAATAGTAATAACAGTAATAACAATAACAATTCTTAGAAGAATTAAATAAATTACTATGTATAAAACATTTAGACTACTGCCTGGTGCACAGGAAGTGAAATGCAAGTGCAAGTGCAAGTTAGTCACTCAGTCGTGTCCAACTCTTTGTGACCCCATGGACTGTAACCCACCAGGCTCCTTGGTCCATGGAATTCTCCAGGCAAGAATACTGGAGCGGTTTGCCATTTCCTTCTCCAAAGTGTAATAAACATCAGCTATTATTATCATATAGACTCTTGAAACAGTGTTATGGTAAAAGAACTCATTAACAACTGGACAATCAATGTATGCTCTAAAACATCTTCATAATAGGTCACATATACTTTCTACAGATATTAAAATACTCTCACTCTAAAAACATTTGAAAATTTAATATGACTTTTTGATAAACTTTTCCTACAGGGGGGAAACTATACAATAAATCTTTCTTTCTGCACTAAGCAAAGTTTTCATATAGCCAAGGCTTATCAAGATTTAACGTAAGTTCTAATTAGAACATGGGTTCTCCATTAATGAATTAATGTTCAATAATGGCATCTGTCATCTTCTACTTAATTAAAGCAAAACACTTTAACATTTAATTAGTACAGTTTTCTCTATGGTTTTAAATCTTACACACTCAAATTACATCAACACCTGAATCTTTCTTTTGCAGTATATCAATAAAGCAGGTAGTAACTCTGTCTCTATTTTACACCTATTTTAAATAGTAAACTGCATTTCAGTGAACAAAAGTTAGTAGACTTTTTCTATATACAGGCTGGAAAACTAGTGAATACAGATCCCCAATTGTAGAATATGTGGTAACACTTTATCTATTCAATGACAGATTCCATGGGTCATGAAGGCCAGATAGTTGAGAGTAAAAGCCCTATTTTTGCAGGTGAGATTTCATTTACTTACCAGTTCCAACTTAAAGTTATATAGAGGACTTAAATGATAACATGATTACTTGACTATATTATTTTTTCAGCCCCATTTTTTTTTAATTTCTAGTATCTTGAGACGAAATAATGCAACATCACTCTTCCCAACCTAACTTTCTTCCCAATTTTAATGTATTTTAAAGATGTAGGGAGTTAGTGAAGACTTCTAAACTACTGAACATTTTATAAGTTTCAAATGAGTTACTAATGTAGTTCTCTTTAGAATTTAAGTTCCTAATGATGCTATGATGCCAGTATACAACAGGCAATAAATATGCATTGATGTATTCTCCTTTCAGATTAACAATTGATTTTAATCTTAAGGCATCCAATTTTAGCTTTTACAGTTAAGATTTATATATTTATAAATACTCTTTTTCATCCTGGCAATATCCCAGATATGCACTCCAATGCTAGTGCAGAAATATAGACCATGTACTGGTTAACAAGTTAAAAGAACTAAGTCTTAAAAGTTCCAAAGTTCTTAGCAGCAGCATATAACCTAATATACCCCCCAAAATCACTTTCTTTCCCTTTTATATTCTCCAGGAAGTAACTTATTTTCCTCTGGGACTATTTTCCTCTGGGAAATACAAATAATTTTTAATAATTTTGAAACAAATTTAAAACCTCATTTTATCTTTGAAACCAGAGCATTTGAAGTGAGAAGAGAAAACGTAAAATTATGTATTTTCCAGAAAAATGAAAGCAAAGTCACCAACTGATACAAATGATCTCCAAGACCAAAGGGTCACGAAGCTATGCATTTAATGAAAAATAAAACTTACCCTAATGAGTGAAAAGCATAACACCTTCCTGCTGCTACCACTCTACTGCACAACTGACCCCTCTGCCAGCCCCCTCATCCACTATGAAACTCTCATATCAGTATAGGGTAGAAATCAGAAACTAAACACAAAGCTCTTCCACATAGATCATTTTCTTTGAGTGCTTCCTTTTAAGAGAAGTTCACAGCCTCTATGACAGTATGTCCAAAAAACTTTTCAGTGGAAATACATAATAATAAGAGGAATTCTACCATTAGAACATTTAATTTATAAAACAGAAGAGAATAAACCTAACTGGCATTCTGAGTCCAACTCCTTACCTTGGCTGTACAGTGTTTCTAAAGCCTCTGGAAGGCAAATTAGACAGACTTACTATGGAATGTACCAAAGTCAAACAATCTGCAACTGTAATTCCTATTAAACTTTTCATGAGAAAGGAAGATGCTGTGTTTTACA
The DNA here is from genome assembly GCF_049115385.1 of Moschus berezovskii. Lineage (NCBI taxonomy): Eukaryota > Metazoa > Chordata > Mammalia > Artiodactyla > Moschidae > Moschus > Moschus berezovskii. The sequence goes on from NC_142462.1 coordinate 72,554,560, forward strand.
TTACTACATAAAAAAACCAAATGATAATGAAAACATAAGACCACAAATGGAAGATTTCTAACTTTCATAAGGAAAGTTTTTCTGATTATAACCCCAACTGATAAATAACAATAAATATATGACTTTTTAATTTACTTATATGATTACTGCAAGTCGTTTCAACGTGAATAAAATACTTATCGAAGGGGCAACACTACAGTTATAAAGCAACATAAAAAATGACAGGTCATAGGTCAACCATGGTTTCGCTACATGACTATAAGGACTTCACAAGCACAATTCTTATTCAATTGACATAAAATCCAATCAATATAAAACCTATAAATCACCTCATTAAAGACCTTGACCATACACAATGGAAATACTGTATATTCATTCAAGTAATGATGACTATCAAAAGTAATGCAATTCACTTCACCCCCAAAATGCTTCAATAGAATTGACATAATTTGTCCACATCATGGTTACTGAGGTATCAACCATAAGCGGTAGGAAAAAAAATACCAAATATGATAAATCCTGTTCTCCCTTCTCTTCCTTCCCCCATTTCTCCTTACATTAAGTTATAATCAATTGCTACAGCCCATGGAGTCGTAAAGAATAGGACATGACTGAGCAACTAAGCACAGCACAGCAGGCCCATGCATGCTCAGTCGCTAAGTCATGTCTACTCTTTGCGACTCCATAGGCTGTAGCCCACCAGACTCCTCTGTTCACAGGATTTCCCAGGCAAGAATACTGGAGTGGGTTGCCATTTCCTTCTCCAGGGGATCTTCCCACCCAGGGATGAAACCTGCGTTTCCCGCATTGTACGATGAATTCTTTACCACTGAGCTACCTGGGAAGACACCTGGCAGGTCCAACAGGTCCCATATTGAAACTTCTCTTTTCTGATAAGGGTTCTCTTGCTCTATTTATAATATAATATGTTATATAATATTAATATTTCTGGTTAGCAACCAAATTATAAGATTATGCCACTCAAGTCACAATGGGTTTCTTTAAAACTGATTTATCACTATTAACACAGAAAAGATATTCTTTACTTCTCAAATAAAGTGAAAAGACAAAACAAAATAAAAATTAAGCAAGCAAATAAAAAACAGAGGAAGGAACTAGACTTTTCAGGATAAAATAATAATAAAACACTGAAAATCAGTAAACTTCATCACAGTAAAATGAGCTAAGTTAAGCTTAATTTAATTATAGTAACAAAAACACCAGTTTTAATCAAATAAAAAATTTTTTCAATCACCAAAAGAATATCCATTCTGACTTATAGTGAGGGAAATGGAAGGTTAGGAAAACAATCAGATTAATGACAAAAGCCACTATGTTAAATTTTACAAGGGTATTCAAATTCCCTTCAGTTGATCTAGAATTTAGCTATAATGAGCACTGCAGGAAATAAAACCAAATATGAACCAGTCAGAAAGGACAGTGGGATAACTAATTACTAAAGACAGTGATATATTCTGTGTAAAATTAAGAGCTCAGCCACCTTTCAAGGACTATATCTTTCTTAAAAGGTCCCCATTTTATTTTAAAATTTTTTCCCAAAAATCTCACTATACTGCTCAATCTCTAGCTTGAACATAAATTATTTTTTAAAAGTAAATGGTAGTCAGAACTGGAAAAAAAGCCAATTTCTCAAAAAAAAAAAAAAAAACCTCCTAAATTCAGTACTATTCAAATCTAATTTCCAACTAGATTTTTTTCTGCAATTTAATAATATGATTCTAAGACTCCTCTGAAATGCTCAGTTCAATATGGCAACAGTCCTCAAGCAACTGCCCCAATAGCTAACTAAAAGCCATACGAGAACTGAAAGAGACACAGACACAAAATCACTGGGAAAAGGAAGAAACGGGGAAGAAAGTGTAGAAAACAATCCTGAAAACTGTAAATTCAGAGCCTGAAAGAAATTTAAACTAATTATCAAGTAGATAAAGCCAAAAGTACAGCTTTAGCTTATGCCACACCCCAGCGTCATTTCATAGAGATCAGCTGAACAAAGGTAGGAGGATGTTTTATCCTTCTTCCCTTAGCCCAATAGCTACCCTAATCTAGTTCAGAAACCCAGGTTCCATAAAACTTGGCTGACATCTTTTACTACTCAAACTTGACCCATTATGGAAGCAAGGTATTTTATCCCATTGGAACCTTTCCCACTTCTGCCACTGCCCTTGGCCTCTCTACACTACTTTGAGACAGAGGTAACAATTTCTACAAAACAAGTAAAGGACAGAAATTGATAGTAGCATATTATATGCTCAGCAATAGAACCCCAAAATAAACACTAACATGTTTCAAAGTAAGACATAACCAGTACAAGTGTGTGCATACTTATTACTCTGTCATGTCTAACTCTGTGAGACCCCAAAGACTGCAGCCCATCAGGCTGCCCTGTCCATGGTATGTCCCAGGCAAGAATACTGGAATGGGTTGCCATTTCCTTCTCCAGGGGATCGTATCTCCTGCATTGACAGGAGGATTCTTTCCACTGAGCCACCTGGGAAGCCCTCCCGGTACAAGTCCATCATGGGAGTTGTAGTCTGCCAGGCACTACACTGGTTAATAACATCAATGATGCAGGAGGTGGGAGGCATGTCAGAAGGGAGGAAGATAGCACTGCAGCAGACTTAAAAAATCTTCAATCGTCATCGTCGTTATGAAGTCGCTCAGTCGTGTCCGACTCTTTGCGACCCCATGAACTGTAGCCTACCAGGCTCCTCCCTCCATGGGATTCTCCAGGCAAGAGTACTGGAGTGGGTTGCCATTTAGTAGACATTAAAAAGAGTAAAACCAGTTCTGTGGAAGCACTGATACACATCACAAAATTCAGACAATCTCCCAGAAAATAGGAAGAAAAATGACAAAGTAAAAATTATGAGGAAGAACATAGCTGATATAAGGAACAGAAAATAGTCAAACAAAAGACATTCATTTCCCTGACGTATGGACTATATCAAATAAAACTGAATGAATAATAGGAACACACAATAGAAGGAAGCTTTCTTCAGCAATCAAAGAAATAGTCTAACCCGATTAAATCCACCACATTCCCAACTAAATCAAAGAAAATGGTATAAGACAAGTATATAGTGACAAATGTGGCACTTACTGAAAAAAAAAAAGAAAGAAAAATGTTCTTCAAGCAAGCAGATACAAAGAATTAGCTACTTACAACAGAACAGAACAGAACAAGTTTTCCATAATTCTCTCCCCAGCAACTATAAACATCAACTGATTTTTTAAAAAATGACTTCCAGCCAAAGATGGACAGCAAAACTCCTCAAAACTTATCAAAAACAGTAGAAAGTATGGCAATAACAACCAGTGACCCCATTTAAAAAGGGTGGGGAGGTGAAATTGAGGAAGGAAATCACTACAATCATAATCAACAAATGTTGAGGACAAATATTTAATTTTTATTGAAGTATGCTGCTTAGCTGCTAAGTCACTTCAGTCATGTCCGACTCTGTGCGACCCCATGGACAGCAGCCCACTAGGCTCCGCCATCCCTGGGATTCTCCAGGCAAGAACACTGGAGTGGGTTGCCATTTCCTTCTCCAACGTGTGAAAGTGAAAAGTGAAAGTGAAGTTGCTCAGTCTTGTCCGACTAGTAGCGACCCCATGGACTGTAGCCCACCAGGCTCCTCTGTCCATGGGATTTTTTAGGCAAGAGTACTGGAGTGGCTTGCCATTGCCTTCTCCGCACAATCACATTAGGCAGCCTAAACTGCTAGTTGGTGCAAATGTAATTGCGGTTTCAGACTATGAATATTAAAATCATTTATAACTAGGCTCAAACACATCTCCATTAATTAAAATAGGAACCATTACCATCAACACATTTTTGCCAATGAGAAATATATATTAAGTTTGTTTATTTCTGTAGTGTAAAACTCCATGCTTTGAGATTCAATGAACTCTTGGAAAACATTTCCCCTGCAAAAAGTTGCAGAGATGCTTGAAGAAGTCAGCTGGCGAGAGAGCAGGTGACTATATGGTGGAGCAGGCAAAACTTTGTAGGACAAGTCATTCAACTTTTGAAGCACTGGTTCTCTGACATGCAGTCAGGCATTGTAGTGCAGAACTGCACCCTTTCTGTTGACCAATGTCGGCTGTAGGTGTTGCAGCTTTTGGCATGTATCATCCATTTGGTGAGAATACTTCTCAAGTGTAATGGTTTCACCAGGGTTCAGAAAGCTGGAGTCAATCCAATGGGCAGCAGACCACCAAACTGTGATCATGATCTTTTTTAGGTGCAAGTTTGGCTTTGGAGCATTTTCTTGGACCAACCACTGAGCCCGTCAATGCTGGCTGGCATATAAAATCTATTTTTCATTGCACATCACAATTCAATTGAGAAATGGTTCATTGTTGTTGCTGTGTAGAATAAAAGTAGATGACACTTCAAAACAACAATCTTTTTGACTTTCAATCATGAGGCAACCACTTATCGAACTTTTTCACCTTTCCAATTTGCTTGAAATGCCAAACAACTGTAGAATGGACAATGTTGAGTTCTTTGGCAACTTCCTACATAGCTGTAAGAGGATCAGCTTTGATGGTCATTGTCATTCCTAATGGCTAACCACTATGCTCCTCATTTTCAAGGCTCTGGTCTTCTTCGCAAATTTTCTTGAACCATTGCTGCACTGTACATTCATTACCAATTCCTGGGCGAAATGCGCTGCTGATGGTGCGAGTTGCTTCCGCTATTTTACGACCCATGTTGAGCTCGAATAAGAGAACTGCGGGAATTTGCTTTCTGTCTAACATCATTTTCATAGTATTTGGGACATCAACTGCTACCTCCCTCATGGCACTGGGTCTGATGTCATTCATCCCCTGCAAGAAATCTTTCAGAGTAATATTCACCAATCCAGCCATCTTGCTATCAGGGAGGTTAGGTTGTTTCCTCAAGACTCTCCGCAAGGCATGAAGACCTGCTTCATTACACAAGGCTTTCAAGTCTGCTCCAACATATCCATGAGCACTATTTGCCAGCTGTAGCAGTTCAGCTTCTGTGAGTAAATGGGGTACCCTTCGAAGCAGTTTCTGGATACTTGACATAATTTCTAGGTGTATAGCAAAGTGATCTAGTAATACATACACATATGTCTATTCTTTTTCAGATTCTTTTCCATTATACATTATTACAAGCTATTGAATAGATGGTTGCATGGCATCACCAACTCAATGGACATGAGTTTGAGTAAGCTCCGGGAGTTGGTGATGGAGGCCTGGTGTGCTGCAGTCCATGGGGTTGCAAAGAGTCTGACATGACTGAGCGACTGAACTGAACTGAACTGAACTTGTGCTATACTGTAGGTTCTGGCTGTTCATCCATTTTATTTGGGCTGAACATTTTAAATTCCGGACCATAACAGGATTCGTTCCTTGGAAGAAAAGCTGTGACAAACCTAGACAGCATATTAAAAAGCAGAGACATCACCATGCTGACAATGGTCCGTATAGACAAAGCCATGCTTTTTTCCAGTAGTCCTGTACAGATGTGATAATTGGACCATAAAGAAGACTAAGTACCAAAGAATTGATGCTTTCTAATTGTGGTGCTAGACCAATACAGTATACTAACTCATATATATGGCATTTAGAAAGATGCAAATGATAACCCTGTATACGAGACAGCAAAAGAGACACAGATGTATAGAACAGTCTTTGGGACTCTGTGGGAGAGGGTGAGGGTGGGATGATTTAGGAGAATGGCATTGAAACACGTATGTTGTCATATGTGAAACGAATCACTAGTTCAGGGTCAATGCATGTTATAGGATGCTCAGGGCTGGCGTGCGGGGATGACCCAGAGGGAGGATAGAGGGAGGAGGGAGGGGGGAGGGGGGTTCAGGAGGGGGAACTTATGTGAACCCGGGGCGAATTCATGTCAATGTATGGCAAAACCAACCAATATAATATTGTAAAATAATTTGCCTCCAATAAAAAATAAATTAATTACCAAAAAAAAAAAAACAAATTGTGGTGCTAGAGAAGACTCTTGAGAGTCCCTGAGAGATCAAATCAGTCAATCCTAAAGGAAATCACCCCTAAACATTCATTGGAAGGACTGATGTGGAAGCTGAAGCTCCAATACTCTGGCCACCTGATTCAAAGAGCCAACTCACTAGAAAAGACCCTGATGCTGGGAAAGATCAAGGAGAGGAGGAAAAGAAGGTGGCGGAGGATAAGATGTTGGATGGCACCACTGACTCAATGGACATAAGTTTAAGCAAACTCTGGGAGATAGTGAAAGATAGGGAAGCCTGGAGTGCTGCAGTCCATTGGGTCACAGAGAGTGGGACACAACTTAGCAACTGAACAATAAAAATAATAGGATAGAATGCCAAGAGCTGACACATATTCATCAGACCTCAAGTATAGAGGGATACAGAGTCAGGTTCGAAACTAATATAAAGAGATCTAAGGGCACAGATGGGATTCAGGAAATAGAACACAGAAAACTACATATGATAAGAAAGACCTATTATATACTGCAATCATAGAACTGTACTCAATAGCTTGTAATAACTTACAATGGAAAAGAATCTCAAAAATAGTGTATAAATAGTATGTATAAATATATATAACTGAATCACTGCCATACACCTGATACTGACACAATATTGTAAATCAACTATATTTCAATAAAAATTTTGTTAAAAAGAAAGCACAATAGAAGTATAAGACACACATATCAGTCAGCTGGCTTCCTAACCACTGAAGGTAAGAGAACAAGCAGCAGCCACAGATTTTTAACACCAAGGGCCTGTTACTGGAGATACAGGGGGACCTGTGTTAGACTCATCCACCTCTTAAAACCTGAAAACTGAGGGAGATGGACCACCAGGGCCAACGAGAAAATAAACACAACAAGAAGGTAAAAGACTCCGGTGGTCTGAGTACATTCCTTTCTCCTATCACTTGCCCACAATTCTTAAGTAAATTGCTGTCATTGTTTTAAAAATGAGTAATACTTGCAAAGTAATGAATAGAGGACATCTGTGTTTTTTATATTAAGCATTACTCAGTCGTATCCAATTCTTTGTGACCCTTTGGAGTGTAGCCTACCAGGCTCCACTTTTTCAGGTTTTTCAGGAATACTGGATTGGGTTGCCATTTCCTCCTCTAGGGCATCTTCCCGACCCAGGGATCGAACCTGCATCTCCTGTGTCTCGTGAACTGCAGGCAGATTCTACCAGATGAGCCAATTGCAAATATAGTAAAAAGAGACAGAGATGAGGGAGACTGGAACATAAGCATAAAAGCAGAAAATATCCACAGCAAGAAGAACTTCCCAGGAAAATGAAAGAAGAAACCGTACAAGCTACCACTGTATTAATGAAATGAAAGAAACGTAATTTTTTCTTTGTTTGAAAAGTAAGAACACCAGCTGGAGGGATGAAAACCACATTAGAAGCCATAATAAGGAAAACCTGAATAAACTAAAAACAAACAAGGTAGAGAGAAATGGATAAAAAGCATACAAATCAAAAGAGCAAAAAAGACAACTAATGAGATGATGCTAGATTTGGAAGATGATGTAAGGTTAATAATTTATAATAATGATATTGATTAAGTAAACTGATACTCAAAGGTATTATGGAAGAAAATTTCTCTGAAATTAATAAAAACTTAAGTCTGTCAAATCTTACCTTGTTCTGGAACAAAGTGACACATACAAAATAAATCTACTGAAGATAATGCTGGTGAATTTACCGTCTTTTAAGGATTTAAAAATAAGTCAGATATGAGCATCCAGGAAGAAAAAAATAACTCAGTCAATAAGAAGTTTTTAAAAATTTTCAGCCAGCCTCACACTTTACCCCAGTAACTGTCGACACCAAATGGAAAGCCCAAAATTCTGAGAGAAGATAAGATAACCTTCAAGTATAAAAGCAATAAACAATTCTCAAGAATGCAAGAAGACTTATAAGGCTTTCCTCAAATCTACTGGAGGATTAAATTCAACTATCCAAGAAGTAAATCAAGATAATTCAGGAACAGTATAAGAATTGTTGGTGAGCTCTGAGTGGATAAGATGAAAAGACTAAAAACAGTGATTATTAAAATGCATGTGAATGTTTTAAACTTTGACAAAATAAATAATAGTAAGTTACCAACAGAGTCAGAATTCAGTAAGAAGAGAGGAAGAAGAAAGAATAAATATGCTGCTTTTATTTTTTTTATAACAAGAGTCAGCGGGGCACTGCCAAAAGTGGAAATATCACTTTAAAAAATTGAAATACCAAGTTTTTACTTTGTTTTCTATCCTTCAGGAGGGTTCTTTTAGAAACTGAAATATATTGTTGTGAACAAATATTTATGTAAAATTCATTTATTCCTTCCATTTTATCTATTTCTTTTTTCTGTTAGAATATAAATTTAAATATAAAAACATGATTCTAGTTTGTGAATTTTACTCTATGTCTAGTTGGCAAATCTGTAGACAAAAATGGTAACTCAATGGTAAAGAATCTGCCTGCAGAGTAGGAAACCCAGGTTTGATCACTGGGTCAGGAAGAAACCCTGGAAAAGAATACCCTACAGTATTCTTGCCTGGAACCTGGTGGGCTACATTCCATGGGGTCGCAAAGAATTGGACACAACAAGAGTCAGACACGACTGAGTTACTAACACTGAGACAAAAATACCAGGCTTGATGTTTAATAGGTGTTAACAAATGTCAATTCCTGATGGTAAGACTGGAACAACTTTGGTGGAACAGCTGTTAGTTTTATTTTTGGTTTTCTTACTTGTACCTTTCAATAATGCTTAAGTTTTTTCTCTCTCTGTTGTTTGTTTGGAGTTGGTGTGGTTTTTTTTTTTTTTTTTTTTGGTCACATTGCATGCCTTGCAGGATCTCAGTTCCCAGATCAAATCCAGGCCCACAACAGTGAAAGTGCTAAGTCCGAACCACTGGACTGACAGAGAATTCCACACAATGTTTGAGTCTTAAATAGTGCACACAGTTCTATACTTTTTACAAAAATCACAGTTATTTTTTTCACAAAAGTTATTTTTTAAAAATTACAGGAGCAACAAAGTATGAGGGGAAATGTGATGAAAAATTTTTACCATACAATATAACACCTTCTACCATTTGGGGGAACATTAAATCATCCTGTTGAGAGATGAAGCAAAATTAATAAGTCAAAAAAATTATAATTCATGAAATAAAAAGACTCACAATCTTTAACAGATATAGAAAAAATATATTAAAGTCATTATATTGGGAGAACAGCATTGTAGCATGTATATTATCATATGTGAAATGAATCACCAGTCCAGGTTCGACGCATGATACAGGATCTTGGGGCTGGTGCACGGGGATGACCTGGAGGGAGGATATGGGGAAGAGGGAGGTGGGAGGGGGCTTCAAGAAAGGGAACACATGTACACCCGGGACGGATTCATGCCAATGTATGGCAAAACCAACCAATATATTAATGTAAGGTAATTTGCCTCCAATAAAATAAATTTTAAAAAATTAAAAATAAATAAATAAAGTCATTATATTGTCTAAATAAAAAGTGAAAACAACTTTAAAACATTCTTTAAAAAACCATTAGAATAATTTAACAATAATTTATAGCTGATAAAAATAAAGAGAGATGTATGTGTATGTAATATCTAATACACGGAAGAATCCAAGTGCAAAGAAATCACAACTCACATACAAGAAATAGAAACCAAAGAAAATAGAGAATATCACAGAAGATGAAAAATGACAAAATATATCAAATGTAGCAATTTTAAATGGATTAAAAGACAAAAGCCTTCAAAATGGCTTGAAAAATCCAATCAAATTCTGTTTATAAGAGTTACACCTGAAATGAAGTTACAGGTTAAAAAACCATAGACAATAGCATGCCAGTAATTAATAACAAAGTGAACTCAAAGCAAACAAAACAAAACAACAACAACAAAAAATTTTTTTAATGAAAGCACACACACAAAAAAGATCACTTTATATGGGCAAAATGTTTTAAACTAACCAAAAAATAAAATAAATATCACAAACATAAGCTGAATATATAAGTCAAAAATATTTAGTCAACAAAAAATTGACAGAAAAATATAGTAATGTAAGGCAAACATTCCACTCCTGAGCTAAAACATATTAATAAAGGAAACTATCAGTAAGATTACACAGGCTCTGAAAGTCACAATATATGCTCCATCCTACTTCCATGAATATTTACAAATATTATGTGGAATATTAAGCCACAAAGGAAATCATTAAAAATATAACATAGCAAAAAGTGTATATATAAGCCAGCATTCTTTCTACAAACCACAAAGGGGGAAAAGAAGACAAATTAACTGCAAATGTTGGACTAAAAAATGAAAGAAAAAGTCTCTTTGAAATTTAAAATCTCTAATAAATGTCTTCAAAGAAAACAATATCCTATCTATGAGTCTCAATTTTTTCATATTTAAAAGGGGTTTTAAATGAAAATCCCTTATAAGGTCTTCCGAGCCACCCCTTACCCTGACATACACAAACCACAATGACTTTTATGTATTTACCAAGCATATACCGTATGTTCAGCTTTCTGACTGATTATTCAATGTGATATGTAAAAGCAGAAAAAGTCCCTACATTAAAACAGTGTATGATCAAATTAAGGAGTGAGGAAAAGAAAAGAGGAGTCACCAACATACTATGAATATTCCAGAAATTCAAAGAAGGAGATCAGGGTAGGAAGAAAAGGCTTATTTATGTGACTTGTTAGGACTCAAAGAAGAAATCTGAAAATCCAGAAAAGAAATGGGAAAAACATTCTGGTTAATAATAGTACATCAATGAAGGCTAAAGAATAAAACGTTAAATACCAATAATTATAAAAAGTTACTATAATGAAATACAGTCTAGGAAGAAAAACACAGTACTAGACCAAATTGTTTATACTACAAAATGAGTTGTAACAAGATTTTAAAGCACAATGGCTGTGGCTGCCAGCTAAAGTCTGGAAAGGCTCCCATCACTTTGAATGTCCATTCAAATAGACCTCCACTTTTAGATATATTTCTTACCTCTGGAGAGAAGAACGTTACCAATAAACAATGATCTTTATTTGCCATTTGGGAAACTGACCGTAGCAGAGGTAAGATACTTGGCCAGGCTTCCACAGCTACTTCATGCAATGAGAGGAAAATAGTAACAGCTAAGAATTTAAAGAACATTATCATATTCGGGCTCTTCTGATTCTGTACACTATATTTATTTCACATTCCTAGAGTATAACACACTAAAATTAAAAGACTTAGACTAAAAATCTCTAAATAAGAGTGTCATCTATCCTGAAAAGAAAGTAGGAAACCCAGACAGATTCAAAATTGGTTTATAATAAACAAGGTAGAGAGGGCTAAGACTGCCAAGTAGGAGGAAGTGGGAGGAAACAAAGCATTGTAGTTTCTGAAGAAAATGCTGTTATTACAAATAATTTCACCAACTTGATCCAAATCCAGTATTTCTCATTCATTGAAAAGAAACACATTAAAATAGCAGCAATTTCCTTTACGAATAAACACATTCAGCCAAGGAAGCTTCTCCTAAAAAATTTAACCCTCAAGGTAATAAAAAGCAGAAACAAAGTCATTTAAGTGTTCTAGCTTCAAATAATAACTTCTAAATACAGATATGCTATACTTAAGTCAATAACAAATTTTTAAACTCTACTAAAAATTATGGGTGTTCATTGGAAGGACTGATGCTAAAGCTGAAACTCCAATACTTTGGCCACCTCATGCGACGAGTTGACTCTCTGGAAAAGACTCTGGTGCTGGGAAAGGTTGGGGGTGGGAGGAGACGGGGACGACAGAGAATGAGATGGCTGGATGGCATCACCGACTCTGTGGACATGAGTTTGAGTGAACTCCGGGAGTTGGTGATGGACAGGGAGGCCTGGCGTGCTGTGATTCATGGGGTCACGGAGAGTCGGACACGATTACGATCTTTAAAAAGCTGTGAGAAACAAGAAGTTTCACTTCAGTTCAGTTCAGTCGCTCAGTCATGTCCGACCAGAGTCTTTTCCAGCGAGTCAACTCGTCGCATGAGGTGGCCAAAGTATTGCAGTTTCAGCTTTAGCATCAGTCCTTCCAATGAACACCCAGGATTGATCTCCTTTAGAATGGACTGGTTGGATCTCCTTGCAGTACAACGGATTCACTTACAAATACCTAAATTTAGGTCTGACAGACAAATTTTGAATATAAGCGTCTTGCAGCACACACTATATAGAAATTTGATTCCTCCCTCAAGATATTTTCACTCACTATATGACCCTTGACTTGTAAGTTGCAACTGGACCAGAAACTATAAATTAACCATAAATATCTGTGGAGAAACCGTTTCTCTATGAGTATGGTAACTCTTAAAATAGGCACATCCCTTGTAAATACAAGTTACAAGTGTAATGTAAGTATTTCAGCTAAAGATGTTATCTCTATAAGGTCTTTCTACCCATTACTCTCCCATGACCCACGTACACACAAAAACCACACTGAGTTTGTAGTATTTAAAGATACTGGCTCCTAGGGGCATTGAGACTCTAAGGGTCACATACCCACAAGTGTGAATCTGTCTTCTTGCACCTGAGCTGTCACTTGGGGGGCCAAACAGAACAGCTCTTGAGTGGATACATGAACTGCTGCGAGAAGTACTCTCCCAGAAGAGAAATACTTGATACTGCCCTGCTGGCAAGATATTTTTCCTGCTCTAAATCCTTGTAAGTAAAACTGATATAAAATGTCTGGTGAATCTGCGTGTTTGGTTGAACTTAAAAGACCATCTGGTAGACTTTGAAAAAGCTAACCTCAAGATTTTAAATTTTTCTTCAGACACAAAAGAACTGTAATTTGTGTTAAGAGCACAGCATTTTCTCATTAAATATGAGAAGTAATTTCTTTCTAAAATAGTCAATGTTTTCAAAACATTGTTTTCATTTTTCTAATATGTAAGCTTCAGATTAACCATTAATATAAATATAAAGGCCTTTTATAGAGCCTCCACAGTAATATTCTACATTCAGCCTCTTAAATTGGGGGGATTATTCACACTGATCAAATATTATGAGCATCATTGACAAATTCTCCATATGTTTTTTAAATATTCAATAAAATTATCTAAATAAGCAGAACTGAATAGATCTGGGAATCCATGAAGCTTTATAGAAAGTTGGTTTTTATACATTTATCAAGATTCTTAATTCTAAACATAATCTGAGATGCTAAAGAGTTTGTCAAGATCTTGCCTCATGTGCTGACAAACTACTGCTATTTTTGATAGATTTTATAGAGTTCATGTTAAGACACAAATTTGTCTTTCATTTTAAATGCAAAAAGACCCCCATTTAAAACTTAAGCTGTCTGGCTTCCATCAAGAGAAACTGCTGTCCTAACGTCTAACCCCGCCCCCTACATGCAGTAGGATTGTACCCAGATTTCCATCCCATTACTAAAGTTCATCCCTTTATGTCTCAATGGCTTTTCCTTTTCAAGGATCTTTACTAAAAAATGAACTTAACTCAGCACTCTGTTATGACCTAGAGGGTTGGGATGGGGTGGGGGTGGCAGGAGGGAGGCTCAGAGGGAGGGGATATATATGTAGACATATAGCTGGTTCACTTCATTGTACAACAGAAACTAACACAACACTGTAAAGCAATTATACTCCAATTTAAAAAGTTGAAAAAAAATCGACACTGTCTTAAACACATAATCATTAGCAATTCTGCACCATTTGACACAGTAAGTTCTGAAACAAGCCTTGAAGTGTAACATCCTCACAGTCTAATAATAAGTGATCTCTAAATGGGATTCATTAAATGCTTAAAGAAATCCTCTTCTATTTTAAAGAAAATAATCTATCAGGTAAACTATTTCCTTGAAATCTTAAATTTATAAAGAATATCTTGCTAGAGATACTAAATAAAAATGATTAAAGGTTCTACTTAAAGCTTTTTTATATTCTCCTTTTCTAATAAAGACTTCCCTGGTGGCTCAGATGGTAAAGCATCTGCCTACAACGTGGGAGACTTGGGTTTGATCCCTCGGTTGGGAAGATCCTCTGGAGAAGGAAATGGCAACCCACTCCAGTACTCTTACCTGGAAAATCCCATGGACGGAGGAGCATGGTAGGCTACAGTCCATGGGGTCTCAAAGAGGCGGACATGACTGAATGAATTAACTTTCACTTTCTTTCTAATAAAATTTATATTTTAAATTATCTTCACTGTTGATATTCAATATTACTTGCCATTTTTTAGTAAAATCATTTGCCATTGTTTCATAAAACTTCTAGTGAATTCCTTAAGATATTCTTTAAATTAAACCACTTACTGTAAACAGCCCACTCTTACTGCTACAGGAACATGGGGAAGTTGAGTGGCCCATTTCAGTGTCACATCTTGATAAATATGCAACATTTTATTATGGTTTCCAATCAAAGTATTTATTGTTCCTTCAGAAACTATGGATGGAAGATAGAAAAAGAAGAGAAAAATCATTTTCAACAGTTTTTACATTCCTTTTAGAAGATTTATGATACAAATTATCATATCTTGACTTAATGCATAAAGATTTTAAATAATAAAACACTGTTTTTCAATTTCAAGGTACCAGTATCAAAAATTTTTTAATCACTTATAAATATATAAAAACTATATATATATATCTAGAGAAACTATAACTAGAGTGGCCAACATTTTTGCACTTTATCTAAAAAGGATGAACTTGATTATTTGATTTACTAGACATTCACTACAGACAAGTTATTCTTTGAGTCATTACTATGCTCATTTCTCCTTATAAAAGAGTCTGATGTTCTCTTGGAAGCATCTTGAATACCCACATCTTGGAAAGCATTATTATATACCTGAGGCCAATTCTACAAGTCATTTTGTACAAAGTAAAATGACTGACAAAACCAAATGTGTGCTTTATATCAAATCTTTATTCAAACTTTAAAAGCTAAAATTTCCATTACCTGTTCAGTATAAAACTATTTTCCTAGTTCTTTGAAATATATGTGAGAGACTTTGGCTTTTTCTGGTGTATATAACATAGTCATGACATATGGAGAAGATAAAAGAAAATCTTTCTACACACCTGAGCAATATGGGAGAAAACAACTTGGGCTACAATCGAGTTTCTTCATAAATCGAATTTGTCCATTCTCCTTAAGGCAAAAAAAGTTTCTCTCACCAAGAACAAAAACAGAAGATGCTGACTGAATGAAAGACACAATACATATATCAAGGGCTTGCTCTCCAATATTTAGAGTCCAATCTACCTGCAAAGGAAAACTTATAATCAACTGGGTTGCTAAATATATAACATTTCATTCACTTTGATATTCATACAATTAAGAAATGCTTTACCAAAAAGCAGGCATAAAGATTAATCCTCATTAATTTTTTCTCCTATTACCATATTTCTGATATTTTGTAGACTCTAGTAGCTTTTTCCCTTTTTACCATGTGATATAACAAACTGTGGAAAATTCTGAAAGAGATGGGAATACCAGACCACCTGACCTGCCTCTTGAGAAATCTGTATGCGGATCAAGAAGCAACAGTTAGAAGTGGACACGGAACAACAGAATGGTTCCAAATCAGGAAAGGAGTACATCAAGGCTATATATTGTCACCCTGATTATTTAACTTATATGCAGAGTACATCATATTAAATGCTGAGATGGATGAAGCACAACATGGAATCAAGATTGCCAGGAGAAATATCAATAACCTCATATATGCAGATGGCACCACCCTTATGGGAGAAAGCAAAGAACTAAAGAGCCTCTTGATGAAAGTGAAAGAGGACAGTGAAAAAGTTAGCTTAAAGCTCAATATTCAGAAAACTAAGATCATGGCATCCGGTCCCATCACTTCATGGCAAATAGATGGGGAAACAATGGGAACAGTGACAGACATTATTCTGGGGGGCTCCAAAATCACTGCAGATGGTCACTGCAGCTGTGAAATTAAAAGATGCTTGCTACCTGGAAGAAAAGCTATGACCACCCTAGACAGCTTATTAAAAAGCAGAGACTTACTTTTCCCACCAAGGTCCGTCTGGTCAAAGCTATGGTTTTTCCAGTAGTCATGGATGGATGTTGAGAGTGGGCTATAAAGAAAACTGAGCACTGAAGAATTGATGCTTTTGAACTGTGGTGTTGGAGAAGACTCTTGAGAGTCCCTTGGACTGCAAGGAGATCCAACTAGTCCATCCTAAAGGAGATCAGTCCTGAATATTCATTGGAAGGACTGATGTTGAAGCTGAAACTCCAATACTTTGACCACCTGACACTAAGAGCCGACTCATTGGAAAAGGTGCTGATGCTGGGAAAGACTGAAGGCAGGAGGAGAAGGGGATGACAGAGGATAAGAAGGTTGGATGGCATCACCAACTCTACGGACATGAGTTTGAGTAAGCTCTGGGAATTGGTGATGGACAGGAAAGCCTGGCGTGCTGCAGTCCATGGGATCACAGAGTTTGACATGACTGAGCGACTTAACTGAGCTGAACTGAACCATGTGATATTAACTATTCAGCAATTCAAACACTCATATAAGTATAATCAAGGAGGTGAAGATCTGTATGCTGAAAACTATAAAACACTGACAAAATAAATTGAAGAGTAAAAATAAAAAGATATGCCATATTCATGGATTAGAAGAATTAATATCATTAAAATGTCCATACTACTCAAAGTGATCTACAAATGCAAATCCCTATCAAAATTACAAAGGCATTTTTCACAGAAATAGAAAAAATGTGCAAAATTCATGACAACCACAAGACACCAAATAGCCAAAACAATCTTGATCAAAAAGAACAAAGCTGGAAGCATCATACTACCTGACTTCAAAATACACTACAAAACTATTCTAATCAAAACAGCATGGAACCGTCATAAAAAAATAAACATCTAGACCAATGGAACAGAACAGGGAGCTGAGAAATAAAACTCTGCATTTACAGTCAACTCATGTTCCACAAAGGTACCAAGAACATGCAATGCAGAATAGGGTGGTATCTTCAAAAAATGGTGCTGGGAAACATGATATCCACATGCAGAGGAATGAAAATGAACCCCTATCTCACACTGTATACAAAAACCAATTCAAAATAGATTAAAGACTTAAATATAAGAACTAAAGCTATAAAATCATTAGAAGAAACATAGGGAAAAGCTCAATGACTTTTCAGATATGACCTCAAAGTATAGACAACATTAAAATAGACTAAGCGGATTTCACCAAACTAAAAAGCTTCCACATGGGGGAAAAAAGAGAGAATGAAAGCTTATTATGGGATTATATGAAATCATATATGTGAAACTTTTGAAAATTGTAAAGCATTATAGAATTTAAAGTCTTTTATTCAATCAAAAAATTAAAAAGTTTCTTCACAGCAAAGGAAGCAAGCAGTAGTGTGAAAAGACAATCTATGTAATGGGAGAAAATATATCCAATAAGGAGTTAATATCAGACAGCTCAACAGCAAAAAAAAACAACTTGATTTAAAACTGGGCAAAAGACCTAAATGTCTAATTTTGAGAAATAAGACATACAAATGATGAATAGATATATTAAAAAATGCTCACCAACACTAACCATCAGGGAAATGCAATGAGATATCACCTTATATCTTTTAGAATGGTTATTATCAAAAAGAAAAGATATAATAAGTGTTAGTGAGAATGTGCAGAAAAGCAAACCCTGTATACTGCTGGTAGGAATATAAAACATTACATCTACTATGGAAAACAATACGGAGATTCCTCAAAAAATTAAAAATAGAACTACCACATGACCCAGCAATCCCACTTCTGGGTATGTATCCAAAAGACATGAAAACAGAATATTGAGGAGATATCTGCCATCCCATGTTCATTGTAGCATGATTCACAATAGCCAAAACATGAAATCAACCTAACTTCCAGTGATGGATGAATGGTTAAAGAAAACATTATACAGGAAAGGCTGATGTTGAAGCTGAAACTGCAATACTTTGGCCACCTGAAATGAAGAACTGACTCATTTGAAAAGACCCTGATGCTAGGAAAGATTGAAGGCAGGAGAAGGGGACAACAGAGGATGAAATGGATGGATGGCATCACTGACTCAATGGACATGAGTTTGAGCAAGCTCCGGGAGATGGTGATGGACAGAGAAGCCTGGCATGCTGCAGTCCAAGGGATCACAAAGACTCAGACACAACTGAGTGACTGAGCTGAATTGAAAATGAAAAACATCCTGCCATTTACAATAATGTGGATGAACTTGGAGGACATTATGCTAAGTGAAATAAGTCAGGCTCAGGAAAATGAATACTGTATGATCTCACTTATCTGTGGAATCTAAAAAAGTCAAAATAATAGGAGCAGAGAGTAGAATTTTGGCTTCCAGGGCCTGGGGTATATGAGACATGAGGATACACTGGTCAAGGGGTACAAAGTTCCAGTTATGCGGGATGAATTAGTTCTGAAGATCTAACGTACATATAGTTATAATACTGTATTGTATACTCAAAATTTGTTTAGAGATCTTAATGATCCTACCACAAATATACACACACACACACACACACACACATACATATGTATACACACATGAGGAGACAAATAAGTTAATTTGCTGAGTTCTAGCAATCATTTCACAATTTATACATATATCAAAATATCTCACAGTACACAGTAGGTTTACATAATTTTATTTGTCAATTATACTTCAATAAAGCTAAAAGGAAAAAAGGCAGGTAGAGAAGAGGGTGAAAGAATATCGCATGTAAAATGAACTGTCTGTATAAAGGTCCTGTCAGGAAGGGGAGGGTCCATTGCTTATTGAAAAAAATACACATAAAGAAGATATCTGCTCCACTGAAATTTTTCCATAAGAAAGCTGTTGCATTTACTTTTCAAATCAAATTAAAAAATCAACAAAACCTAGTCAAACTGCTATATGTATGTTTTTATATAGAAACAATTTTGAATATATCAATATGCATATACAGATCAGTTGTCAAGATACTATAGTAGTATAGATAGGATCCTCTATACATAAGATCTCCTCTGGAGTATTTTCATCTCTCAGAACATGGTCAATGTTTAATAAATGTTTCTTAAAATAATAAAGGAATGAATGTAAAATGGACATATAAAGAAGAAGTCAGTCCCCAGTCAATTATTAGTGTTTCTAAATCAAGAAAACATAAAGGAGCAAAGACACACTATTTTGAAAAGCTTTGGATGATAGGTATATATTGTAAACAGCAGTGACAGTGAGGTGAATGTACAAAAGCATCTGGACAAAGAAGAAGGAAGATTACCTTCAAAGTTAGGCTTCGAAGCAAGAATCAAGAATCAACAAACAAAATGTCAAAGAAGAGATGTGAAAAGTCACATTAAAGATGCATATAAATTTCATGCCATCCAAAAAATGATTTAGGTATTAATCTATTTACTTTAGGATTAAAGTATCTGAAGAAGGTATAAAATCTAAATGGGACTAGTCAGAGAGGCAAATATCATCAGTGTGTATATAAGAAGAACCTGGAATAGAGGGACAGCACAGGACATATAGGCAACGTGCATTGATGCACATTTATGCATCAGATTATCTTTATCTAAATTAGGATTCAACACCAAATCATCCGACAACAACAAAAAATTTTTTTTAGACAAATCATTCAGGCTTTGCTGGTAGTTCAGTGATAAAAGAATCCACCTATCAATGAGGAAGACACAGGTTTGATCCCTGGGCCAGGAAGATCCCATATACCATGGGGCAGCTAAGTTTGTGTGCCACAACTATTGAGCCCGTGTTCGAGAGCCCCAGAACTGTAACTACTGTGCCCACGTGACGCATCTACCGAAGCCCATGCATCCTAGAGCCCCGGCTCCACAGCGAGAAGCCACCGCAGTGAGAAGCCCTCCCACCGCAACTGGAGAGTAGCCCCCACTCGCCGCAGCTAGAGGCAAGTCTGCACAGCAGGGAAGACCCAGCACAGTCACAAATAAAAATATATATTTTTAAAAATATATAAATTGTTCAATTATCACTTAGTTCAAGTGTAGTTCACCTATGCAGAAAGATTCCACTGAACAAAATACATGAACATCAAGTCCTAAGGTAGTTACATTTCTCATTACAATTTAATAGACTTGCATTCTAGCATTATTTATCAGCACTTACTTGGAACTCAGGCTGATGTGTCCCTGACTCAGAGATGACAATTCATTCAGAGTGGATAAGCAGAGTTTCTGAGGCCACAGGCTGGGATCCAGCCACTAAATACTTTCAGTTCACAAGGTACTGAATGCCACTCTGCAAATTTCCCTTAAGAAATATACCACATTCTAAATTAATGAGTCTCAAAATGCACAGTTGTTTACTAAGAAAAATATTTTAAAATCCTTCCTATTCCAGCCATGATACAGTGACAGGAAAAAAAATTCTACCACCCCACCTGAAACAACCACAAGATGGACAAAATGTTTGAAACAACTATTTGCAAGGCATTGGATATCAGAAAACAAAAGACAGCAATCCCTTGAAAACAGAAAACAAATGAGGTGAGTGGTATAGCTGCCCCAGCCATGAGAGAGCTTTTAGGCCATGGGACAGGGAGAAGAAACCCAGGCAAAGCCCACAAGGCCCCCTGGGTTGAGGAGATGAACGCTAAAAGTTGAGAGAAACCAAAGCAGCTAGAGTTCACAAGACAGCATGCTAAAAAAAGAGAGAGCAACACACGGACAGAATTCTGAGATCTGTTAAGAATTCTCTCAGATATTCAGCTGAGTACTTATCAGCACATTTATGTAGAAAATTACTCAAAGCCAGGGAAAGAACCACCCAAAAGGATTAGCGGCAACAGTGCCCAGCATTTATACAGGGCCTGGAATACTGCCTGTGCTCAGAAGCCAGACTGGAACACCTCATAATTTACAGGGAGTTGGAAAGAACATTCAGAAGGGTAGTACTCAGGAGGGGGTACAAGTAGCTCCAGAATGAGCACTGCTCTGGTCCCACCTAACAAGACTTAAAAGCAAGACCAAAAAGGATCAGACTGTTTCCAAGTAACTTAACTGTCTTCCAGGCCGAAGCTCAAGAAGATTTATAGAAATACAAAAGTATGCAGCTTCAAACAAAGTAAAACTGACTATATCCTGGCATCTAATAAAAACTTAGACAGCAGCACAGGGACAGAACTCAGATCTGTTAAGAATCTTCTCAAATAAGCTGAGTACATATCAGCACATTCATTAGAAAATTACTCAAAGCCAGGGAAAGAACCACCCAAAATGTGGTTTTTAGTAGTTTTAGTTTTTCTTTTTAATTATCAAGCATGTAAAGAAACAGGAAAATGTGATCCATAATGTAGAGATAAACTGTATTATATACAGCTTATAATACTATACAGTTTATAATACTTATGTTAAATAAATTGTATCTATTTAATTTAAAAAGTATACAAGGAAGGTATTTTTAAAACACCTCAATTGAACTTGTAGAGATAGAAACTATACAAGAATTAACACCAGATTAGACATTATAGAAAAAATAACAGTGACCTTGAAAACATAGTAGTAGAGATTATTCAAAATGAAATAGAAAAGAGAATTTTTAAAACAAAGAGCTAATCTGTGACCTGTAGGGTAACTTCAAGTAGCATAAATGTATGTGTAATTGAGTGAGGAGGAGAAAAGATGGTGACCAGAAAAATATCTTTGAAGAATAGCTAAAAACTTTTCTAAATTTCATGAAAACTATAAATTCACAACTACACTAAGTTCAACAAATCTATAAGCACCAAAAAAAGGAATGAAAGAAAACGATACAAAACACATTATAATCTAACTGCTCAAAAGAGTGATAAGAAAAAATCTGAAAACACATGGAGAAAAAAGATACTGTGTAACATTCAGAAAAGGAAGATCATGGCATCTGGTCCCATCACTTCACGGGAAATAGAAGGGGAAACAGTGGAAACAGTGTCAGACTTTATTTTTGGGGGCTCCAAAATCACTGCAGATGCTGATTGCAGCCATGAAATTAAAAGATGCTTACTCCTTGGAAGGAAAGTTATGACCAATCTAGATAGCATATTAAAAAGCAGAGACATTACTTTGCCAACAAAGGTCCGTCTAGTCAAGGCTATGGTTTTTCCCGTGGTCATGTATGGATGTGAGAGTTGGACTGTGAAGAAAGCTGATCGCCGAAGAATTGATGCTTTTGAACTGTGGTGCTGGAGAAGACTCTTGAGAGTCCCTTGGACTGCAAGGAGATCTAACCAGTCTATTCTAAAGGAGATCAATCCTGGGTGTTCACTGGAAGGACTGATGCTAAAGCTGAAACTCCAATACTTTGGCCACCTCATGCGACAAGTTGACTCAATGGAAAAGACTCTGATGCTGGGAGGGACTGGGGGTGGGAGGAGACGGGAACGACAAAGAATGAGGTGGCTGGATGGCATCACCGGCTCAATGGACATGAGTCTGAGTGAACTCCGGGAGTTGGTGATGGACAGGGAGGCCTGGCGTGCTGTGATTCATGGGGTCGCAAAGAGTCGGACACGACTGAGCGACTGAACTGAACTGAAACAAGGAACCAAGACAAGATGAAAGATTTCTTATGGGAACAATGCAAGCTAGAAGACAGAGGAGATCTCTGCTCCTAGAGGAAGAAATCAAGATAGCAGAGTTGGAAGATGTAGAACTCACTTGCTGCATCAAACACAACAGAAACACCTCCATATGTGGAACAATTCTCAGCAAAAAAAATAATTGGAAACTGGCAGAAAGACTCCTGTATAACCAAGGCTGAGAGAGAGATCCACATGTAATGAGGCAGCAAGGGAAGAGAAACGATCACCTGTATCCAAGGGAGAGGACTCAGAGGAGAAGACAAATTTCACAGGCAGAGATCCTCCCTGGGGAGTGAGGAACTATATATGTAGTTCACTACATATTAGGCACCCCAGTCCCGGGATCCTCCACAAAGAAGACGAGCCTCTTGGCTGGTTGGAGTGCTGGTAGAACTAATAGGAAGGCTGGGGAAAGCCTTCTGTTCCCGAAGGAGTGCGCACATGCTTGTTCACTCCTGAAACAGGGCAGAAAGTGCAGATCAGAAATTTGTGAGTAGCTGACTGGCTTTTCACAAATGCCCCCTGAACAAACTGAATGTTCCAGCCCCATTTACGTCATATTGCAGCTCCACACTGGAGCGAGAGCTAACATGACCAAGGAAAGAACCCAGCCATGAGACACAAAGGCAGCTAAGACCCAAAGCAATGTCTAAGCAGGGAGGGGACAGTCATTATTGGTGCATGCACAGGCAGCAGCACATCAGTCTCTTCAATAAACAGTGCTGGGAAAACTGGGCAGCTATATGTGAAAGAATGAGATTACAACATTTCATTATACCTTACACAAAAATAAACTCAGAGTGGATTAAATATCTAAATATAAGTCCAAAAACCATAAAACTCAAACAATTTTTCTTCAAACTACTTTTCAAAGTTATCAAACTTTCACTTGTGCACAAACTTAATCTTTTCAGGCTGTGAAAAAAAATTTTATCTTTTACTCATATTTCATCATGCATCTATACTAGTAGCAACTTTTTTGTCTATTAAAGGAATTTTTTAATTTTTATTTTGCTAGTTTACAATCATTTCAGTTCAAAGTGACCCCATCTGGACACTGATAATCCTAGTGGCACAATTTTATAATCTGGTACATTGTGATCATGACTAGGCATGTGTCTCCATTGCTCAATAACAGCCAACTAAATTCTTCGATCACTGACATAACCTTAACACAGAAAATGGCTGAAATATATTTTTTTAAGTTTTCTTTCCAGGAATTCTTGTTCTGAACTAACATCTGTGATGAGATACAACATTACTAAAATTTTTATATATTTTAAAAAGGCCTTACCACTAGTCTTTTTCCAGACCCATGTTTTTGTTGTTCAGTCTCTTGTCTTTTATCTGCATCCGTGGCAAAAGCAAGTACTTGGTATCTGTTTAAAAGATATGGAATAACTGTAAGTGACTTTATAGTTAAAAAGTGTATACATTATTTTAAAAGCACATAATCTCGACATAGTTAAATTTTTAAATATACATAATCTACAAATCTTATGTATCACCTTCTCCTTGATTTTAAACATTGTAAAATATAGTGAATGAATTTAGTAATGAATTCTAGTGAATGATGACGAATTTGTACTGTGGCATAAGACTATGTAAAACTGTAATGATAAAGAAATTGTAACCATATGTCCCAAAATTCAATACTGGGGAAACAGTTCTGCCAAATGTCAAAGTATCTCCCATTAGAATTTTATGTGATAAATAACAATACTCAATAAAGATCCAGTACCAAAATCCAAAATAGAAAAAAAATACAAATAATGCAAAACAACCAGATGAGTTATTGCAACCATCCCCCAAAAAGTGGCAGTAGAAATTATTAATATCTGTGGACCCCAGAAGGCCTGAGTTTAATTCCCAGCTAAACCATTAACTAGTTGAGTAAATTTTTGAAAATTAATCACTCTATATCTTCCATTCCATTCCGTTGCTCAGTCGTGTCCGACTCTTTGCGACCCCGTGGACTGTAGCCTACCAGGCATCTCCGTCCATGGGATTCTCCAGGCAAGAATACTGGAGTGGGTTACTATTTCCTTCTCCAGGGGATCTTCCAACCCAGGGATCGAACCCGGGTCTCCCACATTGGAGGCAGACGCTTTAACCTCTGAGCCACCAGGGAAGCCCCACTCTATATCTTAATCTTTCTTATTTATAAAATGGGAATAATAATCATCTTAACTCAAGGATTGTTAGAAGAATTTTAAAAATAATTTAATGTCTGGTACAGTATCTGATAGGGTTTCCCTGGTAGCTAAGCTGGTAAAGAATCCACTTGCAATGCAGGAGACCCCAGTTTGATTCCTGGGTCAGGAAGTTCCCTGGAGAAGGGCTAGGTACCCACTCCAGTATTCTTGGGCTTCACTGGTAGCTCAGACGGCAAAGAAGCTGATTGCTTTCGGGAGGCCTGGTTTTGATCCCTGGATTGGGAAGATTCCCTAGAGGAGGACATAGCAACCCACTCCAGTATTCTTGCTGGAGAATCCCCATGGACAGAGAAGCCTGGTGGGCTACAGTCCATGGGGTCACAAGACTTGGATGTGACTGAGCAACTAAGCACGACACAGTATCTGATATACACTAGGAACCCAATTTTTGACTGACATGTTGACAAATAGACAAATACATATTTCTATATACACAGAGATAAATCACCTAGTAATTTATCTGGTATGTAATAAGTTCTCAATAATGGACATTATGGACATTAGTACTTCCTATCAGTATTTTATTTCACTAGCAACATTTAACACAACCTTGTAAATCAATTATAATACAATAAAATAAATTTTTAAAAATTGTAACATTTAGCTCAGACCATTCTTCAAATCAACTGATAAATATCATTCAATTTAGAAATGATTAATTTAGACAATAAAGTTTAAATTCCCTAATTTCTATTAATTTATGGTGCATTTTTAGAGTAATAATCCTACTCAAAATGAAGAAATTTTAAGCTCATAGATCCCTTTCCAATTTCAATAGGTAAGAGAAAAATAGTAAAGAGATATATTCAGATAGCTCCTATTGTCTAACAGAAAGATGTCTGATACTGTAAACATCAGGGACCTTAATGAAGAAAGGTAATGTAGAATATCTAAATAAGCACTAAAATGGACACTAGTATTCAATTATATACCAACTTGTATTCTATTCCAGTCAGCAATATTTCATTTGCAAAAAGCCTCCAATTCTCAGTGAATGAAGAATGACTATAAATTATGATAGATTTTGCAGTACATTCATGAAAATCAGTCTTCCAGTTAATAAAAAAGCTTAATGTATATAAAGTTCATTCATTCAATAAACATATAGTAGGGATTTCATACAAGCATTAACAAGAGGGAAAACTACTCTATGACCACTACATGACCTATATCCACCAGGACCTTCCAAAGTAGTTGAGGAGATTCATATATAATACAAACAAATAAGTGTAACTCAGAGTGCACTGTGCTGACTGGTATGCATATAAGTACCAAAGGAATATGATGGCAGAAACAGGTAACATGGGGATGTTAGGGGAAGCACACTGACTGAAACCGCTCACCCTGGCCAGGTACCATAGTAACCATTTGCATGAGTTGTTTCACGACAGGAGGTCCTGGTAAGAAACATGGAACTAATAAGCCACCACCAACCAGAAGAGTTCAGGAAAGGTCAAAAGGAGACACCACATGTCCAACCACCTCCCAGAATCCTTCTCTCTGGCATCCATCTTAGTTGAACAAGGCGTGCACCACTAGGAAGGACTCTGAGTCAGAATGATTGGCTAGAGACAACCCGGAAACTAATCCCAGCACCATAAACCCCAAGACTGCGAGCCACGTGGCAGAGCTGTTCTCCTGGGTTCCCTTACCCTACTGCTCTCCACCTGGGTGCCCTTTCCCAATAAAATCTCTTGCTTTGTCAGCACATGTGTCTCCTCAGACAGTTCATTTCCGAGTGTTAGACAAGAGCCCAGTTTCGGGGCCTGAAAGGGGTCCCCTTTCTTGCAACAGGTGGAGGAACTATATATGTTCTTGGTATCAGTTAAGGAGGAGAAAGCTAGGTTTGAAGAATGAGTGAAAACTCATCATGCTGTTAAAGACTAAAAAACATTATGGCAAAGCAAACAACACATGCAAAGGCATGCAGCAGTAAAAGAGACATCAAAGGCCATGGCAGGAGCTTAGGAGAGATGCCTGGCAGAGAGGAATAAGTCATAGGAAATGAGACCAAAAAACGGTAGGAGGCTGAAGATCTCAACCTTGTAAAACCATGCTAAAAAATTCCATAGGTAGTTGCAGCAAATACCATCTGAGAATGACCTTCAATATCCCTAGGTCTTCAAAACTACCAAATAATTACACCTTACACTCTGACCTCCAAATAGGATTCCTTTAGTCTTCCTGGTTCATGATAACAGAAATAGTGTGCACTGGTGACTAAGACATCAGTCCAAAGCTGGTCCTAATGGACTAGCTCCAATGGACCAGTCCTAATGGATCTAACCTCAGGCAATAATTAACATAGGCAGTTCATTTCCTGCAGACACCAACCTACCAGAGGATGATATGGATATTAATGAGGTTGTTGCAAAAATCCAAAGCTTTGAGCTGTTTGAAGCTTCTTATATAACTGTAGAGAGTTATTATTTCATCTGAGGCATAAGTGAACCCCTAAAGTGGTCTCATTAACATCAAAACAACATGTAGAGACACAGCCAAAATTCACTCCTGATTTCTAACTCCAGAACAATTCTCTTCCTGGAAGACAGCTCAGAAGAGGATTTTATTACTAAACATAACTGGCAATAAATTTAGATGATGACAAACTTCCAATAGCATTTATTTTACAATTCTTTCTTAAATTCTCTTAACTGGGATCAATAATGTACATGAAAATCTATTTCCAAAACTGAACAATTCCAAGCAGACTTGGAAATTCTGAAATAAAACACTTGGATATTTTTTCTTATCACTCAGTGTTCTGTGATATAAGCTAAAGAATAAAATTCCCTTATTGAAAGTGCTGAAAGAATAATCAGGTCCAATGTAAAAAAAAATTTCATGAAAGACTGTCATACATATTTTTCAGAACAGAAAGGCACTAATCACAGAGACAGCAAGTCCAGGTGAACCGTGGTATTTTTTGAACCAATAGTTACAAATGCTTAACAGGTCCCATAGAGCACCAATGACAAACTCAACCATATAATTTAGTGCTTTTCTGTATCACATCATAAAAACAGCATCAAGTAACTAAAAGATGGATTGAGGTGTCACAGAAATACAAAAGTAAATCCTCCAAAATCATTTATTTTCAAATGAAAAATAGCTGTCACGTGAAAGCATGCCAGGAGATTTGGGAACTTTGATAATTTAACCTGTAGAATTCTACTAGAATTGGAAGCTCTGGATACAAAGCATTACTATGTTCATTCTAACTATAGCTAAAACATTCTTGATTGTGCTAGTGAGAATCATTTTCACTGAAAGATTCCAGTAACAAAATAGAAGGTTCCCTCATAAACTTTTCATTCTTTCATTCATTAACATTTCATTAATATAATGTTAACATTAACATTTCATTCCTTCATTCATTAACAAGTAGATCTTGTTAAACATCTACTTTAAAAGAACAGACATCAGAAAGGCCCATCAAAGTCTAGATTAGAGAACAAAACCAGAAACCCAACTGAAAAGATAAAGACCTGAATGTCAATCAGAATGCAAAGCAAGAGTTGAATAAAAGGGTAAAAATATAGACAGATCATGATTTACTGCCTAAATAATTCTGACAAGGAAAGAAAGAGAAAATAAAAGACAGTCCAAGTTAGTAAAAACATGGCCAAGGGGATGGCCATAGGCCCCTTCTCTACCAAAAAAAAAAAAAGCAAACAATTCTCTCACCTTCAAAGAAAAACAATATTCAAAGTGTGTGCCTGAATTAGAAGCACCTGGAGCGTGTACTTGTAATGATTTCTGGATCTTTTTCCCAAACCTACTAAATCAAGATCTAAAGGGTTGGGGCTTAAGAATCAGCAAACATACATTTTATAAAAGGAGACCCAGATGATTCTTATGTACACTAAAGTTTGAGACTCATAACCTTCGCCAAGTTCCTATCTGAACATAACTGATCTGTATTCAAAGTAATTAAATATCAATATCAAAAATGAAGATGAATTATTTCTTAAAAACCTTTTATATTAACTGATTATATTTTTAACTGATTATAGATTTAATGAAGCCTCCAAAGACCCAAACTACAGTTTTCATGCTTTCTCCCATCCTAAATTACACCTGTGATTATCATTTAAAACTGTGATTATCATTTAACCTATTATACAGGAAAGTGTATATAAATACAATTTACCACTTAATGTTATAAACCCTCTTGATTGCCATCATTTCACAATAATCACAAATCCTATTCATTTTACCATTATAAAAGATTCACATAATAAATAAAGTGTGCACTTTTTAGTTCTAGACGAAGATCAATTTAATAGATCAGTATGCTGGAGAATTACCACAGTTAAAACAGTATGAGTTTCTGTGAGATTTTGTATAGCCATAAAGTTGTTTCTACTATTTATATTCTTAATGCTTCTATGACTAATTCCCATTTTGAATATTGTTTATTTGCAAGATTTTTCTTGTTGATTATTGCTACCTGATGTTTCCCTTTTTAGAGAAGCTTTTTAAGGCAGCTTTGACTCTGTTGTGGAGAAGGCAATGGCAAGCCACTCCAGTACTCTTGCCTAGAAAATCCCATGGATGGAGGAGCCTGATAGGCTGCAGTCCGTGGGGTCGCTAAAGGTCAGACACGACTGAGCGACTTCACTTTCACTTTTCACTTTCACACATTGGAGAAGGAAATGGCAACCCACTCCAGTGTTCTTGCCTGGAGAGTCTCAGGGACGGGGGAGCCTTGTGGGCTTCCGTCTATGGGGTCACACAGAGTCGGACACGACTGAAGTGACTTAGCAGCAGTAGCAGCTTGACTCTGTTGAGCCTCTCATTTTATCTTTATTTTTATTGCAATAATACCTGGTATGTATTAGGTGCTTTCTTTTCTTTATGGTTATTCTGTTTATTTTGCTAACTTCTTAAACTGGCTGTATACTTGTATACTCATTGCTTTTCCTTTTTATGTAAAGTCTACTACATTTAAGGCCCCAGTGGATAATGTTTTCCATATCCCGTAGGTATTAAGACTTTGTATTTTTGTTATCTTTCTGTAATGATGTTGTTTTTAAATGCCATGTACTCAGTGAGTGATATAAACACATTGTAAATTTCAGTTTTCTAATAAAAATTAAAAATAAAAAACCACAGTATGAGTTTCTGTGAGATTAAACCTTCACATTAAGTAAACCTTCACATTAAGGAAACCTACACATTGCTTCCTCAACTAATCACTCCTGGAGTGATTACCAAATTAATTCCTATTCACATATTTCAAATAGTAAGTCATGGGACATTCAAATCTTTACATTGTGGCCCCAATGTAACACTGCTAGTATCACACTATTTGGCAAGAACTAGGGTGGAAAGCTGAAAACCAGATCTCCTCAATATTGCTTAAGTTTTGGCAGGACTGAATGAATTATACAGATTTCTTTTCAGTGTCTCAAAACAAGTATAATATTTTATTTATTACCAGTAGCAATGCCACAACTTATTCATCTCCTTTGGATAAGAGCCATAGGCATTGTAGAAGGAATATGACATAATGATACACTACCTCCACCAGTTAGCTTCTTCTTAGTCACAAATATTTGCTTATTTTCAGGGTTTTAAATCCTCATTGCCTTAACAATAATTCTCAAAGCATAGATGGTCACTTATCAAGGGAAAACTACGTTAACTTGCAATATACACAATAATAAAACTTGAGGCAAAAATTTACAGCTGTTGCCTGATGAATTTATATACTTCCTTCCTGCCTTGGGAAAAATCATGTGGCCAAAAACAATACTGAAAGGCTATAATGAAGTGCTGCCTAGATGTTTAAAGTTCTAAGTGCTGCCATCAGGAAGATAACAACAATAAAGTTACTGAAGATATTATAATTCTCCAAGACTATTTCTTTTCCCAGAATGGATATCTACATTTTTTCCCATTCTTTCTTCCAACAAAAAGCACAGCTTCCAAAACGCAAAATCATAATTCTTATTGAAACTTAGCTGGTAGAAGAAAATAGGATCTCTCTCAAACACAATTCACCAAAATCGATAAAAATTTCTAGCAAAAAGGGTCATTTTCATACTTCACTTCTCTGAACTGTTCTTTTAAAAACATTCATAATAACACTTGTATTTCTTCCCAGTCACATACATTCTTTTTTTTGTTATAAAATCATTCTGTATATGTATCTGTATCTGGACTTTTTCCATTCACATTGTTATATTATTTATAATTCAGGGAACAATCGCAATAATTATTGAGCATTTTCTATGGAGTGGCACTAGTGGTAAAGAATCCATTTGCCAATGCAGGAGACGCAAAAGATGCAAGTTCCACCTCTGCAACAGGAAGAACCCTAGGGAAGAAAATGGCAACCTGCTCCAGTAACCTTGCCTGGAAAATTCCATGGACAGAAAAGCTTGGTGGGCTATAGTCCATAGGGTCACAAAGAGTTGGACACAGCTAAATGCGCATGCACGCACGTGCGCGCGCACACACACACACACACGGTAACTTAACATACACCTAATCCTTCCAACAAGTTTGTCGAAATAGATCTTGCTATTTCCTCTACATTCAGGATAAGGCCACTGTCTTACACAGCTGTGAGTCGCAAAATCAGGACTTCAATACACGTGTGCCTCTCTCCAAATTCTTCCGCTCCATCTCTGCACTATACTGCCTTGCAAATATTTCATATGTAAATTATATCCACTAAGTCACCACAATTACATTATAACAACAAAATCACTCTCCTTTTTATTTGCAATATTCAAGCTCTTTGTGGAAAAGAATTTATCAGCAGCATCAGTTCAGTTCAGTTCAGTCACTCAGTCGTATCCGACTCTTTGCGACCCCATGAACCGCAGCAGGCCAGGCCTCCCTGTCCATCACCAACTCCCGGAGTTTACCCAAACTCATGTCCATTGAGTCAGTGGACAATCTCATCCTCTGTTGTCCGCAGCATACGCACACACACAAAAAATCATGATTCCAAAGATTCAAGATCCATACTCACTTGTAACTTTCCACTTGATGGCAGGAAGAAACAGTAATGAAGGAATCTGTACGGGAACTGTAAGCAAGAGGGCCAGGTAAAAGAGAACCAGGGAGAAACCTCCCAAAAGCATAGCTTTCCTGCTCAAACACCATCAGCATCCCATCCATAGACTGGATACAAATTAAATCACGACCTAAAGAAAAATTAAAGGAAATTAAATGACATTCTTTTTATAAATACAGTGATTTTATCGCTGTTCAACACAAAGTTAATTTTTCCCCCCAGGGGCAAAATGAGCAGCTTAAATCTTAGAATGCAAACCAATGAAGCCATAAGATTATCGTATTTCACTGTATACACATTTCCCAATTTTTTCATTATTCATGTCTATAGTTTTAAATATATTTGTTTTCATTTACATGAGCTAAAATTTCTAGCTCAAGATATTCCCTGAGAACAGTCATGACTCTGGAAGATATTATTTTTTCCAAAATCAGAATTATAAACTGTTCTGCACCAGGCTATTTCTCGTCTTCATAGTATGTCAGCCCATATTTTCACAAGACTTAAACATCAGTCAAACACAGCACACCAAATGCATAGACATGTATTAAGCACCAGTTTTATACAAATCAGTGTTGAGTACTGTTGGAAGAGAAAACAATTAATACTGAATAATACTAATCATCGACTGTCATAAACTATCAACTGATTTTGAAGTGTTTTCTACTATTAATCTGTAAGTATTAGTCTGTGATGGAGAAGGAAATGGCCACCCACTCCAGTATTCTTGCCTGGAGAATCCTGTGGGCAGAAGAGCTTGGTGGGCTGTTGTCCATAGGGTCGCACAGAGTCGAACACGACTGAAGCGACTGAGCATGTATGCATGCCTTAGAAAAGGAAATCGCAACCCACTCCAGTATTCTGGCCTGGAGAATCCCAGGGACATGGGAGCCATCTATGGGATCACACAGAGTCGGGCACAACTGAAGTGACTTAGCAGCAGCAGCAGCATTAGTCTGTAAGTCGCTCAGTTGTGTCCAACTCTTTGCAACCCCATGGACTAAACAATGTAGTCCATGGAATTCTCCAGGCCAGAATACTGGAGTGGGTAGCTGTTCCCTTCTCCAGGCGATCTTCACAACCCAGGGAACCAACTTAGGTCTCCCACAGCACAGGCAGATGCTTTACCAGCTGATCCACCAGGGAAGTCCTAAAACTATAAACTGATTATGAAGTGTTTTCTACTATTAATATTTCTGTAAAAATATTAACTACAAGGTTCATCATTCTTAAACTACACTGAGAAGATGACAGTGACGTTGATTTCTATAGTACAGTCTCTATCCAGTCAGAAAAAACAAGATCAGCAGCTGACTGTGGATCAGATCATGAACTCCTCATTGCCAAATTCAGACTTAAACTGAACAAAGTAGGGAAACCCACTAGACCATTCAGGTAAGACCTAAATCAAATCCTTTATGATTATACAATGAAAGTGACAAATAGATTCAAGGGATTAGATCTGAAAGACAGACTGCCTGAAGAACTATGGATGGAGGTTCGTGACATTGTACAGGAGGCAGGAATCAAGACCATCTCCAAGAAAAAGATATGCAAAAAAGCAAAATGGTTGTCTCAGGAGGCCTTAAAAGTAGCTGAGAAAAAAAGAAAAGTTAAAGGCAAAGGAGAAAAGGAAAGATATACCCATCTGAATGCAGAGTTCCAGAGAATATCAAGGAGAGATATGAAAGCCTTCCTCAGTGATCAATGCAAATAAATAGAGGAAGACAACAGAATGGGAAGACTAGATATCTCCTCAAGAAAATGAGAGATATCAAGGGAAGATTTCATACAAAGATGGAAACAATAAAGATCAGAAATAGTATGTCTAACATATGTCTGAAAGAAGAGGTGGCAAGAATACACAGAAGAACTATACAATAAAGATCTTCACAACCCATATAACCATGATGGTCTGATCATTTACATACAGCCAGACATGCTGGAATGTGAAATCAAGTGGGCCTCAGGAAGCATCACTACGAACAAAGCTAGTGGAGGTGATGGAATTCCAATTGAGCTATTTCAAATCCTAAAAGATGATGCTGTGAAAGTGCTGCACTCAATATGCCAGCACATTTGGAAAACTCAGCAGTGGCCACAGGACTGGAAAAGGTCAGTTTTCATTCCAATCCCAAAGAAAAGCAATGCCAAAGAATGCTCAAACCACCTCACAATTGTACTAATCTCACACACTAGCAAAGTAATGCTCAAAATTCTCCAAGCCAGGCTTCAACAGTTCATGAACCATTAAATTCCAGATGTTCAAGCTGGATTTAGAAAAGGCAGAGGAACCAGAGATTAAATTGCCAACATCTGCTGAATCTTGGAAAAACTAAGAGTTCCAGAAAAACATCTACTTCTGCTTTATTGACTACACCAAAGCCTTTGACTGTGTGGATCACAATAAACTGTGGAAAACTCTAAAAGAGATGGGAATACCAGACCACCTGACCTGCCTCCTGAGAAATCTGTATGCAGGTCAAGAAGCAACAGTTAAACCCAGACATGGAACAATAGACTGGTTCCAAATTGGGAAAGGAGTACGTCAAGGCTATATATAGTCACCCTGCTTATTTAACTTATATGCAGAGTACATCATGCAAAACACCGAGCTGGATGAAGCACAAGCTGGAATCAAGATTGCCAGGAGAAATATCAGTAACCTCAGATATGCAGATGACACCACCTTTACAGCAGAAAGCAAGGACGAATTAAACAGTCTCTTGATGAAAGTGAAAGAAGAGAGTGGAAAAGTTGGCTTAAAACTCAACATTCAGAAAACTAAGATCATGGCATCTGGTCCCATCACTTCATGACAAAAAGATGGGGAAACAATGGAAACAATGACAGACTTTATTTTCTTGGGCTCCAAAATCACTGCAGATGTTGACTGCAGCCATGAAATTAAAAGACGTTTGCTCCTTAGAAGAAAATTATGACCGACCTAGATAGCACATTAAAAAGCAGAGACATTACTTTGCCCACAAAGGTCCGTCTGGTCAAGGCTATGGATTTTCCAGTAGTCATGTATGGATGTGAGAGTTGGACTATAAAGAAAACTGAGCACTGAAGAATTGATGTTTTTGAACTGTGGTGCTGGAGAAGACTCTTGAGAGTCCCTTGGACTGCAAGGAGATCCAACCAGTCAATCTTAAAGGAGATCAGTCCTGAATATTCATTGGAAGGACTGATGCGGAAGCTTTGGATGGCATTACTGACTCGATGGACATGAATTTGAGCAAACTCTCAGAGTTGGTGATGGACAGGGAAGCCTGGTGTGCTTCAGTTCATGGGGTCACAAAGAAGCAGACACTATTGAGCAACTGAACTGACAGTATCTCTAATCTGAGAAAGATACAGTGACTATAACTTTTCACATTCTGCTAGTATGATTAGTATATACTATTGACTAAATATCACAAAGGGAAGAATTCTGTCAAAGGAAAATCAAGTTACTCTAAGAGAATAAACAAAAGGTCAGTCTTCTAATTCGGAGAAGGCAATGGCAAGCCACTCCAGTACTCTTGCCTAGAAAATCCCATGGATGGAGGAGCCTGGTAGGCTGCAGTCCATGGGGTCGCTAAGGGTCGGACATGACTGAGCAACTTCGCTTTCACTTTTCACTTTCACACACTGGAGAAGGAAATGGCAACCCACTCCAGTGTTCTTGCCTGGAGAATCCCAGGGACAGGGGAGCCTGGTGGGCTTCCATCTATGGGGTCACACAGAGTCGGACACGAATGAAGTGACTTAGCAGCAGTAGCAGCAGCAGCAGTCTTCTAATTAATCTGTCATCTCTAACTCATACTTACTGTATAAAGTAAGTCCTATAGTAACTATTTCATATTACCTTGATATCAGGGTCAATACTAGAGAAGGGCATGGCAACCCATTCTGCTATTCTTGCCTGAAGAATTCCATGGACAGAGGAGCCTGGCTGGCTACAGTCCATGGGGTCGCAAAGAGTTGGACACGACTGAGCTACTAAACAGGGTCAATATAATATATATACCTAAATGTTGAAGTTTAAAGAATACTTTACTCAAAAACAAATGAAATTGTATAGAAATTGATGGCGATCTTATTACTGTATCTGATTATGGAAACAAGGGCAATTTTTAAAAAGAAAAATGTGTTGCCAAAGGAGTGTTTTTTAAAAGAAAACAAACTGCAATTTTGGGTGCTTATTACTGCAAAATACTCCACCCCATCTTGATTGATTCAATAAATTTAACCATTTTAAATGGTCTGAGAAATGTTTCAAGTTGAATATTGTCTTAGCATATGTTCACTAAACACACATCTGAATCACTATGGCATCTCTAAAGAGAAAGAGATTGTTCCTGTTAATGCTGTTTTGAAGAGTATTCCCTCAATGCTCAAATTATTTTATAATGCATAGTAGGTTTTTCAGTCACTGTTTTAAGTTTTTATCTATTCTTTATCTACTATACTTATTATATTAAAGTTTTCAAACCATAAGGTATGAGTTTGTATGGATGCTGTGTGTACTTGAATTAACTCTACATACATAGCCATCCAGACAGAATTAAAGCCTATATCTCCAGGCCTGTATAACAGATATATCTTATGATTATTTTCATGACAATGAGATAGGAGCAAGGTGATATGTGCACCATCCAAACATACCCTTAAAAGGAATAAGTATACACTCTTTTCCTCTCTTCCCAGTATGAGGACAGGGCTGGAAGAGCTATCCTGGCCTCAGAGATAGAAGCCACATATTGAAAGCAAAAGAATTGCCTAAAGTCCTGGACCACTTTATCTCCAAGTGATCAAATTTGACAGAAATAAACATCTTCCTTAATTAAGTTGGGTCTTTATTAAAGCAACCAAATTTGTATCTTAAAGACCCACCCAGCTTTGCTGACTCTTAAATTTTAATTTCACTTGATTAGACCCTGGTACCAAAACACAACCAGATATAAAAGACATTGGAACAAGTGGGGAAACTGGAATATGAATGCAGGTTAAATAACAGTAGGAATTATTGTTAATTTTCTTAAGTGTGATCATGGTGTGATTACATAAGAGAATGTTCTCATTAAATATGTGTTGCAACAGTTATGAGTGAAGTGGCACAATATCTGTAATTTGCTTTCAAATCATTCATTAAAAAAGTGTGTATACATGTATATGTTAAACATTTACAACTGCTGACTCTAAATGGTGTTAATATGGAGACTCATGTCATTCCGATATTTAAATTTTTCACAATAAAAATGTAAACAAAGTGTTCAAATATATTCCTTTTGTTTACAAATGTACTTTTTTAACCACCAAGGAGAATAGTGAGCACTGGAAAATTGAACAGGACCTAGGAGGAGAGCAACACATTTAATCTTAGTAAGTCAAGAATTAGAGACAGAAGAAATCCCATCAACGAAACACACTGTTTCATTGACCTATGGGGGAGGATACTACTGTAACCAAAATATAGTCTCTGTATTATTAAAGAATGTGAGATCAAGACATGTATACTTCCAAGTAAAAATACCAGTAAAATTTAAGTTCATTTCAATATGTTGAATGTCACTGAACCACAGCCTCCCAAAGACCTCAAAGAATTGCTCCTCACATTGTGGCCCCCAGACCACCAGCATCAGTATTGTCTAAGGAAATTCTTAGAAATGCAAATCCTAGAGTCCCACTCTAAATCTATGGAATCAGAAACTCTGATGTTAGGTCCCAAGAAGTCTAGGTTTTAACAAGCCCCTAAAGGTTGTTTCAGTATTCCCTAGTAACTTAGTAGTAAAGAATCCACCTGTCAATGCAGGAGACATGGGTTCGCTCCCTGGGTCAGGAAGATGCCCAGGTGAAGGAAACGGCAACCCATTCCAGTATCCTTGCCGGGAAAATCCCATTGACAGAAGAGCCTGGCAGGCTACAGTCCATGGGGTCCAAAAAGTGTTGGACACAACTTAGCGACTAATCAACGACAACAAGAGGTTATTTGATGCGTGATCAAGTTTGAGAACCACTGTTTTCACATGTTACAACAGACCTAGAGCTTGAAGAAAACTTGAGCCCCAGAGAAAACTTGGCTCCTTAG